>NC_140080.1:1678264-3146125 GCF_964194135.1 Talpa europaea | reverse complement strand
ACACACACAGCAGCTCCAAGCCCACACAGGTCTTCTACCAACTAATTCTGTGACTTGGAACAAGACACTTAATATTCCTGAGGTCTCTAAGTAATGAAAAATGGAAAATGTGTCATTTTAAACAAGATAATAAACAACCCTTTGCCTCCTGGTGGTGTTACAATGGTGAAAAGAGGTATGTAAAATACCCGAGGTGCTGCTAGTATTGAATAAATGTTCCTTTATAGGCAACCTGGTGCCAATTAAAAATACCTTGCTAAGTTCATCAAAATCTTTGTAATGTTCCGAGCGCAGGCCAGTTACACTGAGGGACTTTCATCACAGTACAAAGGGCTGTGAGACGCAGGGCCCACGCCACTGGTGGCCAAACCCCCCACCTGACTCTGTGGGATCCAGGGGTCCCCTCTCACTGGGGTCCAAGGAGGCTGACAATGGTCTGGGCTCCCCATCAGCAGAACACAGAGAAACAGAAGGTATGACATCCCTCCCTGCCCATTTAACCAGTGTCAGTGAACAAGAGGATGAAATCCTTGTAACTAGCCTCGAGGTAACGCATTTTAAAAGACTGACTGTTACTTATTTTTATCTTTCAGCAAAACGGCAGCTAACATATTTGGACACAAGAACCACGGAGAAGTGGAGAGCTGAGCGTGCCCCTGAGCAGCAGTGAGGGCGCAGGTGACTGCCCGTGTGCCAGTCCCCTACCTTGATTGCAGGTCTTCCCGGCGTATCCGGCGTGGCACTTGCACTTGTTGGGTCCAATACACTCGCCGTGTTTGCACTGTGGCTGGCACACAGCTGTGAAGAGAGGATGCCGGGTGTTATCTTCAGCGCACACCAAACATGTAGTCCTACATCATGTACCAGCTTGATGACAAAACATCACCTAAGAACTGAGTCCCGGGGAGCAGAAATATACACAATCACTGTGTCCTGGAGTGGTGAGCACTGCCTGGATTACACAGGAGCACAAACACAACACACACACACACACACACTCAGACACACGGACACGCACACCACACTGTTGTGTATGTGGTGTGTGTTACAGAGACAGACAGACAGACGTGGGGCTGGGAGACTTGCTGAACTTGAGGACAATACGCAAAGTCAAAGAAAGGGAAAGAAGACGTAAGACTAGGTATAAACACCAGGGATGTTTAGCAAGAGTTACCCCTTCACAATAACTTGCACCGGTGATTTGAGACGCATTCTCCTCAATACACTTCAAAAATAATCCTTAATCCAAAAATACTGGTTATGTAATAAATTTCCAGTTAAATAACAACACGCTTATGTTATTGGAAAGGATACCTCCAAGTATGGAATGTTTGAAAATAACTCGGTATTTTTGGACCTTCAACTTAAGCAAGCATCTTGCTGTTTCTCAACTCCAAGCTCAAGTCGAGACCCACCAGTCTCACAGCCTTTCTGCGGCCGACCCCAGGAAGCGCCATGTTCTATTTTACAGTTACTACCTTCCACCCCTGATGCCTTTCCTTGAGACCCCAGGAAGCTGTAAAATCATCCAATATTCTTGGTCTCCCATGTCTGCCAAGACACAGCTTGGATTTTACTCTCTACCAACAATTCTCCACTGTGGGCATTTCTGCCCTATTGGGATACCTGGCATAAAGGGAGACGTTCTGGAAGGTCAGGCAGGGGGTGAGGGTGCTTCTGGCATCGGGCGTCAGTACAGGAAGGCCACCAGACATGGCCAAGCCGCAGCAGTCCCCCCACACGAGAACCATCCAGCCAAAACACAGAGGGGCGCCACATCTGACACTAGACAGCAGAGGGAGCATCATGAAGCGGGGTCACTGACCCCAGAGCCAACAAACCAGAGGAAGTCACAAGACAGTCTCATGTTTCAACTGGCAACATTAACTTAGGATCACAAGGGAGGCACGGGTGACATTTGTGAAGAAGCCATCACACAAGCCAGCCCCTGTCAATTTGCACAGAAAGCCTCACTGGAGAGCAGAGCTAGGTCCTGAAGCAAAGTGGACAGAAGGGGAAGCCAGAGAAGGAGACGTTAAGTGGCAAAAGAGAGCCATCTACTCATAGGTAGTGAGGAAGCGCGAGGCCGGCGAGGTATCAGAGGGCTGAGCAGCAGGCAGTAACAGGTGCTGGGACCAGGAGATGATGTTCCCTAGATTATAGGAGGAGGAGCACACACTTTCTCTACAGGAAATGGGAAGTTTCTGGAAGTTTATTTTCATGGGGAGAATGACCATGTCCAGTGAAAACTCTGGAGTGTTGCCAGGTGATATGTGCGGGATGACTGGGCAGCTAACGAGGGAAGGCATGGTTCATGGCCCAGAGAGGCAGAGCGGGCTTCAGCAACCATGTGATTGGACACGCCAGGTGCCGGGGTCCACACTAACCCTATGTTCGCTGATAACTGTCCCCCGCAAAATGCCCTGCAAACTAACACTCCTGGGAAGCCGACATGCATGCTACTTTTCCTGTTTTCTGCACTTGCTCATGCAACTCTCAAAAGCCTTCCCTTGCCTGGTACTCCCCGGATGAGGTGCCAGTTTTGCCTCCAGACATTCCTGCCCGGTCTCCTGCCCCTGCCTCACCATGAACACTGGACAGTGCTGCTTCTGGGAGTCAACCAGAAAGCTGGTGGGAAGGTCAGGACATGCCTGGGTAAGCACTGGAATCAGGCTGTTAGATGCGGTGTGAGAATCCCAGGGAAGTGCCTTTGTTCATATCTGGGAGAAGAAATGAGCCTTCCAGGAGGCCCTTCTGCTCCTCTGTGGACACAATCTACGAATGCCATCTTTAGGAATCAAGCCAGTTTGAAAAGGAAAGCAGAGACATCTACAGCCATAAATCCATGCCCAGGTAATAGCCTCCCCGAATAGCTGGAATGTGCAAGAGCTCTACAAATATGCAAAAGTCGTTTAGAAAGCTCCACCTGAAACATGAATAAGGTCATGTTCATGAAACATTCATGAAACAATTATACTTGAGCCCCAGGCTGCTTTAGCCTCTTGACCCCCACTTAGCTGGATGACCAGGTCTACAGCCTTTCAGGAGTTTTACTGTGCCCTCCTGAGCACCCCAACCTGGCACTCATCAAATGCACACATTCCTAGAGGCGAGACTGCTGATGTTTCTTTTGTGTTCAGGGCCAGTGTTTTCTTCCAACCCGTGTTTGCACTTCTAGCCAACAGCCTATCCCTGAGGTTCCCCGGAGCTTATGTATCTGCCAACGGCTCGTCCCCCGTGGGACAGGACGCTCCTGATGCTGATATAACCAAGTATTTTCTCATGCAAAAAAGGAGCACCTTTGGGAAAGTTTTCCTATAATCTTGCCAGCGTGGTTCCATAAACAGGTATTGCACATAGGTGACATGTGATGCGTTATCCTAGGCTGGTGGGGGGTGGGGCAGCGTCACAGCAGATATGAACAACTGGAACTAGAATATATTGGCCTGTTGGCTGCAGTCGTGATAGTGGAGATGCAAGAAGGAAGGAGGCAGATGATAACTATGACGGCAGGTCCTGCAAAAGCTGTGTCAGGAAATGTGGCCCTCTAAGGGCTAAGTGATGCTGGGGAGGACACACAAATGCCTTTCAGAATGTGAAGGTGTGGGGCAGGTACCCTTAGACCTGCAGAGCCTGACAGCACATGCGAGCAATAGGAAGCTGCTGCTGTGCAGCATAAACGGCTTATGTGGCAGAAAATGTGGTGTGCTATCAGTATTTTCCTGTCTTTATTTTCCCTGTCTTTAAAACAGAATGGACTTTTTTTGGAGTATAGAATGAATTAGTAATCCCAAACTACTTTCCCTATCCTCCCTGGCAGCTAGGTAGCAAGAAACTAAATTCTGGCTAGTTGTATATAAATGAAAGTTCCTGAGTGAGGCTTCTAGAATGCTACTTTAGCAGAGTGCTGACTAGCACATGGCTGCTTTATGACCATGAGGTGAGAATGGAAATGAAGGCAGAGCTAGAAATCATTATAATAACTGTAAGTTGACCCCCCTTCCGATTTGGCGCACTGTTCTTCATGCCATCTTACTTGAGGTCAAATACAATTCCCACTGACTCATTGAGCTTTAGGCTTTACTGAGGTGCAGAGCCGAGGGTGGCTGGTAGCTCTGCAGTGTGGCAAGGCATAGCCAGCTCAAATTCAGCTGTTATTGCTGCCTTGAGACTGATCTCTTTAATGGAAAGATTGTCTTCAGCCCCCCCAAGAATCATCGGTAACTTCTGCAATCTACATCTAGCACCCCTGAAAGCAGAGCAGAGACCCGAGTCCACCTGGATTGAGTGTTTGGAACAAAGGTGACACAGATCACAGACACAGGCAAGGACAGGCAAGGCGACAAAGGGTCACAACACTGGGCGGCACCTGCGAGCCCTCCTTACATCCCACAGGCTTCTGAGAACTCAGGCAACCCCAGTGAGGAGTATCTTTTTCCAACAACTGGCCTTGAAAGAGAGCGAGTGGCTGTATTAACGGAACTCGGAAGGAACAGAGCAGCATTTGATAGGCTCCACTGGCAAGAGCCCCAAAGCTTCCCAGGTGTCACAGGTACAACAAAATCTAGCAAAGAATTCTCCAGAGTCTCAGGTCTGCACAGAACAGCTCTCTAGCTTCGCTTGTATCCTGTGTCCTTGGGTGGATGAGTCTGTGTTCAAATCTAAATTCCTGCTGTAGTAGAAACTGAAATAAAAGTGCCTCTGATTGTTATCACTCTAAAAGCCTATTACAAGCATTCTCATGAATGCAGAACTCAAAGCCTGTTTACATGACTGACTAAATTTAACCTTACAACAACCATATAAGGCAGGAGGGAGACAAACATGAGCCTCGTTTTACCAGCAGAAAGTGAAAGCACATGAGGTTAAGTGACTTGCCCAATTTCAGTAAAAAGTTCTTATCCCAGTTCCAACATCAACCCACCAGTTCTTCTTAAGTTCAGAAAGAGAGCAGAAAGCCCAGCATTTTGAGTGGATTTGGAGGGGGGGGGGAGTGAGGGTATCACACACAAATATGAGCAAGAAAGGATCAGAGGGGCGAGGATGTCAAATGGGAGGAAAAGCATAAAGATATTTCAGTGATCTTTCCAGGAAGGAGAAGCTGCAGCTCAGAACACAATCTATAATTTCAGAAATTAAAGTAACCCTGCCAGAGTATTTCCACATTAAATATCTTCGATTCTGTTGCTTCTACAGATCCCAGATTCTGAAACACTCAGAGAATATAGAATTGCTAGCTCTTCAGAAGTATTCCCCATCTGTTTTACTGGCTCATGTCTTATATAACATTATTTTTACTAATGGACTTAAATGCATCATGAACTGCAAATATTGAATCAACCAATGGATAATTTAGAATATGAAATGAAATAAGTTTCTCTGGTTGATCTAATACCATCTCTAAGAGCTGTCTGATAAAAACTTATTTTTGACTTCAGGAACATCCAATTCAAACAAATTTTACAAGGACCTATTTCCTCCCTGTTTAACTTTTCTTTCCTAAAAGAGTCCAGAGAAAATGAGTGCATGTATGTTTTTGTATCTCAAGCCAAATTTCATTTGCCATCATTAAGCATGCTCCCCTCCCACTTGAAAAAACTGTCTTTTAAAGAGAATTGTCATTTTCAGTTTCCTTGGAATTTTAACTTTGCTGTTTTCATTGTGCTATATATAAGAGAGAGATTTAGATGAAAGTCAAATGAGATGGACTCACATGAAATAGACTTGCCAGCTGTGACAACATGGATGGACTGGAGGGGACAGTAAGTTAGAGCCTGATAATAAATCAGAGGAAGACTGCATGAATGGATAAATCTTTGAGAGAAAAAAAAAATCAGAGGAAGTCGGACAAATACCGGATGGTGTCATGTCTACGTGGACTATAGAGAAACAGGATCAGACAGAACCAAACCAATAATGAACACGACACTCACTGTAGAACTGGGGCCACCAGAGGAGCCGGAGAAAGAGGATGTGGCAGGGCGCAGGGGATGGTGCTGGAGGACTGTGGGTGCCTTGCTGGTGGGTGGTGGGGACATATGCCTGAAGGGGGACCTGTTATGCCTCTGATCATACAACACTGTAAACCCATATTCTACCTAAAAATATGTAAGAGAGTGTTACTATTTATTGGGAAGTGTAAGTTACTATTTATTGGCAAGTTTTTCTCCGCCAATAAAGGTGGCAAAGAGTCTGTTGGCATCTTTGCTTCTAAATGCCATCCTATGTTCCTTAAAGGAATTAGGGCTGGGCAGGGAGGCTGGGCTCTTTTGCTTTGACAGAAAGCAAGGATGTAGCTACAAAATGTCGGTCACAAGTAAAAGGGACATAGGAACTAGCTTGGAGGTGCTTCCCCAGGCCAAATGTGGGGTGACTGGAGCACCAAGAAGAGTAAGAACTACTAATTGATGGCCATTGAATACATGAAAGAATCCAGAAGAGCAAAGAGATTCTAAAAAGGAAGAGGACAGGGCTCCTCTTTACAGAACTTCAGTGAACACGCAGAAGGAATTTGGAAAACAGTTTCCCAACCACCATGGAAAAAATTCATTTGAGCCAAAATTATCCATAAATGTTGAAACTTTCACTGGGTGAAAGTTTGTTAGAGAAGAGGATATTCATATAGTTTCCATGTTACCACCGGACAGATGACTTATTACAAAATGTCACCTTTCAGTGGACAACACCCTGAGTGATCAAAGCTAGCAACATCGACAATGGGAAAAAGTGGGATATGCAGTAGTAACAGCAGAGCACGTGACCCACTGGTAATGTTCCTGCAGAAAAGAGTGAGCATAAATCTAATGGTGAGGAAACTGCAAGATGTTTAGATTGGGGACAAGTCTGCCAAGCTCTTGACCGGGACTCTTCAAAATGTCATTGACAAGAAGCAAAAAAAAAAAGGGAGGGGGGAGGACCATTCTCAATTTAAGGAGACCAAATGGAGTATCAGCTAGTGCAATATGTGACCCTTGCTTGAGTCTGGATCCTAAAGAAAACAAGGCATAACACTGTGTTTTGGGGTAATTGGGGAAAGCTCAACAGAGGATGCTCATGATGTAATATCATCACATGTGTGTTCGGTGCCTTCAGTGTGATAAATGATGTGGTTTTGGCTCAAGGTCTTTGTTCTCAGGAAAGGCAGGGTGAGTGTTGAGGAGTGAAATGGCACTCTATCTGTATTACTTTCAAATGGTTCGACAAAACGGGAGGGCAGAGGGGAATGTATAATGTGTTAATAATCACAAATGAAGAGTGTGTGTGGGTGTTTATTGTTTCTGTACTTTTAACTTTTCAGTGGGTTTCAAAATTTTCAAATACAAAAATGGGGAAAATGTATAAACACGAGGAGGATGACGTTCATCCCTGACAGCTACTGTTACTTTACTGGCCTGTGCTCACTGATCAGTGCCCTTGAGAAGGGGCTGAGAGCTTCAGAGCTGGGGCAGGACAGATATGCCCTATCTGGATCGGTTGGGGGGCGGGGGGCGATGTTCCTTGCTCTGACGTGGAGATCTGAGCTCAGCCAGAGGAAGTCGCCTGCATTGCTTTTTTTTCCACTTAAAAAAACAATAAACACCCCCCCGCCCCCATGGGGCATAGAGCCCTTACTCATAGGTTTGTTAGGAGAATGAAGCGAGAAAATCCAAGTACATGGAGCATCCCCCTTCTCATAGGGAGAGCAACAGAGAAGGCTGGTGACGAGGAGGCTGCCGGAACACAAGGACAGCTCCAGAGGCTGGATGCTGGCTCAAGCACTGGGGACATGCAAGTCAGTAAGTGACCAAGACCCCACAAAGCAGATAGGTCCAGGAAGGGGAGAGAGCAGTGAGCAAAGGGGAGAGAGCAGAAGTGATCAATGCACGAGTTCAAGCGAATCAGGAAAGGTTTTGGAAAGACAGTGCTAACAAACTTCTTTCAAAAAGGAAATTGACAAGACTTATGTTTCCATAATGTAAGAAATCATTAGGTTATGAGTTGAAAATCACCCTATTTGTTTTAGCTGAGATGGTCTGAAGAGAGCGATTATCAGGCAGGTCAGGAAATTGTAATGTAACCGACCTTTCTTCTTTCAGCTACCAAAATGTCTACGTTCCGGGCCTCCCCAGTGGCACAGCAGGTTGAACACAGTGCTGTGAAGCTGTCCACAGCCTCTACAGTGCGGGTTCGATTCCCGGCCGGCCAGGGAGATTCCCACATGGCGCGGCAGAACTCTCCTGCCTTGCCTACTGCTCCCCTCAGCAGTGTCTTCGGTCCGCCTGTCTGTTCTGTTCCCCACTCTGTCTCTGGTGAATCCTCTCACCTTCCCATGCCTCTGGCCTGTACCCCAGTTCTTGTATAAATAAAAATAAACCTTAAAAAAAAATGCCTATGTTTCAAGAGTGTCTGGTAGACACATAGTTGAGCCACAGTAACTAATGAAAAACTATAGTTAATTTGTGACTGCACAGACATAGGATGTGAAGTATTTATCCGTTTGACCTCCTGTTTTTTTTCTTTTTTTAAAGGAAAACATCAGTTCATAAAAGTTCCAGATTTATCTGATGAGGAGCCTTAAACAGACATTTGGAAAGTCTGTAAATGTCCAGCAATCAGGGAGGAAAGGACGACCTTCCTTCCTCCAGTGCACGGGCTCCAATCCAAGCCCAAAGGGCTATTATCCACACCTTGCAAATCCATGATTTCACCGTCCAGTCCCTGCCTGGCCCTTCAGGCTGTCTGCCATGCTGACCTAGCTCACCATGTCAGTTCTGAGTCTTCGCAAGGCATTCGACACCTCATTTCACCACTGGACTCCTGCCCATCCCACCAGCCTCATCTCCAGCCCCGCCCGCGAATGCACTGACCAGAGTTCCCAGGAGGGAACAATCTACACGGCCACACTTCCACATGGAACACCAGCCCCTAGTCGGTTGCAGTGACATCTAGCCAGACTCCAGGACGCACGTACCACCACCATCTCCGAGAGCCGCATCAGCCCTCCTCCTAATTTGGAGTCCTCGGTGTGTTCATAAGCTGTGTGCATTCCTCTGTCATAAATTATCTGTATGCTTCTATTCACGTAGATGTATGTCACGCGGCGTGACCCTGGCTATTTTTCTTATCTAGCTCCCCCAGTAGAATGTGAGCTCTTTAGATACACAGTACCTGCTCTGAAATCATGCACAGTCTCCTGACAAACAAGACATGACAAGTATAGAGAGTGTTAAAAGAAGACAGAGAAGGTATCTCTCTGCACAGAGGTGGGAGTTGGGAGGTGGGAATAGGGAAAATGTCAGGGGAGAGCTGAATCTCAGAGGAGGAGAAGGAATTCACCACATGGATGGTGGGTGCGGGAAGAGCAGCTATAAGCACACCAGAGGCAGAGGGTCTGGAAAAGGGCAGCCCCTGAACTGGTCCAGAGAGCAAAACTCATCCTTACACGAGAAGGCAGCTGTCAAAGGAGCAGCCTGCTACCCATCACTGTGGATAATCAACGCATTGCAAGCAGTAGCTGCCACAAGCAGATTACAATGCATGTGTTTTCAAGCATGTAAACGGATTTCTTTTTGGAATTTTCATCAGGAGGTAAGATCTATGATACCTACTAAGGTCACGAGGCAGGCAGACAAATGAAATATGTTCATTTCCCCAGTAAATTGTCTTTCTGAAAACCACAATCTGTTTACTAAGATCATACTCTCCTCATCTTTTTTATCTCTTTGATATAAGAATGTCTGGGCCTCCGCCTGGACCCACCTAGAGCAGGCACCGTAGATGCCGCTGCGCCGTGAGACAGAGGTATGAGAACCAGCCCCCGGCTCCACGGAACCAAGAGTCTAGCAGGACAGTGAAGGTAGACCCACAGCAAGTATCACAACAAGATCCAGAAAAAGGGGCCTTCTGCTGCTGAAGGCAGGACTCAGAGAGGACAGGGGACATTCGGCCCTATGAGGTGGGCTCTTATCTACATTTTACAACAAAAAAGTCAGGCACAGTTCTCAAAACAGTCTGTGGGGGCAGCCAGTGCCCCACCACTGCCCCATGCTTGCTGCATCTCCAGTCACCCTTTCTAACACCTTCAGTCCCGCCCTTCTCTCAGTTCCCATCACCACGACTTAGGACATCACCTCATCTATCTTCTAGTTTACACTACCAGCCTCTCGTCCCGAGTTTCAACTAGCTATTCTCTAAATTGTCAATGAGGAAAGTGCTCAGAATTTGGCCTGTGAACGCCCAGTGCCTGCAGGCCCCGGGCGGTGGAGCCCACAGTGGAGGGGACTCAGCCGCTGCCGAGCAGCACAGCCCGAGGGGCCACAGCAATGCACAAGTGCCCGAGTGCCAGCTGCTTGACAGCATACATGAGCCACGTTTCCTACGGAGCACTGGCAACTCTCAAAAACTACGAAACCCTCTGGGAGCCAGACCAAATCCACCTGTGTGCTGGATGTGAGCCACGAGCACCAGCTCACACCCTCAAAATATCAATCGGATTATGTCATCGCTGCTTGAACTACAGCGTTCCTCCCCAGGCTCTCTACAGTGGGAGCCCAGGCGGGTGTCCTGGCCCACCCCCGGTGCCCTCAAGCAGAGGCCCCGATGCCAGGGAGGGTCTCCCATTTCCTGGAATGGGCCACGCACTGAGGCTTCTGAAGCTCTGATGCCTTTTCCTGTCTGACCAGGGTGCCCTCCCCTCCACTTCCCTGGGACGTGGCTGGGCCCCCAGGACGCCAGTCCAGGTCTGGGGCACTGCCTGGAGAGATGCCGTGTGTCCAGCAGCAGAGCACACCATCTCGCGCTCAATGTCAGCTGCGACCTTCGACACCCACAGCAAATGAGGTCCAGGGGAGATCGCGGTCTGACTGATGTGCTGGCCGGGCCGAGGCCGGGGGAGGCTTCTTACCCATCTGTTGAGTGATGGAATCAACCGAGTCCACGACCTCTTCCTCAGTCCTCCCCGGCAGGAAGGGATTCCTGTTCTCCACAGCCTCAACTCCTTGCCCCAAATCTCCTCTACTTCAGAATGTGGCAGGAGTACCACCCCTACCAAATCAGCTCCTTGCAAGCAAGCCCGTTTTGCTCGTCTTCGCATCTCTCTCAGCACCCAATGCAGTCCTTGCCCCCAGTAAGAGCTCAAACATTTGTCAAGTTACAGCAAGTCCAAATGCCATGTTGTCTCAAACAAACGTGCGCCAAGCGGCCGCCCTGTGACTCTACGGGTGATTCCACAGCTCCCCCTCTGTGCGTGAGCTCCCCTGGCCTCTGGTGAGATAACCCAAGCTCTGCTCCACTCTGAGGGCTACAAACAGATATCAGAGGAATAGCACAGGACGCCTCAGAGGCGCATCAGCTAAGGAACGATTCTACTTTAGAAATAATCAGAGATGTTTTCTAGTCATTGGTCATTTCGCAAGGATGGTCACACTCAACAAAATGGATTTGAAAACACAATTAGCCTCGCCACGCTGACAGCCCCTGGCGGCGGGGTCAGGGGTGTCGGGCACATACATGGACCACACACACACACACGGAGCGGACATCTTTCAGGCTGCTCTCCACCAGCGACTCAACAACCCCAGCACCCTCTTGTCAAGCAGGGTTGTAGATCAGGAAACTGTAGCTCAGAAAGGCCCAGGTAATGTGAGTGACTCATACTGGGAAGTCAGGGGAGCCGTGCAGAACCCAGGTCTCTCTTTGACATAGCCCAGTCCCTCCTCTCCTCCACCCGGGCACCCTGTCCTCGGCCCAGCCCCGCCAGCTAATCCTGTGACTGCAGTCATTATGAGGTATGTTCTCTTCCCCGAATAAAATCCCATCACTTTTCTTTCCAGCACTGTCAATTTTGTTCCCGAATAGCATTGTTATTTTCCCAAAAGTTTTTAGAGTTAAAGTCTCCCCTCAAAAACATGCCCTATGACGTGTGCTAATTATCTGTCAGTTCAATGTCCACTGTCTTTTTGGCACCAACTCCACCAAAGAAAATTTCACACATTTCACTTCAATTTGTCACTGATGTGCCATGATGGTGATTGACTAAGTGATATTTTTCACTTTGCAGAAATATCTTAGACCAGAAATGCTTTATGTATCAAAACAATGGCATGAACATGCACAACTGCTACTATACGAGCTTACATATTTTATATAATAAAAATGTCTTACCTGAGTTTTTCCATGGAGAATTAATGAAAATGAGATCTAATTCCCTCAGGTTAATGATAGGCTGGTGTTAGTAATTTCATTGATGGACTTTGCTTTTTTTTATTGGCTTCTTTAAGTATTAAAAATATAAACTGTCCTTTAGGTTAGAATGAAGGTCAATTTATTAGATTCATAACACAGGAGAAAGCAATTATAAACTGAAAGGGAAAATTTTAATGTAGTAACTGAAATACAGGTATGAACACAATAAACACAAATCTAAGGAATGTAATTTTTCCCCAAGAGAACAATTCAAAATCACAACTAAAGTTACATTTTACTGATAGTTTTGTAAGTTATGCCTTCCAAGACATATAGATTAGCCAAAATTATTTCAAGAAATATGTTCATCTAACCTTTGAGTTGGCACCTTATCCTGGCTATTCTCTGCCTTAAGACGTAGAAAGCTGCAAAACAAATGTCCAAAAAAAGAAATTCCAGATCTTTTCTCTGTAAGGAGGCTGGACTTGGGTATTTATCAACTTGTTACATTCCGGGAGACTTACACATATTCAACTTTCAGTGCTTTTCTGAAACAAAAAAAAAAATTCTAGGACATGTTTAAAATAGTAATATTTTAGTCACCATTTTGCCATTACAGAACATTTTGTAACAAAAATATTAACCAATAATTGAAGTGATGCTAGTCTTTCATAGTCCAAATTCTAAATTAAAACATTTCAGACCTTAGGTGACACAGTGGCTTCCAGTGCAAATTTTCATTCTCAGAACAGTAATTTTAGGGTCAAAGAGACAGTATCCTTTAATTAAATGAGTGTTGGGTAAAATATCTGGAAAACATCAAAATTTTTGATCAACTTTAACCAAGGCTGGTAGTTTCTCAATGGACACATCTTTACTTACCTGTTTCTCACACACTGTATGTCCCCTGATCTCTCCAGATTTGGGGAGGAAATATTGACGTTTTCTCTTTCCTTCCACAGCCTTCTCTTCTTGCATGGTTGCTTTGTTTGTCAATAGCAACAAGAGTTACCATGAAGCTTGCCCATTTCACTTGAAGATACATAAATAACCCAGCTTAATGACAGTGCCAGGGGGAAACCTGAGACACTGCTGAGCATGGGCAGGGTCCAGCAGGCCCAGGACCCCAAATATGACCCAGAGCCTTCTCTTTTGGACACATGCCTTTCTTCCCCCTCTAAAGCACTCCATATTCACCTGAATTCTCACTTTCTTCACTGATTTGCATAATTTAAAATTGGGCGGATAGAGCCTTCTTTGGGGAATTATCAGAGGGAAAAAAATCCTAAGACCAATTTGATTGAATGAAAGCAACGATTTAAACTTCTGATCAAGAATGGTGGCTCTGTATTTTTTTTCCCTTGTTGTTTGTTTTAGTAACAAATTAGGTTTTGCTTTTATTGTTGTTAACTTTAAAAGCTCTCACCATATCCTGAGGTGGACATTTTTGTTAGAATAATGAAACATAACAGATACAATCTAAACAAAAAAGCTGAAAATGAATGAAAGAATAAATGGCAAATTATGTCCTGGATCATACATTTAAGAAAACTGCTTGATTGTGGTTCTGTGTAAGAAGGGAAAAATATAAAAGGATACCATTTCTTTAGTAGTCTTTAATTGCCAACTTGGAATAACATACTTTATGGAGGAATATAATTGCAAACAAAGCTTAATAAAGAATAACACCATTATTTTATAACTAGCACCAAACAACAGTTCTGTATACTTTGTTCTTATATTAGATTATCTTAAAATGGGGTCACATTTCCCTTACTTAACCTGCATCAGCCTTAGATTGACACCATAGATTGAAGTAAATTTCATGGTACTGACATGTATACCCATTAAGACTTCCAGCATCAAATTTAAAATTTTTAAATTTTTAAATTTTGCATTTTAAAACTATACAAAACTGCATTTTAAATCAAAGCTAAATTTAACTGGGAATATATTATTTCCGAAGAGTTTCTGGGGTCCAGTCTCTATTGACACACAAGAGAATTTTCATAGGCAGCCATCTTTAAAATTTTTGTGAAAGCTGCCAAAAATAAATGTTCTACGTACATTTTTTTGGTGGCATAAACCCCATAGTGAGAAGTACTCAAATAAAGGACTCATTAGGAGCACATACTATATTTTCACTTTCTCCCAACAGACTGTGTTTCTACAGTCACCATCACACAGAGACAGTAGTAAGGCATGCAATGCTGCAGGGAAGCTACTCAGGTGTGATTTACAGTTCTAGAACTTCCTCCTGCTACTCCAGTTCCACAGAGGGTTCTCGAGATTACATAGGGTTACAAATAACCATCAGTCTGATGGTTTTTATGAAATCATGAATAAAAACAGGACAAACTGAACTATTTTGAGATTCCTTTTTCTTGCCTGCCAAAGACAGGTTTACAGATGCAGTCAACCCTGGGCTTTGGATGAGGAATAGGAAACACTAAGGAACCAAGGCTACTTATTATCCAAGGGTCTGTATGTATTTAACTTTATGTAAAGGATGAGAAAAACCCAAATGTTAGGTGAAGTATATGCTTTAAAAAGAAAATAATAAAGTGGACGCAGTTTCCATATGAGCCACACAGGAGTTGGCCTCTCCAGGGAGCCTCCTTACAGGTGACAAATACCTGGTACACCCATGAATGGTGACGTTCCCCTGACACCGTACTTCTCTGAACGCTAATCTTCCGCTGGAAAAGGTAATGACTCTTAAACGCTCTCTATACCCCAACCTTAAACTTCTCTGTATTTCTCATAACCAAAGAAGTTCTTGTTAGCTCAGCAAACTCAATTCACACACAACCTCCAATTCTGCACTTTTATAATATAACCAATATCCGGGACAGCAGGTCCCGGGAATAGGAAAAGCATTATGAAATTGAAAGCCTCCACTTTCAATCCATTCCAATTACAGAATTCATCAGACCGCAACAGAAGATTAAATAACAGAATAATTAACACCTTTATAAAGGATTTCTTCAAAGTTAATTTTTTCCCACAAATTTAACTGTTTCAGAAAAGAATCCTGCCTTCACTAGGAATATCTTAATTCTTGGTCACACACAGACACCCAGAGATACGGAACTTTCTAATTCACCTGCGATTTTAAGTCACCAAGACTTTGGAACCACCACTACGTATGTGAAATACCATGAAGTATATGTGTGATCATAGGAAGTTGTGGCAATTTACCCAGTAGAAATGGCTACCATATTAAGTATATGCAATAGTAAATCAACCCTAAATATCAATGGATCATTAAAAAAAAATACAACTAAGCATGGGCTGCAATTTGTGTTTTCCAGCTAATGATCAATGTTTTTGTTACTTGCCAGCATGCAGACATATGGGAGAGAATTACCAACTAACCCACAAAATCTTAACACTGAAATAAAACAGGAGGGAGCAAAGGCTGTAGAAAATTATTTTCTGTGCCAGGAAGCCTGTATTTGGAATGTCTACGGATGGAGTTTGTTTCTGTAAATTTAGTAACACCCACCTTTGACCATTCAGGGATCTTTCAGAGAAACTAAGTTTGAAAATTTTGATTTGTGAAAATAAGACTAATGATGTTTTAAAAAAATTGGTTTTGCCAAAGTAAACATAAACACAGACATTTGCAATCGCTTCTTCCTTTGTATACGTTAGCAAAAATTGAAATTGTGATACATAGTCCCTAAAATTTCAGAAGTCAATGATCTCTACAAAGGCAGTCCTGAGAAAGCAGTGTTAGCCTGGGAAAGCTGACACCACTCGCCTGCAGAATGAGCAAGAGATATTAAGCAAATCAAGTGTTCAGCTTTACAATCTGGCTGACCTGAGTTGATCCACACAGTGCCCTTCATCTCCAGCCGGCTCTCCCCAGCATCTGGAACCTACCTCGGCTGTCTCCAGCCTTCCCTTTAAACATGGCAGAAAAGGGGCACTTCTCAGTAACCCCAGGAAGGGAAAAGGGTGCTTTTGCTCCTAAATCAATTACCACATTCTGAAGCTAAGAGAGCAGTTATTCACATCTCTTTCCTCCCCCATCAGTTAGGATAACTGCTGATTTAACGGTGTTTTGTGAGGTTAAGTCAAACCAGAAATCTTGGGGGAATCCACAGGGAAGGGGAAGGGACAGAGAGATGTTGCCTCTACTTCACCACACACAACATGCAGGCGGTGTTGGACTCCCCGATGCTGGCTTAGTAGGGATTTTTCCAGGAATCCTGTTATAACCTTAATTATGTTGACTAGTGGCAATCAGGTGATGAAAACAGAAAACTTGAAAACCAGCTTCAGAGCAAAATTTCTTTAGATTTAACTTTACTTAATGGAACTATATTTGTGACATGTTAGTTTTTTAGTAACTCAGGGTAGATTTGACAGCACATCCCCTGGTAGGGCCATAGGGACGCATGTCCATCCAGTGAGGCTCATGCCCCTGGGGCTCTCACAGGTTTCAGGCAGTCATTGACATCCCTTGGCAAGTCCTAGGTCAGAAGATTTAGGCCATGCTCCATTATCGCTGGGAAATCATCATCTATTGGATGAGATCTTGGCCATGGCAGTAACCAGATTAAGGGCCACAAGGAAGTCTGAACAGCCACACCCAGAAGCCATGCCCTGCTCACCCCACTCCAGAAAGGCCCCCATGAGAGTCTTTCAGAACGAGCTGTGGGGAAAGCTAGGACTTCCCCCAAATGGTGGGGGTGCTTTTCCCTGACAAACCCATGAATTCTAGCAGCATCACCACTTTCCTGCTCCTTTGGCTACCAGAAGCTCAGAGCCAGACTCTCAAGTGCCTTCAGAGCCCTGCATACACACACCAGCATGTCAACAGTTCTCCTCCCAACATCGGACTCTTTACTATGCCTTTCCCCCTTCTTCCCCCGTGTTAATTGTGTAAATTTTACTCTCCTTTCCTACCACGTGCATGCCGGCGAACCTCTTCCCACCCTCCCCCAATAAGGTAGGACCAATCCAACAGAAATAAAGAAATCCATTCTTTTTCTCTTTTATGGTATCTTCTAAGAAATCAAAAATAGAAAGTGACTGAATAGAAGATTTCTATTCTGTAATGTCCATGATTTAACCTTCCCTATGCTACATATGTTATAGAAGAAAATGTGTAATAATAACCTGAGGGTCCTGCAGTTATGATGCTTAAGCTGTCTCTGTCATGCCCACGTCTGCACGTGATATGGTGGTGATGGCTAGGAGGCGATAACCACCGCAGCACACTGCAGAAAACAATGTGCAAAACCGCTAAGGAGCAGGCCTGGGGACCTGCAGAACTTAAGTGTGGGGTATCTATGTAATGGCATCCCATAGAGCCACATGAAAGAGGTTACATGAATGCATGGACTGGTCTCTGAGACGTAATCTTATACAAAAAAAGAAGACAGGGAATAGTTCTTGCCTCACGTTATTATAGTTTTATGAACAAGGAAAATATATCAATCTGCAAAATGAATAGGAAAGTGGTTGCTTGTTGGGGCTGGAACTAGTAGAAGGAAAACAGATTAGAATGTTATTTTTGCTGCCTTCTCCAGTCTTTGAGTTTTCCACTTTTGTATGCCTTATTTTTTTTTAAAAGATGATTTAAGTATATAGTTAAAATAACGAATAAGAAATAGAGTAAGTAATGTAAAGGACATGCACCTATGGTTTCAAATAACCCAGTAAAACTATTTTAACAGTTGATGAAATTTTTTTTATCACAACAGGACAGGTGTCTCCCAAAACCTTATTCTGATATCAAAATTCTACACGCTCCTCTCTAATACATCAGGTCTAGGGAAAAACCAAATGCAATAGACAAAATTGTAAAATCTAAGGCTGACCTATATATATATATATATATATATATATATATATATATATATATATTTATAATAAAAGGGTCAATGAATTGAGTGATTCCTCAAAGAATGCATGTGCATTTCTCACAAGGAAAAAAGGCCTCACAGCCAAAGGGGAAAGAAACACACTTAGGTGGCAGGAAGCCAGGAGGTGATCCTAGCAGATCTCACCATCCTCCCGGCGTCAGCCAGTGCCCACAGTCCAGGAAAAAACAGGAATAGTGGGGCAGATGGAGCTTCATTTGTCACAGGGACATTTGGGGAAGAGCAGGTATGAGAGCACACCCGAATCAAGCAACAACTCAGATTCTGGATCTCTGACACAGCATCAGATTACTAACATAGATCATGTGACCACTGTCAAAAGTTATCATGCAGAAGAAATACTAGAACCTGATGAAAACTTTCCACTGTATGGTTGAAGTTGCTTCTTTGGGAATTGCTTGCATTAGTAAAAGATTATAATCAACATAAATGGCCACCAGGAACAGACTGGTGAACACACCAGGGGGTAGCCACACAGTGGCTGATGGGGTGAGCAGGCCCTGCCTGTGCTGCAGGGCAAAGGCCTCCCGAGATGCATTAGTAAGAAGAGAAGCCAGGTGCACGTAGTAGGACTTCATCTCACAAGACAGGGTGGGGAGAGAGAGGAAATTGCCTGTATGTATAAATATATTTGTGAGATCACACGGACAACTGGTGCTCTGAGAAGAGGTATTTGAGGAAATGAATGTGCATTCTCTTACAAAAGAAATCTTTTTAAAAGACTGGTAAGGAAAAATTCACACATGTGCAAAATCTGCGGGAAAGGAACAAAAATACCGGTGTGAGGTAGTGGTTGGGGGTCGGGGAGTGGTAAGGCCCCTTCCTCTCCGGGGCAAACACTGCCCATTACCCCTGAGGGACTCGGCCCTCCGTGTCACCAGACGGCCATCCTAAAAGCATGCAGCTGGCCCAACATGCATGAAATGTGGGCCCCACAGACCCAGAGGCCACCCCACTGGGCGGCATGCACACATGTGAAGAGGGCAGCCGCTACACGTACTGTGCCGTGACTTCACCTCATGATGTCTTGGCACCAGTGCAGGTGTCTGATATCCCTCAAACATGTCTGGGCCCCTGGAACACGGCAGTGTATGTGTGCAATAGTTCATTTCCCAAAATCTACATAAAGAGCAACTGGCTCGGGTAAAGAGTTATTGTCTGACATTTCTCCAAAGAGGAAATGCAAATGGCCAACAGGTATATGGAAAAATGTTCAACATCCCTTATCATCAGGGAAATGCAAATCAAAACCACTTTGAGATACCACCTTACACCAGTGAGAATGGCACATATCAAAAAAACTAGCAACAACAAATGTTGGCGAGGATGTGGTGAAAAAGGAACCCTCCTACATTGCTGGTGGGAGTGCAAACTGGTCCAGCCACTATGGAAAGCTGTCTGGAGGCTCTTCAACTTACTAAAAATGGAGCTACCGTACAACCCAGCAATACCACTACTAGGGATCTACTCAAAGGACCCAAAAACATTGATTCAAAAGAACACCTGTACCCCTATGTTTATTTGCAGCACTATTTACAATAGCTAAAACCTGGAAACAACCCAAATGCTCAAAAATAGATGACTGGATCATGAAGATGTGGCATAGATACACAATGGAATATTATTCAGCAATCAAAAAGATAAACTCATGCCATTTGCAGCAACGTGGATGGAGCTAGAAGGAATTATGCTCAGTGAAATAAGCCAGAAGAAAAAAGAAAAATATTGGATGGTTTCACTTAAAGCAGGAATATAGAGGAGCCAAATAAGACATCAGTGTAAAAAAAATAATAACAGTACAAAGAAAAAGACAATTATAAATCAAAGACATACTGCAGGGGAGGAGGAGGGAGAAGGATCAGAGGGAGGGAGGAAGGAGCATAGCGGACTGGGGTGATAGTGCACTGGTGAAGAAAACTCTATGGGGACTATACCTGAGGCGGTGGGGGGAAGCAAATATTGTTTAAAAATGAACAATGATGTGGGCCTCCCCGGTGGCGCAGCGGTTGAGCTCTGGGTTGGGAAGCTGCCCACAGCCTTTACAGTGCCGGTTCGATCCCCGGCCTAAGGTGAGGGTCCCACATGGCGTGCAGACCTCTCCTGCCGCCCGCTGCTCCCCTCAGTCTGCCTGCTCTGCTCTCCACTCTGGTGAATTCTCTCACCCTCCTGTGCTTCTGACTGTGCCCAGTGCTTGTATAAATAAATAAATAAATCTTTTTTTAAAAAATGAACAATGATGTAAAAAATAAAAAAAATTAAAAAATTATAAAATATAGGCAAATTTTAGTAAGATAAAAAACTGTCCTTCCAAAGCCAAATCTGCAGACGTTAACTACTATAAATATTTTGTTATTTCCTATATGGGGGAGGGTATATATCTGTAAATTAAACATTTTTAACAAAAAAAAGTGTTATTATCTGTTTCAGATGTTAGATCTGAAACAGATTTTCAAAACAGCATAAAAAAATTAAAGCGCACATCACTTTCATATGATTACTTGTCCAAGTGAGGATATTTTCATAAACAGGGTTAAAGGAAATCATTATCTTTTAAAAAAAGCATCACACAGATATTCTATCCATTGCAGCCGCCCAAGCAGGGATGGCTGGGACAAGTACAGTCGTCAGAGCTTGTCCCAAACGTCCAGGCAGCAAACACAAGATGGTCCTCAGGCCAGGGCTGTCCCTGGAGCTCCAGGGGCAGGTCCTGAGGTGGGGACCTAGGGTAGCCCTAGCAGCTGGACTTGTAGCTACTGGAATGTTCCCTTAATGTGGTCCGACTTCTGGGCTTGAGAAGTACTAAGATTTCTGAGACACAGAGGTGAAGACCTGGCCAGACACACTTTACAAGGGGATATTAGGAAATGAGTAGATGTTGATAGTATTATACAGAGATGAGTTGTAGTGGATGACATGAAAGAACAAAGTAATTTCTGTGAAACTCAACTCTGAAGACTACACGTTCTCTCATGGAGTTCTGTCTGGAGAGGTCCCACATCTTCGACACAGTTTACTTTGGAGTCTGCATTCCAAGGCCACTTGACATTACCCCAAGTACATGGTGTCCTTAAATAACCTTTTCCCAGAAAGTGGTGGCTGAGTAACCTTAAATCAAAAACTTCACTTCCTAGGGACTGGAGGGCAGGCTTTAATGCTGAGAGCAGTTTGGAGCCTGCACACTGCCTTGCTTTGATTTCTGCCTCAAAAGAGAGCCTGACTCTGCATTCTCCCCCCACAGTTAGAGACAGTGAATCAAGATGAAATCAGGGCTTGTGCTCAGTCTATAAAGCAGGCCCCAGCCCTGCGGAACCTCTCCCCGTGGCTGGAGGCAGCACAAACTGCCCCAGACCCCAGATGTGCCCAGAGGGCACAGGATACATACAGGAATAAAAAAAAAAAAAAAATCACTTTCTTGACCAAATACTAATCCACACTTCAGTGGGGGTGCCTCACAATTGGTCACAAATGGAAGGACAATCACTATGAACCACCTCTTTTGTGGAGATTTCATAAGTGGACTTTTAAGCCAGTCCTCCTACTGCTTACCCACTCCTGATTATTTTCAAGAAATAGTCACAATTGGGCCCCCCTGGTGGCCCAGGGGTTAAGTCTCAGCACTATCACCAGACACTGTGACCTAAGTTCCATCCTGGCCGGGAGCTAACCTACATTGTGCAGCAGACCTCTCCTGTCTCATCCGCTGCTCCCCTCAGCAGGGTAATTTACTCAATCCTTCTGTTCTGCTCCCCACACCTCTGGCCTACATCCCAGCTCTTCTAGGCCAAAAAAAAAAAAAAAAAAAAGGAAAAAATAGCTTTAAAAAAATATTCAAAATCTTAAAAAGCCAAGAAAAATATAACCTGTATACCATGTGGCTAGAGACATAAATCAATGGGAGCAAAAATTAGTAAACCATGTTCCATTTATGAAGCTGAATTTCTGAACCCAGATACAAGTAATGAGTGAACTATGAAATTTAACTCTTGACTAGATTAAAAGTCTCTGCCTAAACTAATAGCCTTCCGCATCTGACATACAGAAAATAGTTCAACGATTTGCTCATCTTTCCAGCAGTGTACAATCACTAGCCAGTTACAGACATTATCCAACCAAATAGCTTCCGAATGACTGCTTCTCAGTCACTAACTATGTTGCACCCACATGTAAGGTCCTCGAGCGCTGACAAAATTCCCATCTGACATGGCGTTTGCACAGCTTAGCCTTGCTAACTGAGGTTTAACATCTTTGCCAAATCTCCCTAGAGAAAGGAGCCTCGTGGCTCATCGAGATTGCCTTAGCCCTAGGAAGGTCAAGAACCAGAGTTCAAGGCCGGGTCTTGGGAAAAGAATTGCCTGCTTTGGGGATCAATGAGCTTAGGAAGTAAGTAGCTTTGTGGAAGGCCAGGACCAGTTCTAGTTTGCATTTTGTGCTCACCTCCAGAAAGAGCTTTCACAAGAACATTGTTGCCTCAGTCAAATCAGCAAGTCAACAGAAAGGCAACCACACAGGAATATAATATCCAAACACAGCCATGTACCTAGGAAACCCCCCCCACCCCGCATCCCCCCTCTACCCCGTGAAGGAAGGGCAGAGCAGGTGAGGATGTGAAGCAGCTTATCAGGTACAAAGGGCAGGGCCCCCCAGGTACCCAAACTATGTTTGGCTTTTCCTTGTAGCCACAGGACAAGCGGCTTTTACAATGAGGTGGACAACCCCTGAGAAATCAGTCACAGAAACCCCCACCTGGTAGGAAGACATGGTTAAAATGAAAATGAAGTGTGCCGTTAACTGACGCAAAAGGAGTGGAATAATTACAGAGCAAGACAGAGATTCTTGTTCTGAAGGCAAGAAGAACACGCCACTTGTCAACAAAGAGCCTGTTGACTGTCAATCAAACTAAAGCCCAGGATCAGCAGAAAATCAAAACCTGAATTTTTGGTATGTAGATTGTTTATGAGTCAAGAATACAAAAGAAAGCATCAGAGCAAAGAGAGAAGTCAAGGCCAGAAGGGAATGGAGGCACGACCCGCCCACTTCTGGATCAGTCCTGCTTCCCAGTGGCTGGTGGGGATGTAGACACAAAGCTGGGTGCAGGACAGTGGGCGGAGGGCAGCAGGACCTTGCCCAGGCCTGCTGAGGGCCCCGCTGTGATCTTCCCTCTTCAGTGCCGCAGGGAAGACTGGAAGTTGAGCTAAGTGTGGCCTTGTGGCTGCACAGAGTGCACGCTGCCTGCTGGCAGGCCCACGAGTGACATGGAAACGCAGCCCATTGCGTAAACAGGTACATTTGACTCTCATGATCAGCGTGGACACACCCCACAACTGAACGGGAAAACACCCACAGTGTCTCATGTGGACATGATCCACAGGGTGAGGGTGTGAGCCCCCCACACCTTGCGCACACCTAGTGGGTAGGAGGAGGCTGGTACACAGGTGGGAATCGCTTCCTGTCACTGTGCTGTGATGATTCCAAGGAAAGCATCGAGCAAATCACACTGGCAAAAAAGAATGGGGCAGCTTTGCTAAAAGGAGGGAAGAAAAGAAGTGCCTCCTGGGGCAGAAAGGCAGACACAATTTTCACACTGAACTTCCCAGAAGCGCTTTCGAATTCGCACAGGTGCCCTATCAGCAGGGGTGGCCACCATGAGAGCAAGGGTTTCCTCGGAGAAGCAGAGCAACAGGTCTTGATTTCACAGGAACTGCCTCTTTTTGGTGCTTATCTTTGAACACAGCTCCCCTCATTCCTCTGTCTATTCAGAGGACAACCAAGATGGGGGGCTCTGGCTGACAAGAGAGCCTGGACATCAACGGTTCCAAGGAACACAGGGAACACCTGTCTTTGACCTCACTTTTATAGCTTTGCCATCCATGACATAATGGGAAGCGTCATCTGGCCACCTGAATTTAATGGCATTTAATTGCCACAGAGAACCCTGCAACCACATCCTATGTTGGCAGCAGAGAGGCAAAAATTCCTCTATCATGCCTCAAGAAGCAAGAGCCCGAAGCCCCATCCCACCAACTTTCACTGGTGCTATTTCTTCCTGTTCCTTTGGCTCCCCCAACACACGTCATGTTCACTCTGTGCCAGGAAGACTCTTAACAGCTTTACAAACAGTACCTCACTTATACCTTGTTCCAGTCCTGTGAAGTGCTGGGCTATTTTTGAGAGAGACAAACAAAAGTCCAGAGAGGTTGAATGACTGGATAAGGGTCACACAGCAAATCAGAGGTTGGACTGAATGAAAGTCAGGGAGTCTAGCTCCCGAGTCTACATTCCCCTCCATCATGCTGCCTCTCAAGCCGTCACCAAATCCAGGGGGAGAGAATGTGGAGCTCATGCAGGAACACCTTACACATCCTCCACTTGCATTTCAGTAATGAAATGGTACAGCTTCCTCAGATTCTTGAGAATTAACAACAAGATAAAAATGCGATCCAGTACTAGACTGACTACCTGCGTCAGAGCCCTCTGTTTTCTAGGAAAGCTACTCTAAGAAGTGCAATGCCAGGAAATCCCTAGGATGTTTATGTTTTGTGCCGTCACTGCGACTTTGAAAGGTCTCCACACTCAAATTCAGAATTGCCAAGCAGGGTGTACAGAGAAAACGTAATTACGTGGTATGGAGAAAGAGAACAGCCCTGGGGGTTCTTTCCAGGGACTCCACAGCTGATGAGCCTCCAGGAGACAGCAGAGTTTGCTCCCTGGAATTCTTTGTGCACATCTGGTGGAGGGCTTCTGGGGGCACCTCCCCGGCCTCGGGTTCTCAGCGCTGCTCCTAGGCCAGCAGGGTCAATGAATGGATGCACTAGCTGCTTGCCACTACTTCCAGGGCATTCTGCCAGGGGAACAGGTCCTGCGGGGGGGGGGGGGGGGGAGATGTGGGGGGATGAAAGTACCCCACAGTACTTTCACACTCACTCTGGAAATCTCCTAAATCAACAGCAAAGGATCAATCTGCAATCCCGCAAAGAAACTACCCACTGATTACTGAGGAGAGGAATGTGTAAAGGGGTCTGTCAAGGCTGGACCTTCACACCCTTCATATTCCACACCTGGTGCCACTGTGCAAACACTCACAACACTGTGCCCCGAGTGGCAGAAGACCACACCCCTGCACAATTCTGCTCTTTGGTCACCTTCCTTTTAAAACAACATGGACTAGAGTCACCTGGGGTGTAACAGCCCTGCCCCACGCCTCGGTTAGCTGGAAACTGGGTCAGCATCATCTCCCTCTGTGGAAACACACAACGGCCCTGGGTGCCAGAAGTCTGGCCAGGGGCTTACAGGAGGGAGACAGAGGACATTTGTCAGTCCCCTTTGTCTTCCCAGCCCCAGCCAGAGATGGTGACCTGTGACTGACCCTTCCCCTCCCTCAGTCAGGTAAGGAGTGACATCACTGCAATTCTCCATGTTAGAAGAGCACCTGAGGGAAAGCCTGATGGGCAGCCCTTACCTTCACCCTCCTGCCCACACCTCCCCCACCCCTGCCACTCCACTGAGCCCCTTCTTCCAGCAGCCACACGCTGGCTGTGACACCCCAGCTTCTCATTAGCCCTGCCAGTCCATCATTGTAGGCCCCCCCTGGAAATTGACTTGATCGCTGATAGATTTTTTCGTAGAAGCGGGATAGAATTTGAGATCCAGATAAAATGTTGGAAATGAATTCCGCAGACTCCTATGAGTTGGCTCCAACTGTTAGCATGAAAGCATCTACCTGTGATCCTGGAAAAGCAACCAGCGTCCTGACCTGGCACTGACTGCATGAGGTAGGTGCTTACGGGACTTCAACAAGAGGCTTTTTAATTGGAGTTACTGGCTGCAGTGGGGAGGGGTCCATTTAGAATCCCTGCAAAGCAATCTCGCTTCAAAAAAAAAAAAAAGATTGACAAATAGGCCACTGTACACAACAGCCATGGCAAAGGCTCCCTCAGTGCTATCAGGTTCAGAGGTATTTAATGTAAATACAGTCTAGACTCATTATCTTAGCCCCATCTCAGCCCCCAGCAAAGATTAAGTCTGATGAGAAAAAAGGCGCTGGAAAAGTCAGCGACAAATGCTAAAATGGGCACCCTAGCCGGTTCTGCGTGAACAGCACACCTGGCCTCTTCCTACAGCTGGTTCCGAGGGGCGGGGGCAAGAGGCACAATGAGAGGCAGTGACTGCACCTGAAGATGCCATGCAGAGTCGCACCTGCAGGCCATGCTGGGCAGCCAGGGCCCGGGACCCCAGCAGACTGACAGGAAAGCCCCTCCCACCTCCAGGGGAGCCAGGTCCCCAGGCAGGATACTCACGCTGACACTGTCCCCAGGACTGGCGGGCCCAGCCCCAGCAGCAGTCAATCCTCCCGCCATAGCGACACAGGCCAACGGATGACACTATCTGCCTGGGCCACCTACCAAA
Source organism: Talpa europaea (assembly GCF_964194135.1). NCBI lineage: Eukaryota > Metazoa > Chordata > Mammalia > Eulipotyphla > Talpidae > Talpa > Talpa europaea. Next base: position 3,119,663 of record NC_140080.1, on the reverse strand, counting down.
CAGAAAGAGGCAAAGTAAATACAGACACTCTTGCAATTGAAAACAATTTCCTCTTGGTTATTAGGTTAGAAAAAAAGATGCTTCAATCACAGCCAACAGTTTTCTACCAACTCCTTTGTACCAACTCCTACCAACTCCTGCAGAAATTTAAGGATCAAACACCTTCAGGGAAATACTTCTGCTATGATCTAATTTCAAATTTCAGACTTACGAACACCCCACACAGAAGTGGGGGCGGCGGAGCAGGAGTGGGTGGGGGCGAGGATGCTTTCCGAAATGGAAAGAGCAACAGCCACAAAGCAAGGCTTCTCAAGGTGGCCACTCAGGCTCAGAGGGGGTTTTTGAAGTTGGAAATAAACAGGTTCCTCAAAGACCCACACCCGTTACAGGGGGAAGCCAATTTGGGCTGATTCATCAGCAACTGAAAGGCATTAAGGAAAACAAGCCTGCCTTCTGCAAAGGGGAGGTGTGGGCAGAGGGGGGGAAGTGCCTCAGCATTCAATGAAACACAACCCTTTCTGTGATAGGACTCTGGCTGCAAAAGTCCCCCCCCCCGCCGAAAAATGCACCAGAGAAACAAATCTAAATGAAACCAAGGAGCGTTCAAAGTGTGGCTAACATCTCAAGTGTCCTTGTGGTTTGAAACTTCCCTCTATCAGCAATCCCCACTGTGGAAGGTAAATTAGGAATCCGGAGGCGTTCCAGTTGGGGACGCCCGTTTATCCTCAGATTCCACCTTATTTGGTCCATCTTTTCCTTGTGTAGGTGCACACCTAAATGACCCCCTCCCCATATTTTTACTGGCTGTTTGTAGGGTAAGTGAAAAGGTGTCACGTGTTCCCACCCTCCTGTCATTAGCGTTGACGATGGAGCCCCATGGTCCTGCATGCATGCTTGATGGTGGAGACCTGGAGTAGGGTGTGGGCATGCACAGGTGGGCACACCTGGGCTGAGCCGCGGCTTATAAGGGCGGCGTCACAGGGACGCCAGCAGAAGCAGAACCACGAGAGAATGACAGAGAGCCCAGAAAGCGTGAAGCTTCTCCCGGGGCTGGGAGGCCTGCCAGCCTGCTGGACCCCTGCCTGCCGTGTACCTGGAAAAAACTCACTAAGAGCCTGAAAAGCCACCAGGGGCTCCAGGACTCTCCTTTACCCATCTGCTAGGATCACAGAGATCCTGCTCTGGGCCCTTCCTGCCTCTACACTGGTGTACACATTTAAAGCTCCACTAGACTTTTAAGGTAATGATGCAAGTCGTTTCCTGTTGCAAATGTGCGTGCACCCCCTCAGCACTCCAAGGTGAACAAAGAAGAGCCTTCCAACTTTTCCGCGTCTTGCCCTGGTGGCTAATCCACCGTTTCTTCAACTCCTAGTCTTTTCAGTTCTCCATTACTTTATCATCCATCATGCCCCCAAGCCCCAGTAACAAAAAAATTCTAGTTCCTCCCACCAGGTGGGAAACCGGCGGCCGCAGCTTTTGCCTGGCGCACCCGGGGCCCCCGCGTCCCCTCCAGGCACGAGAAAGCCAATCAATCGTGGAATCGATTCGTTCCGAGATTGCAGGAGGAACAGGTGCGGCGCTGTTTGGGTTGCGCCGTCCCGGAGGTGCTCGGGCTGGGGGCAGGGCGGCTGCAAGGCGGCGGGGCGACCCGGGTCGCCACCTCTCCCGGGGCTCCAGCCGGTCGCTGCGCGAGCAGCAGCGGCCGGAGCGCGGGGCGCGTGTGGGGTGTCGTGCGCAGAGAGGGGGTGCCCGAGCACGCGCTGCACGCGCCCGCGGCCGGGAGACCGCGCGGCCGCCGAGCGGGGCTGAGTGACAGGGAGCCGGCCCGGGCGGCGGGACCTGTCAGAGCACGCCCGCCGCAGGCAGGCTCGCCAGGGCTGGCCGTGCGCGCGCCCTCGCCGGCACCGTCGCACTCGCACACGTGGCGCCCCCCTCTCTCCAAGAAAACCGAGGGGGAAGCGCACAGGTGCGCCCGGGAAGCCCCCGCGCCGGCCCGCCCGCCCCCTTTGTGCGACGGCCCGGGGGCTCGGGTCGGCCCGGGCCCCGGCAGCCGCCCCGCCGGAGCGTCGCCGGGCTGGAGGGGGGCGGGTCCTCGCCCGGGCCAGGCCCCGGCGTGCTCTGGGCTCCGGCCCTGCACTCGCGCCTCGGAGCCGGTCCCGAGCCCGGGGCTCCAGCCTCCCTTTTGCCCGTGGGGCGCGCCCTCCTGCCGCGCGGGTGGGGAGAGCTGCTCGACGGCCCCGAGGCTCGGGACCCGAGCCGTGCCTCGGACCCAGCCGGCCCCGGGCACAGGGCACCCCAGCACAGCGGGCGTGCGATTCGCGGGGGGCGGAGGCGCCCCGGAACCCACTCACCTCCCGTCGAACTCCGCGGCCGCCTGCAGGTAGAGCGAGGCCCCGAGCACCAGCACCGGGAGGACACCCATGTCGGCGGCGAGGGCCGAGGGTAAGTCGGGGTGCCGGCGGACGAGCAGGGGCGCGCAGGGCTCCCCGGGAGCTGCGGCCGCCGCGGCTGCTGCTGCCACTCAGAGGCCGGCGGCGCGGCGCGCGGTCGGCTCAGGTCTGCGCCGCGGCGCCCGGAGCCCCTTCGGCTCCCTCCCCGCGAGGGAGGCGCTGCAGGGGGAGCTGCCGCCCGCGGGGCCGGGAGGGGGGCGCGGGGGGCGGGGGGGCGCGCGTGCGCCGGGCTGGGCGCTGGCCGCCCCGGGCGAGGGGTGAGGGCGCCCGGCCCCTGGGCGGGAAGCTTCTGCGGTGGGGGCGCTGGGGGAGGCGGTGTCTCTTGGGGGCCAGCCAAGCGGGTGAGCCTCAGGCTGCGAGGAAAGTTGCCAGCCTGGCCTGGGCCAGGGAAAGCGGGGTGCTGCGCAGGCCAGGCGCGGGGAAGCGGGAGGCCGCGGCGAGGTGCGCGCTCCACGGTTGCCGCCCCAACAGGTGGCGGGCGCGGGCAGCGGCCTTTCGCGGGAGGGTGGGGGCGCCCCAGACGCCAGGGGTTTATGGGGCTGGGGCTGAGCGGCGTCTGCATTTAGCGAAACCACAGCACGACTTGGACAAATTAGCAAAGGCAAACTCCGGGAGTCTGCTGCTCCCGCAGAGTTGGCAAAGGCGTGTTTTTTATTTTGTAACCAACCGAAAGAAATGTCCGGCTCCGCAGCGGAGCTGTGAAGAAGCAACGTGCAGAGCACTGCTACCGCCAGCAGCAACACTCCCCGCACATCAGCTGCACAGTGAAGGTGGCCCCCCAAGGCTTGAGACGCCAAAGAGGGGGGAAGGAGGCTGTTTTTCACAGCAGATGGATGTTGCACAGATCAGCCAGCACCCACTGTAACCAACCTAGCCCTGCTGCTGCTGCATGGTCCCCCAAGGCTGTATCACAGGGAAACCCTCAATTGAGCCAAAAGGCATGTTAAAACCAAAGTCCGACTGAGTCACCCCACTTTTCAAATCCCACCCGAACTACACCCCAGCGCAGTCATCTGCCTGCTCCCACACCTCACACTGCAGCCATTCCCCTGCTTTCCCTCTCCATGGCCTCCTCCCTGCCTTTCTGGAAGGTTCCAGGCATAGGCCTGCTTTAGGGCTGCTGACTAGCTGTTACTTGGGCTTGAAGCCAGGTATCCGCGGGGCTCACCTCTGGCTACTTTGTCTTTGCTCAAAAGTCAGCTCTTTGAGAGCAATCTGGCTCCCCTATTTAAAATGGCCACCTGCCCCTCCTGGATGACCCTGACTTATCTACTTCGTGTCCTGTCCAGACTGCTCACCTCCCAGTTCACCATATAATTGCCTACTTGGTTGTTTATTTATATAAACTGCTTATATATGATCTATATATTTGCCTATTTATATATTTGTCTCTTATATACACATACACACTTGTATATAATTTGCTTATTTCTTGCTTGTGAACAATGCAATGCCTGGCACATCTGTAGGTGGCTCCGAGCTGTTTATTGACTGTAACATTAGAACGTTTTTCTCTTTTCTTTTTGAGGTTTCTTCACCGTCACAGTTTTAGTGGAAAGTTCCGTGGCAGGATGACCTCACTATCCTGATCTCTTAGTGTCTAGAAACAGGAATTTTCTACAAGAAAAGGAAAAACTAATGGTTTCAACTTATATGACTCTTTGATTTCCAAGTTGTTTTCTGTTAGCAAAACATGTTTCTATTTTAATCTCCGGAAATATCCATGCCAATTCAGGCTGGAGACATTATTTTAGGCAAACAGCTTGGTGTCATCCATTTCAGATCTTTCTAATGAAGTCCAAAAATGTAGGAGTCAAAATATTTTTCCTGCACAAAATCAAATTTTTGTAAGCGTAACGTAGGCTTGGTTCCAGGCTCCAGTGCTATCTGGACCATTTTCTTTGTTTGGTGGCTCCCAGGTTGGATGTGCACATAAGTCCCAGCAGAGCGATGGTTAGGGAGAAGGGGCTAGCCTGCGGGTTAGAACTGGACGTGGAGGGAAGGCAGGAAAAGACATGGAGAACAAAACAGGGCATAGCCGGAGCGAAGAAAATCGGACTGCCCTCTGCCTGCCACTGTGACTTTTGTCCATGTCTTTTCTTTGGCCCAGAAAACATTCCGTCCTTCTTCTAGTGGCCACGACCTTTGGGGCCAAGCTCCGCTGACACTCACCCTGGGAAGCCTTTCTGACTGAGGGCTGCGCGGATACTCCAGCTGCGTGGGCTTCTATATTGCTCTGAGTCCTGAAGTAACCCTTCAAGCACTGCGCTGTGACTGCTGCTCGTAGCTTGCAGACTGTCATCTCACACAAAGGAGAGCCCGGGCACTCGCTGCAGCATCCCCTGGGCCCAGCACAAAGCGTGGCGCAAGGCTTGAGTTCAGCGAGTATGAAATCAGTTGTACTGGCTTGAACTGAATTTCCCGGATGACCTTTAGCTTCTCCCTAGAGTAAACTGGGCCTAATTATATCAGTCTTCGTATTCATGGTATGAGCAGACTCTCAAAGAATCCCAAGGTCTAGCTGCTCATTATGCTGCCCTCCTAGCCACCAGTGACCATGCCAAGACAGAGATGGGGCACCGGGGAAAGGCAGCGCGCTGTCCCACTCGCACAAACAAGAGCCAGATCCTGGCAGCTTGCTTTCTGCAGTGCCTGTACTTTTCCAGGGCTGTCCAGTTTCACCCCAGCATCGATGCCCCTTTGCAAGTGGTCATCCCAGTTTTCTCCACACAAGGAATCATCTGTCACTGCCCACAGCAGGATACCCATGCACAACAGAGCAGAGCCAAGCACAATGGCAAGGATCCGCATTAGAAACTTAGCCTTCTCCCAGCCAGGACTTGCTGTGAACCTATAATATACTGGCTTAATTCTAGGTGCCAGGACTTCAGCTGGGAACAAGGCAAGGTCACGGCTGACAGTTTCCACTGCAGGGGGAGCCAGACAATGAGTGGAGGAGGAGAGGAAGAAGGTGTGAGGGAAGGGAAAGAAAGGCTAAGGTGATGGACAGCGATGGAGTGACTTGGTAGGGACCTGAGGTGAGCAGAGCCAGGTGGGAGTGCAGGTGGCAGAGGGGGTACGGGCCGAGAGGCGCGATTTCTCTATTGAGTTCTCACGGTGTTATGCAGCCATCAAGCCAGCCATGGCTGCCCCATCCCGAGGGGGCATGGGATTACTGCTTTAAGTACTCCCTTTAAGACAAGAGAAGGTGGTCCATACATGCCCAGCCTACAGTCCCCCACTCTGGCAGCTGACCTAGAGGAAGGGATCTTATTTCACCATAGATGGAAACAAAGCACTGATGGGTCAGCATGGACGGATCCTGAGACATGATGCTAAGTGAAAAAAGTCAGTCACAAGAGACGACACCCAGCGCGAGCCCTCGGCACCTGGGTGGTGGCCAGCAAGGGTGGCTCTGTGCAGATAGACAGTAGGCTAGGGCTGTCCCAGGCAGTGGAGGAAGGAGGACAGGGACCGTGCCTGCCAATGGTCCAGGGTTTCATTTGGGGGTGAAAATGTCAGGCTAATTGTGAGGGTGCACACACTGTGCACACACACTGTAGTGTGGGTGCACGAAAGACACTTAACTGTACACATCCCCGGGTGAGCTACAGGATATGTACATTCTATTTCAAGAGAACTGTCGATCTGAAGAATGGGGGAACACTACAGGAAGACTCAGGCACCCCTATGCTCACAGCAGCATTAGACACAGCAGCCACGTCACGGACCCGACCTAAATGCCCATCGACAGACAACTGGCCCAGGAAACTGTGGGATCCTCAGTGCTACACACTGCTGTGACGCAGCTATGGAAAGAGACAAAACCCTTTGACAACATGGATGAACCTTAAGGTGATGGTGCTAGGCCATGTGAGTGAAAGTGATGGTTGGTGGATAGGCTTCTCGTGTGGAGTATAATAAGCAAAGCCAACGAGCTAGCAAAACACAGCAAAAACAACTCTAGACTGAGAAATATGGTGGTTACCCGAGAGGCTCGGAGGGTGGTAGGGAACGAGGGATGATGTGCCAAGGCCAGTCACGAAGACTCAGGGAGGGTGACTGAAGCCCGCGCTCTGTGGAGGTGTGAAGCTGTGTTCAGAAATTGCATAGCTTTGTGGACAAATGTCAAATCCATAAAGCTTGATTCGAAAAAGAAAAAGGCAAGGATGCGGAACACAGTGAATTACTGACACCCTGCGCAGACAGACCTGAAGCCATGGCTCGCAGGCAGCAGAGGGAGTGTTTGGGGGCCAGCTGGGACCCCTGTCTGCTTCCTGTCCACTCATCTCGAACGTCCACCTCAGGGGGTGCGGCTGCTGCGCCTCCCCGGAGGGCTAGACATCATGCACAGCTCTTTTCTATCATCACAAATCTCAAGGCCTGAGCGTTGCTTCAAGGAGATTTGTGGTTTCTGTGGCTACATGATTTCCTTAAAACACTAATAGGCTTCAATCTAATTGCTTCCAGTCAGTTCCTTTTGTAGATAACCACGACCAAAGTCTTCCCTAGGCCACATTCTTCGGCTGCCTGCTTTCTTCCTTTCTGAGGGTCCCGCTCACTCTTTCATCTTCATGGGAACACCTTGGGGCGAGCTGAGCAAGAAGCTTATTTAGGAGGCAACACCCCTCACTGATCCTTGCCATGAGGCGTGGGTCCCTTTGTGGGGCAGACAAGCACTTGTCTTTTTCAACCCTGAGATTTCCAGACATTCTCATTTCCTTCCATTTCTACTGGCAACAAAGCCAGTTCTTGCCTGAGCTCATCTCTTTCTAAGATAAAGGCAACAAGCAGCAGTGAGATACACGGACATCTTCATTTTTAACGCTGTGCCCTTTAGCTGGACATATGTCGTGCCTTCCAAAAGATCACAGGTTATGGTGTCACGGAACAGCACAGCTGCCAGTGAGTGAAGACTCCCTTGGCCCTTGGCACCGCATTACAGAGTATAAGCAAGCCCCACTCTGCCCTGACTCTCCAACGGCATGTCTGCCTCGCCATTGAGAAAGGAGATTTTTGTTAGGATGTCCTTCCGGCACCAATTTCTATATTAAGGTTAAAATGCAACAACATCGAAGTCCCCAAATACCACAGCTACAAGACAGAAACGGATTCCTTCCTCACGGAGCAGTCTCGTAGGTCCAGGCTGACTCTGACCCTGTAGACTCCGGTGTGTTTAGGCAAACTGTACAAAGTACCTCTTTGAGCCCGTGGTGCTCAGCATAACTGCTCTCCTCCCCAACCAAGTGAGCACAGGACAGCTGGGGTGCAGGCAGTTCTCCCTGAGGGTTTTATGTCCACAGAAGGCAACCAGCGTTACCGTGTTCTGCACCTGAACACTTCAGATGTGTGTTCTTATCTAGGCTGAGCTCTTATCAAAGTCCTGGAGCAAATTCAGAGGAGCCTAAGATCCTCTGCATCCCACTGCACAGGGGCCAGGGATGAGTTATCAACCTACTCTTCCGGTTCCTGAAACACAGATCAGATCTCAGGCTGCAGGGAAGATTAGTTTGCTAGGCGAAACTTTACTGCTTCCCAAAGTCCCCCCTACAGGCTATTTATGGAAGCCAGTCTAGATAGGGGTGAGTCCTGTTAACGCCTCTGGATTTCCCAGATACTAACCTTGGATCAGGAGAGCCCCCTGGGACTCTACATGGGGAATTCTTCCCTTTCTGAGTTGGGCTTCCAGCTGTTAGGGTACCGCTGAGTGGGAGCGGCGCTGACACGTCTCTGGGAGGGCACTGTGGACGTTCTCCTGTGCATCCCCCTTCATGCCAGGTAACTAGCTTCTCACAGATTGAGGACCCTGAAAAAAATATGTAGTCTCTTCTGAAGAAACTTGTCCTGTATTTTCTGACAAACACTTCCTGTATCAAATTTCCCTTTTAAAAGTGGCTGCCAGAAAACTATGCCAACATTACAGCGATGATGTCTGCCAGAAATTAATGAGGAGAGAAAGGTCAATGGGAAGAGCACAGGGGTTTTGAGGCAGGGAAACTCTCCTACGATGCCACATCTGTGCAAACCCTCTGGATGTTGAACACAGGAGGGAACCCTCATGTGAACCATGGACACTGGCTGATCTTGATGTGTCAACATAGGCTCAGCTAAGGTAACAAATGTACCCCTTGGGGGGGCATTGATAATGGGGGGGCTGTGCATATGGGGGGCACATTTTGGGGAGAGGCTGTGCATATGGGAAATCTCTACTTTCTGCTCAATTTTACTATGAACCTGTAATTGCTCTAAAAATAAAATGTTTTTAAAGAAACATACATTTTGCCTTTATTTTTCCCCAATAGTTTAAATTTTATATGGCAGCCATGTTTAATGTTATTTGCTTAAAATGGACCATCACAATTCTTACACAGACTTGGAAGAACACTGAAGGCAAGAAAGAAGGAAGGGGAAAGGGAGGGAGGGAGGGAAGTTTGTTAAAAGCAGGTGCTAGCAAGCTCTGCTCAGGAGCTCCCAGGGTTGCTTAGCAGAGTGTTTTTCTGTTTGCACTGGCTCTGATTTCTCTGTTTTATAACCTGAGCTGTGGTGATATAATGGAAGTATGTTTTTGGTCTTTGCCCGGGTTTCTGACACCCATTTCCTAAAACCCTTATAAGTTCCTGAATGGTAAGGGTCAAAGGAAGTCTTCTGCTTTCCTAACATGCTCAACCACACCTTAGTTTGAGGCTCTTGCTGGGAGCTGGGGGGCTCGCATGGGTGCTGGTGGCCAGGGCAGCCTCCAAGCTGAGGCTGGAACTTCCAGCCCCTCCGTGACCTCCCAGGAGGGGAGAGGGCTAGGGTGGGGTCAATCACCAATGGCTAGTGACTTCGTCATGCGTAAGGGAACCTCCATCAAGACCCTAAAAGTCTGGGCTCCAGAGACGCGGGTTGCTGGAAGCACCCACAGGCCAGGTGTGCTGGGCCCCGAGGAGACCTGGAGTCCTGCACCCCTTCCCACACACACTGCCCTGTGCCCTCTTCATCTGGCTGAGCCTGGGTTGCATCCCCTATAAACTGATGGTAGTAAGGAAAGTATTTCCCCTAGTTCCATGTTCCAGTATTGCACCCAAGGAGAGGGTTTTGGAAACCCCTCACTAGTACTTGTGATGATATGAATAGCATTCCAGGACCCCTCTTTGGTTTTGCAGAGCACTGGAGAATTGCTGGGTACTCATTTGAAATCAAAAGGGTTGTGAGTAGGAAGACCTACTCACAATTAACTCCTAATTAACTTGGGAAAGAAGCTGGACTAAGAGTCATCAAATGAAAATATAAAAATATAGCCTCCCAGCTATTTACACTTAGGTTTGCTCTCACGCCTGTAGGTGACTTGTTTCAGTATTTCCCACTGAATTTTCTCTGCTTCTAATACTGAGCTATGTTCTTCAGGAAAAAAATCTCCAAATTCCTACCTGCTTTATGATCTCTCAATAAGTAGTTCACATTTTATACATCAGTTCCTATATGCTCCCTCTGTTCACACAATAAAATCTGTCTTTCCCTAGTAAGAGTAAAATACAGATCCAAGAGCTCACAGTCTTTGGTGGAAAATCCCTACTGTTCTGTCCCAGGTGGGAGAAGCCAAGGCTGCACTCACACACTGACGGTGGCTGCACAACTCACTCTGATTCCCGGTTCAAAATTCAAATTCATTAAAATTAAATTCATTAAAATTAAACATTGAGAGGACATTGGTAGTGCCTGACTGACACAGCCTGTGCAATAATCCACCGAAGAAGTGCAAACACTTGGAGGAGTCACCCCCTTTTCTACCTGCAGATCTATGGGCCAGAGGACACAGAGGCTCAACACAAGATCTGAGCTCACAGGCCCCCCAAGGGAAGACACCAGAGAGGTAGGAAGGCAGTGGGGGGTGGAGGGGGTTGGGCCCCTTGGCTGGACCTTTACTGGGGTTTCTGTGGGAACAGCCAGCAGGGTAGGGTAAGCTGTTTGGGATGGGCTAGTTGGACTGATTTCTTGGGGACTCAGGGACTCAGGATGGTGGAGGCCCAGGTGAGTGCCCCCTCTGACCTTGGTTTCCTCTGCTAGCATGTAGTGCCCCTCATGGTGCTATGGCACCACCAGAAACATTTCTGGGCAGAGAAAGACTCCCCTCTCTGGAACATGAGTACAGGTAGCAGAGGGCCTGCCTGGAAGTGACTGGGAAATGCAGACTATGCATCCAGAGCGAGGTGGCTCCCAGGCCACCTGCTTCCCCAAGGCAATATTCCTGTACCTTCTTCATCCCAGGGCCATGGACCTGCAACTATGGAATGCCCTGCCCCAAGAAATCAGTCCAAAAAAAGGAGATATAATTATGTGATAAAGTGAGGTAAAAGGATGAGCTGGGAAGTCACCTCATGGGGAAAACAGACGGCTGCACGGCTCCTGAGCCTGTTCTTGGAGGTGCCGGGAGAGCTGGCATTTCCGGTGTGATCAGCAGCCAGTTCTTGGCGGGTCTACAGACCTATCATGGTCAAGGTGTGTGCTGCCTTAGCTGAAGCCAGCACCAGGGTGCTCCCTACCTCTCCCTCCACTTCTCTTACACGTGCACAGCGCTTGGCTGGAGCAGTAAACAAGCAGCTGCCAGCACGGGCTCTGGAGGCAACTGCCTAGTTTGAGATTTCAGCTCTCACTGAAGAGCCGTGTGAGAGGAAGGATTCAAGCCTGGGGGGGGGGGGGGAATTCGACTTGGAAATGGAAGGGTCTGTGGGGACCAGTTTCCTTTGGACTGCTCATCCCCTGGCCGCCTTTCTGTCTCCTGCACCTGGTCTGGCCTCTGAAGACTGGACCTCCGGGAGCTCATCATGGGCACTGCCCCCCAGTGCTATGAGAGTTGCATTGACTGTACCTGGCAGCTCGGAGGAGCCCTCCCCGCACATCCTGGCATCACCCCTAACCCCCACTTCACTCTCAGCCTATGTCTCAGTTCCAATTCTCAAGAAGAAAACAAGCAGATTAGCTGGGTTCCTGGATCAGGTATCCACCTTTTTCTACTCAAAGAGGGCTGGGTTTGCTGCGTCCTAACGTGGGAAGCAGGCGCCTGGCCTGTAAGGAGGTGCGTACTGAAGAAAAGAACCGGGAGAGATGGCTAAATGTGGTCTAGACCCAGGGCTTCAGCATCCTGGAGTCCTTGTGGTTAGCAATGACCAAGAACGAGTTCAAACACTGGGATAGGCTTTGGGGAAAAGCCATGAAGAAAACGGACATTTAAGATGTATGTCCATTATTCGCCATCAAACAACAATGAAGCTCACAAATTACTCTCTACCCACGAAGTGAAATTCTAAAATGGAAATAAACACTTGTAGTCACATGTTGAAACGCTAACCAAAGACAAGCACCAGTGTAGCTGTGTGCCTGGGGTCATCGCCATGTGATGGTTCAGGTAGAGAACATTCCTGTAGAGGTGACAGTTGATCTTTAAACATCCCCAAGCTGAGAGCCTCTGTACTGGGCCATGTCAGACAGTCAACAGTCAACAGGCTGTAGTCAGCTTCTGAGGGGAGCAGGGCCACCCAATCCCAAATTTTGACCTCCCCAAGGTCAAAGTTCAGAACCAAATCCTGGCCCTGGCCAGAACTTGGGGCCAAACACAGCGGGTGTCAAATGACTTTCCAAGGCCCTCTTTTCGGGACCAGAATTTATCTCTGGCAGTGGAACAGGTTAGTAGTAAAATTTCTTAAATTATCAAATGTTACATATTTTAATATTTCAGTTAAAATATATCTCCAGTCTTTTAACTACTAAATCGTTCACATGAATTAAAAAAAAAAAAATTGTCTGGGCCTCCCCTGGTGGCGCAGCGGTTGAGTGCTGGGTTGCAAAGCTGCCCGCAGCCTCTGCAGCACCAGTTCGATCCCCGGCCACTGGGCGAGAGTCCCACATGGCACGCAGACCTCTCCTGCCATGCCTGCTGCTCCCCTCAGCAGTGTATTTCCTCAGTCTGCCTGTTCTGCTCCCGGCTCTGGCTCTGGTGAATCCTGTCACCCTCCCACACTTCTGACTGTGCCCAGTGCTTGTATAAATAAATAAATAAATCTTTTTAAAAAATGTTTAAAAAAACTGTCTAAAATAATATTTGTTTAAAGAAACATTTGTTTGACTTTTTTTGCACATTTTTGGCAAAGTTTTGTCGTTTGGCATTTTAGTTTTTCAGATACAATAAAAATGTTTTAACATTTGTTTATTATTTTGACTTTGTAGTCTGTTTGTGGCATTTTTTAATTTTGAAATCCAGTTTCTGTATCATTACATCACTTCCAGTTTTATATTTGAATACCTTCACGTTAAACTTTTGTGTGTGAGTGGTGGTCCTTTTCCATCAGGAACTTCAACAATTAGATTTTTTTACGCATTTAACAATCAAGGCTATTTTATTTTAAAGTCCAACTACTGTTTTTAATGGAAGACCTCATTTTTCCAGAGGGGAAAGAAAATGTGTCTGTAACTGATCAGACACTAATACTAGGCATTCACTCTTTTCTTGGCCTTTTAGAGAGAAAGCTGGATAACTGAGCAGAATTTTTCTCTTGTTTTCCCAGGAAAAGCCACCAGCTTGGGTAGGTCAGTATAATATCTGGTTTTCAGGGCCTCCCCAGTGGTGCAGCGGTTGAGCGCTGGGCTGCGAGGCTGCCCACAGCCTCTGCAGCACCGGTTTGTTCCCCGGCCGCTGGTGAGGGTCCCACAAAAACAAACAAACAAAAAAATCTGGTTTTCTGATGAGGAATCTGAGACCTACAACATTAAGCAACTTACCTGTGGTAAGGCGCAGGGTCCGAGCTCACTCAGGACTGCCTGTCTACTGCCCCCGCGTCTGTCTGCCACACCCTGGGCTTGATGGGCTCACGGGCTATAACTCTGCGCTGCGGGAAAGATGAAATGTGTGCTTGAAAGTTATAGCACAACTGAATGTAGAAGCTCCAGCCTGACTGTATGTGTACTAGGAGCATCCTGCAGGGTAGGAAAGGGACTCTCTTCATCATTATGTAATTATACTCTCTGCAGCCATACTGCATCCACCGTCCCCTGTAAAAGAACAGCTGATGACATATCAGTGACAGAGCCCTGGGCTACAGCCTCTCACGGGGTTTGGGTTATCACAGCTGAAGCAGACCCTCAGAGGTCACAGGGCGTCTGTACGCAAAGAGCAGTGTGAGGCCTACTCTACTTCCCAGCACGCTGAGGTTGACAGTCCTGAGGTTGTGATATAGGAATACCACTTGGATTGGGGGATTCTGAAGATTTTTTTGCTGGGAAAAAGTCTAAGTCACCTATACTCAGCTGAGTAGGTAAAGACTAAGGGCTAAGATCATACACACGCTCAGCATCTTCTGTAAGGCAGAGTCAGGGCTGGAACTAGTTAAAATCAGGACACTCGTGTCATATACCTGGTGACACCCAACATAGCGCATCAGACGCAGGGCTGCCAGAAGATGCCTTTTCAAAGCCTACTGGCTGTGCCTCTGAGGTGAACCCACGTTCCTGCTGGCCCCTCACAGCCTGGCTGGGTGTGCTCGGCCAACTTCTCCCACTTCCCTCTTAAGGTACCCTCCCTGAGACAGAGCGCGTGTTTGTTCTTATCAGTGGTCCCAAAAATTGCAAGACACTGACACAGAAGCTGAATGGAAAGAGTGTAAATGATTGTTTCCCTTTCAATGCTGAAATTTTTCAATCTACACTTTTACATGCATGATGTTAAGTAACATGGGTACCTAAATGAATTAATGAATCAAAACACCAAGTCGATCTATGGTCATTACCTCTATGCCCCTTAGAGTTTATATGCACAAGTGGGATCCAAGTTGGGAGGAGGAGCTCATGGAAAAACATGAGTCCCATCATTTGTCAATATGTGATTGACCTTTGAATCTCCACTCATTCCGGTGGTCAGTCATTCAGTAAATCTCAGGCAGGACGGAGGGTTTAGGAAAGTCTGCTCTGAGGGGTGGTACCCGTGGGGTCTGTGTCACCAGCCACTCTCCTTCACGAGGGTCGTTCACACCCGAGTCACAGGGCGGCTCAGTTCCAGACAATACGCTTCCCAGTGGAAGGCTCTTCAGGAGGAAAGGAAGCGGGAGAGGGAGGGAGCTTTCTCACACACATCTTCATTTTCTGGGGAGACAGATCCTCCCAGGAGCCCTAAGCAGACTCACCTTATCTCCTGTTCCCCAGGCAAGAACTGATCATACCCCCTAGACACTGGAGGCAAGAGAATGGACTGCCAGGACTGGTTTAGGTCAATCCTACTTTACCCCCAGGGCCAGGCACATGCCCCCGAGCAAAACGAGTGCTCTGCTGGCAAGAAATAGGGGGATGGCTACAGTGAGATGATTAACTGTGGCTTCTTACTTGCCCAGAACTGGCATATATATGTAAATACATGTGTGCATGTATATTTTATCACATATATGCTCACGTACATGTCTATCTGTAAATATTCACACACATTTGCCTAAATATCTTACTTTTAATTTGTTGGATAAGCGAAGTACCCCATACATAATACTTGGCACATAATTAACACATAGTAAGTGCTTTATCAATGTGAATCACCATTATTATTTTATCATTATTCCTAATAACCTTTGAGAAAATATACTGCTTTTAAAAAATGAACGAGGATCATTTTCTAGCTGATGCTAAATTTTACTTAGCAGTTCCTAAAAAAAATTATGCCAGCACTTTCACTTTGGGCAACTGAATACCCTTGGAAGATAATAGGTGGAGCGCACCCTTAGAGAGAGACAAGAATGGCTGTGGTCAGCAATAAATTCCATTTAAACAGAGTGAAATAATTTCGTGAATAGCTAGGTGACTAAGTGTTTACTTTCTGATGACTATCTAGCCACAAATATTTTCTAATCATGTTAATATGCAGGCAGAAGGGGGTTAGATATTAAACATTTTTGGGTCTGTTTGCACAAAGTATCATGTTAGCAAATGAATTTCACATTATTGACAGATATTTGGAGGAAAAAAGAACTTTGCTATTATTTGCCTAACTTATGCTACAGAGAGGAGGGAGCACAGCGGAAAAGGTGGTCAATACACATATTCAAGGGTGAACAGAGCATTGTGGAGGATTTGACCCGTGGAGGAGGAAGGAGTCTGCTAGGTTATGAGTCTGCTAGGTTTTCGGGGAAATGGACCTTGACCCTAGATATAGAGGAAGTGCCCTATGAGTCTGGCTTCAGACTGCCCTGCAGCGACTGCCTCCTACGTCCTTAGGCCGAGTTAGGATGTAAAAATTAGCTCATTTAGTACTTTGTTTTTTCATTACCTGTCCTAAAATGTGTTGCTATGTATGAAATATTATGATTATTCATTACAAGTTACTTGATCTCTCAGATGTCAACTTCTTTTTCTGAAATACATGGTTGAAACAGTCTATGGCTATGATCTCCCCCAGATTCGAGTTCCACACCAGACACTGGGAGCTGTCCCTTCTCCACCTTTGGATACCGAGGTCTGTGCCTTCCCCACTTTCAATGGGATCCATTTCTTCACCAAGGGCACTTCACCTTGAGCCTGGCCTCAGATTCTGGGTCACAGTGAATGGACAGATAGTCCTGTCCAGCTCCTAGGCATACAGAAGGACTGAGATTCCACCCAGTAGTCTTATCTCACCAGGCAACTCTGGTAAGTTTAGGGAAACAGTGTTCCAAGCCAACTGTAAAGGAGACATTTCTCAGGGACCATAATTATTTTATTTGGGATGAAACTAGCTTTATAATAAGAAATGCTTCTGTTTTTCAATGAAAAGTTAAATAGTTTCTCCCTCCTCTCTCTCTCTCTCTCTACACACACACACACACACACACACGTTAAAAAAACACACTTAATAGATATCATGATAAGAGTATGCTGTTATTGGGTGAGGTTTTAGAAAATTAACATTGATAGCTGATACTTCAAGTTAAAAAAATTTGATTTGGAATGCAGAGAGTTAAAATTTAGATTGCTTATGAAAATTAGTGAGATGTGGGCCCCCCCAGTGGCGCAGCGGGTTGAGCATAGCACTGTGAAGCTGTCCGCAGCCTCTGCTGCACGGCTTCGATCCCGGCCGGCCAGGGAGATTCCCACATGGTGCAGCAGACCTCTCCTGACTCACCCGCTGCTCCCCTCAGCAGTGTATTTCGGTCCGTCTGCCTGATCTGCTCCCAGCTCTTTCTCTGGTGAATTCTCTCATGCTCCTGTGTCTCTGGCCTGTACCCCAGATCTTGTATAAAAATAAATAAATCTTTAAAAAAAAGAAAATAAGTGAGATATTTATTTTAATTATATTATTTACTTTGATGTGCTGTTTGAGGAATTTTAAAGTCTCCCCTACTTGAATGTTCTATACTTGGGAAGTCACCGGACTATTTGTACAATCTGTGAATGCTGAGACATACAAATAATCATATATATCAGCTAGGTTTATACAACTCCATTTTCATTTAAATATTACCAGATTGAGAAATTACCAAAAATAAAATAAATGAATCTCTGCTTCTACAGCACCATATTATAAACATGGAAATACTCTGACATCACTCCAGCAGGTAGAGCTCCAGACCATAAGGTTACCACAGGGGTCCCAAGTGTCCCCAACTGCTCAGTTTGTAAGTCAGTCATGACCTTCCTGCCCCATTCCCCCAATACCTATATCCCAACATGGCCAGTGAAAAGGAAACTGCAACCATTCAAGGCACTCCATGTCTATTTATTTGGGTGCCGGCAGGTGGCTCAAATGAAGAGACTTTACCTAGAAACAGGCTGGAAGGTATGTGGATAATGAGACACACAAAGTGGGACACAGTTAAATGTCTGTGGGTGTGGGGACAAGGAGGAAACTGTGACCCAGACAGAAGCCGTGGGCTTCTGAGAACCAGGCACACCTCCCCTGCAGCCGGGCAGGGAGTAATGCACTGACCTCTCTCTCCTGCCTTCCCATTTTCTGTGCATGCTTCTGCAAGCACCAATTTCTAGGGGCACTAGCAGGACAGAAGTATGGACAATTGAAGGAAGACCCCCCAAACTCTAAACTGCAGACTCTCTACAAAGACAATTTGTAGTGTATGTTTATAATGAGGTTCCATTCTTTATACAGAGGACTTACTCTGAGGATCCAAGATTATTTGCATATCTAAAGCCTGCTTTTGGTTGCAAACAACTTCCTGTTGTGTTTTGCTGAGCTCTAGCAGTAAGAAACTTGTGCCTTCTTGTTGCCTCCTCCACTAATCAGTTATTATATCACTAGTAGAAAGTTGTAAATAAGGAGACACAACTGATACAAAAAAAGACATTTTGGATTAGCTGTAAATTGTTTCTCGAATTTAGTAAGGATAATCCATAAATTGACTTTGGTGATTACAGTAATAGGATTAATAGATTATTCAGGGTATGTACATTTCTTGTTGGCTACGAAATACCAGGACCTCTACGACTGTGGATATCGACCTGAGTCAAACCTCACATGAAAGCATGCCTTCTTGAAAACTCAGGTAGCTGGAAATTCCAAGATACAGCTTAGAAACTCAGCAAGAATGAGCACTCACCATTAATGCCACCTACACCCTGGTGAGCTAGGACACAGGGAGGGAAGGACAGCTCAGATGTCACAGCTCAGGGGGCAGGGGACAGGGGCAGAGCTGGGCGGGCTCCACTTCACAAAGGGTTAAAGGTTACACACAG
The DNA here is from genome assembly GCF_964194135.1 of Talpa europaea. Classification (NCBI taxonomy): domain Eukaryota; kingdom Metazoa; phylum Chordata; class Mammalia; order Eulipotyphla; family Talpidae; genus Talpa; species Talpa europaea. The sequence continues at coordinate 3,101,538 of NC_140080.1, read as the reverse complement.
TACACGCAACCCACTCAGGAAGCACAAAAGCCATTGCCAGGGCCCATGCTCATTTCAGCACCATGATGTACAAAGATGGGAGGCCACTTCATTCAGCATGACTAGATATTACAGAAATCATTGCACGCCCAGAAAGCAGAATGCCTTTCCCAGCAAAACCCTGCAACACTAGCATCAGGGAGAAATACCCCAGGGCCGGTTTTCCAAGGTTAACTTAATGAACTAGTGATGTTGTAGCAGAAAAGCTCAATCTCCCTGCCTTCACTTATTTTTCTCAGGTGCAAAAGTCATTGAAAGGTGCTAAGGAAGGGATGGAATGCAGGAAACTATCCGAAGCCATTCTAGCTGCAAGTCAAGTGAAGATTAGGTCATGAGGATCCATATATATATTCATTTGTATGTTTGCAATTATTTTCAAGTAACCTACATAAACCTTACTTCAAAGTTATTTCAAAATTCTCCACAGGTAGAAGTTTGGGTAGTTTGAATCAGCTTGTGGATTGAAACTGAGTGATAGGTACATTGTACAATAATTAGGTTCCTCCTGGCTTTACAAGCCCTGTGGGCTAATAACAGCCTTAACAAGTCTGCAGAGGGGTTCCAGTTTCTAATAGTTATCCTAGTAGGTGTGAGTGGTAGCTCATCGTGCTGAATGGGTTTCATTAACTGGCCTTTCTTTAGTCCCATCCTACAAGTCTTCAAAAGAGCAAATTAACAACACTCACCTAGAACATTAGTTTTTAACAGTATAGGTCACAAGGTCCTCTGGAGAATGTGATGAGAGTCATGGACTGTCTTAGCAATACAATGTACATACACAATGAATAATACAAACTGTTCTGGAAGTGCTGGGCCACATATACCTCCTTGCAAACCCCAGTTTAAGGACACTTGCCCTAGACGAAGCTATCCTTGACTTTCTTAACACTTAGTGATTTAATTCAAGAGTCAGTTTTTGTAAAGAGTGCACACATCCTTGATTCTGGGGGCTGGTATCTGTTGAAACTACTTGACTCTGCATTTGTAGTACCAAAAAAAAAAAAAAAAGCCACAGAAAATGCGGGCATAGCTATGTTCTAATACAACTGCATTTGCAAAAATCATGCTGAAGGCTGGTCATGGCCCTTGGGCTGTAGCTGGGCAAACCATTAAGTAATTCCTCCAAAAGAATGGAGTGGACTGAAGTAGTCATCTCCCATCACATTTCATAATAACCTCTTGATTTGTATCTGATGGTGACCAGTAGTCTTTTTTCATTGTTTTAGAACAACATGGGTGTATCCACAGTGTTTCCTACAGAGACATAAGTTTATAGTACATTTAAACTTTTGATAGGGAGAGAAAAAGATTGAGGAGTTAATACCCTTTTTTCTGTATCTACATCCCACATGTATTCTTTTTTTTTTTTAAGATTTATTTATTATTTTTTAAAAATTTTATTTATACAAGCACTGGGTACAGTCAGAAGCGCGGGAAGGTGAGAGAATTCACCAGAGTCAGAGCAGGGAGCAGAGCAGGCAGAAGGACCGAAGTACACTGCTGAGGGGAGCAGCGGGCAGCAGGAGAGGTCTGCGTGCCACGTGGGACCCTCCTCCGGTGGCCGCGGAGCAGCCAGCGATCGAACCGGCACCGCAGAGGCTGCGGGCAGCTTCACTACCCAGGGCTCAACTGCTGCGCCACCGGGGAGGCCCACCACATGTATTCTTAATGTCAGCAAACCTTTTTAAGGAGCCTGTTCAAGGTTCCAATCTATTGCCTACTTTCTAAAACTCCATTTCTAAAGTTTGTTCTTGGAAAGCACAGAATGATATTCACAGTAAAAGCCTAAGACTATATAGCGCTGCATGTGTAAATTCTATAGTAAATATCTGCATGGTTTAAAACCTTTGAAAGAAAACACTTGCAAACACCTTGCCGATAACTGCCAGCAAGTGTTGTGAAGAAAAACACTGTCAGACTAGCCTGATCTATTAGGATCAAAGTTCCAACAGATCAAGAAAAAGCGATAGGTCTGATTTATCTTGGCTCTAGGGCAGGTGATTCAGCTGTACGAGGCAATACATTTTAGCAAATATGGCCCAGATAGTATAACTATTAGGTGACAACACAAACTGCTGGAGGGTCAAAAAATAACACAAGATTTTTTCAGGCAGCTAGGAGTCATGATTTTTTCCCCCAAGTTTTTGTCACCAGCCCAGCTAAAAATATAAATTTAATAAGTATCTTTAAATCTAACTCTTTTTCTCCTCTCTCCAAATACATAACATGGTTTTCCAGCCCAGAGTGACCCAAGCACTGAAGAAGGACAATTCCTATCTTATAAGAACAGCTCTAGAGAATACAAAAACATTTTTTAGGTCAATGATATGTGACTTTGGTTTCGATACCAAATTGGATCAGGATCATATCAGAAAGTGACAACCACATGACAGTAACACAGAGGAGATAATTAAAGAACTAGTAAGTGGGCAAAACTTATCTTGAGTAACAGAAGCTTTTCCCAGGAATATGAGGACAGTTTAGCATTAGGGATTATGCTGATGGAGTTGACTTCATGAAGCTACTGAACGGAGAGGGGAAAAGAGCTGATCATCCCAGGGGAAGCATTCGCTAAAAGCTGACACCTATACTGGTTGGATGGGCTTAAGGGAACGAACCTGTTGAGGGCCAGAGAGCAGAGACTGTTAGGATGTAACTTTTCCCCGGAGTGGTCAGGAAATTCAGTGCAGCTCCAACAAAGGCTGTTTGTGGATCTTCAGCTCTAGATGAAGCACAAAGGGTGGGAACAGCCAAGACTATTTAAAGGAAGACAAGGCAGTGTCTCTCTCTGGCAGACATCAACGCTTAGAAAACTTCAGGTAATTAAGGCAGTAATTGGCGTTAATTATTCTGCTCAGATCATTTACTTCTATAATGTATCCAAGATTTACAGCCAGAGGAGGAGGAAATTGTGTCAGGTTTGGAAGGGAGTCTTAGAAATACTGAAAAACTTAGGAAATGACAATCAATCTGTAAAATTAGGGCTGTTAGTGTGATGAAAATACTAATAACACTCTACGAATAATAATAAAGACAACCCTGATTAAAAGTAGCACTATTGAAATACATTCATATGCACAAGGACAGTTACTTCAAGTTGCTGCTCTTTCTCACTGACATAAGCAGAGGTATTTCTTTTTTTTTTTTTAAATATTAAATTTTATTTTTATATTCCCCCATACAATTGCAAACGCCCCATTCTGACCCCAATCCTTCCCCTCCCGCCCCCCACCCCCCAAAAAGTGTCTCTGGTTCATAGTTTTTTGTTGATTTTGATTTTCACTTTCTTATATTCATTTTCCTGGTCCCTTATTTAAGTTTTCTAGATTCCTGCTATGAGTGAGACCATCCGGTATTTTTCTTTTTCTTTTTGGCTTATTTCGCTGAGCATGATCCCTTCCAGTGCCATCCATGTTGCTGCAAATTGCATGTGTTTATCTTTTTTGAATGCTGAGTAATATTCCATGGTGTATATGTACCACATCTTCTTGATCCAGTCATCTATTTTTGGGCATTTGGGTTGTTTCCAAAGCATAGCTATTGTAAACAGTGCTGCTATAAACATAGGGGTGCAGGTGCTCTTTGGAATTGATGTTTCTGTGTCCTTTGGGTAAATACCTAGGAGTGGAATTGCTGGATCATATGGAAGCTCTATGTTTAGTAGGTCCAGAAATCTCCACACAGCTCTCCATAGTGGTTGGACCAATTTGCACTCCCACCAACAGTGCACAAGAGTTCCTTTTTCTCCACATCCTCGCCAACATTTGTTGTTGCTAGTTTTTTTAATATGTGCCATTCTCACTGGTGTGAGATGGTATCTCATGGTAGTTTTGATTTGCATTTCCCTGATTACAAGTGATGTTGAACATTTTTTCATATGTCTGTTGGCCATTTGCATTTCCTCTTCAGAGAAGTTTCTTTTTAGCTCTTCTGCCCATTTTTTGACTGGATTATTTTCTTTGTTGTTGCTGAGTCTCATCAGCTCTTTGCAGATTTTTGTGATCAGTCCTTTATCATTAGTGTTGGGTGCAAAAATGTTCTCCCAGTTGGTGGGGTTTCTCTTTGTTTTTGTTATTGTCTCTTTTGCTGTGCAGAAGCTCTTTAATTTGATGTAGTCCCAGCTGTTTATCTTTGTCTTCACTATCACTGCTTTGGGTGATGTGTCTGTAAAGATGTCTTTGATGTGCAAATCCCGTAGTGTTTCGCCTATATTTCCTTCTATGTATTTTATGGTTTCAAGTCTTATGTCTAGTTCTTTAATCCATTTTGAGTTGATTTTTGTGTATGGTGTGAGGTAGTGGTCAAGCTTCATTCTTTTGCATGTAGCGACCCAGTTTTCCCAGCACCATTTATTGAACAAACTTTCTTTGCTCCAATGCATAGTCTTTACTCCTTTGTCAAAGATTAGTTGACCATAAATCTGTGGGTTTATTTCTGGATTTTCTATTCGATTCCATTGGTCTGTATGTCTGTTCTTGTTCCAATACCATGCAGTTTTGATGATTATGGCTTTGTAGTATAGTTTGAAGTCTGAGAGTGTGATGCCTCCATTTCCTTCTTTTTTTTTTTCAGTAGAGCTTTGGCTATTCGGGGTTTTTGGTGATTCCATATGAATTTCATCAATAATTGTTCTATTTCTTTGAAGAATGCCATTGAGATTTTGATTGGAATAGCATTGAATCTGTATATTGCTTTTGGTAGGATGGCCATTTTAATAATGTTTATTCTTCCAATCCATGAGCAGGGGATATCTTTCCATTTCTTTGTGTCTTCTTCTATTTCTTTTAACAGTGTTTTATAGTTTTCTTTGTATAGGTCCTTTACCTCTTTTGTTAGATTTATTCCCAAATATTTGATTTTTTTTGTTTTGATAATAAAAGGGGTGGTTTTTTTGATTTCTTCTTCTTCAGATTTATTGTTTGTGTATAGGAAGGCTACTGACTTTTGCGTGTTGATTTTGTATCCTGCCACGTTACTGAATTGATTGATGAGTTGAATTAGTTTTTCTGTGGAGATTTTGGGGTTAAGCAGAGGTATTTCAAATGCAGCAGGAAGAATTTGGTTAAAACAGAATTTCCTTGAGGTATGGAAAATACGCTCGTCTTACTGAGAGAAGATAAAATTGCTTGCTCCGAAGGTCTTCAAAATCAGATTGCCTTTAATCTGCCTGGAAGTTTAATTTACTGAAGGTGTTGAAATGTAGAATTTGGCTACATAAGCTATTTCTAGTTGTGCAGTTCTAGAAGGAATGTGAAGATGCTCTCTTCTGGCGAGACTGGGGGCAGATCGAGCTCTATTAATTTACATGCGTGGTTTCCTCTCCCCCACGGCGTCTCTTTACGTCCCCAAATACACACACAGTTGCGTTCCCAAAGCAACGGTCTGCTCTAGTGCAGCAACAGTGGTGACTTGAAGCAGGCAGCTCACAGTCTGCATGGAGCACAGTGTGGCCGCTCTGTTCTGCTGGAGCAAAAGACCCAAAGAATCAGGGAAGAGCAGACATGGTGGGGTGAGGATGCACTGGGCAGTGTCTGCTGGCTCTCAGTTTCATTCCAGATGGTAAACACTAGTCAGAGATTAGAGTATGGAGCAGTGTAAAGCAAGGCAGTTCTCCCTCTCCATCCTGGGGCTACGTCCTCCTCCATGGCCTCCTCCACTGGACTTCTCCATCACAGCCAAGGCTCTCCCAGCCAGCCATGGCTGTAGCTCCTCCCTGGTTCTCCATGGTGGTGGATGGGAGAGGCTTCCCACTGAGACTAATCTGTGCTGCTCTGCTACTCCTGGTAGCTTCTAGACTAGTCCATGCCTGTGCTACCAATTTCTTATACTAAATTTTCTGTGTCCAAAAAAAAAAAAATAATGAGGAACAATCATCATTTATTTGGCGAAGTACTTACATATTTTCAGTCTCTTTAAGTTCTAAGTAAGCTGTGCAATGATTTATGAAGGCTCCAAATTGAATAAACACATTAAAAATTTGCAGTGAAGTAGATTTGATTATGTGTAACATTCACCTCCAATACTATTATGTACATAAATCATGGTTTTAACTGTCTATGGTAAATTTTTATATCTATGTTGGTTTTCCTAGCCCACCCAAGAAGTTCTAACTGACTACTGAAGGAATAGACCTTAAGGGATAACGTTGTTTTCAATAACGTGCTGCATTCCAAAATTGTACCAAGCTGTCTCCACCATTCTCAAGGCGCTGAGCTAGCTATCTCCGCAAAGCAGAGAACCTCAGGGCAGAAAGCCCGTGGCTCTCCAGGGCTGCCCCACTGCCCCTTCCAAGAGGGGAGGGAGGATCTGGATTTGTTTCTTTAATGGCCATTCAGTATTACTAATTCGATGGATGCAGTTTTTTTGCATTTTATCTATTTTGTACTGCGGTAAGAATGCATGTACTGTCTTTTGTACTGCGGTAAGAATGCATGACACTATCATATTAGTTTTGGGCATGCATCAATGAGAATCAGCATGGATAAACCACATCAAGTTCCCCACCAAAGGTCTGATTCCTCCCTTCACCATACTTAATGTACATATATTCATCAAGTGGCCAGTGTGAGGCGGGGGCAGGTTTGCACCGTAAATACCAAATTAACCAGTCTGTGTTCAGCACCTTCTCTCCTCGCCTTTGCTCAAGCATATCCCTTTTGCCTTTCCCTCCAGGGACAGGGAAAATAATTTACTGGTGTGTTCTTCACAGCAACAATTCAGAAGACACAGGCAGTGACTGCCACTTCAATTTTATTTAGCTTTGGATCTGGTAAGTGTGTTTGAAGAACAGTAAACAAAGTAAGCACACCACACATCAAAACAATACCAAAGTCTCATGCGCCTGATGGCCCGATGAATGCCTATCTGAGGGAAGGGAAAGAGCCCTCGGTTTTTTGTTGCACGTGGGGCAATGAGAAGGTGCTAACATGTATTATTCGTGCTATAAGCATTTACTGCATTCCTACCATGTGCCTGACACTGGATTAAGTGCTGAAACGATAATCATGGATACAACAGGCTGCTTGCAGCTGTCATCTGAGAGGGAACACCTAGTAAACACACACACACACACACACACACACATTGTGGGGCTCAAGAGAGGAACTGGAAGAGGTCACTTCACACGAACTGGGCACAAAGCCTTCTCTGAGAACAGGTGACAGCAGCTGATGGCATCTAACTCACCTTATTCTAATTCTCAGGAAACTGGAGCAGCCATCCAGTAAACAGACTGCTGGTGAATTTTCCTTTCTTATTAGATTATACAATTATTCAGTTCAGATAAACTAGGTTTAAAAGTCAACACACAGACACAATGAGGAAAATGGGGCTACTGTAGAAGGCTATAAAACAGGAGTCCGGGGGAATGAGTACCTGCTGGTCCCTGAGGGCAGGACACAGTTGTTACAAGGCTCACACTTCCTGCAGACCAGCGATGGTTGGTGTCCTCCAGGGTCATGAGTCCTCCTGAGAACCTGAAGCCAGGGCCCCTCTGTCTGGGACAACACACACCCACCTGGAATGGCAGGGCAGCTGTCTGTCTTGGGTCACGAACCCTTCACATTTGAAACATCACATCACAAAACTCAGCCTACCAGATAGATGTCCAAGCACACCAGGAAGGTGCAATCATTTAGGGAATCCAATTGTAGTACAGGAATTCAATAAAACAGAAGAAAAGTGAAGAAATCCAGGATACTTAGCAGGCTAAGGCATCACCAATCAGTTGGGAAAAGTTGGATTTTTATGCAGTGTTTGTGAAAAATAAAATATAACGTTAAAAGAAATACTATATGTCTATCTCAAACCACCTGCCAGGAGGAATTCTGACCAGAGAGAAGGTTTAAATGTGAAAACTAAAACTGTTAAAGAATTAGGATATCAAAAACATACAGAAGTGTTTTTTATCAGTGGGTGAGAGAAATCTTTCTAAGTAGTAACCATGTGAAAATGACATATATGTTCCAATGTGCATTCTAAAGTTAGCAAAACAAAAGTATAGCAAAACAAAACCAAAAACACCTTCTTCTGTGAAGTTCAACTTAAAAAGCTCTAAAGCAATTAACAAAAGTCTCTAATCCAAAAATAAGCCTTTACAGAAAAGATGAAAGAACCAGATGAAAAATTAGCAACAAACAGGAACACCGTACTTGGTCTCAAAGCAAGGGTCAATAAATGCTAGATTAAATGAAGAAATTGATAAAGAGGAAATTCAGAATATAGTTGGTAAACAAATGAAAAGTATGTGACCACATGAATTATTTCAAGAATGAAAATCAAAACAATAGAGCCATTTTTTTCCCATCAAATTGGTTCATTCTAAAACAAAAACCCACCAATGCCTGTGCTGGCTCAGGGCGCTGGGCAGTAACCACGTAGGTCTCGGGCTGCAAGCCCAGGCCTTCCAAAAGAATGCTGTGGCATTATGAATCAGATACTCCAGTAGGAAGTAGAATTCACAAAGTTGACACTACATTCAGTAGAAGTTTCTCCAACCTTCTGCAATAAAAAACAAATCCTATGTGTGTTTTTCTAGAAACTTCCTCTGGAAGGTAAGAGTAAGTAGCCCACAAACCAATGGCAGGAAATGCTATGGCGCATGCCCCCCCTCCTTGATGGAACCAATAAAAATGCCCCAACAGCATTCAGAACTGCAGGTTCTCACCTGGAAGATGCAAGTGCTGCTGGTTGGTTCTTTTTCCTTCCTTCTGTTCCTCCTCTCTCTTCTCCTTCCTCTTCTAATGACTTTGCTTCCATATGGCCTTTATTATTGTTTGCAATTCTGTACACCCTCCACCCCATCAAGATAACACATCTCCACCCTGTCCCACTCAGGAGGGGCTCCGTAACTCACTTCATCAACAGGATGAGGGGAGCTAGCGCAAGGCATCACAGTCTTTAGCAGTGAGCCCGTCTCTCCCATTTGCGGGAGAACAGCTATGTTGGAGATAAAGGCTGCTAGGCCAGGAGTGAAGACCACAGGGAGTCACAGCTAACTGGATGGTATGCAGTGTGAGAGAAAAATACTCCTCTCTTGGGTAGAACTTCAAGAAGCAGGGAGATCTTGTTAGCACAGTCCATCTCCACCAGTCCTGGGAGGGTGGATAAGGAGACTGAACTCCAACACAGCTCTGCCAATTACAGGCTGAGTTCAGGCCTGGGTTTGCTCTTTCTGTGAAACCTTAGTTTCAGTTGCCACAAAGTGGGATTATTAAGCATGTCCAGCTCTTATGGTCATTAGGAGGACATAAAAAAAGGTGAAATGAGCTGTTATTTATAAAGGACTTGGCATAGCGCCTAGCTCAATGTTAAGGACTCTATTTGTATGTGTTAAATAAATCTGTGTGTGTGGGGGTGTGTGGGGGTGTGTAGAACAAAGTCTAAGAGAGGATACAACAAAATACAGTGATTTAAATTTTTTTCTTTTTTAGTCACACCTGGTTTTTCTGCAACAAATGCAAATTTCTGAGAGTGACTTAAAAAACTATTCAAAATCTCCTAATGACATCGTATTGTGAGTCTGTTTTTTTTCTTTTTACTTGTAACTTTAAAAATGTAGTTTTATTTTGATGTCATGGTATCACTTCCACTGGAACCCCTCTCTAATTTCATTAAGAAAGGCAGTAGGGAAAAGCAGTGTCAGTACATGGAAGTTCTATTAGTGGTGATTTCTCTGAACCCCGAAGTGGGCAGCACCAGTGACTGGAATCTGGAGAATGTAAGATGAGGGGCTAAAATACTGTTATTCCCAGGGCATCCTGCATGGGTAATCTAAAATGTTCTGATTTCTAATATGACAGAAATTTGCCTCCCTGAACAAGATCTGCCTGCTTCTGCCTCCTTCTCTGAGCTAGAATCAAGTCAGTTAAAGATGAGCTCCAGGTTCTAGTATCACACCCCCGGGGATACAGATCAGTGAAGGGGGGCTTTGCTTTCGATGGACCTGGTGGGGTGAAATGAGGTCACTTCTTGGGACTGTGACCTGCTGCCAGCATCTGACCCCTTTCCTTGGCCCTGGCTGAAGAGGAGCCTTGGCAAGGGCTGACAACGTGATCATTAATGCCCTGGTGGATGACTAGCCATAGCCATCCTAGCTAGAAAATTCCATGCCTGAGAACACGGGTGGTTTGGGGGTGGGGTGAGGATAGGGATAGGGAGAGGGGAGGTGTGGTGGGAGGAGGGGATGGGAACTGCTTGAGTTACCTGGAAAGAATGGGGAAGACTCCTCTGGATGGTGAGCATCCTGTAACAGGCACCCAACTGCAGAGAAGTTAGAAAGGCTTCCCTCAGAAGGTCAAGTCTAAGAATAGAAGGATGAATGAGAGTAAGCTAGTGGGAGGGTTAAGAGGAGACTATTCTTGGTAGTGGAACAGCTGGCCCATAGCTCAAAGTAACAGCACCAGAACTATCAAATAATAACAAATGAAACAAAACATCTACATTGAAAATTACAAAATATGCTAAGAGTAATTAAAGAAGATCTAAATATGGGGAAAGGTATCTTATGTTCATGGATTATAATACTTGGTATTGTTAAGAATGTTTATTTTCCCTAGCATGAGCTAAAGATTCCAGGCAATAACAAAGCAGGATTTTTCCCCCCACAAGTAACTGATAAGCCAAATATAAAATTTATATAGAAATAGAATCAATCAAAAACTGTCAAAACAATCTGGAAAATAAAATTTTTCATAATTTCAAAATTTACTTTCAAAAAAATTAATGGATAAGAGTAGAAGATTCAGAAATAGAATTGTCCATATATATCAACTGATTAAAAAAAATTATTTATTTATTTATTTATTTATTTATTTATGCATACAAGAACTAGAGTATAGGCCGGGGTGAGACTAGAGTATAGAGGTGCGGGGGGTGAGACTATTCACTAGAGACAGAGTAGGGAACAGAACAGGAGGATCTACTGAAATACACCGCTAAGGGGAGCAATAGACAAGACAGGGGAGGTCTGCTGTACCATGTGGGTCAGCTCCCTGGCCAGGAATCAAACTCAGGCTGCAGTGGCTGGAGATAGTTTGATAGCACTGAGAATTTAACCCCTGCACCACCAGTAATGTGAAAGGGGAGAGGAAAGGTTTTCAAACAAATGGTGCTGAAACAACTGTCCATTCCTCAAAGCGTAGTTGTCCCTAAAAGAGAATACTGATTTGAGATGGATCATAGACTTAGACATAAAAAGCTAGGAACATTAAATCTCCTAGAAGAAATCACCAGAAGAACCTTCAAAACCTCAGGGTTGATAAAAATTTATTAGAGTACACACAAAATAGTAACCATAGAAGAAGATTATTGAGGCTACATGAAAATTAAAATCGTCATTATGAAAACAAGTCAGTCACAGACTAGGAAAAAAATTCTCCACATATAGGTGCTGCTCGACTTAAAATAGGGCTATGTCATAAACCACTATGGGCCAAAAATTCAGCTGATCAGCTGAATATGCATGTAGCACACCAACCCTCTGGAACACGTCATGGCTCAGCCCGGCCAGCCTAATGTGCTTAAAACACTCACATTAGCTTTCACTTGGATTGAGTTTCAATAGTAATATCTTCCACCTCTTCTCACCAGAAGCAGGAGACAAAGATGGGTGTATTGTAGACCAGAAGGGAGGCAGCAACACACAGCAAGATATACAAAGACACTGGGAACACACACACTCTAGAGGATTGGTCGCTCCCCACATAATCTGGGGGCTGGCGGGGAGCTGTGGCCACTGGCCTATGTATTGCCTATATAGCCCTGGCAATGACCCCCATTCAATATTCAAAGCATGGCTTCTATAGAACGTACATGATTTCTGCGCCACTGCAAAGTCAAAAAAAAAAAAAAAAAAAGGTAAGTCAAATTGTCATAAGTTAAAGACCTTATATACACATTGGGTTGTCAGAAAAGTTTTTCTGTTTTTCAAGCAAAAATGCGTCATGACTTTTCCGACAACCCAATATATCTGCCAAAGGACTCAAAACCAGAATAGAAAATTCTTATAAATAAACAACTACAAAATCCTAAATAATGTAATTTTAAAGATAAGCAAGTGACATGAAAATGATGGTTCACAGGAAAGAAACTAAATCCATCAGAGGTACCACTCACAACCACCACTGTAGCTAAAATATGAAGGGCGGCGACAGCAAATGCTGGTGAGGGGGTAAAGATCTAGGACTTTACACCACTGCTGGTGGGAACAGAAAATGGCACTCTTTTGGTAGACTGTTTGGCAAGCGACATTCATTTACTCGATGATCGAGCAATTCTACTATGACGTGTTTATATAAGAGAAATGAAAACATATGTCCACAAAAAGACTGTACTAGAAGTCATAGGTCTTATTCCTAGTACCCCCAAAGTGGACACAATCCAAATAAATATCAACAGGAGAATGGATAAAACATCTTGATGAATTTGTGTGTTGGAATATTAGTGAGAAGTAAGAAGAAACTATTGATACATATAACATCCTGGCTATTTCTCAAAAGTGCTATGTTGAGCACAAAAAGTCAGACACAAAAGACTACATACTAAATTATTTCATTTATACAAAAGATAAAAACAGGCAGAACAGATGTATGGTAATAGAAATCAGAGGGGGAGAAGGTGAAATGAGTAGAAAGGGAGGCAAAGGCACTTTCTGGGGTATGGAAATACTCTACATCTGGTTTCTGCTGATGGTGTTTGCATGGGCGTCAAAGCTTAAAAATACATGATTTTAGTGTCTGTAAGTTATACCTCAATAAAAAAAAGACGTCCAGGATCAAACAGCAGCATTCTGTGTCTACAGGTTGAAGGACAAAAATAGGGCTCATGGTTAACTGTTTTCTTAAATTTTATCCGAGAAAACAAGACTTCAAACTCCCATCCCCTTTATAAATTATCTCCATATTTTAACTCACAACAATGAAGGAGTTATTTATAAGTCCTTTCTCCTCATGGCCCCTGTCACACAGTAGTTGTACACATCATCAACAACAAAACAAATCTCTCAAATGGAATGACTGGAGGAAGAAAGTGAGGTGGTGAGCAGCATGCAAGGAAGATATATGCCTCCTCTTTAAAAACTGGCTCACGGAATGAGAATATAGGCAGGGAGAACTACTCAAATATGCTTCTACAGTCTATACTCCTCCCGCCTTCAAGTTATGCCAAGTTAAGTTTGACCAAAAAAATAAGGAAAAAAATATGACTGATATCTGAAAAACAAAGCCTGTGACCAAGTTCCATTATGAGATAAAGAACTTAAGAAATTCTTTAATCCCTTTTTTCCTACATGATTTACTTCCACAGAGACACGTATCTCTTGCAACCTTTCATTGTATCCTCAAAAGCATGTAGACCAAGGTCTTGAAAATAAAGGATCTTCAGCAATTATTTGGAGGCTTGAATTAATGTATCTTTAGATTAGTTATAACTTTTGTCCAAATTCATGCTCCCAGATATGGGAAATTGACTGCAATTATTTTATACTGTCTTCATATAAAAAGTATGAACTAGTGATCACCTTACTTGATAATTTATGGGAAATATATTAGAGTCTACAAAATGATATACAAATCCAACTCACCCTGGCTTAAAAATTTAACTGTACCGTAATTACCTGACTCGATTTTTTTTTAAAAATCATAGAAAAGTAAAATTATTAAAAATATAAAAAACAAACCCCACAGAATCTAATTTTGGTCTCCACTGGAATATTAAAATGATTAGAAAGGCTTCAAGAACTGGACCTTACACTGGCAAGGGAAGCAAAGCTGTAAACTGAGAAGGGAATTGTTATTCCAGTGATGAGGCCTCCAGAGTGAGGAGGAGTCTGTGGCAGCTGAGACATCAGGGGCTTCTCACCATGAAAAACACCTCCTTTAATCACACACTAAGAGCATTCGCGACGCTCTGCAAGCAGCCTTTCTTCCACAATGTTCCTGCCACTTTCCTTCCTGAGCACAGCAGGCTCAAGGCAGATGCTGGTTCCCAATCGTGCCAAGAACCTGGAGCACACACGGCTTTCATCCTGGAGATGGAAGGCACTCAGATGTCTGTCCCCTTCTCGACAGGGATGCCCACAATCAAGTTGTTCTTGGGAGAGCAGCTTTCCGGCTCCATGGAGATCACTTGCACGGTGTAGCCTCGCTCTTCCGCAGCTCTGGCTCGATCCAGATCCACCAGGCACATGCACTGCTTTCCTGAAAGGCGGTGACATGCATCATGAGACAGCCTGCCTTCTGGGGGACACGCGGGGACAGCACCTACGAGGGCTAGGGAGTGAACTGCTGATCACTACAGAGAGGATGAGTACAAGTATCTCACATTTACACATTTGTGTCTGCTGAAAATTTAAAGAATGCTAACCTTTCCAAATGCATTTTAAGTAAATCTCAAAGACTGAAAATGCATTTCCCACCTTGGTTAAAAATCTAGTTTACAACCTGTCCTCTGCATGCTCGATGAAATCACATTCTCTGTGATACTGTTGGGGGATTAAAAAGCAACTGTCTTTAAGAATAGCTACACTAAGCTGCTAACAAGAAGGCACCTAAGAGACATGTTCTATTTTGCACCTGAAGAAATGAGAAAGGAAACGTATTTCAGAAAGCGCTCCAATGAGTGCTGATCATCTGAGGAGGATGGGTGATCGAGTGTGACAATATCTTGACTTCCAGAGCTTGGTACCCAGTGTAATAATGATATTCAATTTCCTTCATAATCGCTGGAAAACAAAAGCAGAAACCTGACTGGCAAGCAAAGCAGTTGTGTTCCTTTGACAAATCCAAACTTCTCTTTCAAAAGTTGCTCAGGGGAAAGAAATGACTGGGACTGGAATATACATTCAAAGCTACTTTCAATTACTTTAAATCCAAGATATGAACTTTCCAGGTTCTTGGACAAGGTTTCTAACTAGGTAGAACTGCATTCCATTTTCCTCAGTACCTACAATGATGCCTAAACATTACTTTTAAATGATTTGAATGTCAGCAGAAACTGCTAAACTACAACAGCTTCAGAAGTGATGACAGACTACTGAGCTAAGAATGTTCTTCTGCGGATGACAGAAGGAGCCACACAGAAAAGCAAAGGAAGGTAGCATCAGTAGGTGAGAAATGGCAAGGCTGATTTCAGATGTGGAATGTTTACTCTGCATATTTTCCTTAACAGGACCTGAGCCCCAGAAGATGAACTGTGTCAGAGTGATAAAGAGATGCCTCGGATTCCATGGGGGCTCCCTCGGCCGCGCCCCATCAACAGCCCAGTGGTTGACGTGGCTTTTCCTTAAAGCTCTGTTCTTTCTTGAGGACATGTGTAGGTGCTCCCCTCTGCTTTTCACTCTGCAAGGCAACTGTCAGAGTGGGCTCCCTGCATTCCTTCAGTCCCCCCCTGCAGCACATTTCCCCTTGGCTTTGAGCCCAGGCTAGTTAATTTCCCCTTTTCCATTACACAGAAGAATCTCAAGTTTTCACATGTTAAAGAAGTATCTTTACAACTGAAACTCAGTTGTTGCTGATCCTACCTTTCGGAGCTTGGGAAGCCTCCTAAAATGTGCACAGAACAAAAGCAGAGCCTTATAAAGTACAGATGAGGACATCTGAGGGTCCAGGACTTTGGTGGAACCTGATTTCCCCTCCTGCCAGGGCCCCTGCCAAGGGCTGTGCCTCCTCCCCTCCAGCCACTCCCTTCTGTTGCCTGAAAGCTTGCTCATGCACACCCAGACCACAACCCCATCTCCCCACTGAGTGTGGGGGAACTACACATAGAGTACACCTCAGAGGTAAGACGCCTCTGTACATTCAAACGTAAGTTTGACTAACTCAAAGTGTTGTGTCGGGGCAGGAGGCTAGAAAGAGAGGGAGAAAGAGGAGCTGCCTACAGGCAAGAGCAAGCTTCTTGTATGTTTATGCTCCAGGGTGTGAGAAAGAGAAGGATTCACTTGTTCCCTTAGCCTTAGGTCTCAAAGGCCTCTCCAAGCATGCACACCTTATTACGCTGACTTTGATGCCAGAGTTCAGAGTAATGAACTCTCATACCTCATGGTCCCTGAATGCGAATTAGTTACTGCATCTGATGCCCAGTCAGGGAAACAGCAAACTGTTTCTGGCATTAAATGGTGATCTCCAAGGTGGGACCTCTCTACATTTTTAAGATTAGTTTTGACTGGACTTTTAGACCCTAGTTTTAAGACCTAATCTTCTAGTGATGTGATGCCACCCCTGGGGGCAGGGACTGCAAAGCAGGTAAGAACTTCCTGTGTAGAATTAAGGAAATTTGGGTGCATAGCATGGCACCCTCAGCCAGCAGCTGAAGGGCCTGGGCAAGTTGGGGGCCAGTCATTTAGCTGAATAGTGCACAGTGCATGCCCCTGCGGGGTCCAGGAGAACTGAGTGAGGGTGGGTGGAGGGCACTCAGCTTAGTGCTAAAATGTGCAACTCTGAGTTGCCATTATCCTTCCAAACGTGAGTCCTTACAAAGCAAAATCTTGGATTAATTCATCACTTAATAAACTCTAAATGCCATTTTAGGTCTACCAATTTAGGTAATGTTTAATATTACAAATGTCAAATAAATAGGTCTATGATTAATAATACATAAGTACAGTTTTTTCCCTAAGAAAGAAAGATTGCGGTCCCTGTTTATACATTTCTTAATGTATCAATTTTGGCAGGCAGAGTTGATTTTTCCATTTTTATCATTTTCTCCTGTGGCTTTTGATTTAACCTGCAGTTTGTTCTTCAGAATAAAAAAGAGATTTAACATAATAACTCTACTCAATGTACAAACATTGAAAATGTATTTAAAAGTATTAATGTTAACAAAAAATGGGATAAAATGTTGTTATAGTTACAAAGTCCTTTTCAGTATGGCTTAAGTTTCTGGGAAAAACAAACTTCAGATTCTTGTTGATAAATGGACCAGTTTTCCCACACGAGTGGCCCCATTCACTCTGAGGCAGCTTGGACAGACCCTACTCAGAGCGGCTGGTGACACACGTACCTATGAGCCTTCGTTGGGGTGGAAGCTGGACAGCTGTCTGATCTGCAAATCTGCACAGAATCATGTGTTCCTAAAAGAAAAGCAACAGAACATATTTTCACCTGCTACTTCAAAATTGTAAAGACAAAAAAGACCTTATTTTTTTGGAGTTTGACACTGTTTGACTGGAAAAAGCTACACAAGAGCATTTTTCAAAGGAGCACGATTGCAGAAAATGGGATTTGACATCCCCCATCAAGTGCACTACTCTGCAGGTGCAGCTTTTAGGACAGACACGTAAGACCCTCAGCCACTCAGCCAGTTGCTTTTAAAATATGGCTCCATTTTGTTATTTTAATCATTCAAACTAAACAACCTAAAATTATTTCTATTTTCTTTCAGTACAATTTGAATCTCAGCAACGTGGCACGAAGACTTTCAAAGAGGATTTTCTTTACAGCAGCAGAGGCCCGGGAAGCATGATTTGAAGAAAGGGCCAGACAAAGCACGCCTGGGTCCTCACGCTGTTTGTGAATGAAGGCTCACTTTCTGCTGGGGTACGTGGAGACCACCACAGCTGCCGTTTCTCCTGTACTGTTAATTCTTGCCAAATATTGGAATTATTTGTGTGTTCTCCCCAGCAGACGTTAACTTCTGAAAGGAGAGGCACACAGGAGGTGTCCCAAAAGGTGTGGCAGATAAGCTGTACTGTGGAGAAAACACCTAAGTGTACCTCAAGATATTTGGTCATGTAGCACCCTTAGTTCCACCTGTCAGCCCTCCTCCTGGTGATGTCAACCTTGAGTACACAAGAGATTAAGACTTCTCTGTGGAATAATCACCCAAGACCATCAAGGGACTGGTTCCCAGTTTTTGGGGGTGTGGGAGAGATGTTTAGCTCTCTGAGGAACCTGGGTGCCCTCCCTTTGACTCCTGGAAATTTACATTCTTTTTCACTCAGGTAAGCTGTGCCTTAATTCCTTCCCATTCCTGGGTTTTTCTAGACAATATCGTCAGAGTTTGCTTCACCTAGCACTACTCAAGGAGAGATGACTACAGATGGAGTTTTTATTTTTCAATTCATTTTCTGCTTTATTGGCCAAGTCTTGCGAGAGAAAACAAACTATCTAGGGCCCTCATGCTTTTCAACAAACCTATTATTTCCATGAGCCATGAAACTTTTAATCCAGTCGGTAAAGACCAGAGAAGTCCTGGTTGGGGGATGGCCACATGAATACTTGTTCAGCTCCTCTCCTCTCCAGAGGGAGACGTGGGTAGGAGGTGGGTGTTTAAGAGTCATACTGCAGCGGTGACATGAACTGAGGTGTCCCTGTGTGGGTAACAACTTCATACTAACTTATCAACGCCTATGGGATTATGTATTTCTCCATGAAGCTGGCATCCATGAAACTGGCAGCCCAGTGTGTTAGCTTCCATGTAGGGTAAATGCTTAGGCCTTTCATAAATCTTGGCAGCTACCTGAAAAGTCATCCTGATTTGTCAAGAAAAAACTCATATGTTCATGAGCAATTTAAATATAACTATAGATTATTTACTAGCAACTTGGGATTGAAAAACATAAAGAAGGGATAAAAGGTCTACTAGGAAGACATCTAGATCTTTCCAAGGTTACCTTGTATGATAAAATTTTCTTGAATTGTTCACTGAAATAGAAAAGAAAAAGAAATTACTTATCATTTCAAATACTAAATATTAAGAGTAAAGGGTCTTGAAGAAACTAAATTATAAACAAAATGTGTTTTATCTGAAGAGTATAGTATCCTGAACTGAAAACTATGCTAGTTTGAAACATCTTTATAAAAAAAAAAAGCATACAATAGTATGTTATTAATTTTAAAGAACTTCTTTCAAATATTGTTTACCCCAATAGAAAAGTGAACCACTCTGCTCTCCCCTACATGGAAGCACCAGATCGAGGTGTTTAACAAGCAACCTTTTATTGTTCTTCAGACAGGTGAGGTAAACATAAGAGGAGACTTTGCCTTAGAAAAGTTTGTTGCTCGGGTTCCAAGTGGAGGGGCACACTGTGCCTGGCAGACCCAAAAGGTGACATGGCAGGGCTGCTTGGAAGCCCAGGGAGCAGGCTAAGACCAGCAAGAGCCTTTACTCTGGTTTCCGTGGGAAGGTGGGCAAGCAAGCCTGGGATTGGTTAGTTGGAGTTCTTTCAGTAGACTCAGGTCTTGGGGTGATGAGAGCAGGGGAATAGTGGCCTGTGTGCTTTCGTAAATTTACAAGGATGTGAAAAAGTGAGAGATAAAAATTAAGACTTGAAAATCAGTTAAGTCAGACCACCGACTGAACAACTCAAATCAACATTCTTAAGATTCCTTACAGTGTTAGACTTGCACATTTCTTGGACAGTTGTAAAACATACACTTTATCTACGTAGTTTTAGAATAAAATGAGATTTCACTTATTAAATAAGCCTCAAATTCTATTTTACTTTCCAATAGGTCCCTTGGTTTCCTCTCAATTAGATCCAAATTATGGTAAAGAAGAACACAATGAAAGACAAAGAAAATGGTTATTATTTATCCTTTGTTACTTAGGAGTCTTGAAATATAAATTTGAATGGAAGTCTTCTAAAGTTTCTTAAAAGTAATGCTGTAACTGATAAAGAGGTCTTTTTTGACACGTTTCAGGACAGACTTCCCCAAACTAACACAGTGCATCTATGCTAGAATTAAAACACCAGCCTGATTCTCAGTAGTGATGAATCAAGTAAATACCATGAACACGAATGCCGTGAGGCCCTCCAAGGCTGAGCTAAGGGAGGGAAGGAGCATACCACCCTCTTCTGTGTGGGAGGAGGAGGGCTGGGAGGATGGCTGGGAGCTTGCAGGCTGATCAAGACCCACTGGGCAGAACTATGAAGCACTACTTCTGCCTCTGTAAAGAGTGACAGCTCCCATCTGCTGACGGCTTGCTCTAGGCCTTTCTGAGGGCTCTGCATATGTCATTTAATTTCCACACAAGCCTTGAGGTAGTGACTGTTACAATTCCCATTTTTTGTAGGCAAAAAGCATTCACTATAAATTGCCTACCAGAGGATGGCTATAGCTGCACTCTGAAGTGCCCAGAGGCGAGCGAAGCAGGCAGACTTCTAGGAGGCCAACTCCTTGGCAGGCTCGCTTCCAAAATGCAGCAAGAACTGGTCCAAGAGAGATTAGGCACACATGTGGCACAGAGAGCCTCACTTCCTGATACAACTTATCACCAATACCTGCCATCGTGGAAAGAGGGAACGAGCTCAAAACCAGAGCCTCCTTGTAACTTTGCATGAAACAAGTCTCATGCATAGATGTAATTCCACACGGCAGTCTTAGGTAGAATACTGCATTTTACCTTTTTGGAAAATTAAACTTGGAGGTGTTCTGGATGAAACCATAGCAGCAAGGGCATGCCACGAAGGCGGCACGAGTCTGGATGCAGTGCTCGATCACCATGTCCGTGGCCACTCCACACGCATGCAGCGCCACCTGGAAGACAAGGCCAGACCTCAGCACCGCGCCCAGCCCTCACAGGGTGGCTGCTGAGCCATTTTAAAAAAAGTTTGATTCAGGGGTTTCCCATGACCAGAATGTTATTCTATAATGCTTTACTCTTATTTGGGCAAACCAGAGGACTAGTTAGCAAGTCATATTTGTTAAGGAAATTAAGCAAAGTTGAAAGGTTACAAATGGAACATTGCTAAAGGAGCATAAGAGTCATTCAATAGCAAATCTGATGTGATGTTAAATGCAGAAAGTTTAATACTAGCACTCCTGCTGACCACAAATTTAGTTCTGTTGTAGCATTGTGGCAAGAAAACCAGGTCTGAAATAACTACTAGCCTAGAACTCCAGTTGCCCATGTGATCCTGGGGCACTTAAAATTTAACTTCTTTGAGTCTCCGTTTTCTCAAGTATAACTTGTGGTTAGAAACATGGTTGTAGGGCCTCCCCGGTGGCACAGCGGTTGAGCGCTGGGTTGCGAAGCTGCCCTCAGCCTCTGCAGCGCCGGTTCAATCCCTGGCCGCCAGGTGAGGGTCCCACATGGCGCGCAGACCTCTCCTGCCACCCGCTGCTCCCCTCAGCAGTGTACTTCGTCAGTCTGTCTGTTCTGCTCCCCGCTCTGGCTCCAGTGAATTCTCTCGCCCTCCCACGCTTCTGACTGTACCCAGTGCTTGTATAAATAAATAAATAAATAAATAAATCTTTAAAAAAAAAAAAAATATGGTTGTATGACCCTGCTCTTACAAAGATGAAACAAAAATACATCTGAAAACACTTTTTTAATGTGGCATGAAAATAATCTAATAATTGTATCAAAAAAAAGGACCATATCATATTTATGTAGCATCTTTTCCCATAGTAACAATTTTTAACATTGACTGATGAATTGCTTGAACTACTTTCAGTGAATTTATTTAAACAGGATTAAAATTATGAATTGGAGTTGGAATTAGCTCATGAAAACAATAACTAAAAATAATTTTAAAATATTTTCATGACAAATTGCTTAAGTATACTCTATTACAATCTAAAGTAGGTTGTCGTGAAAACTGTTAGGCTAATAATTAAGCACAACAGGACACAATGAAAGAAAAGCAGATGTGGTGACTGAAAAGTGAAGCATTTGCCCTGAAAGATGCTCACCTCTCCATCTTCGATGAACAAACACACTCTACTGTACTAGGTATACTCAATTATCCTTTCAAGGGAAAGATCTCTCAACTTCAGGGTAGGGAGGGGCTTTCAGGGTGAAGACGACAAGATTTTCTGGAAATTTCTGGGTGTGAGGCGTAAGTCAGATTTCCCTTTGGAACTGGAAAGTCGAAAAGAAGGCTGTACTGGGAAGAGAAGGCATGATCTCTGCTCTCAGCCCTTCTCCTGGGTCTCCCCTGCTGCCAGGCCCACATGGACTGCATGGAGTCAGCCACTCAAGGCTGCCCGGGAGCACCTTGTCTCTCCACTCTGAGAGTGGAGCCTGGGAAGCTGCTGTGAGGGGAGTGGAACAACAAGGAGAGAGTGATGAGCCTTTACTGATCATCTCTGATTCGGTTTTGCAATTAAAACTCAAACTAGTCCTTACTTTCATGAGTAGTTGAAGCAAACATTATAGCTGCATTTCCCCCAGGCAGAGAGAGGAGACTCCCACTCCGAGAGCAGCGCTGTGCTGGGTGACTGCACGCAGATCTATGCTCACCAGAGCCCTGAAATAGTCCATTCACTGCATTCTAGAAGGGAGGAAACTAAGGCTCGGGAATTAAGACTGTAGCCAAACAAAGCAACCACTGAGGGGCAGAGTCCTGAGCCCAAAGCCCTATCCCCACACATCATTTCCATCAGGTGGCTCCTCCTCAAAGTCCTCTTAAGGCTGTTCATGTTGAGATAATTTACTTTCATAAATCTCTCTTTACTTAGGCTCACCTTCCCTTGTCCACATGCAAAACGGTGAGTTTATTTTCCTCATTTAAACAAAACAACTATATCTGAGGACTATTTACATGATGGATTTTAGATCTAAACAGTTTTATTGCATCATAGGTTCCTACTTTCCATATTTGTCAAATGCAGGTCAGAAACAACAGGCAAATCATGAAGGGAGCCAGAGATGAACAATCATTTGAATGTGGGCACTTAGCATATGACATGGGGAGCACTTCAAAACACTAGGGGAAAAGGACTTTTTAAATAGTGATGTGGCCCTACTCTCATAGCTGCATGGAAAATAGACTTAGCTCCTTCCCTTTTATCACACATAAAAATAAATGGATTAGAAGATTAAAGAAAAAGTGAAAACATGAATGAATTACTGCATAACTTAGGGGAGCCTGAAAATCCAAATGTAAAACTTAAAAGCAAAAACCAACAACTTGCCAAATGGCAAAACACCAAAAATCATCACTAGAAAGAAAACTGAGTAAGGAAGAGTCACAACTTAAAGAATTAAAAAAGATTAATATTCTAATATATAATAGGCTTACAAAAAGAAAGAAAATGCTGGGGTCAGAATGGGGCATGTGCAGTTGTATGGGGGAATATAAAAATAAAATTTATTATTTAATAAAAAAAAAAAGAAAGAAAGAAAATGCCCAGTAATCTCACATTAAAATGGGCAAGAGATGTGGACAATGCAGAAACAAAAAAATGCAAACAACCCTTGAACCCAAGTTGTTCAATACTACACACAAGAAAGTATTTGATATATATTAAGATACTTATTACCAATTAGAGTGGTAAAAATAAAAGGATTTATTGGGGTCTGTACCAATAGTGCATGTGATATCACCTCTAAGTGTCTACCCAAGAGATATACTAGCAAAAATATGAAAAGACTTATACATTGAGGAAGTATTTGAAATAACAAAATGGAAATAACCTATCTACCCACTGACAGAGGCCTGGTGGAACCAACACAGCAGAGTCCTCTGAAGCTTTCAAGGAGGAATGAGGACCATCTCTACACACAGCCATGGAAAATACCAGTAAATGAAAAATAATGGTACAAAATTGTCTTTTTTCAGTAACCATTGCTGGTATATTTTTTAGGGTTCTACTGTGAATTTTGTGAATAAAGCAGACAAAAAATATGCTGATGTCATTAAGAAATCACTTTTTTTTTTTTCAGCTAGGAGAAAGAAGGAAGAGATATTAGATAAATGAGGCTAAGTTAAAATGCCAGCATCTTGAATTTAAATTAGATGTATCATATGAACTCATGATTATTTTGTTTAAACATAAATTGCCTGGCCCAGACTACTAAAAAGCCTTTCACAAACTAAGACCAAACCAACAGCAATCATCATCCCTAGTCCCTAGATTGTGGTCTAAATTAACATTTTGTCTGAAAGGAATTTGAAGCCCTGTGGAAAAAGAGCTGAAGTCTGACACATGGCAGGGAATGCAGCAGATGAACTGGATCATCCTCAGTCCTGAAAGCAAATACCACGGAATCCTCATCAAAAAGACCCAGGGGCCAACGAGAAGAGGCTCCCCTGAACAAAGGTGGGGACCTTTGAACAAAAATAACAGCAATGGATTGAAGTATTTCAAACACTAAAATGATGAGTCATTAATCATACTCAAAAAAACCTAACCAATCATTGTGATAACCAACTCACTTTGAAGACAAAATAAAGGGAGAGAATCAAGTTTATCTGTCCTTTCCTCTGTGAATTCTACTTCCAAGTAACAGAATAGCTGATAAAGGGGAATACATGAAGCTGGAAGGCCCAAAGTAGGAGAATACCACTATTTCACAAAACATACTGAAATAATGGAGTGAGGGCACTGACCATGGAGGCTGCTGAAATGGCCCCTGAGACCAGAAGCCATTGTTAGGCTTGTTAGAGCCACCCCCAGCCACAATACAGCCGCACCCACAGGGAACCTGAACCTGACTAGACCTCGGCAGTTTAGAGACGACTGGCAGTTTCTAGGCTCTATATTAACACGGTAATGGTGAAACTGTACTGGGTGTGCATTCAGCAAAGTCCACCCTATGAGAAACTCTAAAGGACAAATGACATAGGTATAAAACTGCAAGGGAAAATAGGAGACGGGGTTGTATGATAGGCAGAATGATCCCCCAAGGACGGCATGTCCCACCTGTGACATGGCCACTGGGAACTTCTGCAGTTGTAACAAGGTTAAGGACCTTCACATAACGAGATTATTCCGCATTGCTTGGTGGGCTCAGTCCTAACAATCACAGACCTTGAAAGCACAGAACTTTCTCAGGTGGAGGGCAGGTGGGAGACAGAAGAGAGTCAGAGAGAGCTGAACAGTGAGGGTAGGTGTGAGGTGGTATCTCACTGTGGCTTTGATTTCCATCTCCCTTACAATTAACTGATGCTGAGCATATTCTTCATGTGCCTGTGGGCCATCTGAATGTCTTCTTCAGAAAAGTATCAATTAGGTCTTTTGCTCATATTTTAATCGTGATATTTGCACTTTTGTGGTTGACTTGTAAGAGTTCTTTACACATTTTGACATGAACCCCTTGTAACACATGGGCTATGAAAGTATCTTCTCCTAGTCTGTAGGTTGCCTTTTTATTTCTGTGATGGTTTCTTTCTGGATAGAAATGACTTTTAGTTTGAAGTAACCCTATTTGCTTACTTTTGTTTTTGTTTCTCTTGTCTTGGATTTGCATCCCTAAATACATCTCTGAGGCTGATGTCCAGAAGTGTGGTTAGATCATTTTTCAAGTGGGTTTTTTCAACCAAGAGAACCATATCCTTCATTTATACAGTTCCCTGTAATAGTCCTTTGATATTTTCCGCTCCACCATCTTCTCTTTCTGGAACTCCTATTATTGAAATATTACACATTCCTGGATTGAATCTGTAATTTATTTTTTTAAAAAGCTACTTTCCAGTCCCTATTTTTGTCTTTTTTTATTTTTGGTTGTCATTCTATTTTTTCTGGTGACATCCTACACTTCATCTTTTTAGATTTTCTGCTTATATTGTGTATAGTTACCATGTTTTTAGTTTCCAGGAACTTGTTTTTTATTCTCTGATGGTTCATTTCTTTTTCATTCTAGCTTTGTTTCATGAGTGCACTAATTTGTCTGCTCTCCCTGAATGACACCCTTTGTCGTTTTGGAAGTTTTCTACGTTCATGGGCTGTCAGTTCCTATTAGAGTAGGCAGGAAGTTCTGAATGATAGGCTGAAATGAAGACAGGTGAGTTTCCCTAGTGACCAGGTAGTTGCTTTTTTTCTTTTTAGCTTTAGATTTTTTCTCTGGGGACAGTTCTGATTCTGCAGAGGAGGCTCTCTTTGTCTCTTTGACTAAGGAAATGATTCTAGTTTCTGAAGTTCTGGAATTGAGTGGAAACAAGGGTAGAAAGGAGGGAGCAACCCATTCTTTAGATGCAGATTCTCACTTGTGCTTCTTTTCAGAGTGCCATACCACACTCACCCTGCTCAGGCCTGCTATCCCTATACCAGGATTGGCTGTGGTTCAGGTTCTTCAAAGAATAAACTTCCCATCTCTTGCAGGAGTTGGGAAGAAAATTACCTGACTGCACATGACAGGGTGGGAATCTGGATCTCTAAGTAATATTTTTAATTCAATGAGACTTCAGTCCTGCCTCAAGCGCTCCCTCTGAGGTTTCTGGAATCCTAAGTTCCTGCAGTTCCCTGGAATTATGTGAGCTGCAGTGACTTCCTTCCTGGGAGCCTCATGCCAACCCCTCTCCTCATGCACTTAAGTTTGCTCTCTTACCACTTTTCTTCAATTTGTTTTTTGCCTACATATATTATGGCTTAAGTTCCAGGATGCTGACCATACTTTCATCAAAGATCAAGCAGGATTTTTCTGGTCCTTATTCTTCTAGCTATTTGGGAGTGGGGGAGAGGGGTGTCTGACTTTGGCTGGGAGAAGAGGTTGAAATGCCCTCTTCTGGGAAGTCCTCCATTGTGCAGTCATGACTATAAAATTGCGCTTATAGATACATGATTTTCAGGATCCTTATCTTTAAAAATGAGGACTATATAGATTACTCATGAGTAGTGTTACTGAATTACAGTCTATAATTGCACATGCTTCTAATTGTACACTAACACATATAACTAGAAGTGAGCTTGTGATTAAGAAGTGAGCTTGTGATTAAGCACTGAGCACTGATAAATCATAACAATCATATTAACAGTGTTATAGGGAAAAGAGAAAAAAGTTAATACAGATGACTAAAAACATTGCTTTGAGATTTGAAAATATATACAAATAGAACATATTTACTGGTTCTGTTTCGAAATCAGTACCTCATCACCTGGTTGAGGCGAGTGACTGGTACAGTTGGAATTATCTAACTTAAACATTTTGATGTGCAGGTAAATAAATAAATCTTAAAAAAAAAGAAAGTATAATCGTGTACATTAAGTTTTCACATTAGGAAGATTATTTATCCTACACTAGACAAGATGGCAATAACAGACATCTTATTTATTTATTTATGTATGTATACATACATACACTGGGTACAGTCAGAAGCGCGGGAGGGTGAGAGAATTCACCAGAGCCAGAGCGGGGAGCAGAGCAGGCAGAGGGACCGAAGGACACTGCTGAGGGGAGCAACGGGCGGCAGGAGAGGTCTGCGCGCCATGTGGGACCCTCCTCTGGTGGCCGGGAGCAGCCGGGGATCGAACCGGCACTGCAAAGGCTGCGGGCAGCTTCGCAACCCAGCGCTCAACTGCTGCGCCACCGGGGTAGGCCCAGAAGTAACTACTCTTACACGCATACCTCTGGCTTGTTTACGGAGGCAAGGACAGGAAGGTTGGGAGGCAGAGAGGGGAGGGAGGAAGGAGGACTGAGACAGGTCTCAGTGCTCACACCTGAGCAGTGAGACCTGTCTCAGTGCGCAGGTGTGAGAAATGACTAGCGCTTTCTCCTTGGAGTTCCTTGGAGTGAGCGCTATGCGGGACCCTCCTCCGGTGGCCAGGGAGCAGCCGGGGATCGAACCAGCGCTGCAGAGGCTGCGGGCAGCTTCGCAACCCAGCGCTCAACCGCTGCGCCACCGGGGAGGCCCTCAGTAATTCTTTTAAACTCAGTTTCAGGAAAGTTTGTATAATGGAGTAAGTGGAATAATATCTTCAGTGACGTGTAAGGCTGTCTAGAGGAGAAGAAGGAGCCTCGTTTACTCCTGGATGCTGATAAATCCATGTATCCCCGAGGCAATGGTATTGCTATGCCACCCCTGTAGATCTTCCTGGCTGATTTGGCATATATAGGAAACAGGATCCACTTTCCTTATTGATTACACTGAGTTATATTAAAATCAGCACCTCTAATCAATTGTTTAATCCAGCAAAAAATAATGAGAAATAAACTTAAACATTATCTCTGCTAGAAAAAAAAGAGCAAGGAAAAGCAGCCCTTACCAACTGCTTTTCTTCATGAAGGGTAGTTTCCATGCCTGGTGAACAGTGGAATGACTAGGCCATCTGCTGGCAAGTGGCAACAGGCCACCCTTCAGCTCAACCAAGGCCACCTCCGTGGGACTGCAGGGACTTCGGGAGTTGTTTGGCTGAGGGGAATATTTTCTTTCCTCTACCACATTAATTGCTGCTCTTCTGCTATAAATATTTTCAGTCATAGTAATTTAACTTCGGACCCTTCTGACTGAGGTAGCGACCCAGGCAGCATCCTAACCCCTAGAGACACAGCAGTGTTTATGGCAGCACCCTTTCTCTCATAGCCAGTGTCCTGGACGGCGAGGTGATCAGTAAAAAAAATTTTTTTTTAAGAGGCATGTATTTTTATTTGTTTGTTTGTTTTGTTTATACATGCACTGTGTACAGTCAGAAGCGTGGGAGGGTGAGAGAATTCACCAGAGCCAGAGCGGGGAGCAGAGCAGGCAGAAAGAGCGAAGTACACTGCTGAGGGGAGCAACGGGCGGCAGGAGAGGTCTGCGCGCCATGTGGGACCCTCCTCCGATGGCCGGGGAGCAGCTGGGGATCGAACCGGTGGTGCAGAGGCCGCGTGCAGCTTCGCAACCCAGCGCTCAACCGCTGAGCCACCGGGGAAGCCCAATAACAGACATCTTTTTAAAAGCAGTCTTAAAATGTACACTTACACAAGCAGTCTTCTGTACATTTCCCTTTAATGGCATGGTAATCAATATATACTGTCTTTGGATGGACTACTACCAAAATAATACCATAGACCATGCGGCTTAAACAGTATTTATTTCTCACAGTTCTGGAGGTTGGGAAGCCCAAGATCAAGATGAGGACAAATCTGGCAAGTGGTGAGGGCCCCTTCCTGGTCTGCAGGTGGCAGTTTTCACTGTAGCCTTACTTAGCAGTGAGCAGAGAGGAAGTAAGCTCTCTTTTCTCTTAGAACACTAATTCCACTCACCAGGGTCCCACTACTGGGCATCCTCATGACCCAATTACTTCTCAAAGGCCCCACCTCATAATATCATATTAGAGGTAAGGATTTTCTTTTAGGTAGAGGAGACACAAATATTCAATCTATAACACATACTCAATTTGGGGTCATAAAACTGAAAGGGAAAAAGGTTTCTTGGATGCTTCTTTGTTTTGACAAGATTTTTATTTTTCTCAGGCATTACCAGCCATTATTATTAAAATCAGAATAAATCAATCAATAGACATTGCTTTATTAATTAAATATTTGTTTTGAGAAAAATCATCTCTACAAATGTATCTTTTATGTTCAGTATTCTTTCAGATATCTTGTAGTAATCCTTTGGGCATTATTAAACTTTCTTGGTTAAATAAGCTATCTATATTATTTTATGTTAAAATATAAAATATTATTAAATAGCTATCTATAAATTAAACATTTCTTCTATATTTTACTTATTTATATTATGACTATAAATATGTTAAATTTGGGATATTATGAAACTAAAATGATTTTAAAAAATCACAATATATGGAGCTAATCACCTTTAAAACAACAGAGTCACAAAATTTTCTCCCATCCTTTTTTAAATGCTTTTTTTTTTTTTTTTAAACATGGTTGAGATCACACTGGGAGAGATCCAATTTACTGGGCACTTTCTATGAGCCAGGCAACTGGTTAAATGCTTCATACAAATTGTGTCAATAGATTATGAGCCAGCTTTTTATGACCAGTTCACAGATGGAAAAACAGGATTTCAATACACTGCCCAAGCATATATAGCTTTATAAGCGGACAAGCTGAGACCAGGATGCCCAATGCTAAAATCTTATGTTTATGTACTTTTATTTACAATTTTTCACATCATTAACAAATCAGTGCAATAATATATAAATGAAATTTTTTCATATATGATTACTCCTGCAGACTTTAGGAGCTAGAATGGATCATCATTGCTGTTCAAGTAATAATGTATTAAGTTACTAGAGATTTTGAAAGTTTACATATGCTTATTAGATATTTGTATTTCTAAAGAAATGTATTTCTCAACTAAACACAAAGCAAAGCAGCAACTACAAAATGACTCTGGAACAAACACAGCACTACCTATTGATTCTGGTCATATGGGGAGGTACAGTAGGTTAGCAGTTGGAAGACCTTGGTGAGAGACGTTAAAAATATTTAGATGTGGATTTTTGTGATCAGTCCTTTATCATTAGTGTTGGGTGCAAAAATGTTCTCCCAGTTGGTGGGGTTTCTCTTTGTTTTTACAACAAAGAAAATAATCCAGTCAAAAAATGGGCAGAAGAGCTTAAAAGAAACTTCTCTGAAGAGGAAATGCAAATGGCCAACAGGCATATGAAAAAATGTTCAACATCACTTGTCATCAGGGAAATGCAAATCAAAACTACCATGAGATACCATCTTACACCAGTGAGAATGGCACATATTAAAAAAACTAGCAACAACAAATGTTGGCGAGGGTGTGGAGAAAAAGGAACTCTTCTGCACTGTTGGTGGGAGTGCAAACTGGTCCAACCACTGTGGAAAGCTGTGTGGAGATTTCTGGACCTACTAAACATAGAGCTTCCATATGACCCAGCAATTCCACTCCTAGGTATTTACCCAAAGGACACAGAAACATCAATTCCAAAGAACACCTGCACCCCTATGTTTATAGCAGCACTGTTTACAATAGCTAAGCTTTGGAAACAACCCAAATGCCCAAAAATAGATGACTGGATCAAGAAGATGTGGTACATATATACCATGGAATATTACTCAGCATTTAAAAATGATAAACACATGCAATTTGCTGCAACATGGATGGCGCTGGAAGGGATCATGCTCAGCGAAATAAGCCAAAAAGAAAAAGAAAAATACCGGATGGTCTCACTCATAGCAGGAATCTAGAAAACTTAAATAAGGGACCAGGAAAATGAATAACTATAAGAAAGTGAAAATCAAAATCAACAAAAAACTATGAACCAGAGACACTTTTAGGGGGGCGGGGGCGGGAGGGGAGGGATTGGGGTCAGAATGGGGGGCTGCAATTGTATGGGGAATATAACAATAAAATTTATAAAAAAAAAAAAAAAAAAAAATGGCCATCTTACCAAAAGCAATATACCGATTCAATGCTATTCCAATAAAAATATCAATGTTATTCTTCAAAGAAATAGAACAATTATTGATGAAATTCATATGGAAAAAAAAAATATTTAGATGTGTTTCCTTTGATTATTTCAATTAACTAGCTTAACAAAGTATATTTATTCATTTTACCTGCTAATGCTATACTAGTGGACATAAGACTAATAATTACTATTTCAATTCTTCTATAAATGATTTGTTTAAAGTTCCTAAAAACAGTCTCTTCAAAATAAAGGATCAGGCAAAACTGAGTCAATTAAAAAAACCCTAAATACCTGTAGAATTAAGGCTACTGAGGGGGGGTTGGGTGGGGAGGGTGAAGATAAAGTGGGGAGAAGGCAAGATTGACTGTGGTAGAGGACTGTGGGTACCTTGGTGGTGGGTATGGCGTGGTGATATGCATCTGAGGGGGTGTGATCTTATGCAGCTGAATCATATACAGTGCTGTAAACTATTTCTACCTCAATTTAACAAACAAACAAAAAACAGACAAGGAAACTAAGCTGCTAAGACTTAAAAATTCTCTCCCTAAATTTCTTAATTCACTAATTTTTTAAATTTAAAGAAATATAATTTTAAAAACACATTTACTAGGCAAAGATAAATGACAACTGAACCCTTATTTGAAATGGAACCTATTTTCATACAAGAGTTAGAGCCACTGATGCATTTAGTTTGAGTTATCTTGTGACAGTGCTCCCAGGCAAATTATTTTTCTTGAGAGTGAATCTAATTTTGGTCTAATCCTCCCAGTAATTTTAATTCATTTTCTATATATCTTGACAAAGGTAATTATAAAAGAAAAAAACATTATGGATATATAATTGTGATATGTAGAGAAAATGTCACTTTCCAAAAAGACATACATTTTTTAGTTGGTGTTAGAAAAGTATAATGATTCAGCACCTGTAATCAACAGAAGAGTAGATGCGTGGCTGGTAGTCTGCAGGTTCTGTGACTTCAGCAATGAATAAACAGGTCTGTCTGGCTACCTGTCACATTCTGCCTGGTGGACTGGTAATGTGACATATGCATGGGACAAGCTTTTACCGTTATTTTGAGATTTATGTAAAATTTAAGTTGCAAATATACTGGAAATTTTCAATTTCTGTATGAAATGTCTACATTTTCTTGAATTTCCTTATCAATAGTTTTCTTAATAGTTTAACTTCTCTTTGTGTAGACTTGACTTGGGATAACTAATCCAGGAAACAAATTGCACCAAGAAACAAATTGCAAGTTTTTTAGCTGAAAAAAACCACAAACTCCACAAATTTGCAGTAGTCTAGACTGAAGAAATGAAGTTCACTGGACAGAAATCCGCAGTACTACAAAAGGTCTGAGCTTCTGAAACGGGACAGGCGACCCACCCAGACAAGCCTAAGCTAATGCGAACACACACAACTGGGAGTGCCCACTGGCACAGCCTCCCAGGAACGTAATTTGGCAACTGCATCAAAAGGCTTATATGATGCATAAGATATCCATCATAGCAATGATTGCATTATACCAAAAACAAAACAAAACAAAAAAAAACACCAAACATGATTAATGAGTAGGGGAAAGATTTATGACAGTGTTCAAATAAAGTAGAATCTACAGAGTATGAAGGCACAAAATCTTGGTTTTAAATGAACTGGCAGAATCAATGATCTTAATTCTTTTTAGTAATATCAAACAGTAACATCTTGATCTGAAGGTTTTAGACATATAGCCAATATACTTTCTGTCTCTTGGAGGCTAAGAATACCAGTAAATAAAATTCCTAAGTAAAATATTTTCTAAAGGCAATTCCAGTATTTATAGGTTGTTAATATGCCATTTTTTCTATTGGCTTTTTTTCCCCTTCTACTATCTCTTAAAAATGCAGACTAAACCAAGGGAATGAATTAGAATTCATTCTTTAAATTAGTAACTATTTTTAAGAACTTGCTACATGTTACATAGGCAGTGAAGAAGAAAAATTCTCACCTGGTAGAGGAACAGACATACTCTCTTTCATGCTACGATGTACAATGTTTAAGACACTCATTATCTACATGATATCCCTTATCACATACAGATATGCCAGACTTTATAGGGAACACAGAACAAATATTACACATTTCTTCCTTTAAAAAGACATAAATTTTCTCCTCTATTTATTCTACACATATATTTATTCTTACTTAGCTAATTAAAGAAATTTAATTGCTTGATTACTTACCCCAATATTAAACACCCCTGTGAAATACTCCATATTTGCTTGAATGAACCAAATGTTGCTTAAACCTAGTTCATCACTTCTCTTCTTAGCACGAATTAATGATAATTCCTTGTTTTCTATTAACGTAACCTAGAATTTATCCAGGAAACAACAGCAAATTCAGTAACATAACTCAGACATTAGGGCAAGCTATTATTATATGTCATAGTTTTAATAATACAGAACATATTACATAGATACTTATCCTGTCCCCGGAAGACTACCAGACAATGCGGTACAAAAATGAATAAGGTCCTGAATTCCTGAAACTTACAACACAGTCATGTGTCAAGATGGCTCAGTTCATGAAGAAGCTGCCTAAATGATGGTGTTCTCAACAGGCTATGCCACAAGGCCTAGGCATGTCAGTGGACAATGCCAGGTCTCTGTAACTACAGGCTGTTGACAGTTGAGCAATCACCTAATGTTGCCTTTCTCAGCAGGAGCCCCGTTGCCAAGTGATACATGACTGTTTAGTGATGTCAATGAAATGGGCAATTATAATATCATGATGTAAGTATTTAATGAAAGACACATAATGTGTTACGGAGAATTCAGACTGGCTAACTCAGGAAAGTGTTTATGGAAAAGCAAAATATTAAGGAATGCCTAAAAATGAATAGAAATTAGTTGGGGAAACAAGGAAGCATTTCAGGCAGAGAAACATGTTTGAAAACCCAAGGTGAGAAAGAGTTTGGTGTGTCTGGAGAACAGAAAATTGGTAGATATGGGACACAATGTGTGTGATGGTGCTGGTGGGGTGGAGGACAGGGTGTGGAGGGTGGAAATGAGGCCAGAGAGGACCTCAACAGGGACCAGATCATGTGTGATAATAACAGGATCAGTTGCTGCAATTTATAGTAGGGACTGGGGTGGGCAAGAAAGAGGCAAGACAACCAACTAGGAGACTAACTGTAATCCAGGCCAAGGTATTATCTCTCTCCCAAGGGATGATGGGAGCCATCATTGGTGGAGATGGAGAAAAAGGGCAGAAGTCACTTTTATTATTATCCTTCCTAGTTCTGTCCTTATTTTGTCCTTATACTTGTCTTTATGGAGAAATCATGGATCCCTTTGCACAAAAAACCTGTCACAGCACAGTGGTGTCAAAGCTTTGCAGCTTGTTCTTCTAGTCAGGACTTCCACCGACCTGTTTCAAAGTCTCTGCATCTGCATTTCCAGGAAGGGAACAAAGACATGTATCCTGACTGCTTCTCTAAGGCCTCCTCTCTGAGCTTTCCTCTCCTCACTTCACCATGAAACTCTTGTTTTCCTTAATTGTGACACAGACACCCATGTCCCTCCCAGGATTCCTTATAATTTGGCACCTTCCAGAGCTCGCAAGCAAAGAATCTATCATAGTTCAATTTATATTTAAAAGCACAGGCTCATTTAATATGGCAGAAGACCAAAAACAGCCCTAACTTTGTACAAACTATAAATACATAAATTATGGTCCATAATTTTCGGGGCTGCTGAGCCAACCTTACCTGGCATGAGGGCAGCATGTGCGCGAGGACGATCCCAACGTGGCCCTGAAATAGGCAGGGAGAGCAACAAGTGAGCCACTGTTCATTCTAGGACAGCAATCTTGCCAAGTAAAAGCACTGCCATAAATGTAAGGTAAAGTCACACAGTGCTGGTAAGGCTAGAAAGAATAAAAGGAGGGATATAATTACCCCACCACTGCAGAAATCCACAATTCGGTCACCAGGTTTGGCCCGATTTGTCACCACATAAACCAGGTTGTTTAATTGTTGCTGCTTCCTCAAAGCTCGATCACTGGACATTTTACCTGAAAAAGACAAGAGACAAGAAATGAAACATTCTGTGTTATGAGGGACCAAGAAGGTACAGGTACAACATGGTGTCCACATACGAGGGGGAGGGATGACTACATAAGGGAATCACACTTCCCATATACTCTGATGAGAGACTAGAGAACTGAACCCAGAGATCGCTCACTCCCACTTTCACTCCCATCGAACTTTCCTTTCAATAGCCATTGAGCAAAAACTTATCAAAAATGTCTTCCCAAGAAAGTAAGTGAAACATTAGGCTCAGAATGATAGACAAGGTCAGTATTCAACAAATGTTTACTGCATGAATAAAATTTAACAGCAAGTCTCTTTTCTCTACCCCTCTCTGAGAAATGTTGTGAAAACTACCTAATTTCAATGCACTGCTTATATCTCATTGGAGAGAAAAGATCTTTGACAAGTGAAAACATTTTTCTTATCTCTGGCACATCCTTGAAGTCCAAATTCCTCTGGTTAGAACACTTGGAACATAGGTGTCACACGTCTGAAATATATCAGTGGTTATTGTATTTAGAGAGAAATTGGATTTTCCCATTTCTCCTTTGAAGTTTCCTCTCTTCATGAGTCAGACTCAGAAATTTAATGCAATTAGAGATTAAAGATAGGGCATTTCCAAGTACCAAATGCCTTGGGCCTAGACGCATGAAAACATCTCAACTTCCCTTTCAAAAGCCACTAGCCAAGTCCAAAAAAAAAAAAAAAAAATCTCCAGAAAAATGAATGAAGTTATTTGTTTTTACATATTTTGAGTGTACTTTTTTATAGCAGCAAGATGAAGAAAATATAAGAATAGATTTTGGCGATAAAGATGAAAGGGAAAATCCAGATAATTTCTAGGGCTTGATCAAAAAGGTACAGATACCAAGGTTTCCCTGCTTCATTTTCATAAAAAAAATAGCATGACTTTTTTTCTCTTCTTCTCTTTTCTGTTTTCCTTCTTATGTTCCCAATGTGAATAAAAGCATATGGAAAATTTTATTTTAGGAAAAAAACAAAAGATGTAGATTAAGAAAGACCTCTTAGGAAAAAAAAAATGCTTCATTCTTTCATAATTCAGAGGTAGTATTTTTGTGTATATGCATTCTCAGCCACACCCACAAGTCCACTCACGGCTTTGTAGATAACATGTGGAGCCTTCCCGACTCAGCACATGAACACTGTTTCTATAGTGTAAGTATTCCTCTGACCATATACACCAGAACTCCTGAATCCTTTCCTACTGTCATGATGTGGGCACAACTGCACACCCCAGTCTGTACACTGGTAATGATCTAACACAACTTCATGTGAATTTTAAACACGAGGAGCATTTAGCTGGTGATTTCATTTGGGAAGGCAGTCTCATGTAGCTTTAAAAGAGCTATTTTCATTTTTCTCTATTAATGTAATTGTGAAAAATTTAAGGTTATCCCCGCCTTTGTGCATAACCATCCTTGTATGAGATGAGTATGACGATTTTCAAGCAAAATTGAACAGGGAGAGGCTCCATACCCTTCGTCTAGATCCTGTGGAGAACCGTGAGCTGCGCTTGGCATCCGCACCTGCGCATTCCCCTAGCTGTCCACTCAGAAACCCACCTTCTTACTTTACGAGTGTCATTTTGATTTGGAGG
Organism: Talpa europaea; assembly: GCF_964194135.1. Taxonomy (NCBI): domain Eukaryota; kingdom Metazoa; phylum Chordata; class Mammalia; order Eulipotyphla; family Talpidae; genus Talpa; species Talpa europaea. Next base: position 3,064,811 of record NC_140080.1, on the reverse strand, counting down.
AGCGAGAATATGCACAAAGATGAGGAGCAGGAAGGTGGAGGCTCCTGTGGGAGCTAGAGTTGCAAATGCTGTCATTAAAGGCAGTGACCCAGCAGCGCCATGAGCACAAGCACTTTTGGCTCTGCCCTGCGTGGGGACGTCTCTTAACAAGTCTTAGGCCAAAGGATTTTCATTAAAGAGAGCCAAGAAGAATTATGTCTTAAGAGCAAGGCGATAAGAAAAGAACATTTCTAAAATGGAATAACTAATAGCAAGGTCTGTACCATATTTCCACTGACATTTAGAATTACCTAGCTTTCTAATAGTGAGACAGTGTGAGGGTATTTTCACTCACTCTGACAGCTTTGCTAGAATAGTATCAGAGAACTCAATAATTAATTACAAATTCAAAATGTTAAAAGAGGCCAATTTATCCCTCTCTAAATTGGAAACTAACAAACCACAAATAATCTAATCATTCAACCAACAAAAGGAACTGGCCAGTTTGGCCTACCCAGGACTGTGGAGATGAAGTTAGGGACACAAAGAAGTGTAGCACTTGGCTTCCACCCTTAATGAATTAGTACTTGTATAATTAGAACAGAACACTTGAACTTAGAGAACCTGTTTTATTAACCACACTGTACAATATGCTCTTAGTGACATTTTAACAATGATAACTTACAAAAATCCGTATCTTTCATCAAAGTTTCGAAAATGAGCAGTAATTATTTCTGTTAATACAATGCTTTGCAATTTATTAAGCATTTGCATATCTGAAATCTCATCTGATCTCAGCACTCTGCAGATTTGTCAGGCAGATGACATCATCCTTCTTTTCAAATGAAAACACTGAGACTTAGGCGGTGGCTCAAACCTAGCACTTGCTCAGACACACGGCTATTACGGTGTGAGGTGGGACTCTAAGCAAGGATTCTCACTGCAGGCGCAGTCTTTTCTCCGATATGATCTACGTTTCTCAGACAGATGACTCTGATTACCTGTGCTTTCATAACTTCAGAGTTAGTGTCCCATTAGGGGAAAGTTTAAGGACACTGGTGCTTTCTAGCAGGGACTTTCCCTAGTAACTACATCTTAGGAAAAAACTTCTACTTCTTCATAATCACTCATAAAATATACTTTATTTCAGTTTTCGCTCTAAATAAGGTTTCCAAGAGCAGGCTTTCCAGCACAAAGGACACATCAGGTCCAGAACCTGAGCACTCTGTCTGTATCCTAAGGCGTCATTTGGAGGTGGCATCAGTCACTTGTGTAGGGAGGTGACCTTTTAGTGCCACTCTGTCTAGAGAGACCATCTCCCCACCCTGGGACTGGAACAACCTTTTTCATTTTATAGAAAAGTGACATGGGGAGATTGAGCAATCAATTTGTTGCAAAATTGGATTATCCAGGAGGAAAGAAATGAAAATGGATTGGGAAGATCTTTCATGCTATGGTAGAGCAGACGCAGACTTAAAACGGCATCAACCTTCACCTCCTGTAGCTGCTCTGGGCTGTCTTTGATGAAAACCAGTAACTAGAAAATAGGCAAGAGGCTGGGTCGAAGGACAAAAGTTGAAAGCATAGTCTCATTATTTCCCAATCAAAGCTTCTGCTTTGTTCATACGAGAGCTTAGATCCAGTGAATAGTAGAAATTAGGAAGCCCTTCTTTATTCCTTATAATGTTTTTTCTCTAAGATTGCTACTTGAGAATAACCAGAACCCAGAGTTAGTAGAACACACACCTTTTCATTTCATTCAATTATGATTTACACCACACGAAATAAAGATAGTTTACTCTGCAATTTTGTTAAAAAAACGAGAAAGTTCAAAATACCTTCCAAGTTGCCCATAAGATCAAACTGAAATGTAGTAGGACAAAAAACTCAAGTCTAAGAAACAGTTAAGCTATTTCTTCTTCTTTTTCAGAGGTTTCAGTTAATAACAGTAATGTATTTTAAGTTGCATTAACTTCTTGTGATCATTCAAGTAATCTCCATTTGGCTTCCAATCTGATGCGTATCTCAACACTTGGGTTAAATAATACTTCAGTAACCCAAAATGGTAAGCTAAAATAAATCAATTTCCAAAGGCAAGTTATTTTAAAATAAACGTTTCTTGCGTGCATTCAGTATTCTAATCTCTACAATAACCTGACTCACAGGTTTTGTGACTTTTAAATATATTTTATATCAATGAAAATAATGAAAATGGTAACTACGTAAGGAAACAAGGCCCCCAATTCTTGGATAATATTAATACCATGTCACTACATAGTGCCCCCATGAAGAGGCAGCTTCCTTGATTCTGACCTGTATGACACTTGACAGGTGAATCAGGGACCACACTGTGCTTGCTGCTCTGGCAGCTTCCTCTCCATTTCCTTCCGGACACTTGCTCTTGGAACACTACAAGCTGCTTTAGTAAGACAATCCCCAAGAGGCTGTGTGAACAGATAAGTTTTCCCAAACAAGCGCTACCTGAGTGGTGGACTTATAAATGAAATCATTGTGTTTAAAGACACACTCAGCTTTGTGCCAGTTATCTGTGCATCAAAGGACCATCAGTAGGACATGCTAACATGGGGCATGTAAGGATTGCCATCAAATAACAGTACTACGAGGGCACTACCAGTACATGAGGTGGTGCTGGACACTACAACAGGAACCCAAATAGAAATGGTCAACAGAACTAAGAGCTGATGCTCCAAGGCATCCACCACAAGTTGCACAGGGACTGCGTCAACCTCACAGGCAGCCCCTCAAAGGCAGTGTCCAGGACACTGGCTCACGGCCTGGCAAGGCAAAAGGAGGCAGAGCTGACTTTTCTTAAACTGGAATTTTGAACCATTTCCCTTTTCTCTGATTCTTTCAACCTGTATCTCTGATTGCTTCATTCTTACCTCTACAGAGTAGCTCATTAATTTAGCAAATATTTTCTAAGCACTTACACTTACTATATACATATGCCTGGCCCTGATCAAGGTGCTGGGATACATGGAGCACAAGGAAGAGTCTTACATTACAGTGCAGGGAGCTTAGCAACAAAAAAATTAAATCAAGTGACAAATGACAAGGAGAAAATTAAAGTAGAATATGGTTGAAACTGACTGGATGAGTATTTGAGATCTGGTAGTCTGAAAAGGTCTCACAGAACAGGTAACAGAACAGAGATCTGAGGGACCAGAGGCCAGCTTAGGGACTAAAGATGAAAAACCAGGCCAGTCAAGGGGACTACTGATGTGGTCTTCAGGTGGGGAGGGTCTAGAGATGTCTGAGGATGACCCTTATAGTTGTATATGTATCCTCCCCACCACCACATATAAAATCACCAAATGAATATTCTCACTGGCTGGTGTTAGCACTATTGAATGATTAAGATGTACTAAGCATGTTACATTTATTGCTTCAATCCTTTGTCAGGGCAGTTTAATGAGGCTGGCAATATTACACTTTGTGAATAACTGAATTTGATCAAAAATAATAAAGGAACTTGAGTTACTCCACGATGGATCAAGGATTTGAATCCTGCCATTTTACCCCAGGGTCTGTACTCTTGGGGGTCATCCCAGGAATCACAAAGCCTTATCAGCAAAATATTCTTGAGCAGGACCCAATAGATCTAAGATTGCCAATTAGTTAAATAATATCAGTAAAGTTAATGTCTTTTTTAGAAAGCAAAAACAGTACTTTTGTCTACTTTGTATGCATATGCTGCCTCCCTGTGTGGCAAAGATATGTTTCATCTATATTTCTGACATGAGAAAAGTTTCCATCAGTAATGAACATCATTCTTTTGTATTTTGATACTGAGTTCTAACCTCAAATTCAGCATGAAAGGTACAGTAAATTCAATTTTTCAGGAAAATGTTACCAAATGGGAATGCTGGGGTTGAAGCATAGGTGCATACATGGTCTTAATTAGTAAACTAAAAGTTACTCAGGACTTACCCTGGTGATCACTGTATGTTAAAATCCAATAAATGCTAATATTCTAATTGGGCTTTTTGTGCAAAAACAACGGCCAAGAGCTGATTGTGGGTAGCACAGGTGTAGATGTGCAAAAACAGCCAGCCAGCCAGCATCATCACAGCATTTCCAACATGTACTTGTTAAACGAAGGTTTCCGAGATTCGGATCATTAAAAACAGTTCAGAACGTAACTCAGAACATAAGAATCTGGACATACGTTTGAATTAAGTTGGGATGGATAAAGTTTTGGTATTACAAAGATATCTCTCATCTTCCTCTCTCCACAACCGAGGCTTGAAATATGCTAACAAAATCCAACACCCAAACCTAAGCACATGTGATACACAGAGAAATCAAACACAGAACAAGAATCCCAGGAGATGGTGACTGATCCAAAAATTTCGTCAATTTCCATGGGAGAAAATCTTTGCACATTTTAATCTGACAATGGGGCTGATATCCAAGATCTAGAAAAAACTCATACAATTCAACAAAAAGAAAATAACCCAATCAAAAAATGGGCAGAAGACCTAATAGACACTTCTCCAAAAAAGACATGCAAATGATCAACAGGCACAGGAAAAAATGCTCATCACACTTATCATCTGAAAACTGGATATCAAAACCACAATTATCACCCTACGTCTTTGAGAATGGTACATATGAAAAAAGATCAGAAGCAACAACTGTTGACAAGGATGTGGGGAAAAGGACCCTCCTACACTGTTGGTGGGAATACAGACTGGCCCAGTCTCTAGGGAAAACAACACAGAGGTTTCTCAAAAATATTAAAAATATAACTACCATAAGCACTTCCACTCCACTGCAGTATAATTTACAATAGCCAAGATATGAAACAACCTAAGTACCCAACAACAGATGAGTGATAAAGAAGGTGTGGTCTGCACACACAATGGAATACTATTCAGCTATAAAAAGAGAACATGACATTTATAATGTGGATGGAAGAGGAGGAGATTATGTTAAGCAAAATAAATCTGAAGGAGAGAGACGAATATTAGATGATCTCCACCGTATGTGGAAGTAACAAAGCAAAGGAGTAGACAAAACCAAACAAAGACAAATTCTTGGAATCTGACTGCAGAACTGAGGCTACCAGAGGGGGAGAGTGAGGTGATGGGCAACGGGGGTGGGGGTCCAGTAGACTCTGATGGAAAATTATGGGGGCTTTGGTGATGGGTCTGGCATGATGACATGCATCTGAAGGAGTGTGAACCTCTACCCCTAAAACATTCAGTTTTGTAAATCATTACCTCAATAAAAAACTAAATAAAAAAAGTTCATTGATTTCTATTATTTCATCTTATAAATATGTGATTAGTTTTTTTTGTTTCAAGGTAATAAAAAGAATCAGAACTTTCTCCCTTCATTAGCTAATGGAAAACAGTACATTTCCTAGAGGATTATAGAGGATATTAAAGTAAATACTGCTGTACTGGTGGGCTTTAAACTTCATAAATGGACGATTTAGCAAAAGGTTTTATACTTTCAAACATAATGAAAGAAATAACACTAGGTTAACAGAGGAGAATTTTAGTTTCCCTTATTTAAGGAAGCATATCCAAACATTGAGAAAAACATATTAGGCTTAAAAATAAGCAAAACAAAATTATAAATAACCCATTAATTTATACAAGCCATAAAAACAATTTCTTCCCTAGAGTTACTTTGAAAAACTGTAAACAATGCTTCAGAAAAAAGAGCTGTTATAAAACTAAGACTTCTCCTGGAAGTAGGAACAAACTATTTTCTTTTCATCAATAGAAGAGAGCAAGAGGAATTACAACAGCCAATTAACAAATATTTATTAGATGACTACTTTGTGCTAGGGACAGTTCTGGCGGCAGGGAAATAGCAGTTCTGACTGCTAGGAGGGGCCCACAGAGGATGTGCACCAACAAACATCAGTGCACAGGGACTAGGGAGACAGCCTGTTCACACAAGACCATCTGCAAGAACTTCTCAATCAGCTAACATTTAAGAGCTGACAGAAGTGATGAAGCGAACTCTTCCCCTCTTATCTGGGGTAAAAGTTTTTAAGACAAAGGATAACAAGCAGAGTTAGTAAATAGGACACTGGCAGAAGAGAAAGCTAAAGCAGTAGCCAGGGGTCAGGGTATGTAAGACTTTATCATCGAGGTAAGAACTTGGGGTTTTACTTGAATTGAATGGATTTTGGGCTTTGATTTGAAAAAGGCTTAGCTATAGGCAGGCAGAGAATCTGACTAACACACTCTGCAGTAGTCAAGGTCAGACTGATGGCTGCTCAGACTGAGGATGGAGCAGTGACAGGTGAGAAGTCATGACGTTTGTTGTGTATTTAGGAAACAGAACTGACAGAATTTGCCGATAGTGGATACACAGGGTAAAAGAAAGGAGTCAAATATGACTCCAGACTTTTAGACCAGAGCAGTTAGAAGAATCAAGCCACCAAGGTCGAGGTGTAGGAGAGGAACCAAGACTAAATCTGGAGGCTGTTCAATGTTTCAACGTGGGGAGCTGAACAACCCAGCAAAGGAGACTGACAACTCATTCTCTGGGTTTTTATTAATTTCTAAGAAAGCATTTTAAGGAGAAGGGAATGATTATCTTTGTCAACGGCAACTGATATACTAAGGAAGACTTGTCCAATAGATTTTGTAAGCTGAAATTGTTGGTAACCTTGACAACAGTTTTGTTGGAATGATGGGAAAGAAGTCTCACTAATATGGGTTCAAGAAAGATGAAAACAGAAAACTGAGAAATGCACAAGGCATAAAATAAATAGAAAAAAAAATCAGCATTTTACAATGTCCATAGCAATAACTGATTTGCACAGAATTATCAATGGATACTAAGACTATTGGTGAAAAATGATTGGGAGGAGGGGAAACAAGATATTCTCAAAGTAGCTCCTAGTATTATTTATTATTACAAAGAGAAATCAGTATGTTCATAAAGGAGAAATCAACAGACACCATCTTAACCAAGTGGCCAAACTTATCATGAAATGATGTGTGAGCTGGTAAGTACTCCCTGTCACGGAGTGCTCAGGGCACAGCGTCAACTTGGTGTGTTTTCCATGATGTCCAGGGGTCATTTCACTGTGGACATGCCAAATAGTTTTGGTTCCTTCTAATAGGGAAAGCAGATAAGGCCAAATTGAGAACATTCTGCAAGATAACTATCCTAGATCCTTAAAAAAAAAAAAAACTCGATTTCATAAAAGGCAAAACAATTTTATTTTTTAATTAATTTATTATTTAATTCAAGGTAACATTGGTTTACAACACTGTAGATGAGTTAGGGGAATAGGTTCACACTGCTTCAAATGTTTGGACAAAAAAATTTAAAGGGTGCAGGCAGTTGAGCGCAGTGCTGTGAAGCTGTCTGCAGCCTCTGCAGTGCCGTTTCGATCCCTGCCGGGTTCAGAGCAACCCACATGGGCAGCAGACCTCTCCTGTCTTGCCCACTGCTCCCCCCAGCAGTGTATTTCATCAGTCTGCCTGTTCTGTTCCCCATTCTGTCTCTGGTGAATTCTCTCACCCTCCCGCACATTTGGCCTATACCCCGGCTCTTGTACAAATAAAATAAATCTCTAAAAAAATTTTTTTAAAGGCCAGGGTTTTAGAATAAAGGACACTAAAGGATAAAGGAAACTAAAGATATCTGATGACTAAAAGCAATGCATAATCCTTGACTGGACACTGGATACTGAAAAAGTGAGAGCAACTGGGAGAGCTTGAATGTGGTCAGTGTATTTGATGAGAGCACTCTGCTGTTTCCTGTGTGTAATCACTGGGTGGCCATCATAGAGGAGACCACCCTTGTTCTTAGTGGATACACAAGGGGGTATTTTGGGGTGAAATGTCACAGCCTATAAAGGAAATGCCAAATGTTTCAAGAATGAACATATTAAAGAAATACGGTAAATAAGACAAAATAGTTAAAATTTGACAAATATATGAAGGCTACAGGGAAATTCATTGTATATTTGTGCAACTTTTTAAAACAAAGGTTTATAATTTTTAATAGAAGATTGAAAGAAGGAGAGTGGGAGACAAGAAGATAAAAGCATAAATTGTAAGGTGTTTTGTTTCAAGGGGAGAGGTGAATGGGGTAGTAGCTATAGGGCTAAGTAGGGCAAAAGAGGATTTTTTAAAATGAAGGGGCTTCAGCAGTTTTGTCATTTCAGCATTCAGCATTTGGTGGGAATGATCCAGGAGAAAATTGATTGAGGGCATGAGGGGATGAGATTCGAGTGCACAGTGAAAAAGGCTGAGGTATAAAGTGGGCAGTGCCCGGGATGCAGTGCCACAGGAGCTGGTATGTTGGAATACTCGCTGGTGGAGTCATGTAGAAACTCTTCCGATTGTTCCTATTTTTCTTTCGTGAATTACAGTGGATCTGATGTGAAACAGTTACGTACTGAGTTGACCAGGAAAACGCTATTTAAGGGTTATTAGTACTAAAGTTGGACTTCCTTAACTAGAGATCTACACAAAGAGGAAGAAACCCTAGAACTCATTGTTCAATCCACTCATTTTATAGGCAGAGAAAGGTAGATGTGGCCATCCTTTCATATTGAAGCACTGAGAGTAAAAAAAGCAGATCACGAGGAGATAATGCATACAGTTAACTGGCCAAATGTAACAACAGCATAAACATACAAAACCACTCATTGGAATCCTCCTATAAGGTAGTGCTAATCTGACTACTTGGTGTACGATCTCCTATATTAAGAACTACTTATGTAAGTCGTTATAAAAGGTACACATTTTAACTTCTATTTTCCTCTTTCATACAAGAGGTTCAAAAACTGACATGGTCTCCAGTGTCACCTGTCGCATGAATGGGTGGCACTTACATATGAATTGCAGCTATCAGTAAATGCAGAATTGCAGCTATCAGCTATCAGTATTAAGTGTTCTCATTGAAATCTGACAGCCTTGTATCTCATCCACCTCTATGTGGACTCCATACTTCCTTGCACCCAGTGGGTTTTCAGAAACACTTTTTGAACCTATTAAAGTACTAAGGACCCTAAAACTACCCAGGGCACAGTGGGGACCATCAGATACTCTGAGGGAAAGGAAAGGGGAGTGAAGGAGAAACACCAGCAGAACCAGAAGTATTATGCTATTCCACTCAAGCCTCTTCCCTGATGAAAGCTACAGAGAAGCAAACTGGAGGGGCTCAGTGGTGACTGACAGTCACTTCTAACGCAAGCAGTGGGAAAACTTCTTAGAAAGCAATGTCACACACACATGAACAATAAGGGCTTACACACTGAGTGCAAGCAAGAGGCAGCGGAAGGAGGGGTCTGAATTAAGTGGTGATGTACAAATTCTCATGTAACAAGGCAGAGCTTCAGAAAGAGTAAAACTTTCATTTTTTCACTTTTGTACAGTGCCAGTATTTTAATCCCTTCCTGACCTATTTTTATTCAGCACTGAAAAGGGTACATTGTTTGATTTGGTTATTAGCTTTTAAGGAGATTAGTTTCCAAGAAAAGTAAAGCATTTTGCATATAAAGAGGGGCCCTCATAGATGGCATCAATGTACTGTTCCCAAGCCACTAGTTAAAAAGCAATTTAAAAAAAAAAAAAACAACGGAATCTAATATTTCATTTCCTCCTAAAATTAAAGATGAAATTTAAAAAATCATCTTGTAAGAAAAATATTTGAAAACCTTTCAAAATAACTCTGCCTTTTGAGTTTTAACCAGAGGGAAATTGAACCCGTTTATTCAACAGCAGGAGATGAAAAGAGAATTTTCTTCTTAATCATGGATGCCAATCTACATTACAGTATTAATTATGGATTACAAAGCAATTAAAATATAAACACAATGGGGAAATAGAGAAAGCTTCCTAAATCTTCATATAATTTAATTTTTAAGAGACTTCTGGCTTGATTTTAACCTTTAACAAAAATTTGTCCATATATTCCAAATAGGTAGAGATTTTTTCCTTACACCTCTTTCACAATAAATATTTTGGAAAATTTCCTCCTTAATTATACTAATAATACAGTTTATTCTGTATAATTTAAATAAAAATAATCACTTGGTTTTAATGTAAAGAAGTAAAAGTATTTTATTATTATAGTATGCAACATGTGGAATGCAAATGCTTAGTGATTTTTTTTTTTAGTAGAGGACAAAAATGCACCCACAAAATTCTAAAACACCTTCATCAGAACTTAACATGAAATATGACATGTGAATTACCTGAATTAGGTGACAGTCTCTCTAGAATTTTACGTTATTTTTTTTTCTGAAATTTTGTCCTTGATTAACTTAAAGAACCCCAAATATTAAAAGATAGGTTTCCACAGAGTATACCATAACTTAAAGGATGTGACTTCTTCAAAAATTACCCTTCTTATTAAAGCCATCTTATGCACATAGAACCCAACATTCCAATAAAAAGGAGCTTATTTAGGCAGTTATATAAAAAGTATTGTTACTTCAAATATACTCCCTGATATAGCCATCTGATCATGTTTGTTAATAACAATAAATCATCTGATATCTTTGGAGATATTTCTCATGACTGAAAATTTCTAGACAACTGAACCATAATCCTCCTCAGAATCAAAATGTCTTTTGTTACTAAATATATCTGAAATACACATGGATTTTGTATATGTATGCTATAAATACTGATACTGAGGACAAAATACACAGGGTGGTGTCCAATACTCACTTAAGAAGAAGAAGGCCACTAACACTTTCTCAGGGATGTGCACATGTGCTTGCAGAACACACCCACCCTGTCACCTCCTGTCTTCAGATCCCTGTGATCCCCGATTCTGTGTTTACCATTACACTGGTGTTCCTCCTATTCTGCCACATAGATATGTGTTTCAAATACCATATTATTTACTTGTGAATATTTCTAACCTTTAGTGAAATGGAATTATGCATATTTTTATGAAACATGTTTTTTGCTGTTTGTAAACTTCATCCCTGCTGACCCATGAAGCTGTACTTACTTGTGGAACCACAATATAATTTAGTTATTTTCCTACTGATAGTCAATTAGAATGTTTTGAATTTTTTGCTATTACAACCAAACATATTTCTTAAAAATATGAAATGTCATATTTATGAACATCAGCTTTTATAACAAACACAGTATTATAATAATGCCTGCAGAGATTTAGAGATGTATATTAATTATTTTTGTTACAATTAGTACATCCAGTCTGCTTTTTATAGTTCTCTCTCACTCACTAGGTATTGGCAAGAGACTTCTTGCTGCTACAATGTTTATTTTAAAGTTCTCTATTTTCATTTTCCTCCCCATAGACCTGGACCCCAGCCAGTGAAATTTGAGTATAGGGCCAAAAGAAGAAAAAAATAAGATGACTGGAAACTAAATTCGAGCTTTTTCGAGGGGCAATGTGTACTGTCTTGTGAGATAAAAGGGCATTATGGGAGGAACAAAAGGCCTAGTACTGCAGGTTTGGCTTACGTTTGTGAGCTGTCTTACCTTGTCAAGCAACTAAATCTTTCTGAGTACTTGCTTTTTCCTCTATAAAATGTATATAACAATCACCATCTGACAGAACCATTGTGAGAAATAAAGAGCTCCGCAGTGTAGCCCCAGCTCAGCCCCTGGCCTTCGGTAACATAGGCGGCTGCCCTTCTGCTTCTACTCTCTTCACGTTAGACGGTGGTGTTTGCCCACCTATTTCGAGAGACCAGACTCTCTGGCTGACCTCCTCGTCACAGATGTGTTCTACATAGTTCCAGACATTCTGCCTTCCTGAAGGTAAGATTCATACAGTTTCACCAATTACAGCAAGCACCATACCATAAATGTTAAGAGTCATCGTACAGAAAAACTGGACTACGACTTCTCAAAGGCGAAAAAAGAAAGGAGAATAGAGTTAAAGAGATATGAAGAAGAGACAATGAAAAGTCAATATGGATAACTTGAAGTTACTGAAGAGAAAAGAAAAAGTTGAATGAAAAATTTATTCAAAGAAATACTGGCTTAAGGGAAGGGAACTTTCCCAAACAAAAACCAGACATGAACCAACCAGCTCTGGCAAAATTAATGAAGAGAGATTAATCACTATTAGGGACTGTCTTTCAGTATCCTTAGGGGAAAAGAGAACTTAAATAAAGTGTTTCATCTCTAAGTGTTATAGCAGAAGGCAGGATGACAGGTTATCTAAATATATAGAAAAGACCAGGTGGTCTCAGCTTATTCTCCAGCATTACGTGGGAGCAGTATTTACAAAGTTTTGACAGAATACAGTCATGGCTTAAGAATTCTTGAAACCACTACATTTACCAGTGACGACAACAGAACAGTGCTTAGAGTATATTCACCTTCTCTGGGGAAAGGGAGGGAAAAAACAGACAACAGCATGATATGCCTGGGTCTAGTCTAAATAGCTCTTACACAGCATTTATTCTCATAACATCATCTCCATTTTATGGTTAATAAGTTATATCCTTCATTATTCCCATTTTTACAATGGGGGAATATCCTTCATGATCCCCATTTTACAGCCAAGGGAATACTGTACTTGGAAAGTTTATCAACTTGCTCAAAGCCATACAGCTAGCTAGTCAGTACAAGAAAGAGGGACTGTGTCAGAGTCCATATATTTAAGCCAAAGGGAATAGCTCCTGGAAGAGAAAGTTTAGAGAGAGAAGATACAGAGTAAGCTAATTACTATAAGAAAGCGACAGGTGCTAACCTGCTGTGCATAGCCTCTCCAAATCTGATACCAAAAGTTCTGTGTCTGCGAATTAGCACACTCACTAGGACTTATTTGTAACCTCAAAATCAACACTTGTGGTTTCATAACATTTGTGGACATGTATAGGGGCTGCCCAGTAAGAGTACCCAGACAAATGTTTCCAGCTGGGCTGAACCTGGAGACATGCTGTCTTCTCTCTCTGCTCTGCAAACTCGTGTCTTAAGCCACATGTTTCCTATTTTTGTGCCTCAAGCCCATGTGTGTTGCTGAAGTGCTGTGAGTGTTAGTGTGAGGAGACTATGATGTCCCCACAGAGAATACAAGTGTGCCAGGCTAGCGCTAGTACACTGGCTGCGAGTTCAGTGCTAGTCAATCACAACACATATTAAATAAGGTGTCTTTAAATAAAAACACACATAACAATATGCACTGGCCCTCCAACACTGTGCCCACAGGCTTCAGGAATTTAATTCTGCATTTCCCCAGGAGCAATGGCTCAGTATTTGCTAATTTGGGGCAATAGGAGCGTATGATCTTCCTAACCAAGTGTATGTGGGGAGAGGCTTCCATTCAGCTCTAGCAGGTTGTTGCCAAGGGGATACAGGCCTAATGTTTCTAGATGTTTCAAAAGAATCTAAGATATACTTTTTAAATGAACTCATACACAGATATGAGCTTTGTCTCTGGCTCAGACAGAATACGCATTTGCAAGTGCCCGCAAACATTTACAAAGCTGATCATGCACTAGATTAGAGTTTCTAATCACAATGCAATATAAACAGACAAAGCCATCAAAACAAACACTAAACACCTGGAAACTGAAAGCACTCCATAAATAACTCTAGGATGAAAATATTACTCAATAACCACAATTATTCCAACACAAGTAACAATGAGAACACAACTGTATATAAAAAGTGTATGAAATATAGTCAAAGCAGGTGTCAGAATAAAGTGTAGAGCCTTTATTAAAAATATATGTACCAGGGCCTCCCTGGTGGTGCAAGGGGTTAAGCACTGCGCTATGAAGCAATCCACAGTCTCTGCAAAGCGAGTTCAATCCCCGGCAGGCCAGGGAGAAACCCACATGGCGCAGCAGACCTCTCCTGTCTCGCCCGCTGCTCCCCTCAGCAGTGTATTTCAGTCAATCTACCTGATTTGTTCCCTACTCTGTCTCTGGTGAATCCCCTCACCCCCCGGCATCTCTGGCCTATACCCCAGTTCTTGTATGCATAAATAAATCTTTTAAAAAAATATGTACTAAAGAACAAGAAGCATGGAGGAAATTTACTTAAACACTGGATCCAAGAAATCAAGTAACCAATAACCACAATATATAAGAAAGAAAATAAGATAAACTGAAAAAAGCAAACACAGGAATAAAAAGAAAAATCCAACACAAATTTTGGAAATGTGAAAGATTCCAGTGCTTTGGTCACTGCCTGGATATATTTTGCTGATGAGGACATGTTTAATGACAGAAGGCACTCTATAGATCACAAAGCTGTTAAACATTCCAGCAATTCAGGAAAACACAGAAATGATGATAAGATGTGGGATTTTTATACTTTTTTGAGAGCAGTTTTAGGTTCACCGTGAAACTAAGCAGAAAGTACAGAGTTCCCATATACCCTCTGGCCCTAACTGGACAACCTGCCCCATGACCAACACCTGCCCCCACTCCCAGTGGACATCTGTTATAATCAGTGAGCCTGCAGGGCCATGATATCACCAGCCACAGTCCAGAGTTGACAGTAGGGTCTGTTCCTGACAAGGAACATTCTCTGTACTTTGACAAGTATCTGCTGCTTAGTATTACACAGCACAGTTTCCCTGCTCTAGAAATTCTATGCTATACTCACTCATCCCTCTATCCATCCTCTCCCACTTTGGCACCACTGATCTTTTTACTGTTTTGTCTTTTCTAGAATGTCATTTAGTTAAGGTGTGTCTTCAATGTTATTATTTCAAGAACACAAGTAACAAAACATATAGAATAAGGATTAAAATACTTTGAGATGCTAGCTTTCTGTTTATTTCACAAATTCTCAATGTATAAACAAATCTTTTTGGGACATAGCAGGGAAAGTAGCTCATCACTTCATACCAAATTAACCCACAAACAGTTTCACAAGAGCATAACACATGTTCTCCAATTCTTTCATAGCAAGGCTAATCCTATTAAACCCCCACATATAAGCAGGATGTATTTCCAGGATTCAAACTTTAAGACAATGTAATTTAATGGGCACGCCCTGCTCAGGGAGTCCTTAATCTAACTTCAAAAAGAGCAGAGCAGAGCTCTGTCAGGGTGGGCTTCATGCTACACTCACATAATACAGATAAAAAATACCCAGAAATACGCAAATCTTTCACTGGCTTGTGGAATAGATACTTAGATTTTGGGGTAGAGTGTGTGAGGGTGGGTCAGAAGCAAGATTATGTAGTGGCTGAGATCTGAGCCAGAACCTGCACCCTGTACAGTGCATCCCCTCATTACACATGCAAAAACACAGGGACGGCGCCAGAGAGAGCAAATATGAAACAGAGGTTGGATTTTAAATTGTGGAAAATTTATTTGCAATTCAATTCTCTATCACCAAAAATAGAGCACAGTTTCTGATGAATTCTGGTTTTACTCCCTTTCCCTTACTTTTTCCTCACTAGTTAACAAGACAGACACTGTCCTTGATAAAGGTACGTATAGCCTTGGTGAGCAGAAAAGACAATTAATGAAAATCTACTGTGCTTAGAGCTGTGATGGGCATTGCCTAGAACAACGGGAGCTGCTAAGAGGACCAACACCCACGGCTGGCGGAGGGGAAGAGGAAGGTTACAGGCAGAGGGGAGGGAAATAGGCCAGTACAGGTAAAGTGCCAAGAGGAGGAAGGGTCAAGGGTGGCTAACCATGCTAAGGTTAGAGGACTTAGTGTAGAGGCAATGGGAAGGCACTGAAAGCAGGTAAAGCACAGGCATGACATATCCAGGTCAGTGTTTTAAGAATCAGTCTGGATCTGAAGAGAAGGGGCTGCGGGCAGGAAGCCTGCTGCAATGACCTAAGTAGGAGGTGGTGATACGAGGCCAGCGACAGGGATAAAGAGGATGCAGAGGCTGAGAAAGGACCTGAGGTAAAAGGGGCAGCAGCAGGCCAACACGAGACTTGATGACTGACTGTTACAGGGTCCTTGGAACTTGGTCCTTGTGTGTTACCTTCCTGTTGTTGAAAAACACAGAGCCTGGCGGGCTAATGCCCAGCTTCCCTGCTCCCTGACCCTGGTGATCAACGCCATAAAGCCAGGACTCCTTCCCCTCACTGTGTGATCACAATAAATATTGCTCACTTGAAACTTATTATTGTTTCCAAATCTGTGTGGAGTTAACTGATGGAAGCCAGACAGACCTTTCAGAGTTAGTAACAGAGCAAAATGAGGGGATAGGCACTCAAAAGCCACCACATCCCCCCAAACCACTGCCTTGTGTCACCTCACAGACCCCCAAGGCACAGCCGTCCCAGCACAAGCTTGCAGGGGTCCACAAACACACCACCCTTGTGGCTCTGACCACCAGCACTCTGGGAGGCCGAGGGTTTATGGAGTCGGGTCAGAGAGGTGTGGTGCTGGAAGGAAATCAGTGAGAATGCTGGTGTGAGGAGCCAATCCAGGTCAGAAGCCTGGCGGAAAAAAGGAATTTGAGACTTGTAACTGAAGCATGGAGGGAACGCAGAAGGCAGGCAGGATGGGAAACGGAGGGCCAAGGCTCCCTGCAGGGGAGGAGCCAGCAAGAGAAGTCTAGAAGAACAACCAAAGAGCTACCAGAAAAATCAGGAGAATGTGGCATCACCAGAGCGAAAGGATGCCACTATTCCCACAAGCCAGGTTTTGGAAGGGCTTGGTATAAGGTTTATTTTGTTGGTCTTGGAGAAAATACTTCTTACAGTTAGATAGATGAAAGTTCTACTTGGTTGATTTATTTGTAATGCAATTCTCAAGGGGTTTATTTTAATGAGAGAGGTTCTTTCAGATGAGGGCTGGTATATAATTCTACATGTGAAAAGAATCAGTTTATGAAGGAACATTTCATTTAGAAATTTCAATCAAGGGAAAACAAACTATCTCTTTAAAAACAATAACAGGGGTGGTAGGAGGAATATGTGTTGATCTCCCAAATCAGAGCAATTCAGCATCGAAAGACAAATAATTTTGTTCTTTTGACCCCCCACCATAATCCCTCCTTCCTCTCTGTTCATCTTGGGCAGTGATGATTGCTAAATACTTTTAGTGGCTCAGCAGGACTCTTTTTAGTGCTGTGAACAATAATGCACAAGATTCTCTAACTATCTAGTGGTTCACTTAGCAACTCTTAACTGCCAACATGTGAATATAGGCTACAGAGAAAATAGTACTGTCACTATAAAATTCCTGATTGGCTCACTGTTCTATGGTTATGTAAGAGAATGTAAGAGATAAAGAATTAAAATATGTATAACTTACATGTTAATGGTTCTATAAACATACATATACACACACACACACACTTGTATGCCCAGACACATACACGAAGAGAAAGGGGAAAGGTGCAAGCAAGAACAATGAAAAGTGAGCAAAATATAAATAACTGGAGAATCTGGATATTTTGTTGTAATTATTTGTAATTTTCCTTAAGTTTGGAATATATTAAAATAGAGTTTTAAGGCATCTATGTCACCAACTACAAAAGTTAAGTTTTATCAAGACACACCATGAAATGCAGTTTCAAAGTACACTTGTCACCTTCCTAAAGCAACAGGAAACTGCTTTTTTCTAACACCTAAAGACTACTGTAGAAGAATAAAGTTAAAACAAACAAAAAAAGCTAACACTGTCTCCAACACATTCATTTCAGCATGTTGTTTGTTCTAAAGGATAGAAAAAAAAGTTCAATTTCCTGAAGATGTAATCTAGTATTACCCACGCCAGGTGCAATATTCAATCTTGTTGAAATGAATCAGTCCAAATTTATGCCTCTAAGAGCAAGAAAGGTCAAAACTGGAGCAAACTGTCCATTTTCAGCAGAGGCAGGAATGTGAGAAGTGCGCTGCACAGTAGGGTGAACTGATGGTATGGCACAGTTGCTACTAACAACGAGATGACTTTGACAGAAAAAATTACTTGAGGTTAGGCTGAACTTTTACAGATATTTTTATTTTTACATACCATATACACACAAAAACACAATAATTCTTTTCATGTGACTCAAAAATGAAAATTCTTTTCATATGATTCAAAATGAAAAACCTGAAACAAATCCTTAATTATTAAGATAAAACATGCCAGGTGATTAAGAGTGCTGAAGCAGTCATCGCCCTATGTCTCAGGCTTCAGAATGAGGACTGCCCTCCACGAAGACACCACACACCTGGGTGAACAACACTGAGGCAATCCCTGACAGCCATGGGACAGGCGCCTTTTGATTTCTAGCAGCTTGCCCCAAATCTGTACCCTACTTACCATAAATAACATTTAAGAAACTAAGAGGTAAGGTTACAGCCAGAAAACAAATCCGAAAATTTAGATTTCATCTTTAACAATCTTGCGAAAATGTGTTTTGTTTTTTCTTTCTCCCTTTTCTGTAATGACAGAAACCTCTTCACTGTTGCCTGCTTGTTCCATTGATGCATCTACCCTTGGCAGAGCACTCCCAAAGAATCCTAGCAGATGTACAAATTCATTTTTGTTTCAAAAGATAGGAAAGTTTTAGAATATCATGGAAAAACAAAAATCTCTTGATAAAATAAAACAGTGGTAATGTTAACATTTCTACTCTATTCTGTTTCAACAAAGCTATCAAAGCACAGAGTGAGAGAAGCAAGCAGAGCCAGGCACCAGGCAAGACATTTCACATACAATTTTACTTCATGACAGGAGGTAAACGTCTCAGCTCAGGAATCTAGGCTTGGGAGGTTAGGTAATTTGTTTGAGATTATATACCTAGGAAATGACTTCAAATTATCAGGGCTGTTTGAAAAAGAAGCTTATACCTGCAAATCTCTCTCCTGCCTCCCTGGAGTTTGCCCACTACTACTAAACATAAGTTTATCTTGACTTTTCAAATATCAGGAGGGAAACAATTTTACAAAAAATAATTCCTCAGACTATAAATACATAGGGATATAATTTACACTTTCAGAATATGCCAAATTAAACTACACGTAATTTGAGCCAGCTGACCAATTTATTACATGAAATGAAAATCACATATTTATTTTTCTTATTGGAAAAGAATGTTCAGACTTATGTTAACTCTATGAATCACGAACTAATGTGTAAAGTTTTAGAAGTGGGTGGGAACCAGTGACTGCACAGTTCCTCACATGATGGTAATTACATATCTCTTCCTCCAGCATGACTTTCTTCCCTCATAATGACCGACTGAAATATTTCACCCACTTGTTCCCTGTCTAGCCATCTTCATATGGCTCAGACTTCTAGTGACCAAACTGGGAACAGGACATTGTAAAATTTCCTAGAAGCATTAAGCTAGCAATATGGTTGCTAGTCAGACAGAGTAGCACATGTGTTAACTTAGGAAAATTTTTCCAGAGCATCATGAAGGGGAAGTCAGGCAGCCAATGAGCACTACAGCAGAATCCTGTAAGACAGCTCTCCCCTCTCCTGGAGAGCTCAGCTCAAATTCCCTGCAGGGCCCATCAATTTCACACTTCATCATCTAATGCAGGTTGCTGTTAATAAGCCATGGGCCACCAACGTGCTTGGGACAACAACTCTAAGCACCCCTGGGTCTATCCATCATGGGAAACAGCAGAAACACATTTTGTGCTGCTCTTACTAAGCAAGGTTGATTATTCATTATTACTAACATGGATTTGTTGGCAAGTAACAATATGGAACACTAATTAGATACAGCATCTGTGCAGCAGGTTTTACATTCAGGCTTTTTTCCTATATAAAAGGTAAATAAGCAAAAAAGGTCAGGTTTAAAGTCTCAGTATTCTGTATCATCTGAATGGAAAGCATGACAGATTTAAAATGATTTCTTTTTTTTAAATAGAGGCATGTTTTTATTTATTTATTTGTTTGTTTGCTTGTTTATACATGCACTGGGTACAGTCAGAAGCGCGAGAGAATTCACCAGAGCCAGAGCGGGGAGCAGAGCAGGCAGAAGGACCAAGGTACACTGCTGAGGGGAGCAGCGGGCGGCAGGAGAGGTCTGCACGCCATGTGAGACCCTCCTCCAGTGGCCGGGGAGCAGCCGGGGATCGAACCGGCGCCGCAGAGGCCGCGGGCAGCCTCGCAACCCAGCGCTCAACCGCTGCACCACCGGGGAGGCCCTAAAATGATTTTTGACCTAACAGAAAACAACCTCCCTCAATGTCTCTGAAATCCTAACTGACACAAAGTGAACATTTACAGCAGATACTGCCATTCTTTCCCTGTCGGTGACCCAAGAATTTGGTGGTCAAAATCTGGCAGACAAGATACTTAGTTCAAGTACTGTTTACATCTGTCAAAGAAAAACACTCACCACAATACTGTTTCCTTTCAAATCTACATCACAGTTTACTATCATGGATACTACATTTCTTACCAAAAAGTAACTTTCTGCACTGTCCTTCACTTAACACTCAATATGCTGGGTAAAACATAATAATTTGACAAAGAATATTGCAGGAAAAGTGTTATTTCACATTGCATGATCAATGATAGTCTAAAAAGGGAAAAATAAAATAAAAACAAAAGAATTCAGAAAAAAGGTATAAATATTCCAAAAAAGTAAAATAGTGTTTCTATTCATCTTTCAAGATTTTTGTTGTTCTCTTGCCCTGATGATCTGAGATGAAAACAGTAAAGTCCTAAGATATTCCTGTTCCAAGAACCTATCACCTGACTGAGTCATTAAAAACTATCCGAACATCCACATTCTTCAAAGAACTATGTT
The DNA here is from genome assembly GCF_964194135.1 of Talpa europaea. NCBI lineage: Eukaryota > Metazoa > Chordata > Mammalia > Eulipotyphla > Talpidae > Talpa > Talpa europaea. The sequence continues at coordinate 3,044,201 of NC_140080.1, read as the reverse complement.
CAAAAATTTCAAAATCAAGCATGACCGAGTCTGAGGAAGCGTACCAGATTCAAGGAGAGGGGAGACAAGACAAGTAAGTGCAATCCATAATCCATAACACAGGGTTTCTGCTCCTGGAAGACATTATTGGGTCCCATGGCAATAACTGAATAAGGTCTGTAGATAACAGTATTATATTCTGTTTATTTCATAATTTGGGTAATGAATTTTTTGATATTTGATAAAATGTCCTTGCTTTTTCTATGTTTTAGAAAATGCACTCTCAAGTATTCAAGAGTAAATAAACAGCTATTTCGGGAATAATCTCAAACATATATATCAATATTTTAACACTGAGAAAGCTGGGGAAAGGGTATATGTGAATATTAGCACGGATCACGCAACTTTACTAAGCCTAGAAAGTATATCAAGACAAAAGGCTTAAAGAGAGTATAACAAAAAAGATCCTAGTAACATTCCTATAAAAAGTATAAGTCAAGTCATATGTTTAATTAAAATAGTGACCTTGAGCTTCAAATAGAGCCCTCGACTGTTTCCACCTATCAAGGAGTTGCGGCTGTTGTTAACTATCACTTAAATACTTTTATCTCAAATCAACTAAACCAAGGGGGAACAACAACATGATAATCCCCAATAGCTGACAATTTTAAAACTATTTGCAAAGTATTGTCTCACAAATTTAAACAAACAGTAATACACAGCTGAAATAAACAATATGCTGTCCTGCTACTTTCTAACAGGTATTGTAAACAAAAATATTAAGGAAATGTTGCGATATAAAGATCCTTCATTCTATAGTGAAACAATCTCTCATAGACTCGCAGGCACCCTCCTCCCTAAAACATACCCATGAGTTTTTCTTATTTAACAGATAGTTTTTGTGGTCTGTTAAAATAACAGCTGATGTTTACTGCATTCTTACTATGCCAGTATTCCAGGTATATTTTATTACCCCAAATAACCCTATGAAGTAGATCTATTACTAATGCTAAGCTAGGATAGCACTTCTCTTTGAAACTGCATACTATTCTCTTGGCACTAAATGCCCTTTTTTTGCTCATTTCTATTTGCTGAAATCACACTGAGATGTGAAAGTTCATCACAAACTGCAACCATGTCTTCCTGCCTCAATCCCACAATTGGAATTAACCACTGTTTTGTTTGAGTTCCTATATAAGCCTTTACTTAACAACTTTCATTCAAATTTTTAAAATAACATGTATTAAACACTACATTAAAGACACTAAGTTTTTTTGCAAAGAGGCCACAGGGTAGAAGGAGGGGCTGTTAATATACTTTTAATTACATACAAAAGCAATGCTATTACTTTATTAACATTTATATTTATTAGAAGGTCTTGAATTTCCTAGACACCTATTAGCATGTCTCACAGTGTACTAAGCACTTCACAAGTGGTAACTCATTTAAACCTTACAATCACCTTAAAAAGCAGTCGTTATTAACACCCGCCTTTTACAGATAAGGAAACTGAAGTTGAGAGAAATGGTAGGCATACTGGTAAATGACAGAGCTGGTCTGACTCTGAGGTCTACGTTTTTAAGTGATTTCCTGCCCTCAAGAAGTATTAGGCTAAACAAGGAGAAATCATGCAGCTATGCAGCTAAACAGATTATAGTAGAAGCTGAAAAGGTAATACTCCATAAAAAGGGAAGAGGCAGATAAAAGGTTTTTAGGTAACAAGTAATCTCAGTGTTGAAAACAATGAGAAAGTCATTCCAACTAGCAGGGATGCAAAGATATTGGGAATTTGGGGACCCACAGGGGAGACAGAAACCAGTTGTTTCTGTTCTGTCAGAAAGAAGCCAACCAATTATGGTTGGAAGGTTCATATTCTTTGTTATGGAAATTAACATTTAAAAGATAAACACACATATCAGCTATAAAGGTTAAACACTAAATAAGAGAATTTTAACCACCCCCCCAATCTGAATCAATTCAGTATCCCTAACCCTAAAAATACAACCAGAAACAAACAAAAAAATTATCAGTAAATTTCTGTTTAACAAGTAGGTAGCAGGTTGTTAATGATAACCCAAAATAATCGTATTGCATGACAAAAGTTACTAACATTTGTTTTATTAATTATAAAACACAGGTCACATTTTATGAGCCATATATTATGAAGATTAATCTCGTGGGCTGGAAGGAAGTAGAATATGGAGATTGGGGAGGGGCAATTATAAAGCATTAAGAGTTTCTAAAACACACTGTCACACATCAGAGATGAATGGATGGCCCCATAAAGATCATCCAATGGTTTCTTTATACTAGAGAGGAAGAAACCAGGACAAGATATATAGAATTAGAATCTTTATGATAAGCAGCACATAATTTTTGTTAAGCAAGTAACTTTCAGAAAGGTGCAACATGGAAAAAATGCTCAAACAATATAACCAACATACAAGCTAAATAAAAGAGAACCAAATATAAGAGAAAAAAGAAAGACTAGCTGCCTGAACTTCATCATTACAGCAACTTGCTGATCTGAAATTAAAATAGACTTTTAAGCAAGGTTTATCCTTCTGGTAATGTGTTGTTGTAGGAAGAGAAAACAGTACTAGTAAAGGCAGGAAACCATATGGGACCTTCAAAAGCCTGAAAAGAACAACTTGGAATGAAAATCCAGACAAGACAAAGAGATCATAGAAGATCATAAACCTGTATCTTCCAGCTGTGGACTCACAAAGTGTGGTTCCAGGCGGGGCCATCCTATCCACACAGTACACAGCACCTCCTTTACCATGGCGAGACTGCTGGCACAGGAAGACTACCCTGCTCTGGACCTGGAATTACAAGGTTCTACTGTTGTGGCAGGGAGTAACAATTGCTACGGGCATTTTTTTTTTTAAATAATTTTTAAAAATATTTTTAAAAATAATTTTCTACTTTTATGATTAAAACAGAAAATGTTGATAATGAAACCTGGCTTTACACTAGAGAAATTGAATTTCAGTTGGTATACATTATCTCAATATGTATTTAGAAAAAGTAAAATAATTTCCCCATTCAAAGTAAAACATTTTAGAAAATATGTGTGTACTGTTACCCTTCTGTGCCTTTTTGTTCTGTACTTGTTCTGTTTAATGGATGTGAGCATAATGTAAATCTTTACTAATTTTCTCATAAGAAGTCATAAAAAGTACTTTATGGCAGCCAGTAGCAGCAAATAAATATTAACCATGTTAACATTTAAGTAAAAACTCAGTTTACTTTAGCCAGTCATATTATATAGCTTATGAGTGCTAATTAAACAATTACAGTGATTTTAAAGTGTTCTGTTTAATGCTTTCAAAGGAAAGAACTAAAGCATTTATAGAAAGATCAGGTAAGCCTTTTATTATTGTAAACCTCAAGTATAAGGAAGAATTCTAAACTTTTTTTAAAAAGATGTTTATTTTTTCTTTTAAAGCTCTTAAGATTTCCTCATGTTAGTAGATTTGTAACAAATGAAACAGTAGGACGGATCACTTGTAAGATCCCAATTCTTATAAAACGTTCACACCTATTTAACACTAAAAACTCATTTTTAAAGCCAAAAAAAAAGCAATAAGCCATGGTATGTATAAAAAGACTGGTATTAAAGATTTAAGCATATAAAAACTATTATGCAATTCCCTCTCAAAACACTTAATTTTTTCCACTTGTGAATAAATATGATTTGAAGTAAAAAGAAAACTATAAAGCCACTATAGAATTCTCTCAGGAAGAAGGAAAACTTTGATCATTATGTTGAAGTTGTTACAAAGTCTAAGACTAACTTTATGAAGCTTCCCTGCCCCCATCAGGTACTAAGGGTGCAGAACAGAAGGCAAAGGAGGCCAGCCTGGGGACAGTGCAGAAACCACTGCTGCAGGATCTCTCAGATGCTTCCTTCTAGCACATCACCTAGGCTACATGCCCAACAAAGGACACAAAGCTGTAGCTTCTTGTTTTTCTCATATTAGTTGTTTTTGGGCTTCTTCACTCCAGAGTCTCAGCAAACTTGCCAGAAAAACATGCAAGAATGTGAATAAACTATTTGCAGAAAAGGAAATATTGCTAGCTGACAAACATGAACAGTATACTCAGCATCCTAATAAACAAAAGACCAACAATGGAAAACACCTTACCATTAGTCACTAATTAAATGGGGCAACAAGATGTTCTCAATGCCACTATTACAGTGCAGACAACGGTTACTACAAAGGTTCTATCACATGTTGGTATTGGCACACTGGAACTGTAACGGGGGATCCCCTGAAAAAGGGGCAGTTCCAGGTTCCCTGCTCCACCCAAAGGAGGGAGCTATTTAGAGAGCTGGAGCTATTTAGAGAGGGCAGGTTTAGGGGTTCTGGGGTGCCCCTCTCCCTGGCCTGTAACAGAACAATGCAGCAGAAAAGCAAGCTGATAATAAATAACAAGAGCCATGATTCCATTAATACTTTTGGCACATTAATCCATCTTCTAGGTATATGGCTTTTAAAACAATATGGGAAAAAGCATACACACACACGCATATATGAACACAGTGACTGCAGAGTAATTTATGAAGCAAAATAACTGCAACTTTAAGTGTTCAACTGGAAGAAAACAGTTAAGTAAATCATGGCATATCTATTTAATGAGTACATAAGAGAAAGATAGGTTTTCCAAAAGCCTAGAACTCATTCATTGAATTCACAGGCATGAATGTGATTCACAATGGTGAACCCTTATATGGGGTCATGAATAAAATGAAATGAATCAGGGCCTCCCGTGGTGGGGCAGGCGGTTGAGTGTCCACAGCCTCAGCAGTGCGGGTTTGATCCCGGTGGGCCAGCGAGGGTCCCACATGGTGCCACAGACCTCCCCTGTTGCGCCCACTGCTTCCCTTAGCATTGTATTACTGTTGTCTCCCTGTTCTGCTCCCTGCTCTGTCTCTGGTGAATCCTCTCACCCTCCCGCACCTCTGGCCTGTACCCCAGCTCTTGTATAAAAATAAATAAATCTTTAAAAAAGAAATGAAATGAATCAAACAAGAGAAAAGAGACAAGTGCTCATGTCGATGCCAATCAGTTGCTTATTTGGTCTTAGATCATTTTTCTGTTCCTTGATTGTGTTTCCTCCTACTCTCTGGCTTCCAGCAGTTTTAATCAATAAGTGGCACTGGGAGAAGACTGGGTGGTGGGAGGACAGAGAAGCCTGAGCATCTCCCTCTGTTTCTGGGGGTGTCTCCAGCAGCAGCTGAGCTGCCTCTGTGGCACTGCCTCACCCAGACAGCTCAGCTTGTGGGCTGGGGTAACACTGCCTTGCCTGTGGGTCCTGCCACTGCCGTGCTCTGGAATGAGTCACCACTGCTCTCTGGACTTCTGTTACCACCCCATAACTAACTACCTGCACTGCACTAGCCCTGTTCAAAATAGTTGTTTGCTGTGTCAAAGGACCTTGAATAAAAACAGTATCTCCAATTAATGTGAAAGACACAAAACCATAGGTGACAGTGAATACTACATCAAGATACTTGACAAAAGGCTGACTCACTGTGCCCTTGTGTATCCTCATGGGATCTGGCATGCAAGAATGTCAACCCCACAAGGTACCAATCTCCTATTTTTTATCTGAGTTGTTTCAAGATTTGGAAGAAACCAGGCCACCGTCTAAACTGATGGGTACACTTTCTAGGGAATTTCTTCCTACGTGTGGAGTACTTGGCAGTTGTTAACAGCTGCATAGTAAAACTCTGGTACAAAGAATACATAGTGACACTCCAGTTAAGTTATTAGAAATGCACCACAGCAACTGTGCCCTTCTGAGGCAAAATGGTTCAAACAAGAGTTTTTATGTCTTAAGCAAACAGTTCAAATTGTTGGTGGCAACCAATGAGCCAATTTAGTAGGTCATAACAATGAAGTCATGACCACCATTTAAAAATATGAGAACAGAAAGAATAAAAATATCAGAGTGTAATGTGTGTATGTGTACATGTGGTTGTAGGTGCACGTGAATTGTTTGTGATGGACAATCTAGTTCTGTAAGTCAGTGAAATTTAAAAATTTTTGAAACCCATCATATTAGTATGCCCCTTGCCTAAACTGAGGTATAAAGTGATTACAAAACATTTCCATTCTAAGTGAGATAAATTAAAAGAAAAAAATTGTTTTGTGGAACATGAAAAGTATGAGAACGTGGTCAATAGAACATGGCGGGTCACCCGTACTATTGAAGCTGATATTGAGTGGCATCCACCCAAAACTCCTATGCTGAAGACCTAACCCCCAATGTGACTGCATTTGGAGTCGAATGTTTAAGGGTGTATTAAAGGGTAAATGAGGTCATAAAGACGAGGCTCTAACCCAACAGGACTGGTGTCCAGATCAGGAAAGAAAGAGACATGAGGAGTGTGGGGCCCAGAGAAAGAGCCGTCAGAGAACAGAGAGAGAAAGAGGCCAACTGCAAGCCCGGAATGGTTCGCTCACCAGAAACCTGTCTTGCTGGCACCTCATCTTGGAACTTGCAGCCATCTTTGGCCAAACCTGACTTAGTCACTCACAAATGATAAAACTGTCACCCAGTTTAAATTAAGTACTGCAAATGTAAATTAGTAGTGGAAGCTGTAAAGATTACATATAAAATATCTGCACTATCCAATGGTAACATACAGTAGTGTAAATATACTGAAATTTAATTTTTTTACACACATTTGTTTTTCATTTTTCTATAAAACTTGTTTCACTTTTTAAATTGCTAATCAATACTTGCATACATAAGTATACTATTGGGAGACTGACTGATCAATTTATGCATACTATGAAGAGGCATACTGTGAAACTCCTGTTATTATTTCCTGACTTAGTTTTGCTATTATTAGGGCCCAACTCTGACAACATTTATCAATTCCAGAGAAAAAAGATTTTAGAGTGATGTAGTATTCAAGAACATATGTAATAAAGTATGCAACGAAACCCAGGTCTCTGAAAATACGGTTATGTGAAGGCTTCTTATCCCACCCAATAATCATTCCAAGATGACTTTATCAGTGACCCCTAATAGCGATGGGGGTCACAGAAAACACTGGGAAAAAAATCAAATTATTATGAAATTTATATTTTTGATTCAATGAGAAAAGGCTCCAGAGACCATGTTTTTAAATCACAGCCTGTCTCCAAATCCCAGCATAGATGTGGGAACTTTTACAAGATGTGGGACCTTGTGTAAATTCCCTAATTCTTCTGTACCTCAGTTTCTTTATCCATAGATTGTAGACTTCTATTATCTGCAGATAATAATATGCATAGCACTGGGTTGTTATGCGAATTATATGAGTTAATATTAAGACAGTGTCTTGCATATAGTAAGAACTTTATCAATGTAAAAAAGTACAATACTTAAGTTCTTAACTGTAATTATTTCCTTTTCCTTTTTATTTATTTCTGTTCCACCTCACCCCTACAGAGATGTCTTTCATGGTGCACTAACAATGAAGGGTTTCATAAAAAACAAAATTTTAGGAAGAATCTTAATATCCTTTTATTGAGTAAATGAATTAATCAGGCCTTTTAGGGCACTATCCTCTGTGGCTGTCACCTGTAGACTTGACCATGTTAAAGCAGAAGACCCTTTGGGAGTGCTGGGCATGGAGCACATGTTCCTGACTGTGGACATCTGGAGTATAGATGTGTGCAGATGTGTGAGTGTACACATCTGAGCTTAGGGTCTGGGCTAAAAGCTGTGCAGCAGCAGCAGCAAGAGGACTAGAGACCTGACTACAGAGACTACTCCAAAGAGGTACACCAGAGAGAGCCCAGAAAAAGTGTAAAGATTCACGGAGTGGGGAGGGGGGGCTGCCTGCCTCCCAACCCCTGCTGGGGGCCCCATGCCTGCTTCCTTGCACGCCTGTCTCCCTGCCTGGTGTGCCTGTAAACCTGATTTCCCTGATAGAGTGTTAAAGCCTGAAAAACCCACTGAGGGCTCCAGGACTCTCTTTATCCATCAGCACAAATCGATAGTGAACCTGCCCCACGCTTGGGGGCACACCTCCTCTATACTCCTAAATTCTAAACTGTTCATGTGAAATTTTCAAGGTGAGGTTTGATACAATACCAACATGTATCTCATATGAGCCAACATGTGGCTCATATATATATATATATATATATATATATATTGTCTTGCTCATTATGTGAGCCAGGGATACCTCAAGCTAGGTATGCAACAGTTACTGTAAACTCAGTCTATTTTTTTTTAATGAGACATTTTGTGCTTGTCTGAGATGAATTAAGTCTGTTCTTAACCGCAAACAACTCAAATGACTGACATTTCAAAACCCAAAATTTCTTTTTACTGAGGAATATGCAGTAAAGAGTGAAATGGAAGCCATTCCTCGATAGATAACAAGAACAGAAATATCAGGTGAATTCATACAACCTTATCTGAAATAAAGGCCTGAATCAATTTAAGAGTGGGTAAATTTTTAAAAGTTTTGGTGGATCTGTAAGTAAAAAAGCACAAAGTTCATCAATAGAAACTGGTCACTGTAAATGGCAACCAGGAGCTCTGAAATGTCAATTTCACAGTGCACTAAGCATATCCTACTCAACACCACCAAACTGCTGGTGGAGAAAATATCAACACATGCCCCTACACTCCTGGAATAGGTCAGACGTACCAGCTGGGTCAGGTACAAGATTGTGTCCACTTGGACAGACCTACTCAGGAATCATTTTTCATCTGTTTAGGTGTTTATCCCATTTAAATCAGATGTGTTAACTGACCTAGAAAAAGCAGCCAACTCTGAATAAACTGCAGTTTGGCTCAGAAATCTCTTAAAAAGCAGGTGGGGGGACCTTACTGAGTTAGGACATCGCATCTGGGACTTCAGGCTGCCAGTCACAGATAAGCCATCGCTTCAATCTGCCACTCACCTGGCCCCTGCAATCAGGTGCCCACCCTAGTGCTGACAGACCCAATCTGAATCACTCATTAGGTGACAAAAATTATTCAGGGGAGGACTGCCTATTTTCCATGTGAGAGGTTCCTTTAGGATAACACTTGAAATGTGGCCTCAGGGACTAAAGGCAAAGATACTTCCAATCTGACAACAAAGAAAAAGAGTATGTTACTGTCTTACAAACTCTGGGGAATTTCCTCCCGACACTACCCTGTCCCTCCCTCAATGAGTAAATGAGGTCTGCCAATAATGCATAAGAGAGACTCCCGAAATAGAATTTTCAAATTCAAATAGATTTAAAGGAGGGTGATTAGCCACAGATACAAAAAGATGACTAAGGCGCACCAAGAGGCTAATGAACCCTTGACAAGTAACAGGTGGAATTCTCTCTGTGTGCTTGTGGCCAAGTTTCTGCCCAAGGAGTATGCTACTCCAGTATTGCTACTCCAGGAAATAACCACGCCAAGTCAGTCAGCAGTCATCTGCACTGAAATGCCAGATTTTTATCAAAATAAGAACAAAATGGTGGCCAAGAAGGAGTCTCTGGGAGGTTAAGTGCAGTTGAGATGAAGCTGGGCATCTGGAACACTGCTGATGGTAGAGTAAGCTGTGTAAAGCCCCTTTGGAAATCAATTCAGTGGTAAGTATATAAGCAACAAAAATGTTCATGTCCTTTGACTCACTTCTGGGAAACAGTTCAAAACACAGAGCAAGCTATGCTCAGGATGTCCTCATGCTAGTGTTATTATCTGCAGAGTGTTAGCTGAGAGCAACTTCAGATTCAACTGCAGATACATGAAGAAAACATAAAATCTACTTGATGAAATACCAAGACATGGCATCACTAAAAACTAGCAGTTTTACTAGAATATGGTTGTATTGTTTCAAATGGTATAATGCTTTCAAAAGCAAACACTACATTAAAACAGCCATACTCTTCAATGTACAAGCATGTGTCACTTACCAATGGGGACAGTCTCAGCACCGAGAACATCACTGTCCAAGGTCACATTGTTCTTGTTCAAGATTGCTGCCATGGTGGAAGGGGACAGGGACAGGCCTGGCCAGGGTGCATGACCATCATGAATTGCCACTGTCACAGTCCTTAGTCACTGTTCATTTTGTTTCTATGTCAACATTGGACCTGGCTTCTTACTGGCAACACTAGCAGTGGATTTTGTGTGCTTAGGGGCCACAATGCATACAACAACACAAGATAAAATCAAGCATGAGGGGCAATGATGTTATTAGGAGGTGAGATAAACATGAGATGCAGGAAGCTGCTGCGGCTGTAAAACGCTGAAATGTTACAGGAAGGCTAGGGTGCCTCTAAGCTAGGATTCTGGGCATCCACATTCCACATGAGCTCTGCCACTGACCCACATGTCATCATGCAGAGCAAGACTGTGATCTGACATAAAAATGACAACTTCTACCACACTGCCTGATAAAGCAAAAGTGTGAAAGGAAAGTGTTTAAAGATCCAGTGAAAATATTTATAAAGCTAGAATATATTTTTGCTCGTTATGGTTTATAGCTTTCTCAAATAAGAAAATTCTGCATTTACACTGAAATCATTTCTTTTCATTGGAGAACACAGAATTTAATCTGCATACCTTTATTTACTGTGCCTTCCCGAGAAACCTCCCTAGCTGATCTCCCTGCACATTCCCATCCCCCAAGCACCTTTCTCTTAGCTAACCTATTTGAAATGGCTCCTGAAGCCTTGTGGGTTAGGGTTAGTTCTCTCTTGTGTACACAGGAGGTGTACATGCTATTATTAAATTTCTTATTGGCATATTTTTTTTTTTTCAATCTGTCTGAGGTTTGCACGTCTACATTTGCCCTGTCCACCATGAGGTTCATCTTAGGGGTCAACATCAGGCCCACCTGCACTCTGGGAGGGCTTGTCAGTGAAAACCCTGACAGGAAATTAGATAGATGGTAAAGGAGAATGAGGGACAGGGTCTTCACTCCTCTCAATCTCATCCTGCAGTCACTTAGGGCTGCCTCTTCTCCTACCTGAGGTTACCACCCTCTCAAAGCAGACTGTTCTTCCTTCTCCCTCTTCTTGTCCAGAGGGCAGAGATGTGGAAACAGCTTGTGGTCCCCATCCCTGAGTTCAGGCCCTGTCCCTTCCTATTCCACAGACCCTGCCTGCAACTTTGTCATTATCTCTCTATAAACAAGTTCCTTCTGATGATTCCAATTTGAATGTCATCTTTGCCTACTGGGAATCTGACTCATATGACAACTTTGTAAATAGTGTGATTAAGGGTTTTTATAAACAAGGAGAAGTATTTAAAAACATCTTTTTGGCTAGATCACAGTGTGATTAATGCAACAGTGACCTGACTTACAGTGAACCATCTACGTTAGATGAGAGCAGATGAGGGCAAGACTGGAAAGCAATTTTCTAAGTTATTTTCTTTACTATTACCTCTGGCAGTCTGATTTTCTTTGTTTTGTCAAAAAGAATTAAATTTATGTCCCCAAAGACCTGGAACTATACAGTCAATAAAGTTGTTGAAAGGGGCCTTGACCCCATCCAAGCCCTCCCCCCAAAAAGCCCTACAAATAATGGTTAACGTCTACTTTGTTAGATGTGCATGTGCCACAAAACACCTGTCTTTTTGTCATTATAAGTCCAACTAAAACCATCATATAAAATCACCTGCTTTTAAAATACATAGTTATCTTGGGAATTGAGTATGCCCAAGTTTTAAAAAGTATTTGCTGTGCCATCATCTGCAAAATTCTCAGCCATTTTTTCAAGGAAGCATATAAATTTGCACAGACAACTTTCTACTGTAATTAGTAATTTATAGCATAATGTTTCTAGATAGACTTTATATAATTGTTTCTGGGAAACTACTAGTTTTTATGCTGAAACTGCTAATTACCTAATTAAATAATGACTATTTCCTATTTATGAATATACTTTTGTCCTATGGTTAGACTTTTCAAAATTCTGATAATTCAATCTTGAAAAACTGCAGAGTCTGTGACTATTAGGGAAATTTCCTTGCTTCAGGTACCTCTAATGTAAGTTAGGCCTAATTAAATATAAAAATAATGAATGGGATTGGGTGCAGACGGTTCAAAGCACAGGGTAAAATACTTCATTGTGTAGTGGAGTTGATTTTAATCACAACTGCCTGCAACAGCACAGCGAATGCCAATTTAAAATGAAATGAATAATACTAATTAGTTTCCATTTGCAAAAAAATAAGGATCCACATCATTAATTTTCCCTCTGTCTCCGGTATGTGATTACAAACTTTTAAACTTTAAAAAAAAAAATGTTAAAGTGTAACAGCAGGAAGAGAGATTTTAAGCTTAAAAACAAGTAGTCTGGGAAGCCCATGCAGTAGCTTACACCATTGGAGGAAGTATCTCTCTGCAATGCACAGTGGAGTTAATGCAGAGTTGGCTTTGCAATAATGGTGAACAGAAATCTTTTAGAGTAGCTTAACTCATGGCTTCTATGCCACTCTGAAAATGATGGGTTGTTTCTCCATCTGACCTCAGCAGAGGACATGTCAAAGGCTGGACTAAACACTTCACTGCAGATATCTTTGTTTCAGATCAAGGCTCCTCCCTGTTCTTCACTGCTTCTAGACAACATCAACAGTACGATTTGTTCCATATGAGTATTTATTGAAAATTCACCCATTAGTATTATAAAATTTCTGCACATTTTCATCTAAGATAGCCTTACTCTGAAACCTTAAAGGCTGTTGCTATGGTACCCACTATCTGCAATGACTAGAACTCTGAAAAACTCTTAGGAAAAGTCTTCACTGGAAGCGAGCACCCGCCTCCTGGCCTGAGGAGCAGCAGTGCTGCCAGGGACTCAGCAGGTCTGCAACAGTGCTTTAGACCACCAGCTCTCAGGAAGGGTAGGGCTGAATAAGATGGTCCCACTCCAACTACATTTCAACAATAATGAGGAGACCAGAACCCTAGTCTGGAACTAATTGGATTCATCAGTATTTCATTACTCACATAAATCCCACCTCAACTTTTGGAGCAACTGGTCTCTGAAATACATTAATCCTTAACAATATTCATTCTTGAATGGATCATTTAAGTATCAATGAATTCACAAATGGTTCAAAAACACTATGAATCTTTCCATCTTGCCTTAGTATTAATAATAAATGACTCAGTGGCATGAAGAACAGAACCAATATCCTTGACTCCCCAATAAATTCTCAATTTGATCATTTGTGTATGGACCAAAGGAAAAAAAAAATCCAAGTAATCCTTACACTCTACATATAACCTACTTGAATTAAGACTTTAGATAAATTTATATAATCACATAGTGACTTCCTATGTCAAGTACTTTTGCTTTAAAAGGCAATGCTGGGCCTCCCCTCGTGGCGCAGCGGTTGAGCGCTGGGCTGTGAGGCTGCCTGCAGCCTCTGCAGCACCGGTTCAATCCCTGGCCGCCAGCGAGGTTCCCACATGGAGCAACAGACCTCTCCTGCTGCCCACTGCTCCCCTCAACAGTGTATTTCATCAATCTGCCTTTTCTGTTCCCCACTCTGGCTATGGTGAATTCTCTCACCCTCCTGCGCTTCTGACTGTACCCAGTGCTTGTATAAATAAATAAATCTTTAAAAATAAAAATCAAAAAAATAAAAGGCATTGCTCTTACAAGATGCTATGTAAACTACCCTAGGCGAACTAGCCATTCAAATCTTTCATGGTGATCATTCATCATGGGCTCTACTCACCAAGTACTTAAAAACATGGTCTGTGGGCCTCCCCTGGTGGCGCAGTGGTTGGCACTGGGCTGCGAAGCTGCACGCAGCCTCTGCAGTGCTGTTTTGATCCCCGGCCGCCGGCGAGGGTCCCACATGGAACACAGACCTCTCCTGTTGCGCCCACTGCTCCCCTCAGCAGTGTATTTTTTCATCAGTTTGCCTGTTCTGTTCCCTGCTCTGGTGAATTCTCTCACCCTCCCACATTTCTGACTGTACCCAGTGCTTGCCTAATTAAAAAAATAAATCTTAAAAACAAAAACAAACAAACAAACAAAAAAACATGGTCTGTAAGTAGGTTTTTGGAAGCCTAGCCTGAGGGAACACAATAAAGTGTTGTTAGATAGTACTGGGAAGAATATAGCAAATCTAACTCCGGGAAGAAAAGTGAACTTCTTTAACAATAACTGGAGGTTAAATTATACTTTTTAAAAAAAAAAAAAAGTTGTATTTTATTAAAAAGATAATCTGGTGTAAAAACAGAAAAAGAAGAAAACCATAGGAACCCCAGTAAGCCAACACTAATGGGTTTAAAGAACCAAAGTTGTGATCTCTTGTTACCAAGACTCCCCGCTAAAGCAATTTAGACATTCCTTTGTTTTGGCCTCTGGCTGGCCAACTGATCCAACAGCACTGGTTGAAAACAAGCATCTTTCTCCACTGAGTTTCTCTTATACCTTTGGGTAGGTTCTCTATTCACATCTATTGATCTACATATTTCTCTCTCCAATAATTTTATAGTAAGTCTTGACCTCGAGTAGAGTGATTCTCTCTCTTCTTTTTCAAACTATTTGTTCATATAAAATTTAGAATAACCTTATCTAAATTTTACCTGTAGGGATTTTGCTAAAAATTGTATAAAACCGATAATTTTGAGGATAATATGATTATTCAAGAGCTTTCATATGAAATTTTAAAAGCTTTAAAATTTGTAAAAGGTGTAAAAGGGACTTAAATAAAAATAAATGTATAATTAAACCACTACAATAAAGTTTTGTGTTGCATGATTTCTTTTTTCTTATTTAGACTTACCATTTCAAATGAAGAAACTACAGACCTTTTAAAATTTCACATGAAGAAAGTAACACTGAAAAATGAAGACACTTTTCTACTAGTTCTTTCCCTCCCTATATGATCTTTCTATCCAATAAAGATCATGGCATAATGTTACTTTTTATAAAATTTTAAAAATTTCAAATGGTTACTTATTTAAAAAAAGGGGAAATAAACTGGGGAAAGGTTTACTAATCTTGAATAGACACCACAGCTGCCTGGAAGGTACTTGCTAATCATAGGGATTGAGGTTTTAACAGTGGGACAAAGAAGACAGCATAGCCCTTGACAGCTAGCACTCTGAAGAGATGGAATAACTACCACTACATGAAAGTTGAAACCTTGAAAAGTCATATTCTCCATGAAAAGATATATTTAAAAATAAAAAGTGCTACCAAACAGCAAAGGAAGATGATAAAGGGTATTTGTCTGTTTAAACCTCAGATCCTCATAGAAAAGTCTAAAGGAATCTCAAGCTGAAAACTAATGATAAGTAGTGTTAAGTTCTAATACTTCAAGATGCCTGGTAAAAGCAAATACACATTCTTTCTGCAGGAATTTATGGTTAATCCTGGTCTCAGAAGATTCCCACACATTTAGGTAACTCAAAAATGAATACAAATCTAAAATTACAAAACCAACAGAGCATTAGGACACCAGGAGCCAAGTCAACAGAAATAACAAACAGAAGTAGACTTCTATGGACATCAGCTATTAGAAATAACTATAGAATATGTAATAAATATGCTCTAAAATTATAAAAAGGGGAAACTCAATCATGAGCAAGGAAAAGTTTATTATCAAAAACAAGTCAACCGCATATAATATCTGGTAATGAAAGATACCGTATAAAAACCCAAGTAAAGCTAATGTTTTTCAAATAGTTTTGGAGAAATGACTATGAACTGGTTATTAGATGACCAAGAATGTTTTGTTAAATTTTTATTAGTTGTGATAATGGCATGGTGAGTATTTAAGAAGTCAATGTTTTTAATATCTGTGTGCTACAGTAGGACATGTATTCTGGGATTCATTTCAAAATATTTCAGCAAAGAAAAAAAAGGACAGATGAAGCAAATGTAGAAAAATGTAGGCAATATTAAACCTGAGTGACATACAGATAAAACTTTTATAATAAGAAATCGATGGACATTAAATATATTAGATAGAGCCAAAGATGGATCTGAAGAGGATACCCAGATTATGAGTGAACTTAAAAGGGAGCAAAAACTCACCTTCTTTTGGGCTCACTGCTGCAGGAAGTTTGTTCCAATCGAGGGTCCAAGCAGGGCAAGGGTGGGGAGAGAACATCACTTCAATGCCTTTTTCCTAGAAGAGTAAACAGGCCCTTTCCCAATTAATGAGTTAATAAAGCCCTCTTGTGTTCGAGGATGCAAAATTTCTACTTTAAATACTAGCAAAGGGGTCTCCCTGCTGGTACAGGCATTTGAGCACAGTGCTGTGAAGCTGCTCACAGTCTCTGCAGAGCAGGTTTGATTCCCGGCCGGCCAGGGAGATTCCCACATGGCAAGGCAGACCTCTTCTGTCTCACCCACTGCTCCCCTCAGAAGTGTATTTCAGTCAGTCTGCCTGTTCTGCTCCTCCAGTCTGTCTCTGGTGAGTCCTCTCACCATCCCACGCCTCTGGCCTGTACCCTGGTTCTTGCATGCATGAATAAATAAATCTTTAAAAAAAATACTAGCAAAGAGGAACATAAATATTAAAAATCAGCAGACACTCCTCAAAATATTCAGTGACATAAAAAACATAGTATGTTGAGGGTTTTGGCAGCAGTTACTTTTTTCTTGGTATCTTGAGATAGTAAAATGTAATGCTATACTTAAATCATTGCCTGAAACTACAGAGCAGTAATAAGCTACCTAGAAATACTGGGTATCAAAGAGAAAAGTCACTTGATTAAAAAGGTTATCAACAATCCACACAGAGATAATACAAAACTGATTCTGCATATGTGCATCAAACTCTGACTTCACACATATGAAAACTGCCACAGTATGAGAGCTGTACTTTTAGGACCAGAAAGTCCCACTTCAATTGACACCCATCCCAGGCTTCCATAAATGCCCAATATGTGTCTAGAAGAGAATTCCTCTAGTTTAACCAAATGGTTTCCAGCATTTTCAAGAATGAGGACCACTTTTCGATTAATCAAAAATTTTCAAGTTCCTTTGCCATGGTATAAGTTGTGTATTTATGAGTTTGATCCATAGACAGTGGAATAGCACACACTGAGTCTCAGATCCCTTCCAAACATATTTTGGGGTAATGATCCGCAGGATACATACATATATATATATACATATATATATATAATTATTACTTTTTTTAATCTCCAGAATGTTCTATACAAAAGAAAAGTATCTGAGAATCTATCATTACTTTCCATCAT
Organism: Talpa europaea; assembly: GCF_964194135.1. NCBI lineage: Eukaryota > Metazoa > Chordata > Mammalia > Eulipotyphla > Talpidae > Talpa > Talpa europaea. Next base: position 3,027,040 of record NC_140080.1, on the reverse strand, counting down.
GAAAATTAGGTGAATTCTAGTCGCAAGGTACTAGTGAAAAGATTCTTTAGCGGGGGTGGAGATACAGCCATTAGTCTAAGAGATCTAGAGCACTTGGTTGTGTCTCGGAAGATGAATGCATCTCTCTGCTATCTACTGCTGTCCTTTTGCCCTATTTCAGTCTACTCCTACAAGCCATTCCTTACCTCACCAAACTCATTCCAATATTGGGGTTTAAAAAAACAACAACATACAACTATTATATATAACAAGATAAAATTTATATGCCATAAAATTTACCTCCTTAGAGCACACAATTCAGTGGTCTTTAGCATATGCAACCACTGCCACGATTCATTTTTAAATATTTTCATCACCTCCAAAAGAAGGTGCACCCAATAGTAACACCTCCATTCTCCCTTCTTGCCAGGCCTGGTCAACTACTTATATCCACTTTGCTTCTATACTTTTGCTAAGTCTTTTTTACTAGCTGGACCCTTTGTCTAGAATACGTCTTCCAAATCAGTTCACTCCAGTTAATTTGCTCAATGTTTTCACCTTGTAAGATACACCTTCCTAAACACAATGCCTAGAGAGGACTGCAACTCCCATCACCACCAGCCCCACCCACATTACATTCTTTTTTTTTCACAGCACTTTTCATTACCTAATATTTTATACGTTTATTTGTGTTTTTTCTTTATTTACCCTCTACCAGAATGTTAAGCTACTTGAGGGCAGTCCAATTTGTTCTTTATATACCTCCGACATTAAGATCAATTTCTAGCTGAGGTGCGGGGGGGGGGGAACAAATATTGTTAAAAAATGAACAATGATGTAAAAAATAAAAAAAGAATGTGAACACAAAAAGAAGTGCAATTAAAAAATATATATATATATAAACTCAAAGCTTTATTGTAAAAAAACCATCACCACTTTTCGATTTTAAAAAAAGAACAATTCCTAGTATTTAGGAAAGACAGGTACATTTTTATGACTGACCAAATGAATACATTTTAAAACTCTGTAGCCCAAGAGAAATTTTTGAGGCAAGACTGTTCAAAACAAAACAGAAGGTTTTGTTCTGTTCTAAAAAAACGGTGAGATGTGACTCTTCCTACGGTAATTTTTCCCATTTCCTACGTCCACTTAGCATCAATTTCACCTATCTTTGCAGTTGGCACAAAATACTGTGCCTATACAGAAATGAAAGTTATAAGTAAAATTAATAAATTTACATAATTTACTACTTTGATATGACATTCACTGTCTTTCAAAGTATGGCACTAGAGAAATTATTAAGTAGCCAAAATAATGCCATTAAAAAGGAATTTATTGTATCTAATATGTACTGTCTAGTCAGAATTCAAACAAAACTAAAATTTTAACTTACTTTTAGAGTTGAACCTCGGTTTTCATACAAACTGTAGATGTAATGTCGCACTCATCTTTTCTATAACCATAACATTAAAAATCAGCTAATGTCGAAGAGGGGAAGTGAAACCCTCTGCTTAAATGACGGTCGGTCACAATGTTAGCTGAACTACAAAGCTGGGCCTCGAATCCCAGTCCCTCGGTCCCTGGGAGAGTCCTTGCTGGGCTATGCAAACCAGTGACAGAGAGGGGCAGAGCCACACAGGCCCATTCCTGAGAAACATGTAATTCTCAAGGAATGATATGAGCTCATGGACTCCCCACTGACTTGCCAGAACTTTCTCAGAACTGTATTTAGCTGTATTGAACTGGCAAACCTTTTCTACCCTTATCTTGCTTCCTTTCTTTTCTGTCTTATGTACAGAGGCCAAACCTGCATGATGGGCTAAAGGGACCACAGTTCTCTCTGGCTTCTCCCCACAGGCCTCCTGTACATCTAACCCCTCCCAAGTTCGCTTCTTGGGGGAACTGCAGTAACACAGCTCCTGTAAATTAAAAATTCAGGATACCTTTGTATTTTTTTTAATATTACACAAAAGGGCTTATTTTTCACAATCGTTTATTATTCTTCTTAATTGTAACCACTCTCTTAGTCTGTAACTTTTTAAATATGTAAAATATGTCTTTCCTAATGCCATTTTATTGCTGTAAATGCTTAAGTAGAAATAACTGAATTATGATTTTTTTTCAAGATTCCATATGAGTATGACAGATTTTTGATGCTGAAATTTTTGAAATTATAATTTTAATAGAAAGCAAATTATTCTCCTTTGATAGTTATTAATTAATTTTTTAAAAAGATTTATTTATTTATTTATACAAGCACTGGGTACAGTCAGAAGCGCGGAGGGTGAGAGAATTCACCAGAGACAGAGCAGGGAACAGAACAGGCAGACAGGAGAGGTCTGTCGCGCCATGTGGGACCCTCGCCAGCAGCCGGGGACTGAACTGGCACGGCAGAGGCTGCGCGCAGCTTCGCAGCCCAGCACTCAACTGCTGCACCACCAGGGGAGGCCCTGATATTTATTAGTTTAACAACACACAAGAAGTGAACCAGAGATCTCTGCACAGTGGGCCCACCTGATCAAGACATATCAAGCTTTGGACATGCTGTGATACCTTCCAAAACCAACTGTATAATAATTTCATTACTGAGCTACCAAAGCTTAGTTGAAATGAGAAATTGGTGTCACTAACTAAAATCTTGTGCTTTTCTAAATCAGCAACCTTTCTGTTAACGACAGAACTCAAATACTTCCTAACCCAACTAGGGAACTATAATGACTATTTTTCCAGGACAACTCGATAAAAGGCCTAAATACTACTTGTAGTCTTCTCTATTCAAGTAAATTGTCCAGTTAGTCTACATTAAAAAGTAAAGCTTTTTGTATATTGTTTCAAAGGATAGAAGGAAAAAAAAATCTATTACTAAAAACCTTTCCAAATAATACTATTAGAAACAAATTATACTACAAAGAGAAAAATAGATCATATGTAACCATACTATATGAAAGGCATTAAAATCAAATCAAGTAAAAACAAATTCAAAGAATTAAAAAATCTTAAATTTAGACAAAATTTTGAAAAGTGAACTGAGATAGTCATTTTCATATTTATTTGACTTCAAGTCATCATCTCAAAATTTACAAAAGGAGAGCAAACTACTGCAACCAGGAAATCATCAGGTTAAAGCAACATACTTGATTGGCCATGATATACCATTCTTGTAATGAACACACAAAAAATATTTTAAGGAAAATACCATAAAAAAAAATATTTTCTGACTTATTTGGTTCCAAGGACACTTAACAAAAATGAGCAAAAATATTCTCTGCTCAAGAATGATGTAAGATAGATACAATAATAGATACAAATAAGTTCTTAACAAAAATAATGTCAACAAATGATTACCAGTTGGAGTAGAATGCTCAACAACATTGTCACATGGAATTTTTCAAAGAAAATTTTAATAAAAGCAATGCAAGTACCATTAGCTTGGTCATTGTGGGCCTGGGTCCGCCTACAAATGAAGGATCATTTTGCTCCTCCACGTCCGGGGCCTCAGTTGCATTTGGCTGCTGCTCCCTGGAGGTGGTCTGTGATTCCGGCAAGTGCAGAAAGTGGATGCCACACTGAGAAGCTGCTCTTTTCACTCTTGGAACTTCCTGAATCCTCCGGTACCAAGCAACCAGCAGTGGAAATTCTATCAATTTTTCAGAAAGATTCTTGCAGATAATTACCTAGCCAGGAAAAGGACAAGACACATTATTCTATATTTCTGTTTATTTACAGCAGCTCTATTGAGGTAACTACATGCCACAGAACACACACATTTGGAATGAGTTTTAGTGCATCTGTACAGCTGTGCACCTACCACTGTAATGGAGAACTCGACATGTGGGTCACACCACAGTGATACCCGTGTGACCATTTTCAGTCAATTTAGCTTCCCTGGGCAGTTGCAAGCAACCACTCATCAAGTTTCCTTGTTATAATTTTGGCTTTGCTAGAATTTCATGTAAATAGAATCATAAATATGTCTGTCTTTCTCAATTAGCATTATGTTTTTGCAATTCATCCAGGTAGTTGCTTTCATCAGTTGTTTGTTTTTTTTTAATTGTGATGCAGTAGTTAATGTAAGGCTTTTACTTATTCAAATTAGAAAAATTTGAAACCATTACTCCTGATGTACTTTAGTATCCCTTGGGCATATGCTTTCTCTTTAGCATCATCACCAAACTTCAATTTCTTTAAAAATTAAGATGTTCTTGCTCTTTGTGAGGCACTGAATGTTATATCCATAGAAACAGTTACAATAACACAACCAGATTATAATTGATGATTATGAGCAGATAAGTAATAAGGTCAAATCATAGAAACTCTCTACCAATATATGTAGCAATAACCATTATCAAAGCAAGAGCCAGTAAGGACAGACCAGTGAAAAATTCACAAATATATATAAAGTTTACTTTGCTTTAACTGGACTGTGAAATTAAATAAGCACAAGTAATTGATAAGGTAGGTTTTATACAGAACTCTTTGTATACTACAAGCACTTAAAATATACTACAAGCACTTTTTGTCATGCAAAAAACCTGAGTAAATGAAAAGAAAAATCAATAAACCACTTATTACATTCAAAGAATAAATCCTCAAATTAGCATTTCTCAAACTGCTGTTTATGACCCATTTAGAGGCTGTGAAATCAACATAGGTTTTTTTTTTTTAAAAAAAAAAAAATAGGCTGCAGAGTAAGATAGGTTATTTCACAAGTATTCATAAGTATATATATTGTTATATATAATATAGAGATTTGTAATCGCTCAATCACCTTATACAATGCACTATTTATTGTCAGTGGAAAAAAGGCTTAAAAACCATTGTCTAAATGGCACTCTGGGAAGCAAAAACTTTTTAATCCTTAGAAAAATTCTTAATTGCCTGGAAATAGATTATGTGCTAAGGGAACTGCACTTAAGTCATGATAGATTAATCAAATAAGAAATGTTCTTATTTTTCCACCTTCCTTAACTCTCCTTGGTAGTGATTTATTCTTATTTGTTAAATGCATATGGCATCTTTCCTTCCTTTGGAAAGTAAGGTGTGATTAGGTAACTATAAATCATGTTTAAGAGAAATTGAGGAGTTTTACTCTGCATGACAGGTCAACCCATTTAATCAACATGCCAGGCTGCTCTACTAATATCCAAAGAGCTCAGGAGGTACTGAACCACATTCATTACACTCAAGAAGATATATATAAGGAAGTAGCTAATGAAAAATGTGTGCGGGGAAAATTAAATTTGCTCCTGAGAAATGATTTTTTTTTTTAACCTAGCTGATAAGATTAAAACCACTATAAATATAAGATACTTAGGGACAAGGAAATAACAGAATTTATTCTTAAAATAATGGTACAAAAATAATTGTTAGCAAGAGCACAAAATGAAACTCTAGTAGCTTTATAATTAATTGTAATGAAGGTCTGAACTGTCTGAATAAAAAGTGAACTAAAGTGGGGGGAGCTCATAAGCAATGTGCATTCAATTGGATTCCTTTTTAACCTATCCCTAAACTTTCCAGAGGAGAGGGGTTTATCAGGCCATCTGGGGTTAACACTACAAACTGATATCCACTGAGAAGAGGAGTAGCTCAGAGCTGGTGTAGACACAACCTGGCCACTCTTGCTGCTATTGTTTGCATCGCTGACTTTATTCTGTTTGGTGTAAGTGGACTTTTCCCCTAACTCCTCTAATTTTGACTTCTGATACTTCAAACATTGACTTGGCAATGCTGACCGCTCTTTTATATTCCTGGCCTTAATCGTGTATCGAAACACTCCAATCCTAGGGCCAGCTCTATGTTGTGATCTTGGTTCCTGACCATGGACTTGATTCTGGTCACATGGACTGCCACCACATAATGGCTCAGTCTTTCAGGCACCATTTGAACTAAAACAACTGCTTCACAATCCAGATGACTTTAAAGAGGGTAAAGTAAATAGAACAGAAATAACACCAAGGCTTTGGCAAAGAAATATTAATTCCTAAAAGAAAATGTGCAGATCCAGGAAAAAAACAAACAAACAAAATATTTTGAGAATTAGTTTATATACAGAGGTCAAAAGAGAAGAATTTAATCATATAAGTGCATGTAACAGAAAAGGCTGACTATACAAGTTTTCCCCTATTTTAAACTCAGATGAAAACAAAGTTCCTTGGTAGCATTAGGTAAATTTACTCAGTAGTTGTCAGGCAGATGTCCTACCGGGTAGAGAGGGAGAAAGCCCTACAATTAGGAATACTTCAGCTCCAGTGAATCCTAGCCAGTAGACTAGTACTTAAATGAAGCTACAGTTAAACTGCAAATATTACAGATGTCTGGATAATGATCTACAAACACTCCTGTTAAGTGAATCCAATTTTTTATGTCTAGCTGAGTTTGGAGCAAATCCTTGTTTTCTCTGTCGCCTGTTTTCTTTGGAGCATTCACCCTTATTTAAATATATATTATTTATTTAATTACTTACATATGTCTATCTTCCCCTAGCATATATTAACTCCATGAGGGCTGGGACCTTATCTGTCATGTCCGTCCCTGGATTCATAATACTCACCACAATGCCCGGCACACAAAGTAGGGTTTCAATGAATTAATGGACGTGCCGCTTTGATACAATTCTTATGCAAGAAGAAACAAACACAATTATCCAAGAAGATCAAGAAGACGACCAACAGTAGTGAAATATCTGCTTAACCCCACCCTCAGATTCCAGCAACCTTCCCTTTGGTGGTGATGGGATTTGTCTCTCCCAATGTCTTTTGGCTTTGGTCTGGAGTAGGGGTGGAGTCCACAAAGCCTGTATGGAATTAGCTTTAGGACATCCTTTTCCCCCTAACATAAGGTCCACTTCACTGTATTTCAGGTGGCCCAATGAAAGAAGAAAATGAAAGGCATTAAGAAAAATATGACAGAAGAATACCTATACTTGGATTTTTCTCACATAATTTTCTCACATAATTTTCTCACGTAAAATACTGAAATCTAAACAACTCCTGAATCTCTCCTTTACATCCTTTAGGTGTGAACTGATTTTGGTTTCTAGTCTTCTTTTGTTCCCATTTTCAAGAAAAGAGAAATTTTTAAAGAAAATACCAACTGATTAATACCACCTAACTTAGTGAAGCACCAATCTCCAAATATTTAGATTTTCATTAGACACTGTCTCTCATCTCTCAGTAGAGACACCTAAGTGTCGGTGATATCTAAGAATGAAATCTGATATCTGATTCCTTAGTAGGGGAGAGGGTGAAATGCTTTTAAGCAAGAAAAGTACAGCTCTTGAAAGCCAATTGGAAGGCAGCACAGACAGAGAGCTTTCCATGTTTCTTCTTTTTTCCTCCACAATGTGGAAGGTGGGAAGGAAGAGATTCATATAGAGAGAGATAAATGTAGATATCAATTAATATTTATCTGTATCTTTGTTTCGACCCCTCATCAGGAAAGAAAACTTTCCATGCAATCTATGAGAACAGAGAATCACAGATGAGGATAAAAAATTTCTGATAATATTCTGATAACTACTTAGCATAATTACATTAGTATTTAAGAGACTGTTTTCAAATATATAGCTGACCAGATTCTTCAGTGTTTTAATCCTGGAATCTCTAATATTAGAAGGTAATCACAATAGCAATTTGAAATTAAAAATAGTAACAACTGCTAACATTTTAGCAACTCAAAATTAGAAGTCATAATGAGTAACACTGAGAATTTCCTATGTACCACTGTTCTTCCACACTTCACACAAATTGCCATTCATCCCTCACACTGAACCTGGTAGGCAGGAACCATTATTATTCGACAGAGAAGAAAATAGTGGCAGATACTAATAGTTGGCCCAGAGCATAATGAATGAAATGGACCTGGGATTCCAAGTTAGGCCATTTCAGAGACAAACTTAGAATAGCGCAGAGACTTCAGGAAGCCTTACCAGGAACTGATGGATACAGGGCAGGAGCACTATATCTGCCAGAGTGAAGTAGAGGCCTTCTGCAAACACGTGCTCCAGGGGCGGGAGGGCTGCGGTGCTCGCCTTTCTGATGTGGGCTGGCTCCCTGTGTGTAGCAGCTGGCCCCTCATGCACGGTGAGCTTGGAGAATGCCATTTGCAACTCCAGGCTCTGGGATGAGGAGTCCACCTCATCCCAAGTTTCCTGTTTCTGGGGCTCACTCTTTGATTTTCCCTTAGGCAGGGAAGGATCAACTCCTGCAGCCTTCTGTTGCTTCAGCTTTTGCCGACGGAGTTTGTCATCATTATGGACTCTGACGGGCTCACCAAGCTTATTCTCCAGCAGCATTATTTCTGCAGGAATGGCTGGGTGCTGGCCAGAAGAGTCTTTGAGAAAATTCTCAATAGCTGAAGGGATGGTGAGCTCACATAATCTGGTCCACTGACTTACCTATGAAACAAAACAAAAACAAGAAGTGTAAGGATGTTTCATGCACAATCTGGTGTGAAGAAAAATAACTTCCTATTGGCAACTAAAGCTGTTTTAGAGAGTTTAGGGTTGGAGATGGCTAAGCTAGGCTTTTCTGTGCCATCAGCACTACAGTGTTTCAGAAATGCTATCAAACAATGGAGGGCTAGGTTACACTGCTAGATACCAATACACACTACCCTCCTGTATCTCTTCCTGAATAAATACTTCAGTACTTCCCCAAACCTCAAAAGTACCCTCAAAAAAGCAGGTTTTCCAAAGCATTGTAATTTGAGCTCCTGTTGACATGTAAACATTCCCTTTAAAAGTCTTCAAAGTAATTTACACAAAAGATAAAGAAGTCTCCATACCTCAGGAAATCAGTCTTAAATTCTTATGTTTCACTATTAAACTGATACACTGGCACGTATGAAAGACTACTTGATTGCTTACTGGAGGTTTTTTAAGTAAGTGAAATTTTAGTTTCCAACAGAAAGCTAAAGTTAGGTGACTGTGTTATCACTTTATGACTTTAAAAAAGAGAAAAGAGACATTGCACTTACTTCAGCACAGGCTTTCAGGCAAGTCTTCTTAAAACCCAGAAGTCCCAAGATTTCCTTCTTTGAGGGGTCTGCTTCGTATGATTTTTGGATGATGTGTCTTAGTATAACAGCAAGTCCTGCTCTACAAAAATTGTCTGGTCTTTCTACTACTGCTGGTAAACAGCAGTTCTGGACTATTGGTGGGAGCTCTTGCCTTGAAATAATCTTTATTTCTACATTTTGGGACAATACATTTTTAAGTAGTGAAATATCTGTATTTTCCTTGGTGAGAACTAGGCAAACTTTAAAGATTTTGCAGTCACAGTATGATAACAAAAATAAAGTCACAGATGTATGAAGAGGAAAAACACATCCTTCAATTATGTGAGAAAAATCCAAGTATAGGTATTCTTCTGTCATATTTTTCTTAATGCCTTTCATTTTCTTCTTTCATTGGGCCACCTGAAATACAGTGAAGTGGACCTTATGTTAGGGGGAAAAGGATGTCCTAAAGCTAATTCCATACAGGCTTTGTGGACTCCACCCCTACTCCAGACCAAAGCCAAAAGACACTGGGAACTCCAAATCCCATCACCACCAAAGGGAAGGTGACTGGGACCGGAGGGTGGGGTTAAGCAGCCAGGTTTGGTATAAAACCAGACACGTGGGCTTTGGGGGTTTCCTCTTTGGCTCTCCGCCAGCTCGCAGCTCAGCCAGCTCTCAGAGTGCCTTTGGGCTTCCGGGTCGGTGGATCTGGTAGATGCATTAAAGACTTTATTTCCCTATTTTCTCCCTGAGTTGTACATTTCCTCATTTCCCTTTCCCTTGTAAATAAACCTTTTATTAACCTTTTGTGTGTGTCTGTAGTGGAGTATTAATAAGTCCCTTTTAAGTGCGCGGGTGAGGACCCACAGCCAGGCAACCCGTTTTTATATTGGGGCTGCTCCGTAACACTTAGACCTTAGAATATTCTATTAGGAACTTAAAAGCGAAAATAATGGATGAATGCTTTAAAAATCTGTTCTAGAAATCAGCAAGGATTTGCTCTTAAACTGCATAAATGACTTCTAAAATAAAGATGTCCACTCTGTACAATTAATGAGTGATTAATTTCTCCATAAAATAAGCATATCTCAATGATTTGCAACAGAATTTTCTTAATCAGGTACTTTGGGGTACCACTACAGTTGAGAACAAGTAAAGAATGGGAAATACCTAACCAAGAATGCTGAGAGCTCTGAGAAGTTTTAACAAAGCTGGTCCTGCCATATTTCTTCTGCATTATGACCCTACAATGATAACTGGGAGGATACATTCATTCATTTCCTCATGAGGAACAGACTATCCTAAAGTAAGTGTATTTTGACAATGACGAGGTGTTACATCCTGAATCATAAAAGAAAAATATTTTAATTTCTCCATTACATTAACGTTGAGGGCTGAGGCATCCCAAAGTTAACATGTCCAAAACTAAGTTCCTTATCCTCCTCTTCCCCACAAACTGGCTCCTCACATGCCATCCCCATCTCAGTTAATGAAACATTTTTCTGGCTGTACAGGCCAATATCTGGGGAGTCATTCTTACTCTTTTCCTTCACACCCCGACAAACAAACCATTAAAATTTATTTTGGCTCATGGGCCTCCCAGGTGGCGCAGCGGTTGAGCGCTGGGTTGCGAAGCTGCCCGCGGCCTCCGTGGCGCCGGTTCGATCCCCGGCTGCTTCCCGGCCACGGGAGGAGGGTCCCACATGGCGCGCAGACCTTCCTGCCGCCCGCTGCTCCCCTCAGCAGTGTACTTCGGTCCTTCTGCCTGCTCTGCTCCCCGCTCTGGCTCTGGTGAATTCTCTCACCCTCCCGCACTTCTGACTGTACCCAGTGCATGTATAAACAAAAAAACAAACAAACAAATAAAAATAAATAAATAAACAAACATGCCTCTATTAAAAAAAATTAAAAAAAAAAAAAAAAAAACTTATTTTGGCTCTGCCTTCAAAGCAAATCCAGAACCTGACCATTCACATCATCTCATGGCTTCCAGTGAGATCTGTGGAATTGTTAGGGGGAAAAGGATGTCCTAAAGCTAATTCCATACAGGCTTTGTGGACTCCACCCCCACTCCAGACCAAAGCCAAAAGACACTGGGAACTCCAAATCCCATCACCACCAAAGGGAAGGTGACTGGGACCGGAGGGTGGGGTTAAGCAGCCAGGTTTGGTATAAAGCCAGACACGTGGGCTTTGGAGGGGTTCCCCCATTTTGGCTCTCCGCCAGCTCTGAGAATGCCTTTGGGTTTCCAGGTCGGCGGATCGAGTAGGACGCATTAAAGACTTTATTTCCCTATTTTCTCCCTGAGTTGTACATTTCCTTAATTCCCTTTCCCTTGTAAATAAACCTTTTATTAACCTTTTGTGTGTGCCCATAGTGGAGTATTCATAAGTCCCTTTTAAGCGCGCAGGTGAGGACCTACAGCCAGGCAACCTGTTTTATATCGGGGTTGCCCTATAACAGAACCACCCCCTCTTCTGAAATATACCAAGTGCCTCCTAACTGCACGGCCATCCCTGTCAGTTTGTTCTGAGCAATCAGCCCTCCCATCCTACTCAGAGAAAAGGCAGGGCTGCCATACTGACCTTATCCTCTGCTTATACCCATCTCATCAAACTTCACGGCTCATTGCTCCAGCCAAAAGAGCTTGCTACTCTGCTAAAGCATGAGGTACATTCCTACCTCAAGGCCCTGGCACTTCAGGTTTTCAGTACCTGGAACACTCTTCACTTCCTTCAAGGATTTACTCAAATATCAACCTTACGTGTCTCCTATATTTCAACTTCAAACTTAACCCCATACTACCTGAAAAAGCCTTTCTATTCCCTTCTATGACTAGCACTAACTACTACTGTAACATATTACATAGTTATCTTGTCTCTCCCAATAAGAATGTTCCATGAGTAGAAATTGTGTTTTGTTCATTGCTAAGCCTACATCAGGTCCAGCATCCTTGAATAAATGTATGGACGAATACATTTGGTTATATTAAAGATGCAAATATATATCTAAATTTGAAGTCAAATTATTTATTTTTTTAACCATTACTTTAGTGTTTTTATTTTTTTTAATTAATAAATTTTATTTTTATATTCCCCATACAATTGCAATCCCCCCATTCTGACCCCAATCCCTCCCCTCCCACCCCCCACCCCCCAAAAAGTGTCTCTGGTTCATAGTTTTTGTTGATTTTGATTTTCACTTTCTTATAGTTATTCATTTTCCTGGTCCCTTATTTAAGTTTTCTAGATCCCTGCTATGAGTGAGACCATCCGGTATTTTTCTTTTTGGCTTATTTTACTGAGCATGATCCCTTCCAGCGTCATCCATGTTGCTGCAAATTGCATGTGTTTATCTTTTTTGAATGCTGAGTAATATTCCATGGTATATATGTACCACATCTTCTTGATCCAGTCATCTATTTTTGGGCATTTGGGCTGTTTCCAAAGCTTAGCTATTGTAAACAGTGCTGCTATAAACATAGGGGTGCAGGTGTTCTTTGGAATTGATGTTTCTGTGTCCTTTGGGTAAATACCTAGGAGTGGAATTGCTGGATCCTGTGGAAGCTCTATGTTTAGTAGGTCCAGAAATCTCCACACAGCTCTCCATAGTGGTTGGACCAGTTTGCACTCCCACCAACAGTGCAGAAGAGTTCCTTTTTCTCCACAACCTCGCCAACATTTGTTGTTGCTATTTTTTTTTAATATGTGCCATTCTCACTGGTGTAAGATGGTATCTCATGGTAGTTTTGATTTGCATTTCCCTGATTACAAGTGATGTTGAACATTTTTTCATATGCCTGTTGGCCATTCGCATTTCCTCTTCAGAGAAGTTTCTTTTTAGTTCCTCTGTCCATTTTTTGACTGGATTATTTTCTTTGTTGTTGTTGAGTCTCATCAGCTCTTTGCAGATTTTTGTGATCAGTCCTTTATCATTAGTGTTGTGTGCAAAAATTTTCTCCCAGTTGGTGGGGTTTCTCTTTGTTTTTGTTATTGTCTCTTTTGCTGTGCAGAAGCTCTTTAATTTGATGTAGTCCCAGCTGTTTATCTTTGCCTTCACTATCACTGCTTTGGGTGATGTGTCTGTAAAGATGTCTTTGATATGCAAATCCCGTAGTGTTTCGCCTATATTTCCTTCTATGTATTTTATGGTTTCAGGTCTTATGTCTAGTTCTTTAATCCATTTTGAGTTGATTTTTGTATATGGTGTGAGGTAGTGGTCAAGCTTCATTCTTTTGCATGTAGCGACCCAGTTTTCCCAGCACCATTTATTGAACAAACTTTCTTTGCTCCAATGCATAGTCTTTGCTCCTTTGTCAAAGATTAGTTGACCATAAATCTGTGGGTTTATTTCTGGATTTTCTATTTGATTCCATTGGTCTGTATGTCTGTTCTTGTTCCAATACCATGCAGTTTTGATGATTATGGCTTTGTAGTAGAGTTTGAAGTCTGGGAGTGTGATGCCTCCATTCCCTTCTTTTTTTTTCAGGAGAGCTTTGGCTATTCGGGGTTTTTTGTGATTCCATATGAATTTCATCAATAATTGTTCTATTTCTTTGAAGAATAACATTGAAATTTTGATTGGAATAGCATTGAATCTGTATATTGCTTTTGGTAGGATGGCCATTTTAATAATGTTTATTCTCCCAATCCATGAGCAGGGGATGTCTTTCCATTTCTTTGTGTCTTCTTGAAGTCAAATTATTGATGGGTGTTTTCTAGTCATAATTCTTAAGACTTTTCAACTATCATAAGTTTTGATTTGATTTATACATTTCCTGAGTCTGAAATTGCCTGTTTTAATCTGTAAATCACAATTCCACAATTGTCACTAGATGGCACTCTTTAAAAAGCATTCACCATGGAAACATAATAGGAAGATGGTGTTTTAGTGGAAAATATATTTTTTAAGTCTTTTAAAGGCTTTAAAAGTACATTTGCAATTTAAAGTACACATGCAATTCTTTAAGTATATCTGAAATATTAGTGTACCCTGAATTTTAAAAAACTTTCAAAGTACTAAATGTCTCTTAATGTTCTATATTCCTTAGATTCTTTTTTAATTTACATTTTTTATTTACACAAATGATTTTAACACATTATGGTTTCTTCAAGCAAAATCAAACATATATCCAACAATAAAGATATACAATTTGGACAGAAATAGGTAATAGCTAACTCTTAAAGTTACTCGCTTCTTAAGAAATTGTTTTTTGAAGATGCAGTATTACACTGAAATTGAGATTTTGGGTCCAAGCCTGATTCTTCCAGCTAATGATCCTGGTAAAGCAGACAATCATTCAACCTAAGTATTAATTTCCCAAAGCCTACTTTATTTCATAGAGCTGGAAATCAATATTTTATTTTACTTTGAGTTCCAAGAAAACATGTAGATGGTAATAAGTCTTACAGAAGAACTTGGGATGGAAAATAGCCTTTCTCCTTGTCCTTTTTCTTTATACCAGCCCTGCTCACCCACCTTACTTTTTTTTTTTTTTAATCAATGTAACATAATCTTTAAGCTCCTTGGTCCGTGGCATTTTTTTTTTAATTGAAGAGCTAATAATATACAATGACAAACAAATATAGTCAGTAAAATACTGTCTTAGAAAACCTGATGTGTGTTAATGCAAATAATTACTGTTTTATAGTTTTTACAAAAACATAACAGATCTGCAGCATGGTTTTTTATTGCTTTAAAAGATTATCTAAAGGTTAGCATCAAAGGAGACTGTAAGAAAAAAAAAAAAAAAAATAAAAGATTATCTAAAGGAAAGTTGTTTCATGTAATTTAAAGAAAAAAGTTTCTAACCCATGGAGTTTGTTTTCTCCATGAGCTTAATTACTTTTGTTTTTGGCACACAGAGGTGATTGTAAAACAAAATATTAAAGGCAATTTATTAAAGCTTACAGGCAAAAAAAACCAACGACATTTTCTAGGAAATTGATAGTCTGTGCAAGGTTACCCTTCTAACCTACTGCTGATTAATTTACCAATCCTCTTAGGCCCCTCTTCTGAGAGAGGAATACTATAAAGAAGATCCCCTAAAGTGCTTCAAGAAGCAGATTTGAAAGAAAACATGATTGATTTCCTCATTTACCCAGCAGCTGGGAAAGAGTAATAATGACATTAGTTCTGCAAACACTTAAAAAAAAACTCAGTATCATGCTATTAATAGGTTTGATTAGGACATGTAGAAATACACACAGAAAATTAGAATACATGTATATTTGCCACTTTCAAAGGCACTTAAGATATCGTTGAGTATAGGTTTTTACATGTTCTGTGAACTCTTCTCACTGGGAGCACTTAATAAATGCCAAATGCCAACAAAACAGAAGAGCAATAATCTGCCTATGGAGATATCTAAAAATTAATGAGATGCCTCAGAGAAAATGCAAAACACTGTTGATTCTTAACATATTTTCTTGAAATATGCATGTTGGTGTTTTTCCTGGGAGATTAAAAATGTTTCTTAATGATTTTGGAGTTAAAAAAAAATTTCTTGCTGGGCAATCCCCTTCCCCCATTAAATAATAATGTAATTTCTAAAGTCAGTAATATTAGCAAATCTGTACAAACTGAGTATCTATTTTTGTACTGAGCCTTTAATTCTTTTTTTAATAAATTTTAAAATTAAGACAACATTGATTTACAATACTGCATATGATTCAGAAATATAGGATTCCAGCTTTGTATAAAGTTTGCAAATACCATAGGAAGTGAAAAAATCCCTCTTCTTTTTATTTCTATCTAGAGGATTCTTTAGTTCATTGATTTTGTGTGATGAGCCTTAGAAAGGTAGGTACTGCAGAATCATTTTCTGGGTCTCCATGGCTACTAGGGCAAAGCTCTTGTCACTCCATATTTCATTCCTCTGAGCACAGAAGTGTCATTTGCTCTTTCTAAGCTTTGACAGGCACCACACTGCCCCTACTCCATGGAGGCAGCGAGAGCAGCAGGTAAATCACAAAACTTGACGATAATTAAAGGAGTGTGCAGCACTTTCTTAGATGTGCCAGTTTGGTTGAAAACATAGCAGAGGGAATCAACAAGTAAATGAAAATCAAGCTCTGGTCTCATTGTTTGGGAATCTTCAAAGATATTTTAAAATTTAAGTGGCTGAAGTCACAGGTTTAATATTTTAGTCATTTATAGACTTTTCTATTTTCTCATCCTAATTAACATAATTGGGTATTGATAAATTGAAGCATTTTACACATAAAAGGGGAAATGAATTTTACAGGTTTTTTTTGCTATCTAAAACCACTTTACTACTTCATGCACCTATGTATCTGTTTCTATATCTATACATACAGAGGGAAAAGAAGAAAAAACACAGAAAACATAATGAAAATAATTATACTTCTTCAGAAGCTGGAAAAAATAGAAAGTTTTGTAGCCAAAATTCAAAGTTGGATCGCTGGTAACTAAATACAGATAAATAGCTAGCTATATATTATAATAAAGACCAAAAAATGTATATAACTTCAACAAAATATTGACCAATCACTTCATTTTTTTCCAAATAAGAAATTATCACTATGCCTAGAATTTGACAGAAACTTACTTAATGGTACAGTTTATTTCTATCACATGGCTAAGAATTATATATCAATCCAAAAACATTAATCCAATCTATAAAGATATCTTATTTAAAAACATTTAAGAAAAGTTATTTTTCTTAAAGCAAATAGCTGTTATAAGCTTCAAATTTCATCAATTGGAGTATATTGAATTTTACTGCAGTAACAACTTCACCGAAGTGAACTCATCAGAATTACGTTATTCTAAGCCACTGTGCTGACCTCAGCAATTCTTGATAAAAACCCTGGTGCTAAAGACAGGTTATTTGGCAATTCTCAGCACTGGATACATTTTTTTGACAGTTCCCCCTCCAGTTCTTTTCACTGAGTCCTTCTTCAACCTCTCAGCGACCTGTGGTGCTTTACCCTTTTCTCAATCTACACTCCTTTAATTACTGGCTTTCACACTTTTAATCATGCCACAAGGAAATAAATTTAATGATGCAACTCAGTATACATGGAGTAAAGCTGAAACAAAATCATGAAAAATATACTACTGATTGGTATACATTTGATAGTTTTTACTCTGGGTTGCTTCTTTGTTCTTCTTTTTTTTTTAAATACTGACCAGCACTCACTAAATGTATCTCACAGCCTGTCATGGGTGACAACTCACCATGAAGCAGCACTGTTCAAGGAGTCCCTGTGACACAGCTTTAAATACCACACTCCTCTATGATCCCAGTCATACCTTTCCCCAGAACTTCACACTGGACATCTCCACTTGGACATTTTTCTGAACCTGTTCCAACTTCCTTAGTAGTCTTCTTGGTAAAACAGCAACACCAGGACAAGAATCCTGATATCTCACTCACCTGTTTCTCTCTCACATATCTTACTATTTCTACCCTTGAAATACGTGCTAAATCCAACTAGTAGCACCCCCACCTCTATCACTAAGTCTAAGTCATCACCATCTTTTACAAACTCTACTGCAAACATCTATTATTCTCCTCCACTCTACACACAAGCCCACTTTCCAACTATAGTGACAGTGGTCCTTTAAAAAAGTAAATCAGGGGCCTCCCCGGTGGTGCAGTGGTTGAGCGCTGGGTTGCGAAGCTGCCCGCAGCCTCTGCAGCGCCGGTTCGACCCCCGGCCGCCGGGCAAGGGTCCCACATGGCATGCAGACCTCTCCTGCCGCCCGCTGCTCCCCTCAGCAGTGTACTTCGTCCGTCTGCCTGCTCTTCTCTCCACTACGACTCTGGTGAATTCTCTCACCCTCCCACGCTTCTGACTGTACCCAGTGCTTGTATAAATAAATAAAATAAATCTTTAAAAAAAAAAGTAATTCAGAGCATATCATCTGCTCCCAATCACCCAATGGCTCCCACACACACTCTGAATAAAATCTGAATGTCCCCTGCGGCTTCAGGCCCTGATGAGACCCGTCCTTTTCTAACCTGAGCTACCCCTCTTCCCTCTCAATCTTCTCCTGCCAGTTCTGCTATTCTCAGAGATGCCAAGAACACCACTGGAGAGATCTTGTGCATGCTGCTCCTTCCACCTAGCTTGCTCTTCTCCAAGATACTCACATGGCTTCTCATTCATCTCAGTGGGGTCTCTGAATATTAACTGAAGAGCCTCCGCAGACTATTTGAATTCAAAAGTCCTCCCTAGTCCCTCATCCTGCCTTCCTTTACTTTCTAGCACTGACTAATGACATTTTTATCTTCAATGCTCAATAGTACTTGCATTTTCAGTTCAAGGAATGAATGAATGAACAAAAATGAATGCCAGTAAGTGAGAACTGTAGTGAGAACTTTAGTCTTGGTACAGCATGAGCCTTATTCTCCCTGACACCATTTTATCTCTTCATAAATCAAAATGAAGAAACAAGATCATTCCAGTGAACTGAACAGACAAAATAACTGGAATCCATTCTCACTTGTAAATAAAGAAGAGACAGAAGTTTTTTATGTATTAATATTTAGGCAAGAGAACTAGGAAACTAGGTTCTAAATACTTAGCAAGTAGAAGATTTATAAACTAAGATGTAAATAAAAGTAACAGATAAGAACTATATACTGGTTTTTAGTCAACTAACAGTTCATACACTGGTTTCGATAATTAGCAATATAAGGTTTTTTTTTTCCTGCATTGTTTCTAAATTTATAAAATGGGAGCAATAATAACAGTACTGGTTATTTATTGTGTAGTGAGAACCAAACAATGACTAATACTTCAGCAAGCCCCTAAATACTATTAGTATTCATTTCTAACAACATCTATTGATGTTATTAAAATACACAAAATTTGATGGATAAGGCCCAAATTATGCTTTTTATTTCCAAACTTCTGAGGAAATGTAAGGAATTCTGGTTGAACTGAAAAGGAGTCCCCCTCTACTAGTATTTGAAAAATCTATTACTGAGGCTGACAGCCAGGGAATCATAAAATGGTAGTGAATAAAAATGATAGTGTAACTTCACATAGATATTAATTGCTTATATGGTACAATATTTTGATCAGTTTACAAACATGAAAAAAATTAATTAAAAAATTTAAACCCACTTAAATACTCTACATAGCAAGTGTTTAATATGAATATTAGAATTTTGTTTTATACATTTCACAAAATAACACTATTTAGTTGCAAATCTCATCCTATTTTCTTACAATTTACATTTTTTAAGTTTGCCCCAACAGAGAGCAGCTAGATAACCTTAAACATCAAAGGCTAGAAAAGAAGAGAAAAGAACTGAGTTGCTTCAGTGTTTACTACTGTAGAGGATACATTTTCAGAGGGCAAAACCCAATAATTGAAGTGAGGTATTTATTTCCTCATCCGAATAAGAAGCCAGGAAAACGTTTAGAAGTAAAAAAGCTTACTGTAACCTAAGCCTAAGAGAAGTGTGTCATGTCCTCTCTGGAGAACCAGGGAATCATCTGTTGCCATAGAATCATATTGCTGGCAACTGGCCTGACCTCATAATTAACAAGGACCCACAGCACCAAATGTTAACAACGCCAGCACAATCTCCACAGCAAACAATACCTGCTCAGTTATGGTCCAAATGTTTCCTAAATCTTAGCAACATTCAGCAGGCTACTTTGAATAATTGAAGATAAAACAATGTATTTTTATCAAACTAAAACCTCTGTAGGTTTTAGCTGACTAGGCTCAGAAGGGAAGATGCTGTTAGAAAGGTCATTTGGATGCTCAGTATTTGTTCTTATTTTAAATCACAGTTGATACAGAAGCTACAAAGTAAACAGGTTTTAAAACATTTATTGGTCCACTACTAAGTTCAAGTTTGAGCTTTGCTGAAAGCAGGGAAACAAATAAGCAAATAAACACATCAACTGATAAAACAATTCAAACCTTAACTGGCTTTCCAGACTTATTTTTTGAAGTTAGAGCTCTTAAAATGATGTCAAGTGGAACTTGAAACACAATTTCAAATAATGAGTATGCTTAAGGCAAGCCTCTCAGGAGTGTACACTCCCCACCAGGCAGTCAGGCAAAACCAAATTAACAAAGATTAACATTTGGCTTGTTAAATATGACAGCAATTCCCCCAACTGTATTTTTAGCAACTTCTTTTCACACTAATATTTAAAAATGGCCTCGTTTATATGTTTGGTACCCTCACATCACTAATTCTTGATAGCTTTTGCGTTTTTCTCGGTTAAACACTGCTTCTACACATAAGCTTAGGGAAAAAAAGAAGTAATCCACCTTCATCAACAATTTAGCACAAGATGGATTATCAAACGCTGGCATCTCCTCAGCATTGAAGAATTTATGCCACGGAATGACGACGCAGCAATTAAGAAATCATGACGTTAAGAATAAAGGGGGCGGAGGGTTGAATAGAAGGCACTTAACCCCCAAATACGGTAGAGCTGGGGTGCGAAACACGTGTATCTGAAGAAAATTTTGAAGTCAAAGCCATTTCCTTTTTGTTTATTTATGCGTTTATTTATTTATGCATACAAGAACCGGGGTGCAGGCCAGAGGTGGGGGGGGGGCAGAGTATTTACCAGAGCAGAGCGGGGAACAGAACGGGCAGACTGACTGAAATACTGCTGAGGGGAGGCAGCGGGTGAGTCCGGAGAGGTCTGCCGCGCCATGTGGGTAGCTCCCTGGCCGGCCAGGAATCGAACCCGCGCTGCAGACACTGCGGCCAGCTTCCCAGCGCGGCGCTCGACCCGCTGCGCCACCAGGATGGCCCAGAGCCACTCCCTACACACTGAAGCGAAAACTTTCCTCACAAGTGCAGACCCGCTGTGCCAGGGCTGACACGGTGAGGCAAGCCCTCGGGGGAGCCGCCGGGCCGTCCTCGCAGGCAGGTGCCGTCTCCCGGCAGGCGCGGCTGAGGGGAACAAGCGTCTGGAGAGCCGGGCGAGGGCGCGCGCTGAGGCCCGCAGCTGCAGCGGGCGCACAGGGCAGCCGACCAGACCACCCGGGCGGCCGAGGGGCCCCGGGGCGCAGAGAGTCGCCGCCCCCGCGTCGTCGGCCCCGAGACCCGAGCCGCGGCGCGGTCGCCGGGGTCGCGGGGCCGGCTGAGGCGGCGGCCCGAACGCCCTCTTTACCTGAGGCGCCGCCAGGCGAGGAGGGCGCGTGAGCGCGTCAGCCACGACCGCCGCCCGCTCGGGACTCCGAGGCCGCTCGGCGGCGTCTTCGCCCGCGCGCCGCCCAGCAGCGAGTCGCCGCTGAGGACACGGCGCCAGCGCCTCAGCCGCGCCGCCCGACATTCATAATCCGGCGGACCGGAAGGACAGGGCCCGTCACTTCCTGCGGTCGCACGGTCAAAGCGTTCCGGTCTCGACCCCCGGCGGGAACCTTTGTTTCCCGCCGAGGAGCGGGTGGACCCGGGGCCGGTTCTGAAGGGGCCGCCGGGAACGGACGGCGCGGCCGCGGGCCGGAGCGGTGAGTAGTGGCGGGCGCCCCGGGTCCCGGGGGCGCCGCGAGGGCCGATGCGGGGCGTCTCCCGCCGGACGGGGAAGCCGCGCAGCTTGCGGGCGGCCGCGAGCCGGACGCCGCCCGTCCGCGGCCAGTGAGGCCCGCCCGGGGCGTCGCGGGGCCGGCGCCGGGAGCGGGTCCTGGCAGCGCCGTCCCCGCCTTCCGCGGAGGTTCCCGGGGTCCGACCCCCAGGGCCGCTCCCTGGGCTGGGCCGGCGGCGGGGCAGCCCGTGGCCCGAGGGTTGACGCCCCCTGGGGGTCTGCTGTCGCTTTTCGGCGTCTCCGGCGCTCGCTTGGTTTGGAATCGGGGTCTTTCGGACCCCACCCCCTTTCGCTGCCGGAGGTGTCCCCCCAAGTAGCCTTGGGCGCCAGGGCCCAGAGCCCCGCGGAAGGATGGCGAGGGCAGCGCCTTTTAAAGGTGGTTGATTCTAAAGGGTTGCAAGAACTTGCAAAAACCTGAAGGGGAAAGCTTTCTAGAGCAATTCGGAGACCGCAGCCCTCGTGTTGTGCTGTGCACGAGTGGATTCATTCTCTTCAGCTCATGCACGTGCAAGTCATCAGTTCGGGACTGATTTTGAGAATGGAATGTAGGGTGCAAAACGGGATCTGAGGGAAAGTATGTGTGTAGACCAGCATCCAGCTTCAGTTGGAGAGATCCCAGAAGCCCCAGAAAGCGACGTGTAGACAGAACCTCGCTGCGTTCAGTAAGTACTCTGATCACCTGTTACGGTGCAAGCTTTAAGTATTGAACAGTGACTAAAGGCCCTGCCCTCTTGGGGTTTTCATTCTGGAGTGGAGCGGGGATAATAATTTTCAGCCAGGTGAAGGATCGAGAAGAGAGGGTAATATTGTACAAGGCCCCAGTCCTGAAAGTTGTGTCTTGTTTTGTGTCGCTTTTGCTTTTTTTGATGTTTGAGGAATAGTTTGAGGAGTGGGGTGGGGATGGATTTGAGTTTCTTTTGTGTTGCTTTTTTGTGAAGGGACTTGCAAAATTATTTTAATCCTACTACACTGTAAACTCCTTGAGAATTGGGGCTGGACTGAAGTTATTCACTGTTACATACTTAGTTCTTGGATCTTAACAGATTCTCAAAATTATTGAATGAACTGTTTTTGTTTAGACTTGAACCTGCATTTATAGTATTAGATTTCTTACATGTCTGCGTGTGTGCATATGACTTTGTTTTCTAGAAATCTAATCTGCAGTAAAATATATGGCCCTTTTATGTGAAGTAAGGTCTCTATAGATTTCTCTGCTCTTTGAATAGAAACAAGTCAAAGGAACATTGCTTGGGAGAAGGTTGTAGGAGATGTGATGTCATTGGGGGGGGCTATAGGACAGATAAAGAGACAAAAGCACTGTTTGAGAAAAAGCTGGAGACTAGAGGGGATGTGTTGGTCCTGCGTAGGGGCTAGTAGATGAGAGGCCATTCACAATGAAGTTATTGTGGAAGGGAAAGGGCAGAATGGTCTGAGAGTACTGGAAGATTTTGCAAGGCAAGGTAATCTGTACCTTAAGCTGTTGTGATGTTTGCTGGCAGGGAGAAGCAAACGAAGTTTCTGGATAGGCTGAAGTGGTGGGCCCCAAACTTTCCTCATGGTTTATTCCATGGTTGAAAGAAGGGAGCACACTCCACAGGTCATCAGCTATATGCATGCTCTGCTCTATATTTTGTTATTTAAAAAAGGCTATTCCTGTCTCCCTGCATTCTTCTGTGGGGCTCTCTGGGCTGGAGGGACTTGGTAATTTAGGGCAGGGGTACAAAGCCCATTCAGTTGTCCACTTACAGGTTCTTATAAAATGAACTGAGTGCAGGGTTCCAGTTGGAAGGTCGTGACCTGACTTCTGGGGTCTTGTAATGAAGGTGCTGACTCTCCTCACCTGATCTGTGGCAAGATAAACCTCTTCCTGGAGGTCATGGAAATGTGTAACAGTAAATCCTTTTGTTTTTCAGCATAGATTTTCCACATGATTGTTGTTTGTTTTCTTCAGTTACTTTACAAAGGTTCTTTTAAATACCTATCCTTTGGCCAGTATCTCATAAAACAGATTGTGCTGGATGAGTAATCTATGCTCAGGTAGAAAAGGTGAATCAATAAAAAGACTAGGTAGCGTTCCCTAGTCCTGTCAGGTAGAGTGTGCACTTTGCCCATAACCATTTGAACGAGCAGCTGTTTTCTCCTCAGAAAAGGTAGGTCTCATGAGTGAATTAAGAACATCCTTTATGGACTTTATGCATCGTTACATATTGCCAATGTCTGTAACAATACAATCTTTTTTTTTTTTTGTAACTTTTTCATAAGATTTATTTATTTGTTTATTTATTACTTATTTATACAAGCACTGGGTACAGTCAGAAGCGCGGGAGGGTGAGAGAATTCACCAGAGCCAGAGCGGGGAGCAGAGCAGGCAGAAGGACCGAAGTACACTGCTGAGGGGAGCAGCGGGTGGCAGGAGAGGTCTGCGCGCCATGTGGGACCCTCCTCCGGTGGCCGGGGAGCAGCCGGGGATCGAACCAGCACTGCAGAGGCTGTGGACAGCTTCGCAACCCAGCGCTCAACCGTTGCGCCACCGGGGAGGCCCTGTAACAATACAATCTTAAGTGACAGAATTGCTTCTCAACTTTTGTTTAATTCTTACAGAAGAACTGTTTTGGGATAGGCTATTTTCATTGGCCTTTGGCCACCTCCTCTGGTGATGCAGGTATTCTAGTAGAGCACAGGACTTGATGATTTTAAGGCTATCAGATAAATACTTAGTACCTGCTTGAAAACTTTTGAAAAAGCCTAGGGGTTTGGTGTGTATGTGTGAGTGTGTATGTTTCCTGTCAAATTTGGAGAGGAATTAGGAGAGTAGATGGGAAAGGAATAAACAAAATCCTTTTTCAGGCTGAGCTTTCACATGCTAAGATTCAACCTACAGCAAGTTTTAATGGTTTTATAAACCCCTGAAAATGAGAGATTACGGTGGAATTGCTGACAGATCCCTAACTCAGGCTGTGCAAGTGTGTTGCATTGTTATAATATTAACCTGGAGGACAGAAGCCGATTCCAAGTCCTAGGATACTGATGAAAGGCTTGAACACAAAGTATACGTTTTTATTTCAATAATTCCTTGCCTGGAGAAATATTTGAAAAAAGTGACAACTAGAAGTGGAGCTGCTGCATAGCATTGATATTAGCTAAGAACAAAACTTCTGAATGTTGGGGAATTTCATAAACCTTTGATGGATTATATCTTTATTATTTTTAAGCTCCTTATGGCACAGAGCATTAGCATTGGCTCCATGGGAGGTGATCTATAAACTAGATATAATTTATGTATATATAAATTTTTGAAGTGGATATGGTGCCATCCCTCAGACCTTCCTAGGTTAATAGGTTACTAGACCTTAATAGGTTAATGCATAAGGTGCCATAATGTCAGTGTGGACCAGCGAGATTATCATTAGTTTGTTCCGGATTGGGGCTGAGGACTAAGGAGGCAAATAGAGACAGTTGAGGGAAAACTGCAGCAGTGTCCTCTGAGCTGCTTACTGCACCCTCAGGCCCTGCTGGGACAGTGCTCCCCCCACCCGCTTAAATCTTGGCTATTGTTGTTATGGAAATATGGCTTAAGAGAAGAAATTGTTATGTATTAAATCTCACCTAAACAAGGCAAATGAGGTGTCTACTATGTGTATGTGTGTGTGTGTATATATTTATTATTACTGAGGTACCATTGGATTATAGTACTGTGTGTGACTTAGAGGTGCAGGTTCACACCTGTTCCATCCTCTTCCACCAGAGACCATTGACCCTCCTCCTTGCTTTGCTCTCCACCTTTCCCCCATGGTAGTCTCAATTGTACAGGCACATTTCTAGGGTTTGTTTTTGGTTTGGTTCCGTCTGACCCTTTGTTTTGCTCATTTGTATTCCACATTTGAATGAAACCATCAAGGTATTTCTCTTTTTCTTTCTGGCTTATTTTGCTTAGCATAATCCCCTACATTCCCATCCATGTTATCACAAATGGCAAGATATTCATCTCTTTCTGGCTGTGTGGTATTCCATTGTGTATATAGACCACATCTTAATCTCCTCTTCTGCTTTTGGGCACTTAGGTTGTTTCCATAACTTGACTATTATAAATAGTGCTGCAGTGAACCTAGGAGACCAAAGATCCCTTTGAATTGTTTTTTGTATTCTTTGGGTTAATACCAAGGAGTGGAATTGCTGGGTCATATGGTAGATCTATTCTTAATATTTTGAGAAACCTGCACACTGTTTTCCACAGGGGCTGAACCAACTACAGTCCTAACCGTGTCTAAGGGGTCCTTTTTCTCCCCACCCTCGCTAACACTTGCTGTGTATAGACTCTCACAGGTGAGAGGTAGTGTCTCCTTGTGGCTTTGATTTGCATTTCCCTGATGATAGTGATGCCTTGCAAAGTATATTTTAAAATGGAATTAGGAAGGGGCTCTGGCAATTAGGAACTTATCTGGATTTGAAACTGGGATACTTGTACACAGAGAACTGATGATGTGCTGTCTTCAGGGGGAATGAACTAGGGAATGCCAGTCAGGGATAAGAAGAAATTTAATCTGTAATTGCCTTTGCGCATTTTGAATTTTGTGTCATGTGTACAGCATTGCTTAGTATAAACAAAAGAACAATATAGGTATACTTTGACATAGATAATTGTTCCTATCTCTAAATAACTTGACCCCCTTTTAAAATTTTATTCCTTTATCAGGTGTTGGCAATGGCTGCCACTGTGAACTTGGAACTTGACCCCATTTTTTTGAAAGCACTAAGCTTCTTACATTCAAAGAGTAAAGATTCTGCTGAAAAACTAAAGGCACTACTTGATGAATCTTTGGCTCGGGGGATTGATTCAAGTTATCGTCCATCTCAAAAGGTATCTAAGTGTCTGGGAGCCATGGAAGGAGTTTTGTGAGATCCCCAGTAGTACAGTGCAAACATGCAGACTGTCACAAAACAGTTACTCTGCCAAAATTACCTTTCTTGGGGGTATGCGGGATCATTTCATTTTCTTCCTAAAAGCTTTCAGAAAAGGATGTTAGCGGGGTTTGGGTGATCTTCTACATTTTTGTGTGTCAGAAGTCTGCTTGTTGAGGAGGCATTTCAATTTCTGATTCTTTATGACCAGATTTTTTTTTTTTAAAGTGCTGTATGAAGCCATAATTAAAAATTACTCTTTGATGTTTTAAGGATTAAAAAATTCAGGACAGGGCTTTTTGCAGTGAAGTAAATTGAATATGGGTAGAACAATTGTACACTTCATATAGGTTCAGTTATTTTTGTCAGTATTTCTCAATAAAGCTACATAAAGAAAAGGACATTAAATTGGTCACAACATGATGTCTTAATTTAATTGAAAATTGTTTAGATTTATGTTCTATTTTGTGTGTGTGTGTGTGTGTGTGATGTGTTAGGTAGTTTGAATATTTAATCACCTGTATCTTCTTACTTCACCTTTTAGGATGTGGAGCCACCCAAAATTTCCGGCACAAAAACTGTTTCCATTAAGCAAGAGCCCAAAACCTTGTCCTCTCTGCCTTCTGGCAGTAATAATGGCAAGGTCCTCACAGCTGAAAAGGTGAAGAAGGAAGCTGAAAAGAGACCTGCTGAGAAAGTAAGATTTTATTTATTCTAGTGGAAAAAAATGGCAAAGTTCATAAGCAGAAATAATATTTTATGCCTACTTCTGTTAAATAGCGTGTAGCAGCACAGAATCACTCTGAAAATATGTTTTGGTAGTTATAGATGATGACTTTTGAAAAATGAGTTAAATTTAGACTTTAGATGGTTTACTGAGGTCATTGTCAATGGATATTTGAACTCTAGGGAACATACTAATTTCAGGTATAACTTTTAATTCATAACTCAGATATTCTAGACAGAATGGGTATTGCAAAGAAAAGAGAGAATGCAGATGTAAATATCTGAACATTTGTTACATAATGGCATGTGGGGCCACAGTTCTTGGCGTGTCTGCTCTGAATGGTTTCGGCACAGTTATGATGATTTTAGCACTTACTAAAAAAAAATACATTTTTTTAAAAAAAGATTTATTTATTTATTTGTTTGTTTGTTTGTTTGTTTATTTATACATACGTACATACAAGCACTGGGTACAGTCAGAAGTGTGGGAGGGTGAGAGAATTCACCAGAGCCAGAGCATGGAACAGAACAGGCAAACTGACCAAATACACTGCTGAGGGGAGCAGCGGGTGGCAGGAGAGGTCTGCACGCCATGTGGGACCCTCGCTGGCGGCCGGGGATCAAACCGGCGCTGCAGAGGCTGCAGGCAGCTTTGCAGCCCAGCGTTCAACCACTGTGCCACCAGGGGAGGCCCTAAAAAAAATACATTTTAAAAAATCTTTTAGCAACCCCTGCCCTCCAGGTGGAATATGTTATTCCTGTATGTTTTTATACTTTATCTAAATATTAGATGTTTCATCAGTCCTATTTTTCATCATTTTCTGTGCCTTTAAATTAAGATAAATGGAACCATCTATACATGTATATCCTTTTGTAACTTGTTTGATTTCCACTCAATAATGTGCTTTTGAAATGTGTTCAAACAGGTAGATCTGAATATTTCTTTCAGCTACCATGAAATGTTCATTCTGCGAATAAACCAGATTATCCATCCACTGTGGATAAGGAAGGTTGTTTTTCCTTTTTCTCTATTTTTGTGCAGCGTCTGTGAGCTGCTTTTTGCCTCTCTCTTTGTGTACATGATCATGCTTTCTACAGGATGCACACCTGTCCGTGGGTGTAAAAGGACAGGTACATCTTCACCATTACTGTACAGAGGTTACGGAAAGTGTCTTATCAGTATATTACAGGAGTTCAAGTTCTCTGTGTCTCATCAGGCTTCTTAGTTTTTGCCAGTTTGATGGTATATCTTAAGAAAGGAGCTAGAATTTGTTTCAAAGCATATGTGGCAGTGTGTTAAGTTTGGATGAGTGTTAAGTTAGTATTTCGTCCATTACAGAGCTCTGATAGGAAAAATAGGGCCGTAGAAGTCAACCCATTGACCTTTTAGAATTCTTTAATGTGTAAGAGTACAGAGAAATAGGTACATGCTAAACTGTTCTGATTTATTTATTTCTACTTGTTGGTTTCTTCTAACATGCTGCCTATGAATTTATTCTAAATCATTTACACATCTTCACTGGTGTATTTTGCCCTCACTGTGTGACACTGTGGTCAAGCGGACTGGGTTATTGCTCTGTCCAGCTCACCCATCTCTCAGGAGTTAACATTTATTCTGATATGTTACTTTCATCATCATTTTCTGACTGTGTGCTTTTTATAGATAAAATCTGAAATCACTGAAGCAGCTGATATCCCAAAGAAACCAAGATTAGAGAAACCAGAGACACGGTCCTCTCCCATTACCGTCCAAACCAGCAAGGATTTAGCAATGGCTGACCTTTCCAGTTTTGAGGAGACCAGTGCTGATGATTTTGCCATGGAGATGGGATTGGCCTGTGTTGTTTGTAGGTAAGTTGTACCTTACCACAAATTATTTTGTTCCTTTGTAAAGAACAAACAACCAACAGAAAAAGAAAGCTTTCTGATCAACTGTTGCATTTATTTAATTTGGAGGTAGGTAGGATATTAGTAGATTATTCCTATGAAATGCCCACATACCAATTTAATGTCTTGAACATTGTCAAATATTTCATCTTCCTGACTGTGGCATCCCATATCTGTTAATTTGTTGTAACATGTCCTGTATTCTTGGTTGCCAGAAGGAAAACGATTACTTCTTTATTCTTTAGTGAGGAAGGGACCATTCAGCCAACTAAGTCCATTTTTTCTTTAAGAAGTCTGTTGCTTTTTCCCCCCTGAATTGTTGGTTGCATTTATAAAGTAAACCATTTTATGTCATTTCCTAAGACATCATCACATCTTTTTACATCTTTTTCTAAGAATAATGGAAATGAGTTGAATGGATCACATCTGTGTGTTGTTTTGATAAATGGATACTTTATAAAATATGGATAAAATTTGCACAGAAGATTCATTTTAAAAATCATAATTACTCATTTTTAAACTCCTTGAGACCAGGGGCTACATTTTTTAATTGTTAATGGCTTTCACTACCAAGCACAGCAGAAAAGATTGCCATCTTTTGTTATTATTTGCTTCATAAAAATGTTAAATTCTGATGCATTGGGACTGAGTAAATAACTATAATCTTTTGTGAACCCTATATAGAGTTAATGTACTTATGAGTTGGATCATTCATTTTTTAAAAAAAGATTTATTTATTCATGCATACAACATACAAGGAGGATGAGAGGAATCACCAGAAACAGAGTGGGGAGTAGAACAGACAGATCTACTGAAATACACTGCTGAGGGGAGCAGTGGGCGAGACAGGAGAGGTCTGGCGCGCCATGTGGGTATCTCTGTGGCCGGCCGGGATCAAACCCGCGCTAATGAGGCTACGGACAGCTTCACAGTGCGGTGCTCTACCGCCTGCGCCACCAG
This sequence comes from Talpa europaea, assembly GCF_964194135.1. Lineage (NCBI taxonomy): Eukaryota > Metazoa > Chordata > Mammalia > Eulipotyphla > Talpidae > Talpa > Talpa europaea. The sequence goes on along the minus strand of NC_140080.1, from coordinate 2,997,050 downwards.
GGAGGCCCTGGATCATTTATTAAAGCTTCCTTGTCTTCAAGGAATAAGGTTATTTCCATCTTAATCTACTGTGAAGGTTATCATTTTTTAAATGAGATAAATGGTAAGGTAATAAGGGTCAGAGAACTAGTAACTGTAACTATCAGGAGAGATTGGCTAAGGCTCTGATAATTGTTATTTGTGCTGTTCTGCGGCTTTGGTGATTGCTTTTTGAACTACTGGAATTTATTCTTTCTTGATACACATATTGCTACATTGTTCCCTGATCAGACAGTCACTGAGCACTCATATCTGCACAGCTTTATAGATAATTTGACTGTGCTGGGCTCTGTAGATAATGAGGCTCAGTTCCCAGATAATAGGCAATTCTTAGATTAATTCATGAAGATGATGGAATAGCATCTAGATAACGAATATAAGAAATTAATAGAGGTATAAGGAAAATGTTACAGACTGTTGGACTATCCAAAGTCTATCTCCAGGAGAAAGAAAAAAAAAATTACAATGAGAACTGACAAGGAGAATATAGCCAACTTTATTAGTAAGGCACTTTATGTATTTATGAATGGTTGAGTGTGAGCTTTGAAAGAAGTGAAGTGTTAGTGCAGGTTATCAGTTGTGGATTGTATGTTGCTGTTAGGTTTTCTGGGGCTTTTACCTTCTTTAATGTATCATGCTTTGCCAGAACCACCCTGAATTGGTCTTACACGGTGGCATTGAAGAAAGTGCAATGTTTTGTGGCATTTTTTCTTAGACAGATGACGGTGGCATCTGGTAACCAGTTGGTGGAGTGCCAGGAGTGCCATAACCTCTACCACCAGGACTGCCACAAGCCCCAGGTGACGGACAAGGAAGTGAATGACCCACGCCTCGTGTGGTATTGTGCCCGCTGCACCAGACAGATGAAGAGGATGGTGGGAAACTTATTTTTCTCTATTTTAAAGTCGCTGTCACCTTTTTTATTGATGAGTGCTTTTCAAAATAAAAATTTAAACATTTAACATAACTAGAAATTAAAAATTATTGAAACTGCTCATTTTAAATGTTCAAGTGTATCATGTATATACATGATTTAAGTGTCTAGGCTTAAAGACCAGCCTGTGTCATACACTGTTTTCTTTCTTCAGTTTGTAGCTTATTCTAATGTAGGTAAACAGCACTGGAGACCCACAAATTGAATATTCCTTACTGTTACATCACTGTTAAAAGTACTGCAGAGCACTGTGGGCATGGGAGACACAAAGCCCAGCCTTTGGTGTGCCTGATAAAGAAATGAGAAAATGCCTATTCCTGAGTGAACTTCAGCCACCAAACTTCAAGTTCTGGATGCAGTCAGTGCTTTTTTACTCCCCTACACCTGAGCCCCAAGAAGAAAACTCCTAAGTCTTGGATCAACCACATAAAAAATAAATGCTCTTACTTAAGCTTAAGCTAAGCAGGCACACAGTTTATGGTTTTCCTTTTTTAAAAATTAAACAATTTGGTTTGTCTTAGAAATAGGGTATCTAGCCAACCATATTCTGCATGATTTCTAAAGCTTAATATTACCTTTACTGTTTTTAGAAACTAATAAAAAATCTATAAAGGCATTAATATGAGGAGGATAAAAATAATTTATCCACATTAAAAAATATTTTCAATTTCCTTATAATTATTTGCCAAATGTTCAACTGTATTTCAGTTCACTGAGGAGCCTTTTATTATCTCTTTTGTGCATTTGTGCTAAGATTTTGTATCTGATTTAATTCGCTGATTTTCACAGGCCCAAAAAACTCAGAAACCACCACAGAAACCAGCCCCTGCAGTCGTTTCTGTAGCTCCAGCTGTCAAAGATCCATTGGTTAAAAAACCAGAAACTAAACTCAAACAAGAGACAACTTTCCAAGCATTTAAGAGAACAGAAGTCAAGGTATTTAGTACATTCCATTTATTATCTAACATTGAATTTTAATACGGTTGACTAAACAATATTACTTGATTAAAATAAGATGTAATGAGAAACTTTATATACTTAAATGGCTGTGTTGGAAGTTGAGACTGCATTACTATTAACATTAGGTAGAAAGGGTCACTTACCTAATTACTTAATCTCTAACTGTGCTTGTTTTCCTTTTATCACAATTAGGCCCTGTCTGTGTACACTCTGAGATGACATTCTTTACCACTTCTGTGTAGTCACACTCACTTCAGTCAGGGATTTGTTTAAGTACTTCTCACCCACAATAGCAACAGTTTTGCTCCTCACACTACTTGTGCTGATTGGCTATGGAGCTTTATCTTCTATTTGTTGGCTACCAAAGCAATTCTCTAGCATTGTCTTATTTTTTTCCTTTCCAAGGGACCAGATTATCTAGTGAGACCATCACTTTTCTCATTCTTAAGTTTGCATCCTTAAAATCACGCTACATTATTATTAATATCCTGGTATTTTGATGTGGAATAAATATTTTTCAAATATAATTTTTTAACACAGAATGCTTTTACTGGGTTACACATTACTTTTTTTTTTTTTTTAAGATTTATTTATTTTTGTTTATACAATAGCTGGGGTACAGGCCAGAGGCGCAGGAGGGTAAGAGGATTCACCAGGGACAGAGTGGGGCGCACAACAGGCAGATAGGCCAAAAGCACTGCTGAGGGGAGCAGTGGGAGAGACAGGACAGGTCTGCTGCGCCATGTGGGAATCTCCCTGGCCAGCCGGGAATCGAATCCGCACTGCAGAGGCTGTGGACAGCTTCACAGCGCTGTGCTCAACCCGTTGTGCCACCAGGGAGGCCCACACATTCCAATTTTAAGGAGAATATTAAATAAGCGGCAACAGTTTGTTTACCCCAAATTCTTGGTTGACCCCAGAAAATTCGGAAGATGTTACCTTGTCCAAATGGTTATAAGAAACAAATATCAAGAGCCTTGGTGTACTAATGACCCAATGTAAAAATAAATTTAACTGAGGAAGATATTTTTTTTTAATTTGGAAAGCACTTTTAAATGTTTTTGCCAGAAGAGTTGGTATTTAAGGGATAGCTATTGTCATATGAAAACATGGTGAACTGGACTAAAAGTAAGAATAACTAATTGAAAGTTATGAGATTTGAAAAATAAGAGAATTGCTGTATTCTATATACGTAAATCACTTCTAAATGGACTTTTATGCTAACTTGCTACTACTCGTGTTTATTTTTAAGAAATCTGAAGTGAAGTCATCATGGCAAATACATTAAGGACTTGGCTTTCATGCTCTAATTAAGATATTTTTATAATGAAAGTGAATAAACTTATACTATGAAAACATTCTGTTCCATTTTATATGCAAAAAGCAAATGGTTTCCTATCTAGGATAATGGACAAGAAAATATTTGTAGTTCTAAAAAGTCGAGAAATGTATTCTCTACCCTGAAGTAATAAGAAATTACTGGGTCTCCACCGTTGGTGTCATTGTACTTCTGTGTGTCCTGATTGTATCATAAGCCATCTGTCTTTTTGTTAGAGAGCTGTACCAGGAGCAGAATTCGGGGGTATAAAACGCCATTCCGCAGAACTTACTTTCTTGTCTTTACTTCCTAAGTATTGGTCTTTTTAATTACTTCAGATGGGTTTTCTTTCGTGACGTTTGTTGAAAGATCGTTTAGCCATATGGCAGACAGTTTTATGTCTAATAGAAAGGAAAGGGAAAAATTAGATCTTTCTGAGCTGAAAATTGAGAGCTTTCTACACCTGTGTCCTTTTGCTTCTTCCTTGACTGTTTCTCTCTTTACCCAGGTACATTACTTTAGGAACTTATGATTCATGTACAACTTATCCTCCCTGGACATCTAATGAAAATTGTATGAAATAACTATAAAAAAGGCCACCACTTTTCATAGTATATAAACAAGAATCTGGACGACTCCTCTTACAAAACAAAGACATCAGGGCACTGCATTTCAACTACTTTCCATGTTGGTCCAAAATGTCTACATGGCAGATAGTACTAAGTGGTACTTAGTAAGAACTAAACATGTTTTATCAACTCTTTCCAAGTTCAGTTGTGAAATATATGTGGGTATATTTTAGGTATGCTAATAACTACTATATTTTTAACTATGATTCTATTTGTAACACTTCCTCTTTTACCTGGTGTGAATTTAACACTGTGTTACATCTGACTGAGAATACACAGGTAGAAAGAGTGCCACTGAGAAGTTCAGTTCATAAGTCGTTTGAACAGAGCGCATTTTTGCCAAATGTGAAGTTGAAAAAAGTGTGTTCTTGTGAGACTAAGAGCAGTATTTATTCATATGGTGACATTGGCAGCTTTTGACAGACCCAGTAGGGTAACTGGAGAAATTGAGGTGTTACACCATGAAGAAAAACATCTGGGAGTGAGCCAGACTTTCATGCAGCTTCTAAGGCAGTAAAATGGGCCTTTCACAGAAGCAGGATCTCCTGAGATCCTTTCAGTGGCAGCATGGAAGAGAGTGAGAATGAAGTCATGAGACCTGTTTTGTGAACATTTCACCAGTGCTGTACAGTGCCAAGTGGTTAACATTGCACATCTGTATATATTTTTCAGTATAGTAGCTATCGGCTTACAATGGGGGCAGCTATTTTTTAAAGGGTTCAGAATCTTACATTCGCTCTGACATCTTCTCACTATCTTGGGTGCAAGCATTTTTGACCTTAAGAGTGGCGGTGCTTTTGAAAGGATCCACAAGTCATTTAGAGCCAAGTCAAAAGAACTGGATGTTTTATCAAATACACCTTTCTGCATGAAAAGATAAGTTGAGACATTAAATCTGATTTTGTGAGATGGCTTACAATGGAACCTAAAACCTATACTCAAAGAGGAATACTAAATATTTCTATTCTTTATTTTCTCTATCACTAGAACAAGAATATTAGATTTCACAATTTCTGATTTGGAAATGGTGGTGCTCGTTAGACCTGGATAAGTTTTGTTCAGTGTGTTTTTACAGCTCAGCTTAAGAACTTGATTGTAGTGGTATGAATTAAATTTTCCAACTGATTACTTTTATATAACAAGTCCAACAATTAAACTAGTTTAATTGTTCAAGATTACAATAGTGTTATTGTATTTGGCTCTAATGTTTCTTTTTTTTTTTTTTTTTTTCCCTTAGCCATCCACAGTTATTTCAGGAAACTCTTCCACTACTAGTGTTTCCTCTTCAGTCACTAGTGGCCTAACGGGATGGGCAGCTTTTGCAGCTAAAACTTCCTCTGCTGGTCCATCAACAGCTAAGCTGAGTTCAACAACCCAAAACAACAGTGGGAAGCCTGCTACCTCCTCGGCTAGCCAAAAGCCAGGAGTCTTGACCGGTCTGCCAAGTGCATCCAAAGGTGGAATAGGCTCCAAAATAGGCTCTAGTAGCAGCACTTCACCCACTATGCCCCTGAAACCACCTCCACCTCTAACTTTGGGCAAAACTGGCCTTAGTCGCTCAGTTAGTTGTGACAATGTTAGCAAAGTAGGTCTCCCTAGTCCAAGCAGTTTAGCTCCTGGGAGCAGCAGCCAGCTGAGTGGGAATGGCGGCAGCATGAGCTCAGGGACTGGAGGAAGCACCACTAGCAAAGCCGCCTCAGAGCCCAGCAGCACTCCCTCAGCCTCCCTGAAGGGCCCAACCTCACAAGAGTCCCAGCTCAACGCCATGAAGAGACTCCAGATGGTCAAGAAGAAAGCCGCTCAAAAGAAACTCAAGAAGTAACGTGGCCAAGTAGGTTTTTATATTACATTGCCCTGCAAAATAAAGTCTCATAATTAGGACATAAACTGTAATATATTGTAATGTAATAAAAAATCTTCATAATGAAATTTCTATTATTTCTTACCTTACAATGCTAATATTAATAAAATTTGGATATTTTTTAAATCTGTTTGACATTTTAAACAATTTTATAGTGTGAAAATGATGACTAGAATTAAAAAAAAACCCTAACAATGATCCTGCTGAAATAAGTGCCTCAGAAATTGGCAAGGAAGAGCCAGTATAAAATTTTTACTTTCCTCCCAATGTTTTAAATGTTGAATGTCAGCCCCCTGCCTTATATCAATTGACTTTTCCTCTCCCCTGAATGTCATCTCCCTTTTTCAAAATTAACTTTTCATAATAGATTTCTCCTAGTACTGTGTTACATCTTTACCTTGTTTATCACCTCTTATCAATTACTTGAGCATTTATCTCTTCCAATACATAGTGAATGCAGTACTTTTCTCACATTGCTAGTATAATGAATGCACATAGTATATCCTTAATTAATGTTGAATTTGACTCATTCTGGTTAAACACATTCTTGAGAACTCTTTGGAGAAATACCCATTCCAAGAGCCTTTGTAGATGGATAATTTCTGACTTGTTTACACACTGACAGCTGCTTCCTCAACCCAAAATGTTACAGTGTGCTACCTAATTTTAGTTACTTTTGTGTGAAATCTTTTTTAATTAATGTTTTCATATTCTCTGGGTAAATACCTAGAAGTGGTATTGCTTTCAGTTTTATTTTTTTTTGAAGAATGTCCATATTATTTCTTAGAGTACACCAAATGGCATTACCACCATTCCCAACCTTGTCCAGCAGTGGACAAGAGTTCCCTTTTCTCCACATCCTCACCAACATTTGTTGTCTCCAGTCTTTTTGATATGGGCTGTTCCCAAGGGGGTGAAATGGTACCTCATTGTGTCTCGATTTGAATTGCCCTTGTAACTTATGAAAAATGAGCATATTTTTTTTCACTTGCCTATAGGCCACTGAATATCTACTTTGGATAAATGTCTACTTAGGTATTTTCCTATTTTGGATTGTTGTTGAGCTCTATGAGTTTTTTATATATTTTGGGGATTAACCCTTTGTAGGAAGTTCTAACATCATTTTTCTAAAATATATTGATTTCTGTGAAGATAAACTCTTTAAATTGAGTTTGGTCTTTTTCTAAGGAAAGATAATTGTTTCAAACTGCTCTACTAAATAATGGCACTAAATTACTCATGGTAAATAAGAATTTAAGATAGAGACAATTCCATTACTTATATATGGAGTAAACATCTATTTACATGTTTACAATCTTTCTGCAGATGTTTTGATTTTGAGAAATAGATTTCTGTTGCTTAAATATCAATTTGGTGTAAAACCTAAATTTCCTTTACGGTCAGAAGACGTGCATATATGTGTGCCTAGGTGTGTGAGTGTGTATATATCTATATGTATTATGGCTTAGGCCAATTTGGACCAAACACAAGCTCAGCTAACAGCTGTGACAGTTACTGTAACTTCAGTACTTACAAGAAATTAAAGCAGTAATGTAGACAGCCTGCATACGAACCTGAAATAGACAATTTCATCCCTTCCTAGTCAGAAGAGCTATGCAGGGGAGAGTTGAGAAGCAGTAACTTTAATTTCTACTGTATTTCAGAGAGGACTTTAGAAGACGTGTTTGAGAATTAGTTTATCTTTCATGAGCATTTGTTTGTGTGGAGTGTTTGCATGAAACCATGTATCAATAGAATATGTGAACATGCATTCGTGTAGCATGGACACATCTACTAATGTATATAACTTAACTCATTTCATATTTTACAGAGATATGTTTACTGTTAGAGTTTGTCATTACGAAGCTAGTAGGCCTTGATTTTTCCTTATTAAGTGAGCTACAAGGCTTTTTAACCAAGCATGTGATGAAAGTGGCCAACTTTCTATTGATAGTATAATTTAATTTACTTTGCTGTGTATGGTTTCTTTTTTCCCCACCAGATTGTAAGTTGTAGAGGGCAGGGTTCTGGTTTGTCTTGTAAGCCATTGCAGTCCCACTGCAGCTCTCAATAAATATTTATTGGCTCAATGAGTGAATACTAAGCATATGACCCAACAAATAAGCTTTTATGGTTGTAAGTTCAGATCCCATTTTACTAGAAATTTGGTTAATATCACTTTCCTGTCTTGCATTTTGTACTTTCCATTAAATTATTTAACCATAGATCTTACTTTGGGGCCTCCCCGGTGGCGCAGCGGTTGAGCGCTGGGTTGCGAAGCTGCCCGCGGCCTCTGCTGCGCCGGTTCGATCCCCGGCTGCTCCCCGGCCACCGGAGGAGGATCCCACATGGTGCGCAGACCTCTCCTGCCACCCGCTGCTCCCCTCAGCAGTGTACTTCAGTCCTTCTGCCTGCTCTGCTCCCCACTCTGGCTCTGGTGAATTCTCTCACCCTCCCGCGCTTCTGACTGTACCCAGTGCATGTATAAACAAAGGAAAAGCAAACAAACAAATATAATAAATAAATAAACATGCCTCTAAAAAAAAAAATAAAAAAAAAAAAAATAAAATAAAGATCTTACTTTGAAAGAACAGCGTTCCTCAGTCAAGAAGACCTGGCTCGGAGCCCCAGTCCCTCCAGTTTTGGATGTGTGAGCCTCGCTTTCCTCCCTTATGAAAATGGAAGCATCTACTGCTTAAAAGTTAGGTGATTCTGACTCTTAACAAGAATATATTAATTAGTACTATTTATTAGTAACTGAGATCAAGAATTATATCATGATGACCTTAGGTAATATAAGAAATACACTATTTCACAAAAGTAAATTATGAGTACTATAGTTATAAATAATTTGAGAATGCCATAAATACATTTATAGAACAATGGTGTTTTTTGTAAGTAAAATAAGCTTTATTTCATTCATGAACAATACATCCCCCTAGATTTTTGGACAAGAAAATCTCATTCTAGTATTAAAGCGTGTTTCCCTGAAAAAACTGAAGCAGTCTTGCTGTTTGTAGCATACAATCTCATGAAAGCAATTGCTGGCTTACATAGACACCACTAGAATTCTAGCCTCGATGTGAAGATTCCTTTTAATTTTGTAGAGTGTAAGGAACCTAATGACAGAGTTCTTAATATATATTATTTAGTGTATATAGGTTTTTGCAAAAGACAGAAATCCAAGAAGTTTGTGGGAAAAGTGAATAGACTTTAAGTTCATTTTTCAGTAGTGAAAAACACAATGTTATAAATCATCTGAACCACTCCTCACAAATAGTGACAGCCACTTAAGTGCCATCTCTAAAAATCCAAGTTACATTTTAGGCAAAACAGAGAATAGCACACTGAAAGTATTTCCTGCAGTGATGCCTTTGCCTGTTAACATTGGAAAGAACTGCATAGAACTGTTTTATACTAATAAATCCTAAAACAGGCTATTTTTCTGAAGTGCACAGAATGTTCAAATAGTGGCTTTGTGGCTTTTTCACATAACAAGCACCCATGGGGATTGGGATTGCTGCATTTTTGTGATTTCTAAGGAATATTATGTATACTGTTAGTTTAGAGCATCGATATTAAAAAAAAAAAAAAAAAACCTAAGTAAAACATATACATACACTGCTTGTTTTACAAAGAAAACCACAAAAAATTCCCCTTTATTCTTGGTAAAAATGATCTATTTCAGAGAATTCTATACAATAACATTTAATTTTAAAAATAAAGGAGTAATTATATTAACTTACCTCGCCATAATTATGAGGATGACACCAGCTATTTTCTCTTTGTAAACTTCACTTGAGGACTTAACACATCTCCTATCTTGGAATTTTTATTTCTCTTAGGCCCAACAAGATGGCTGTGCTCAAAACAACTTGATTTTAAACAACACACTTAGAAAATGAGGGTATTTACAACATTTAAAAAAAAAAGTAAGATCTCAGCAAAATGTGAAATGTAGTTTGTATTTTTCAAAGCACAACAATAGTTTTATTTTAATATGTGTTCCTCCCCAGGGCAGCGGCTTCAGTGGGCTTCCTCAAAGCTTGCGCTCAGAGCTCACTGCAGCTGTGGTCAAGTGGGGTGCCTACTTCCCAGGTCAGACAGGAAGCGGCCTTTTGGGGGTCACGCGGGTAGGCAACACTTCTCATGAACTGGAGTTACTTATCTAAGCCAGAAAATCAGTTATGTTCCACTTACAAAATTCTTCATTTTGGAGGTTGTATTGAGGTCACAAATTTCATACACACACACACACTTTAAACAAAATACAGAATATACCAGCACTTAAAAGTATTTCATACAGTGCTGTATTTGTATGTTAACTATGCATTAGACCTTCTGTACTAATTATAATGTATTAGATAAATACCACAGCAAACTTAAATGTGTATTTTTGCATGCATCTATCCACTCTTTCAGTTTCTGGACATATTCATAGTTTCCAGAAGTAGCAAGTTTGGATTTTCCCTAGACAAAATGGAATTTTTTTATGTTTCAAAATACAGTACAAAGGACCATCTAAAAAATACAAAAATTCCTTCTATATTTAAAAAATAGACTTTTGGCTTTCAACTCAAAATAAGAAAATATGTAGAAATAATTTGCCAGTAGAACCTTATAAAACCATGTTTTGGTTAACAGTTTTAACAACAGAAGTATAAAATGCAAATTTCACACGTAAATCTCTTCATGAATTTCTGTGATTGTACTTGCCATATATGTATGCTAAAGACAGCTGCCCTTGGAAAAGCAGCACTCTTGATTTTGTTGTATTCATTCCTCCACAATATATGTAACAAAAATATAGGTATCAAATCTTTCAAAATAACAATCAAGTCTTAATATATAATAGCACATTTTATGCGGACAAGGAAAGTCCACCTTATTTTGGTTTTTAAGGAAACCACTAAGTCAAATTTAACCTTTCCTGTTTCAGAGAAGCATCTTTAGTTCAATAAAATGTTTTGACAAAATATACCTGAAATCTTCAGGGACAGTTCTCAGCTATGCCTGACTGAAGTCCAGTGTCCCAGCACATGAAATTCTCAGTGCCTGCCTTGTCTTAGCACAAATCTGCTACTAAAAATATTTTTGTCTTGGCTCAGAACACAGAACACACATTCCCCATTCATCACCCAAATGACTGAGCCATCCAAAAATACTTCCTCATGAAAGTATCATTAGCTTTGTAAACGAATGGTAAATCAATGAAAGCTGATTAAAACAAATGATCTAAACTAGAAAAAAATCATTAGCAATCACGTAGGATAGTTTTTAACAATTATACTTTCAAAAATGTTTAAGCAAAACAATAAAAATAATAAACTACTTATTTCCTTTTCTGTAAGTTAACATGGAAGCTCTTATAGCCCCTTGATTTTTTTTTTTTTTTTTTTTTTTTTTAAAGCACAAGGACATTTGTTGTTGGTTCTGTTGGGGAATCACAGACCTGAACAGCAGTGCTATGGGAAGGACATGTAGCAGTCTGAGGAGTCCTGGCCCTGGATATTGAAAAGCTGCTCAGTTCTCCATTAGGGCCTGAGAGGAAGCAGGTCCTCATCAGTGTCAGGGGTTTGCATCACTAAGTGCTTTGCCAATAGCACATCTGTCTCCCCTGGACTTATTCCGGGGTCGTGGCTAGAAGTGTGGCTTCAGAACCAGACATGGGCTAGAGCCCCTCCTCCTCCACTTACAAGCCACGTAACTGGACTAAAGGACTTCATCTCTGTGGCCACAGCTCCCTCGCACTGCTGTGAGTGTCAGATCAGCTACCGTTACCGTGTCTAAAGCATCTGGACGTGAACACGTTTAGTGATGATGCTTCTCACACAATTCCAGTTTTTTTCATTCAAAATTTACATTAGAGGTTCTGTATCAAAGACTTCTAGTTAGCAGTTACTTGATTGTGTATTGAATGTGCTCCCTGGTTTATGCATACAGGTGTCTATCCCACAGTGTGTATAAACCACGTAATGTACATGTCATGTGTATATATGTGCAAGAGACACAATTAGGAAAAGCCAAAACATTGGAGGCAAAATACATGATACAGCCAAATAAAGTACAGCAAATTAAAATTCTCTCCTCAGAGCCAAGCTCCCACGATAAGAGCACATTTACCTTCTCGAAGACCTCCATGTAAGTAGCTGGTAGCTGGACAGTGGGCTGTTGCTTTTGCTGGCTCTGTGTTTTCTGTTTCCTTCCACATGTAAGCTTCATAATACATTTTGAAATGATCTTGGTAGGAAGCGCCTTAAATCCTGACACAGTATCAATTCATATCTTTTGGACATTTCCCAATTTCTAGGCAACATTTTGTTGTCTTGTCAGTTTTATGAGGTAGTCAATCAACAGTTTGCCAGAAAGTAAAAGTCCAAGGCTTGTTTCCTTAGGCATAAGTCATCTTCCCCAGGTAGTTAGCTGGCACATATCCCTTTTGTCCTTGAGCTTCAGCCAGCCACCACTCTTTATTGCCACTTAGGTCGCAAAATCTAAGTATATTCACCCTCTGGTATTCCTGAAGGCTGAGTTCATGGTCACTCCGTGCTTGAAAGGCATGGACTGCATAGAAAATCTAGACACAGAAGCAAAGGACAGTGTTGGCAACAAAACCTACAAATCTAGACAAACATCACAAAGTTCTCCAAGCTTTTAGAAGGAATGCCAAAGTTGCCTTATTTTTAAAGCCACAATCTTCAACTCCTCTTGGATTTATTTTTGCTAAAAGTGGCCCTAATGAGAACAGAATGAAAGTTATTATTCTGTTGAGAGGAGTCTAAACTGTGTGCCTAAAGGCAACTTGGCAGTAAAAGATTTTTTTAAAGTTAATTCTTCCTGATTCAGTAATAGCTTTAAAGAATTGCTTCCATAGAAAGAACATTGGTAGGGAGATGTCTGCACAATTTTGGTTCTGCAGGGACCCTTTGTAAGGTGAAAAGTGGGCGAGGAGTGGGAATAGAATGGTTTTCTAGACCCTTAACACTAAGGAAACCTTCAGCCATTAAAAAGGGTGTTTCCGTGCTCCTAGGACCATACCTCCTCACTCAAAAACCAAATGTGGGGCCTCCCCAGTGGCGCAGCGGTTGAGCGCTGGGTTGCGAACCTGCCCGTAGCCTCTGCGGCGCTGGTTCGATCCCCGGCTGCTCCCCGGCCACCGGAGGAGGGTCCCACATGGCGCGCAAACCTCTCCTGCGGCCCGCTGCTCCCCTCAGCAGTGTACTTCAGTCCTTCTGCCTGCTCTGCTCCCTGCTCTGGCTCTGGTGAATTCTCTCACCCTCCCGTGCTTCTGACTGTACCCAGTGCATGTATAAACAAAACAAACAAACAAATAAATATAAATAAACATGCCTCTATAAAAAAAAAATTAAAAAAAAAAAATGTGTTCTCGCATGAGGCAGACTGTAATCCTGTGAAGGAGCCTGGAGTGGCTAATACACTGTTATCACTGCTGTTCAAAAAGTTAAAACACTGAAAAGATCCACAAGAGGAAGTGGAGGATTTGATTTGCAAAAGCTTTTAGTAATATGATGTACTATAATGGCATCCAGAACATCCTGTAAGCGCTGACATTAACAGGTGCTAAACATCTTCTGTAATTTTTAAACAACATATGTGCTTTGCACACCATTGTAACTATAGGTGTTTACCAAGTCGACTATATGACTCCTAAATATTTGAGGTGGTCTTTTACTTTGGCACATGTTCTCAGGGGGCTATATAATCTTCCACCTAGATCTACGGGGTATGAAATTATGTCTGTTTTAAACACTGCATATGGCGTCTCCTGAAATTGTAAATTTAAAGTACAAGATTATTACCTATGCTTTCAATACTTTAGATGATTGTGGTCCTAAATTAATTTTGGATGATCATTTTTAAGTTCTTCTACAATATATTTATGCCTCCGTTTAATGTAACATTAGATACTCAAAACAGCATTAAGTTTGCTTTTAAAGAGACCATCCTGTCAATAGCATTAGAACAGTTAGGAATTTTTTTTTTTTTTTTAAGATTTATTTATTTATTTATATAAGCACTGGGTACAGTCAGAAGCGCGGGAGGGTGAGAGAATTCACCAGAACCAGAGCTGGGAACAGAACAGGCAGAATGACAAAACACACTGCTGAGGGGAGCAGCAGGCGTGGCAGAAGAGGTCTGCACACAATGTGGGACCCTCGCCAGCGGCCAGGGATTGAACAGGCGCTGCAGAGGCTGCAGTTCGCAGCCCAGCACTCAACCGCTGCGCCACTGGGGAGGCCCCAGTTAGGAATTTTTAACCCATTATGGATTAAAGAACTGAAGGACTTCTCATTTTTTTGAAAAGTTTACTTGTTCTCACCTATACCATTTTAACTTTAAGTGTCAATAAATTTTGATCAAGACACATTAACATTTTATTAATCTGTAATCTAAAAATGACTGAATTGTATATGCAAGATGGATAGACCTTATGGTATAGAAGAATGACCATATAAGCTGTTTATTAAAAAAAAAAAGAATCAGTCATAAATTGGACAGCAATCCATGGATTGTTGATGAAAGAAACTAAGTAGCTGAAGAGTGGTTTGGCACTATCAATACTTTCAGCCTGCAAAGTCTGTAGGACTTTGTCTTGTAGATACACTTAGGTAAGTGCCCAGAACCATATGAACAGGGTCTTGCCTGAAATAATTTAAAATTTTTAAGTCCCCCAAATATTCTACATGTTGTTAGGGTAATAGTTACACAAATTATGATATATCCATGTAATGAAATGCAGAATTTTTAAAGGAAGGAGTTACTGATAGATATTTAGGTGCTATTTTGTCCAAGATACTTGGAGTGAAAAAAAATATTTACACATTTTCACCCATCAGTGTATCTGCATAGTGTCTGAAAAGCTAGAGCTTTTGTTATTGAAATAACACAGATTTATAACATTATGTAAGTTTCAAGTGTCCAAAGCTACATCTTAATATTTCTCTGGAGAAGGGCTGGAGAAGAGGGAATACAGAACTTTTAATTTATCTAAGTATGTCTTCCTACTATTTTTAACATTTCACCAGTAACATGCATTGCCCTGTAAATAACAAATGTGATGAATAAATTTTAAAACACACTAAAGAAACAAGCAAGTCAAAACCAGGAACCTGTGTATGTGTGTGTGCATGCGTGCACGTGTGTGCATGCAAGGGGATATGTGGAAAGCAGACTCTGCTAGTTAAGAGTAATGGAGCACGCACACACACATGTCAAACTCCAAGGTTAAATATATTGAAACGCTTCTGGGGTAGCAAAAGGAAACCCTAATTTACATGGAGCTCACCATCTTGGAAAGGACTGTGCCGGTGGCCTCCAGTGCTGTGTGGAGACCCATCAAAGGTCTGGGTAGGTTGTGCGTGGCATTATAGGAGCTCAACACTGCCCAGCGAGGGGACCCTCTCAGGGGCCACAGACCACGTTACACATGCTACTGGTCATGGCAGGACTGAGCTGTTTTCGCTCTTGGGGGGAGCATAAGAAGGCCGTCTGCAGGCCCCTGGTAGCGTGTTATGGTGGGCTGCTCAGTGACAGGCTGTCTGCTCCACGCTGTGGACTTAACATGTACTTGTCATCATTGGAGTGCCTGTTTCTCTTCCTCGTTTGAGGAAGCAGGCTCAGAGACTAAGCTTCTTGCAGAAAAGTGTGCCAGCATTAGGGCTGCTAGAGCCAGGCCCTGGCTGCCACCCATCCTGCACCAAGTCCCCCCATGGGGGCTTAGCACACAACAGGGAGCAGCTCTGGGGCCAGCACAGCTACGCCTGCCTCCACCAGGCTTTCAGCTTTTACCTGTTCTTCCACCTCTTGAAAACTGTCAGCGTCAGTGCCGTTTGTTTCAAACTTCCCACACATGCCACTGAGGGAGGAGCTGCTGTCGCTGATGCTGCCCTCTGGGGTGCCTGTCACACTGTCACTGGCTGGCCGGGAGGACACGAAGAGGCTGATGTTATCAAAATCCTCCTCGCGCAGCCTGCCATCGCCATCCGCCTTCTGCACTCTGGCTGGATTGTAGGGTTTGAGGAAGGAGGAGTACACGTAGCCCTTTAAAACTAGACATGAAAAAAGGTTCAACATCACTTGTAATCAGGGAAATGCAAATCAAAACTACAATGAGACACCACCTTACACCAGTGAGAATGGCACATATTAAAAAAAAACTATCAACAACAAACATTGGGGAGGATGTGGAGAAAAAGGAACTCTCCTGCACTGCTGGTGGGAGTGCAAACTGGTCCAACCACTATGGAAAGATGTGTGGAGACTCCTCAATCTGTTAAAGATGGAGCTTCCATATGATCCAGCAATTCCACCCCTAGGTATTTACCCAAGGACACAGAATCATTAATTTAAAAGGGTACCCTGCACCCCTATGTTTATAGCAGCACTATTTACAATAGCTAAGCTTTGGAAACAACCCAAATGCCCCAAAATAGATGACTGGATCAAGAAGATGTGGTACATATACACAATGGAATATTACTCAGCAATCAAAAAGATGAACTCATGCCATTTGTAGCAACATGGATGGAGCAGGAAGGGATCATGCTCAGCGAAATAAGCCAGAAAGAAAAAGAAAAATTTCATATGGCCTCACTCATAGCAGGAATTTAGAAAACCTAAATAAGAACCAGGAAAAAGAATAATTATAATAAAGAAAAAATTAAAATCAACACGCAACTATAAACCAGAGACACACTACAGGGAGGGGGCAAGGGGAGGAGAGGAGGGATTAGGGTGAAAATAAGGGGTGGTGGGAATTGTATGGGGAATATAGCCAAAAGATGCATACACTATGCAAAAATGAAAAACGATGTAAGAATTATATAAAATAAAAATTAAAAAAATAAAACTGGACGGGAAAAGACAAGAAACACGTTCATGCATATACTCTGCCCAAACTTTTGGGCTGCAGGTACTCACAGGCGCCCTGGGAAACCCGATGTGAAGGAGGGGGCCCCACAGTGCATCTTATACCCAAACTCACCCCCTGTGTCCACGAGCCACCTGCTGCTGCTCCCCAGGGGGTCCTTCTGTTCCATCACAGCCACCAGCTCCCCTTCCAGCAGGTTGATGTCTAGCTCCTGGGTGGCATTGCACTTGCGCTTGGCCTGGTAGAGCCCCTCTGTACTGTACATGGAGAGGAGCTTCGAGCGATGGGCGTCGGTCTGACGCGGTGCCTCTGGCTGAGAGAAGCAAGGGGGAGTTCACCTTCCCAGGATGGACAAAACTTCCTCCCTGGGGTATATTTCTTCTCAGGACAGAAGCCACTCATTGATTTGAGTATTTCATGTTGAGGCAGAGACCGGGTGAAGATTGTCTGGGCAGTGTTGGGGAGAGCGAGGGAAATTAAACCAGGAGTAAGAGGGCAGGGGTTCTGCTTCCCGCGGGGAAAAGACTGTGAAGGGAGCACTTGATAAACAATACTTAGTTCAATAATTTGCACCCGTGCTTGTCATTTTCTGGGAACTAGTACAGTAAATTAGGCAGAAGAGGCCTGGCCCCACCCCAGCTCTGCCTGTAAGTCACTTTGAGAAAGTCACTTCATCTCTGGAGCCTGAAGTTCCTCATCCAGAAAAATGAAAGGGCTGAGCAATGTGATTTTGCTCCATGAAATTCTACTCATTCATTCTGTAGATGTCATTCATTCTGTAAAATGGTACCAGGCACCGTTTTAGGAGTTTGGAATATTCATGGATAAAGGCAGACACAAATCTGTGACCTTACCAAGCTCACAGACATATGAGGGCTTGAGAATGAGACAAGTGATACAGAAAAAGGAATATGCTACTGAGAAGTGACGTCCTCGTGGTCATGAATGCCCCAAACTCACCAGAATTTGCACAGGCTTCTTCTTTTCAAAACTGAGCTTCCTCTCAATGAAGGTGGCGCTGTTGTCCTTTACAAAGTTCAGGTTTTGAACCTCTTCTAGCACTCGGTTCTGAATTTCAGAGATGCTTGAGGCCGACAGAGGTGCCTGCAGGTAGAAAGCAGATGATGTTGTCCTAACCCTACTCGGTGTTGAATTTAGCGCAGTTGTGCTGGATAGTTGAGAACGTGTGAGCTAGCTCCACAGCTCAAGGTCAGCAGCCCTTGAGCTTCTAGATACATCTGGTCTAAATGCTATCTCCAGAGATCCCACAAAAATGACAGGCATAGTCTTTTTAGGTATGTAAGCCTAAATAAAATGAGTACATAAGAAAAAACAGCAATTTTTTTTAAAGGCAGTTATTTATAGCAACAGACACCTCCAGTGTGGGGATGGTAGAGGGAGGAGGATAAAGATGCTAAAACAAGTTTCATTGGTTTTTTAGAAATTTTAGAAATTCAGCAAATTCTTTGACATGCTTCCCATGTAGAGGTGGAGTCCTCATCCCCTCCCCTCCAAACTGGGGGTCCCTGAGGATTGCCTCCATGAACAGAATGTTGAAATGAACAGAACAGTGGCAGTGATGCTGCCTGACTTTCAAGTTAGGCTAACATTGGCCACACTGGCTCTGCTGCTTCGTCCAAGCACACTCGCTCTGGAAGCCCAGCTGTACCCCGGCCACCACAGCCACCAGGCGTGTGGGGAGATAAAGAGGGGGTGCAGTCTCGGTGCAGCCCAAAAGTTTGGGCATCTCCACGAGTCTCCCAGGATCATCCCACCACCACCCTCCAGCGTGTGCCCTGTTGTTACATCGCTGCAACCCCAGGGGGAGACCTGGAGCCCAGTGGACGCCAGGACCCTGGGAGAGTGTCCCAGTGAGTGACTGCCATGCTGGGTGTGGCCTCCTATGGAGATCTCGGCTGCTGGGACTGCTTTCAAAGAAGCTGAGTCCCAGATTCTTTCTCCTTCCAGCGAGACTGGGCCACTGCTTCCTGCACCTGGCAGAAGAAGCTGTTTTCTCTGCGACTAGTGGGATAGAGAGCATCTAGACACCAGGGTGAAGCCAAGGGAATCTAGAGTGACTTCAAACAAAAGTTTAGAAAATACGTAATTACATCATCTTTACAAGGTTAAATGTCAACGTGCTCTTTGCTTTAAGGGCATTAATCACTTCACAAAAAACAAAGCACCTTTCATTCCTGTGCTTGGACTGCTATGTGAAAGATACAGAGGCAATACAGAGCCCAAACTGAAGGCACTGTTAGATATCCTATGACTGGACGTGGGGACAGAGCTACCTGAAGTGACGTGCATTGTCTCTACTGTGAACCTAAGAACATGCTTCCAGCGAGACCACATGGGATACATACAAGGTTTCTGTCCATTGGCCTTGGGAGAAAAGTAAAGAAACTGCAAATTAAAAGAGTTTCATAGAAAACAACAAAATTAATAGCATTGGGACATTCTGATTGATTTAATAAATAGTGTTGAACAGCCATTTGTAAAAGGATGTATGTCACATCATTGTATTCGAAAACTACAGCTTGACAGCAGTGAGGAAAGCCAGCGGGTATTGTGTTGGAGGTGAGAGTCTGACATGCACAGCCCTCTGGGAGAGGATCTGGCCATTCAGGCAGGATTCCAGGTGGATCTGCCCTGTGGTCCATAGGTTCCACTGCTAAAAATCTCTACTAAAGGTCTATCTGCCCACATCTAAAATGCCGAGGGCATTATTTGTAATAAACGCTTACAGTCCAGCTACCCACCAAAAGGGACACAAGAGTTCACAGAAGAATATATATGATTCCATTTATATGCGTTACCAACCAACCAATAGTCCATGGTAACCTACACCAGAAACGTACCACCTTAGTGGGAGACAGCCGGGACGTGGGCAAGGGTGCTGAGATGGGGACCGCAGGGGCTGCAATCATCAGATGCGTGCAGCCAAAAGCGCGGGCAGTGAATTCTGCTCTAAGCGTTGTCCATCAAATACCTCATCAGCTGAGTAAGACTAGTCCACTTGAAATGAAGCACCAAGAAACTAAGATGGCCTTTTCAATGTTGCTACTGAGGTGTGAACATCTTTCTCCCTCTATCCTAATGGAAACATAATTTATATATACATGCATATAATATGTGTGGCATGTATGTGTACATGTGTATAAATGTCTATACACATACATGTACACACATATGTATCAGGCCTCTCTTTCTTAGAGGGAAACAAAAGCAAAAGCGACACTGGTGGCAGTTATCCTATCTCTGACACTGCTCTGAGCTGGCTTCTTCTGGATACACATCTTAGAGTCAAGGTGATCATTTACAAACTGCTGAAGGAGAAGGGAACACATCATGTAAACCGATAAGCTTCAACAGGGCCTTGGGCAGGTGGAACTCTAGCTGTTGCACCGATGAGCGGAGCAAGGCTGTATGGTGTCAGTTATCTGAAACGGAGTGCCCTAAAAGAACTGAAGTTGGAAGTTACAGTAAACTAGAACTAGAAAACTGTGGTTTCACTTCCTGGGGGAAGAGAGCAGAGAAGCAGAACTGCCATTAAAATAAATGGCAGACACGCACAGACAAGCACACTCATATGGTATGTATGTGCACACATGCATGCACACTCATAAGGATGCACACACTCACACATGCACTCACACAGTATGCACATGTATACACGTGCATGTCCTGCACAGGCTGTGGTACGGGCGCTTGGGGCAGACCCCACAGGGGGCAGCAAGTATGAGTGATTACCAGCCCCATTGTGGGGTAAAGCCGCTGGGCCACCAATGTCAGGTCCCTGAAGAGGGTGATGAAGGTGCACAGACAGTTCAGCAGAATCTTCCGGGCTGCCTGGTTGAACAGCTGCAGCTCCTCCACAAGCTGTGCATTGAGAGCTTCATACTCCTTCTTGGCCAAGTCCGACTCGGCACCTGCCGCCCGCTGCAGGTAGCTGTTGTAGTCCAGCAGCTTGTCGTAACGTTTCTGGATGAGCTTCTGTGGCCCCGGGAAGAGGGACAGCAAGGCAGACAGGGGCGTCAGGACCAGCCTCTGTAGATGGGCTGCCTGCAAGGAAAAAGCACCCTGTCATGGAGAGGGGTGGCCAAGCCACATTCGGCACCATCAGCAATGGGCCCCACCAACAGAGGAATACGGAAAATCACCCTCCCAGTTAAAAGAGGATGTGGCTGTTGTTCTGTCTTGCTAAACCTGTGCAGGACTTGAGACAGACACTAAACACTAACATTGAACCTGAAGAGTGAGCAAGAGGAAGAACATAAAAGTTAAGACCTGCACTCCCAAAATATGTTCCATCTTTCTCGACAGTCACTGCATCTGTCTTTGGGGTCATCTCCAACACTCTCTCCTTCCCCTTCTTTCTAATTCAAGAGCTACTCAACACAGAGGTTGTCTCTGCCCACCAAGACTACGTGAATGATTGACCATGCTTCCCCTTCCTCTGCTGGCAATAAAAGGTGGTCCATCTGAGAAGACAATGCCCGGTCCCACCTACATCGGTCCCAGGTCCCTGGCTCCCCTGGTGTTCCTCTTTAGGAGTGGAGTCGCATGCCTAGACAGACAGAAGCCTTACAGTATTTTGCTCCTGTGACAGAAAGGGTCACAGTTATTGCTTCCTCATAAATATGTTGAAGGATCAAGCTGATATAATGCTGTGTCTTAAGAGTAAGATGTTCAGGTCCAATCATTGAAGATGAACTTCACCTTAATGTCCCACCCCATGCTGGCCCCCAGGTTTAATTCCTTCTATTTTTCTTTCTCCCCTTCTGCTCTGAAGGGCGCTGGCATTGGAACGTCACTGACTGCCTGACTTCACTCTTGATCTCATGTGCATAGGTTACATGGCTACGTATGGCAAAGGTGCTCCCCGAATGTCCTGGGGAGTCAGCATCTGAGCAGCAGCTTGTATTAATTAACTTAAATGGTCTCTAGAAGCTTTGTCTGAACTCAGGGGAAATCTAGAAGAGAGGGAAAACCAATCTCCTATTGGCACCAGCAATCGCAAGGCAGATTAAATTTGATGTCTTGCTTCCAAGATAATCAATAGGCACCTGCAGGCTGTTTGATGTTTCCTCTGAGTAAGCAAAGATTCTGTTTACTGCTGTGGAGTGAATTACTGTGTTTGTGACTTGACTGGATTCTACAGGTAAGCTGATGATATTATGAAATTATTACTATATACATGTATCTATGCATATATTAATGTATGTATAAATGCACATATGTTCTGTAACCTATAGACATGAACTGATTCAGCTGTACACAGGGATGATATCAGATAGATTTTAATATTTTATCCTCTACATAGCGTGCAGATAGGAATCGCTCAGGCTTAAGATAAAAATAACTGTTCCGTTCTTAGATAGATTTTGAGTTCTTAATAATTGATTTTTAAAGAGCTCAATATAGTTTATCCATAAGTTACTTTCATATTGAGCTTTCCAGTAATTATTTTAATTTAACCTAATTTATCATCCTGTGGTTTTATGCAAGATAGGGAGAGACCCCTTCTGTCTACTTTCTGTCAAATTTCAGGGCATGCCTGATGAAGAAGAAGTCATATACCATGCTCTTTCATGGTGCTCTATAAGTACTTGTCAACTTAATTAATGAATTGGAAGAGCAAGCCCTTTCTAAAGCCTTTGCTAAAATGTGCTGTCTATAATTAAGCCTAGTCACATTTTTCGCATTTAGCATGTCACAAAAACTTCTATTCTGTATCTCTCTACCTACCCACCTGTTCTCTCCATCAACCCATCCATCCACCCACCCCTCCATACATCCATCCGTCCACCCACTCATCCATCTACCTATCCTTCCACTTATCCAACCACCTATCCAACCTCCCCACCCATCCCACCACCCACTCACCCACCATTTTTCTTCCTTCCTTCCTTCCGTCCACCCACCCATGCATGCATCCAGTGTATATATGTATGTATGTATGTCTGTCCCCACCTAATTATTTAACATCTGTGACTTTCCATTCCCCAGTGTCTTTCTATCAGAGTGGGAGCAGTCATCAGATGTCCTATGACTTGAGGTAGGGGATGTGGCTGAGATTTAGAACCTGATCAGTGAGAAATGCCAAACAGCTCCCAGCAAGGCATGCTCCATGAAGATCTGTCTGACCCAAAAGGCTAATGTGCCAACCCAAAAATGCCACTTCCAAAGACCCTCAGGATGATGGAGTCTATTTTATCTTCCATAAACTACTTGAAATACTGTAAGAATACCTATAGACTACTCCTCAGACTAGCTTACCACCCAAATATTTTATAGGCTCGAGAATATTTTAAAGATTCCCAAGCTGTATTCACAGAACTCTTAGAAAATAAGTACTTTGCCACAAAACAGAAGCACCAATCCATGATCTTAGGTAAAAGCCCTTTCTCAATAGAAAGGCTTTACTTCCCAATGCAGAGTCTGCTAGTGAAAGTTACGTTCTCAGTCCCTCCTCTCCCGATAAGGACTCTGGAAGTTTCTACAGACTCCTTTAAGACTCCTTCTTAACTTAATAAATCCTTGATATATCACATGCAGACTTAAACTAAATGTTGATTTTACAAGCTGTATGGGTACTGACTTCCCCTAGAAACACAATCGGAGGTCCTATTAAATTTGGATTATAGTGAAATCTTCACTTACCCACTTTAAAATATTTAATGATAAAAGCAGTCTTGCTGCTGTTGATATTAGTATTTGCTTTAGTGCTCACTATATTTCTAATTCTAAAAAAAAAAATAACAAAATAGCAGCTTTTTTTTTTTTTTAACTTGCACTTATCTCTGAATAGAGGTACTTATAACTTACAAAGTCGTCACAGGGATTTGGGGCACTCCTGGGGGCCTCGGGACAGCTCCTCTCCTCCTCATCTTCGCTGTATGAGATCTCATGAAGCCCCACCGCACTCTGCAGGGCTAAGGGCATGGCTTCCTGAAACCCAAGAACAAAGTTGCCAAGAGGGCAGAAGTCAGTGTGACATTTTATCTGGGTGGGCAAACATGTGCTTTCACAGACATCAAAGAGACAGACTGGCAAATGGGGAGGAGGCGTTTATTAACTGAATTACATGTAATTCCTCAGGCTTATAGTCAAGACCCAGCCAGGATGTCCTCTTCAGAAGGTCTGTGAAGAGAAATCCTGACTGCTCTTTTTCTGCTGAAGATAATTACACTTACTCCACTTGGTTTGTTTAAGTCAGTGATTCTCCAATGGGGCAGGAAATCCTCCTGGGGGATGGGGACTTTGTGGGGGAGTGTATGTCTTCTACTTCTGCTATGGAGAATTTGCATATTGGAATTCATCTAATTTGTTAAAATTTATTTACTTTCATATATTTTTTAAAAGATTTTATTTATACAAGAATGGGGGTACAGGCTAGATGTGTGGGAGGGTGAGAGGATTCAGCAGAGACAGAGTAGGGAACAGAACAGGCAGGCTGACTGAAATACACTGCTGAGGGGATCAGCGGGCGTGACAGGAAAGGTCTGCTTCGCCATGTGGGTATCTCTGCTGCCGGCGGGGATCAAATTGGCATTGCAGAGGCTGCGGACAGCCTCACAGCACTGCACTCAACAGCCTGTGCCACCAGGGAGGCCCATATTGATTTTCTTTTAAGGACAGAGTTGAATTACTTATGCATCTAATCAGAACTATAAAGAGGCCATAACGGGACACTGCCTGTAAAATAAGTAGAAATGCTCAGTTGTCTTGGAATTATGTGATTGCTGGTGTTAGGGGGCCAACTGTCAGGCAGCTGACAGCTAAAGACCAGACCCATGTGTGGGTTTTGTGTTTGTTTTTTTTAAAAGATTTATTGTTATACAAGAACCAGGGTACAGGCCAGATGTGCGGGAGGGTGAGAGAATTCAACAGAGCCAGAGAGGGGAGCAGAACAGGCAGACTGACAAAGTACACTGCTGAGGGGAGCAGCGAGCACAGCAGGAGGGGTCTGCGTGCCATGTGGGATCCTCGCTGGTGGCCGGGGATCGAACCGGCGCAGCAGAGGCTGCGGGCAGCTTTGCAGCCCAGCGCTCAACCGCTGCACCACCAGGGGAGGCCCAGTCCTATTCTTATATATTAGTATAATCAAACAAATAAAAAAATGAACAAGGCTGTAGCTTTGCCTTGATGAGCTCTTTTCTGTAGTAAAGCAAGGATGCTGGCGGGCAAGTCCCTCAGAAATCGCATGAAGAATGTCATACGATAGGGGGAGCTGGATTGGCAGAGCCCTAAGTCTTTACACCGGCTTCTGTCTCAGCAGTTTGCAGCCACCCAAGTTTGATATGGTAGGTGCCAACACAGGAACAAGTGAAGTGATAGAGTTACGCTTCCGAATAGCAACGGACTTCAACACCTTGTTGTGGAAACTTTGGACACGGTGCCCCTCACCTACCTGTATGTGCAGGAGACAGAATGAAGTACTCTTTACACAGTGCCTTACGGTCTTTTCCAAGGACCTAAATAGCTTCTCTTCTCTATTAAAGGTACTGTCTTTCACCTAAAATAGATAGGAAATTGTTTATTTTTAGAACTTTTTTTTTTTAATAGCATGAACCATATTGACCCACCCGTGACAGACTCTTTGCTGAGTCGAACCCTTCATGACATGCTGACAGCCTCCACAGAATCTTCTCTCCGTGCACAGCACAACTGAGTCTAAGCCCAGGAGGCAGCACGGCTACCAGGGCAGACGGCCTGCTTCCGTTCTCACATAGCTGCGCCTGTGTCACGTAGGCTGTAGGACATGCAGCTTTTTTCTGCAGTTTCAATGGCACACAGTACATATACTCTTAAATTGTGTGAACTTATGGGTTCAGGAAATAATACAAATAAAATAAAAACTTAATCCATTAACTGGAATTTATCCCTTTGCTGATGTGACTTATCCCAATATTTCACAGTGGTTATGTAGAAAATTCTTTGTTTCCTGACTAAAGAAATGCAACGACTCTTTAGCAACTCAAAATAGGAAGGCTGATATGTAATCTGAGCGAAACTTGTCCTTCTGTTAGGAAAACACTGTGGAGTTAAGACAGTGGCCACCTGTGCGGCTGTTTTCTGTTATCGTACACATAGACCTCTTAGCAGTCAGGAAAATAGGCTTTCTCAATGCTGTGATGATTTCTAGGCACATACACTTATATTAATGCTGAGCAGTATTTCTCAGCCATCACAATGCTTACAAAAGGAGACAGCACCAGCCTCATGCTGGCCAAATCCATGAGAACAAGCAACAATCTCGCGGAGTGTGGTGTGTAAGATGCACGTTGGGGCTAGGTGATAATAGCTCCCATACTCGGTTCAGATGCTTGTTAATTTAATGCCTTAGACCGATACATAGAAAACGGTGACTTCTTAAAAAACCCTTCAGAGGGCCTCCCCGGTGGCGCAGCGGTTGAGCGCTGGGTTGCGAAGCTGCCCGCGGCCTCTGCACCGCCGGTTCAATCCCCAGCTGCTCCCCGGCCACCGGAGGAGGGTCCCACATGGCGCGCAGACCTCTCCTGCCACCCGCTGCTCCCCTCAGCAGTGTACTTCGGTCCTTCTGCCTACTCTGCTCCCCGCTCTGGCTCTGGTGAATTCTCTCACCTTCCCGCGCTTCTGACTGTACCCAGTGCATGTATAAACAAACAAACAAACAAATAAATAAATAAATAAAACATGCCTCTAAAAAATAAAAAAAAAAAAAAAACCCTTCAGATTGTTCATCTAAAAAAATTCTGATTCAAGTGGAGCCTAGTTCTTTGTGATCTCTGGACAGTTTCACACCCCTGCCTTAGGGGCTCTGTGGGCTAACTCAGGAAGATGAGAAAAGGAGGCTGGAGCAGGTTTTTAAAATGCAGTTTCCTAGGAACCCCCTCACCAGCTATTGTACGCAGAGTCACAATAGCTGGCACCCAGGTGGTTTGATCGTGAGAGATCCAGGCATAGCCTTTCTCAGTCCGCTTTCTTTTCCTTGATACGCCACTGTCCTTTTCAGCCTTGTAAAATCCTGTTTCTTTCTGAGGGCTCGCTCAAATGTCACCCGTCCTGCGAATCCTGCCTCCAGTTCCTTTCAGTGCTCTGTGCAAAATTAATTGCCTGTCCTGTGAGCTCTCACAACATTAGTTAATTATTTAAGCGATTCTCTCCACTGATGGATTGTAAGCATCTGAGAATTAAGTAATTTTATCTTAATCATCATCATAGCTAACATTTATTAAGCACTAACTGTTGCCGACACTGTGCTAAACCGGTCTTGCAGCTTCTCACTTGGATGCTGATACAGCCTTATGAGGTCAGTACTGGGATGAGCTACACTTTTGGGCTCCAGAACAGAAGCTCCCAGAGGTGTGGCAGAGACAACCACCCCCTGGCATTCTTTTCCTGGGGGGAGCTGCCCCTCTCTGGTTGTTGGAACACCTGGTTGCCCTTCTGCAATCCCCTGTCCCAAGCCCCTCTGGAGTGGGCTCTGCCTGTGGCACTGGGTGTTGGCAGCAGAATGTGAGTGAAAGTGATAATTCATTTCTGAGTCCTGGCTGGACGGTAGAGGAAGGAACTCTCCAATCATTCAAAGTGACAGTGTCCTTGGGACTGAATGAAGTCATGGTGGTGACCCTGCTTCAACCAAATAGATGAAGCCATGTGTCTGGGGTATGCACCGCACACAGCTGGAGAAGGGGCTCCCGAAGGAACGTGGGGTGCAGAGCCCATTTGGATGCCCACCTCAGGACTACTGCAA
Source organism: Talpa europaea (assembly GCF_964194135.1). Classification (NCBI taxonomy): domain Eukaryota; kingdom Metazoa; phylum Chordata; class Mammalia; order Eulipotyphla; family Talpidae; genus Talpa; species Talpa europaea. The sequence continues at coordinate 2,969,677 of NC_140080.1, read as the reverse complement.
GAGAATGAACACTTCTCGGAGCTAAGCCATAGTTTTGCAATTTTTTTTGTGACAGAAGCCTCTCCTTTATCCTCATTAATAGGAGGGACCAGAACTCAAACCCACCTGGTCCAAATTTTGAGCCCACACTTGTGCATCTTCGCATTCCCAACCCTTACACAGAGCTTGGTACGTGAGCCTTCACCTGGCTGCGAGGGACGGAACAGGACCTTCTCTGAGGTAATAGTTTCACGCCCCAACTCCAACACACGCTTCACTTGAGCTGCTGACAAGTGCAAAATGGACTGATTGGAGATTTATCTCTCCTACAGTCCAGCCTATGCAGCTGATTTTCTGATGAACAGTGAAATGCCTCATTGCTGACAGTACATCCTCTCAAAAGATGAAGGAGGGAAATCTAATTAATATCCCTTCAGGGTACTTTAACTACAATTCACTTTTAGTTTGCCAACCAAAAAATATCAGAAGTGGATGATAAATATGTGAAAGAAGGTAGCAGCTTCTACAGAAGCCTGCCCAGAATGGAGATCCACCTACTGTTCTTCAGCAGAAGTTATTCGGAAGCAACTTCCCAGAGTGAGCAAGAACTGTCCCTCTTCACACTATGGAGACCGCAGATTCTCGAGTGACTCAGTCCCACTTCAGTTTTAGTATGGTGGTGGTTAGTTGAAATGTCTTGATTTCCCTTTCCCTGATCTAGACTGCACACCACTAAGGTCCCAAACTCCCACATTATGTGTCCCCATGGGGATGGGTGAGTGCTGTGGAGTCCTCTTCCACGGCGACAGACGCAGCGAGCCTACAAGGAGGGCACTGTAGGCACACCGCAGCCAGGCTCCCTGACAGGTCGGTGCGGGATGGTAAACTCAGGGCAGCCACAGGAGGGGACAAGGATGAGGGCTGGAGGGCAGTTTACTATATCTTCAGGCCCCAGAAGGGGGTCACCTTGGCCATGGAGGACTGCAAGGGAGTCACTAGGTTCTGATCAGGTGACAGAAAGGAGCGAGGGGAAATCCAACCAGAGCCTTTAGGGAGTAGCTATGGGAAGACCCACAGAAACAGCTTAAGATTGGCCAGTTTGACATCCCCTCACCCCTGTGACAATGGCCCATATCAAAAAGCCTGGAATCAGCGAGTGCTGCTGAGGATGTGGAGAAAAAGGACCCCTTCATGCACTGTTAGTGGATGTAACTTGATGCAGCCTCAGTAGAAAACGGTATGCAGATGCCTCCAAGAATAAAAATGGAAATCCCATTGGTCCAGCAATACCATTACTAGGTTATTTACCCAAAGAATATGAAAACACTATTTGAAAAAACTTATGCATGCCTATCTGATAGCAGCATTATTCACAACAGCCAAGTCATGGACCCAGCCTAAATGCCCATCGACAAAAGACTAGATAAAGAAATTGTGGGATAAGTACACCATGGAACACTACTTGGCTATGAATAAGGATGAAATGGTGCCTTCTGGGACTAAATGGATAGATCTTGAGGTGGTGATGCTGAGTGAAATAAGTCAAAAAGTGAAAGATACTTACCATATGGTCTTACTCAATTGGGGGATATAAACAACAAAAAAACAAGTGGCAAAACACAACAAAAATAATTCTTAGACCCTGTGAAAAACAGAGTTCTTACCAGAGGGGATGGAGGAGGGAGGAGGTGCTGCAGGAGGGGAGGGGATGGGGTGCTGGCCCTGAAGCTCTGGGGGAGGGTGTGTGAAGAGTGGGCACACGTGGAGAGTGAAGTTGTCTGCCTAAAGTTACACAGTTGTGTAAATGATGGGCAAATCAGTGAAAGCTGAAGAGAAAAAAAGATTGACCAGTTTGAATAATTCCAGCAGGCTCTGGGCTATCGAGGTGTTCTCCAGCTGGTGGGGCCCTGGCCCTGTGGTGACTCAGAGAAGAGGGACACTGCATGCTATAAAGGGGTGGTGAGGGCTATGTACTCGCATAAAATACAGAAAGTATAAAAAAAAAAAACAACAAAAACCATGATTAATATAGCATGCATAATGGAGTTTATATCCGTATGGGAAGCAAGAAGTCTGCCCCGGAAGGGGAATTCGATACAAGGCAAGGACATAAAAGAAAGAGGGTGGTGGTGGTGGTGGTGACGGCTGCAGCGAATACACACTGGGTGCTGGCACTGTGTTAGGTGCTTGTTTGTATGTGTCATCTGACTTAATCCTCACCACCACTCCATACGTGAGGTACCTGTGTAATCACACGGTTACAGGTGACTGCATTAAATTTACATTCTAGGCCCAAGGACAAGTACTCACTAAGTGGCAGAAGTGAGGCTCAAACCCAGATATGAATGACTTCAAAGACTTTGCTCTTTATTTCTGCCCTGTGCTGAGACCTCCAAATAACAGAGCTGCCTGGCTTGGGAACACATGGGGCCACTGGCACCTAGGAGATCAGAAGGCTGCCGTGACTTCATGGGAGAAGAAAGGAAGCTTCTTATAACAGTTGGGAGCGAGGTCAACATGTTGTGGAAAACTGGTTGCCTCTAGTTTAAACTACATACCTCACTTAGACATAACATATTAAGTGTGGGAAGCAGGCAGATGAGAAGGAAAAGGTATAATAAGGACCACTAAGCATCTGAAGAGTTGGTCTTCCTACTTGGGGTTAAAAGAGCATTTAATAAATCAGAGCCATGAACTTTATATCTGGTGATTCTCAAAGAGTGTTCCATTAGTCACATCCTTCAAGCTCATTAGCTTCAGAACACCCAGACTCCTGGTGAGAATAAAGACTTGTAGGTGCCACCTTGGACTTGTAGAACCCTGGAGTCTATCTCTTAGCAAGCTCCCCAGGTAAGTTTCACATACATGTAAGCCTGAGAGTCCTTGCTAGCCCACCCATTATTTATTGGGGGCTGAAGAGCTGACACAGAACAATGAGCCAGTAGTAAATTCGCACCTGGGGCGTGGGGAGAGGTAGGGATGGGGGGGTGCAGCTAACTTAGTGAAATCAACATAAGATGACTGTCAAGAGAACCTAAAGGAAACTGAGGATTTAAAAGGCAAAAATATAAACAGGGGTGGAGGAGGGCAACACCTTGGGTAAGACCATGCGTGGGCTGGTGGAATGCCAGGACCCCGTGTCAGTCCTTCCTGAGCTGTGACCATGACCTTCTGACCTATCTCCTGTTGCCTGAGTGGAAGGCCCAGGCTTGCTTTGGAACCACCCACACCATTTCCCCCAGAGACAGAGAAGGCAAGAGCACAGCTCTGGCAACAACAGGGCAGAATCGCACAAAGATGCCAGCGGTCGTGTGGGCAAGTGGTCCAAGGAGACAGATTACCTGTGACTCGCCTCTGGTCAGGATTTTTAGGTGATTTGTCACTCTTTTTGATTTCTTGCTAATTGAATGAATATTCAGTTTAGACAATTTGTCTTTGAGTGATTCATCTTCATCATTCTTCTTGTATTTTAGAACTGAAACAGAAAAATAGTGTGTCTGAACACATATAGCTTAGGAAGTGGGTCACGTTTGAAGCCTTGGTGAGATTGATATTTGTATTTAAGCAAAAATCTATAGGATATTTGGCCTGTGCTGCAGATGCAGTTGCCCAAGCCACTGCCCAGACGTACCCCAGCCCCCCAGCTCACTGACGGTCAGAGAAGCAGTACTTGAGCTCCTCCCACATGACAGAGAGTCCTGAGAGTATAGGGAAGTTCTCCCTTTCTCTAAGACACTTGTTGTCTGGGGTCTCAGGAGTGAAGCATCAGCACCTAACTGATGAAAAGACAAATGCATCCAACATGAGAGACCTCAGATCCTTAGTGTCTTCCATTAGCTGAGAGACTTGGGGCAAGTTGAGTTACTGAACTTTTTTTACCTTGAAAATCATTTCCACCTCTTGTTTTTTCAAAATTCATATTGTATTCCTAATATTCAGCATTGGTGAGGGCATGGAGAGATGGGCAATCTTAATACACTGTTGTCGAGGATTAAACCAATACAGTTTTTGAAGGGAATAATTTGGTAGAATCTTACAAAAATGAAAATTTTCAGTCTACCATCAGGAAGTCCATGTAGAGAAATCCACTTTTCGTAATCAAGTATGCAAGGATATGCTTTCCAGTAGCAAGAATGCTGGGCGCTACCATTGCCTGACATTCTGCTTGCAGGAAACTCACAGCTCACCGCACGCAGGCAGGCCCCTTGCGGCATGCCCTTCTTACCCAGGTCCTTGCGTCTTTTCAGCTCATTGATGTTGACATTAATGTCCCTCACTGCCGCGAAGGCATCCTCCAGAGCACTGAAGTCGGGATGTGAAGCAGGGGTGGTATTGCGCAGCTCGCACAGTAACAAGGGGTATTTCATCACACGCTGGATGGGCTTGATCATCAAAGACCCCATGTCCAGTAGGTTTGGTTTGCCTCTACAGCACAGATAAGTCAAGTCAGTTTCACAAACATTAGTCTTGTGAACATTTCATTTTTATGATTTTTTAATGATTAACTATGAGATGATTTTTTTCTACTGCTTTTCCCCATTTGGCTAGATGCAAGTTCTAAACAAAAGCAGGAGCAATGGAGAACAGAAAGAAGTGCAACTGATACAGCCTACTATTAAACCAAAACCTCTAAGCAAGCAAAGGACAGATGTGTCCATCTGTCCTCCAAAATGACTGACAGTAAGACCTCCACCCTTGTTCCTCTGCCATGTTTTTTTTTTTTTTTTAACAAGCGGCTTTATAATAATAGAGGGAATCAATTTCAGCATGTATTTCGTCAAGACAGCCACAAAGAATACATTTGTCTGGTGGTATTTTTGTGATTATTAGTGAAGGAAGTAATCTCATTATTTAAAAATCTAAAAAGGAGCCTCCCCTGGTGGCGCAGCAGTTGAGCGCTGGGCTGCAAAGCTGCCCGCAGCCTCTGCAGCTCCGGTTTGATGCCCGACCGCTGGCGAGAGTCCCACATGGTACGCAGACCTCTCCTGCTGCACCCACTGCTCCCCTCAGCAGTGTACTTCATCAGTCAGCCTGCTCTGCTCTCTCCTCTGGCTCTGGTGAATTCTCTCACCCTCCCGCACTTCTGACTGATCCCAGTGCTTGTATAAATAAATAAATCAATCAATCTTGGTGGGGGGGGGGAAGGAAAAAAGAATATTTTAAAAAAATCTGAAAAGACTATGTGCAAAGTAGACAAAGCTTTGTCTTCTCTTCTGCCAAATTGAGAGGTTTTAACAGTCCCTCCACGAGATTTATAGTAAGCGCAGCGGTTCTCTAATTATTCTTACTACCCTCACTGTCCCTCACCACTGCTATCCCACAGCGACTTCCCCGGTGCGATTCTCTTTGCCAACGCACCTTCCAGTGGCCCTGCTACAGGAGTGTCAACACCTGGCTCTCCCCTTAAACACTTCTGCCATGAAGATGGAGCAACCCTTCTGCCACTCATGCTACAGGAGATGAAACATTACAGGCATGATCAGGTCACTGTCCAGCCCACTATCATTCATTTTCAGCCACAGGCAGTGATTTCTTAACATCTATGCAAAGAGATTAACAGACAGTGTCAATGAAACAGCGGTGGAAAGAGCTTTCAGCTCCTTTTGGTGGACAGATACATAGTGACTTGTTTTCCTGTAGGTAGCTAAAAAATAGACACTGTTTTCAAACATGATGAGTGGGGTTTTTATCCTTTAATGGTGGTTGTGTAGGTCTAATGTGGAATGACCACACACCCCACCCATAATTAGAAGAGTGAAACAGATCTAAAAGGATCAACAAAATTAGAAAAGATGCATCATTAGAAGAGACTGAAGCTACCTTGAAGAGCATCTGGTGGAATCTTCATTTGATAAATGGACAAACACGGAACTGATTATTACATGTGTGCACACATGCATGTGAACATGCACACACTCACACTCTCACCAATCACTCCTGTCACATCTCCACATTTTTGTTTCATACAGCATGACCTAGATCACCTTGCTTCTCTGTTTGCCAGTTTCTTCTCGGGCACCACTCTATCTCCAGCATGACATGTCATTGTCTCACTGAATATTTACAGACCAAAATGATAGGTTTCTCAGATCTTCTATAATGTGCTTTTATTTTACATTGAACTCTTCTCCCCCACCCCAAATTGCAAAACGCTCCTGAAGATATGATTTAGGTTGATGCCACAACAGCGAGAAAGACTGAAGCAAACCAAAGGCAACTTTTTATTTTTATTTTTTTTTTAAGATTTATTTATTTATTTATATAAGCACTGGGTACAGTCAGAAGCACGGGAGGGTGAGACAATTCACCAGAGCCAGAGCAGGGAGCAGAGCAGGCAGAAGGACCGAAGGACACTGCTGAGAGGAGCAGCGGGCGGCAGGAGAGGTCTGCGCGCCATGTGGGACCCTCCTCTGGTGGCCGGGGAGCAGCCGGGGATCGAACCGGCGCTGCAGAGGCTGTGGGCAGCTTCGCAACCCAGTGCTCAACCTCTGCGCCACCGGGGAGGCCCCCAAAGGCAACTTTTTAAAAAGGAAAACCAAAGTAAATATTAAAGGTTTGCAAGGAAATAGTTGCCTTATTATTTTTTTATCTTAAACTCCCTACCCATTTGCAACAAATCTACTAAGGAAGGGGTTGGGGAGAGAGTGAGGTTACTAAGGACTAGATGAAGGGGATAGTGGATTCTAACTGATGGCGTGGGTACATGTCTAAATGGATAAATGGCACAAAAGAGAAAATCAAGACATAAATACAAGGGTATATGGAAACTAAGTATGCTCCTACTTTGTGGAAAAACAAAGTGCTCCTATCAGCTGTGATTATCAGCTAGCCATACAGAAAAAATCATTAAGATGGATTCTTGAATCACTCTTGACACCAAAATAATTTTCAAATAGATCACAGAGTTAAATATTTAAAAAGCTATGTAAGACCTCAAAGAAAGCATGGCATAAAACTTGAAAAACAATCTTGGTGTTTCTAAGCAAGACACAAAATCCAGAAGAAATGATAAAGTTATCTTTAAAATGTAGCTATTTAAAACTGTACTTTAAAAACAAAAGCAGAAATAGCCATAAAGCATGCTAACTAGCAAATAACAAACAGTTAATATACCTGCTAATTAAAGAGCCATTTTAAATCTACTAGACAAAGACCAACATCTCAGTCATCAATCAATAAAAAGGTAAATAATCAGAGATGAAATAAACATATATAAAATGCTCAAGATCATTGTTAGTGAAAATTAATAACAACAAAATTAATAATAACACTCTTTTTGGCCCGTTATGTTGCCACAAGATGTAAAGATACAGATATCAATCATATGTGGTACTGGTGAAGAGAAGAAACACGGACAACTCATACTAGGAGTGGTGGGGATGGAAATTAGTCCAACTTTGTCAAATTTGCTGGCAGTGAATACTGAAAGTCCTGTGATGTAGCGAGTCCACTTTTAGAAATTCATCCTAAAGAAATAATCAAATTATGGCAGGAAGGACTGTACAAGAATGAACTCTCACATCAATCTCTGTAGGACAGAGACACAATTCAAGCATCGGTAAGAGTTTGGTACAGCGCCTCTGTGAGACAGAATATGATGCTGTCATAAAGCACTGGGGATTTAGATTCATGGATGCGGAAAGGTGTGTGGGAGGCTCTGACAAGCAATGAGGGAGGTGCGTACAGAAGCGCGGGGCAGCCTATGCTACAGTAGTCAAGATGTGTGTGCTTGAATGAACTCGGGCGGGGCTCCCCCTGGTTTACCGCCCTCATTTTGATTTTCTGTATTTTCTGACATTTCCGCAATAATTAAAAAAAATGCAAAGCTCAAGGAAAGTAGAAACGAAGAGCCCTCAGGTCCAAAGGTGATCGGAGAACACATGTATGAAAGTGACAAAAATACACATAAAACCCTGGGCTTCTGAGGGTGCTTATGTTTAGAACATGCATATTTTTCTTGCCATAGAACAAAAAAAATGGTATCATATGCCGGGGGGGGGGGGCGGGCTCTTTAGAGGAGGAAGGGTTCTACGATTATCAGTTTAATGTTATCTTTGATGTTGGTCTAAGATTATAATTCAAAGTGCACACTTTAGAAGTTATAAATATCTTTGCCTTTCTCTCTCTATTTTTTTTAAGTAGATGGTGAAAACACACAGAGACAATTTTCCATTTCCATGAGGAAGGGACTGTGGGGAAACCAAGCAAAGACCTCACCCATCAATGCCCTCCCGGCTGCAGCTCTTCCGGCCTCCGCTGGCAGGGAGCACAACAGTTCCTCAGCCCTGGACCCAGCCCTTTATCCTGTGATGTGGCAGCTGACTCCTTACTCCAGGGAACAGCAGGTAGGAAAAGAGCTCAAAGCCAACACGGCTTGTTGTCCAGCCCCCCAGTGGGATTGCCCTCCCTTGTCCCAGGCCTTGCTGTACAGAATAGGCTGCACAGAACGGGCTGGTGCTGCTGCAGGCTCCCACACGGTGGGGCAACCCAGGATTCTTGTAAAAAGATGACTATATAGTATATTCTATACATTTGAAAAGTACTATAACTGTACTTTTGTAAAGTATATGTGACAATAATTTAAAATATAAGATCATCTCGGACAACTGGAAATAAATACTGAAATCTGATGTACCAGTAATATCTAGGGTAAATGTTTTTAAAATTTTGACTTATTAAAAGCAATGAACATATTTGTAAAAAACCAGTAATTCTGACTTAGACACGAATATTCACAGCTTTTCCCTGTGATTTTTACATTTGATTTCTATAATCAAAAAAAGATACTTACTCTTGCATGTATATTTTCCTGTAAGAGAGGGGGGAGAAAAAGTAAAAGTAAATTTAGGTAAATCCACACATTTGAGGTATAATGCAAACATTAGAAAACCTTCAAAGTCCTACAGAATTTGTTTCATTATTTCAGAATCACACCACTGAAAATTTAATTTTAATATATGTACACCATTTTTGCTTCAGAGTTTATATAAGGCTAAAATCTTAATTCAGATTGTAATTAGTAAATTTTGGTCCTGTGAAATGGATCTCTACTTCAAGTTTTGTTTACATAATGAAAAAAAGAAGCTATGAACATGCCATAGGAGAAAATAAGATCACAAAAGAACCTAGGGTTGGCTTGCCAAAAACTCTCCATTCCCTTGCTTTGTTTAGGGCCTCCTGCCCTCCTAAAAGCCACAGGCAGTCTAGCCCCCAGGTCTCAGCCCTGCTGGCCTTTCTGCCAGCAGCTTTCCTACAGACACCCTGGGGCTCCTGTCCACCCCCTGCTTCCGGTCTTTGCTCAAATGTCCCTTCCCAGGGAAGCCTCTCCTGATCCACTTTTGCAAATTGTACCTGCTGCCCTCTCTACTCTTGATCCTCATCCCCTGCTTTCTTTCACTCCCCAGCACCTGTCACTTCTAATATACAAGATAACTTCCGTGTTTAGTTATTGTCTCTCTCCCCATCCCCAGCAGGGTGAGGCTGTATACTTGCTTTGTTCTGCACTGGGGCCCTTTACCAAAGAAGTGACTGGCACACAGTAGGAATGCAAAACTGTTAACTAACCAAAAAGCATGGAAATTATTCAGGCTCAATTTATAGTTTAAAGAACATGGCAAGGGCCTCCCCGGTGGCGCAGCGGTTGAGCGCTGGGTTGCGAAGCTGCCCGCTGCCTCTATAGCGCTGGTTCGATCCCTGGCAGCCAGGCAAGGGTACCACATGGCGTGCAGACCTCTCCTGCTGCCCGCTGCTCCCCTCAGCAGTGTACTTCATCAGTCTGCCTGCTCTGCTCCCCACTCTGGTTCTGGTGAATTCTCTCACCCTCCCGCGCTTCTGACTGTTCCCAGTACTTGTATAAATAAATAAATAAATCTTTAAAACAAACAAAAAAAAAGAACATGGCAGTTTTTCTCTAAAAGCCTCACGTGGCTATGGAGAGATAAAGTAATAACCTGTGTTAATAGCCTGCCACCTTATCTCTGGTTTCCAATCTTTTTGGAAAAAATGCTTTCAATATAAAAATTTTTGTGACCCCTCCTTCCCATAATAGATAGTATATTGCCATTCAATGATTGAGAAAAAATTTAATGAGAAATACCTATCCCGAATCTCATAAATTTCAATGAACTATGTTTTAAAAATGAACCCCGGCATATACAGGAATGGATGGCATAAGTGTGTGAAGTACTTGTTCCTGCGATCGTCAGGCCTGTTATCTGGATGGGGTCCCAGCCTTCCTGGAGAACCTAGGAAATGCTGAGTCTAAGACCCTGTACTCAGGAATCAAGCACAGAATTATAATTTGTAAAAAATCAGCAGCTGCCAAAATTTCAGACAATTATTACCAGCTGTTTGAAGAACTCTCCAACAATAAAATAAGCTACAAACAACTATCCCTCTGCCCAACAGTTCCTCCCACTCATTTACTGAAAGCTCATGTTCTTGCCCTCATTTCTGCTCTCTTCTACTGAGGGATTTCATATACTCCCACAGACCATAGATCAGAAAATTCTGGGGAGAAGATGAATAAAAATGAAATTTTCTCTGGAAACAAACAAGTAAACAATGTCGTCATTTGGGAATCAAAGCATATGCTTTGAAGTCAAAAGAAAAGACTGCTTTTTCACCCCCAAGTAGACAATGAAGTTTTTCCTTTTTTCTTTTTTTTTTTTTAAGATTTATTTATTTATACAGGAACTGGGATATAGGCCAGATGCACGGGAGGGTGAGAGGATTCACCAGAGACAGAGTGGGGAGCAGAACAGGCAGATCCACTGAAATACGCTGCTGAGGGGAGCAGCGGGCACGACAAGAGAGGTCTGCCGCGCCATGTGGGACCCTCGCCAATCAGCCAGGATCGAACCGGTGCTGCAGAGGCTGTGGACAGCTTCACAGCGCTGCACTCAACCACCTGCGCCACCAAGGGAGGCCCTGAAGTTTTTCCTTTTTATTTCTTCTTTTTCAACAAATAAAACCCAAATCTTTTAACATAAATGAGACACCATTTTAAATGTAAGTATAACATCATATAGAGAGGAACCTAGAGACTGTTGGGAGTTCCAGAAGGATGACACTACCTGTAACCTCAACCTTTTATTCACTCACTATTTAAAAAAAAAAATCTCCCTTTAGGGTTTCCCTGGTGGCCTAGGGTTAAATCTCAGCACTATCACTGCTATAGCCTGAGTTCGATCCCTAGCCAGGGAGCTGACCCACATATGGTGCAGCAGACCTCTCTTGTCTCACCTGCTGCTTCCCTCAGCAGTGGATTTCAGTAGTTCTGCTTCCTATTCTATCTCTGATGAATCCTCTCATTCCCCACATCTCTGGCCTGCACCTCAGATCTCCTGTGCGATTTTATATATATATATATATAATATACATACACACACACACGCAGTAAAAAAAATTCTCCCTTTAGCCTAAAGCTTTCTAGGGAATCCCAGCCTATGACAATTCAGGAAGGAAGAAGTTGAATAGAATGCATTTACCAATTTTGTGGGATAAACTAACAAAGTATCCAGCATCACTCCAGCTACTCTCAGGGGCTCATTATAATTTGACACAGTGTAGCTTTTCCTTCAAGATTCTATATAGTTTTTGCTTAAACACAATGGTGGGGTCTCCCTGGTGGCATAAGGGGTTAAGATGCAACCTATGAAGCTATCCTATGAAGCTATCTGCAGACACTGCAGCACAAGTTCCATCCCTGGCCAGGGAGCTACCCACATGGCGCAGCAGACCTCTCCTGCTTGCCCGCTGCTCCCCTCAGCAGTATATTTCAGTAGATCTGCCTGTTCTGCTCCCCACTCTGTCTCTGGTAAATCCTCTCACCCCCCCCACACCTCTGGCCTGTACCCCAGCTCTTGTATGCACAAATAAATCTTTAAAAAAAAAAACAAAAACACAATGGCATGTAACAGCAAACTGAACTGTGGAAACCGAGTTACCAGTGGGGGTGATATTAGAATACCAGCGCATGAAATACAGTGAACAAACTGAAGTCTGTTCCTTCCCATCGAGGCTGCGTGAACTTGGAGGAGCCAGAGCAGAAATATGAGCCTCCTGAGCCAGAGGCCGAGAAGTCACACATATTTCTCCTTGGGATGGTGGGTCTTGTGTAGGCAGACTCACAACAGTAGGCACGAAGCTAGCTACTGAAAACTTGGAAAAGCCCTTTTGTTCTTCTCCTACTACAGAATGAAAGATCTGGATAGCTACACCTGCATTTACAGCTCTTCTGTGTTTCTTGCTCCTCAACATGCAGATCAGAAACTTCGAATAAGCCTAAAGAGGCCAAATCATCAGCCCTTTATTTAGCAAATAGCCACCATTCGCGGAATGACTGTATGGAAGTAGTATTCCCACAATCTTGGGAGGCACTAATACAACTCTGCCAACAATATCCAGGTCGAATAAATAAAGACGCACTGATTCCAATCTGCAGGCTGGAGATGTAGACCTGGCATTGTGCTTTGGTACAGTTCTCTCTTTTCTTTCTTAAAGTCTCCAAACCCTGAAATTACTGCTTAGGTTGCACGTAGTCAGAAGGAAGCCACATGCTTCAGGGAGAAACTGGACTGTGATTTCTAAGGTAGGGGCTTAGCTGACTGCATGTCCATGACCTGAGGGTACTGGCTGAAGTGCAGACTCCTGGGCCAAAATCCCCATCCCTGCACCTGAGCCTTTTTGTGGGGGTCGGGAGGGGAGTCTAGGACAAAGCACAGGAACCTGCACTTGTCATCCACATCCCTGATGGATCTGGCGCAGGCCACTCACACACCAAGCAACTACTGGCAGAATTTGTAAGAGATGCAAAATTATTTTCTGGATATAAATATTATTTTCTGTTTTGAAAGATAATGGGCTTCAAGTAAGAGCCTAAGGTGAGGAGCCCAAGTTGGTTACAGAACCAAAAAATCCCTCTATCATCCTTCTGGAAATTCCTCTTGAATCTGGTGTGTAACTGAAATCAGTGCACACTGTCATTAAACTTTCCAGTTGGTTTTGTTTATCTACTTAACCAGAAGGTGTGATCCTGGGAGGCAAGCACTTGGGCCGAGATAGCCATTTTTAAATATTTTCAACATTATCTAGTTCTCTTAATAAATATGTATTATGCCCTCAATCAACACATTTTAATTTTGGACGAAGCGCACCTTGGTTCCTCTAAAATTTGCTTTAGCTGCTGAGGCATGACGACACCTCCCTGGTGGGGACTGCGTCTGCTTGCAGGGGAGGAGGGGACGCCACACCTAACATTCATGAGGAACCGGCAGCTGCCGCTGAGGCTCCATGAGCCCGCCATGAGGAAAGGCAGACACCAGGTAATAGCTTTGACAGATTACTTGGCCAGGGAAATCAAGCCCTGGGGTGTTACGGCCTCTCTTTGGCCTATAAACCTGTTTGAAAAACCTGTTTCTCAGAATTTATTAAAGCTTTAGCTCAATTGAGGTCAGCATTATAGTAATGTCAATAATTCTCAGCTTCCAGGCAGGGCAGTACAATTCATCATTAACTTTATTTTCATGGAAAGGCAACTTTGGGGGGAAACAGCTCTAACTTAAGCTGTTTTATTGTGATTTTCTTTCCCTTAAGAAATAGTTCTGCCAATATCATTTCCTTAGGATTTTGCGCTTTCTAAGCTTTAGCACCCTCCAGTACCTGAACTGATTCTCCCAATCAGAATGGTGCTGACAAGGCAAGATTTGGGCCATCACCAGGCTTCCAGAAAAAAAATCAAATAAGCCACCGGGGCTGGAAGTAATTTTCAATAATTGGGACTTGAGGATGTGTCCAAATCACTTCTGCCGTTAGCCGCTGCTCAGGGGGCATGAGACGGAGCTGAACTGCCCACTGGAATATTCTGGTAGGGTCCTTTTCTTTCTCTGAGGAGCCAAAAGCTTAATGAATAATACATTATTCTTCCTCCCACTCTGAACAGGCAGCACCACATCTGGCCAGCTGTTGGGGTGTTAAGCACAACCACTGGGGGGTATGGTCCCCTGTGCTGGGTTTAGAGGGACTTCCAAGGGGCTAGCTACAGTCACTTCGCTACGAGACTGCCCTCTTTTCTTCTGGAAACTGAAGAAGGAAAAGGTCTCACGAGTGACACTTCTTAGTCAAGCCTTGCCATTGACATAAGGTGGGAAAGGTGCTTCTTCACCCCAGGACAGCAGCGTGATTTCTCCCTGGGGGGAGGAGAGGGAATCTGTGTATTTAGACGCCTGTGCTCCTAAAACACAAATTTATTAAGATGGAAACAACTTCAAGCTTTAGGGCTACTCTAAGTTGATTTGCTAACAGTGAACCAAACTGAAAACAGTGGCACAGAGTGAGCTGGATCTCATCACGTGACACTGGAGACCCATCTGGTCCTGTTATGGGCCCTGTGGGCAAGGGTCTCAGTCTTATTTCTTTTTGTTTTCTCAGTACCCAGAAAGATACCTGGGGTGCACAAGCTCTAAATAAATGCTTGCAGTTTATATGAATGTATTCTTTTCCATGGTATGAAAAATGGCTTAAGAACAACAGTCACTTGGTGACCAGTAGAGGGCAATAAAGTTAATTTAAAAATAGCCTGGAAGGCTATTTCCTCAGTACTACCCTTCAGTCTCTGATTCTACTTGAATTCAGCTTCTAGACTCATGTACACAATAGGGTTCGATTTCTGCCCCCCCTCCCCCCACAGTAGAGACGAGAAGGGGGTAAACTTGAGGGTGTGCCTGGCCGGTGTGCCTTGATTCACACACCTCAGCACTTGCTATTGGGCTAGTTCCTGGCCTACGAGAGATCACCTGATACAAGAGAACTCTTAGAAATCAAAGACCCCTGGGTAGCATGTGGGCAGTGATTCTGGTTGTAAGTTCCTGTGGTAGAAAACAGTATCACAGTAAGATACCAGTTCCATGTAAAAGAATCATCCCAACACAAATACACTTTCAGAGGGAAGCTTGCACTCCCATGTTCACTGTAGCACTGTAGCAATCTCTTTTGATTGCTGAGTAGTAGTCCATATAATGGTATATACACAACGGACTACTACTCAGCAATCAAAAAAGATAAACTCATGTCATTTGCAGCAAAAGGATGGAGCTGGAGGAGATAACACTAAGCTAAATAAGTGAGAAGGAGAAAGACAACTACCAGATGGTGTTGATTGTATATGAAATACAGAGAAACCAAAGTCTCAGATAAAGCCAAATTCAAAGATTAACCCTTGAAAGCAGATTCTAAAACTGAGATATTCGTAGGGGGAGGGGAAAAGTGGGGCGAGCACACAATGGGGAGGGAGCACAGTGGACTTTAATGGTAGACTATGGGTGCTTTGGCGGGGAACACTGGGGTAACAGCCCTGGAAGGGGTCAATTCTATACTTAGAAAATACAAACACCAACGTAAACCAAGGTTACCTCAATAAAATAGAGAATCATCCCACCACACACTCATATTTATGTACATATATAAGATCAGATGAAAATGTAAACTGCAGTTATGACTACATGGTGGAACAGAAAGGGTTTTGATATTATGCCTGCTTTCTTCTGGATTTGGACTTTTATAGTGAATAGACATTTCTTCTAGATTAAAAAAAAAGTCTATTATGTAGCACAGCCCTTCCCAGCCAAGAAGGTAGGCATACTGCCCCTGAGACCAACTTCCCCAGGTCTGCCTTGTCTTCACCAGCACCCCCTCTACCCACAGTGAGTAGAGGAGCAGAGGGCTTCCCGACTCTGAGACGTTCCACTGCAGCCCTATGCGGGTCAGGGGCCCTATGCGGCCTCACAGATTGCTTGAGCTTTGTGGGAGCAGCAAGCACAATCACCTTAAGGAGGGGCTTTTCTTCCCCATTTCATTTTTTGATATTGCACTATTCTAGCTCTGCAGAGCCCTGAATTTTCTCCCGTGTTATTTTTAGTCCTCCTCGCAGGTAAAGGAAAAAAAAAAGTCAATCAGGGTTTCTGGCATGTCAGCTTTTCATAAAGAGAACGCAAAGTGGAGCTCCCAGCAAGCCTCATCAAACACAGGATTTATGTGAGGCCTTTCATCTGCCCCCAGTTAAAATGTTCCCTGCCAGGCAGCTGGGAGTGTGCTCAACCATCATTTGAAAAGGCCTTACTTTAAGGACTGGATACAGTGGCTCAAATGCTGCTTCAGTTCTTCTTCCTTTTCATAGGACTCCAGCACACCGTGGGCTTCGTCGTGGTGATAGCAGTAGATTTTATAAATGTCTTCCAGTGGCCCTTTCATCTTCAAGAAGACTTCCCCTGATAAATGCAAAACAAAAGGAAAATGACATCAGGTGAGACCCTGCTGGTATTTCACAAGCTTGTAATCTGACAGTGTGAGTAGCATTAAAAATTGGATGGGGGTTTGAATCCCAGAGGACCTCCTAAAAGTTAGAGGGAGAAAAAGTGAGGTTGGCCCCTTACCCAAGGTTATTGTAGAGAGGGCAGAGAGCAGGTGACTTCTCCCCCTTTTCTTTTCCATCCCATCTCCATCTTTTTTCCTTGCTCCTTCCTTTCTTTGATAGCCCAAAGGATGAAGAGATTAACAGAGAGCAGCACAGGAAAGCTGGCTTTCTCAGAGGTGACTGTCTCCTCGGCTGGCGGCAGGCCCTGGCTACAGTCGGCCTGTGGGGGCTTGGACCCGGCTATGCTACCAACCTGGACATGCCATAACTTGGACAAGTCCCTGAACCTGTTTCCTCAACTAGGAACATGGGGGAAAGATCCAATTCCACAGGATCATTGTAAAATGAAAAGAGGTAATGTGCATAAAGTTTTATGAACAGGACATACACATCAAATACTTGAAACCATAGCAGCTGATAATTTCTTAAAGGTATGGACGGGACAAGGTAAATTGTTTTACTGGTTTTTATTCCACTCCCATTTCTAGAGGTTCTCTGAAAGGAAAGCAACAGAATTAGAGAAATAACATGCTTTCCACATGTGATAATATAAAGAATCGGCTAGCATTCCTGTTAAAATATCAATTGGATGGCATCATTAATCAGGGTTATGACTGTCGCTTCAAAAAGTAATGTGGGCTAATTGTAAAAGCATTACACTATTATGATAAAATTGGGTCTATAACTGAGGGCCCTGGATGAAGGTTTGATGTAATCACTCACTCCATCACTTTATGACATGCTTTAAGCGTCCACTACCCAACCCAGCACTGCGATTAGGTGACTGGGGAGACACAGGAGAGATATGATGTCTGCTTTCCAAAACACTGCAAGTTTGGTATCGCTAATGATCTGGGGCTGAGCTGATTAGGAGTGACATGAAGCTGCTGATGTGGACCCATGGCAGCCCCTCCTTCTACAGAAACAGAGGCACCTTTGTATCTTCAACAGGTCTTGCAAACGACTACTTAACTCCTTCTATATGCAGAGTTAAGAGGTTTTTTACTGATATTAAGTTAAGGATGAGTAAATAAGTTTAAACAAATAAATGGTTTTCCCAAGCTCCTGTCAGGAGGTGGTGGAATGGTGGTGGTCAATTTTCTGCTTGTTCTATCATAACAATAGCCAGTGGGCTTGCAAGAAAGAAAAAAACAGGACAAAACTGCCTCTACCTATTTTATTTATTTATTTATTTATTTTTAAAGATTTATTTATTTATTTATACAAG
Organism: Talpa europaea; assembly: GCF_964194135.1. NCBI lineage: Eukaryota > Metazoa > Chordata > Mammalia > Eulipotyphla > Talpidae > Talpa > Talpa europaea. The sequence goes on along the minus strand of NC_140080.1, from coordinate 2,952,059 downwards.
CACTGGGTACAGTCCGAAGTGTGGGAGGGTGAGAGAATTCACCAGAGCCAGAGTGGGGAACAGAACAGGCAGAGTGATGAAACACACAGCTGAGGGGAGCAGCGGGCGCAGCAGGAGAGGTCTGCGCTCTATGTGGGACCCTCACCAGTGGCCAGGGATCGAACTGGAGCTGCAGAGGCTGCGGGAAGCTTCGCAGCCCAGTGCTCAACTGCTGCGCCACCAGGGGAGGCCCTACCTATTTTAAATGAGAACAAAAACCCAGTTTACATAAGCTGACAAGTTGTATTTCAGAGTGTAGGCCCAGAAGAGTATCCACTGTCCTTGAGGTGACCTTTCAATGCTTGGACCCAAAATGCCATGGTAGACAACCTAAGATACCCAAGTACCACTTTCAGAGGGTATTTAGTCTGTGGCAGTTCTGGACCCAAACTCCAGTGACACCACGATTCAGTAGAAAGTCACCCATCAGACTCTAGACTCCACCCACCTGCATTTCCCATATTTGCTCCTCAACCTCATCAGCACTGCCCACGGTTCCATCCTCGGGAGACCTACTAAGCCTGGCCGCCAGTCAGGTGACCACGCATTAAATAGATTCTTTTCTTTAGAGCTGGTGATGTGGTTTGACAGTGGGCCCACAACCGGCGACAGGGAGAGGCCTCATTCTCCCCTTAGCTTTGCTGAACACGGTGCAAGAAGATACAACTGGAAGAACTCCACACCCAGAATCAGAAATCACTGTCCTTGAGGATTAGCATGGTGACTTTGGGAATCACCTTTTTAAAAAAATTTGTGAAGTGGAAATAACAGTACATCTCAAGATGACTGAGAATTAAATGGATGTTAAAAATGTCTGGCACTAGCTGCTCAGTAAAATGTCACCGTCTCTTATGGAGACTACTCTCTTCAGAATGAGACCACCAGTACTTTTACATGATCACATTCTTTTCTAATTTACATCCAGCAATACATGACTTTCTCCTTGCCTTTTCATTGCATGGGGTTTCCCTGTGATTGTATTTATACTGTGTGTGGTTTGCTTTTTAATTGTATTTTCTTTATTTTCGATCTTTAAGGAAAGCCATGACTGCCAGCATCCTTGGAACTGAAAGGAGGAAGAAATCTTGTTTTGGTTCTGGGATTTCCCTGAGCTGGTGACTTCTACCAGTGTGAGTCTGGCCACACAAACAGTAAGGGATAGAGGGGTCGCCAGAAGAGAATAAAACAGGACAGCGACTAAGACATGAGCATAAGATGAGGCAGCCTCCCAGTCACAGTGCCAGGCAGCCAGCGGGAGCAAGGGCTCTGGCCAGTGAGGGAAGGAAGGTCCTCATGGGAGAGAGCGCCTGGCTCTGTGGACACACAGGGTCCAAGACAAGACGGAAGTGTAAACAAGTGTGTTCACCAGAAAGTAGCTAAAGGGAGAGACAGCTCTGGGCTATCATGAGGCAGAGGTAAGCACAGTCTGATGAATTCATAGTAGGATCAAACAGAAATGCCAAACACAAATGACAAAGGCATTTATTTTACCACAAACTATTAATTATAAATTCCCTTATATTTATTTTCTTGAATAGAAATGGTCTTGTTGGAAAGAATTTATCGCTCTCCCTTTAACTGCAGAATCAAATGATTTTTATTCTTTTCCAAGTAAAATTCTGTAGGGTGCTAATGATAATTATTAAAGTCAAAAGCTACTTAAGCACTCCAATTGAAGTCATTTATGCACCCAAAGACCAAGCACAACAGGGATGGGAGAATGTTCCAGTTCCCTCCCAGCCCCACCAATGTATTCTGCTTCATAATAGCGCAGATGAAGCGATGTGTCTTGCAGGAGAAAGTGATTCTGTTTCCACGGTAACATAACTCTGGGCTGCATTTCTTGGATGATGAAGGACAGCTGCTCTGTCTAATGCATGTGGGTTTGAAGGGATGATGAGCAGTGCAGGAGGGACTGAGCCCAGACCAGTGGAGGTAATTTTACCTCCGGCTGCCTGTCACAAAGGTGCTAGAATCCTATAAAATAAACATAACTTTTGTGTGCTTCTTTTTAAAATTTCTACCATCCAAGAATTTCTGCACTGGCTTCACCAAAAGCAATCGCCATGCAAAGGAGGAGGAAAAAGGCATCCTCGTTTTCCCTCAGTGATCTCCTCTACAAACAGCTTCCAAACACATCGAACCTGTTTTATGTCTAGCTATCAGTACTCCTAATTTGAAAACTGCTGCATTCATTATTGCAAATGCTCCTCGTCGGTACTCCCAAACCCCAGGCTGGGCCACACCAAACAACATGTGTGGCCTCTGTGTAATTCTGACCCTACTCCAAGAAGTTTTTTTTCCCCTGTGGGTACTTAAATCAGGTAAAACCAAATCTATTTAAGAGATCTTCTTGTCTGAGCCCTTGTTTAGGAAAATGACATGAAAAGAAATGAAGTAGCTATATTCTACTCTTCCTCCTATTTCGGCAATAATGTAATGACATTTAGGAATTCTGCTTAATGAGTGACCAGTTTTCATCTAGCACTTTGGCAGGTATTGTAGATTGAAAGAACACTTCCTTCTAGAATCTTCCATATGTTGCTAAGGGAGTGAGAAGGGCAAGCTCCAAGGTACTACACTCTGTGAACAGTAGGACGACAGAGCTATGAAGTGCAGAGGCGAAACTGAGGTGTTCTTAAGGGCCTAGAAGCTACTCACACAATGGCCTGCCCTGGAAAGAGCTAAGAGGGTGAATACACAGACACACCCAGGGAATACGGTGGGTCCAGAGCTGCAGGGAAGACCCCCAAGAGATGGTACTGGCAGCAGGGGCCAGATTTTGAAGGACCTGGATATATCACCAAGAAGTCGGAACAGACAGAGAAGTCTTCTCAGAGAAGACCCAGTCACCTCAGCAGTGTGTTTCAGAAAGATTAGTCATATTAAAGATGGCAATTGGAGAAGGAATTAGTGAGACTAGAAAAGGGAAAACAGGGCCTCCCTGGTGGTGCAGGCGGTTGAGCACCACACTGTGAAGCTCTTTGCAGCGTTTGCAGTGCTGGTTTGATCCCGGCTGGCAGGCGAGAGTCCCACATGGCGCAGCAGACCTCTCCAGTCTAGCCTGCTGCTCCCCTCAGCAGTGTATTTCAGCCAGTCTGCCTGTTCTGTTCCCCGCTCTGTCTCTGGTGAATCCTCTCACCCTCCAGTGCATCTAGCCTATACCCCAGCACTTGTAAAAATTAAAAAAAAAAAAAAAAAAGGGAAAAAAATGGAAAGACTTCCATAATAACCCAAGAACTACCTAAATTACAAAACCAGGAAGTCACAGCAGTTAAGAGGGAGAGCCCTAGATTTGGATTGCTAGGTTTCAATAAGATTTTGTAACTTGGCCAAGATCATGCATCTAGAATCAGATGAGCCAACCTGATATTTAAACTCTGCACTCTCACCCTTACTCACTAATGTCTCATTATAGAATAAGCCTCCATTTAAGTGAAAACAAGAGCTAAATTTCTAAAGATTCAGAACCCACTTCCTATCTAGACAGCCTACTTAAGTCAAGATAGTCCAGATCATTCCCCAGAGCACTCAGACCTACAAATGTAAACCTCTGTGCTTAAACTTGAACCTCCCCCAAACCACACTGTTATTATTGAGCAAAATTCCTCTCCTGCTTTATCTAAGTATCAGGAACACTTCCCCTTTGGCATTAGCACTGTGAATCATGACTTCTTATTCGTGTCACATAAAGACAGAGAAATGGGACACCTGTGCTTTTCATTCTCTGCTAATATCACTTTGGAATTGTAACCTCAGGTGAGTTTATCTTATGAAAGGTAAACTCCACTTTGGTGGAAGATTTAGTGATGGAAATTGCCAGTCAAGTCTATCGATGCTACTGTGCATGGTCCTACGATTCTCTAGCCATGTAAAATTGTTGTCCTTAGGAAGAACTTCCCACACTCTCCAGCCTTGAGGCACCATGCCATCTGTCATTTAGAAAGGCTTTTGCTCCAAGCTACACCTTTCTAAATCCTTCAAGGGCACGCTCAAAAGCCACCTTCCAAATCAAATTTTCCCTCATCATCTGGATTGAATTGATTAATCGCTTCTCTGCAAACCTGTATTCATCAGCTGTTGCTGCAGAGAAAAAACAACAACAAAAAAACACTCCCAAACTTCAGGGCTTAAGACCAGGTTACGTCAGCATGAGCAGGGCTCAGTGGGGAGGTTTGTCTCCATGCATGTTGATGGGCTTGTCATGGTTTGCCGTCAGTGGGCAGAGGCCAGCTAGCCATGGAGAGCCCTACTCTCCCACCCAAGGCCTGGACCGTGGACTGGAATGACCTGGTATTTTGAGTCTTCCCTTTCCCTGAGCAGAGAGTGGAGGTCACAGTGGATCATTGTGCCACATTCTATTGGTCAGAATAAGTCACAAAACTAGACGAGGTATAGAAGTCAGGAAACTTAAATATGACTCCCAACTCCTTCTTCAAATACAGCCTTACTGTTTTAGTCTTTTTCATAAATTTTTCCTCAAAATTGAAATATACAATTAGTAAATTTGACATTGGGAACATTATCAATTGAAGCTTCTCTGTAAATTATAATATTTTTAAATTTCCAAATCATGAACTAATTTCATACTTACAAAAGTTGAAAATATACCTGCAGTTTCCAATTATCCCTCACCCAGCTTGCCCAAGGTATACATCTTACAGAAGCATGGGATAGCCAGGGGAAATGAAGTCAGTGCAGTAGTGTCACCTAAACTACACACCTTACTGGTGTCTGAACACAAACGTTCTCTTACTGTTCTAGAAGTCTATCTAGGCTCCCACTTGCAATTATAGGTGGATCCTCCTTAGTCCTCTGTGGTCTTTAAAAGTTCCTTTTAAGTGTTGCCTTATTTTTCATGACCTCAACATTTAAGAAGAGCATTGGCCAGTCATTTTGTTGAGTGTTCCTCATTTGAGTCTGTCCACCAATGTCTAATGTTTTCTCAGGTTTGGATATAATTACACATATTTTGGACAGACGTGTCCTATCCCCGCAGATTGCTACATCACAAGGTTCAAGGTGTGAATGGGCATCATTTCTTACTATTATTGGATCACTTGACCACTGCCTGGTTTCTCACTTAAGGGTGATGTCTTCCTTTGTGGTTATCAGTGATTCAGAAGACACTTGGGAACTACCAAAGGTAGTTGCACCCACCAACTCCCCCTCCCACAAGTGGGGTTTTCCTGCAGTCATTACAACTGCAGTGCTTCTGAATGGCAATTTTCTATTTTCCTCTTTCCTTTTATATTTATTCACTGACATCTGCTGAAAGGAAGAACTTTGCCTTATCTCATTTATTCATATCACTATGGACTTGATAATTTATTTTATTCTATGGGTTATAGTCCAATACTAACATTATTTTGCCTTGAAGATGTAAACTATAATATTTTTACTGGGAAAATATAAGCACAGAGTCATCTAATACATTCAAAAAATTCTGCTTAATGGAAGATACTAAAATTCTGATTATATATACAGAGATATGTATAAATATTTGAGCTGAAGTATTTTCAGCTCAATACTGTTTTGCCATCTTCACATTCCATTTTTTATTTTAAACAAAAGAAAACTCGCCAAATTGCTTCTACTTATGATTTTCAAATATTTTTCCAAATGAACATTGGAAAATCTGATTACAGAACACAATTATTTGTCTTATTAAATAGGAGCTCCATCAAAAACTTCCGTCCATAAATTTTCCAAAGTATAATTACAGAATTTTAAAATGAAGTATTTTCTACTGCATAAACTCTCATTGTTTACAATTTTTACCTAAATCTTTGTTTTGGTAGGGATGAATTTCAGTGTCACCCCCCACCCCTCCACTTGCAGGCTTTATCCTCAATAACTGAAATTGCAGATTAAAAAGTTGAAGATAGTTTTTCCCTCTGCTGAAGACTTCAATTGAAGATGTCCAACTGACTAGGAATAAAATGCCATTTCTAAAAGCTGGTTAGCGATCAGAAGCAAGGCAAGTACATACTTTCATGATTAGTTTTTCAATTAGCATCAACTTTATTCTCCAAATTCTATATATAGCTGACTCTAACTTTATGTATATATATAGCCATGTGTGAACTTTTACTACATTCACCATTTCAATTAGTAAAACGCCATTATTACACAGGCACTAAATCAATTCTAAGGGCACTTCTGCTTCACAGATATCTCACTTTTCAGTAAAAGCATTACTTAACATAATGCTATGTTCTACCAAAATATGTAATAGTATAATTTTTAAATTGCAGTCTTATTTACAAAGAAGTCAGAAAAATCTACTTTGGACAAAATAAACTTCCAAAAAGTTTTCTTTGATTCATGAATTGGATTAACATTTTTTGAATCGTTATTGAAATTAATTGACTCTCTGTTAGACTCATCTGCTCACACTGACATAAAATTGTCAGAGTGTATCTGTCAGTAAAGCCCTCTGCTAATGCTGTCACCTCACCACCAGCCACTGCTTTACATTTCTCATCAGCCGAGGGAAGCTCAGAATTTAAAAGTAGTGAAATTAATTTAGGATAACTGTCACTGGACCTAAATGAAGTCCTGCTGCCTGAAGTGATATGTAAACACACTTCCCGCAGCTGCATGAGTTAAATCACATACTTCGAAGACAGTCTTTTAAAAAATTAGCTGCTCCTTCAGCATATTTCTGCTTTCCACTGCCTTATGCCAATGACAGCACTGCGGTGAGTGGTGGTTATTTTCTGCCATATATTCATCATCAACTTTCTTGAGAAACAGAAAATCAATATTCAATTTTTATTAAACGTGCTTACACTAACCCCTTGCTTCTGAAAGGGTTTATTGCAAAATAAAATAAGCATAACCAAATAATGGAAAAGTTATAGATAGATTTATATCAGACTATAAACAACCCAGCTGCTGTAGCAATAGTGTCCACATACTCTAGCACGACTGTGAGCCTTTGCTTCCTGTGCACAGTTCACTGACATTTGATCTTTAATCTCCCCATTAATCTTTAATCTCCTGGTGGTTTCATGGCTCCCAGGTTATGATGTGAGCCCTCAGCGTGAGCCAGGACACAGCTCGCAGTCTACCCAGGGGACAGCAGGGTTTGAGTCTCAAATATGCCCCAGCCAACAGAGCAGGAAGTAGTCAGCGTTGCTAGTTGCTCTTGCCCAGAGGTGATCATCTAAAGCTAAATTACCTTCCAAAGGGCTTACTTCCATCATCATATTGAGAGAGCCTCAACCTTTGAGTTAGGGGAGAGACACAAACACTCCACTCACAAGAGGAACTTTTAATCACAGCAGTGATTGATTGGATTTAAACTTGTCTGAAAGAGAAATCTCTTTGAGCCTGCTGGCCTTGAGGTCTGTGAAACACCACAAACAGCCAGGTGGTTTCTTTAACCTTTGGACAACACTGGTCTTGCTTACTAAACATTAGATGGCCCATAAATGCTTAAGAAGGTCAGTTCATGCCATTTGTACAACTCTGGTTTTCATTAGCAAATAGGGACAATGAATTAAGACAGAAGGTGGTGTGTGTTTGTGTCTAATTGTGTGTCCCCAAGACAGGATCCCCATCAAATGGGTAATGGTGGTTATTTTGTGGGTTATTTTGTCATGGACGGCACATGAAAAGGACTCTTGCTGTCTTTCTGTGTTAATAGTCTGGTAAGTACCATTTAGTCCATATTATGAGTAAATAGAAAAAAAATGATGAAACTTTTTTTTGAGAATTCTTAACCTATGTGGCACTATGTATATGATATCCTAGATGTGGTGACTGCCTTCATGAATTCACAACATGTCACTAACTTTGAAAGGAAAGAATAAAAATTTGGCTCAGTAACACAACTGTACTTTTCCCCCCCAAAAAAAATCTTACCAGTGTAAGAAAATAACCCATACAGTCTGAGAGGAAAAACTTATTTAGAAAGCAAATGATGTAGAAAAAACAAAAAGGGCAGATAGAGTAGAACTTGTGTGTTTTATAAATCATATAAACTCTTCATTGAAAATAATGGACAATTCAGAAATCAATCAATTCATAGACATAAGATCTGCAAGCCATTTGGACTCAAGTCACTAAAGCTATTAAAGTCTTTAAATATTTAATTCTTTAAGGATCAAGTAAGTGGTAGCCATAAAACAAAATGAGAGAACATCTGGAAGGCAGAGAGGTTGAAAAGATTGAAAATTAAAAAGCAAATGGTGTACTTAGTGCTACTGTGGGATTTCAGAAAATGGATAGAAACCCATTTGAAAATAAATACAGAGTTTGTGTAATTACAATGAGCCTGAAGGAAGATGGTTTAGCATTTATACATCTCCTGGGAAGCTTGATGAGTCAGAGACATCAAACCCAAGCAAAGGAGGTTATTGAAATATTATTTCCTGTTGTGCTATAGAACTGGAGCAGAGAATAAACATACCAATGACTTGCAGGGCTGGTTCCACATCTGTGGTAGCCGCTTCCAGTGATGCCAGCAGCTTGGCTGAGATCTGATGCACGGATTCAATGTTGCTAAACAAGCTATCCATGTCCAGCCCATCGATCTGAAGAAACACAAACAGTGAGCCAGCAATGGAGAGAAGCCTTGTTTCAGACACTTTCTGCCACTCAACAACATGCATTTTATAGGCCACCCCAGGCTGCCTCTATCCAGTCTTCCTGTAAACATTCTTCTTTGGGATTTCTAGACCAAATGTGCAAATTTTTTTATTGATTTATTTTTTATTTATTCCTGCATCAAGAACTGGGGTATAGGCGAGAGGTGTGAGGGGTGAGAGGATTCACCAGAGACGGAGTGGGGAGCAGAGCAGGCAGATCGACTGAAATACACTGGTGAGGGGAGCAGTGGGGAGAGAGGACAGGTGGGTCAGCTCCCTGGCTTGGGATCAAACTTATGCTGCAGTGGCTGGTGATAGCTTATTAGAGCTGAGTCTTAACCCCTGCGCCACCAGGGAGGCACCCTTTCAAATGTGCAATTTTTCTCAGCAGAAATCGGATGGAACATCTGTTACCTCTAGTCCTTTGTTTTGGCTAAGTTTTAATGAGTTGAGTACACATCTATACTGTCCTGTAAGGACCAGGTGGGAGGATGCGGGCAGCCAAGTGGGCGCTCTTGTGATGCCTTCTAAGATGGTGTGGACCAGTGCTGGCACTTCCCTGCTTATATAGCATGAGTCAGAAGTTACTCTAGGCAAGTCCTATTTTCAAAGTTCTTCCAAAACCACAGATGTTCTAAAAGCAATGACAAGTAGATGTGCTGAGTTGCTTCCTGCTTTATTTCTTAAAAGAAATACGAATGAAAATCTTCACCAAACATGTTCTGCTAATTACAGACTCATCATATTTTGTAACTTCATGCATACCCTCAAAAACCAGTGCAATTATTCCTAGATCTTGTAGCTGGTGCTTCTAATAATTCATTCATTCATCCACCCTTTCATTAAATATTTTCTGAGCACCTTCTATATATAACAAGAATTATACTAAGCCAAACACTGTCACAGGGACTGGGAGATTAAGAGGGATGGCCAGCTACCCTGAGTTATCTAAGTAGAATGCAGTGAGATTCCTGTCCTCACTTTTGCTGGGTCTCACTCAAAATCTTTCTTTGGAGTTTAAGTCACATCGTCTTTCATAACTAGTGTCTAGTTGGGGGATGATTAGATTAGTATACACACCAATGGCTGCCATGGGTACAAGGAGTAGGTACCTTTATCTATAGCTTACTGTATGTGGCATTATAGGTGAGTAGCCATCATTAATGATCAAGTCTTAAGGGAACATCATAGGTAGAAAGCAAAATTGCTAGTCTAAAGCCAGGAAAGCAAATTAAAGGACCCCACAAGGAGTTCAGCTAAGAAAGAGAAAAAGGGTCCGAGAAATTAAGGAAAATTAGGAACAAAGAATGGAGAAGCAGTGGATATGCAAGAATTTGGAGATGAAAACACGGTAACTTGTTCCTCAAGCTCTCAGTATCCATTCCTCTAGGTGACAAAGTCTATTTAGGTGGCAAGAAGGAGGCTCATCTTTGTATCCCATCTCCTTGCAACACTGATTCACCTTTTGTTCTCCATCCTGGGCATGGTTATTATTTTGATAAAGATAGCCTGTCATTAAACACAGGAGCATTAATTTATGTTGCACTTTGTTTAACACTGACTGACGATGTTTCAGCTCTCAAATATGGTCTTGCTGCACACAGTTTGTTCAAGCATCTTGGGAAATTCCTCATCTTTTTTGATCACCAGTCTAATCCTGAAGCTAACTCCCAGGCTCATTCCTGACATAAGTCAATGTACTGGTATGTAGTGGGTTTACTCCAATACAGGAGCATATGACTTCTTTCACATATTCTATGTTTTACATATTCTAGAAAGGTAGATATGTTTTACATATACTGGAAAGACAGATATCTCTTTAATACACTATGATATTGCAATCCTTGTTAACTTTTTTTTTTAAATATTTATTTATACAAGAACTGTGGTACAGGTCAGAGATGTGGGAGGGTGAGAGAAATCACCAGAGACAGAGGAGGGAGAAGAACAGGCAGACTGACTGAAATACACTGCTGAGGGGAGCAGCAGGCGAGGCAGGAGAGGTCCTCTGTGCCATGTGGGTATCTCCCTAGCTGGCTGGGAATTGAACCCACGCTGCAGAGGCTGTGGACAGCCTCACCAACACTGTGCTCAACCAGCTGCGCCACCAGGGAGGCCCCTTATTAACTTTTAGAGTCACTAATTCAGTATCTCACAAAATGTCCCTTCACTAGCACTTACTGAACTTAGATGGGGCACATGTGACTTTTTATTTTTTGCCTGAAGTCTACAGCTCAAGATTTTTGAGTTGCCCTTTTTTTTTTTAACATTTATTTATTCATGCATACAAAAGCCGGGTACAGGCCAGATGTGTGGGAGGGTGAGAGGATTCAACAGAGACAAAGCGGGGAACAAAACAAGCAGATTGGCTGAAATACACTGCTGAGGGGAGAAGTGGGCCAGACAGGAGAGGTCTGCTGCACCATGTGGGTATCTCATTGGCTGGGATCGAAAGCACGCTGCAGAGGCTGTGGACAGCTTCATAGCGCTGTGCTCAACCTCCTGTGCCACCAGGGAGGCCCAAGACTTTTGATTTCCATATTTAAAGAATTTTTAATATTCTATGTAGGCACTGAGTGTTAATTAAATCACAGATTTAACTTTGTATAGTGTAAAATAACTTTTCAAGTTGTGTATGACTCAAATTTTTGCCGATTCATTTATTTTAAATCTGCTAGCTGTATGCTTCTTAAAAATCACATTTTGAAACGAAGTCTTCTAAAGGATATAAAATTTCATCCCTCATTTACTTGCTTTATAACAGATCAGTTTTAAGTCAGAGTATACCCCACTGTCATATCAGTGTGTTGTGGAAACTTTATTCTGAGGAGCTGAAAGTACTTCATATTTACTATTTCACATATCATTCCATCTTAGCTTTATAATAGGAATCCATCTTATGATAGGGAAACTGATGTAAAATGAAAAAAGTAAAAATTATGACCTTCAGGATAAAGTAGGGACTGGAAATTGATCTTTTAGTTCTAGGCCTTAGTCCATTACGGTAAATACTAATACTAGAATACTCTGCCATCGCATTTGGATTCCTGGTTGGTTTCTGAGTTTTTCACTTCAATGATTTACATCTCAAGGTCAGAATCCTGCATATCTGTTTAATTTAAATTTTAAATTCATTTAGCAAGGAATTAATTCTATATTCTATGTATAACTTTAATTCAATGCAACAAATACAAAATAACAAAAATACATGTTTTAATTCCATTTCTTTCTGAAGGACAGTAAGGATTAAGACATCAATTGGCCTGGTTTCAATCACGTATCACCATGAGCCCATGGGGATTCCATGAATTATAAAATGAATTCACATTCAGTTGCTGCTCTGCAGGGAACAAACAAATGTCTGGTCCAAATAGGCTTTTAAAACTAGTAAATATAGATGATTTTATGGCTATTTATATAAATTCGAAGAACCATTTATATACATTTATTAATCATTTACCAGAAACAGGCAATGTTCTATGATCTTAAGTAGACCTGTATTTTAAATGGATAAAAATACATTTTTTTAAAAAATTAGGCTAAGTATGCATTATTCTAAGCAAAATGAATATATAATTCAAATGAACAAAACAGAAAACTTAAAATCCGATGTTTCTGTTGTCAATTTAATCCTTTGCATTACAGATGTATTCCCTATAGAATATATTCCAAATAGCAAGTTCCTGTAACATTTGAAACATTACTGGATTTATACTTGCATATATTGCAAAAGTCCCCAGGTATGAATGTGTAAGGAAAACATACCTATAGAATGATATGACTTCAGAGACTGTAATCATTGGTGTAGAATTACTTTGTACCCAGGAGCACCTGACATTTACTGTTTTCAAAGCTTTTGTGCATTTTTCTGCTAGTCCAAGCTCACAAATGCTTTGCCTTCATATCCCTTTACAACATTCAACCCATTTGAAATGGATTGTGGTTATGATATGGTCTGTCCATCAGTTGGCCCATTTCTCTGCTCTTTCTGTAGCTGTGGATAGCACAGCAGCTCTGGCTCTACTAGACCTGCTGGAACTGTCAGTTATGGTGCCCCACTCTGACCCCTCCCCCAAATGACAGCACTGACCAAGCTGGCCACTGTGACTGGCCCAGGATGGGCAGTTTCCAAGCACAGTCAATGAGAATCTTTACTGATTTTTAATCAGTGGTTGTTGGAAGGCTGTAGGCTCTAAGTACAGGAGTTTCTGTTTTCAGCACCCATCTGTGGGGAGAGTTTGGCTGTGATAAGTCAACAGAGAGGGAAGCTAAGCCTGTCATCATATTAGCTCCTATATCTAGCCCTGCCTAAAACAGTAAGACAGGCTAATTACAGAAGGCAGCATTTTGTGTTTTTATTTTAAAAAGTTTGAATTTTGTTACCTATAGTTAATAGGGGACTAACACTTTTATTTCTATTCAAAATGTCACTTCCTCTAGGATACCACTGGGTGTAACAGCTCCCTGGGTTAAAACAAAACACTCAATCTCTTTCGTGGCCATGACTTTTGCTTTGCATTACTCCCTGCTTGTACTAAAGTCCAGTACCTGCACCCAGGATATTTATCATTGTATCTGTCTCTATGTCAGATCTATGAGTTCTTCTAGGACATTTGTCTCTCTGAGTTATTCGAATGCCCCACTTTATCTAATGCCATGCTGGGGTCATGCCTACTTAGTCAATAAAAGCCTGACGATTTGAACTAAATCACTACACTTTAAGTGACCTATTTATCCTGTGGGAGCTATAAATAACTGTTCCTTGCAATCACCTTCTGGGATTCAGAATAACAAGTATGCAGAGATCAAAAATGGCTTATAGAGAAAAATCAAAATTACCTAATTTTTACCTAATTTGGCTATTTAAAATATCTTATTAATGGATTTTTTATAATTTTTCTACTTAATCTTATCTGCAAAGACAGATTGTTGTGCCCAGTCCAACCATTTGTATACCTGGAAAATCTGCTGGCATAGGCCAATCCTCCTGCTCAGCCTACGCTTGGGAAACTATTGTTTACTGTTTTCTGCTCCCATCCCTGGGTGCTCAGCCTACACCACAGGGAGGAAAAGCAAATATCCTTAGGCATCGGGTAGGCATCCAAACACTAGCATCTTTAAATGGAACACTGAGAAGAAGTCTAGAAGCAAACTCCTCTTTCAAATAAATTAAGCTATTATCTCAAAGGTAGTTTATGTTCACTGCAGAAAAATAAAGATGGGCAGATAAGCAAAAGAGGGAAAATACAAGCACCTATGACTATACAGTAGAGCAATAACCACTGACATTTTGAGATACGCCCTCCCATGTTGTTTTTCTCTGCACACATCTGTACAACATATGCATGCCCTTCCATAATGTTTTCACTTTTTTAACTTAGCAAAACATAAACAGCTTCATATGATTAATTTTCTTCAATTGCATCATTCTTAATGCCAATATTATGTGGAAATATTGCCATCTACTCTGTCATACTGAAATGTATATAAATTGCTGCCTTCACTCTTAGAAATACTTCTCCTGGGGCCTCCCCGGTGGTACAGCAAGTTGAGTGCAGTGCTGGGAAGCTGTCCGCAGCCTTTGAAGCGCGGGTTCAAGTCCCAGCTGGCCAGGGAGATACCCACATGGTGCAGCAGATCTCTCCTGTCTTGTCCACTGCTCCCTTCAGCAGTGTTTTTGGTCTATCTGCCTGTTTTCTGCTTTCCATTCTGTCTCTGGTGAATTCTCTCACCCTCCTGCGTCTCTGGCCTGTACCCCAGTTCTTGTATAAATAAATAAATCTTTAAAAAAAATACTTCCCCTCTTAAAACTTTGTTCACCCCTATGATTATTTCATTATAATAATTTCTGTAAGTATAGTGGCTAAATTAAAGATGTCAATATTACTAAGGTCTCTTTAAAGCCCTGGCAAATGTTAGCAGTAATTAGCAACACTTTTTTCCCTTCTAATAGCCAATGGATTAAATACCACTGGGTATAATTGTCCTGACCTCAATTTAGAAATATACTCTTAGTCTTCTAAGTAATTGAAATCCATGACTTTGGAGTTCCAGATATCTCTATATAATACACACAACAATGAGAGAAAGGAAGAAAGTAAATAGCATTGCTTTTGAGGGCCATGGCAGTTGCCACCACCCACATGCTTCTCTGGAAACTGTCTCTAGAAGAGACTTGACTGTTTCTATTTGGTGTGGCTTGCAGTGGATCTAGTTTTAACCTAGATTTGCATTATTGTAATCATCAGGTGCTGGAATTCCTGAGGACAAATCCACCATGAGTGCCCATGATTCCGTCCCTTCTAACCCTCATATTAGGCAGAACCAAGCTCAGTGTTATGGTGAGGCCTGGTGACAGGTTGCTCCACTATGAATGTCAAAACATAAAAGTGAAAGATACTTAAAGTGTAGCAAGTAAGAGGAGAACGGAAGAGAGCTGAAAATGTACTTTAAGAAAACTGTAAGAGTTGGAAACCCAATGAGGATCCTCTATGGACATTCTGAGAGGGAAAAGTCAGGTCTTATTTTATATTTTAATGGGAACTGAAAAGGGGATGCTTGTGAGACAGAAATTGGAGCAAGTGGAAAAAGAGGATGTTGGCAGAAGGCCTTGACAGCCACCGGGCAGGCAGGCTGGGATAATTATCTAATTACTATGGCATTTGCTCAGACACTTGGCTTCTCTGTTACAAAGCTCTGCAGGGTAAACCAGTCATTATTTCATCAGGTTTCTTAAAACGACTGATTTGTATGTGTGAAATCTCCTGCTGTGAAACTAGATTCAGAGCTGGCTCACTGAGTCAAACTACAAGCTGAATGGGTAGCAGAGCCAGAGAGCAAGCCTTTTCACTAGTCCTGAAGCTAAGGCCTCAGTTCCCTGAAGCTAGTGCCAGAAACACCCCCAGCAGGGACCCGTGGGCATGGACAGGCTGGTCTCGGAGCACAGAGGCAATCCCTTTGCAGAGGGTGAGGTTCCAGGACCAAAATCTTTGTGTGAGAAAGGGAAAGGGCAGAGCCAGTGAGTGAATAAAAGTCAGACAAAAGTTGGTCCAATTCAGGTAGGTCTCAGGTTGCTGAGAGAGGAAGGGGATTGACAAGTCCTTTCTGAACTCTGTGTAGGAATAGGAAAGGAAAGAGCTTATCTCCATATCCCTGGATAAAAAGTCAGCACCTCATCAAGGATCCCTGCTTTGGTTTCTCTTCCCCCAACACAAGGGACTGCAGGAAAGAAGTGGCCTGGTAGAGCGAGAGGTGGTCTTCAGGTTGGCTACATTTTCCTACTTAGAAATTAGGAAGAAATGCTCAGACCTGGCTGGTCCAAGCATCATGAGGAGGTCAGCTCTAGAAATACGTGAGGTCAGAGAGAGGGTGGCAGCTCCCAGAGGGGCTGAGAGGTCATCACAGAACAGTAGGTGTTCATCAGTGAAGAGTGAAGTAAGAAGCAGTTAGAGGGTTTTGAGTAGAAGAGGGGAGTGATTTGGCTGCTTGAGACAAGGTGGAAGGAGACGGGTCCTATGGTTTTGTGTACGTGTGGTGATTCAGACAGTGGGTCAGGCATTGTACACTCATTTCAGCAATTCTAATCACATTCGTTCTTGATCCATACATGGCAGAACCGCCGTAATCTTGTCATCATGAGGACAGGCCCATGGTCAGATTGGCAAAAGCTGTCACGCAACTGGATCACTAAGATGGCCTTTGAAGCTAGCTTCCTTCGTGCCTCTTTTTCTCCCTCCCTCCCTCCCTCTTTCCTTTCTTCCTTCCTCCCTCCCTCTCTCCTTCCCTCCTTCCTTTCATCTGTCACCCTGTCTCTCTCTTTCTTTTATCATTTGGTGTGTACTGAGATGCTCTATATTTTGGCATTCTGAAGATCTTCTAAAAGCAACCTCAGTGTTACCAATTTAGGGAGCATGGCTCTTAAACTTATTATGTACACAAGGAGCAAAGAAAAAGCAGATTGAGACTGTTCTCTGATGCAAAGATTTCACTACCATAGCATAGTACCTGTAAATCAGCCTAAAGAATCAAGGTAATATTCTCCATATTCTATGTTGCTTGGTTATAGATATATAGATCTAGATATATAGATCTAGATAGATAAGTAGATTATAGAGATGAATACACACAACACACACACACATACACACACATATATGTCAATATATATTCAGTGAGGAATTCCATTAATTCTCCCCCTTTTTTTCTAGGTGGATAGTTACGTGGTCTTCAATCAGAGCGGACACAATAGAGGTAATAAGATTTTGGATATGTTGTGAAGGCTGAACTAAAAGAATTTGCTGATCAACCCAATATGGGATTTCAGAGAGAACATCAAGAATGATTCTGGGGTTTTTGCCCAAGCAAAAGAAGAATGGAGTTGCCTTTCACAGAGGTAAGAAAGAAAGGAGAGCAGCTCTTAAAGGGAAGTCAGCATGACTTTGCACATGAGAAAGTTGGGATGCCTTGTAGACAGATGCACGTAGAGATATGAAGAGGTGGATGTAAGCAAAGCTAGACTCCAGGAAAAATTCTAAACCGGGAGTTAAAACTTTTGTCACCCATCAGTGTTGTAGAAGGCATTAGAAGTCAGGATGAGAGAGAAGAGGGCTGCAGACAAGCCCTACCCAACTTTTCTGTTTAGAAGTAAGAACTAGCTAGCAAGGGAGAGCTAGAGGGAGGGCTGGGGCAGTAGGGGTACCCATGAGTAGGAGGTATTCTGAGAGACAGAAAATGGAGGTTTCTCTGGCAGATGCTGTCAACAAGTGAGGAAAACTAATGCCTTCGCCTGCTAATGTGTAAAGCAATTGTTTGCTGGATAACAAATTAGCATAACCATTTAGCATAACTAATCAAACGCTCCTTCTGTCATGATTCCTTTGACTGTTATTTGACTTTTTATGTGTTTATGAGTTATTTTCTTGACCAGATTATAAACTCTTGTAGGGCAGGGCTATGACATGAATTTCCTTGATTTCCCTGCAGAGCTGGGCAAAGGGCATTGCAAGCCTTAGACACTTGACAAACATTTAATCTTGTAATTTGCATATTCAACTAAAATAGCACATGCTTCATGAAATGTGGCCTGGTTAATCTATTTGGTAGTGATCTGTCCCTTCTCTGACCTGCAACTGCACTTATTAACTATCTCTCTGCATGGTCAGTGATCTTTTCATAGCTGAGTCTCGTCATCTCTTACTAAGGGTTCTTTTTCCTTTGATGGCAGGGGATGTGGCTCACGTCTGTATAGACACCAAGAGGCCTACAATTAATTAATTGACTCATGTAATCATCTACCTTGTGTGCATCTAGGATTTCACTGAAATAAAAAACTGAAGAAAAGATAAGCCACAGAGTGGGACACAGTATTTGCCAAAGACAAATCTGATAAATGTTACCCAAATATATAAAGAACTCTTAATTAAAACTCAACAGTAAGAAAACAAACCTTTATTAACAAATAGACCAAAGACTCTAACAGATACCTCACCAAAGATGAACAGATGGCAAATGAGCATATGAAAAGATGCTCCAAATCAGATGTCACAGGGAAATGCAAACTAAGACAATGCTGAGATACCACTCCATCTACTAGAATGGCCAAACTCCAGAACACTGACAACACTAAATGCTAACGAGGATGTGAAGCAACAGGAACGCTCATTGCTGGTGGGAACAGCCACTTTGGAAGACAGCTTGACAGCTTCTTAAAAACCAAACCAGGACCAAGCAACCATGTTCCTTCGTTTTACTTAAATGAATGACAACTACATCCACACCAAAGCCTGTGCCCACATGTCTACAACACATTTCATAACTGCCAAAACTTGGAAGCAACCATAACGTCCTTCAGTAGGTGAGTGGATAAAATGGTCATCCAGACAAAGGAAAATTATTCAGCACTGACAGGAATGAGCTATCAAACCATGAAAAGACATGGAGGAAACTTAAAAAAAGCATATTACTATGCAAAAGAAACCAATCTGAGATTATCTACTTTATGAATCCAACTATGTGACATTCTGGAAAAGGCAAAACTATGGAGACAATAAAAAGTTCAGTGGTTGCCAGAGGTTGGAGTAGAGAGTAGAAGGGATGAATAGGTGGTGCACGATGGACCTTTTAGTGAAAATACATAACTCCATAATGATAGCTTGATGTCTATACATTTGTGAAAACACACAAAAAAGTACAACATCAAAGGTGAACCTCAATTTAAATTATGACATTTGGGTGATAATGATGCCTCCATGTTGGTTCACCTGTTGTAGCAAATGTAACTGTCTACAGGGGGATGTTGAGAATAGGCAAAGTTAGGGCTTGGAGTATACAGGAAATCATCTCAACTGTGCTGTGAATAAAAAACTGCTCTAAACTAACAGTATTTAAAAAAGAAAGAGTAACTGGGTGATAGTAAAAAGCATGAGGGGAAAAAACTGCTATGCCTTTTAAGCAAAAATGAGTGGCTATTATTTTGGCAAACAGTACAGTCTTTTAGTAAAGGTGACAGCCAGAAAAGACAATTTGGACAAAAGTACTTCCTTGTGATGCTTAAAAAACCATGACAAAAGATATTTTCTCACCTACTGTTTTTTCCTTTTCTTTAGTAGGCAAAGTTTTAGTAAATAGCTTGGAGAAGTCTAATTCTGTCTTCTAAATATACATGAAAACTACGAAATTTTGATAATTACTAGTCAAAATATTTTTGTCTTGGTTCTTTTAGCCAGTATTTCAGGGAACTCTCATAACTGGAATTCTGTCTTTTGCCCAGCGAGAGTAGCAAGTGTGGAGAAGTGAGCCTGAGAGCTGAGCTGGGGAGGAGGGCGGGAAGGGGTTCGCACAGACAGAGGGTAATCTCAGGCTGCACCTCCAGGAAGCAGAGCTAAATCCGAGAGGCGCAGTCATACCTCCCTGTGCTGTTTCTCCGGAGAGAGCCTCCACCCAGCGACACAGTCAGGCTGGCACTGGGTGGGCAGCACCCAGCCTGAGGGGTCAAGACAAGCACCTGGGATGCCACTTGCGGCTGGGAAGGGAGGCCGCGAGTGGAAGCGGAGAGGTTCCCAGGACACGGCTGTCCCCTTGTCAGGACAGTAAACGGCTCTAGGAACCCGCCTCAGGGGAGGGGGCGGGCATCCAAAGCTCCCAGTCATGGAAAATAATATTTAACTCCTTTTTTTTAAACGCCTTTTAAAACAGAGAATTCCAAAGAGCTAGAAAAGGCTTTCACCTGACTCAGTGGCGTAACCAAGGCTGCGCTTCCAGGGACCCTGGGCCATCTTTTTGTCGCATGTGGTTATTCATGGTGTGGCAGTATCTGGACACTCTCCTAGGGATGAGGCATCGCAGGCCCTGCCCCCCGCCCCCCCACCCTCTCTGAGCTGCTTTGGGCGCCTCTCCGTGTGCTGACACCGTGCTTAGGCTTTCCTGGGGCTGAAGCAGGGCCTGGGGCCGGGTCCGCTCCCACCCTAGTGGCCTAGAACAGGGCCAGGAAGCGCCCGTCGTGAGGGAGAGGTCAGCGGGAAGCCCAGGCCGTTGTCCCACAGAACCACAGGCCCCCACGGCGCAGCACGTGGGCAGGGGTGTCCCGGGGCTCCGCTTCCAGGGAGCGGCACCTACGCTCTCCACAGATCTGGGGTCCTCTGTGAGGGCGCTGCTCCCCTTTACACGACACCTGGGGTTACAGGCAGGCGTCCTCGCTGTCCCACAGGCAGCCCGCGCCACTCGCGTTTACGACAGCCTGGGCGAGCAGGCGTCCTTTACGTGCGCTTTTACGACAGCGTGGCGTGGGTTTGCGGCAGCGGCGTGGGAGCGTGAGGAGCGACGCGCGTTCCGCAGGCCGCTTGCCACAGGCGGCGCGTGCTCCCTCGTGCTGGGCGCGGCTGTGATGTCAGGGCTTCCCTGCTTGGAGTTGGTAGGTTCTTTGGAGGACCCTAAAAATAAGTGCTCGCTGAGGGTTTCTTTGCCTTTTGGGCGTATTTTGCGGTCTCCGCTCTGGGACAGCGGGCATGCGGCCTACGCCGTGTGACTATTCTATACAGGGAAAAGGCCCCATCGTGGTGTTTATGGTATGAGGCCAGTTTCTTGTGGTTTTTTGCATATATGTTTATATGTTCATTCCTTCATTTTTTAAACTATTATGTTCTAAAGTATTTTTTATAGTTATTTTCAACTGAGGTAATATTGGGGTACCCCCATCAGCTATCGCCATCATAGTGTACCCAGTCACCCATACCCCGCCACCATGGTTCGTTGTGCTTCCTTCCTCCCCACGTTGCCCCCTCCCTCATAATTCCAAATTCATAAAATACTTCAGGATATTTGAGTATGCCCAGACAATAAGCCAAACTATTTCTACTGTATCGTTCTAATAAGTAGTAGAGCCTTAGGTGAATGTTTGCTACTATAGATATTTTTCTTAGGAAAATTTCAGCACAGTTGTGGCAATGTAAGGTATCCAGATTTAACAGAGTTCAATTGACCTCTTGTGACTATAAACCTATATTTTTGTGTTTTTAAGAAAACACGAAATTTCACAAATGCATGGTGAGTCCAAATAAGAGCAAGTTAAAATGTAAACACATATCTTTCTTACTACATAAATAAAATTTATCAAATGTATATTGAAACTTATATGTGTCTATACTTACACATGGAATATTCTTGAAAGGCTAAAAAAAAGGCTAGTAATGATATTTGCCTTTCTGCAAAAGGAAATTGGGCCACTATAAGATGCTATCATCTCCTTGAAATCCTTAATACTTTCATATGATGTAGATTTTAGAAATGAAAAATTAGAAACAACATATATTTAATTTCTTCTAGCTACTTTTTTCCCCAATTGCTTTTTAGTCCTTACACATAAGTCCCTTTACCAATGTTTGCTTAGTTCAATTTATTTTGACCTGCTGCCAAAAATAGTCCTATTGCCCTGTTTGGATAGTAAATAACTGGAACCCGTTTTCCCACTAAATGTTTCAACACTGAGTGTTGTGGGTAACTTTGACCTGCTTTACAAAACCTCTCTTAGTGCTGCTATTACAGCAGATGTAATTGCTGAATCTGAACCCTGCTTTTAGTTAGGTGAGGGTTTGTTCACAGAAAAGCCACAATTGTCACAGAACAGTTATCAGTCAAGAGCTGGGTCTAGACTGTCACCTGCTCATTGATACCTGCTTGCAAGTTCACTCAGATAAGCCCAATGCTTTTCTCGGTTTTCTCTTCCTTCTTCCAAATTTCACTTACATAAACTGATTTATTTCTTCTAGGACTGAAAAACTTTGGCTTGGATGCATAGAGATAAGCTGTGGAGGCCATACGATGCAGCAAGTACATCTCCACAAGAGAAAAGATTTAGACAGAAAGGCAAGTCTCACATGATTTCCTAAGGTCGTAGCCAAATGCAGCCTGTCCATGTGAAATATTTCCTTCTGGTGCCTTCAGGTTTAGCTAAGCCTGGTTTGCAGATTGTTACATGAAACCATGTGTATGAGTTCATAAATTTGACATTAGCTGATAACAGGTGGCATATGTGCAGGCACTGGTATTTAAATACTTTGGAGGACATGAAAAAGCTAATGAATACTGAAAAAGTGGTGAAGTTAATGAACTGGTGACTGCCACTAACTACCTCAACACTTATGTCAGGGTTTACCAGTCACATGAGTTTCTGAGCTTTTATTTACTTAAGCAAAGGTTAGAAGCATCAAGAACTGGGGGAAAGGGTGAATCTGACATGAGAACTCTGAAAAACATTAAAATAATTGCTATTTCAACATTAGTAGAGAGGACAAATAGATGACTAGACTGAAACTGAATTCCTGAGAAGAAAGAGTGTGCGGAGATAGCCAAACAGAGAAGGACCAGGTGTGAAAAATCAACAAGCTCTAAGCAATCTGAATAGAATAACCAAGGAAATAAGAATTGTGAGAACTGGTTCATAGCATTGAGAGCACTGGTTAAATGTGCCAAATAAAGTACATGCCACTGGCATGGAAATGTTTTCATTTACATGGTCTGAAACACCAACTCTGAGAAATGCTTTTAAGAGCTACATAAAAAGTACAAAATAAATACAAAACAAACAAACAAACAAAAAAAAACAAATGGTGCAGAGAGAAATTCAGGCCCACAACAGCATTTATATCTGAGGGGCCAGGGTGACTTACCAGTAGTGCAACTGACCATGTTTTCATACTGAATCAGTTTCTCACACTGCTTAATAAAAAATGGAACTATTAATTCAAAGGAAGTCATTTTCTTATATCTTTAGCCTTTTTTATATTCATCATTAACTCCTTGCAGGGACAGACTTTTGTTAAATTTTACTTGTTTTGAGACTTATTTTAGTCACACATGCTTATACACATTTAATATTTCACTCTTACTTTAAAAGGGAAAGATTAGGAGAAAGACTAAGTATAGGGAATTCTTGTAGGGTCAAAGATGGTTTGTTTGTTTTGTTTGTGTTTTGCAAGTGCAGATAATGTGATAAGCAGGGGCCAATAGGGAGGGTAAAGCCAGTGCTGTGGGAAAGGATGCTGGTGAACTGGCATCTGTGCTGCCGGGAGAGCCCACTGCTTTAGAGTCAGGAGTCCTTAGCTCCATGATGTAGGTTGGCAGATTTGGTGTTGGGAATATGTGCATCATCTTATTGTATCTGTACTTGCAATTAAATGATGAAAAGGACATTAGCTGAAGGTAGGAAGAAAAAGGAGCATGTTCGAGATGTGAGGAGAAAAAGATGTGAAAGGGTCCCTTAAGAGACATTATTCTGTCTATTTGAAAATGGTCTTGAATTTTAAATATTGTTTCAGGGATAATGGGGCATTGGGATAAAGGTGTGACATAGGCAAAAAAGGGGACTTCCAGTAGATTTTTTCATGGGAGTAAGTGGAAAAAATAAGAGAAAAAAGACACTAAAGCTATCTGTAAGGGGTGGTTGACAGAAACTAAATGAGGTATAGGCTTGCGTAGCAAAAAAGGTGGTGAGGTCAGTCATTTGGAGGGCCTGGTACATCAAAGTGGGAGCACATAGTGGGCTGTGGTGTAGACTATGGATGTTTTGGTGGTGGGTATGTTAACAGTGACAATACCTGAATAGAAAGTGGGAGTTGGATGAAAACCAGGACGTAGGGGTGAGCTTGAACTTGTGATTTGAAGGGGAAAAGTTATTGGTCATGACAGAGCTCATGAAGATCTGGAGAGAGAGGCTGAGAGGAGGTGGAGGGAAGATGGCAGGAGGTACATAGGTCCAAGAAGTGAGAGGCTTAAAGGTTGCACACATCATTTGCATGAATATTGGAATCACCTACAACTGATGTTAGAATTAGGGAAAGAGAAAAGATGTGGCGACAATGGGTGAGGCTCTCCATGTTTCAAAGACTGGGAGTAATGATAAGGCAGCACCATCCAGGATGACCTTGGTGGACAGTGAGGCTAGGTGCATGGAGATCAATATTTAATAAGCATGTAAATGAGCGGTGGTTAACCAGGCTATATCTGATGTAGCTAGTTTGCATTAAATGCAAGAAAACACATCTGAAATATTTTTATATAACAGCAATAAAACTAGAGAGCAGATTTTTATCATGACCATGATTGTTAATCCTAGTCTTCAAAATTAAAAACAAATTTCCAGATAGTCTGGAATTTGCCACTTACTTTTTACTGAAAAAATCATGATGGGATTAAATGAAAGACTAATGAAATGTTTGGAACTGGGTTTGATACCTACTAAGTAACCCCCCAAAAAATCATGAAGGGTAAAAGTAAAGGTCACTTCCTAAGGAAAAATTACAAGCCTGCTTTGCTACTTTCCTTTATATATTTTTATCTTTTATATCAAATGTCATCTTCATCTACACAGGTTGTTCCTAATTTGTAGGCCAGATGTTTTTCTGAAAACAGTCCTGTATTAAGAAGTATAAAATCTACTTCAGGGTGTTGTAAGAACTGGGAGACAGATTTAATAATTGACGTTGGGACAACTGGCCATATTTTTATAGCCATGGGGTACATGTTAAGCTCTCAAACCCAGAATCCATAAAGTTCAATATATTTGACTACTTAAACATTGCAAAAATAAACATTAAACAAGGCTAGGAGGCAAAACTATAGAATTTTAGCTGTGGTGTGAGGGGTGGAGAAAGAACATCCTTAACGTACAAAGAGATTTTGTAAAATAAAAAAGCAAATCAGAATTTTCTAAAAGACAAAATGTATGGATATGGATATGAATAGGGACTGGAATGAATAAAAAATGGCTTTTGAATATGTAAGAATGTATTTGTCAGATAGAATCAAAGGAAGCTGGTTTCCATTGCTGTTTATAGAATCAACTTTATAGAGGATATACATAGCTTGAAAAAGGATGCAGAGAGGCCCCTTCCCAATTACTGTGAATGGAATGAAAATTAAAACAGTTTGGACTCTCTGGTTGTTAGTAGGTGATTTTTTACAAAATCCTAAATATGCATATCCTTCAACCAAGCAATTCCAGGCCTAGGAATTTATTCTAAGAAGATAAGGTGACAACACTCCAAACATAAGTGTGTCTGAGCATCAGTAATAGTATAAAAACATTTAAGAGTTGGAAGTCATAAAAAGATACATACAACAGATTGCTGAGTGAAATCAGTATGTTACAAAATTGCTTGTACAAAACACATTTCTGTAGAACTCCCCATGTGGTTTCTCTCTCTCTCTCTCTCTCTGTGTGTGTGTGTGTGTGTGTGTGTGTGTGTGTGTCTAAATAGACATGGAAAGGATATTTCAGCTTGTGAATGGTGGTTATCTTTGAGTACTGGAATTTGTGATCATTTTGATGTCTGTGTTTATGTTGCTGTGTATTGTTGGAATCGTGAATGAGGACCCCTGACTGCCTGCGTGATTCTATTCTTGCTCCTCTGAATCTTTGCTCTTTTCCCCTCTGCTTGGACCACCTTTTTCCCTCCATAGTTTTCTGCTCAGCAAGCCTCTTTTGGAAAGAATTTCTCACCACTGTTCTTGAGATAGAAATACCACCTCTCTGACCCCACTCACCACCCCGCGTCCCTGTCTTAGTCTTTCCAACTGTGCTTTGCACCATGTACTATATTTTAATTTTCCCTTGTTTATTTATTTTTTGTAATTTTCTGACTCCTTCACTCTCCCACTAGAAAGTAATCTCTTCAAGGGCAGGACTTTGTTTTGTACTTAGCTATAATCCCAGTGCTAGTCATGCATCAACACTTAATAAATAGGTGTTGACTGAATGAAATAGCTGTGTGTGTGTGTGTGTGCACACTCATGCATGAGTGAGCAAGTGAGCAAGTGAGAGAGAAACAGAGAGAGAAAGAAAATGAGAATCAAACATCTTTCTATCTTTCATTCTTTGTACCAAAGAGAAACTTTTTATCTTACATTCAGGGTGATTTCTCTGTTGAATTTCACTGAATAGTCTAAATAGTCATAAGTTTAACTGAGCTCTCAAAGTGTGTGTCTGAGAGGGAACCCACATATTTTTTGTTTCCTGAATCCTTTACCACCTTTAAGTAAAATAAGGTGCCTTGGTCCTAAGCTGCTGAAAACCTGCCCCTCATGTTTTGTTACCAGTTCTGTGGGAATCCAAGAACGAGCACACTGAAATTTCAAAGTGGCAAGAACAGTGAATTTCCTTTTCTCTATAGGTGCAGTATAATTTCTTTGCCTAAGGGAGTGAGTGTGGTGATTGCCTATGCCACCCCCACCCAGAGCCTTGGGAAGGCCCATTTGATCCACTTGGTGCTGGCATTTCATGCTGTGGTGACCCTGTGGAGGATTCGGGGGGATGCTTAGACCCACATTTACCTGTTTACTTCTCAAGGGCTGAACCACTTCCCTAATACACAGTTCCAGGTCATTAAGATAGTCCCTTTCTGTCTGTATCAGCTCCTTGATGATCTTGGACCGCTTTGCCATCATTCTCTGCATCTGATGCTCGTCCTCCTGGCTTGGGGTCTCCCCAGCAGAACACCCGGCCTGGGGGGTCATCTTTTCTGTTAAATGAAAACATGGATGTATGAGGCATTCTGCGGCAGTCTCTCTGATCCCCTCATTATAAACAGTTCCCCTGGCACATTACTGTTAATAAGGGCAGAGGCTTCACGTGTCTTCAGTGTGTTCTCAGGAGATCTGGTGTGGTGGTGCCCCAAAGTTCAAAATCCTCAGACTTTAGCAAGAAAGGGTGTGAGAGGACATAATTGTACCAGGTCAGTTAGGGGATACTGGATGGTTATGGCATGTCTTGAAAGTCCCCAGTGCTACTGTGTTAAGCAGTAAGCCTGCCTCCAGGCAGGAGGTAAAGTGAGTACAACCACAGTTCAGAACTCCTACTGGGGACACTTGCTTTCCTGTCAAAGAAATACTTAATAAGTGGAACATCTTCCAGTTTTGTGTGTCCCTGTTAATAATATAATTGCCCCCTAATTTCTGTTGGTTTAGACAAAAAACTCAATAAAATGGAAACCAGTTGCAGGTAATGGGTCTTTTCTTTCACGTCACAGTCAGAATCCAGGAGGAGTAAGACCGTGGTGGAGTAGATAATTTTCAGCTAAGCTTCTTCGTGACTCCTCTGCAATGCCTTGTGTAACATTATTTCAGAATTCTTGAATTGCTTAGTATAAAGTTGTAAATAAAAAAAAACACAGTGCTGAGGATGTTGAAGTAAATGGGAGGACTTACACATAAACAAGGTTGTATATAAAAGTTAAGAGAGCTAAATGTCTCCAACAGTGAGCTTCCCAGAGTGATATAAAATTTTGGAAGCTACAAATGAGACCATGAAATCAGAGCAGTGATAGATATGGGAAATATGGGCGTGCATATGTGTGTGTAAATGAACTTGCTGCCAGCTTGAAGTCATTACACATTTAACTTTCATCTTAGTTTTTGTACTTGCTGAAGTCATTTTATTTCCTTTAAAGCTAATATGAACTGATAACTATGTGAAACATCTTTGATGGTGACAGCATCCCTGAGAACGTGGAGCTTTATAAAGGACTTACAAAAAGTCTGTGCAGAAAAAAAAAAGTGCACAGGTCAAGATGTATGGAAATGGAAATCAAGAGAAACCGTTCTCTCAGCTCACTTCAGAAACAAAGCTGAGACAACCGGAGAAGCGTTTAGTACAGTTGTTCATGGTTTGATGTAAAGAGACTGCCCAAGAATGTGAAGAGATACTTCAGAAGTAGCCTTTCTCCCTGGCCCACTAACTTCAGGAGTTCAGCGAGGTTCAGTGATCAAATGCTGAGGGGATGCAGGGAAGGGGACACCAGCCTTTCTGGAAGGTGTGTTGGGGGGTGGTCTTTGGGCAGTTTTGACTGGCAGGTGAATACACTTCTGGACCATTTGCCTGATAACTAGCTTTCTTTCATCTGGGAAGAAGACAGATTTGACAAATGGCATCAAAGCACACATGATTTCCTAAAGTGGGCTGTTCAGTGCCAACAAGATAATCTATATGTTACACAAGAAGAATACACAAGAAGAGAGAATCAATTAATGTTCTGTATCTCATGGGGAGTTTTAGATGGTTGCGTCTAAAGTAAAGCTTGCATTCAGCACCCTAAATTAGAAAGGAAGAGATATAATCAGGAGTCATTAGTATGACTTATTTTTTTAATAAGTTTTTTTTTAAAGATTTATTCATGCATACAAGAACCGGGGTTCAGGCCAGATGTGTGGAAGGGTGAGAGGATTCACCAGAGACAGCAGGGAACAGAACAGGCAGACTGAAATGCACTGCTAAGGGGAGCAGCGGGCGAGACAGGAGAGGTCTGCTGCACCATGTGGGTATCTCCCCCACCGGCCAGACTCAAACCCGCACTGCAGAGGCTGTGGACAGCTTCACTGCACTGCGCTCAACCACCTGCGCCACCAAGGAGACCCTAGTATAACTTATTTAGGATACAAAGAGGAAGACAGGTGACTAGTGAGGGTCTGTATATACAACACAACCTTCCTGAGCCGTCTTTGGCTGTTCCTATAAGGGTGGGTGTTGGGAGACATGGCAGAGGAGGAACCAAGAGCTCCTTTTCTCCTGATAAATAACTCACAGAAATGTCACCAGTAGACAATCAGCCACCAGCACGGATAGTATCCAACTGTTACTTCATGTTATCTTGAAATAAAAGGGACACTGTTGGAAAACTGTTCACACCCATGTCTGTTCTACATTCTAATCTGTCTGTGTCTTTTCTGTTGGTTATTGAGGACTGGCAAGGAGAAGGGCATCTTTCCTGATCTTTGGCAAAGAAATATCCCTAAAATTACTTTTCCAGGTTACTTTTACTTCTGAATTCCAGGATTCAGTTACTATATCCAATTAATTTATTTCATGGATTTTCTAGTTGTTGCCATTTGAAATATACAATTGTAGATTTTTATCAATTAAAATTGGGTGAAAATGGAATAAGCACAATAGTATATAGAAACAGGAATTTGACAGCATATAAATGAATAGATGAAAAATGATTTGAAAAAAAAAAGATTAGAATTTCCATTAACGCTCAACAGCTTGTTCAGCACGAGTTTGGGGGTGGGAAGCTGACATGGTAGCTGAAGTGGCAGTCAAGATGTTCAACTTCAGAAACTTCCTCATAAGGTACAAAAAACATCCCTTAGGATTTCAGAGTTGAGCAACCGTGTGAGCTGTTTGCTCTTTCCACTCTGGCCAACCTCATGGCAGGAACAAAGACTGCACTTGCATCATTTATGGTCAAGTCTCTGTAAACACTTTCTGTGTTTACATTCCTTAATCCAGCAAACTCAGGAATGCATTGTGGGCACAGGTTTCCATAAAATCCTCTCTACCATTGAAACTTTTATCTTTTACTTTTACTTTTTTACACTAGGGCGATGTGTAACACATAAATATCGACATTTATCACCCAAATAGCAGTTAGCTAAATAATCTTTTATTTTTAGATAAAGCAACAGATATGCTAAGTATTTGGGAAAGAAGGCGAAATAGAACTTCATGAATATTTTCCAGTAGTTAGGCTAAACTTAAAGACTGTCCAAACTAAAGCAAAACTGAGGCCATGAAATTAGATGGTTTTTAACCGAAATATGCCGTAGTATGTGAAAACAGTCCCACATCACTCATGCCCTCTTGCCCATCCTTTATTTTTCCCCACCCTCTGGCATCATCTTCCCCCCCATGATGATGAATTTTCACTAAATGAGCCACAAATTTTATAGGTGGCATGTGCAGGAATTCCTGGAAAACTAGGGAGGCAGCTGCAATGTGGTGAAAGGGTAACTGGATTAAGACTAGCTTGCCATTCTGGGTCGTGGAACCTGGCAGACAAGTTAGCCATCCCAGGCCTCAGCTTCTTCACCTGTTACAGAATAATGGGAACCATTCCAGTGGCCTCAAGAAGCTGGACTTACAGAAGCAATGTTTGGGGACTCCAAGGGATCTTTGAGACAGCATCAGAGTCATTGGTTTCCACAGATTGGCAATGGAAATTGCCTTTCTACTCCAGTTTTCCCACTCTTTAGGGCAGTTATCACCTGCTTTTAGAGTTACCAGCCTCTCAGAAGACAGATGGCTCTGAAGTGGCCACAGCTGCGTGCACAGAAGAGAAACTAGAGGGTGCAACCCTCAGGAAAGTCAGGATGGAGCTGGGTTGGGACTGCGGAGAGCTTGACTGGACTGGGTATCTGTGTGGGAGAGCCTGGTGCTTCACTATAAGTGTACATATAGCAGTTAGTGTTGGGGTTTGTATTTTTAAACAAACTTTGCCCCCAAACTTTATTATAGTAGCTGAAAAAGAGAGGGAAAAGTTTCAGTGTCAGAAGTGAGTCGTGTTTTTAAATTCAAAATGGTTTTGATTTGGGTTTGGAGTACAAGGCCATATAAACAGAACAGACCTTCTTCTTCTTCAAAAAAATGGCTTTAAAGGAGTTTTAAAAATCACAGAGAAAGGAAAGTTCATAAAAATGAGCAGTCTAAGTATAGCTAGAGTAAACAGCATAACTGAATACATCTCTATTCCAAAAAGGATGCTGGTGATGGAGTGACCTTCCTAGTTAATTATATCCCCGTATCTCTGGGCTGTTGGGCTCTATCTATCACGAGCGCACATGACTAATGCAGTTTAGCTTGGCGTCTTTCTATCACACACCACATGCATGCTGCTTTGAATCTCCTGGCAAAAGTGTTATTTCAAGGTAATGTGTATAATAAAACTCTTCTCCTGGTGTCACAACCATGTTATTTCTCCTCTGACAGCATTGTTAGAGCGATGCCTACATTGACTAATACTCACCTGCCAGTTCAAAGAGGAACGTATACTGTGGATAAGAATAGTCACGCACACCTTCTCACTCATAAAATGTAAACCCTAAAGTGACATCTTGGTGGAATTCGATAAGTATTACTCATGAAGCAGGAACTAATCTCAAGACTGTGATTTTCATTTCAGTAATGTTAATGGTAATGTTTTCCTCTTACAGCAGGATAAATTCTCACGCCTCCCCTCCATTTTTTATTGTGTTAAAAAATACAAAGCAGGAAATTTCCCTTGTTCACAATTTTAGAGTGTACAGTTCACCTGCATAAGGGCTTTCACACTGCTGCACGCCAAGGCCATCATCCCCTCCAGAACTTGTTCATCTTGCTAACCGGAACTGCACCCCCATTAAACAGTTATGCCCCTGCCCTCCTCCCTTTGGTCTTTCTTTTTTTCTTTAATAAAAAAGGGAAATTTGTTTCTAGAGGAAAAAAATGCAATTTGGACAAATTGTCAAACTTCCTTGAAATACAAAATCTCAAATGTAACGTGCTACCCGTAAACTCTACATTTAGCCAACACTAGACCTAGTTGCTACAAGAATTAATTAAAAAATACATGTATATGAATTTATACACTGATTCAGAAGCTCTTCAGAATCTACCTGTGAATTTAAAAGTCCCCCAGGAGCATCGCTGCCTCGCGGCCTGCAGCTGCAGCAGGTGGCTGGCGGTGCCACCATGCTCCTTCTTCCTTGCTCCCTCCCACTGGTGGGCCTGTCAAAGGTACCGTGATCTGGCGCGCAGCCTGCTAGATGCCCTGTCCCAGCCAGCAGAGACTGCAAACATCTGAGAAGAGACTCCAGAAGCACAACTGTGCTTCCTGCCTAGCCCTGGAACTAACCCAGGAGGGCCCTCATCATCAGGCTGATTTTTAAGCACATCTATTTTGGTTTAGCATTCTGCTTCATCATCACGACTTTCATCGTTGTTGTTGCTCTGTTTCTCATCTTCCCTGTTCTCTTTAAGCATTTTTAGATATTCACTAGCTAAAGTCTTTTTTCGTAATGTATCTGCAAAAGACTGAGACATGTTTGACTTCTCTGCAGTGTTTGATAAATCACTACCAGTGCTTCCTTTTCTTTGCCACTGCCATGTTTAGAAGAATAGGTGACCAGATAGTGAGCAAAGAGCCCCAGGGGCATCGCTGCCCAGCCCACCCTCTAGTTTGTCTCTGTATGTGGCTACAATAGGTCCCTTGTGTAAGTGGAAGCATATATTTGTGCTTTGGTGTCTAGCTTATTTCATTTTGCATAGTGCCTTCAAGATTCTGACATGTTTTAGCATGTGTCAGAATTTCTTTTTTAAGGCTGAATGATAACCTTATAGAAGTGCATATTTTTTCCCTAAAGATTTATTTATTTATGCATACAGGGCCTCCCCAGTGGCGCAGCGGTTGAGCGCTGGGTTGCGAAGCTGCCCGCAGCCTCTGCAGCACCGGTTCGATCCCCAGCTGCACCCCGGCCACCGGAAGAGAGTCCCACATGGCGCACAGACCTCTCCTGCCGCCCGCTGCTCCCCTCAGCAGTGTCCTTCGGTCCTTCTGCCTGCTCTGCTCCCCGCTCTGGCTCTGGTAAATTCTCTCACCCTCCCGCGCTTCTGACTGTACCCAGTGCTTGTATAAATAAATAAATAAATAAATCTTTAAAAAAAAAAAGATTTATTTATTTATGCATACAAGAGCTGGGGTACAGGCCAGAGGTGTGGGGGGGGGTGGGAGGATTCACCAGAGACGGAATGGGGAGCAGAACAGATTGTCTGAAATACGCTGCTGAGGGGAGCAGCGGGCGATACAGGAGAGGTCTGCTGCACCATGTGGGTAGCTCCCTGGCCAGGGATCGAACTTGTGCTGCAGAGGCTGCGGGTTGCTTCATAGTGCTGTGTTCTAACTCCTTGTGCCACCAGGGAGGCCCAGAAGTGCATATTCTTAAAGCAGTATATGTGACATTAGAGCATTATGTATTACTGCAGTTATTTTGATAACAATATAGCCTATAAGTAGCCTATAAGAAGAGCAACAGTTTTCAAGTAACTATTACGTACCAATTATTAAAATATATATATTATTGATGATCTTCCCTCACAACAATGAAAATGGAGTTTTACTCTAATTTTAGAGATGAGGAAACTGGACTCAGTAATATAGGTGAAACCTAACTGAGAGCCTATAGAAGAGCTGGTTCTCATCTGTATCTTCATAAAGGTGGTAGCTGGGAGACCTGGCTCTCCTCATCACCCCCACCAATAATTTATCTTGTGTGCAGAACCCTGTATTATATCAGTGAAATTGTGTTGTACCTCAGGAAGACATATCTGCTCTGGCTTCACCACCCACTTGCTGTGTGACCTTGGCTTCACCAAATTGCTTCATCTACAGGGTTAATAAGAAGAGCTCACGTTTTGAGTCCCACTTTGTGCTAGGTACTAAACTTGTCTTGTATTAGGTCTTTGTTCGTCACAAAGACTCTAAGGTAAATCTTTTTTATTCCCTTCCTCTTTTTACATGTGAAGGAGCTGAAATGCACAGAGGTGAGTTCTGAGGTCAGGCCACAATAAGTAGAATCAAACCCCAGCCTGTCTGGCTCCTAAGCCTGCATTTTAACCAGAGCTGGGAGGTTGTGAGAACTGTGATTAAGCAGGGAAATGGCTTAACTCAGTGTCTGACCCATAAGAGTCTCTCAAAATATGCCAGGCATTATGACCATGATTTACCTCCCAGTTTTCTGTATGTGCTTCTGAACAGCTGCACCTGCTTTTCCCCCATGCACATATTCCAAGGGCAGGAGGTGAGACTGAGCACCCGTCAAGAAAGAACTATTGGGTCTCCCCTGGTGGCGCAGCGGTTGAGTGCTGGGTTGGGAAGCTGCCAGCAGCCTCTGCAGTGCCGGTTCGATCCCCAGCTGCCTGGCGAGGGTCCCACATGGTGCGCAGACCTCTCCTGCTGCACCCGCTGCTCCCCTCAGCAGTGTATTTCGTCGGTCTGCCTGCTTTGCTCCCAGGTGGCTCTGGTGAATTCTCTCACCCTCCCGCGCTTCTGACTATACCCAGTGCTTGTATAAATAAATAAATAAATCTTTAAAAAAAAAAAAAAAGAAAGAAAGAAAGAACTATTTGTGGCTCTGGACCTGCTCTAGGGAAAAGTGAAGCAGCCAGGACTTAGACAAAGTCTCTTCAGTGTCAGAGCTATGCTCACGAGGAATTCTAATGAGGTGGGGAGGTAGCCCTTGCATGCTGTTTGGCATAATATAAACCCCTGAATTTACTGATTCTTTCCCACTTCCACTGAAGCTAAATCACTAACTCGAATACAGTTCTGAGAAACTCACTGAAAAGGTGTGCTTCTTAGGAAAGTCAAAAGAGAAAGAAGATAACTAAAATAGAACTTATCCCCTGCCAAAGTGCACAGCTCATCATTACTTTAAAAACCCTAGACTAAGTTTCCTAGCTGTATTATTTACCAGTTACTACCAATAAATAATTAAGGATTTTAATTTCTGTAATTATATTGAAACATCATTAATGTTTTTTTAATTGTATTTTATTGAGGTTAACATTGTTTTACAATACTATGTGTGATTTAGGGGGACAGGATCGCATCTCTTCAGATGTATGATACCAGACCATACCCACCATTAGGTACCCATAACCCTCTACCATAGACCACTGAGTCCTTCCCCCCACACCAGCCTCAATTTTTCAGTAAGATTTCTAGGGTTTTGGTTGTTCCTTTGTTTTGTTTCTTTGCTTTCCATGTAACCTCACTGACCTCTTAATAAGAAAGAGTTGGGGCTGGTCTTTTCATATACCAACTTTAAGGTTTTGCATAACAGCATCTGCCCTCACCCTAACCCCCAGGATTATCCTGAACTCCCACAAGTAACTAAATTTATTCTTAATTAAATAAGAAGTGAAAGTAATGAGAATTTGAAGATAAACTAGCCATTTCACAAATTTCATAGTTTTAAGAGTTAATTGTAATTGTATCTGTCAACTTTTAAATTATGAATTGGTTTTGAGCTGATTCTATGCTTCGTGTTGCATACATAGTATGAAAAGATACTAGTCCCTTCTCTCAACAAGTGAGGCTTAAGTCAGGGAGTCAGAGAGGTGGCCTTGAACGGGGCAGTTCTGTTGGAGAGGGAGGATGGAGACAGCTTAGTCTTGATGCCCACAGGATGAAGCAACTGACCAGCTTGAGAAATGCAGGAGCTGAAATGATGGCCATAACCTGGTGAGCCTTCCATGCCAGGGGTAGAGGAGGAGGGCCCAGACTACTTAGATGCCTGATGGTGGATGGGGTGGTATGCCCAAGAAAGAAAGGGGTGCCGTGGGGACAGAGCACAGGAGGAGATATTCAGGGTCTACCCAGTCTTAACACAGTTACAGAAAAGCAAGCTAATTCTGGAGAGAGAGTCTTTCACTTTAAATAACAGTTGCGAGTTGAGCTCAAGGCTTCTGGCCGTCACCCCCTACACTCACCTGTCCTTTTCCCCTTCTGCCAGGCAGTGCAGACATCATGCACCATTCTCGCTGTGGGGTTGTTCCAAGCAGGCCCCCAGATAGGACTGTGAGCAATTCCTCCTAACCTCTTGCAGCTGTATTTCACGTCTGCTCCCAGAAGCCCAAACCCTTGACTTAGATTGCATTGAGCCCTGCTGACTTAAGTTCCACACAGTAAAATCTTTTATCAGTTTCACTGGAAATCCGCCCCATCGAAAGATGAATAAAGCAAGCCTCTGTGAAACAGGTCGAAAATAATTGTGTGTCAGACAGGTTCTGGAGAGGAGCCAGCGAAGTATTAAGTGAAGCTGTGAAGGGACTGGCTCTGTGCTACTCGGAATTTGAAAGCTCAAACATTGGAGCAGGGAGATGTTTTATCCTCATTTGAAGGGCTGTGATTTATTTCCTCTGACTGCTAATTGCTGCAGAATGCAGAGAAGTAGATTTCAAAAAGGAATTCAACAAAGCTTCCCCAGCTTGAAAAACACTTAAGTGGCATTGATTTGAATTCACGGGCTCCTACGGTGATCAGCACAGGGCAGCCCAAACAATTAGGAGCGGAATAAATGGGCACTTTCTGGAAATGTCCTTACTTAAAGTCTTTAGCAGGAAAAGATGAGTGAAAGAGGGCAGATGTTAAGCCCCGAGTAGAAAGGGAACTTTACTTGGCAAAATTCTGTCTTCATGTAGTTTTCTTTTGTAAATGTTTCATTGTTAAGACTTTTGACTTGATGAGAATTACTGACCTTAATCCACCTGTTCATTCACTGCACTAGTCTTAGTGCCCATTGTACTAGGTCAGTGGCCCTCAACTGGCAATTTTACTTCTCTCAAAGCCCCCCTGGGCCCTCTGGCCACCTCTCGATTCACTTTTGGTTATTACGGTTGGGAGTGGAATATTCCTGGTGTCTAGTGAGTAGAGGCAAGAGATGCTGCAAACATCCTATGATGCACAACACAACCCCCCAAATAAAAACATCTCTAGCCCAAAATGACAGTAGTGCTGCCTTGAAATCCTTTCCTCGATATCCTTTCCTGGCAATATGTAAAGAAAAAAAAAAAAAAAAACCTCAGTCTCTATGAAACCTACATTGCAGTGACGGAAGAGAAATGATAAGCCCACGAATACAGAAACATACATCCTGCCAGGTACGGATAGGTGCTCTGAAGGCACACAGTGCAGAGGTGGGGAGGGGTCGCCGCTGCGGATGGGGTGGGCACGGGAGCCCTGGTAATGGGGTAGTGCTTGAGCAGAACCCCAGAGAGAGGAAGTCAGGCTGCGGAGGGGCCACCAAGCCCGTCGTTGTCTTTAACAGAAAATAGATGTTTGCTAATTGTGCATGAATTTAGGGTACAGGTAATTTTGTGGCTACATTATTTGAAGGTCATTGCTTTTGCCCCCTCTCCATCACAGAATGCTTTATGCTGCTTTGGTTGTAGGACCATACCATTCTTCATTTTTTACACATTTTAGACAAAGGAGAAGCAAGTCTGGCGCTCCTCACAACCACTTGAAACAGATTCTTAATTCAGCTTGGTTTTTGCCAGCCACAGGCCCAAACACCTGCTCAAAACTGTGACCCTGCACACCCTCCACACCACCCCGTCTGTGCAGAAAGGTCAGATCACATTATGACGTGTTCTGGCATGAATATGTTTTTTCTTGTTAATTTGTACCTACTTATAAAAACATAGCATATAGATACAGGACTTGAGTTTTTCTGATCAGTTTACCCCAAATCAAAATCTTATTTGATTAATTATTCATTGAAAAAAAAACTATACTTATATGTTGGTGGTACTCTACCTATGGAGAAATCAAATGCATAAAAAATGTTTCAGCGACAATTGTATTGTGATGAAGCTTCATCTTCATCAGAGAAGAATTGATATTGCTTCCCAAGCATTCATCCATTAAAAGACATTTAATTCACATCTTACTTTTTCTGCACAGAAATGTTTTGAATACAGTAGCAACGCTGTAACTTAGTGACAGTCCTATATGTATGACTGGCATGTCCTCACCAAGCAAGTCCAACTCTAGAGTATTTAGAGTATTTTCAAATACATTATTTATGCTTTTACATGTATAGTTTTCATTCAAAAAAAAAAAAAGAAAAAGGTCATTGTACTTAGGATCTTTGATTATACCAGAACAAAGATAATTTCTTTGTCCATAGCTTTTTATAGAAATTCGAACTTATATTTCAATAATGCCCCCCCACAAGATAGATGTGATTTTTGCAGGCTGTAGCTAATGAGGCAGAATCGTTAAGGGTCATCTAACAAAGCACATTCTAAGGAAGAGAAGACTGGGATATGATTGAGATAGTAATGCCCTTGTCTGCATTATCCAAACCCAGGAGCCGTGACCCTGAAGTTAGTGAAGAAGTGATCCAAGACCTGGCAGCTGCGGAACCACCAAGGGAAAGGGTCTCCTTTATCCATTTGGGGCATTCACACCACTGCCATGTTCCCATTTATTGTTTGCTTATTCATTCACTCACTCATTTACTCATTTACTTGACAGACATGCTCTAGAGTATAAGCCAGCCTTTTCCTACATGCTAAAGGTACACACGTTCCTTGAAGTTCAGCCAAGTGAAGGAGATGTTGACCTATAAATAACAGTTGAAATGTGTAGGAGAGGTGATGAACAAGTATGGTTGCGTGTGATGACTGAAGGACAGACCTGAAAAGATGAGTAGTTACAAGACACCCAGCATGCAGGCGTTCTTTCCAGCTGAGGAACAGCAGGCACCACGGCTCCCTGTCCAAAGCACAAGTGCTACTCAGCTAGTAAGTGGTGCAGGATGGCCTTCAACCCAAACTCTGTGCGCATTAAATGCGGACTCCAGGTCTCCTTACCCCAGGCTCTGGCAGCGGCTGTTCTACTTCTTTCTATGAACCTGGCCGCTCTTGGCAGCTCAGGTTTGTCCTTTTGCTTCTGGCTTGCTTCAGTTAGCACAGAGTCTTCAGGGTTCTTCCATGTCATAGCTTGGGTCAGAATTTCACCCCAAGATTTTTTGATAATGTATCCGAAAGCTTTGAGCATATATCTCTAGGACATGTATTATACTACTATGAACTTCGTAAAGAATACAGAAAACAAATATTTTGGAAGGGTAAGACTAAAAAGTAAGAAGGTATTTTTTCTTTTCACATTGGATTGTCTTGAAGCATCTGGCCTCGCTGTCCCTGGGCTTGGACACTGTCCTCCGGAACATGAGGAAGCTCTGAGGGCAACTGAGCAGCTATGACCCAGTTTTTCACCAAACACCCTCCCACTCTGGCTGTGTCGTTACCAAGGAGGGGCAGGTTTCAAAGACTAGATAATGCAGTTAAGCGCATTTGTAGTTTTATAGTGGAATATTTTAGTGAATCTAGAAGAATCTACTGAATTTGGAATACTCTTTTTTTTTTTTTTTAACTGAAGGATGAAGAGAAGCTAGTTATTGAAGAGCTGGTGAGAGAATATTCCAGGAATAAGGAGGAGTGAGCACAAGGACCTGGGATTTGGAACCATCTTGGTGTGTTGCCGTAGTGTATGCCCAAGGGGAGAAGACCAAGGTAGGGAGTTTGCACTTCATTCTCTGAACAGCCGGGGGCCCCTGGAGGGTTTTAGCAGGGGATGCTCTGGCTTGGAATGCAAGCTTGAGCAGTCGTTCTGACCCCTGTGCATTGTGCACTGAGATTATAAGCTACTGTGGAACCAGAGGCTCCTGCAGGAATTCAGCTCCCAGGTGCTGGTGGCCTGGACTGGGGCTGGAGCCTTAGAGGTGGAGAGAGGTACACAGGGCAGAGACATGGAAGAAGAAATTCTTGTGGATCTGCACATCCTTCATTGCACTGTACGGTCATCCCCGTCGGTGATGGACTGCTTTGCCATACCACCCGGGTGTGCGATAGGCTTTCCTCCCTTTTGTGTAAGTACCCTGTGGCCTTTGCACAGCTAGCGATGTGTTTCTCAGAATGTATCCCGTCATTAAGGGTGGCACATATATCTAACTTCATCTACATAGGACATTTTGTTGAAAAGCATAAAATATAACTTCTGGAAAATATTTGTTGGCCACCGTTTATTTGCATGTACAGGTAGAACTTAATGATCTCTTGATTTTTTGAGATTGATCAAAATTTTATCAAAATCAATTGCTTCCTTTTAAAACACACACACACACACACACACAGCAGGTACTAGCACTAAAAATTGAGGTTAGAGCAGTGCAGAGTACATAGTAGTCGAAAAGCATGGACCATGGAGCCAAGCAGGCAGACGTCTGTAAACTGTCCTTGCCACTTTCGGTCTGTCCTCACTGACTAGTCATGTGTCTGCCGGGCGCCACCTGTGCTGCTCTTAGCCTTACTTTCATCGTCTATAGAGATGCGAAAATAACTTCTTTGCAAAGTTAAGAGCATGAGGTGACATAATGTGCCATGTACCTTGCAGACATGCTCCTTGGTTAGTATCGTCTCTTTCACTGGTGAGCCCTCAACAGGAAAACCATATTTTATTGCCAATGCTGTGTTCATGGGCATGTTGTCTGTCTAGAATCCTCTCTGCCGTCTCCCTCCCCCCTAACCCAAAACCAAAAAAGATTTCAAGATTGAGATGTCAGTGTTTTTTTGTTTTGACACTATAAGCTGATAAAAACAGATACTACACTTGATCTTAGCCAGAAGGCGAAGAAGCAGCTTCTTTTGGCATTTTAGAGATATAACTCAACTCCTCCTCATGGCAAGCTTCTGATTTATTTTTATATTCTGGGAATCTGATCAATATCTGGTACTTATTAATACCTAGCAAATGCTCTTTGGATATCGTTATTAAAACTGAGACCCTATTTTGTTTAATCAAGAAATTCTTTCTGTTTTCTTGGAGTTTTAAGTTAATTAATTACTTATATTCCCTCTTTACAGAAAAAGAACTTAGAGCAGCTAATCTCAAAGTGGGCTGTGGTTAAGTAGAGAGGAGATGAGAATGACCAATTATAAAGACAAATATGTAATCTTTTTTTTAAAGCACTGTCTTTTTTTTAAGATTTATTTATTTATACATACAAGAACCGGGCGGGGTACAGGTCAGATGTGCGGGAGGGTGAGAGGGTTCACCAGAGGCAGAGCGGGGAACAGAACAGGCAGACTGACTGAGATACTAGATATTAGAGGCCTGCCGTGCCATGTGGGTATCTCTCCAGCCTGCCGGGATCGAACTCCCACTGCAGAGGCTGCGGACAGCTTCACAGCACTGCACTCAACCGCCTGCGCCACCAGGGAGGCCCAAATATGTAATCTTAAGGATCAATATTGAATCAGTTGTTGAATGTTTTTTAATCACTGATAGTCATTGAGCATTTACCTTAATATCGGCAATGTTTAAATGCTAAAAGTAATCTACTCCCCAAAAGAATTATATTCAAATGGATGGAGAAGGCAAAAATAGAAAAGCATGATTTCAGGGAGCAGTAAGTATGTGAATGCCTCTGAAGAGGATCAGAATATATCCCCAAATTATGCTGTGTTGGCATATTGACGATGTGAGCTGAAATCAACTGAGAAACAGCAGATGCGGGTAGGGCCTTTTACTCTCCCCCTTTCTACCTTAAAGCAAGGTCTGCATCTCCTGGGAGAAATATCCCTGTATCGGGAAGAGGAGGACATTTCCCTTCCCCTGAAGCTGGGGAGCTGATATCAGGCTGTACAAGTCGGACAAACAGACTTTACTGCATTAGCCCCCTCTTCCATTCGTTCCCCACACATTTCCTGTTCACTTTCCTAT
The DNA here is from genome assembly GCF_964194135.1 of Talpa europaea. Taxonomy (NCBI): domain Eukaryota; kingdom Metazoa; phylum Chordata; class Mammalia; order Eulipotyphla; family Talpidae; genus Talpa; species Talpa europaea. Next base: position 2,910,832 of record NC_140080.1, on the reverse strand, counting down.
GGTTTACCACCCTAGGCTAACCTTTCTCTTTTGTCTTGGCACATCTCTACAATTGACTGCTCTTTGTTAAAATGGTTTAGTTAGCACCTGGGTCTAGCTGCTGCTTTGGGATTTTCATACTTCTCTGTATCACATAAAAATCTTAACATCAAGTAAAATTTATGTGATTTTCCTCTTGTTTATTTGTCTTTAGTCATTTCAACTCACAGGTAGGTCTTAGCCACAGAACGAACCTAAGAGGATAAAGAAAGTTTTTCCTCCCTACCCCTCTTTGGGCAGAAGGGTTCAGAGAAGGGTTCATCAAGTAGGTGAGCAGAGACCTCATCGCTAGAACCCATGTGTATAGAGATCTGAGGGAAGACATTCTTAGGCAGGGGAAGCAGCTGCTATAACAACAGGTACAAATTAGACTCTAAGCTCCAGGCAGCTAAATACAGTAAATTCCTTGTTTTTATCTTGGAGGAAGACAAGTTCTAATTCTCAAAAAGAGGCAGTTTTTCCTTGACTAAAACTCCCAGGCACTGAGAGAGGCACACAATGTCTTCATCAACTATTTCACAACAAAGACAGAAGCAGAAGTCTTTACTGGCCTTGGAGACCCAGCGTTAAGAGGCATTCGGGAAAGACAATCTCTGTGTGGGGGTTTGAGCGAGGGATGGGGGGATGTGTGTGACTCAGGTACTTAGAGCAGTAGCTAGAGAACATGGCCTTGAAGCCTTCACGTTTTTTTTCCCTGAAGTGGGAGCTGGATGTCAGACAGTCAAGATTACATTCTCTGTCAGGGGCGTCAGCTCTTGTTCCCGCAGTCTTATTTATTCTCTGATTCATTAATCAAGAAAGAAATTGTTCAGAACAAACTGTGACAAAGGCCTTTAATCATAACACTCTATTTTCCTGCAGCATTTAAGTTAAGCCGCCCAATCTAGGCTGACTTCAGACAATGCTGTGGAAACCACCTACCCAGATAGAGAGCTTGTTTCCAGTATGTCGTTCCGTTCTTTTCACTTGCAAATGCAGACCCCACAACCCCCACAGTGATACAATAGAGTGTTCAGGTTTTTGGATAAAAAGTTTTTTTTGAGATGCAAATAAATAAATGGCAGCAGGCATAAAAATTAAAGAAATAGTGTCAAGATATTCAAGGATGTGGAAAATGGAGATCATTAAGTTATTATTAATACAGGGTAGACTTGCTTTACCTAATTTTGTAATTTTGTTTCCTGACAATTAAACAATGACAAAAACCATTTATTAAATAGCGACTCTCGGGCAGGGGAATGTCATAATAATTCCAAAGAGACAATGTGTATTCCAGAGTGAAAAAGGCAGCAGACCAAGCTTACCATAGAAGCCACGGAAATCACCCAGTTACAGACCTGTGCCATAACCAGCAAATCACATCAACTTTTCATTACTAACAAATCGTGAGGATAAAATGTCTATTAACTCAGTGACCTACATGCATTTCATTTTGCAAATATTTAAGGTACCTGAGTTCAAATCCAAGCTATCACCTGAAGAAATTCAGGACTTGCTTCTCCAAAATAGGCCACTTTGGTAGGTTAATTATTTTGAAGTGAACATGTGAAAAAGCAGCAGATGCTGGAAGAGGCTTTCTCTGCATCCCCTCACTTCCTAAAGACAGATTCTCTGAAAGAAACTCAGTTGTCATACATCCTCTTCCTGGAGTTTCATCAACTGGGCAAGATGGACTCATCGCAGGAGAGGAGACTGAAACCACTCCCATACCAGAGAAACTGGGTCACAACCATAGCGCCAATCTGTTCTGCTATGGGCTCATTCATCTTCCCTAAAATTACTCTCCTCTTCCCTTCCCCTCTTAAGACAACATATATGCTCTCAAATCTCACCACTTTTGGGAGGTTTTCAAAAAACAAAACTCAACTGATTTGGCTTTATTTAATGATTTTCGAAGCAGATAACATCCAATCTAGCATATGGAAAGGAGCTCCAAAATGCCACAGGAAATGAGACTTGTATAGCAGAAGGGTATGGACAAGGAAGTTACCCTGGACAAAAAGCAGATTGGTCTTGGCAATTGTCCCCTTGCTTTAGGGGATAGCTGGGCAGATTCCCTTATGAGATTTTGGAGTTCATTTCTGGTAAACTATGATTACATTGGTTTGGAAGCCTGGGGCTTTGTATAAGCGACACCATTTGGGGCCTATTGTCTTGTTTTTAACAGGGCATTCACTTTTCCCCTGTTGTCCAGCCTGTCCATTTCACAGACCCAGCTCTCCAACCTAAGAGCATCAGGGAGGGCCTTTCCTCCCCTACGTGTGTACCTTTTCAAGCATAAAACCAGAACTGAAAATCTATTGGGATCAAGTCATGTGAACGCATTAACTCACATAGTTCTTGGCAGATGACACTTACTCCCTGTCCCCTTCCCGGCCCTTCCCTTTCACTCTCCACAACCTGGCATAGAAGCTGTGTCCTCACCCAGGGTTACAGCTGAAAACCATGCATGAGCAACCTCCCGTTGGGGGTGGGGGGGGGGCGGCTCAAGCAACTGTGCAAACAGACCAACATGCTGTCAAGCTGGTATATTGATTAATGAAATGTATTATATTTTGGCAAACATCGCTCTGGAACACTGTGGACAACAAAATTCAAATTTAGATTTTTTTCAGTCCCTCAGTATGTCATGCTGACATTTGGCGGGAGCCCCTGTGGCTCACGGAGACTTCCCCAGAGCTGAAGGCTGGACCCCTTCTCTGCCAGTTCTCTGCCACCCTGAGAGGCCTGGTGGGCATGGTGTCCAACTGGCAACCACAGCAGCCAGGGGAGGATAGACTGGGAAGGGATGGCAAGGGGTCTTGAGGCCTCATAGCCAGTATCAGGCCTGTAGAACAGAAAGTTCCATGGTCCCAGACACTCTGACCCTAGTCTAAAAATGAGAATGGGGTCCCAGATTGTCAGAAACTTGACCCCAAGGATGCCTCACCTACTTGGTGGAGTGGGGGCCACAGAGGGTTGCTATATACCTGCAGCCCAGTATCTGCGAGGTGATGGAGCTTACAAGAACAGTAGTTCTTGCAGGAAGTTCACCTTCATGGAGAGATAGCCACAGCAGCACTGACGTTAATGTGAGCATGGAGCCGAGAAGAGTTCTATAAAAAGGGGTTCTTTTAAACCAAGTATTTTAGGTATATTTCTATTCATGCTTAGTATATCTTCCCTCTTCTCTCCCTCTCCTTCCCTCCTTTTTTTAAAAAATATTTTATTTATTTATTTATTTATTTTTTAAATGTCTGGGAGTTTTTTTTGTTTTTGTTTTTGTAAGATTTATTTATTTATTTATTTATTTATTTATACAAGCACTGGGTGCAGTCAGAAGCGCGGGAGGGTGAGAGAATTCACCAGAGCCAGCGCGGGGAGCAGAGCAGGCAGAAGGACCGAAGGACACTGCTGGGGGAAGCAGCGGGCGGCAGGAGAGGTCTGCGCGCCTGTGGGACCCTCCTCTGGTGGCCGGGGAGCAGCCGGGGATCCAACCAGCACTGTAGAGGCTGCGGGCGGCTTCGCAACCCAGCGCTCAACCGCTGCACCACCGGGGAGGCCCTTCTTTCCTCCTTTTTGATGTCTCTTTTCATGTTTTGATAACCTGTTCATTTTGGACAAAAAAGTATGATTAGAAGCTGTGTTTGCTTTCTTGATTTCTGGGCCTTCCACTTTATTTGGTACAAATGTCTCTTCTAAAAACTGCAAAATATCTTTATTGAAAAAGAAGGAAAGTAAAATATTGTGCTTCCCTTTGTATGCATGTGCATGTGATGTGAGGTGGGAATTACTGAGTTTTAAAAGTGCCTGACCTTTCTGAAGATTTGCCCTTCCAGCTGCGAAACACACCTTATTTGTCCTGGTGTCACATTACCGATCTCAGTACTTCCCCTTGTGGTAAAGGGTGTGCTGAGGCAGGTGAAGGGCTAGGAGTTAGCACTCAGAGAGTAGGCAGCACCTCAGCTTGATGCCCCCACAGCAGGGCGGTAGATGATCCCACCCTTCCCTGGCCTTGAGCAAACCCTACCAAACCCGCCAGTGTTAACAGCTCCTCCTGCTCACTTATAGGTGAGTCTGTAGCCTTAAAAATCATCACAGATTTAAATGTTCCCATAGTCTTGCCAAGTCTGACTTCTTATTTGAGCCAATGGTCCACATATACCAAAATATGTTATTCTTCACTAGACAATGCACAATGCACAACACAATGCACTAGGTGCATTGTTATAATCGTAAGAAGAAAACTTTTGGCTTTAACAAAAATAACCAATCAATCCTTTTGTAGCAAGAATAAGATAACCCTCACAGAAAAACAATGCACATGACCTACTGTGGGTTGGAGAGCTGCCTTGGGACTTGCAGCAAGTAATGGCCTAGTACCAACCCCGTCACTTGCTCTTTCACTGATACTCATCAGAGGCTCATTGTGGCCATAGAGGATTAAAGTAACTGACCCACTGGCTTAGTTAGTTTGGGCTGCTATATCAAATAGACCATAGGCTGGGCTGCTTAGACATAGAGCATTTAGTTTTCACAGTTCTGGAAGCTGAGAAGTCCAAGATCAAGGTGCTGGTAGACCTGGAACTGACCCCTTCTTGGATGGCAGCTGGTTGTCTTTTTTAATATTATGGGGTGGAGAACAGGGAGAGAGGGAGCAAGAGCTCTTGTGTCTCTTCTTATAGGGACACTGATCAAGAGGTTAGCCTCATAATGTAACATCCCCCCAAGGCCTCCCTACACGGACTGTCACCTGGGGACTGTGCCCAAACTTGTGAATTTGTGCCCAAACTTGTGAATTAAATATGAAGTCCAAAGCACCCATGCTGAGAGGAATCCTATCACGTCTGTACATCAACCATACGGGGTTTTCCGACAAGACTGCTAAATGTTCTTAAAATTTTTATAAAAAATTGAACCACTTCAGAACTGTGTGAAACACACACACTCATACTAGCATCTGTGTGTCACAGATAGATAGGTGATAGGTAAATAATCTGTGTAAACAGAGACTCACATGCATATAGCTGTTAAAACTAGGCAACCTCTCAGTGGTGCAGGCAGTTGAGTGCCGCACTGTGAAGCTGTCCGCAGCCTCTGCAGCCCGGGTTTGATCCTGGCCGGCCAGCGAGAATCCCACATGGCGTGGCAGACCTCTCCTGTCTCGCCTACTGCTCCCCTCGGCAGTGTATTTCGTCAGTCTGCCTGTTCTGTTCCCCGCTCTGTCTCTGGTGAATCCTCTCACCCTCCCATGCATCTGGCCTGTACCCCTGTTCTTGTATAAATAAATCTTTAAAAATATATATATAACCAAATTTCAAAGGCAGAGTTCATGTACATGATCCTATACAAAATCCTTTCCCAAAGAAATGAGCTTTTACTACTGACCAGTAAATTCACCTGCTTCAGTCACTCACTGTGCTGCTAGCAAAATGGCAGGAAGTGGTAGAGCAACTTGAAAGCTAAGCCAGGGTAGGTGGCACATAGTGAATGGGAGAGGGTGGTATTAGGGTGTGGCCTCGTGTATAGAAAAGGTAGAGTCAGCAACGAGATAGGCTTCCACCAAGAATCATTTCTTATTTAAATAATTCTGTACATTTTTGTCTGTGGTATGTTTCTTTTTACTGAAGAATCATCTTTATTAATGGAGACCTGTATCCTCACACAGGATGACCCAGGGACTCTTAATTCAGGCCTGGGGGCCTTTTCTCAGCCTAGTTCCCTGGGTGGTCAGATCATTCAAGGCCTTCACTTGATTTTGATGGTCCCTGCCACTCACTGTGGGCTGGGCACCTTTGCCTTACTACCATAGAGAGCATCTTTCGTGGAGTGGGGATGAGAGGAAAGAAGAGTCAGGAATAGGCAGTAAACAAGCAAACCACATCATTTCAGACAGAGATAGGTACAGTGATGAAGTCAAAATACCTTCCTCTCTCCATTCTGAGCCTTCCCCAGCCCCACTCATCGTGTCCTGGGAGTGTTCCTGGGAGCTCCTCCCCCTGACCCTGAACACACCATTTCCCCCAGGTGGGTATGATCCACCTCTCACTCCATCATGCCACTTTGGGGCACCTGTCTTCTCTTTCCCAATGAGACATTAAGACCCTTTGGGGACAAGGTCAGACCTTTTTCCTTAATGATCTCATAATTGCAATTCCTGGTACGTATCTACCAGATAACATCCTCCATAAATGCCAATGAACTGATTGAATCCACTGAAGCACTTAAAGGGCCACTGGCAGCAGCAGGCTACAACTGTTACTGCACAGCCTGAAGGTTCATGGAATGACTGTGTTGATGTGATCATGGCCTTCCACCAAGTTCCTGATATGCTCATGAGAACCATGTTCTTTCTTTTATCCAGTAGCTCTCTCCTGGTGTACCATTATTTTTTTAAATTACAATTTAGGATTCACAACTAAATTTGAGTTGTGTAAAGCACGAGTCGGAGGTGGTCCAGGGGCACCAGAAAAGACCCATGTTTCCCAGAACTCAGAACTTGCTTCCAGAGACAAAAGCCATGGGCTATATCAGACAAATAGCAGCACAGCACGGGAGGATACCCAGCTACACACCCCAAGCTGCTGGCCACGGGAGCCCACACTGACCTCTCTCAGCCCTCCCCGTTGCTCAAGGCTCACTCAGTAGAACTGTTATTCCAAGACTGGCAGAGGAAGCACCCTGGCATTTCACTTGGAAAGTGCTTCTTGAGGGGATGTGAGGTCACTTGCATGGTAATGGCTAGTGTAAAGCCTGGCAAACCCATGGAACTGATTGCTTTGAATCTTAATGAGGAAACACCTCCTGTTGTTGCCAAAGCAGTTACAGCAGCATCTCCGCAAAAGCTCTGCCAGAGGTGCTGTCAGAATTGGATTGTGACTACTCAGGAGGCCAGCCTATCACTACAGCTCTGCAGTGCTGCTCCGCACTCCCTGATGATTGTTCTGCACCACAGACAGTTCTAGCAACATTCACTCTGGAGTCTGTCCTTTGTCCTTCAATGAGATCGTTCCAGTCACAGGGAGACCAAGAATCCAGAGGGCACAAGCCGAGCCCTCCACAGAGCATGCAGTGACCAGTGGGCTGTATTCCATGGCCACTCACTTTTTAAGTTACATTTAGGGAGTGAAGAGCAAAAAAGCAGTTTCCATTTTTATTTTGCTAATTAAAAATCTCAACCAAAAAGATGCTGAATTAGGGAATCTCAGATGGAAGAGACGTGTGCTGGGGATAAAGCAGTGTCTTTTCCTGAATTTCTATATGTAGGCTCTTCATCAAAGAACAGCAAAGAGTTGAAATAGATTAGTAGATCAGTAAATTTGTATTAATAGAGGGCAGGACCTGTTCTATCATTATGGCCCTGAAATTGAAAATAAGGAATGTTTACTAAGCACTTTCCATGGCCAGCCAGTCTTCTAGGTGTTTCATGCGATTATTTCATTTAATTCTCCCAGCAACTATATATGGCAATTCTTGCCATATTTGGATGTTACCCGATTTACTCTTAAGGAATGAATTCCTAAGTGATTTCCAACAAATGCCATTATACCATCTGCTGACAGTATACCATTTGCTTTCACAGATAGGAAAACTGAGACTCAGAGAGTTTAAGTAATTTGTTCAATGTTTTGCAGATATGAATTGAAGAGCCCAAATTAGTCTTTATATGTATATGACTTTAAATTTTACATTATTTCCAAGTTACCCACTGCCTTGAGAATAATTAATTCCAGAGATCAAACAGTGTGCCTTCCTCATTAAAAAAAAAATTCTTGAAGAATAAGACTTGACTCTGCAGTTTAATCCTGAGCCATCAGGATTTTTTCAAAGCACTAACTCACTGTAGGAATTTTTAGAGTTCATTTAAATTTATTTCATGTAATTAATTTGCATAGCTAAGTCCAAACATTTTTTTTTTTTTTTTTTGAGAAAAGAGACCTGCGAAGTGCAAGTATCTTTTATTGACCTTTTAGCCTCTCAGTAGCTTTTTGGGTGCAGAATGGCTGTTCCTGGTGGGTAGTGGGGGCATGCATGAGACTCACACACCATGTGTGCATAGCAGGGGAAAAAGGCCCTGGGCACCACATGACAGAGACTGCAGGACACACTTAACACACACACAATAACAGCTTCAGAATGAAGCTTACTAGAAAAAATGACCTTCTTCAAGAAAGGGAGAAACTCAAAGGGTGGGTGGGTGGAAAGGATAGAGAGTCTGCAACAGAGGATATATTTAATAATGGTGCCCAGGGCCTTCCTGAGCCCAGTGCTGTGAAGCTGTCTGCACCCTCTGCAGCGCTGGTTTGATCCCAGCTGGCCGGCCTGCGAGGGTCCCACATGGCGTGGCAGACCTCTCCTGTCGCGCCAGCTGCTCCCCTCAGTGGTGCATTTCATCAGTCTGCCTGTTCTGTTCCCTGCTCTGTCTCTGGTGAATCCTCTCACCTTCCCTCGAATCTGGCCTATACCCTGGTTCTTGTATAACTAACTAACTAAATCTTAAAAAAAAAAAAAAGGTGCCCAATTACCTGGTAACCATCACAGAATAATCTGCAGTCCTAATTCAAAAGTCATTCCATCTCAGTATGCTAAACGTCTCTTACCATATTTGGCTTATTTGATTTACTCTAAAGGAATGAACCCCTTAGTGATTTTCAGCAAATCTCATTATACCCTCTGCTGACAGTATACCACCCATTCGCATAGCTGTGATTGCAGTTTCCTGCCCCCTGTTACAGGTAACCGCGGCCACGGGTCAGCACAACTACCTGCCACTCTCATGGTGTGACATCTGTCCATTAAGATCAACTGTCTTTTGTGGAGTCCTAAATCAGTTGCTTTCTGGTTAAGTTGGGTGGAAGAGGGAAGGAAGCAGAAAAGACATAATTCTCACCAGAAATAAAAACCAACAATGCTAAGAATAATTTGGAACTGACTAGTTAACTATTGGAGCACATAGTGGCTTGTTCCTATAATGTCTGAATTACATTTCCTTTCATTTCCTTATTTTCCTCCTTAGGGAGGGGTAATAGTCTCCTCTACCTTATATGTGCTCTTTGAAAATGCAACAACAGCAAGGGAAGCGCTGGGGTGCAGTGCCGGGCAGCGAGGCTCTTTGGTTACCTTGCAGTTTCTGGCTGTACTCGGTCCTGTCTGACTGGCTTCTCCTCAGGGGACCAGAGCGGTCCCCCACCACACTGCTCTCAACCACAGTGTCCGTCTTCCTTCTCTCCAGCATGTAGAGCCTGGGCCTCAAGAAGGTCAGGTTCTTTTTCTTGGTGCTCAGGCATTCTTTCTCAGTGGCTTCCTTGGGCTCCATCTGAGTCAAGAGCGGCTGCAGGGGCTGGTCACTCTGGGGCCTCCGCGTGCAGGTTCAAGGCACCAGGTGCCCAGGTGAGCTGTCCCCACTAGCTACCCGGCTCCACTCCAGGCGGCTCTGGCTGTGACTGCCACCTCTGCGGAGTCCCAGTGCTCCACCCCTATGAGGTCATTCTTTTTTATACCTAGAATCCAACAGGGGAAACTGCCACCTGTTACCTGAGAGACCTGCAGCGCCAAGCTAGGCAAAGCAGGGGCCGCCTGTCACATGCTCTGAGGCAAACAAAAATCCCATTGTGTGGGGCAAGGCTGGGGGTTGGGGGAAGGAAGGTGAGCCAGGTGAGGCAGGAGGAAGCAGGCAGGAGGGCCACCTGCAGCCTCTGGGCTTAAGGTGTGCCTGGGGTGTGTACAGGTGCATGTACAGGTACCTGTGCAGGTAGCTGCTGTGGTCTGCTGTGGAGGTAGACAGGCTGGTGTGCAGCTTGCAGCTTTAGAGGGAGTCACTCACTTGTGACCTGGGATCTGGTGTGGGACTATGGGGATTTGCATTTGCATCATAGCAGTGCAGAATCATCTGGAAGGACTAAGTCAGGCTTCTGCCTTAAGCATCAACATTCTGAGGTTATTTACTGAAAACTGAGGTTGCGAACCTGGATCTGGATCTGGATCCCAGATCTGCATTCTGAGGAGGCAGGGCTTTGCCTGTGGTCATGCCCAGGCTCTGTGAGGAGGGGCTTCCACAGAGGCCTTGCAATCCCTCCTTTCCTCTCACCATCCCTCCCTGACCTTCCCAGTCCTGATTCTTAGGAGGCAGCACCATGTTCAGATGGTGTTGCCCAATGGTCTCCTCCCATCCCTTTCATAGATGGACAGTGTACCCCCAGAAGGCAGCTCTGTGAGAAGAGACACTGGGCAGGATGGGACGGGCTGGTGGGGGGAAAGCAGAGTGATGGGCCTTTCAGCAATTTTAATGCAGTTGTTTTTCCTCCTATCTGAGATTTCTCCAGGGGGAATTCTCATAAGCTCTGGGAATGCCCAGAGTCTGGTGTGCCCTCGTTAAAGAAAGGGAAGCCCCCAAGGAGGAAGATTGCTTCTCTTTTTGTGTAACGGGATGGTGAAAATTCAGCTTCACACTGCCCCTTCTGAATCGTGCTTCATGATTCAGGATAAAGAGAAAAAAAAGACAAAAAGCATTTTTCTAACTTAGGTTGTGTGGGCTGACTACAGTTTGCATAATTATCTTCAAAGAGAAATGACAAATCTGCACCCACTTTAGAGACATCTATATATAGCTCGGCCAATTGAATGGGTTTTTTTTTTTTTTTTTTTTTTTAATACTTTTTTTTTTTTGTAGAGGCATGTTTTCTTTCTTTCTTTATTTGTTTTTTTTTTTTTTTTTTTTTTTTGTTTATACATGCACTGGGTACAGTCAGAAGCGCGGGAGGGTGAGAGAATTCACCAGAGCCAGAGCGGGGAGCAGAGCAGGCAGAAGGACCGAAGTACACTGCTGAGGGGAGCAGCGGGCGGCAGGAGAGGTCTGCGCGCCATGTGGGACCCTCCTCTGGTGGCCGGGGAGCAGCCGGGGATCGAACCGGCGCTGCAGAGGCCGCGGGCAGCTTCGCAACCCAGCGCTCAACCGCTGCGCCACCGGGGAGGCCCTTGAATGGGTTTTATTTAATATAATTGGCAATCTTTTTTTAACACACCTTCCCAAGTACTTTTCATAAATGCTTTTAAAGGCACATTCACTGCAAAGAAGGGAACCTTTTTTTTGATTCATGTTAAAAACATCTCAGTAGTATTCTAACATCACATATTTCACATATACATGTTTATATATAACTGTGTGTGTGTGTGTGTGTGTGTGTGGGTTCACCTGGAAGCTAGGAGACACACTCTGTTAGGTATAGTAGAACTGCAGGACTCAGGGAGATGCGGATTCAGGATACCACCCTTGAGAATTTTGTCAGGGACCCATAAAAAGCAGAGACAAAACTACACAAAAAGCTGGCCTACATCTGTGTAGGTGTGAACCTATACTCACAAACATACCACAAATAGTGTGCTATGCCAAGGGTTCCTGAATAAAAAATAGCAAAATTGAAAAAAAAGTGGTAAAACAAATAAAAATGCTGGCACAGGTTCACTGGTGACATGGTAAAGGAACAAGCATAGAACAACATTAATGGCCCTTCATCTTGAAAATGAAGCACAGGTTGCTGAGGAAGCAGACCTCAGCTGATGGGGCAGAGGTGGGGTGCTGGAAGACACCCCCAGAGGTGGCTGGTGCGGGCTCTGAGCTCTGGTGGTGATCTGAGGTTGCTATTCAGTTTGACGGTGTGTGTGTGAGCACTGGGTACCCCCCATGTGACTCAGGGCATCTGGATACAGTCTTTTGCATTCATATAGTTTTTCGAGGGGTGGATAGTCACATAGAAGGAAATTTCCTAGTTCCAGTTTCATTGCAACAAGTTTGTATTTTCAAAACCAGCATCATAGCAAGCTTTCCTGTAATTTTTAAATTTCACCACTTGGGAAGAGCTGTAACAGAGCAATTATGGATCCAGTGGTAGATATACATTTTATTTATTCACAGTTGGTTCAATGTCAACTTAAAAATAGCAAATAGCAAATAAATTCTTTCAAAATGAACTTTTAATCAGTCAGTGATCAGGGAGGACATAGCTGCTGTCTCCATGTTCATTCCCTCACACTCCCACCTCCACGCCATGCCTTGCCAGCAGAACCCTTATTTTGTTCAAGGCAGGGCTAGGCTTGGCCAGTCATAATCCTGGACTCTGTATCCTGGTTTTCTAGTCTGTTTTGCTGCTAGGGTACCCTGTAATCCCAGTCCTGGCAGTGAGGCTTCTTGGTGGGATGGGTGGCGGGGTGTTGATTCTGGGAAAGGCTTGCCGTTTCTAGTAAAAGTTGTAATCACAGATGGCGTCCATCTTACGCCTTTTTCCATACTCGATCACAGGTAGAGTGATGGAACAGTTGTAGCCACCCTGTGTCCTTGAGGAAAGATCGGGGGTCTGGTACTACGGGCTCTGATACCCCTGAGCTGCTTATCCAATACTCACAGCCGTCCACATTTAGACTTGTTATCATGAGGGCAAAATAATCCCGTCTTCCTAAAGTCACAGTTAGTTGGAGTTCAGTATGTTCAATACATTCCAGTAGATTCGGTCAGCAGTGATTGGTATAAATGTGAGTGCACAGTTCTTTTGCTTATTTCTTTGACACTTAAAAAAATGTTTCGTTTTGTTTTTTCTGATTTTGTTACTGACCGAACCAGGTTGGTGAAGACAGACTCTCAGCCATGAGATTGTCTCCACAAAGATAGAAACCAGTCAGGAGAACAAAAAGGGCTCTCTCTGAGTGGTGAGTGAAGGAAAATTACGTAGGAAAAGAAGGAATGTGGGGACCAGCGGGACGTGGGGAGAGGGTTTTTAGTTTCAGGTCTGGGAAGGTTCTAGGCAGTGTGGGTAGTCAACCACAAGACTGTCACTGATGTTTCTGAAGTAGTTCCTCTCTTCCATATTATCAACTCAATTTTTAAAAAAAGAAAGTCGGTATCGTAATCCAGGGAAAAAAAAATCAAATAGACAAGGACCCGAGGGTAGGTCTTCAGGCAATGATGTTATCACCACCCACAGAAGGTACAGAAACAGTAACTTAGGCACTCTGCAAGCTGCTGAGGCCTGAGAGGGTGGGACAGTGACTTTGCAGGTGAGTCCTGTCATTGTCCTAAGCCCAGGCCGAGCACAGTGGTGTTGAGAAGTCACTGATGCTCACTGCTGTATCCACTGAAGGTGTTTTGCAGGGCAGTCTGGTTCGCATATATTGTGAATGTGTCTTTAAGCCAGTGTATCTGAGTCAACAATATAAAACCTGGTTCAATGGGGCTGGAAATGAAAACAACCAGAGAGGGAGACTGAATATTATTTCACTGGGTGTCTTCTTGGAACGGGAGTGAGGCAGCAGGAACAAAGGCCACTAATTTGTTTTATGTTTTATAATCAATGTATGAAAGTATTTTAGTGCCAGAATCTTGCATGACACAAATCAATAAAATGCTGGTATTAAGATACTTGAATTAACTGTATTGTGAGTAGAGAACAAGCAGTTGCTGATTCATTCTTTTCCAAAGCCCTGGGCAGTGAGTCCCAGACTCAGCTTTGACTGTGACAGAAATCAGTTTCTTGGCATCATAAATGCTCTGTGCTCTCTGTGGGTCCCGAGCTCTTCTGTAAAAGGTAAGATGACTTAGTCATTAGGCTGTCCACCAAATGTCTTCTGTTTTCCCTTCAGGCATCTAGAATATTCCACTACCCTGTACCCCTTTCATATAGCAGTGATCATGCTATGGTCAAAGAAATGGACTCAGAGGGTTGTTGGAATTCTGGGAGCCAATGTGTAATGCCCTCTGGCTTTCTCTCCTTCATCCATGATGGCTGACAGTAGCTACATCAGGATGAGTCCTGAAATCTGTCTCTCAGAGAGGCCCAGTAACCCCATCATGGTCACATAGTTTGAGCATGAAGGAATTCTTTACTGATGTAACCCACTGAGACTACAGACTTTTAAAAAAATTATGATTACTTTATTGTAGCCCAGACAATTCCTGTTACTGTCAGGTTTAGATTAAATCTTTTCAGGACTAATAATATGTGATTTCTGGAGTTTAAGGCCCAGAGTGCTAATAGTTTGTAAGACTCCTGATTCCAGGACAGAAATCATAGCTGTTGAAAATGTTACAAACTGGACTGTGGGCAGAAAACTACTTTTTTTTAAAGAGTTATTTATTTATGCATACAAGAACTGGGGTACAGACCAGAGGTGTGTGTGTGGGGGGGGGGCGGGGGCGGCTATTGAGAGGATTCACCAGAGACAGAGTAGGAAGCAGAACAGGCAGATCGACTGAAATACACTGCTGAGGGGAGCAGCAGGTGAATCAGGAGAGGTCTACTGCCATGTGGGCAGCTCCCTGGCTTGGGATCGAACTCATGCTGTAGAGGCCGCAAACAGTCTCATAGGAAGGCCACCAGGGAGGCCCAGAAGAACTTCTTATGAGTTAGGGACTTATCGTGGGCACCCTGGCAAGCGTGCTGCCCTGGGGTGCCAGCGGCGAGTGGAGGAAAGTGGACAGGTCTGGATGCACTTCCATAGCGGGGCTGGCAGAGCTTACATGTGGTCTGGTTGAGGCAAAGGAGTGCGGACATTCTCTGTTGGCACAGGTAGCTCCAGGTCTGCAGTGGCTGTTAGCGCACCTTCAAGAGATTTGACTTTGAAACGCAGGTGACAAGCAAGAGAGCAGCCTAAGGGCTCGCCTATTCATGGGCAGAGGTGCAGCTGTGAGCTGCAGTGTGTGTCTACTCTCTGATTTTACCTTCTTTCCTGGAAAGATAGAGATGTAGAAACAAAAGAGAACATCAGAGCATATTCCTTCCTCAGAGATGAGGTCATCGGTGCATTTGTGGAATGACTATCACACTGGCTCTGAGAGCTGCCTCTTCAGCTCTAAATTGTTCACAGGGGCCCTGCTATTCGTGGCTGTGTTTTTATATCCTCTGCTATGCTCCCTGAAAGCAACAATTTCTGTTAATGCACTGACCAAGCAGGAGCGTAATAACCCTGTCAGCAAACAATGAATGGGAGCCAAGCTCAGAAGGAGGTAAACCTTCGAATGTTTTGATCCTTTTGACTGAAATCATCATGGAAGTGACATACGACCATAGTTGGGCCTTTGTCTCAGCTGTAATGAATCATTCATTACAAGATTTTCAAGGTTGTTGGGGGGGAATTTACTTTGGGAAGGGGAGAATCTTTGAAGTGCTTTGGATTGCCTGGTTAGATCAAAACCAGCTACATAAGCAAAAAAAAAAAAAAAAAAATCTTAGTGCCGATGCAAGCTTTGAAACCATCTATTTAGTGTGATGCCAGCACCTGTACCACATCTCTGGACTCAATTTCTGTTAGTTCACACAGTCCTCCAGAATTCACTTACTGGTTACTCCAACAGAGCAATTTGAGTCAAAATAACTGCCACAGAAGGTGAACTGTTCTCATTTGCCAGAGAGAATCCAGAAAATCTACCCCTTCCAGTTTCTGCCATCATTATTTCCTGAAATTTGGGCCTAATGAGTTGCAAGTAGCTTTAAGAGGGAGCTAGACCTGTAGGTGTGATTTAACTTAGTTGTAAGCAGCTAGTTTCCCATTTCTGTTATGGTCAGGATGAACAATGCAGAAGCATTTCTTAAAAAGCAAAATCGTGATACTGTGATTGAGTCCTTACACTTGTGTGTGGCCATCCTGGGACTGCACAGGACCATGGGCTGCAGGCTCATAATAGTGACCATGAATAATCCAGGAGACTCGAGTTAAAAGAAGTGGCCCTTTGTTCTTCTACCTGCAGTGCCTTTTTGATGTCTTCACTCACATGTGTGCAGAAACCTGTGTGTTGTGGGAGCTCAAGTTCACTGACTCCAAGACACTTGTGCTTATTAGTTTCCAGGTGGAAAGCAGCCGCTCTAGGTAGCTGGGAGAAAGCATGTACTTTTAAGTGAGTGCAGCAGAGACTCACGTAAGTCACTTAGACTAAGGGACAGATTTATGGATTGAGTAGTGTGAAGAGCATGCTGGCCAGCGGGCTGGTCAGAGACAGACACCAGCCTCCTCGGTTCTGATATTGCCCGTGGGTCTCACCATTCCTCTCTCGGCACCGGGAAACCATGCTGCCCCTGCCTCGGTTTCTTCCTTAGTCCAGCCTGAGCAACATCCAGGTCTCGCACAGGATTCATGTTGCTGCTCCTTCACCGAATATTGTTAAATTCAAAATTACAGTATCCATAGCAACCATAACTAGGTCAGTTTGCACTTGGAGTAACAAATAACTGCTGAGAATCTTTATCCTTTTCCAACCATCCTGTGTTTGCAGGACTCTCTTAGGCTGCAGAAAGCAAGCGGTTTTGCAGGAAAAGGACCTCATAGCACCAGGGAAAGTTGTTTTCTTGTTTGTGATCTACACATTCAGAAACTTCATGCAATTAGACAATGAATTTAATTTTACTTCACCCAAGCAACATGGGCATTTGAATAATAGATTCTGGTAGTGAAGCATTAACTATTGCTTTCAAAGCATTATCACTAATGTGTAATAAAACTTGTACCTAGAGAAATTTTAAACAGGGATTGGAGTGACATGGGGTTATTTTTTTATATACTTTGGTCATAGCTAATTTTTTCCTAGAGCTACTGTGTTTTTTTAAACCAAGAAATATGCATTATTCCTTGACATTCACCATTCAGATATTTTTAAATTTATAACTTTTGTCGAGGTGACATTGATTTACAGCGCGTGTAAACTTCAGCTGTAGGTTCCCACCTTGATGTCTGTATATGTCACACCACACCTACCTCGAAGATATGGTTACTACCACCACTGTACTATTAAACCCTATTCCCGTTCACCCAGCTCCTGCATTCTCTGTGATAACCACCATTCCCTCTGATAACCACCATTCTATTGCCAGACTTTAGGGGGTTATTTGTGTTTTGTTCATTCATCTGCTTTGATTCTTTATCTTCTACATAATAGTGAAAAACATTTGTCTTCTCTGTCTGACATACTTCACTTGCATACCACCCTCTAGATCTATCCATGTCGATATAAATGATAAATGACAAGATTTCTTTTTTTTTTTTGAAGATTTATTTATTTTTATACAAGAGCTGGGGTATAGGCCAGAGGCACGGGGGGGGGATTCACAGATGGGGAGCAGAACAGGCAGACGACTGAAATACACTGCTGAGGGGAGCAGCGGGTGTGACAGGAAAGGTCTGCCATGCCATGTGGGAATCTCCCTGGTTGGCTGGGAATCGAACCCACACTGCCGAGGCTGCGGGCAGCTTCACAGCGCTGTGTTCAACCCACTGCGCCATTGGGGAGGCCCAAGATTTCATTTTTTTATAGCTGAGTAGCAGCCCACTTTGTGTGTGTCTTTGTGTGTGTATGTATAACATGATACAGTATTTATAAAAGAAGTCACATTAATACACCTTAAATTTCACATTTGGAAAAAGGTACACACATGAATGGTGGAACTGTAAAGAAGAGGGAATTCCCTCCCCCCCTTTTTTTAAAAAGATTTATTTATTTATTTATTTATAGAAGCACTGGGTACAGTCAGAAGCATGGGAGGGTGAGAGAATT
Organism: Talpa europaea; assembly: GCF_964194135.1. Classification (NCBI taxonomy): domain Eukaryota; kingdom Metazoa; phylum Chordata; class Mammalia; order Eulipotyphla; family Talpidae; genus Talpa; species Talpa europaea. Next base: position 2,893,284 of record NC_140080.1, on the reverse strand, counting down.
CACCAGAGCCGGAGTGGGGAGCAGAACAGAGAGACTGACGAAATACGCTGCTGAGGGGAGTAGCGGGCGGCAGGAGAGGTCTGCGCGCCGTGTGGACCCTTGCTGGTGGCCAGGGATCCAACCGGCACTGCAGAGGCTACAGGCAGCTTCACAGTCCAGCACACAATTGCTGCGCCACCGGGGAGACTCCCCCCCCCCAGCTTTTTTTTAAAAACATTTTGCAGTTGGACATTTTAAAACTATCACTATCACTTACTAACTTCTTTATAGCCCTGACTTTTTTTTTAAATTTTTTTTTATAGAGGCATGTTTTTATTTATTTGTTTGTTTGTTTTTGTTTATACACTCACTGGGTACAGTCAGAAGCGCGGGAGGGTGAGAGGATTCACCAGAGCCAGAGCGGGGAGCAGAGCAGGCAGAAGGACCGAAGTACACGGCTGAGGGGAGCAGCGGGCGGCAGGAGAGGTCTGCGCGCCATGTGGGACCCTCCTCCGGTGGCCGGGGAGCAGCCGGGTATAGCCCTGACTTTTACATCACAGCAATCATCCAGTCAAAATCTTTTCTTCTCTTCAGTCAGCAGAACACCAGCAGTAAGGATACCTGGTGTTTATTGAGCATCTACTATGTTCATGCCTTTGCAGCTCTCAGTCCTGTATGCCAGTCACCATTCCTGTCATTCAGATGCAGAGCAGAGATAGAAGGAGTTGTGTGGGTTCACTCAAGAGCATTTGCTAGAACAGAGAAATGGAATCTAGCCCTGCTGTGTCAGCTCTCAAACCTGTGCCCTCCCCAATTCTTCATCAGAATGGCAGTGTCTGCCTTTTCTGACTGGCTGGCTGGTGAAACCAAAAGAATGTTACCAGATGTCGGCACTGTAAATTAGAATTTGCGCTTCAACCTACACAGTTTGCATTTTCAGAAACTTGAATCCAAAAAGTTTACATAGTTGTGAAACATCATTGGGTTGCTAGTTGTAAACCCGGAGTAGAATAGAGTCTCTTGATGCCTAATGTGTTTTGTCTCCCAGACCTCTGTTAATCCAGAGACTGTTTCTCCTCTACTTCACCACCGCACAGCTCAGCTAGACTCGGGTACATAAAGAACTGACTGTGTGTCCATTCTTTGCAGTCATTGCCTTCTCCTGTCCTTGTGACTGTATATATGACGATTAGAAGTAACCCAGAGATGAGTTAACATAAATGTGCCATTTAGTCTTAAGCATGCTACATTCTGTCCTAATATTAGCATAAATGTTGCAGAAACAAAATGTGCAGACTATTTCTGAGTGGGATTATGAGGCAGGGAATCCAGGGCTGTCAAGGAACAGAAGAACCTTCTGGGTTGAGAAAATAGGAGACTTTAGAAAGTAGTAAAGGGAGACTTAGTGAGACCCAAGAAAGGCAAGAAAGGAGAAACAACTCAGAGTCTCTGTGCTGGAATCATCACTCCCCAAAAAAGAAGTTTGTGTGAGGACATTCAATAAGCATATTGTTGAACAGGATGATATTTAACCCACTCTTGGGTGGGGACTGTGGATCGACACTTTACCTTATCACCAAGGAAATATGTATCAGCTGAACAAAAGGGTCTCGACTCAAAGACAATGAGAGAAGCATCTATAGTATAACTATAGATGGGTGGCAAGATGGATGCAGGGCGCGTGTCAGCAGTCCAGGAGACGAGGGCGTCGCTCCAGGGCAGATGGAAGTCTGGGCGTCCCAATGTGTGGGATGCCTAGAAAAGGTCATAAGCTAGCCCCATGGAAGTGTGAACTTGTGGCAGAACTAGCCAAAAGGTGCCTTTGCACTTGGATGTTAATACCTTTACTGAGACTTATTTTGATTTTAGTTTCAAGAAATTATTTGTGCCATCTGAATCATTTATTTGGAAAGTAAATCAAGATGGGAGAGTCAGGAAATCGGTCAGCGGTTACTCACTGAGTGCGTGCTGTTTGCCAGACATGATGGCTCTGCTACCAGACAAGGAGTAGATACTATTGCTCAGAATTCTCATTTTATTTTTTTTGGTGGGGGAAGGCGGGTGTAAACGACCTCAGGAAGCAATGATATAGTAACCTTCTGACTTTGGTGACGTTTGGTGAGTGTTGTGACATGGGTCCCATGTTGTGACATTGGTCACTTCAGTGATATTGGTCCCATTTTTTAAATAAACACATTAAATCTGTCGGAGTGAGATCCAGACTATAGCAGCCCTGATTTTTGTTACTTCCCATAAATTAAGCCATATATGGCTATTGTAAAACTTTATATTGTCCTGAGAAGTGAGCTTCAAAAACATGCCACTTCCTAATATTACACCTTATCTCGTCTCTTACCTCGTCGCTTCCCGCTGTTCTTCATGCATCAGGAGGCAGAGATGATTGAAGTGCCTCTTCAGCAGATTGATCAGCGTTTCCCCATGGATAAGCACCAATTCCCATCAAAATATAACAGTCACTAATCAGGGGGAGGAGAGGAGTCTCTTTCAAATACTTAAGTCTTCGGCACAGCTTCCGCACGTCTGCAGGTGCTGTCAAGGTGGTTCTCCATGCTCCGCAGTTGAAGCCTTCCTTCTAGGCCCCTCTGCTCCTCCACAGTGACTCTGAAGGTTTCCTACCCTACATTCTCTTTCTACAATTTTCTATTTTTATATTTCCCTAGTGTCTTAGGCTAAAACATTTTTATTGCTTGGTATCTGAAGGCATGTGCTCACATATTCATCCATAAAAAGGACAAATAATGTGAATGAAAAGAAAGAAAATTAAGTACTACCTAAAAACACCATTTGACTTGAGTCCTGGACAGAAAGTATTTGGCCAATTTAAATAAATTCAAAGTTCAGGAAAGAGTGACTAGCAATGAAGCTTTTCACTCCTAGAAGCTGGAGGCTCAGCTGTGTTAAGACATCAGAGCACCGTGAATCTGAAAATTCTTGTCAGTCCCTTTCCTTAGTCTAAGCTCCAAAGCAAACAAAGGCAGAGATATCCCCTCTGTGACTTCCAGACCTCCTAGAAAACGATGGCTTCAGGTTGGCACCAAAGTTGCAATTCCTCACACTGGAGTCTGTGTACTATTCATTAATTTATTAATTTGTTCGTTTTGGTTTTGTTTGTGCTGTGAGGTGGAGGTTAGGGCAATTTTTTCTTAAATAAAAATTCCTGTGTACCCAGTATAGAAGACAGTGTATATAAGTATATGTCTGTCTGTCTGTCTGTTTGTCTCTATCTGTCTATCTAGAATGGGTCTCTAAGGCAGTCTGAGCTTTTTTTTTTTGTTAGTGGGTAAGTTGCCATCATTTGTAGTGACCTTGAAGCACATTCTCAGAATCTGTCTGGGTCACTTCCATTTGGACGATTTGAAGAAGATTCTTTTAGCTCGGATGTAAGGACAATTGTTTGAAAAAAATTGTAATTATAAAATTTTATAAAATTATAAAAAATTATAATTTTATCTCTTGCCACAGAAAGTTAAGATCTTACCTTTTCTGCTTGGCGTACTGCATTCCAAAGAATGGGAAAAGATATTCTGCAAGTAGATCTTTGAGGAAAAGTGAATCCAGTCGTAAACAGAAGGTCTTCCTGTGGCTTTGTGTGTCAGATGGTGCAGATGCCACGGGTGTACAGCAGCCAGCCTGTGCTGAGCACCAACTGTGTGCGGCCCTCTCAGAACTTCTCTGGGTCCTGCACTTAGTCCTCACCAGAGTATCCTGAGGCTCTTATTTCACAGAGGAGGTATCAGGTGAGGGCTTCGTGGGATTTCCCGACATCATGAATATTAAACGTAGAAGTCAGAAGTCTAGCTCAGGCGGAAGCCTCCTAACCATGTGCCCCTTCACGAAAGAACTGAACATCTTAGGTTTAAAGAAACCACGATTTGAATTGTGTGGACCTCGTTATCTCCTCATGGTCTCTCCGTAGCCTCAGCACGGACAAGTAAATGCGGTTAGTACCGTGATTTTCAACATCTTTCTCACATTTCCCATCTGTGAGAGAAGAGAATAATTCCAAAAGTCAGAACATGTACTGGTAGTAACAAAGACAAATTTTAATAGCCTATTTCTTAGCAACATTATTGACAGAGTAAAGGTCACCTTCACTGGTAAATGCTAATCTGTGTCTGGCAGCAAAATTAAAGCACAGTAGCGTACGGTTCAAAGAAATACTCCTTAAACTAGTAGTCAACTAATATCAATTATCCATCAAAGTCATCTCTTAAAGGTATGTTTTAAAGTTCATCCACAGACAAACATTTATAATTCAAAATATGTGCCATTTTTTAAAAAGTCATTTACTTGAGGGAAGAAAAATACTTGAAATTTTGGTTGCAAGTAGAAGTATTCAAATCTGTATTATAATTCCACTTTTTTCCCCCAAATATTTCTCCAATAAGCTAAAATCGAGTGGCTTAACTGTCATGCAGCATCATTCCTTGCATTTATCAATAGTTTTAACCTTTAATTTAGAAACCAGAGTCTGCAAGTCTAAACCACTAAACCATTCATGGATATTTTATTTCTCAACATCTACTGCAGAAATTGTGATTTTTTTTCTTATGATTATAAAGTGAGATGAGTTCATTATAGACAGTATTGAAAACATGGGAAAAGATAATAAAAAAGTTATCTGTAATTCCAAAACCTAGAAAGAATGCTGTTTTTTCATACACAGTATGTCCTCTACTGAGCTGTCTCTCCATGTACGTTTCTGTACAAATACGAGACCATGCTTTGGGCCTCTGCAGCTGTTTCAGCCGAGGGAGCATAATGATTTATATGGCCAGTTGTCTCAAGTTGGAATTTCAATATTCATGTTTTTCTTTATTATAAATAATTTGACACTAAGCGTCTTTGCACATGAATCTTTGCGTGCATGCTCTTTGTTCAACTTGTCACAGAGCTGAGTGATCTTTCAGAAAAGAAAATAGGATTTCAGAAACGCTGATCTATTAGCCCAGTGATATTTTAACATTTATTTATAGTTCTAGAACTTCCTTCCTCAGAACAACTTAAATTATTTTATATTCATAAGACTTACCTCCCTTCATTTTGTGGGTCAATTTTTTAAAATGAGAGTAATGAAAGAGAGTGGCAGGGAAGAGTTTATCGCGAAGACAGAGAAAGGAGCCAATTCTTTTATGCTCATTTTTTTGCTGTCTGCTTTTCCGAGACTAGTTGTCCCTGCCTTGTCTACCTGAATAAGCCTTCCACAACCTAAATTTACATTCAGCGGGAGCATCACCTCCCAGGGAGGCTTTCCATCACCTGCCCCCGTGTTCGGTGTTCGTAATGGGGCAGTTTTTGTGTGTGCTCTCTAAGCTACTTTTTTAGACATCAAGCTTCTTTCCTTTGTGTGTCATATCATCCGCTTGTGATCACTGTACGAATACCTGGTAACTTGGACTTCTCTGGAAGGGACTCAAAGAGCAGTTGTGTTTTGTTCATCTTTGTTTCTCTGGCGAGTAAGAGGTAGCTAGCATTTGCAAATTACTCTCTGCATGTTTATGGGATGCATACATGAAAGGCAAGTCTACCACTTCCCAAAAAAGAGTTGTATTGACTGTTCCGATGGGGATACAGGAGATGTCGGGAGAATGTATTGCCTGGACTGTGTTTTGCCTGAAATGGAACTGTTGGAAGAAGAGAGGAGAGGACTAGTGGAAGGGAGGGAGGGAGGGAGGGAGAGAGAGGAGGGACGTGAAGAAAGGAGGAGGAGTTCTGCACTCAACAGTCCTATGAGCAAATTGTCGGCTTCTCGCTGTGTGTCCAGCCTGTTCAGTTAAACACACGCGCAGAGCGCAAACTTGAGCAAAACCACAGAATCCATAGTATGTTAATGGAGGTTTTCGACTTAGGGAAAAAACTGTTTATCTGGGTTCTTAGGACAAATGTGTGTCTCCCTTTTCACTTTTCACAAAGAAAGCAAAGAGCAGCAAATACCAACAGCCTGGGGCGCCCCTGAGTGACTTCCTGTGCCTGCCCTGCTGGAGAACCCCTGGACTTCAGGACACAGTGCCTTTTCCTGCTGCGAGTCAAGCACTAGGAGGTCCCTTCATGCTTTACTGTGGGAACAGCTGCTTGTGTTTGTCGAGTGTTTGAACCTAGCTTTCCCTAACTCTTATTAATGATTTTGCTGTTTGTTTTTATAGGTGACTTAACAGATCATGTCTTAAACAGAGGGCCAGTTCATGTTCTTCACCAAATTATTGTACCGACAACTACTTGCCCTGGAAGTCCTGGAAAAACGTGACTTGTGTTCAGTGAGGTTTCCCCTCAGAATGCTAGGCAGAAGGTACATGGGGACCCAACTGAGGCTGTGTACCCCTTTCTCTTCTGCTTTAAATCCAGAACACCCGCCGTCTGAGAGACTGGAAACCTCTGCTGAAGGTCTGCAGAGTTGTACGGCTAGGCACACTCTCAGAGTGCGTCGGTGGGGCTAGTTTAAATTCAGGATGATTTTTATACCACATTGCCCTCCCCTTTCCTTATGCTTTATGCTTGAGTTTGTTACAAGGGATATGTTTGACATTATAATGAAAATAAACACCCAAAAAGACAAAAATGAAGTTAGAAGGCAAGTAGTAAACGGGGAGAAAATTGTGAGTGTGAAACACAATTAGGGTCTTCAAGCTTATCTTAATGGGACGAGTTTAAGCACATTGATAAGAAAGACACCCACAACACACTCATAAAACATGGGCAAAGGTCGTGAACAGACACATTTCACCGACAAGGAAATACGCATGGCGGTTTGCAGCAGCGCTGCTCCCTCTGTCTCCCTTCCCAGTGGACAGCACCATCTCTTTCTAAAACTGGGTCATTTTTACTTCCCTGCTGACATGATTTTTCTCCACTTTCTATGAGGTTATTTTAAGGAGAAGAAGTTACAGGTCATAGCTAGGAGAATGTTCATTAGGAAGCAATCTGTAGCTGGTGGCATTTGAGCTTTTTCAGAAGAGTGGAGTGACAGCAGCCAGCATTCGGGGACTTGGAGGGATGGCTGTGGGAGAGCAGCTGGAGAGTAAGGCATGGGCGTGCATCCAGGAAGCTTGTCCCTGAAGCGCCCCAGGGTGACGGTTGGCAGGAAAATACTTCTTAACTCTACGTGTGTCTAGCAGATAATAGCTGTTGATCCTGTTTTGACTTCTTAACTTCTGTTAATTTTTTTTACCCATACAAAGATTTATTTTTTATTTATACAAGAGCTGGGGTACAAGCCAGAGGCGCGGGAGGGTGAGAGGATTCACCAGAGACAGAGTGGGGAGCAGAACAGGCAGATGAACCAAAAGCACTGCTGAGGTCTGCCCCTCAAATGTGGGAATCTTCCTGGCCAGCCGGGATAGAACCCGCACTGCAGAGGCTGCAGACAACTTCACAGAGCTGCGGTCAACCTGCTGCGCCACCGAGGAGGCCCCACTTCTGTTAATTTTTAGGTGTTTTTTGAGGGAACATCAATATTTGAAAAGTGCACATAAGTGTAAGGAAACAGAAAGAGAGATATTACCCCAAGATTCTGATGTAATGGGAAGACTGGCGTTCAGGCCACCTGTTACCACCGAATGCTAGTAAAGTGCATTGAATCTTTAAGGTGCGATTTAATCAGACAGCTGGCAATCTGGAAGATGGGGGGTTAACACCCTAAAGAAATGCCTTCCCATTTCATTTCCAGCTGGCCTTTTATGGTGAGTTGAACAAAGACAGTTCAGCAGTAAGCGGGCCTTTTCCACTGCCAGGAGCCGTAATGTCCAGCCCTGGACCCCCTATCACCCTTCTGGACCCCTGCCTTGCTCTCCCACTGTGCTGAGGCTGGGCTTCATACAGCAGTGCTCCCTGCACTCCTTGGGTTGTGTCCTGGGGCTGGAAAACTCACTCAGAGCAGACATGCCATAACCAGTACATGCGCGCAGCACAAGTTCAATCCCCGGCCGGCCAGGGGTCTGACCTACAGGGCGTTGCAGACCTCTCTTGTCTTGCCCGCTGCTCCCCTCAGCAGTGTATTTCAGTCAGTCAGCCTGTTCTGTTCCCTGCTCTGTCTTTGGTGAATCATCTCACCTTCCTGCACATCTGGCTTGTACTCTGGTTCTTGTAATGCATGAAAAAATAAATCTTAAAAAAAAAAAAAAGAATTTCTAAGAGCAAATGTAGCATTGGCTAAGAGACAAACACGTAGATCAGTGGAACAGAATAGGAAGTGCAGAAACCGGTGAAAACACATGAAGAAGTTGATGTATCCTAGAGGAAGCATTACAAATCCAGGAGAGGTAGGTAGGTGTGGTGAGTGTATTCTATGAAAAAATAACGTCCCTTCTACTGTAAGCAATGTAAAGCCCAGATGAATTACAGATGTAAATGTGTATAACAAAAAATTTAAGTATTTAGTTATTTTTAAAAGAATATATTGATGGGCCTCCCCAGTGGCGTAGTGGTTGAGTGCTGGGTTACGAAGCTGCCCACAACCTCTGCAGCGCCGGTTCGATCCCCAGCCGCTGGGCGAGGGTCCCACATGGCACGCAGACCTCTCCTGCTGCCCGCTGCTCCCCTCAGCAGTGTACTTCATCAGTCTGCCTGCTCTGCTCTCCGCTCTGGCTCTGGTGAATTCTCTCACCCTCCCGCACTTCTGACTGTACCCAGTGCTTGTATAAATAAATAAATAAATCTTTAAAAAAATAAAAGAATATATTGATTACATTTGAGTGGGGAGGGTTTTTTTTTTAACTGAGACCAAAAAAAAAAAAAATACATGGCTTCACAATGAAGAATTTCTAAATAGCAAAAAACATCACAAAACACGTCTGAAAGATAATTGTAAGAAGAGGATAAGACATTCACATTGCACTATATCAAACTTATGTTATAAATCATTACATTAAAGCAGAAAAAAGATTTTGAAATCCACCCTTTCGGCCCAGAGTTGGCAGTGGGCAATGGAGGTTGAGCAGGCGAGTAACTGAAGCCGATGATTAAATGTGTAAAGAAAACAGAATGTCGCTAGTAATCTTGGCAAAAACATTAAGTCAATAATGAAGAATCATTTCACATCCATCACGATGTGAAGTGTAAAAGAGTCTGATAATCCCAGGTGTTAGTGATGAGGACTAATGATTACTCTTTTTCGTTGTTGGTAGAGGTGTAAATTGCTCTGACTACTTTGGAAAGCAGTTTTACACCATGTTAAAAAATGGAACATCTGCAGCTGTTTTGGAAGGAAGGGAGTTTGGGGATCTAGTACACTTGTGAATGTGCATACCCCATGACCATCAGTTCCTTGCGCAGGCCTGTGGTAGATGAGGTCTACAGGAGACAGAAACAAAGATTGCTGTGCTAATGTGTGGCTGCATAAATAAGATGTGGCATTTTCCTATAATGAAAACCCATGTAGCAGTTAGACGAATGAACTAGAGCCATATGAATTACCACTGATAAATATCAAGAACACTTATGTCGAGTATCAAAAATAGGTGGCTGAATATTAATTTTTTGCATAAATTTTTGATGGTACTATTAAAAATCATACACGATGGTACTATTAAAAAAACTTAGCCTATCCCCTGGTGGGTAAGGATAATCATTGTTTCTGGATGAAAAAGAAGAAATTGGGATTAAGAACTATTTAGTATAAATATTTGTTGCTTGCAGGTAGTACATACAGGGATTTATGTATTTTTCTGTAGTGCGTAATAAGTGGAAGAAAGAAATTGTGTTAGGTTCCTTGATAGTGTAATTCTTCTTGCACAGTCAGCAAATACCTGAGAGGTTCTAGACCCCCTAGTTATGCATGGGCATCGGCAGGTCGCTGGTGATCACAATCCCCTTGGGAAAGTGCCAGTGGAGAGAAGTACACAGTATTTACATTGGAGACCTCTGCATTGGCTAGGACTAACCTTTGAGTCTCAATAGCAAAAACTGGAGTGAACAGTTACAGGAATATAGAGATTCAAATAATTGGGAAGTTAAAAATTGATCAGGATAAGCTTGATTCAGCAGCTAAACCCATTCTCTGACAGCTCATTTTCCCCAAGTCTCCAGTTGCTTGGGATCACCTCCACTTCACTCTCCTGTTGGCTCCCCCTCATGGTGCTGGTCTGTCACCAGCTCCTCAAAGGTTAGTGTTGCTGCTGCTGTTACTGGGGAGCCACATAGAGGCCTTTTTGTAAGAAATGAGAACGTTTCTATCTGTAGAAACCTCTAGCAAATCTCTTTTCAGGGGACCTTACTAAGTGGAGGTCCTCAGTTAAGTTCTGCTACATTGACTAGCATCTCCACGGATAATCAGCTCACAGAACTCTAAGGAGGGTAGCAAAAAGCCAGTGCTTGCAAGGAACAAAATGCTTTGTTCTCTTCACGAATATTAGTAAATGCATGCTATCCTGTTCACTTATTTTCTAACTTTGCCCTCCCACCCCAAAGTATCATCGTCTTGAGTCTTCAAATACAGCTCAATACAAGTATTTCTATTTTGAAAATTATAATCAGAAATCATATATTCCTTTACTGTGTTTCTTGGAGATTTATAGTGATTTAATAGGAAGCAAAAATGTAACTTTATAAGGAAAAAATAAATGCTATAAATCAATATTGTGAAACAACTCTTACCAATATATTTTCCTGACTTCATTGATAGCTAGTAGAGTAACTCAAAATTCTTTAGAAGTTCAATAAACCCACAGATCTATGGTCAACTAATCTTTGACAAAGGAGCAAAGAATATGCACTGGAGCAAAGAAAGTTTGTTCAATAAATGGTGCTGGGAAAACTGGGTCGCTACATGCAAAGAATGAAGCTTGACCACTACCTCACACCATGCACAAAAACCAACTTAAAATGGATTAAAGAACTAGACATAAGACCTGAAACCATAAAATATGTAGAAGGAAATATAGGCGAAACACTGCATGACATGCACCTCAAAGACAACTTTACAGACGCATTACCCAAAGCAGTGATAGTGAAGGCAAAGATCAACAGCTGGGACTACATCAAATTAAAGAGCTTCTGCACAGCAAAAGAGACAATAACCAAAACAAAAAGAAACTCCACCGACTGGGAGAACATTTTTGCACCCAACACTAACGATAAAGGACTGATCACAAAAATCTACAAAGAGCTGATGAGACTCAACAAAAACAAAGAAAATAATCCAGTCAAAAAATGGGCAAAAGAGCTAAAAAGAAACTTCTCCACAGAGGAAATACAAGTGGCCACCAGGCATATGAAAAAATGTTCAACGTCACTTGCAATCAGGGAAATGCAAATCAAAATTACAATGAGATACCATTTCACACCAGTGATAATGGCACATATTAAACAAATTAGCAACAACAAATGTTGGCGAGGATGTGGAGAAAAAGGAACTCTCCTGCACTGCTGGTGGTAGTGCAAACTGGTCCAACCACTATGGAGAGCTGTGTGGAGATTTCTTGAGCTACTAAAGATAGAGCTTCCATATGATCCAGCAATTCCACTCCTAGGTATGTACCCAATGGACACAGAAACATTAATTCCAAAGAGCACCGGCACCCCTATGTTTATGGCAGCACAATTTACGATAGCTAAGCTTTGGAAACAACCCAAATGCCCAAAAATAGATGACTGGATCAAGAAGATGTGGTACATATACACCATGGAATATTACTCAGCATTCAAAAGAGATAAACACATGAAATTTGCAGCAACATGGATGGCGCTGGAAGGGATCATGCTCAGCGAAATAAGCCAGAAAGAAAAAGAAAAATACCCGATGGTCTCACTCATAACAGGAATCTAGAAAACCTAAATATGGACCAGGGAAAAGAATAACTATAAGAAAGAAAAAAAATCAGAATCAACAAACAACTATGAACCAGAGACACACTTTGGGGGGGGGGGCGGGGAAAGGAGTGATTGGTGCCAAAATCAGGGGGTTGCAATTGTATGGGGAATATAAAAATAAAAAAAAAATTAAAAAAAAGTTCATTTCAAGTTCCAAGCTGGGTGGAGCATTAATAGACAATAGTAGTAACTTTTAAATGAAGCGATGAAGATGTCCAGATACATACTTTTGAAGAATGGTGATTATTTGGGAAAGCTGAAAACTGGGGAATATGCAGAATGTGATATTCTAGGTACTTGATAACATCCATGGTCAACGTAAGCCATTTTGCTGAAAAGATATCAAAACCGGCAGCAGTCATGTGTGGTTCTTGTGATCATAACCAGCAAGCCATGTTTTTTGTATCAGATCTGAAGGAGTCCTCTGTTTAATGGTGGATAGAGATGCAAAGTGAACTAATTGGGTACCAAAAACACCCACCTTCTTTCTTTTCCCCTCTCTTTTACCAATCTTTGATTTAGTGCCTGATTTAAAAATCAGAGCCCAAAACATTAAGATGGCTCATTCCTGAAATCCTTCTCTGGATGTGTCCACAGTGTGTCTCCAGCAACTTGTGAAGTTAATTTTTTCCACATTTCAGCCTCCTAGGCACTTAGACTGAGCAAAGAACCAACAATTTTTATAATTTTATTGATTAGAAACAAAAGAAACTGAAGTCATGGCAGCAAATTCTTTGGTTCTGAATTAAATCATACTCTTGAGCAGCCCCTCTGGGCTTTCGAGATGCTCTCCTGGTTAGGTTGCACCATGCCCTCCTGTCTTTGTGCTTGTCTTCACGGCAGCTTTTACTCGTGCGGTTAGAGATTGTGTGGGAGCGGAGGAAATGAGTTGAGAAGGCTCAGGCTGGGCCCAGGCTGGAGGGTGCCCGGTTCTCCCTAGTTGTGCTGAGGGGCAGAGACTTGATTATGAGGCTTTACGCTTCAGAAAGAGAGAAGGGAAAGAAAGTGGGCTCTGGTTGCCCTGTTGGCTCATTCAAGCTGCTATCCAGTTTCTCTTCCTCTTTTTGCTGCCAAATATTTCAAGTAAGTCACTCCTGCTGGGTCATGTGTGATTGGATATTAGAGTAAGACTGCCATTTTCTCAGTTTTCACTTTATTTTAAACACGTGTACATCTAGCTCAGTTCCCCTTCACGCTCCATTATGCCCCGTGAGGCCTACCTGTACGTCGTGGCCTACCAGCAGGTGCCTACCTATACATCGTGTCGCGCTGCACTCCCAGAATCTGTAACTCCTCCCACAGTGCCCTCATGTTACTCACTTAACACACATTGGCCAGGTTCTTACTATGTCAGGCTCTGTGCTAGGCTTGGGGTTCAACCTTGAGCTGCTGGTATCAGTTAGCTCTATATGTTTATGTTTGTGCTTGATTATTTATCTTTTAGTGCCCAGAGGCTTTTGTGTACAGAGAGGAAAAACCAGTAGTATTTATACTTTGTTTAATTTTATTCTTTATTTTTAATTTGTCTTATGTACTAAACTCATGTATTTACACTGATGTAAATTTGGCTATCTAACTTTTTTGCTTAAAAAGATAAGCAGCAGGGCCTCCCTGGTGGTGTAGCAGGTTGAGTGCAGCCATGTGAAGCTGTCCACAGCCTCTGTGGCAGAGGTTCGATCCCGGCCGGCCAGGGAGATACCCACATGGCGGGCCAGACCTCTCCTGTCTTGCCCTCTGCTCCCCTCAGCAGTGTATTTCATCAGTCTGCCTCTTCTGCTCCCCTCTCTGTGTCTGGTGAATTCTCTCACCCTCTCGTGCCTCTGCTCTGTACCCTTATTCTTGTATAAATAAATAAATCTTTAAAGAAAAATGGATAAGCAGCAATTCCTTATTTAGTGTCTTGGAATACCTTAAATGGGACATAATATATGCAAATACAAAGAGTATGTGACTGGTTGTTGCATATATTTTTATATTTATTCCAAAATATCAGCATTGTAGGTTTCATTAATATTCTCAATAGTTCTTTTTATTGTATAGTGTGTTCACTTTACTCAATTTAATAGCTTCCTAAGATTTTATATAATATGTCCAGGGGGTACTTACCTTTCCTGATTTAAAAAAAAGAAACAGGCTTTTGAAGTAGCCAAGCTGTGAGGCTCTGAGTGAGCAACCAATTGACAATCGATAGAGAATTAGGTATGGAGCTTACCTGAACCTTCCAAGCAGATAAGCAATCGAGACCATGATTAGTATGGTCCTACTGTGGCTATATGTTGCACCCAGTTGTCTTGCTCACAGTGAGGTGTTTGGATGGCTCCCTGACCTGCTAGCATTATTTCAACTCTTTTTATTCCTTACTAGCATTTTGTTTCTGTTTGTAGGGTCACTTGAGAGTTTCATCTCTTAAGAAAAGCAAGAACAGGTCTACACATTTCTCTTTAAGAAACTTGACTAATTCATCTACTTCGGAACACTCTTACTAGGTTATGGTGTGTGCATTACTGTTAAACCCCCTTTCTACGTGATTACAAGAGCTACTAGATATTTCTGTTACTGATGTAATCTGTGCCTATTATAAACCTTATGAAAATAGTCCATCTCTTTTTCTCCTCAAATTTCATTCATTTGCCAATCATTTATGTAACTATATCTATGGGAGGACAGCTTCTCCCCTCCACATGTGCACACGTGCCCTTGCTGCACTCACCCCCACCAAAGCTCTAGTGCTTCTACGCTATTGCACCACATTCCCCAGCTTTCTCCTTCCCCCTACCAGCCTTATAACCACTATATTTTTCACAATCTAAGAGTTATTTTTGTCATACTCTTTACCAAAGTGCTATGCCATTTTTTTTCTTCCAGCAATGTATGTGAATTTCAATTGTTCACATCCTCTCAAATATGTGAAGATATCAACCTTTTTAATTTTAGCCATTTTAGTAGGTATGTGGTGGTACTTGTGATTTTAATTTACATCTTCTTGATGACTGATAATATGATCTTTCCATGTGCTCACTAGCTGTTTGTATATTTCTTTTGTAAAATGCTTGCTCTTTTTTATTGGCTTGTTGTTCCTCATTCCTGCTAATAATTTGCAAACATTTTTCATTTCCTTTTTTTAAGATTTATTTATACAAGAAGTGGGGTACAGTCAGAGGCACAGGAGGGTGAGGGGATTCACAAGAGACAGAGCGGGGAGCAGAACAGGCAGACAACTGAAATACACTGCTGAGGGAGCAGCGGGCGAGACAGGAGAGGCCTGCCCTGCCATATGGGAATCTCCCTGGCGGGCCGGGAATTGAACCCACGCTGCAGAGGCTGCAGACAGCTTCACAACGTGGTGCTCAACCCACTATGGTGCTCAACCCGCTGCGCTGCTGGGGAGGCCCCAAACATTTTTTATTTCAAAAAGACTAAAAAGAGCTCATCATAGTCACAACTTTTGCTATGCCTTCTATTACAGCTTCTAATCAATTTAAGTATATTGAGTATCTAGTATATATTGAAAGCTTTGAGAAACCCAGTCTCTTCAGTTAAACCTAATGATAAACATAGTCATCCTACGAGGCACATGGTGACCCCTTCACACACAGGGTGAGTTAAGTTCTGGCTTATCCTATCCACGGATTCAATATGCTGGAGAAATTTCTCAGCAAGAGAAACTGACGGACCAGGTGCTTTGGAGAAAGCTCAGTGTGTAAAAAAAAAAAAAGGTCCAGTACAGCATGTAACTCAGTGTTGTAGCTACAGAATTTCCTCTAGAGTCTGAATCCCATATAGTTGGGAACTGTGTCTTCCTTCTGTCGGGATTCTAACAGTTCCAGGCACTGTTGCTTTGCTCATTGCAGTGCTCAGGACTGTACTTACTGGGTGAAATTGCAAACATTTATAATGCATAGCAAAACATCATCTTTACCAGGCAGCAAATTTTAAATAAATTGTTTAATCAAATCCGAGTTATGTCTTTTCCCTTCTGGTGATTTAGATGATGAAGATTAATTAATATTCTCATTCAGCCACCTAACATTTATTGGGTACTTCCTATAGGGCAACAACTATTTATCTATTATAAGACAAAAGCTGCCAGTAGCTGGAAAGTGTCTATTTTTACCTTCTTTTCAGAACTAGAACCCTGTAACTTCACTTGGCCTATTGCTGTTTAGCTATACACTATTTTTCTGTCTCCCTTGCATCTAGGAATGGTAATTTTAGTAAGTCCTGGTCAGAAAATCAAAGCAGAGATTCTGTGGCAGAGTTTCAGCAAGTCTCTTTAATGGAGAGAGGTTGTGTCACTCCATTCTTTCTTCCCCTATCTTCTTCCTGAGTCTTGGACAGGAAAACACTACAGGCTATTTTGAACTGTTAAGGCCAGAGCCATATCCTACTCGTGGTAGACCTCAGCTCAGGGAAGAGCCTGAGGACCTCAGAGAACCAGTAACTCTCTGAATTGCCTAATTCCAGACTCCCTTTTCTCAGAGAGAAGTAAAATTCAACTTTGATTAAATCATTGTCTTCTAAGTTTTTCTCTTATATGCATGTGAATCGAATTTCAATCAGTACAATCATTTGGAAAAAGTGTCTGGATGTTCTCCTTTGCCAGTTCTTTAGGAGAGTCTGTTCTCAGCTCTTGAACTGTGATGAGACTGCGTGCAGGTCAGTCCCCAACCACCCAGTGGCTTAAGACAGCAGGCTTTTCTGGCGATGGGTCTGCACATCAGTGCCATTCTGCTGACCTTGTTATGGTGATGTTTTGGGCTGAGCATGGCAGGCTCCAGACTCCACGTCAAGAGTGGATGTTCCGCTTGACATCTTCTGTCTGGCAGCTGCCTACACTCTCTGCTTCCGATGGTGGAGACGAAGCAAAAAGACCAGCCAAATCTCACAAACACTTTTGAAGTTCCTGCTAATATTTCATTGGCCAGAACAAGTCATGTGGCCAAACTCAGCATGAATGAGATAGAAAAATATTACCTGCTCCAGTGATGAATTGCAGTGACACCTGGTAATGTGTTGGAGGATAATGCTGTTAACATGGAGAGAGTGAAGAATCTGTTACAGGGGTCCTGGCAAAGATCTAGAGAGCTAGAAAAGGTTACTTTAAATTCGCTGTGTCTCAGTGTTTTAATTTGTGAAACCAATGTGTCAGGTTACATGATGTAGCCTTTGACTTTAAACTTATGTGACAATAATTCTCTTATCATCTTGTGTTTCCTCCTTGGTTCTCAGGCAGCAGAGATCTATCAAAGCATAATACTAGAGAAGATTTTCTTAAGTACTGATTAAGAAATCAGTGGATTTTTTTTGTTCCCTTTCATCTCATCTTACCCTTAAAAACAAATCAAGAACAGAGTCCATACAAATATTCAGACTCAGGTGGTAAGGTTTTGTTAATAGAGTGTTATTAACCTCACCCTTCTGGACCGTCTTGTCCAGTCTGAGGTTACAGATTTTCTAAATTGGGAGAAGGACTGGAAGTCAGCAAGGAGGGGGAGTCGACATCATTTTTCCCGTGGTTGGTTGGTTTTTTGCCCACTGCAAGTAATAATAATAATAAACATGTTTTGTTTTCAATTTTTCAATTCTTTATTGGAGTAACATTGTTCTATGACATGATGCAGATTCCAGATGCCCAGCATTGCAAATTAACATCTGTATATGCCACTCTGTGCTCATCACCTAATGTCTAGTTTCTGTTGTTCACCATACTGTTGACTCCTTTCACCCAATTAACTCTCCCTGCCTCCTCTTTCCCCCCTAGGACCACCATTTGGTTCTTGTAGTTTTAAGAGTTTGTCTTTTCCTTTTTCAAAATGACTGATTTAAAGAGCGCTTAATTTGGTTAAATCATCCTGACACCAGGCTATGGAGAATTGATGAGGCTGCCTAGCCCCAAAGTCACTTAGAAGTGACTATGAAGAGTTTTCTGTTGGGCCTCCCCGGTGGCGCAGCGGTTGAGCGCTGGGTTGCAAAGCTGCCCGCAGCCTCTGCAGCGCCGGTTTGATCCCCAGCTGCTCCCTGGCTACCGGAGGAGGGTCCCACATGGCGCGCAAACCTCTCCTGCTGCTCCCCTCAGCAGTGTACTTCGGCCCTTCTGCCTGCTCTGCTCCCCGCACTGGCTCTGGTGAATTCTCTCACCCTCCCGCACTTCTGACTGTCCAGTGCTTGTATAAATGAATGAATGAATGAATAAATAAAATAAAAATAAATCTAAAAAAAAAAAGAGTTTTCTGCATTGTTTCACACTCTGCTTTAACAGAACTTTTAAAGTAAAGACCACAGGTTCAAAGATTGTGAGCCTCTTGAAAACGTGAGCAGACTTTATGTGTCCTGTGCTCTTCCTGGGGTAGGTGCTTTCATCAGACCCTAATCTGGATCTGTGACTCAGAAAAGACTGGCCCCCATGAAGTCCAAGCAAGCCGTGAGCAGACCTGCTTCCTCTCCTTTGGGCCCCTTTCCAGCACTAACAATTACATATGATCTCAAAACATTAAGCTCATTTATTGCTAAATTTTTCTCAGAATTATGATGTGTCAGACTCTGAACGCTAAGGACAGTGCCTGAATGCCTCCCTCTGTGGACAGACTGTCGGGCAGCAGCCAGTGGGGTGGTTAGAGTGATGTTGGGAGATGCTAGAAACTGCATGTCAAGTTTCTGATCACACGTCAACAGGAGAACACAGCCCAGCAGTGTGCATGCGGGAGAAACTGCCACGAGTCACCGTGGCTTCACTTTAGGCTTCACTTTTTTCCCCTGTATGGCAGTAATATTACCTAGGGGAAGTCTTGAAGAATAAATGAAATGTGACAATGATTTGTAAATTTGAAAGGGTGACCATCTACAGATACTCTTTGTCTTTCCTTTATGCAGAGCCTGTGTTATTCTTTGGGAATATTGCCAGTGGTGTCCCATCTTTGCCCTCTGAATAATTTGATTTTTGGAAAGCGCTAAGTGTCATTTGGAGTAGGGAAAGGACATATGTCACAGGGCAATAATATTTGGGGGTCTAAAGTGACATGTTATGCTCTGATGAGATTGACATTTTAAACATGGTTGTGCCCTGGTCTGGACATTTCCAAGAAAAGGTTACTCAAGTGTCCTGAGCCAAGGCAGGGGAATTGAAATAACTGGATGATGGTTGCAAATAAGGGAAAAGGCTCATTTGAACATTTGTTACAAAGTAGTTAAATGCTGTGCTATCATCTATCTCTCTTGCCCAGGGTCTAAGGAAAGATTTAAACCTCATTTCTAGGGTGGGGAAATTTGAATCTTGCTGGTAATCATTTGAAAGAAAAGCCAACAAGAATTAAGTGAAATAAGCAATTTACAAGTAGGGACAAGGTGTTGATTTTCAAAGTTATAAGTACCTTAGTATAGTCGCTTCTATATTTTCATCTTAATATTTGCTTACCATGATATCATTTTTTTAGCTTGAATTTTTTTTCTATTTTGGAGATGATGAATGGAAATTAATTTCAAGTATTACATCTGGAGTTTCATTTTACTTACAACATATAATGATTTCTTAGTCACTGATACAAAAATAATTTTATTAAAAGATTTATTTATTTTTATATAAGAACCAGGGTGCAGCCGAGAAGTGCGGGAGGGTGAGAGGATTCACCAGAGACAGAGCAGGGAACAGAACAGGCAGATTGAAGAGAAACGTACTGCTGAGGGGAGCAGCGGGTGAGACAGGAGAGGTCTGCTGCGCCATGTGGAATTCTCGCTGGCCGGCCGGGATCGAACCCATGCTGCAGAGGCTGTGGACAGCTTCACAGTGCGGCGCTCAACCACCTGGGCCTCCAGGGAGGCCCTGATACAAAAATAATTAATAAGAAGGAAAATGATTTGATCAAATGAGGCTGATCGAAGACCAGCATGGTCAGACGTCTCTGGGGTAGCAGCTGGCTTTCCCTGGGGAGGCCTCACTGTCTATCAGCATGGTGGGTGGCAGTATGGCATCAGAGGAGACAGACGGGTGTGAGCAGAATGGTTAGGTAATTCTGATATTTCTATTTGGGATAAGGCTTAGGAAAAAATGTTTTAAAAGAGAGAAAATGGGTGTAAAAAATACAAAACCAAAATTGTATCTAATAAATAATATTCCGGGCCTCCCCTGGTGGCACAGCAGTAATGGCGCTGGGCTAAGAAGCTGCCCGCAGCCTCTGCAGTGCGGGTTCGATCCCCGGCTATTGGCGAGGTTCCCACATGGCGCGGCAGACCTCTCCTGTCTCGCCCGCTGCTCCTCTCAGCAATGTAGTTCATCAGTCTGCTTGTTCTGTTCCCCGCTCTGGCTCTGGTGAAATCTCTCACCCTCCCGTGCTTCTGAATGTACCCCGGTTCTTGTATAAATAAAAAAAAAAAAGAATTTGCTTAAAAAAAATACTCCACATTAATTCACATTAATCATATATGTACATAAATATAAGCTTGTACATATATGTTACAATGGGATAAATATGTTTTATCAGAATAAGTACAAATACTAAGTCAGAGCTTTTACAAGTCCCTGTACTCCGGGAAGCAGTGGATTAACATCTAGCTGATTTTGTGTTGTCCTAAAAGTCTCTCTGCAGACCATGTACCCACCTATTTATTCCCAAACCCAAAGGCAGTGCCAGCTGCCAGGGGCCCCCAGGTGGCTTTTGCTCCCCCACACATGAGGCCAGTCCCAGCCCTGGGTGGGCAGACAGCCCACATCCTTGCTGCTGGTGCCACCAGCTCTAGTCTGTCTGACTGGCGGGTTGGAGACTCTGTTGTTACATTAGCCTTCACTGGTCTTGTATGAGAAGGGTTGGTGTACCCAGGACTGTAACTGATAACAAAAACAGGAATGGGACCCCCATAAGGAATCTGGTACCCCCAGCATGAATAGGATATGTAAGTGCTCTCCCTTCTCCAGGTCCTCAGAGCCCATAGCCCCCCCAAGCTCTATGACAGCTTTCCTTGAGGGGCTCCTAACCTGACACCTGGATGGGGCTGAGCGAGTCCTTTCTTACACAAAAGTCTTTCTTACACAAAGTCTTTTGCCTCCAGATGTGTTGTAAAGGCATGCTGCTTTGTGTGAGGCACAACAGAAAAGTCCCCTGGCTGGAGGAAAGCATAGTAAGTGGCTCTGGGGGAATCCTATTGTAGAATCAAGTAGCTCCAAAGGTAAGTCAGGAAAGTCATGATGAACCAGCTGCTCCGCAGGTACCGCTGAACAGATGAGTCACGTGTTCTGAAATTTTATAAAAAAGAGAAACTCTTCTGTAACAGGGGAACAACCATAGTGTGCTTTGTCCTCCCCCTTTCCCTTAGACTCTCCGTCTTCCTGCCTGCTGGATTTGTTCTGGTTCAGCTTCTCTGGCTTTCCTCTGTGTCTGCCAAAGCGTGACTGTTCTCCATCACTTCTGGGGAGCACTCCCAGTGCCTGTGTCCGGATTGGATCCTGCCGCTGGTCTCCTAAGCAGATCCCCAAGGTCAGTGCTTGTACCGTCCATCAACTGGTCCGGCTCCAACCAAGGTGAGAGCTGTAAGGTAGAACTGGAACCATGGCCAAATCCTGAATTCTGCCCTTGCCCTCTATAGGAATCGGCTTTAAAGTCTCTTCCTGAAATACATACTGTGTTTCAGTGCCTGCTTTCTGGAGAACCCAACCTGCAGCAAATAGATATTTCATGTAGTAAATGCTTTCTCAGAAAAATATTTCTTAGGCAAATATTGCCTATTTTGCATATTCTTTTGCTTTTACCACTTCCTCTTGGCTACCTTCTATATATCCTCAGGTATTAGCTTCCCTCATCTTCAGCCTAAATCAAGTCTCCATATTATTTTCTGTCATACCTCTTCTGTGTGCCTTCATAGCACTTATCGCAGTGTTTAATCCCATCAGTTTATTTATGTGATAATCCGTTAATGCCAAAATCCTTCATTGGCATCTAAAAGCCATGAGGGCAGGTAATTTCCTTATTTTTTCATCATTCCATATCAAGTTACTCTCATAGCTCCTGACAGATAATACAGCTTTAGAAAGTACCAGTTGAATGAATGAAGGGATGAATATAGGCAGAAGAGAGAGGAGTTCTCTTTCCAGGGGCATGATTTTCAAACATGAAAAAGCCCTCAGCTGCTGAGTTTCTCATATAGGAATCATCAACTGAAACTATGAAAGTGCTCTGCATTCTTTTGGGGGCCCTGGGATTCTTTTGTGATATGGGAATGTGGTTTGATATAAATTAATCCTGTCCACATTTTCTTGCAATGGATTACTTGAAATTTAATTCAAGGAATCACCTTTGGAACCCAGGGTTCTTTTGAATCCAGTTTGAAAACCACTATTCCATGTAATTAAAAGTAGTATAAAAGAGAAAGAAATAGCACTTCTGTGGTTAGCCCAGGTGAAAACAAAAATAATTTCTACTGCTTAAGGCCTCAAGGGAAAATCTACAAAGTGGGCAGAGAAAATGGGTTGTCTCATTAGGTTTTGCTCAGGACCTGTTATTACCAATTTAGTAACTTGCCCTTGAATTGGATTAGACTATTACCATGATTACTATATTTGTAATTTTACAGGGGATTTATAATATGTCATTTGGAGCTGAAATTTCTCATGATTATTTTAGCCTGGAAGCAGAAATAATACTTAATCAAGCAAAACTTCTTATTTTTTCATGCCATTTAACAATGTGTAGTTAAATCACATGTGAGTTTTGTATGATGGATACATTTTATTAGATACAATATAGTAAATAGCCAAAAATGACTGAAAGCTTAACCCTGGATGTCTTGTACATCTCTTTGGGACTAGGATGGATGACCTGACTGTGCTCTGTTTTTAGGAGACATATGGCTCCAGGCGTGGTCTGGACTCACACATAAAGTCATTCAGAAAAGAACCTACTGCTAACAGTTTTGTTTTTTTTTTTTTCCCAGTCAAGGGGAAGCAAAACTAATTTCTCAGCTTTCACCCAATTTTGTCTCTATTTGCTGGGTAAGTTTGCTTCTTGGGCCATTTCTTTCATGAAAACTAGGATCAAAATCTTTAATAGGGAACAAAAACATTTAAAAATCAAACAGAGGACCAGCAGGTACACCTCTTCCTGCTTTGCCATCATGGCCATCTAAAGAGGAACCCGATATACCAGCGTGCTTTGCTTGCTAATGCTCCTTAAACCTCCACCAGCAATGGAGAAGGAACACATGGCCCCGCCCTTTGCTAGGTGTTTGCCTACAATTTAGGGGGCCAGGGAACTTGGATTTTTAAAGAGATGACATCTTTCATTAATTTCTAACTAAGATATGGCATTGATGAATGTAGGCAAAGACCCTGTAGTGGTGTTAGTGCTCACCATGATTTTTGTCTCCAGTAGAAATGGTGTTTCTACTGTGAATGGTGAATGGTGTGAATGGTGATTATTGTGTCACTTTTCCATCTTGCAGATGTCTGTAAATGTCCCTCACACCCATCCCATGCTAGAGCTAAGGAAAGTTATTGGGGCATGCATAACTGCATGTTGTGTATAACTAGTGTGTTAGGGAGCAGAGAATGGGGTTAGTTTGAGGACAGATTCTCTGGGGAAATTCTTTTCTTGCCATTTGCTAAGAGGACCATTGTTTTAATGCCACAAAGCAGTAATATGTATAAAAATCAGACACCTGGAAAGTTTGATCTTATTCTAAGAATCTATATATCATCAGAAATTAGTCTACAATTTTGTCTCAGTAGGACTTTGCTTTGTTGAAATGTCTGATCTTCAAAGGTTAACACAACAATTAAGATTTTTTTCTCACATGAGGAAACCACAAACTCATACAACCACTGTGATATATGCACAAAAGAAGTTGCCCCTGCCTTTTATGGGGCAGTCTAGCCTACTCTAGTTGATGCATTACAAAGCTACCACCTGACATTAACATTTTAGGAGCTACAATCTAAGCAGAAAATCAGAGCAGTTGGTGGCCGTGTCTCCTGGAAATCCTTTCTGGACTTGGGTAACCCAGGCGCCTATTATTAACTGCCGTGAAATAATGACAGATGCTAAGAGAGCCCAAGTGCTCAGGAGGGAAGCATGTGAAGCCTGATCACAAGTGGGGTGGAAGAACCTGGGGTGTTTTCACCCACCTTTCCTAAGAAGTTGGACTTCTTTCCTTGGGACCGAAACTGAAACTGATTCTTGCGGTTGTTTCCCATGTTCATTTCCCCCTTTTTCTGTAGTAGCACCACTCCCAATTTTTTTCTGATCCTATGATCATGCAGAAAAATTGCTGCTGCTAATTTACAGTTAGTTGTGGGCATTAGACCAAGTGCTGCAAGTAGAAGTGGTGTATGCAATTTGCGGAATGTGTGTGGTTTTTTGTGTTTGTTTTTCTTTAAAGATTTATTTATTTATTTATACAAGCAGTGGGTACAGTCAGAAGCGCGCGAGGGTGAGAGAATTCACCAGAGCCAGAGCGGGGAACAGAACAGGCAGACTGACGAAATACACTGCTGAGGGGAACAGCGGGCGTGGCAGGAGAGGTCTGCTTCGCCATGTGGGACCCTCACCAGCAGCCGGGGATTGAGCCAGCGCTGCAGAGGCTGCCGGCAGCTTCGCAATCCAGCGCTCAACCGCTGCGCCACCGGGGAGGCCCCAATGTGTGTGTTTTTTTAAATATTTATTTTGTAGAAAGAACTGGGATGTAGGCCAGAAGTGGGGTGTGTGTGTGTGAAAGGATTCACAAGAAACAGAGCAGGGAGCAGAACAGGCAGATATACTGAAATACACTGCCGAGCGGAGCAGTGGGTGAGACAGGAGAGGACTACTATGCTATATGTGGGTCAGCTCCCTGGCCAGGGATTGAATTCAGGCCATAGAGATGATAGTGCTGAGACTTAACCCCTGGGCCATAAGTGGAGGCCCTGTGGGATGAGTTCTTAAGGAAAAGGCAAACGCTGCATCTGTTTCTTCTTTCTTGCTTGATTGAATGAGTATATGATGGTCAGAACTGTGGCAGTCATTTTGAACCATGAGGTTGACCTAAGAAGCAGAGATCAGACGTGAGAACTGAAAGACAGAAGAGCTCTCCTCAGATGGGAGAGTTCTGTGTCATCTACCTCCAGACATTTATGTTGACCCAAATCCTGACCTCTGCCTAGATAAAGGCTATTATGTAGTATCTACACCTTCCCTATAAAGTTACATGATGGCTATAGAGCCATCTTGGGTAAGATTTCTGCTTTCAGGCTTTTTTATGAGTAAAAGTTTGTGACACCAATTTTATAAAATCCTGTCCGTGTTGTTAACATTAATAACCATAGGATCTAATTTGTAGCCATGGAACTGAGATACGTTAACCAGTTTAAAATAGGGTCAGAACTGTGATCATGACTTAATTACTATACATTAGTTAACACAATTTATGTAAGGATGGCTGTGTTCTATTTAAAATTTTCATTAATGTATATATTGTGCTCATTAAAATTTTACTTATAAGCCAATTTTATTACAGTACTTTTAATCAATATATTATTTTTCAGATACTCCTTCTTTTAACTAAAAACATTTTACTTCTTTTTTGCAGTGCTGATAAGGGTACATCTTTTTTGCCACTTTCTCTAAAATTGCTTCTGTGCTTGCTTTCACTTTTATAGACTAAGGCTTGATTCTGTCACTGATTCATTATAGAGCTGACTATGATATTTGACAAGGGGGTCAGTGATGACCCTGAGAAGGTGGAGGGAGTCCGGTTAGACTGAGGTGAGGGAAGAGCAAAATGAAGACAGCGCCTGCAGACAACTGTTTCCACAGTTTTCCTGCAAAATCAATAATGGAAAATTCATATAGTAATGAGAAAGATTTGGTGGAGGGAGTGTTCTGGGAGCATTTAATTCAGCAACAAAGGAGCTTTATTATGTGCACGGCTGGGCCCTAAGGCCTGCAGGGATGCCGGATACTCAATCTTAAGTCGAAGTGCTTGGCACGGTTACAATGGAGTGGACAGGTGAATTAGGGAACATGATAGGTTCACAGAGTGGAAGTGTAAGGGAAAAAAAGATAAATTGCCTCTCGTCTGGTTAGTAGGAAGGGGCCTCTAGATGCCATGTAAGGAAGTTACTCTTGTATTTTGGTGTGCTGGGGTCAAGGTCAAGTCTCCCAAGGAGGCCTGATCGTTGTCCAACAGATGTTCGTGTGTGCGTGTTTGTCTCTCACACTGGCAGGATCTTGAGCAGGTCCTGCCACAGAGCAGTCGCTGTGTTACAGTAGACCTGGTATGGTCGTAAATACGAGCGGGTGCGGGAAGGAATGGTGGATGCGTGCGTTCCTAAGGGGCAGTGAGCGCCTCAGGGCATCGTGCCTTGCTCATCGGCACAGCCCGGCGTCCTGGGTGCAGCGCCTGGACTTGCACCGCTGACCGCTCTGGCGTCCCCAGTCCCCGTCTGCGGGCCAGCGGGCGGGTGCTGGGACCACGTGCCAGCGCCGACTCCAGGCGGCGCGGGGCGCCTCGGGCGGCAGGGGGCGCGCGCGGGCGGCCGTGCTGGCGGCGGCGGCAGGGGGCGCGCGGGCCCGAGTGCGCGGAGGACGCCATGCGCGCGCTGCTGCCGCTGCTGCCGCTGCTGCGCGCGGGCCGGGGCTGGCGCGGCGGCGTCCCCGGGGCGGGCGGCCGGCCGTGGGGAGCGAGCGCCGGGCCCGCGCCGCGCCGCGCCATGGCCGCGTACCGCACGGAGGAGCGCGGCCAGCCCCGCTCGCCCGCCTACCGCCTTTTCTTCAGTGAGTAGCGCGGCCGGCCGGCGGGCGGGGTGGGGCCGCCCGCGCTCCCGCTCCGGCTCCCGCTCCCTCCTCGTCGCCGGCTCGCGCGGGCCCTCGCCGCGCCGGGCCTCGGGCGGCCGCGGAGTCGCGGAGACGCGGGCGGGCTGGGGCCTCCGCGCCGGGCCGTGTCCCCGCGCGCCGGGCGGTTGTCCGTGGAGCCGGCCGGCCCCTTCCGGGCGCGTGCGCCGGGGGCGCCGCCTGCCGGGGACGGCGGGGCAGGCCCGTCGGGCTGGCGCTCAGCCCCCGGCTCTGCCCCGCAGCGAGCCCGACTGCCGTGGCGCGGGCGCAGGGCCGAGGACGAGCCGCGCAGACCGGCCCCCGGAGTCCCTTGTCTAGAGTAGTGGAGCCAGCCGCAGCCACCGAGTTAGGTGGAGACACCGCGAAGAACGCGGCACCTGAGAGAAGAAGGCGCTTGAGGGTGTTTAGCGGCGTAGGCGTGTTAAACAGACCCTGCCTTCCTCTGGTCGCTGGTGATGGCCCTCAGGAGAGCGGGACTTCCTGTCCCTGGAAGGGTGGAGTATTAGGCCAGAGTCCTTGCACCTTCTCTTAATTCCTTGGAACCCACTTACCAGCATGCCACGCAGGCACTCCTCGGCACCCTGTCTTTGGCCCCAGCAGCTCTTCTCCCCGAAACACGAATAGTACTCCCAAGTTTGTCATTTGTGGTTAGGGGCCTCTTGGCGCCAGAATAGCCTCCTCTGCTCCCCCAATTGAGAAGCTCAGAGGGCAAGGGGACTTTCAGGGTCCAGGAGGACACCAGGACTAGGTTATTCTCACTTTCCTCTGCGCTGCTGTTTGCTGGATGAGGTGGTGGAATTACCTTCAGAGCCTCTGGGGAGTGGTACCTCTTTCTGGAAAGTAGGCTTTGCATTATCGCCCACCTGTTGAGAGCGCAGCCCTGAAGAGTTCACGTCTGAGTTCGGGTTGTAGAGCCTTCCCTCCTCAGCTCTTTGGCCCCAATGAGTTAGCTTGTTAAACTGGAGGGAAGAGGGGGGGCGGGGCAGGTGCTGAGGGACCCCGGGGATTCTTGACTTTTGAGTGCAAGAAAGAATTCTCATGGAATCAGAAGAGGTGCGTTAGAAATGAAACTTGATTGCAGGTGAGAGGACACACTCAATAAAGAGTGCAGGCAGATTCCAGGAAGAATGGCCCCTTGGGTTTTAAGGCTGCTGTCAGAAATATGTGAGTAGCCTGAGGGGACAAGAGACCACAGATGGGGTTCTGAACAGTTTCTGACCAGTTTTGTTTAATTAAGACCACTGAGCCTTAACATCCTGTCGGTGGAGTATGATAGATGTTTTACAACTAGTGGCAGCCAATGTGAGATAAGAGTCTAAACTGATGGGGCTGGGGCTGTACTTCAGAATGTGCACAACTGTTTGTTCAGTGACTGGGTGAAGAGAAGGGACTTCAGTTCTGTGCTGAATTCCTGTTCTAATTAAAACCTTGGTTTTTCTCACCTGTCAGTTACATACATAACCTAGTGCATGTAAAGTGATGAGTCACAGGCCCCAGCAATAAAATACTAGTATTAGTACCTTATCACTGAGATCTATAATTTACAAAAGATTTATAAGCTCATATATGAGCTTGGGTGGAGAAGATTTTACAGGAGAGAAAACTCAGCTTGTGGTTATAATGCACCTGGAACTAACTTAACCATTTTCTTAAAAATTAGTTATTTCTGTTCCCCTTCTGCTGTAAATAATTTTCCACTCCCCGCCCCCCCCCCCCCGCTTTTTATTGCCAAACTGATAGGATTGACAGGACCCCTTCCTTACCCAATTTTCTGAATGAATTGTGTTCCAAAAAGTTATAAAGTGATGATTACTGGAGACAATTTCCTTAGAAACTGTTAAGTGGCAGTTAGGTTTGTAAGTGGATAAAAACTTGCTTCACCCTGAAGATGATGCAAGTATACTAGATCTCCCTGAGCACAGCAGTTACTAGTAGACTAAATGAGGTGTGCTGGACACAGTAGACCCATGGGGAGACTAGTCTACCCTCAAGAGATTGCTGATATCATTGTAAAGTGTAATGAATTAAGGTAGATGTGAAAACACTGAAACATTTTACTTGACTGTTGGTTACATTTTAATTGAATGTTGGTTACATTTTACTTGACTGTTGATTACTAAAAACCAGTGTTGAGGAGCCTGGGGGCTGGGGAGGAGGCAGGGAGGGAAATGATGCAATATTCCTGCAGGAACTCTTGCTTTAGCTGTTAAATGGAAGCCAACCTGGCTGTGCTCTTGAATGTCCCTCTTGGTGCCAGTGCTCCTTGAGGGCCCTGGAGGAATGGCAGGAGGAAGAGGATCTCTGTTGGGATGATTCTGGGCTACATTCTCCTCTTCCTGTGGTTTGCTGTTCAGCTGCAATTGTATTTCAGACTCATGGCTTTTTGTAAGTAGAGTACACCGATAACATATTTTTTCACTCTGTTGGTATAAATAGCAGAAAAGAAAAAGGAAGGCTGTGCTGAGGTCTTTGGGCACAAATAGCAAGAAAGGGCAGTGTGGTTTTGAGCAGAGGCCAGGCAGCAATTCCGAGCTATCCACCTGGTGTCCTTGCTCAGGTCTTGCCACTGCAGTAGAGGTGGGACAGAGAGAAGGGCAGAGAGAAAAGACCCCCTGGGTCTGGGGGAGGGGTAAGAGCAAGCTACTAGGTGGGGTGTCTTATACTCTGGCAGCGTCTCTTTGCGCTGCTGGTGCAGCTCTTTCCCTAGCAGCCTGCTGGCGTTACTAGTGTGTAGACAACTCCCGTATCTCCAGATATGCATCCCGTTTCTACTGATGTTTCTCCTCGCTGCTGTTGAGAAGTCAGAGTGAAGAATTGATGTAATACTTTATTTTTCCTTTTTAAGGCGTTGAACCTCTATACTGGAAGCAGTATAGAAGTGGATGGGGTAGTTCTGGGAAAGAGCATCTTGGGGGGCTTCATAGGCCTCCCTAGTGCAGCCCAGCTCTGATAGTAACCCTTTCTGTGGCCTGGAGCAAGTGTCTTAACCGCTGAGACTGGACTAGATGGTCTCATTCCAAACTCTGCTTGCTGAGTACAAGCATCCCATGGGCTATTACTAGGTTTTCCCTTAAATACATGGCTTTGGGCTCTGGGGAGTTAGCAGAATGCTGCCCGTTTCACTGGTTTTTCTTGGTCAGTTGCAGCGCACATATCAAAGTTCTGGGAAAGTCTGATGTCACTTACCCTAGACTTTTGAACCCCAGACCCACGATATCTCAGTGTTTGCTAACATCATGGGGATTTACGTGTTGAGCTTCGTTGAATTCAATCTGGGAACCACGGACTGAGATGATGTCTGAAACAGACTCCAGAAGTAAGTGTGCATGGAAGCTGCTCTGACTCCTGGTGACAGCAGCTGGGCTATTGGCCCAGCGTAAGGGGGTAGCGCTCATCCGCTGCAAAACCCTGGGGCCACTCAGTGAGACCATGCGCGAGATAAGTGTCTCACACAGAATGGATATTTACTAGACTTCTTTTTCTCTCATGACTTCTAACCGTAAGATCAAAAGTCTGCTTGTTACATTCTGTGTAGGCTGAAAACAACAGGGTGTGGGTAAAATGGAATGTCTTGAATGTGCCCCAGTTTATGCCTTCCTGGGGCCCAGTTTTAGTGGGTTCTGAGTTTGCTGTGAAGCCTGATGGTCTGCTTGGGATGCAGCTAGCGCTGCCAGTCGACACTCCGTCAGTAGCCTGCGTGTCTTTGTTTGGTTTTGCCAGTAATTTGAAGATTCAGTAGTTTAGACTTTTTAACTTCTCTCAAAGGACAGGGGAGAAGCTATGCTTTTCATAATGACAGTGATTGTTTCTACTACTTTTGAGGTAACTGGGTCCCTCAAAAGAGCTGTGGGTACTTGAGGTTGATTCTGCTTATGTGAGAATGAATCATTCTGCAGTCAGGACTTTGCTTTGCCCTTAGAGTGCATGTATGTGTATATTGAAATTACTTTAAGTTTCCTTTCCTAAACATGTCATTGGAGTGAGAGATGGAATCTGACTTTGGAGGTGCCATTTACATGACCTTAAAAACATTTCTTGGGCATCCGCGGTGGTGCAGCGGTTGAGCACTGGGTTGCGAAGCTGCCCACAGCCTCTGCAGCGCCGGTTCGATCCCCGGCCACCGGGCGAGGGTCCCACATGGCGCGCAGACCTCTCCTGCCGCCCACTGCTCCCCTCAGCAGTGTACTTTGTCAGTCTGCCTGCTCTCCTCTCTGCTCTGACTCTGGTGAATTCTCTCACCCTCCCGCACTTCTGACTGTACCCAGTGCTTGTATAAATAAATAAATAAATAAATAAATAAATAAATAAATAAATAAATCTTTAAAAAAAAAATTCCTGTGAGGAATCCACAAAATCATGTGTTCAAGTCTTACACATATGTCTTCCCCCTAAGCTGTTTCTCTTTTAAGTCGACCCATTTCATAGAACTTGAATTGGCACAATAGAACAGTGTTTACTGTATGAATATAGAAAAATTATTTCTTTTGCTCTTCTGATGGGTAAACGGTTTTAGTAATAATATGTAGTAGTATGTTGGTCCATGACATATACAGGTAGCTGTTCAGTGTATATATGTAAAATCAGATTCAGGTTTTACATTATATTTATCTTTCTTACTTGCTGCGACAGGTAATAAACTTTAAATAACTTGCTGTAATGAGAGGAAACATTAGATAAGTAGCAAAATGATAGGATACAGTCTCATATCAGGAGTCGAAGGGAAATTTGGATGTGATATCTAGTGATGGCGTGTGGGTTGACAGGATGTCAGGGTGCAGTTTGGTGTCTGATAGGTGTGAATACAGTGTTTCTCTTACCCTCCTCCTGGTTAATTTCCTGTTAAGGTGACAGTCAGGGAATGAAAAGGATAACCCTAAAGCTTAGTGACCCTCTTGCTGTCGAGCTTCTTCAAGAAGGGAGCTAGGGGATGACGTCATCAGGGCACATTGGGAGATAGATGCCACTGACCTGCCTTGTCACCTGTCCCCATGTCCATATCCTGTTCAGAGGTGAATCTCCAAGTCTTTTTCACACCCCAAGAGGCAGGGGCTTTACTTCCTGTGGGGGAGGCTCTACAGGTAGTGTCTGGAATTTTCTGTAAAGAAGAGTCACCCTCCTCCCTCATTGTCCTGCACAGTCTTTCGTGTGTTAGTGTGGACTGGTGTATATTTGTCTTTCCCTTCATTTTTACTTTGTTGCTCAAATCATCCCTGCTTAGACCTTTGGGTTTTTCTTTCCTTCATTTGGCTCCTGTTTCTCTTGGATAAACCTCTGCCCTTTTGTCTTTGAGTGCCTGCTCACTCACCGCTGCTCAGGCTCACCCTGTATTCTTTCTCCAGCTCAGCCTTGGCCCCTGCTTCAGGAAGTCTTTCTTCTTCTGTTGGGAGAGGTCATGTAGAAGTCAGCCTTAAAGGTGCTGACTGTGCTTGCTGCTACTGAGGTGTCAAATAAACTTTGTGTTATTTTTTTAAAAAAATTTCAGCATTACATCCAAGAAGTAGCCGGCTAAAATAAAACAGACCCTGGCTTAGGAAATTAAACTGGAAGTTACCTGTGGCATTCTTGAGCCCAGCTCTGGGAAACGCATGTATTCCCGTAGAAGGGTGGTGGTTGGGTCATTGTATTTTATGTAAATATTATCTACTGCTAAAAGTATTTAAAATACATGTTTCAGAGGCAATTTTAAAGATACTTTGTTACCCAAGTTGTTTTTATGTTTACCTTAGTATTAGCATCCTTATCAGGTTGAACAGAAATGACAGTGATTTGTTTTGTAATTGGGCAGGATCCCCAGATCCTTTCTTCCTATGGATTATAGGTGGACACTGGGAATTCCCTTTTTCTGTTTCTCACTGGGAAACTGACATTAATTTTAATCCAGTGTAATCTTGAAGAGACGACAAAATTGAGATTTTTTTCATATTTGGGATTTTAGTGTATTTTAGACATTTCCTGCTTTGGCTATTTCAAGCCACAGAGATAAGTAAATGATCTCACCAGCCCAGATATGGTTTGTTTGGTTTGCATTTGTCATTGGTCATCAGGCTGGAGTTGAATTAAACTTAGCATTAAAGTTAGCTTGACAACAGTGGTTACGTTTGAAAGTGGATAGAGCATATAACCCCTAGAGAGCAGGACTGTCAGCTGCTTTAATGGTGCTTCTGTTCCTTTGCAGAGGATGTAGCTGGTCACTACGTCTCCCCCTTTCACGACATCCCTCTGAAGGCGGATTCCAGAGAGGTACGTTTTTACCTGGCTTTGGACAGGAAAGCATATGCCTTCAGTATCACCGTGAAATGTTTTTGGAAACATCTTGAAAGTATGTGGCTAAAAGTCAGGAATGGTGGCGCAATTCCTCTAACAGGATCTTCGGTCTCCTTCATGAATTAGAATGTGTGGGAGAAGGGGCTTCTCCCAGGAGCTCCTGGGGTAGGGGGTGTTGGTGGTCCGTCAAGCTTAGAATTTGATAGGAATAAAGATTTAAAACTAAGAAGTGAGGAGGTTCACTAGAGGTTTATTTTACTCATGATCGAGTTAGCACGGTGGGTTCCTTTCTGCTCACTACTCACCAGGTGACCGTGCTGTGTCCCTGTCTCCTTGTGCGTGGCTCTTAAGGCCTCCAGGGACACTGAGGCCGAAGGCATGTGCTCAGCCATGTAAGGTCCCAGGTCCAGGTTTTGAGCCAGCTTTTCTGACCACACAGCTCATGCTCCCCAAGCACCCTTTTGTGGATGTCAGAAAGGAGCAGCTGGTAATGGTAGTCCTCCCCAGGTAGTCCTCTCCCGCGCTGGCGTTGGCAGCTGTGAGGACATGAAGACTGTCATCAAGTGGGAGTGGGTGACCTCTACCAGATATGGAACTGAGGGTGCTCGCCTCCAACCCCGCTTGTGTGGAAGACATGAGTTAGTGATCATCACTAATTTGGAATTTTTTTCCTTTAATTTCGAGCAGTTAATTGGCATATTTCATTATCACATTTTTGAGGAGCATAGCTCTTAAGTAAATAGCCAGGGCTGCATTCCAGGTTGAGATGATTCGACTGGTTAATGAATTTGGATTTCCTAGAACTTTGGGGGTAGCATCCAAGAAAGGCTTGGAAACTTCCTGGTGCTGGAGTGGCTTGACCTCTGTGTCACTGACTGGAGCGATGCCAGACTCATTCTTAGGCTGTGGGTTGGTGCCGCCTTGTGGCCCTTTGGAGCCTGGACTGGCGGCTGAGATGCAAGTGGGTAATGAGAGTGGAGATGTATTGCGGGCTTATCAATAAGTCACACTTCTCAGAAGTGCTGGACCTCTTGTTGTCGGTGCTTCCAGGCTGCCGTTACCCTTCCTCCTTTAAGAGGTGAGTCCCTTCCTGGGATCATGCATCCAGTCACCTGTGGAGGCAGAATGTGAACTTAGGAGCTCTAACCCCAAAGCTTGTCCTGTGTAATCCTTCCAGCTGAGAGAGGGGGGGAGGGAGGGAGAGCGTGCAAGAGCGGGGTGGGGGAGAGAACATGCATATGTCTTCTTCTTTGGCCAGTGAACTCTCATTCCAAAATATCTCATGTGTCCCAACACTTCTCCTGCTTTGACTATAAGTGCATGTATTCAGTGGTCATTAATGTAATCACCCAGTAAATTATCACTGTATCTAATTATGAGCCAGACTACTCTGGGTACTGGGATTGCTGTGGCAAGTAAGATAAAAATGGTTTGCACTCGGTTGAAGGAAGCAGACAATCAGGAAACAAGTAAGTCAGTAAGATAATGTTAAGTACCCTACACCAGAACAGGGTGATGACAGTTTAGGGGTGGCTGGTGGGGACTGCTCCATAGGGGGAGTGCTTCTGTGTGCCTGCTAGCAGCAGCAGCAGCAGCAGCATCACCATCATCATCAGGAATCATGTCATGGGGACGGAGGTGTAGCACGAGTGAGCTAGAACTATCCCAGTGGCATAATAGCCCATCTAGGAGGATGGGCTTTGGGGACTAAGAGATTAGGAGATAGGCAGGATTAGGACAGGGCAGGGCAGAGTACCCCAGGCTTTGCCCATGGATTCTGGGCTGGCGGAGATTGGTCTGCAGGTTGTGTTAGTAGCTTTCCCTCCTCAGCTGTAATGATTAGAGTTGTTGCACTTGCACTTTGGGACGTGGTATCTTAGGAACAGAGTAACGAGGCAGAGCTGACTTGGAATAATCATTTTCATTCTGTTTCCTTCATTAGCGCTCGCTTGGGTGAGTAACAGTTGTGTGTAACACACGCGTCCCTGTGGAGGTGTCCTTGCCTTCCCAGCCCACCGCACTGTTCCCGGTGCCTGGTGGAGACATCCCATCACACGTGGTGGGGTCCCCCGGAGGAGGTGCGAGTACTTTCATGGCCCGTTAGTCATGCTCCCTAGAGTTTCATTTCAATAATGACGCGGATGTTGCTAGCGTAATTGTTGGAAACTGCCAGTCTTCCTTAAAGACGGCACAGAGCCTTTGCTTATGCCATAAAAACTAGGATATACATGAACAAGAACCGGCTTTTCTGATCATTTATGAAGCCCTTGCTGCTCGTGCACTGGGGTTGTGGGTGCGGAGGAGGCGCTCCCCAGCCCTGGCGGCGCCTCTGTACATAGACAGGACTCTGTGCCAAGCCACTTGTGGAGCCGCTGTCCTCATCCCTGAAATCCTGCAAGCATGATCGTCTTTTCTTTTATAGGAAAATGGCATTCCCACAAAGAGAGCGCGGAGTGGTGAATATGAGGTATATTGAAAGGCTTTTATTTCTGTGAATTGTTCCTGTATTGTCTGCAGGACTGTGACGACCGTTTGCATTTGTACAGTGCTTCTGGGTTTTTCCCTCTGCAAGACTTTGGTGTGCATGCTGGGGTTTTCTTCTAGTTTCTCTTTAAGACAGCTAACCCGCTTCACTGTGTTCTTCTGGTAAAATACATGGAATCACGTTTTACTGGTTGCACACTTTTGTAAAGTGTGCAGTTAGGGGGCAGTAGGCCCTTTCTTGTGCTGGGCATGGTCGCCGCCATGCCCCAGGCTTTCCCATCTTCCCCAGCCACACTCTGCACAGGGAGCGGGAACTCCCTGTGCCCTCGGCCCACTCGGGAACCCCTGTCCTGCTCCTGTTTGTGAGTTGGACCGTCATAGGTCCCTCCTTACCATTTCATTTTTAGGTGAAAACCCAGAGGGAATCAGGAAATGAACCCAGATTTTGACAGTAAGGTTTTCATCACGGTAGATCATCTAAAAGAAAGGAACTTCATGAAAATTGGTCACTTAATAGATGTTTTTATTGTAAGGGGAAAATAGGGCATGACAGTCTGTTTTAGAATCCAGGAATAAACCTTTCAAGAGTGGAGGAAAAGGAAAAAAACAGTTACACCAATTATATGCTAAAGCAAGTGTTCTAAATGCGTCTTTCAAATGGGTGACTGTCTGCCCTCACAAGCCTCCTCACTTGGAACCAGAGTCTCTGACCAGGACTTGTCACCCTGTCCCTTGTGGTCCCAGCAAGCTTCCCTGCCCGGACCTTCTCAGCCTTCTTCCCCCTTCCCAGCCTTACTTCCACCCAGTTCCTGCTCTGCATGCAGTGACCCCAGTCTCTGGATATGCATCCCAACTTAGGTGCAGGGCTGTTTAATCCCTGCTACATTTCCCTGTGTTTGTCTTGTATTTGCCTAAACTGGTGTTTGTCAGAGTGGTGCGTGAGCCAGCTGCGTCGGAGCCATTCAGAGCACTTGCTGAAGTCCGGATGCCCAGCCCGTTCTTACCTCCTAATTCCACATCTCTGCTTGCTAGAGACGTTCATCTCCATGTTTACCAGATTTTCCGGGTGCGTCCTGCCCACGCTGAAGTTAGGGGACGATGGCCCTGAGTGTTGGGTGCGTGGAATTCAGAGGTCAAGGCTTATAGGTTCCTAGGGACTTTAATCTTGTGTATTAATCTGGAAGCAGTGGTTTCTGTGGGAAATGTATTCTTAACCTATACAGACTTAAAATTTAATTCTTAGAATAGTTTATATGTTGGAGACTGCCTGACTTGAATTTATTTGATTTTTTTTCTCTCCTCTCTCCACTTCCCCCAAGTCCTTGGCAATCACTTTTCTATTCTGTTTATATGAGTTTCACCACCCCCCACTGCCCTCACACATGGTCTTTCTCTGATTTATTTCACACAGTGTAAAGCCATCGAGAGCCATCCATGTTGTCACAGATGACAGAATTTCCTTCTCTCAGGGCTGAATAATACTCCCTTGTGCATACATGTGTGTGTATACGGTATTCCCACATATGCTTTGTCCAGTTACCCACTGATGGGCATTTAGGCTGTTTCCTAAATTGCTTCTGGGGAAGTACTGTTTCTGTGAACATGGGCATGCACATCTCTTCAAGATCCTGATTTCACATCCTCTCAATATACACCCAGAGGTGCACTTGCTGGATCATATGGCAAATTACTTTTTAAATTGTCCAAGGGACCCCCATACTGTTTTACATAGAGGCTGCACCCGCTCACAGTCCCACCAACAGCACATATGGACTCTGGTTGCTTGTCTTTGTGGCTGCTGTAAGGGGCTGTCTCCCTGTGGTTCTGATTTGCATTTCCCTGGTATTTAGAGAAGTCGAGCTCCTGTTCATGTACCTGTGGGTCGTCTGTGTGTGTTCTCTGGAGAAGTGTCTATTCAGCTCTCCTGTCCATTTTTTAATTTAGTTGTTTTATTGCTGTTGTGTGAGTTCTCGATGTATTTTGCATATTAACCCCTTATCAGATGTCTGGTTTGCAAAGAACTTCTTCCCCTCCGCTGGTTGTCTTTTGATTTTGGTGATGATTTCCTTTGCTGTACAGAAGCTTTTCAGTTGGTGTAGTCCCGCTTGTTTGCTTTTGCTTTTGTTGCTTTTGCTTTTGCTGTCAAATCCAAACTTTATTTGATATTTTAAGAGTTAGAGGAAAGAAGTACTTCTTCCATTTTTTATTCCAGTTACATAAAATTTACTGAATACTCTTTCATATCTTACTAGTTTTTCTGTGATTTCTTCAATAGAAGTGGGGGTCAGGGATGGAGTGGAAAGAAAGAAAAGAACTGAAAGCCAGTGTCCATCGCCCACCCCCAACTCGCTGATTTGTTTTAAATCCCTTTTGTCTTTCTGATTGTCTGATAAATTTCAGCAAGACTTTATT
The DNA here is from genome assembly GCF_964194135.1 of Talpa europaea. Taxonomy (NCBI): domain Eukaryota; kingdom Metazoa; phylum Chordata; class Mammalia; order Eulipotyphla; family Talpidae; genus Talpa; species Talpa europaea. The sequence continues at coordinate 2,855,533 of NC_140080.1, read as the reverse complement.
GGTTTATAACTAATGTTAATCTTTTTTTTCCCTTAAACTATTATTTCTTTTTTTTTAAATAATAAATTTTATTTTTATATTCCCCATACATTTGCAACCCCCCCATTCTGACCCCAGTCCCTCTCCTCCCGCCCCCCACTCCCCAAAAACTGTCTCTGGTTCATAGTTGTTTGTTGATTTTGATTTTCACTTTCTTATAGTTATTCATTTTCCTGGTCCCTTATTTAATTTCTCTAGATTCCTGCTATGAGTGAGACCATCCGATATTTTTTCTTATTCTTTCTGGCTTATTTCGCTGAGCATGATCCCTTCCAGCGCCATCCATGTTGCTGCAAATTGCATGTGTTTATCTTTTTTGAATGCTGAGTAATATTCCATGGTGTAGATGTACCACATCTTCTTGATCCAGTCATCTATTTTGGGGCATTTGGGCTGTTTCCATAGCTTAGCTATTGTAAATAGAGCTGCTATAAACATAGGGGTGCAGGTGTTCTTTGGAATTGATGTTTCTTGTATCCATAAGATAATTCACCACGACCAAGTAGGATTCATTCCAGGGACACAAAGATGGTTTAACATCCGAAAATCAATCAACGTTATCCAACACATCAACAAAAAGAAATATAAAAACCATATGATAATATCAATAGATGCCGAGAAAGCTTTCGACAAAGTGCAACACCCATTCATGATAAAAGCCCTTGAAATTCTTGGGATACAAGGAACATACCTCAGCATCATAAAGGCCATCTATGACAAGCCAACAGCCAGTATCATTCTCAATGGTGAAAAGCTGAAAGCAATTCCATTAAGATCTGGAACAAGACAAGGATGTCCACTCTCACCACTGCTTTTCAATATAATACTGGAAGTCCTAGCCAGAGCAATAAGACAAGAGAAAGACATCCAAGGAATCCAAATAGGAAAAGAAGAAGTCAAACTATCACTATTTGCAGATGATATGATAATATACATAGAGAACCCCAAAAACTCCACAGAAAAACTAATTCAACTCATCAATCAGTTCAGTAAAGTGGCAGGATACAAAATCAACACGCAAAAGTCAGTAGCCTTCCTGTACACAAACAATAAATCTGAAGAAGAAGAAATAAAAAAAATTAATGTTAATCTTAACATTGATCAGATTAATGCTGGTTTTAAAAGTGACACGTCATAGGCGTTTCTGTCAGAGGGAGGGGAAAGCAGGCTGAGAACAGCTCCTCAGGAGCAGGAACAACCCAGCTGGGTCTCTGCAGGTGGTCTGTCCCTGCGTAAACAGTTGTCAGGAGCCTGGCCTTCTCTCACCTCCTGAGTGACCCTCCACATGCGTTTGTCCTCTCCTCCTCTGACTTACTTCCGGGGATGAATTAATTGTGTGAACATAATTACTACTTCAGACCTGTTTGAGCGGTGCCCGGCAGCTCACAAAAGACCATGGGCAGGGGAGCGTTCTCAGCAGCAGACTTTGCAACGTGCTAGGCCGTCCTGCAAGGGGCAGTTGTTAAGAATTCACTCGTGGCCTTTTACATCATCTCATAAGGGTTTGCAGCTCTATCCTTTGTGAACTTTAGTGTCATCTAGAAAAACTTAAAAACCATCACTGCTTTTGCGGCTCTGTTTATATTTCATTAAGAAGCCCCAGATATTGTCTAGGAGTACTTTAAGTCATAAAAATGCTTGGAGAGCTTTTGAAAATAAGCTGTGCCCTGGCTCCATCCCAGAAATATTCAATTCAAATATATGGGAGGTAGGACCCTAGGAGTCTTTTCTTCTTGGAATTGATTACTCTCCAGGTGATTCCGCTGTGTAACTCCACCCAATACAAGTACATTCAGTCCTTGCTTCTCATGTGATCCATGGTGAAGTACTCACTTTGAGTTATTTCTAGTCTCTTGTGAACTGACTCTTCTGAAAGTATAATCAAAATGAATTATTGGAAAAGTATAATTCAAATTTCAAATTTTAATTGTTATATTCAAAGGATGTAAAGATTTCTCTGTCAGGTTGCTCAGGATATTTCCAAATGAACCAGCCACCCTCAGCCTCCCAAGGAACCCTGATTTTGAACCAGCGCTCTGCTGTGATGAGTGGTTAGTTACTGGTATCAAATGGCATGCAAGTCAACTGTAACCAAAAACTTCCTCTTTGTGAGGCCAAACTGTAGGAAACTTACATTCCTGATGACTATTGAAAATTATATTTTCTCACCATTGACCTGGAGTCCTCCTTATAGTCTTGCAGCACTCTGCAAAGTTCAGAAATGGTAAAGAGACTCAGGATTCTTGTGTGACTTAGGAAACTGGAGGCCACTTGCTCTGCAACTGGGCATAAAAAGGAGTCAGGCTGCTCTGTGTAAGCTTTGAAACTCTCTGTGTTGAGGCCCCTCATTTTACAATATGTCCATACTAACTGGGATTTAACTGTTATAATTTTCAACACATATTACTTCATAAATTTTGGTGTGTATTCATTTCATTGGTCTTGGTGAGAACTTGGCGTGTTGAGTAGGACAGAGTGAGTGTCACACTTGCCTTGCAGATTGGAAAGGCAAGGCACGCAGTGTCCGTGGTTGGCCTTGCTCTGATCTGTTTTAGTTGGAGAATAAAAAGTGCAGCCTGTTTCCCGACTCCATTCTGGTTCTGCGGCTGCACAGCAGAGGCCTTCCCAGAAATGCAGCAGCCTCTAACACCGTGCCATCCTGGTCATGTGCTACAGTGACCGAAGTTCTGTGGTTAGAGAGCTGCTCTGACTTCCTTAGAAGAAATTAAAGGCATAGGCATATGTTTGACATAGACTTTACACATGGGGGCCAGGGGCTCAGCATTCTTTTACAGGAGGTAAGTAAAAAAATAAAACACAGGTAATATGTTTTAAATTTTCTCTACTTGTTTTTGTTTTTTGTTTTTTTTGCAGAATTTGTTTAATATGGTTGTAGAAGTACCTCGGTGGACAAATGCAAAAATGGAGGTACGAATATCCTGTATTAACATCAAATATAAAAAGTTTATTTAAATTTGTTTGCCATAAAATTTTGAATTGGGAATGGATGACACAATTCTTTATAATGAAAACAATTTTTAAAAACTTATGAATGGACTTTGAATCCCATTTCAGAAAATATTCAAAGCTGAATATATGCTTTAAAGAGAGTGATTTCTATTTTTGCCTGACTACCTTGCAATTCCTCTATTTACTTTTCCTTGACTCCTGTCTTTGAGAATGGCACTCATTCATTTCATACTCAGACTGAACTCAGAGTATTTTGTTCATGGACTCCACTGGAACGTTTTGGGGGACTAATGGCAGCCTCAAAGGACTTCATTGCCCCGTAGGCTTTCTCTGCCTGGAAGGAAAGCATTTTCCTGGCCAGTTCTTGATTTATGAGCACCAAGCGCAGATGCTGTTCCCTAGTTAGAATTTTTTGGTTTTTTTGAATTTTACTCTTTTCCATGAGACTTGGCTCTGTCAAGAATTACCTTGGTGCTTTTCAGAATTTTATTGTTTTGTCTTCGTTGGGTAAGGTCCCTTGTATTTCTGAGTGAACTTCAGTGCATGGCATTTTGTTCAGTTTAAACTTTTCCTACTATTTTGGATGTGATGGCAGATCATTCCAAGGTTTTAAAGTAGGACTTTTTTTTGTAGATATATATTTTTCAGAATTTATATTTGGGGAATTGGCAGTAGTTTTACCAAGTCCTGGTAATATTTTTGGGTATTAGAATATTGGTCTTGACAAAGATACTATGCCTTACCATTGTAGCCTCTCTCTAGTTCAGCTGTAGGATTAAGAATCTGTGAGCCTCTATCTGAAACATTATTTCTTTTTTTTTTATAATAAATTTTATTTTTATATTCCCCATACAATTGCAACCCCCCCATTCTGACCCCAATCCCTCCCCTCCCGTCCCCCACCCCCCAAAAGTGTCTCTGGTTCATAGTTTTTTGTTGATTTTGATTTTCACTTTCTTATAGTTATTCATTTTCCTGGTCCCTTATTTAAGTTTTCTAGATTCCTGCTATGAGTGAGACCATCGGGTATTTTTCTTTTTCTTTTTGGCTTATTTCACTGAGCATGATCCCTTCCAGCGCCATCCATGTTGCTGCAAATTGCATGTGTTTATCTTTTTTGAATGCTGAGGAATATTCCATGGTATATATGTACCACATCTTCTTGATCCAGTCATCTATTTTTGGGCATTTGGGCTGTTTCCAAAGCTTAGCTATTGTAAACAGTGCTGCTATAAACATAGGCGTGCAGGTGCTCTTTGGAATTGATGTTTCTATGTCCTTTGGGTAAATACCTAGGAGTGGGGTTGCTGGATCATATGGAAGCTCTATGTTTAGTAGGTCCAGAAATCTCCACACAGCTCTCCATAGTGGTTGGACCAGTTTGCACTCCCACCAACAGTGCAGGAGAGTTCCTTTTTCTCCACAACCTCGCCAACATTTGTTGTTGCTAGTTTTTTTAATATGTGCCATTCTCACTGGTGTAAGATGGTATCTCATGGTAGTTTTGATTTGCATTTCCCTGATGACAAGTGATGTTGAACATTTTTTATTTCTTCATTCAAACTTGGCTTTAGTTACTTTGTTTTCACTTTATGGCACAGGTTTTTTGTTTTTGTTTTATTTTTTTGCATGGCAATTTGGATATGTTTGGTAGAAGCGTAACTTTAAAATGAAATCACCTGAAAATCTTTGAGTTCACTTGATTAATGTAAAATTAATGGAAAAAAGCCCAAGATTTCTAAGAAAAGGCAAGGTGAATAATCCTTATCTTTGGGCCTCCCCTGATGTCGCAGTGATTGAGCGCTGGGCTGCGAGGCTGCCTCTGCAGCTCCAGTTCGATCCCTGGCCACCAGCAAGGGTCCCTCGTGGCGCGACAGACCTCTCCTGTCTCGCCCACTGCTCCCCTCAGCAGTGTACTTCAGTCAGTCTGCCTGTTCTGTTCCCCATTCTGGTTCTAGTGAATTCTCTCACCCTCCTGCGCTTCTGACTATACCCAGTGCTTTTATAAATAAATAAATAAATCTTTAAAAAAAAATCCTTATCTTTGCATTTCAGTCATTTTATTACTTGTAATATAAATAATGCAGTATGTAAATAACAGATTATCTAAATATGTAATCTGATGTTTCCTTTCTCCTTTCTGGACAGTAGTTCTAACACAGTACCATAAATTAGTAATAGAGCTGCCTTAATTTGTGAATATTTAGTCTGAAAATACAGATTTACAGATTTAGTATATTCAAAAATACTATTTGAATATAGAATTAGAATGAATTCTTAACATTTCTCTCCCCCCACTTCTGTGGCCTGCTTAGATTGCTGCAGAAGAGCCGTTGAACCCCATTAAACAAGATACGAAGGGTGACAAGCTGCGCTACGTGGCCAACATCTTCCCTCACAAGGGCTACATATGGAATTATGGTGCCCTCCCGCAGGTAACATTTGTGATAATGGTAAAACCTCGACAGTCAACAAAAGTAATCATTAACAAAGGGGAAGACAAAAAACATATGATCCTCTCAATAGATAAGAAAGCATTTGGTAAGAGTCAACATCATTTATGATAGACTCAAAAATTTGGGTAAGATTGGATATCTCTCAAATAATAAAAACCATATATGATAAACCCACAGCTCACACCATACTCCATGGTGAGCAAAAACTAAGCACTTTCCCACTAAGATCTGGTACCTGAAAAGGATGTTCACTCTCACCACAGCTATTCAACATGGTATTGGAATTCCTAGCTAGAGCAATTAAGCAAACCAAGGATATAAAAGGAATCTAAATTGGGAAAGAAGTAAATTGATCATTATTTGCAGATGACATGACATACATAGAAAACCCTAATATTCCACTAAAAAAGCTAATTCAAACAATAAGTCAGTTAGGCAAAGTGGCAGACCTCAATATCAATATACAGAAATCAGTTGTGTTCCTATATCTAAACAATGAGCTTGAAGAGGAAGCAACCAAGAAAACAATTCCATTTACAACTGCTTCAAAAAGAATGAAATGTGTTGAAGGTTCTGAAAATATTAGAAATGAATGTATTATATGGCCCAACAGTTCCACTCCTGGGTCTTCACCTGAAGAATGTAAAACCATTGATTGGAAGGGATGTAAGCACTGTGTTCATGGCAGCATTATTTACAATAGCCAGGCTGTGGAAACAACCGAAATGCCCACAGACAGACGAGTGGATTAGGAAACTGTGATCTGTATACACAGTATTACTTAGCGATCAGAGAGATAAACTTTGCCATTCATGATAGTGTGGATGGAATTGGAGGGGATCATGCTCAGTGAAACAAGTTAGAAGGAGAAAGATGATTACTGGATGATTTCAAGTCTGTGTCGAATATAGAGAAACCGAACAATAACAAACCAATAACAAACCTGTAGAATTAAGGCTACTACGGGATAGAGCGAAGTGGGGAGGGAGCACTTGGGCTGTGGTGGAGGGTGAGATGTGGTGGTATACACCGGGAGGGTCATCCTGTACCTCTCCATGACGTAAATGTTGTAAACCAATGTTATATACATGCATGCATACTGGCATAAATACGTACCACAAGCAAAGGAAAAAAGGAAATATACTTAGAAGATTCTGAGAGTAAGAGAAGGTATTTTTAAAAAGAGAATCATGAAATAAAATATAGTTATACATGTATAGTACTTACCATTCAATTGCTATTACTACCAAAACATGGTATCATAATATGATGGTCAGACATGGACAGGATGTGGACATTCAGATGTGATCATACAGATGAGTGTGAGGTGAGAGGGAGGACATACTATAAATCTGTTTTAATTATGACAGTGCTTGGGGATGCACTGGCATACTGGCCGTGAACCCACGGAACTTCGGAGACTTCTTCCTTTGGATCATGGCTGTTTATAAAACTTCATGATCATGTGGAAAGAGCTAGATACATTATTGTTTTAACCTATAATTCCTCTCCTTTTTCAGACTTGGGAAGATCCCCATCGAAAAGATAAGAGCACAGGCTGCTGTGGAGATAACGATCCTATCGATGTGTGTGAAATAGGCTCAAAGGTTGGTTTTGTGAACTCTGCATCCACATGTTCTTTTGTTCATGCCAGTAAACCAGTTCTCCCAGAAGGTGCTGTTCTCCAACTCTGCCACTGGTGTCAGTGCGCTCTTGTACCTTTAGACACGGGTTGGGGAGGTACAGTTTTTATAAATAGCTCAGCTGCCGCTGGTCATTCAGTGTTGTCTGGTCACTCTGCACCCCCAGCAAAGCTGAGGTACGTGCGCAGTCCAAGCTTGCACTATGTGACCCTTTACACGGGACGTTTGCTGGGTCACATCTTTAGCCCCTGGCCCATCCTCCAGACCACAGGTCAAGAGTGAGAAAGACATCTGGGATGCTTTTTGCAGCGAGCCTGCTTCTGGGGTCCGAGTTCAACTCGGGAGGAACAAGCCCAGTCTCCCACATCGGTGCTGCCCATAGAACGCAATGTGTTCTGCTCTGCCCTTCTATTTTCCCCTGTATTTTTTACCAATACTTCTTAAAAATTTTTTATTGACGAAACACTGGTATGTAAGTTTATTTAGGTTTTGCTGTGCTAACTCCGCTCATCTGCAGACATTCTTCCCCTCTCACTTGCTTCACCCTCTCAGCTGAACCTCCATCCTTAATTGTGTGGAGCTCATGGGGGCCGACAGGAAAGAGCCCCCTCACCTGTCCCCTTAGCGTGTACGCTTCCTGTGCCTCCAGATGCCGTGTCTTCCTGGCCTTCTGTCCACAAAGCGGGCTTTTTTCCTCTAAGACCAGGCTTCCCTTCTCTGTTCTGGGCCCCTGCCCATCCTGCCTCATGAGTGACAGTGTTTTCTTGTCTTTGCTCAGTCCTGCAGTGAACTTCACTTCCTCTTGGCTGCCTCCCACATCCTCCTCTCTCCTTTCCCTTCAGGTGAAGACTTGTCAAAAGCGTTTTCCGTGCTTATCTCCTCCTACTTCCCACTTAATCTCCAGCGTGATTCAAAATTGTTCCATCCCTTCATCACTTCATTGGAACTGCTCTCACTAAGGTTACCAGTGACTTTTTGCTACAACCTGCAAGCCTGCTTCACAGACTTTGTGTAGCTTTAATTTGCCTTAGAATCTTACACTGTTAACCTCATCTGCCCTCTTGAGACAGCCTCTTTTTCCTTTGCTTTGACTGTATCATAACATCTGGGATATTGTCTGATCATTCTGGTTTCTTCTGCCTGGGCAGGAGAGTTGGTTAACTTATAGACTGAGCTCTTGGCCAAATCCTCTTCCCATGCGGCCACCCAGGATTGGTGACCCAATCCTGGCCATTTGGGATTTTGCCCTCCACTAGATATGCCAGCTCAGACCCATGTTCTCCACTGCCTGCAGCCATACTTGGTGTTTCCCAGGCATCTCAGCTTCATCCTGTCCAAAATCGAATCCACGATTTCTTCCTCTCTCAGTATTACCAGTCTGGTGAATGACTCTCCTCTTCTGCTCCCCACCCCCAGATGTGTACATCAGAAACTGAGGGGGTCATCCTTGGTTACTCTTTTCTTCTTTTCCTCCCATTAATTGTGAAACAGTGACTCTATGTTTTAAATAGCCATTAACGTGCTTCTTTCTAGTCCTCCAGCCCCTAGCTTTGGGTAGACCTCTGTTAAATCTCAGGAATTATTCCTGCTCCTGTCGAGTCTTACTTTCTGTTTTATCGTTTATTCCCTACTCCTCCTGCTTTACTGTTTCAGCGCTGACACCCACTTCTTTTCTTGCCCTCTCCTGCCACACCTGGGTCATGCGGTGATCTGCGTCCCACCTTGTTGATCTTGCCGCACTGGGATGTGTCTGCCTGTGGGGACTCGGGCTGAGCGTAGACTGTCCCCTCTGCACAAGGCACCTCCCTCCTTCCTCTCCCCCTTTGGTACTGCATTTCCCCTGCTCACCCCTCAGGCCTCAGCTAAAGCATCGTCTCCTCTCAGGTGTCTCCCTTCACCCTCCACGGCCTGAAATAACTGCTCTTTGCTCTGTGTGCTGTCTTTGCTCTGCTCTTTGTCTTTTCTATGGGGTGTGCTCAGCTCCTGGAGGACAAGACTCACCACCCAGCACATGACATGCAAGGAATGCTATGTCTGGTTATGACTGGAGTCCTATTCTTCCAGCTGAGAGGTACTCAGTTGTCTCTAGAAACTCATGCTAGGACTTCAGACTTCTAGAATATTAGTAAATAGTTTCTTCTGATTTTCTGTCACTTTGTATATTTACCATATTCATTTGATACTCTCTTTTTTTCTTTCTCCCTTATTTCTCCCCCCACTTTATCCTCGTAGTCTTTTCTTCCTACTTCTGTTTCTCCTTCTGTCCTTTCATGTCCTATTTTTCTTCCTTGTTCTCTCCTCTGTTCCTTCTCTTTCTCTCCTGCTCCTTTCCTGCAGTGGAGATTTCCATTCCAACTTTTACATGTATTTTTACACATGGATAGGACAAATAGGGATGTGTTTGCATGTGTATGTGTAATTCCTGTATCTCTTCTGGTAAAGCTGAATTGTTAGCTTCCTTTGTCATTTTGGACATTTTCTCCCTAGAGAGGTAATAACGTGTATATAAAATTAATAGATTAAAAGGAAGGAAGAATGTATGTTTAAATGAGTACCTTGTGTGTTCTAGTGCTGTGCGAGATGCTCTAGTCACTTTCCCATGACTTACTTCATTAGCAGGAGTCACTCAATTAAATAATACTACGTTGAGGGCAAGATGATATTTTAGAAAATGCTTACACTGAGGGTGTAATCCCTGGGCGATTGAGTTCATGGTAGGTTAATTTAAATCTTCACAGATATCAAGTGTGAGTGAAAGATTAAATGGGAGTATCTTATTTTCACTTATGCGAACATTTGTCAGTGAATGTATAAATTACTGAGGTTGGTAACTGAAAGGAAACATATAAAATGTATGTGCCTAATAAATTGTTTTGACTTGGTAACACTAATTTCTTAATGATGAAACAAAGTAATATGTAAGAAAAACTGATATACATGTTTTTTAAATAAATCTGTCAAAGTCACTGAATATGCAGAATAAAATTCAAGGTTTCAGTATAAGTGATTTTTCATAAGGTATATATAATTAATCATGAAAGCATACATTTACATTTTACATAGAAAACTTGGTACAGAATATTTAGCACAGTTTTATTAAAAAATATACCGACTATTGTTATTTTCGTGTATAAAAGGTAGTGTTAGAAATGGTCACGTGAACGTCCTTTCAGTTGACTTGACTGTAATATTTTAAGAGCATGCTCCTGTCTTCCCGTGCCTGGCAGCTGTCTGTAAGGCCTCTGAGAAGTGTCTTGGTAGAAAGGCTCTCTTAGCACCACATTGTAAATGGGCAAAGAGAAAAGAACAGAGCATCCCACAAGGTTATAGGCTGAGACTCACAGCTACAGACATCTTCATGTGTTCCTTGAGGGATTATAAATCATTCACTTGGTGTCTAACGTAGGTTCATCATAAATTTGTTGAATTGAGAATGAATTGAATTGTTGGGGTTTGATAAGTTTTCCATTTGCTCCTCAGCATCTTATTCAGAGTTTTGGTTTAGTTCCCTCTAATTTTTAAAAGTATTTTAGGAAGGTGGGGCTTATCTAAAATAAAGCTGTCCTTTTCCTTGCTTCTTAGCTCAAAGAGCATGTGTCATTCTGATGGAACTTAAGAACCCCCAGAGAGGTGTCTTGCTTGCCCTGGGAACCCAGAAAAATCTCAAACTGCTCTTACATTCAGTGAGTTTTCAGGGTAAATGAACTTTTATGAATAAACTTAAAATAATTTAGAATGTGCTTTAAGAAGCAGGAATTCTGCTAGACATCCCTACCACCAGGGTCTACCACAGGCTTCTCAGCTTGGGCCTTTGCTGATGAGAGGCGGGGCATCCCTGACGGCCGTGACACCATCAGTGTCTCCAGACACTGCTGGATTGTCTCCAGAGAAAATTGCCTCTGCTTGAGGACCAGTGATGTGGCTGATCACTGAGTAAGCCATTGCGGCCAGCCTTTCATTGCCAGTGGTGACTGGCACGGGGTACGTTAAGTCTCCCCGTCAAGTCTGTAAACCTTTGAGAACAGGGGTCCTTTCTTTGTAGGATGCAGTGCCCGATGCAGTTCTGGCTCTTCCTAGAGCTGATGTAATAGTGTCAGTGCCCCTCAAAGTGACATTTCAGTTTAGTTTACATAATCACACTAATCTGTTGTGTAAACTAATTACAACTTCATGCAGATTTACATTAAGACTTTAGATTCCTTTGCAAATATTCTGAAAGGATTTATTTGACTGTATGGTTTAAGGTCCATTTTTTCCTCTGAAATAATGTCACACAAAAGTGACTTTATTTTGCATACCTTGCCTTTCAAGAGTAAAGCTCCAATTTGAATAATAAGGGAATGTATTTTGAATCCTGTGTGCAGCTTGCAGTGAAACTCTATAGCCAGCTAAACCTTTAAAAATAAAAGAATATAGAAAGAACACATACATATAAATTTGGTGTTGACAATTTGAAGGAACTACTGAAATAACTTAAGCACAGAGCGTCTGCTTCAGTGTCGTGCTATTTCCGTTTCTCTCAAAGTCTTTTGAAAGCACTTTATGAAACCTGGTTTGTTTTTTTTTTTGTTTTTTTTTTTTTTTTGGTATTTAGCAGATTAATAATTCTTTCATTGTCTTAGGGCTGTATTCTAGTAATGTTAAAAGTTATTTTTACTAGTCACTGATGACTGTGGTTTACATAAAAGGCACTGTGAAGAAATGACAGTGTTCTTGGGCCTTCCCCAGAGCTGCTGGAGCCAGGTTTGTGAGGTTGATTTTGTGTGTGCGGCTGAGTATCTTATCCCTAGGACATTACATTTCAAGATCTATGAGTGACTTCAGTTTCGAGAAGATCAGCATACTCAGGAAAGTCTTTGTGGCTAATTTTTTCATTATTACTTTTGTTTATTAAAGCTTTGCTAAATTTCACTCCATAGGGCTTTTAATCTTTTCATGTGAATTTTTGTGATATATGAACAAACGTCTCCAGATCCTGCAAAGGCTGAATTTCTTTGCTCTCCACAGGTTCTTCCCCGTGGAGAAGTTATTCATGTGAAAATCCTTGGAATCTTGGGTCTTATTGATCAAGGTGAAACAGATTGGAAATTAATTGCTATCAATATGAATGACCCTGATGCCTCGAAGTTTCATGGTAAGTCTGTAAGGCTCAGAAGCAGAAGTAAGAAGTGTTTTGGGAAGTCTTAGAATTCAGAAGGGACCCACATAAAACACAATGTACGTGTTTGGGATTTAAGTGTGCACTTTGTTTTTCATTCTCTCTCCTGGAAACGTGGGGCAGCCGAGTGACTGGGGCTGAGGGGTGTCATTGCAGGGGGGTCAGGGACAGGCAGGGAGGTGGCAGACAACTGATACTGCTAACTAAGGGCCCTGAGTGGGCGCCCTCGCTCCCCCACCTTCTTTCTTTCTTTCTTTCAGTTATTGTATCTGTCTTTTGAGTAACAGGAGAAAGGCCAGGGAGCCGTTCCTCGTTCCTCGGAGCCCCAGGCTGTTTCCACACTCGGTGTTTTCTCCTTCACCAACAGAGAGAGAGATGGCAGCCCTCCTCCAAGATTTTGATGTCCCAGAAAATTAACTTCCTGAAACAGATTGTTGTGCTGAAGAGTTTCTTTCTTTTCGAGTCCAGACAACTTAAGCTTGAGCTCTGGCTTGATGTAGTTATTTGTCCTATTTTTTTGAATCAACATTTATGGAAAGGATACATTCCCTGGGGACCTCTTTGGGAGAAGGTTGTATTATAAGTCCAGTAACATTATTTCCAGTCATACTTAACTGTCATCAGAAGATAATGGTTAAGCTGTTTCTGTGGTAATAGAACTTTGTGATGAATCCTGTAAGTCTTCCCAAAATTTGAAAGAAAACACCCCCAGAACCATCCGGAGTCCCCCGCCAACCCATCCTGTCCACACTGTCTCCCTTACTTCACTTTCTTTTTCTTAATGGAACTTTCCACTACTTAGCATTTTGTGTTTGTTTCTTTACTGGTTGTCTGTCTCTTCTGCTGTGTAAGCCATGAGAATGGGGCCTTGTTCTGTCCACTGTTCTGTTTCCCTGCTTAGAACAGCGCCTGACACATGGTGAGAACTGGCTAGATGCTTGGCGTGCAGGTGTGGGAACCCCTCGCCCAGCGCCCATGTGCTCTGCTCTGGGCGCCACCCTCTCTTCTCTCTTCTCCTTCACCTCATATTTCTGGAACATGGATCCTGAATCTTCCCTCGTCAGCACCCTCCACCTCCACTGTCCCTGAATGACATCATTGAGCCCTTGGCCCTGTGGAGTGTCTCCTAGCCCCTGCCTCCTAACAGCCCGGAAACATCTGGGTCTGTGTTCTATGGCTTGCAGTTCTTCCTCCGACCCATGGTACCCCTCTGCCTCTCCTCCTCTGCTGGCTGGTGGCCCGCTCTCATGGTGCTTTCTCTCACCTCCCGTGCGGGGCCCATCGCCTGGCTGGGGCTCTGTTAACCCTCTTCTCACTTCTGCCTGAAGTCTGCTCATTGTCTGCTTCCTTTGATTACACCTCAGGGCTTCCCAAAGAGGAGAGCTTTGAGACACCTGTGCGCAGGGCTCGAGAAGTGTGCGTAGATGAAAGGATTTCAGTTTGCATTTGGGAAAACGGACATCCTGGGGGAGATGAGTGCGGACTTTGTGCTGCTGCCACCGAGCTGGGCTGGACGCAGTGCCTTCTGACTGCTCGAGAAAGTGTGATTTTTAACAAGTCTTTTGTGTCCTCGTTTACAGATATTGATGATGTTAAGAAGTACAAGCCAGGTTATTTGGAAGCCACGCTGAATTGGTTTAGATTGTATAAGATCCCAGATGGAAAACCAGAAAACCAGTTCGCATTTAATGGAGAATTCAAAAACAAGGTGGAGATTTTTATTGTGCGACCTATTTCGTGATACCTCTGCAATGTTTGTTCATTTGGGAGGCTTTTTTGTGTGAATGTTTATATATAAAGCATGATAGCAAAAGTGCTTTTCTCACTGACTTTCGTTGGTAAGGACATTATTATTTTTACTTAAAGGTTTTTTTTAAGAGGTCTGACTGAATTGGTAAGGCTGATAAATATCTGTTTCCAGCTGTCTCTCAGGATTGCATTCATCTCAGAAAATGGAGGAATTTCCTCATCAGTCCAACAACTCCACAAATTGTGTATTATTTCCCACTCTGGGGGAGAGTTCCTGGGCGTTCATGTAACCCCCTCTGGAGCTCCTAAGTGCTCATTCGGCAATGTTTGAATTACCCTGCTCAGCAATTAAGAAAGCACTGGAAGTGTCTTACTGTCATGGGGTTTTCTACTGGGCTACTACAGTTGCCGTTAAGTGTCTCTAATACACAAATAGAGAAAATAGGCCAGAGAATTAAAGTCTAGAATTTGAAATGTCTTTTAAAAAGATACTACCACTGCTTAAGTTACATATTATATAAGCTGCCATTGAAGCGGGTGCTAATAAGGAACATCTGTTTTGTAAGGAAAGTAGGCCATTTGAATGAAAACGTGGTATGTACAGTAAGCATTATACTATACAAGAGTTTATCACTAGTCCCAGCATTTTTTAAAAAGAACCCTTCAGATCTTCAGGACCTTGGATTATTAAATATAAATAGGAACTATAATTAGAGTTGATTCTCTTTTAAAATATTGAAGACATATAAATATATTTTTTATCTTTTTTCTCAAAAATATGTTGTGTTTTATACCCAAAATAACATAAATTTCAAAAATATGCAGTGTTTTTATGGCCCCATGCTGCTTCAGGGTAAAAGTGTCAAACCATGAATTATAAAAAGAATGAGGTGGTTTTGCTTTTTGATTTTGATAAACATTAATTCTTTTCTGAATGAAGATTAGGTCATCCATGCAACCTCCTTTCAAAAAGCCATCATTGTTGGCGTTGCTTTGTACTGCTGTTTTTTATATAATAGTGTCTGACTCAGGAAAGTTGGGTCATGCCTCTCAGCCTGGTGGGAGGCACGGCCGTGGCCATTTTCCCTGCCCGCGCCTTCATGCAAGTACTGCAGGGGAGCCTGAAGTGATCATTTTTGTCTTTGTGATTTGGTTCACCATCTCTCCTTGCAATATCTAGATAATACCTGGGGTTTCCTGTCCCACAATCAGGACTCTCCAGCACCTCCTCAGTGAGAGTGGAGGCCTGCTCCTCCTCCTCCTCAGATTCCTCTTCAGAATGGAGTGCCCATGACTGTGTTTCAGTTCCCAAGACAATTAACTTTCTTTCTCTCTTCTTGTAACGTGTTTGGTTGCTACTGAAGGAAGAAGGAGCTACTATGAATTAATTAATACGTAAGAACTCTACTTGAGGAGAATTAGCGACATTTTTGAGAAAAAAATCTAAAAAAAATTTCTGCTTTAGAATAAGAAAGCTGAACAAAGATGGTCTCTCTAGATGAGGTGACAGGTACATCTGTTGTTGATTTGGCACTTTTAGACACCATGTGTATTCATACTAAGAAACAAAACTTGAAGGTATTGGGGAGGTTTACTGCCCCGAGACAGGGCCTGGTCTGAAATGGCAAGTCTGTGAAGGTGGGGCCAGCAGGTGCTGGGTTAAGCACTTCATAAACAGCAGCTCCTCTGTCCTCAGCAGCTCTGATTTCAGGCAGGGGTTAGCAGGCTTTGCTGTCATGGACCAGGGAGTGAATGTTTCAGGCTGTGTGGGGCCTTGGGTCACAGTCTTGGCCGCCCAGCTCTGCTGCTGTGGCCTGGAGCGGTTGCCGTCCTTCATGCACACCACACCATGAACAGCACTGACAAGAGCCAGGTGACAGCATTGGCCCTCCTTTGCTGGCCCCTGGCTTTGGGGTCCCCCTTTCAATCCCGAGTCACAGATGGAGACATGAGCTGCCTGCCCAGGCACCCTGCTGGCCAGGATCCACGCTCAAGTCTGTGCAGCTCCTGAGCCCACATCCTCACTCTTAACAGCTCCTTGCCTGCATGTGGTGATGCAGTTGCTCTTTCTTTGGTTTGCACCTAGGCTTTTGCTCTTGAAGTCATCAAATCTGCTCATGAATGTTGGAAAGAACTGCTGATGAAGAAGTGTGATGGAGGTGCTATAAACTGGTGAGAATTTGTCTTTTCTGTGTAATGTTATCATTTATTGGTGCTAAACAGCCACTTATTATACTCAATCTGATTTTTATAAAAAGAGAATTGCAGCTTTTCCCTTTAATTTAAAAAGTACTTATAGAACAAATATTTGGAAGGCATCACAGGTGCTGGACTTCATGAAACTGGGACTTGACTTGGTCCCTTTTCGCAAAATATTTGTGCAAAATAGAGTAAAAAAATTATGGTTTTCAATATGCAAATGTTGTTATTTTCCTTGTGATAACTGGCACCTCATGTGATGAGAATAGTCAGAGCCTTCTCACCCGGCATGAGCTGGGTCCCTGACTGATTGATTAAAGGAAACCAAGCAATAGTAACAGATAACATTTCATTTTACTTTAGAACTTTCAGTTGCACATTTATGGACATAGGGCTAAGATCTTTTCTAGATAGTGTCCATATGGATTTTTTATATTCTAATGTAATATATAACAGAAAATAAAGATCACATCCTGTAATCCTTGAGCTCCTTATGCTTTTACAGATTTTTAGGGTTCTTTTTTCTATCCTTTCATGGTTTTCTTACCCACGTGTAGCCAACATCAAGTTTTTATAGAGATTCCCCTTTACCGAGGCTTCTTAGAGCCTCAGCAGTGTCTGCGGCCTCTGTGGTTTTAGGGCTTCCTGTTTGCTTTTCCTACTCTGTTCACGGTGTGTTTGATTCCTGCCCACACTGTGAACTCAGTCCCTCGGACAGTGGTTTGGGAACAGAAGCAGCTGCCCTTGGTGAGCCTGACTGCAGGAAGCAAAGTGCCAGGTGTCTGGAGAATGGAGTGGGGCGGAGTCCCTGTGCCCTCCTGACCCAGGAGTCCAGGCCCCCGCACTCTTGGAGCCAAGCCTATGAGGGCCTGCTGTCAGCACAGAGGACCAGAGCCCTGGCTGATCGTGAGGTCTGGGGGACCAGAGACCCTGGGAGCTGCTAGAGGAGTGAGGAGCAAGGCAGCCAGACTAAGGCAGTGTCCAGCCAGGTCATAGAGAGGCTGGCCTTCCCCCTTCCGTGGGTGCTTGGGCCTCCCAGCCTGAAGGCATACTACGCTGTCCACTCACTGATGTCACTTCCCTGTATTCTTACCTGTTTGGTTTTTTAAGCATAGTCTTAGTGTTTAGGTAAGTATTACTTTAATTGTACAGTTATTAACAACAAAACTGGGTTCAACAGAAGTTTTCTAGGCATGGCTGTCCCAGTGACAGGCAGACCGAGCTGTTTATGATCAGTTTTTAGTGGTGGAGCTCCCCCATGGAGACAAGATCATCTGAAGAGTGTTTGCTTGCTGCCTGCTTACTTACCTAAGCGTCCTTCTTGTGGCGCTCACCGAGAAGCTTTTGCTGCCTTGCGGGGCCTGCCTGTGTTCCTGCTTCCTCAGTTGACAGTTCTAGGCCGCTTGTGGGTCTCCTGCAGCCTGCTAAAATTCTCCTGTGCAGCTGCAGACTCTCAGCCAGAGGAGGGGCATTACTGCTAAGTGCTGGGCCATTTGTCTAGCCTCCTGGCTGGGGTAAGGGCCTCCTTCATGGGGGTGCTGATGCTTACTGGACTCTGCACACCCCAGGTTCTGCGTGTCTTATATGTTACCTATTAGCCCTCACGTGGTCTCCTGTGTCCCCCATTGTACATCTAAGGAAGTTAAGGCCCAGAGCCATTCATTGCCTGTGCAAGGAAGACCACACCAGTGGAGGTAGAAGTAACATTCCAAACCTCTTGACCAATGCATTTTTATTTTTATTTTTTATTTATTTATTTTTTTTAAAGAGGCATGTTATTTATTTATTTGTTTGTTTGTTTGTTTTGTTTATACATGCACTGGGTACAGTCAGAAGCGCGGGAGGGTGAGAGAATTCACCAGAGCCAGAGCGGGGAGCAGAGCAGGCAGAAGGACCGAAGTACGCTGCTGAGGGGAGCAGCGGGCGGCAGGAGAGGTCTGCGCGCCATGTGGGACCCTCCTCCGGTGGCCGGGGAGCAGCCGGGGATCGAACCGGCGCCACAGAGGCCGCGGGCAGCTTCGCAACCCAGCACTCAACCGCTGTGCCACCGGGGAGGCCCGACCAATGCATTTTTAAAGAACACAGCAAAGTAAATTGTTTTAGCTTAAAAATTTTTAGCATATCCTGAGCTGCCTGTTCCTGTGCCCTGCCCCCCTGCCCTGCAGTGGCCAGCCTGGGGTGGCTCCCCTGTGCGGCTCTGGGGTGCATTGTTGAGTGCTGTTCCAGCACCAACAAATACCTATTTCCTCATTTGAGTAGGGAATCTTCTGTTCACAGGACCCGTTTGTGGATTAAATTCATCCACTGATACTTTATTTTTTAAAATTTTTAAAAATTATTGATTCATTTGTATATTTTTTAAAGATTTATTTATACAAGAGCTGGGGTATATGGCAGAGGCATCGGAATGTGAGAGGATTCATTAGAGACACAGCGTCCAGAGCAGAACAGGTAGATGGACCGAAAGCACTGCTGAGGGGAGCAGCAGGCGAGACAGGAGAGGTCTGCGGCATCATGTGGGAATTTTGCTGGCCGGCCGGGAATCGAACCCGTGCTGCAGAGGCTGCAGACAGCTTCACAGTGCTGTGCTCAATCCACAGTGCTACCGTGGAGGCCCCCATTGACACTTTAACCCTGTGTATCACATAAGTTTTGTTAATATTTATTTTTCTTTCATTGTTTACTTCCACCTACATATTCCTTTAATGGGAAGAATTTCAATATTTCTATTCTTTCCTAAAGTAACTTTACACCAGTGTGGGAGAAATAGATAGTCGATCCCTGTCTACACAGTTGTTCTAGTACCTGCAGTCCAGAACTGAAAATGTGTGTTCTCTCCCTTTCGATTTCCTCCTCTTTTCTCTAGCCCTGTTGTAAGGGTACACCAAGTGCAATCTGTTACACGCAGAACCCATGTCACTGGGCCATCCCCTGTGCTGGAGAAGGCTCCTGGCAGAGCGGGCTGTGCCAGTTTTGGGGAGTCAGAAGTCAGCCTTGGTTCTTGGCACCTAACTCCTGTTATGTTCATGGGGGTCAACTATAGTTTCTTGAGACTTGATTTTCTCAATTCCTCTTACCCTCTCTTCAAGCAGAGTTTATTTATCTACTTTATTAAAAGAAATCAGAAGTGTCTTATTTTATCAGTTTATTTGATTTCACTAACCATTATTTATTGTGATTATTTGTTCTCAGAATTCTTCAAGTTTTGATTGATTCTCAAATGCCCTTCTAGTTATAAAACTTTTAATTCAGTTGCTTATCATTTCTGTACTCATAGATCATTTTATATTGCAACTGCACTCCTGTATAATATATTCTATGTAGTGCTGTATTTGAAAAATATAAATGTGGTTATCCTTTTGTGCTTACAGACCTCTTGTGTGGGTCTCTTTGATGATAGAATATAGTCCTGCTGTCTCTGTCAGTCAGTCTGTCCAGACCTCCTGTTCCAACCTGGGTCCTGCCGGAAACTTCCTCTTTCCTTCGGGACACACAGCTCCTTGGTGCCAGCTCTGCTGGACGCTTGTGTCTTCCGGGCCATTCTCCGCTCTGGCCATTCTCCCCGTGCTCTCCTCACTGGACCTACCTTGTGGGCACTTGGGTGTGTTCTTCCTGTGTTGTGAACTGAGTTTGTGCCTTAGCACTTAGTGCTTACTGAGTTAAAGTGCACACACACACACATATTTTCATTTATATAAATTGTTTAGGTCTTGCAATTGTTTCTTTTTACTGCACCATCATGTTCCTTCTACAGGCTGTAGAGGTTATGGTCCAAAATTGCTGTCATTTTTGTCTGTTTAAATTCATTCTAGTCTTTTTTCCTTACCCTGCTTAAGAATGAAAACCCTTGACAGAGCTGCATCTCAGGCTTGGTCTCGAAGGATTCTCGAAACTGTGCATCCTGAAAAAGCTAATTTTTTTCTTTCCTAAAGTTCTATATTGCTGGCCTGTAAATTTCATCTTTCATGTGTCTGTTTAATATTTGCAGGTAATCCTGTTTATTTAGTCGGCTGATCCACTTTTCTGTGGTGTTTAGGTGTAGCCAGGCTCAATTGGCATTTTTGATTTTGCCCACCTTTTGCACTCAGCTTATGTCTGCTTTTCTTGTTTAGCAAGAGTGTATTTCGGCCTTACAGTTTAGGGCACAGTGTTTAGTGTCTTGTGAAAAGGCCGGTGCTGCAGGAAGCACTGTCTTTATCAGGCTCTCTTGCCCATCGATAGCGGGCGCCTGCCTCAGTGACTACACGCTCCCTAGAGCCCAGTCACAGCCTGAGCGCCAGACCCCTACAGGGTGGCATTGGACCTCCAGCATCTAGAAATATCCTAGCTGTGTTTATTTTTTTAATCAGTAAGTAAATATAAATCAGTAGTAACTTTTTACAGAAGATCCAATACAGAGGAAAGAAATATGTTTCTTGATAATCTGCTTTTTATTACACTTTCAATCATTCACGGTAAGAATCACTTTATTAAATCCTGAGAAAAGCATGTTACAGCCTAGATCATACTAGATTAACTAAACCTGTGTCAGTAAGGAAGCTGGCTGATGAAATGCTAACGTGAGAGCCTATGGAGGAGTACTAATGGGGGCTTGTGAGCTCACGTCCTACATTGGGGCATCTCTTGCACCCATCTGTGTGTAGTTCCCATTCTTGCCATCCATGAATGCTGCCCGCTGCGCTGCCCACTGCCTGTCCGTGTGGCCCATGGCAGAGCCTGTCCACTTGCCCAGGTTCTGCTAGTTTCTCCTCAAGATATGTTATTAAGACATTTAAAAAGTTATTCTGAGTTTAAAAAATTTACTGCTGGCTTTGTTACTGTCTCTTTTGATATTTCTGTTGCTTTTGCTTTGTTGTGGGAGTAGAGAATACTTTAGGAATAGGTTATCCGATAACAGAAAAATAGAGGACACCCAGGTAAATTAAATTTCGGAGCTACACATCTTTTTCATATAAACATGTCTAATGCAATACTTGGGGCATACCTACCCTAAAATTTAGTTTGATGTTTATGGGAAATTCAATTTGAATTAGATGTCCTGTACTTTATCTGACAACCCTATTTAAAGAAGACTCCCTAGGGCCTCCCCGGTGGCGCAGCGGTTGAGCGCTCGGTTGCGAAGCTGCCCGCAACCTCTGCGGTGCCGGTTCGATCCCCGGCTGCTCCCCGGCCTCCGGAGGAGGGTCCCACATGGCGCGCAGACCTCTCCTGCCGCCCGCTGCTCCCCTCAGCAGTGTGCTTCGGTCCTTCTGCCTGCTCTGCTCCCCGCTCTGGCTCTGGTGAATTCTCTCACCCTCCCGCGCTTCTGACTATACCCAGTGCATGTATAAACAAAACAAACAAACAAAATAAATAAAATAAATAAATAAAGCATGCCTCTTTGTAAAAAAAAAAAAAAAATTTAAAAAAAAAAAAAGAAGACTCCCTAGTTCACTCACCCCCATTTCCCCAGAATTTCTGAGGAATGTCTGCCTTGTGTCCCCTTCAGTGGAAGAAAAATGAAAGATATGTGGCACATTTAGTGCACACCAGCTCTCTCCACAGGACCAGTGCTGAGACTTGGCACTACCAGCTTTTTACCTTGTTCTTTTCAGTTTTGACTTCCTTTAGGGAAACATATGACTTATAAGTCTTATGTTTTTCAAATTTTAGGTTACTTTGACCTAGACTGTGTAAAAGAACTACAGTCTAAAAGATGACAATGCCAACTCTCATCAAATTTTATTCTTCAAATTTTATTCTTAAAAAGGTAAAAAGATGGGCCTCCCAGGTGGCGCAGCGGTTGAGCGCTGGGTTGCGAAGCTGCCCGCAGCCTCTGCGGCCCTGGTTCGATCCCCGGCTGCTCCCCGGCCACCGGAGGAGGGTCCCACATGGTGCGCAGACCTCTCCTGCCGCCCGCTGCTCCCCTCAGCAGCGTACTTCGGTCCTTCTGCCTGTTCTGCTCCCTGCTCTGGCTCTGGTGAATTCTCCCACCCTCCCAGCTTCTGACTGTACCCAGTGCATGTGTGAACCAAAAAACAAACAAACAAAACAAAATAGATAAATAAATAAGACATGCCTCTAGAAAATTAATAAAAAAAAAAAAAAAAAGGTAAAAAGATGACTCACCAGACAGGTGGTTTCGTCATATCTATCCGAGGTATTTCACTAAGTCCTCACGGAAACCAAGCGGGCAGAGCATATCCTTGACATCCGCCGATGTGGGTATGCTTCATTTGATCCGCTCCTCCATTCAGCTTCTGCTCATCACTGTATCTATTAAAAACATTTAATTTGGCTTTAACTCCCTTCATTACTGCCTCTCTGCATCCTTCGTAACCTGGTGAGTCCTGTGGTGAAATGCTTGAAAGTCAGACTTCCTGTGTCTGACAGGGCCGCTGCCTCTGTTTGGTCAGGAGGCAGGAACCAGGATGCGCAGGCGGCAGCTGTGAGCACCTCATCCCTACTGGGAGGCCTTTGACCTCCTGGCATCCTGATAGTCATGGCAGGGCCTGCTGTCCACACCTTGCTGAGTGTCCTCCCGTGGGAAGCTGAATTTTCATATTCAGAGGCTCCTCTCACGGCTGAGCAGACGCCTCATACCTGTCTGAGAAGGAAATTCCAGAGCGTTGCCCGGAGACACTGTTTATCACATCACCACATCCTGTGGGCCGGGAGCTCTTCAGTGAAGGTGCAGTGTATTTGACTGAGAGCCTTGTACCAGGAGGCTTTTAGATTTGCATAATATCTTTTAAAAATTTTTTTGATTCTGCAGAGTGTAGTGCTAAAAAGAATGCACAATAATCTTGCCTAAAAGAATGAACAGTAATCTTAATTGCCCTAATTTGTTTTCACTCAGGTCCTTTTTTTTTTCTTTTTTGTTGAGTGGAATCCTACAGTCAGTGTGGAGATCTCTGGCAGGTTTTCTTTCTGTGATTTCTCTTTTCCCCTCTAATAAAATTCTCTTTTCCTCTATAGCACAAACGTGCACATGTGTGAAAGCCCGTTCCACTGCTCTCAGGAGGAAGCAAGATCCTTAGTTCAATCGGTAAGAAGAGTGTCCACAGTGTCCTTCCTTTTTAAAAACATCATGGGGTTAGCGGGGGACCTGCTAGGGGGGAACCTAGTAGAAATTCTGGAAAGAATAGTAATGAAGATATCAAGTCTTTTGAGAAGCATAAAGTTAAAAATTAACAGTAAAATCAGTTTTTTAAATACAGGGGATTTAAATCAAAAACCTTAAATCCCTTTAGTTGAGTTTTTATTTTATTTAAAAGATTTATTTATCTATGCATATAAGAACTGGGGTACAGGCCAGAGGTGTAGAGGGGGTGAGAGGACTCACCAGAGACAGAGCAGGGAACAGCATGGGCAGGCTGACTGAAATACACTTTTGAGGGGAGGAGCAGTAGGCGAGACAGGAGAGATTGCTGCGCCATGTGTGTAGCTCCCTGGCCTACCGGGGATCGAACTCGTGCTGCAGTGGCTACGGACAGCTTCTTAGGTTGCGTCTTAACCCTTTGCACCACTAGGGAGGCCCTTAGTTGAGTTTTTAAATCGAACTTTCTAAAGTTTGTTGACCATGTAATGTTTGGACGTAATGTTCTTTTTCCTATGCTGCCCCCTCCCCGCCCCCCATTACCTGTTGTTGGTAATATTTGCTCTTCTCTGTGCTATTCTGGTCCCATAAGTTCTTTCCCACCAGTGTCAAAATTACAGGTGCGTATCAGTGGAAGAAAAATTAAATAATGCCTTTACCTTTTTTTCCACTTAGCTTGACTATCTCCTTGGCTTTCCTTTTCCTACCTAAATCGATACCCTTAGGTTTTTATGTGTCTTAGTGATAATGCTGGCTGGAGGCAACTGCATTTATTAGCAAATTAATGCCTGATTTATTTAGACAGCACAGAAAAAGAAGGTTCATATTCAGATAAGCAAGTAATGTATTTTCAGGTGTGATCTAAGGCTGGCAGTCCCACTTTACAAATTAAATTTTATTTTTAAAAAATTAGATCTTTCCTTCAGAACAATAAAATATTGGTTCCCTCCAGCTGCTTTGAATTTATTATTTTTACTAATTCATCAATGGTTGATCAGCACCTGCTCTGTGGTCAGGTTCTTATGCTGGCAGTGCAGCACTAGAGAAAGGCACAAGTCCCTGCCCCCTACAGCTCGCGTCCTAGGCGCGCAAGGACGGTGAATGGGACAGAAGGCAAGCCCTGGCTGTTTCAGTGGGCGGTAGAGACGACGGGAAATGTTTGCACCTGGGGGTGGAAATGAAGCAAATTATGAAAGACCATGTAGAGATGATTTTAAGAGTTTTTGTGCTTACTCTGGATGTGATAAGGAACCATTGCAGGGTTTTGACTGAAGTAGTGGTACGGCCTTGGGTTGTAGTGAGGAGGACGGTGGAGGACACAGAGTGAATGATGCAGGGAAGGCATTCTGGATGAGTTTATTTTAGATTTGGATTTAGAACTAGTACTAGAGTCTTAAAATTAAAAAAAAAAATTAACGTTTTATCTCTGTTTTTTAATTGTTTCCTATCATATTAGTAGGAAAATAATTATCTTCAAAAGAAAATAATTGGAAGACAGGATATGATAGTTAGATTTGGGCACAAAACCTAGAAATAAGATCAGTAACTCCAGCTTTAACGAGGGTCTGGCAACTGCATTGTGCTTCATGATAAAGAAGGGACTGCACTTATTTTTCAGTGAAGATACTACAGTTGAATATCAAACACAACTTGCCATATATGCCATTTCTCCATTAAAAATCTGCAAGTCAGAAAATTGCTTGTCAGCAGCCTCGCTGGCAATTCAGCCCCCGGCTTAAGTAATGCTTTCTCAGAATCAACATGTAATAACGCAGTGCTCGTGGTCCCAGCACTGTGACTTCATAGTTATGTATGCAGAACCACATTAAGGTGTCAGAATCAGAATTACTTCGTCCTCGAGCACCAGCTCTCTCTGTTATACCACACGAGACATACTGAACCCACATCAGGGTCTTCCAATTCATTCGCCTTCAGTTGCTCAGAATAACTTCAGGTGTTGAAGCCATCCATCAAACTTGATCATGCTCAGACCATATCAGCCCTCAGTTTGTAGGGAAACAAATTATAACCCCAAGGTTTATCAGTGGTTTTTAAAAATCACCCCCCCACACACACACAAAACATGAAATACACCCAAGTAACGTTATCTTGACACTGAGCTGCAGGTGTTAAATGTGTATGAAATATAGTTAGAACAAGGTCAGATAGTGGTGGACATTTCGCTACCTTGGTGTATATATTGACAATGCTTGGGATGAGTTGACTAAGTGAAATTTTAGGGTAAAATACTTGCATTGCTGAACAGATTATTTTAAAATACATAAGGAAAGGAAGTGGACCCATCTTTTGAGTGATTAATAGAACTGTTCCAGGAATTATATTATTATATTCTGGTGAGTATAAATTGATTGAAAACACTTGATCAAAAGCAAGTGACCAGACAAATCAGTGAGTAGTCAACCAACTACATGTACAACTCAGTTACCAAGAAGGTCATCACTACAATAAGATAAAATAAAAACCAACAACCCCAGGAATATTACTAGGAAGCATTTTCAGAAAACAAATAGAAAATATCTACAGAAGTAGTTTGCCATAGTTAGGTCTGGGGAGATATTAGAAGGAGAATTGAAATAATGAAAAGAATGATTGGCTGTGTTTATGAATGTCGATGTTTGAATTATTTGCAAGCAGGAAAACCTAACTGTGTCAGAAGCAAGGTTTGTATATAGATCTGCACACTGGACGGAGAGGCTGGATGCACTGCCCATCACCCCCATCCCCCGAGCTAATTTATAAGTTTAGTCCAGTAGATACACATCATTAATTAAAGTAACACATAGTTTTTTTCTAATACACACAGATGCTTCCAAAAATTGTCTAGATCGCTTCTTGGCCTTTTGACTACAAGACAGAGTATGTTTGGCCAGAAAGTTGCAAAAGATGCAGAGGTGGCATCATGCAAATCACACGCATTCTCTGTCTATACTATAATAAAGGTACTAGTCAATTACAAAAATATTAAAAGAAATAAACCCCATTTGGGACTAGCACATTCTTCATTGTGGGAGTGCTCCTGTTTTTTGTAGGATGTTTATAGCATCCCTGTGCTCTACCCAGCAGGCGACAGAGCACACCCACCTACCTCTAACTCACAACAATCAAGCATTGTCTCCAAACTTTGCCAAGTTTGCTTGAAAACTAAAACACTTCTAAATAAATCATGCCTCAAAAAATGAGTTATAAGAAATCTTAAAATATTTGAAATTGAAGACAGTGGAATCAGTGTGTGTCAAAACTTGCCCAGTGTTTCTTGTGGGTCAGACTATTTAAGGTATGGCCCTGCCAGGGTCCCAAGTCTCCATTCCTGATTGCCTTCTGGCTACCCAGGACTTGGGAATCTCCTGCTCAGACAGCTTCACACCTGTTTTCAGAGGCTTCCAGCCCCACCCCCCACACACACACCCACAAACCCAAACACATACCCCATGTGGTCCGTGAGCTTCTCAGTTACCTTGCAGAGGGGGGCAGAGGATTGTCAGGTGTATGGGCTGGATTTCTGCACTTGTGCACTGAGACCCTCGCAGTAGTTATGAGGCTGACTCAGGAGGAGACAGAGGGAGTGTCCTGGCCTTTCTGTGCCAGATCCAGACATCTCTACAGTGTCCAGGTCCTGGAGGGAGCTTATGAGGCCTTGCAGAGTCTGCTCATCAAGGCTGTGGATGGGCACACTTCATCCTCAGGTCGTCTGTTTGTTTGGCATGTGACTTGAATATTGGCGTGTGTGTTGTGTGGCCCTCCTGTATCTCTTCTCCGACCTTGGGGGTTCAGAGGCCACTCTTACCTATGCCGGGTGAATGTGGGGGGATGTAGAAGGCAGCTGTTCAACTTGACATCTGAGGAGTGTGCTGCAAAGTCAGGGTAGTGGTACTCCCCGGGAGAGGAGGTACAGCAGGGGAGGACAGCCCCGTCTCTGCCATTCTGCTCTTGGCCAGCTTGCATTCCTCTGGATAAAGGCTCTCCTGAGAAGGCAGTTTGAGAATGTTCTTAATTAGGAAACAAGCTTGTAGCTCAGAGAAAACTTAAAGTTGTCTACCACAGATTACATCACCTCTGCTCCATGAATATTGACTCAGTCATTGGAATAAACAGAAAATTGATTGGAAAGCTCTAGGTGGCAGCTGAGTGAATGAGATGTGGGTGTGTGCATGTGCGTACACTTGTGGAAGGTGTGTGTGACGTTTGTTCTCAAGACCTCAGCCAAAAAAGTAATTGAAGGAAATCCCCTGTCCTTTCCACATTCTCAGCTATGCAACCTTGGGTGACTCCCATGGATTAATCAGAAGAAGTGGTTTCAAGCCTGCTTTTTCTACTTGATTCTCTGATTCGTTTATCTGAAAGAAAAATCAATAATAAGAGGCAAAGAGAAATATTTACTCTTTTCAGGTTAGAGAATCGTAGTGTGTAAACTTTATGTTATAATTTCATGAAAAACAAACTTCCGATTAGTTTCCACATCTAAGTATTCAATGGATGGTGACTCTCTGCTCTTCTGTTCCAGGTGCCGTCTTCACCGGGTAAAGAGAGCAATGAGGAAGGTACGGTAGATTTTGGTTTTTGAGGAGCTAGAGTTATGTTTATTTTAGTGAAATCCTCCCCCAAATCAATCAATTAATTTAAAAGTCATATAACCTAAGTAAAGTATTTTTATCGATAGTCATTAACATTTTCAGGTGGCATGTCTTCTAATTGCAGAAAATGAAAAGGAGCGTGTTTATTACTTTCAGGTTAGAAAATAGTTTAATTATGTAGTGACTTCTTTTGTGTGATGAGCTGAGCGATTCCAGGTAATTTGCTAAATTTGAAAAGACTCACATGTCTGAATCTGGGAAACTTTTTTATGTCTCATCGTTCTAATGAGTCACTGGAGAGTTGACTGAAGACTTTATAATCAAAATTTAAGTTATAGTAGGATTAAAGGTACCATATTTATATTACAAAGATTTGAAGCTGTCTTAAGAAACAAGTAAAAATGTTAACGTCATAAAATTTTCAAAATACCAGCAAATGTTCATATCATTTGTATTTTGAAATATTGCAAGTTTTTGTTTTAGTGTAAAACATTAGAAGTGTATTCAGTTCGCAAATTTGGAGGGAAAATGAGAATAGAGTCAAGTTCTGAGATGGTGAGAAAGGAGCAGCCCCCAGACCTGGGGTCACGGCGGAGCTGGCGCTGCTTGGGGAAGCTCGCGGAGCCCTTCTCTGCAGAACCCTCCCATTTGGGGTACTGAGCAGCCAGCCAGACTTACAGTATGGAGTTCTTCCAGCCTCTTCTTGCTGTAACTCGGGCACTAACTTCTATTATCAGTAGTGACTAATGTGATCTGGAAATAAAGTAGGAAGATTCAGTTTCATATAAGGTTTAAGCCCAGGGAGTGCACTTAGGACCAGGGGAGTAGCTTTGAACAGAGAAATATGTCCTACTAAACTTGTGGTTGGTTTTGTCTTCCTGAAACTTCCTAAAGGTCTGAATTTAATTTGTCTTATCCTCCTCCCTTCTTCCCTCTTCACCCCTTCCCTCACACCCTTCTCCCCCTTTTCAAACACAGACCAAGTGTGGCACTTCCTTGGCAAGAATGGGAACATTTGAAGTTCTGCTATCAAGATCCAATCTCTAGAGCTTCTAAGCCCCCCCCCCCCACCCCAGTCTTAGCGACAGGCAGGTCTAGGGGAATGTGCTGACTTCCTGTTGAAACTTCATTTTATTCCATACTTTCTGAGATATGCAATTTATAAATAAAAACAGATTTGGAATGTCCTTTGGATGTTTATTGATGAGAAGAGTTTGTCTAATTTCAGCAAAAGTTTTGAAGCATTGAGTTTGACTAGTTCTAGTTTCTGTACGTGAAGGTGCCCAGTGATTTTATTAGCTTTCATGCCTATCAGATAAGGTAAAAATTATAAATTAGCAAGTTAACAAGTTTCTTGTCAATGTGATTCTGACTTTCATTCCATATGACCTCTGTTCAGTTCTGCTGCTGGTGCAGGCTTCACGTGGCAGCCTGGCCTGTGCATGTGTCTCACTTCAGAGGCTCTTTCTCAGTGTTTTGAGGCCCTACATCCTTCCTGGTTCTCAGCCAGCCCTTAATTCAGTCCTCCTCTCTTTGGTGCCGCATCCCAAATCTGTGTGAGACGCGCAGGGCTTGCTAAGAGGTCTGCTGTGGCAGGGATTTGCCTTTGACCCCTGTGGCCCCAAAATGAGCTCTGTTAGTCTTCCTTTGCTCTTGAAACAGAATGTTCTCTACTCCCCTTGAGTCCCTGAGTGCTGCTAATCCCGACTTCTCCTGGCCTCACTCATGAAGACCCTCTGAACATCTCTTTCCCTGTCATCCCATTTCTTTACACCCACGTTGTGCTGGGGTCCCCTCACCTTACACCGGTGGACTGGTGTGCCACCTTCTGGCCCCTCCCCGGCCCCGGGGCCTGCCCCTGGCCCTCGGCCTCCCAGTTCACTCTGGCACAGCGTCCTGCTCTTATCTCCTAACCCACTGGCTTTGCTCCTGGATTTCTACCTCTGCACCATCCTCCAGTTATTTTCTGAAGTGCAGGCCTTGTATTTCTTCTCGGAGATGGTTTCTGGGGCTGAGCTGTGCTGCACGTCTCTCCTGCCGCAACCGGTGCTGAGCTGCTCTCGTCAGCTGTGCTCCTACTTTCCCCCCTTTTCCATGGTCATCATGAGCCCCTGCACTCACATAATATGTTGTGTAATCTACAGAGCGCTGTTCCGGTGTTAGTGATCACTTGTCGGCCTCTTGTGGGTCCGAGGGGCTGGTGCTGTAGATGGCATTGTGTGTACGCACCCGAAGGTAGAGTCAGGGTGCGAGGAAACAACCCCAGCCTTCTGCGGCTAGGCGGACAGAGAACACATTAGGAGAGAAGGTCAAATTTTAATGACACACTTGGGAGCATTTACATGGTTATCAATTCTAAAGAATAATGAGCTGGCTCAGGGCCGATATCCTGTGTTTAGGGAAATAGAGTGTTAAGTAGAGAGGGGGAGACTTCACAGGATGGACCAGGAGGGGCTGACCTTGTCCCCACTCTGTGTAAAGGGAGCTTCTCAGAGAGGACATGTTCACTGATAAGCCTACATCTGGATGAAACCCCCCAACTGCATTCTTGTAGGTCGTGAAAAGGGGAAGCAGTGAGAGCACAGTGAAAGGGCAAAGACAAGCGCACCTCTCAGACTCCATGGCCTTGCTGCTCCCAACTCAGAATAGCCTGCTTTCTGGAAGTCACGTAGCAATGTCCTGGCCCACATCAAGGTGGCATCGTCTGCACCAGGCCGGCTCGGCCCACTGAGGCCAGGCTCCCTGCTGCTCCTCAGGGCCAGCTCACAGTAGATGTGCCCACGTCCTCCCGAGCCTCTGTGACATGCCCGTCGCAGCTGGAGGGTTTCCAAGCTGGAGTGGAGCTTGTGCACTGTGGCTCTGAGTGTTGAGGGTCTCTGCCCGCTGCCCGGCTGCCACCCACCCCAGCACTGGGCCAGCGGCCAGAATGCGGGGCTGTGTCACTGGTGAGGAGGCAGCAGGGGCTGCAGGCCGAGCCCAAGGAAGCAGCAGCCCTCACTGGTGGGCCTAGAGTTGGGAAGCTCCGATGGGCGTCAGAGAACCTATGGAGAGAAGTCACTGTAATTTCATTGATAATTGACTTTTTAAAATGGTGAAAATCATGAGATAGGAAGTAGAGAACTACTGATGCCGTTGATGTAACCCCAGGCCTTACTGGACTTGGAGTTTGTGGGCTCAAGTCCAAAGGAGCCGCCACCTTCCTTGAGGGGAGACGCAGGTGGGTCCCCTGCTCCACCCAGAGCACCCAGCGTGGGGCCCTGCTTGCAAAGGTCGAGTGTGCAGGAGGGTTGGGGTTGGTTCGGTCACACCGAAGGCTTCCCGCTACGGTGTCACGGGGCGGCCCCCCGTTGTTAGACACGCTTCCTCATTTGTGCTTTCTTCAAAAGACCGTGGGGACGGCCTGCATGTAAATATGCAGGGACACTGCAAGGTGCAGAATACGTCGGCGCCAAGTCCAGCCCATGGACCTCGCATTTGGCATGGGGGAACGGAGCACAAGCGTGAGGCATAGTCTGTGTGGTATGTAGAAGAGCAGGGGTCAGCGTTGTGAGCAGCAGCTTCAAACCAGTGTGGCAGGGCAGGGTCCTGGAGGATGGACAGACAGCCCTGCCCGGCAGCTGGTGGAGCAGGCAGGCGTGGGCTGGGTGGGGCTGGGCAGAGCGCTAAGGTGCAGAGGACACACCAGGACAAGGGTTGTTCAAGGTTCTGTTGCCAGCAGCACTGTGTGAGATTTCTCATTTATTGTCCTTCCTCAGACGGGACATTTTGCTGCTGTTACTATTACCCATAATAGCTTTAAATGTTTTTCCTGTTTGCTAGTTACCATGCCTTTTATGAATGTTCTGTTTATCTGCTGGAGTGTTTTTGCTAATTTCTTAATTTTAGGAGCAAAATTTGGGTCCCGAAGCTGGATCCCAGCTTAAAACATTTGGTCCACTTTTGAATAAAACATCTTACCTGTTCCCTGAGGTCCTAGTGCTGGGCTGACCGGGGCAGTGGTGGAATCTTCAGGCTTTCCTCTTCTCAGGCAGGACCCTAACTGATCTCTGTAAAAAGTTAAAAATGTAAAGGTCAGTCATTTTTATAAAGCTCACATTAAAGTAAGGATGGATAAAATAGTAAGGTCCGATTTCAAGGACATGATGAGAGCATGCTGGGCAGAGTCATGTGCAGTTAAAGCTGCTGATCCGAGGGTCCCGAGTAGGGCTGGGCCGTGAGCCAGATGAGGAGCACCATCTTAAAGCATCCTCCTCATCTGTGGAGGAG
Source organism: Talpa europaea (assembly GCF_964194135.1). Taxonomy (NCBI): domain Eukaryota; kingdom Metazoa; phylum Chordata; class Mammalia; order Eulipotyphla; family Talpidae; genus Talpa; species Talpa europaea. The sequence goes on along the minus strand of NC_140080.1, from coordinate 2,823,383 downwards.
ACTGCTGTTACCCATGGTCCAGGTGGTCTCCTGCCTCCAGGGCATTTCTAGCCACCACAGGGCAAAAGCAGCTGAGTCCACGGTGAAAGCAGCAAGTAGACTTGGCTCTTCCTCCCTGTTTAAACCCACAGCCCAGCAGGCAGAGCTCCATGACCAAGGCCTTACAGGCTTCTTTCTGGAAGCCTCCAGGGAGGGGGTGAAGGTGCAGGCAGAAGGGAGCAGAGCTGCCTTCAGCTCACAGTCACATGCTGCATGCTGCCTTTGCTGTGAAGCCTCCCCAGCCTTCCCCGTGGAGCTCAGTGATCTTCCTGCAGGGAGAGGAGAGCGGCACTTGTGCTGGTTCCTCTGTCATGTTATCGAGGTCATGCTGCATGTATTGGCCTCACCGCTGCGGCTGTGCAGCTGATGACCCCACAGAAGCAGAGACGGCGTTGGGACAGAGTTCGCCTCACTAGACAGCCCATGTGTGCTGTGTGCAATGGATTCAGCACCCTGGTGGCATAGGAAGTCTTGGCATTTTCCCTTTTGCAAAAAGCAGCACTTCAGGCCCAAGGGGTTCCTAGAAGGCAGGCCTTCGGGTAGCCCAGGACTGTTACCCCTGAGTGTTCATGGGTGACCTTTGCAGCACCCACCATACCTCACCAGGTCTCCAGAGGACACCAGGCATCTCTAACCTAGATCCAGCGCTTTTAATCGACCTCCTTCAAGTCTGTGGACCCCATCATTCTACTCGTTACTCATAAATCTTTAGGTACAAAAATGAACTGTTACATTTCTTTTTTTTCATGCATGCTGCATCATTCTTGCTCCTTAAAATTGTACTCATCATTGAGATTTCTGTTCATGCCTTTGTAAATTACAATCTTTTTTGCTGTGGCGTCCCCCAGTGGGGGATGTGCTCCCGTCTGGGCATGCCACGTCTGTTTCTCATGAAGGCTAGGCTGTTGTATGCTTTTCGAAATAAGAGCTAGTTTCCCCCATTTTTTTTCTCCCAGAGAATAAATGATAACCAGAAAGTTATCATTAACCTCTGGGAAGGCTCACCCCTATTTTTAGTATTTAAGGCATTTTCAGAGGTTTCACACAAGCTTCCTCTAATGCCCAGGGAAGAAAGTTTAAGTTGCATAGAACAATACCTTAATGGTGGAAATGCCAAGACTGACTGTCATGTGTGCTCTCTCTTGTCTGAGAAGATGAGGCAAAAGCAAACGCAGCACCTAATGGTGGGCCGGGCTCGGCTGCCAGGCTTTTTGCGGCTTCTTCCATGCTTTGGTGCATCTGCTGATAACGACCTCTGTGTTTGAACAACCTCCGAACTTGGGAGTAGAAGCAACATATTTTGACTTTCAGATGAGAAATAGCGCAAGAGGCATGGTGAGGAAAGACCAGATAATGTGGTGGAAGAACAAATAATAATAATGTGTCATCAGAAATGAGAAAAGATAACCCTTGGGGCTCTATATCCAATAGTAAGCTTTCAACGAAAAATAGTTTTAAATGGCATCTGTTACTTCAAACTCCACTATTTCTGGGAAGGTTTTTTTTTTTTTTTTTTGGTCACAGAATTGTTTTTTCTTTTGTCCCCACAATGTCAATTGTCACGCCTCTGAGTCTTTAACTCAAGTTTCTAATGAAAAGCTAACGTTGGTAGCTTTAAACATGTCTGCCATTCTCAACAGACTTCCTGTAATGAAATTGTTAAGTTAAAACCCTTTGCAAGCTTGGTTGGCTTTTACAAGTCATCCTCGCACACCATTGGAATATATCTGTGTATAATTGACAGCTGCTGGGGAAGCGAGCCCACACCACTGAATCTCCGTCACTTACACGTCTCTGTGGTCGGTGATGGGCTGAGCGGCTCACTGGTCTCGGATTCAGGGACCAGCTGGAATCAGCCGCGGGGACATGCTGGTGTCCACTCTGGGAGGCTGGGGAAGCTGGCAATCCCAGTGGCAGCAGGTGGCGACCTCCGGCAGAGGGGCAGGGGAGATTCCTGACAGGAGACTGGGCATGCGGTAGGCTCTGGCAAGTCCGTAACAAAGTCGAGAATCGTACATTTCCACAGACTTGACTTCAAATAAGGACTCCCCAGTATACAGGTCAGGCTGAGGGATGGGCTGCATATGTACCCTAAGAAAAATGGGATCCTTCTCTTTCCCACCTTTGTTTCCAGTTACTGTACGGGTCCATGTCACACAGCTGTTTGGCAAGGAAATGGACTGGCCTGTCTGGGTGTGGTGCGTGCGAGAAAGAACAGCAGACTGTGATTGCATGAGTTCCCTTCCTCCAGCCCAAGCCCAAATCACTGTCTTTGGGGTCACAGGACCAGGGACACCCGCATCCCTCTCTGTCCGAGTTGTGGTGGGAGGGAGAAAGCTCCCTCCTGGATTTGTCCAGGACATTCTGGCCCACAGTTTAAGTGCTCGCAGAGAACTGTTTCCATGCTGCTCATGCCCCTGCTCTGCTCTCCGGCCCTTCTACCCCCCCCCTTCCTCACTCCCTACTCTGTCACCCGCGGGCCCTGGCTGATAGACCCCGCTCCCTCATTTCCGCCTGGATCACCGAAGGACTACCTGCTCATCCGCCCAGGCAAGTGGAGCCTCATACCCTGGGTCATCTCTCCTCCTGCCAGTGTGGCTTTACGGGAAAAATAAAATGAGTATTGTTAATTTTTATTCCTAACATACATAGGGTAAGAAATGGAAAATAACCCTATTTTATGGGGAGTCACCAGATTAGGTCAGAAAGTGAGGTAAATTTTACTAGATAGATGAATGGTTACGTGGCACAAATGACCAACCAGAGGATTGTGGGGACATCCTCAACACAAGCACCCCTGCAGCAGCCACGCTCACGAGCCGGTGCCAGTCACACTTGGCGACAGTTTGTTCAACTGAGGAAGGAGCTGGAAGTCTGCACGTGGCTCCCACGCTCCCCACGCCTACTGAGGGGGTGATGGTGAGCTTGTCCCCTGGGAGGAAGTCGGGCAGTGACCAGACTTAGAATTGCTGAAGGAGGCCTCTGGAGACACTGAAAGTTCAACGTCTGACGTGGGTGGATGCGTTTCTTCAAGAGCAGGTGAGCCAAATACAGAGCAGTATCTGTTAAACCCAGGTGAAAGGTGTCCGGGCATCTGAGTGATTTTCAAAATTTCATGTAGTTATGATGGAAGGGTGGCACATTTAAAGTGACCAAAGTTGATGGGTTGTCAGCAGTGATGTTGCTGTTCTAGGGGAGTAAAAGCATGGGGCCTGGTCCTGCTCTTTCTGCCTGTGAGGAAGGTGAGTGGCTGCCTCCAGAGCTGTTCAGAGTTGACACGGCGAAGGCTGGGCTTGCGGCTTGTTAGGGGAACCATCATTCCTGTCAGTTTCTGGGAAACGGTCCATGAAGACAAACAATAAAGATGGTCAAGTAGTGATAAATTGTGCGTACAAATTTGACCAAAAGAAAATGATTTCCCGCCCCTGGGAGGAGATGGGTTTGACCAGGGCTAGACGTGTTCTGCGAAAGCAATTAGAACTGGAGTCCTTGAAAGGCCAGCTGGGCCGGAAAGCAGGAAGGAGAAAATAGGGATGCTCAGGCCTGTCTCCAGGGAGTATTAGCTTTGCGTGTTAAACTCTGAGAAGTCAAAGCAGTACCTTATGAAACCAGAAAGACTTGGGCTGAGTGGATTCAGATGTCTTCAGCAGGCCACAGTAACCTGGCGTGAAGCACACACTTCCAGCCACGTGGGCTGGGCTTGGGTTCACTTCACACTCCGCATGATCTTCAGCAGCTCGCTTGAACTCTGAGTCTGTTTCTTGGTGAGCAAAATGGACACATGAATACTCTGAGGCCACCGTGTTGTTTCGAGTGAAATCTGCACGAGGCAGTTAAAGAAGAGAGAACTAACGACACGGTGACCGGACAGCAGCGTGGCGGGCCTTAGGAGCAGGTCAGTCTGGGAGCTGAAATGCAGGCCGGCACCCATGGGGCTTGGGAGTTAGTGTCCACGTCTTGGTGCCAGGCAGCCCCTGTTCACCTTGTTCTCCACCGCCTCCAAGGATGAGCGAGTGGACACTGCATTTCTCAGTTCCCAAGTCCCACGGTGACCAGCCTGGGAGATGATGCCCAACTGCAAACCCCAGCAGATGTCACCTGGTGGCAGCTGTGTAGCTCAGGTGTGCTCACCTATGCCTGGGCGGGTCCAGCTCTGGTCGTGTGAAGGTCAGTGGGGTGAGGGCTGCAGGGCATCTCTAGCCCAGAATGGACTAGCTGTGACTGAGGATCCACTGGGGCGGCAACCCTGCATCTCCAGGGCCCAATGCAGCACTCAGGGATGGAATCTGCATGCACAGCTGCCAGGCCAGGCCAGGAGCCCCAGGCCCACTTCCTTGTTGGAATCCTAATGTCTCGCCCTGTCATCAAAGGAGGAAGCAGACGTAATTGCTAACCCCATGGTGTCTGAAAAATCACCTTCTGACCCTATGTGGCCTCTAGGAGAAGGTGCTGCCTCTGCAGCCGGGTCCTGGCTGCAGGACCTCACCGCCTGCCTCCTGCTCTGGTCTCCTGGAGCCTTCGTCTCTGTTTGCTGAGCCAGGCAGTGGCTACGCAGGTGACTGTGAAGGAGTGCCGAGCAGAGTGAAGTCTGTGGACGTGTTCTTTTTTTTAAGATTTATTTATTTTATTCAAACACTGGGTACAGTCAGAAGCGCAGGAGGGTGAGAGAATTCACCAGAGCCAGAGCAGGGAGCAAAGCAGGCAGACTGACGGAATACACTGCTGAGGAGAGCAGTGGGCGCAGCAGGAGAGGTCTGCGCACCATGTGGGACCCTCACCTGGCAGCCAGGGATCGAACCGGTGCTGCAGAGGCTGCGGGCAGCTTCGCAGCCCAGCGCTCAACCGCTGCGCCACCAGGGGAGGCCCAGTGGACGTGTTCTTTGAGTCTCTGCAGAGGATGTGGCCATTGACTGACTGTCCTGTGAACTCGCTCCTCCTGTGCTGATGTTGCTGAGAGCACCTGCCGGAGGCGGCATCCAGCCCAGGAGCCCAGTGTGCACACAGGGAGCACCTCCTCGGCAGCAAGAAAGGGCCTCTCTGGCCAAAAAGCAGCGGATCCCGTAGCCAGCCTCATCTGAGTCATGACCTGCCCCCCCCCACCCCCACCAGGTGCTGTTCCTTCCTGCTTACCTCGGGTTGTCTATTTTTGGAAGTTAAATATCCCCTTTAATAGAAGGCACAGTAGGAAAGGGCCAGGACCACACTTTGTCTTCTGTACCTGCAGCAGCAGTGGGATGTCTAGGTGGTGCTGTCTCTCAAAGAAAAATGATCCTAATAAATAAAAGTTGTGGAATTGAGAGTGAATCCCAGCCAACTTTTTGCAAAATTCAAAAATCCAAGTGCACTGAATCATTTTTCTTTGATTTGGACTTATTATTGCACCAAATTAAAGAAATGTATTCATTTGCTCGAACTGTCAGCTTTGAAAACCAAAGAATATAAATAAAGGCAGAAAGTTAACAGATGCTGCAATGACCTCATACCCGTGGGAGACATTACCTAATGCGCTTCCTGCGTTTCTTACTCACAGCTTTCCAGACTTCACCTTTCAGGGCTTCTTTCTACTGTAGTCTGAGGTCAGGATTTATTTTAGAAAGCTCCCCCCCCACCCCCCGCCCCGAGTAACGGTCAAGCAGTGGCACAGAAAACCACGCAGCCCAGGTTCTCAGGGGTGGTGTGATGGCGGTCGCCCGAGTCTTGGGCTGGAGAATGTGGGCGAAGCCGGGTCTGCAGCCTGGTTCAGGGCAATGCCAGGAGCTTCTCTGTGCTGCTGCACCAGCCCCGTCTGTGCAGGCTTCTGGAAGCGGCCTCCAGGACACTGGCTCAGTGGGCTGGGCCAGCTCTGCTCGAGGCAGCGCAGGCTTGCCTGGTGGCGGCTCCTCAGCCCCGAAGGACCGCCCGGGCCTCTGGAGGACAAGTGGGCACTGGCTGCTCTGGCAGCAGGAGGGGGCCAGGGTGGGGGTGCCGGCCCTGCCCTGACAGCAGAGTCATCAGGCATGGCGAACCACATTACCCTCCGAAGAACAGGCTTCCTAAATGTCTGGAGCTTCCACCACTTTATTGTGAAAACAAGCAGATAGTCTAGGAGTTACGAAGCCTGTAATTTTCCTGAGACATATTTTATATTGTTTTACACAAATAAGAGGGTGCCATGGCCACAGCCGTCTGTCTGCGTTCGCCTTCGCGGCCATCTCGGGCATCCTCACGCGCTGGTCATGGGGTTTCTTCCGATGCTCTTGATCCCTTACTGTCCAGCTCAGTCTGAGTCTGTATTTGCAGTCCTCGGCCCGAGCAGAGGGGGCACTTGCTCAGAAGGGGCTGGAGCTGGGGGTGGCTCCGCTCGTGTGTAGAAGGCGTTCTCCGTCCTGTCCATCTCCTCTGCCAGTGCGACCTCAGTACATCCTGAGGCAAAATGCGACGAGGGCGGTGAGTCAGGCTGATGACACAAGGGAGTGATGAGCCCCAAGCCCACCCTGGCCGCCTGCTTGTCGATACCGCGTCCAGGCAGACTTAATGCTCCTGTGTGTGGCTCACAGAGGCGGTGACGGTAGCCTAAGAGAAAGGCTTGGGTGGAGTGATGAGCGTGCCAATGCTGTGCGGTTTTCACACACCATGCTTCCGTTTTTCGAAGTGCCTGGGAGGAGAGAGGAAGGATCTGGAAGCGTGGGGGAGGAGGCAGCCCTGGGCCCTGCGGGTTGAGGCAGGACCAGCCCTCCACTTCCGCCGCGTGGACTCGTGGGGCCACCCCGCCCAGCCCCGCGCGTCCTGGTCCAGGCCACCGCTCGTCTAGAGGGACTGGAGGGTTGGTCCTGCGCCGGCTGAATCTAGAGTGTGCCTGAGTGAATGCGGGAAAGCGACTTCCCTGTCCTCATCAGGCGCTTCCCACTGTTGCCTCTTGTTCATGGGTGATTTTTGACTCACATGCTGTGGTTTTGCTTCATGGATGTTTCTCTGGTAAAGGACTCTGGCACCCTTTTCCCCACCCTCGCCCACGCTGAACCACTTGGGGAAGGACCCGCACCTGAGTGTCGCCCCACGCTGAAGCAGCCCTTTCCAGGAACCGAAGCAGGTTTGAGTTTTCATGGGCAGAAAGCATGGCAGAGCATCTTTGGCTTATTCTGGGGGACCCTGAGATGGTCACCCGGGGTCTTGGGGGACCTGCAGGGGTGAGGGGGTGCACAGGAGGAGGGAGCTTAGTCAGCGACGGGTGCTCAGCTCACTTTCTGTTTGGAGCACCCATCGCATTTGGCGGGGCTGAAAAACCAAATCCTCTTTTTTTTTTTTTTTTTTTTTTAAAGATTTATTTTTATTTATTTATTACACAAGCACTGGGTACAGTCAGAAGCGCAGGAGGGTGAGAGAATCCACCAGAGCCAGAGCGGGGAGCAGAGCAGGCAGAAGGTCCGAAGTACACTGCTGAGGGGAGCAGCGGGCGGCAGGAGAGGTCTGCGCGCCATGTGGGACCCTCCTCCAGTGGCCGGGGAGCAGCCGGGAATCAAACCGGCGCCGCAGAGGCTGCGGGCAGCTTCGCAACCCAGCGCTCAACCACTGCGCCACCGGGGAAGCCCAAAACCAAATCCTCTTTAATGAGCCAATAAAATGCCTGGAGCACCCGTGGGCTCCTGGGCTTGACTCGCTGAGCTGGAGGCCGGCGATGGCGCCCGTGAGCCAGCTGAGCCTGGGAGTCCGCTGAGGCCCTGGCGCCCACTTTCTCCTTTCTCCTCTCAGGTGCAGCCGCTTCGGGTGAGCCTTGGTCCGCCCTAGAGTTAGCTGCTGGCACCTAAATGATGCTCATTAACCCTTAACCAACCAGGCCTAAGCCAGGAGGAGCCATACCCTTGAGAATTTTATTTTTTAAAACTTGAAGCTTCAACTTTCTGCTTCAGGAGTACACCAGGGAGAGGAAGAGTTTAACAGGAGAAGACTTCTGTATTGAGTTCATCTCCACCTTCCAGTTTGTTTAGCAAGAGATTATTTTATTTCTGCCTGTAGTGCCAGCAAGACACAGAGCAGGATGTCTATGATCTGAGCAGATGCATAAAGGAGAGTCCTGGAGCCCTCGGTTGCTTTTTCAGACTTTTATTGAGCTTTTATCAGATACTCAGCAGGCAGGGGTGCGGCGGAGTGGTGGGGGGGGGGGCGCCGGGTGGCTGGGAGGCCTCCCGGCCCCCGGTGAGTCTTCACTCTTTCTGGGCTCTCTGGTGTTCTCCTGGTCTCTGCTTCTCCTTTGCTTGCTCCTTCTCTTTCTGCTCTTCTCTTGGTTCCCTGTGACGCCGCCCTTAGGAGCCCAGTCAGCGCAGGTGTGCCCACCTACGCATGCCACACCCCACTCCAGGTGTCTGCCATCAGGCGTGCATGCGGGACCACGGGGATCCATCATTAATGCTAATGGCTGGAAGGCGGAAAAGCCTTGATGCTTTTTCACTTGCCCTGTACTCCCCTAAGGTGTAACCTCACAAGTGTAGTGGGGACTTTTCAGACCACTTCCACCAATATCATTTCACTTTGAGCAGTGTCCTGTCTGTCTGGCCTGTCGCCCCCTAGTCCTACTGTGTGCTCCCCAGTCAAAGGTGATTCTGCAGGGAGTTTTATACCAGCACTCTCTCGATCTTTGGGGTGGTGGTGGAGAGCTGTTTGGGGCATTTAAGAAACTTAAAAATCAAGACAATAACAAAGCAAAACTCTAGGGTGGGAGCCAGTTTGGCGCCTGCTGCGCTGGATCCTTGGTCCACAGACCATCATCCTCCCCGTGCTCTCGCAGCAGATGGACAAGTGAGGGCTCCGGGGCCCGTTTCACAAGGGCACCAATCCCCTTCCTCGAATCTGTTTCCCCCAGAGGTTGTTCCTGCAAGTGTTCTCACACCGGGCAGTAGGATTTAATGTACAAACTGGGCTGCTCACAGTGTGTCCCTGGGAGTCCTGGTTGCCAAGTTCAGCTACATCCTGCACTGGGGGGTGTTAGGGGGCGAGTGACGTGACAGCTTTTGATCGTGATCCATACCCCGAAACGTATGCTGTGAGATGTAATTCATCAAATTACATGTCTGCAGCCCCCTGCGGGTGTGGTCAATTTTTGAAGGTGTAAAGTGAAAGTCAAGAAAACACCCCATAATGGTCCCTCTGTCAAGCGTGACGTGCAGCTGTGGCTGCACCGCCATGCCCAGGCGGCAGGCATGTCTGGGAGATGCTCCCGGCCGACTTACGTGGGCCTGTGACTCACAGGCCAGAGCAGCTGCGCCACCTTTGGCCATTTCATTCACAAGGAGGCTTCGTGCCACTTTATTCTTTCCTTTTAAAAGGTCTTTAGAGCATTTAATGTGGTTATTTAGGAGAAAAGGGTTTGTTTGACGTATTTCAGTCAGGGCCCCCCTGCAGCCCATGTGGGCAGGCTTGTGTGCACACCGTGGGCCCCAGGGACCAGCTCATCGCTGCTTTTCTGGAGTCAGCTTTTGTCTTTTCTCCTCAGAGGGCCCCGGGGCCTCTACACCAGTATCATTTCACTTGAAAGTTAAAAAGAGTCTCAGAAAATCAGAAATGAGGGGAAAAAGAGGAGGCTGAGGAGGCAAAAAATGGCATCTGGGACTCCTTCTCGGAGCCTGAGCTGCAACCATCCCAGGCAGGGTAGGCTCACCGTCGGTTCAGGCCCTTTAAAAGAGAACTGCAGAGCCCTTGGCATTACCTCCGCAGGGTTTGTAATAGGCCGCAGGGGAAAGCAGCCAGCAGGGAGATGGCACCGCGGCCCCCTGCAATCTTTGTACGCCTTTCCTCTGGGCATTCTCTGCCCTTCTCCGTGGTCCCTTGTCTCGTAGCCTTTCTCCGCCAAAGCCATCCTGCGTCCTGTGTGCCTCCAGGCTCAGGTGTGCACACTTAGCACGCCTGCTCCACGGTCACATTCTGGACACCTATCTTTGCGTTAATATTAAGGTTTGAAACCAGAACACAGGCTTGCCTCGTTCCCAGCTCTTACCTGCATGCATAAGCATCAGCTACGGCCTTGTTAAAACTCAGAAGCTGCCTGCCCACCCACCCACTCCCTGAGCTCCCCAGCCCGTGAGTCCAGGATGGCGAGGGCGTTCCCAGCAGAATCCCGCCCTGATCATCTATCAGGCCGCTGGGGCCCGCTGGGGAGGCACCTGCAGGTGGGTCTCGGGTTAGTCATCAAGCTGCAGTAAGGTGCGGAGGTCATGCTGGCTGGGCCGTGTCCTCACACCAGCCCTGGAAAGCAGAAGGGGCGGTCAGAGAGAGTTGTGTCCGCCGGCTGGCGTTGAGCCGTGAGGGCCTGCGGCCCGGGTGGTTGGCCTCTGTCCGCCAGGAACAGCCCCGCTCGGGGGACGCTCCCCTTGGCCCTCGGGGCACGGGATGCGGACCACAGCCTGAGCGGGTCTGGAACGGACTCGTGCCCAGTGCCTCTAGGAGGACAGTCCTGCCAACCGCAGGGGAGAGGAGCCGAGTTGTGGCCCAGACACAGCGCTGGGCGCCAGCCGGACCTTCGGAAACCGTGAGTCCCTTTTGGGGATTTTTCCACTAAGCTTGTGGGGGGTCACCAGTGTTAACACACAGTTACCCTGCAGGCCGCTCACAGTGCTGAGTCCACAGACGGGTTTCCCTTCAGGGTCTCCCGCCCCCACGGTGCTGGCTTCTGGAAAAAGCTCAGTGCTGCGGTAGTCTCCCTCTCCAAGCGGACATAAGGAAGGTGGAGGCTGTTTTGCTGTGTTGTTAGAGCCATGGTGGTAACGGTTTACTGAGCCTCTGCCCAGCTAATCCTCCCGGTGACCCTGTGCATGGGCGGCTGTCACGCTCTCTCGGCCCACAGGGTGCCCTGAGGCCCGGAGGAGAAAGATGGGGGGGGTGGCGGGGGAGGGCGGCGGGGAGCCCGGGAGCAGGGGTGGCTCCACCTGGGGCAAGGTCTTGCTCTCTTAGCTGCCTTCGCCTCAGAAAGCTTGTTAACTTGAGGGGCTGCATGTTTTAATTTCCCTTGCCATGGGGATGGAACCTCCAAGAACGCTTTATCGTTTGGCATGGGACCAGTGTTGATTTTATCTGTTTCGTTGTTGGATGTCTTACAGGTAAATCTTTAATCCCTTTGGAGCTTCTTTCTGTGCAAGGGCTTAGCGGTTGGTCCAGCTTGGTTCTTCTGTGTGCCTTTCCAATTTCCCCAGCGCCGCCGGCTCAAGAGGCCTTCCTTTCCCGCTCTGCGGTCGCAGTTGATTTATCCCAGATGAGGTGCTGGTCAAAGGTGGGCTTTCCACTCCCCCCCCCCCCCAATAACGTGGCTGTTATTGCCACGGACAGTGAGACCTCAGGACCAGCACCGGTGCCTCCGTGGGCAGGTGATGGGGACAGGTGCTTGGACAGCTGGGCAGAGGGTGGAGGGCACGCTGGGGACATTTATGAAACTTTTGAAACCTGTGAAAGAACCTGGCTGGAGCCTCACCTGGGCTGACGATGCACTGGCCCTGGGAGCGGAGAGCCGCCATCTCCTGGCCAACCGAAGCTTTTAATTGGGCAGCAGCTCTCTGGCCTGCCAGGGACCGTGCAGGCCGTTCTTGTATCAAATCTGTCCCTCTCAGGGGCGGCTCTTTCTGCCCACCTGTCAGCACAAGCAGCCTTGGCTTCCCTTCCCTGTTTATAATAAACCTGCCCTTTTGAATATTAAAAAAATCAAACTCTTAATTGCTGCTGACATCTCACGTTACCCCTATGTTACATGTTCCGTTTTGCTTGCTGCTTGGGTTAAATAGCTCTACCTAGTGTTACAAAATAAACCTCAGATGATTCTGTCTTCACCAAACATCCACTCAGCGATTCCTGTTGAGTGACCCCTGTGGCCCAGGCACCGTGCTGGGCCGGGGTGCCTGTCTGGGATCGGCCCCTGCTGAGGTCGGCCACATCCAGGGCCCTGCTGTGCTGGTGGGTCCTGGCGAAAGCATGGTGCCGGCAGGCCGTCGCCACCATCACAGGGCACTGCCTGTCGGGCCAGCAGAGCGACTCCGCTGCCTGGGTTAGCAGCTACCAGGACAGGACGACCACGTGTACTTGAATTTCAGAAAGTAAACAGATTTTGGTATTTGTCGGAAATATTGTGTAGGAAATACACTCAAGAGTTCGATGCTATTTAACCGAAGACATGCTTGGGCCTGTATTTTATCCGACCTCCCTTGCTTATCTGCAAGTGCAGACTACAGACACACGACTGTGTGCAACGAATCCACTAAGGTTACTAGTGCCAACACAGTTGCCGTGAAATCACTGGCTATAAAACAGAAAAGTGATTGACTTTTGCAATGCTAATCATAACTAGTTACAACTGTATTGTTTTTTTCCTTATTTTCTTCTCTTTTGATTGACTCATACTGGCATTAGTTTTAGGTGTGCAATATCGTCTGACATATGCATATATTACAGAATGATTACCGACATAAGTTACCATCCATTACCACAGTTACAAATCCTTTTTTCTTCTGAAAACTTTTATGATCTATTCTCTTAGTAACTTTGAAACAGTTACTTATAATGTTGTTCTCTGTAGTCACCTCACAGTGCATTTCCTTCCCAGTACATTTCCTTCCTACGTGTTCATCCATGCTGTTGGGAATGGCAGGATGGTCTTTTATACAAATAATGCTCCGTGTGTGTGTGTGTCTGTCTCTGTTGTCTCACAACTTCTTTGTCCATCGTTCCATTGCTGGACTTCTCTTGCCTACTGTAAATAAACGTGCAATGAACATGTGGGCGGAGATAGCTTTTTAAGTGACTGTTTCCATTTTCTTCAGATAAATATCCAGAAGTGTATTTGCAGAATCATAATCATTTTTACATTTCTTATTTATTTATTTATTTGTTTGTTTGTTTATACAAGCACTGGGTACAGTCAGAAGCGCGGGAGGGTGAGAGAATTCACCAGAGCCAGAGCGGGGAGCAGAGCAGGCAGAAGGACCGAAGGACACTGCTGAGGGGAGCAGCGGGCGGCAGGAGAGGTCTGCGCGCCATGCGGGACCCTCCTCCGGTGAGGCCGGGGAGCAGCCGGGGATCGAACCGGCGCCGCAGAGGCTGCGGGGAACTTTGCAACCCAGCGCTCAACCGCTGCGCCACCGGGGAGGCCCCATTTTTACATTTCTTTAGGAGCCCCTGTGCTGTCCTCCAGAGTGGCAGCATCAGCTTACACCCCACCAACCGTGAACACTTGTTACCTTTTTTGATAACAGCCAGTCTGGTAGGTGTGCAGTGACCCTCACTGTAGTTGTATTTTGCTTTTCCTTGCCATCAGTGAGGTAGAGTGCCTTGTCATGTACCTGTTAGGTATTTGCCTGTCTTGTTAGGGAAAAGTTTTTTGAACCTCTGCCCACTTTTTATTGGGATTATTTTGTTGGTTTTGGGTTTTGTTTTGCTGGTAAGTTATACGAGTTATTTGCATGTTTTAGGTGTTAACCCATGTCAGGTAGATGGTTTACAAATATTTTCTCTGGGCCTCCCTGGTGGCGCAGTGGTTGAGTGCTGGGTTGCAAAGCTGCCCGCAGCCTCTGCAGCGCCAGTTCGATCCCCGGCTGCTCCCCGGCCACCGGAGGAGGGTCCCACATGGCGCGCTGACCTCTCCTGCCGCCCGCTGCTCCCCTCAGCAGTGTACTTCGGTCCTTCTGTCTGCTCTGCTCCCCTCTCTGGCTCTGGTGAATTCTCTCACCCTCCCGCGCTTCTGACTGTACCCAGTGCTTGTACAAATAAATAAAAAAAAAAACTTTAAAAAAAAAAAAAAACAAATATTTTCTCTCCCTCCCTTGATTGCCTCTCCATTTTATTGGTGGTTTTCATTACTGTGCGAAACTTTTAGTTTGATGGAGTCACGTTTATTTTTGGTGTCAAGTTCAAATGTTTGGTGTCATGGTCAAATATTTCCCAAGACTGATCTCTAAATTTTCTACCAGGAGTTTACTGGTTTCAACTCCTATATTCAAATCTTAAAAGCATTTTCACTTGACTTTTGCATATGGTATAAGGTAGGGGTCCAGTTCCATTCTTTTGCACGTGGCTGTCCAGGTTTCCCAACACTGTTTCTTGAGGAGGCTAACGTCCCTGTTGTATTTTCTTAGCTCCATTGTCATAACTTAATGGACCATATATCGGCGGGCTTGTTTCTGCACTTCCATTCCATGCGTCGTCGTGTCTGTTCTGATATCAATACCATACCGTGCAGATTCCTTTAACTTTCTAGGTAGTTGGAAATCAGTGATCGCCATGTCTCTAAGCTTGTCCTTCTTCAATATTGCTTTGACTATGTGCAGTCTTTTGTGGTTCCATGGGCATTTTAGGATTTTTTTTTTTAATCTCTGTGAAAACTGCCATTGGAATTTTGGCAGGCATTCCATTGACTGTGTACATTGATTTCAGTAGTATGGCTACTTTGACGACATGGATTATTCCAATGCATAAGCAAAGACTATCTTTCCATTTCTTTGTGTGTTCATTTCTTCTGTGTCTTACAGTTTTTAGTGTATACTTCTTTGACCTCCCTTGTTTACTCCTAAGTGTTTATTCTTTTTGTTACTATTCTGAGTGGTGCTGTTTGCTTTCTTTTGTCTTTCTGATCCGTTCTTACTGGCATATAGAATGCAACAGATACTGATATATTGATTGTGTATTCTGCAATTGTATTGAATTATCAGTTTAAACAGCTTTTTGATGGTGTCATTAGGGTTTTTATCTATATAACATCATGTCAACTTCACATAGAGTCGATTTACTTCTGTGTTTCCAAATTGGATGCTTAATGGCTCTGCCTAGCCTTCCAGTCTGCTGGCGAATGTAAGTGACAAATAGCTGTTCTTGCTCCTGACCTCAGAGGGACAGCTTTGTGTTTCACCAGGATTGCTGATGGCAGCTGTGGCCTTGACATATCTGCCTCTCACTGTGCAGCCCACACTGAGTTTTTATTATGAGTGGATGTTGAATTTTGTCAGATACCTTTTCTGCATCTACTGAGATGATTATGTGGTTTTGAGCCTTCATTTTGTTAATGTGGTATATTTATTGATTAGCAGATGTTAACCTTGCCTCCTTGGGGAAAAGAAAACACTTGTTAATGGTGTATTTTAATGTAATTTCGACTTTGGCTCGCTAGCGTGTTGTCTTGCATCCATGTATATTGGGGGTGTTGGCCTGTATCTTTTTATCTTTGCTCTGTCCTTATCTGGTCTTGCTGTCAGGGCAGTGCTAGCATCATAAAAGTTCCTTGAAAGTGCTGTTCTGTTTTGTTGCAAGAGTTTCAGAGGGGTTGTCAGACGCATCCTTTAACTGTTTTAAGAGTTTGCCAGTGAAGCCATCTAGATGTTCTCGGACTTTTATTTGTGACGTTTCTGATTGCCGATTTCAGTCTTCGTGCTGGTGATTGGTCTGTTCAGGTTTTGTTTCCCCCGATTCAGTCTGGGAAGGTTGCCTGTGTCTAGGCACGTCCTCACGCGCCCCGGCCTGTCCCTCTCGGTGGTGTGTAGCCGCAGCCGCCGTCCTCCTCGTCCCCGGCATGTCCGGCTCTCAGATGTTGTGGGGTCATTTGTGATTTTGAGCCCTCGCTTTTTGGGTTGCTGACTAGCAAAAAGTTTTGCCTTTTTGTTTTTTTCAAAAATCAGCTGTTTCGTGGATGTTTTTGAGTGTTTAATCTGTTTCATTTCTTTCCCTCTATACCTTTGGGCTTCCTCTTACGTCTTGTAGTCTTTGAGGTGTGAAATTAACCGTTGGATGTCTTTTTTGCCTTCATGTGGGTGTTTGTTGCTATGACCTCACCTCTTAATGCCCCTTTGCTGCATCTCGTGAGTTTGGGTATGTTATATTTATTTCCAGTGCACTTTTGTCTGAAGACGTTTGTATCTCTTTTGATGTCTCTGCTTCATGGATTGTTCTGTAGCACATTGAATCTCCATGTTTATTTATTTATTTATTTATTTATTTATTTTTTAGTTTTTTTCTTTTAATTGACTGCTAGCTTCATATCTCCAGTCAGAAAGGATGCTGGGTGTGACTGTATTCTTCCCAAAGGTGTTAAGACTGTTCTGTGGGCCAGCATGTGACCTGCCTGGGGGAATACTCTGCTTTGGGATGGAACGTTCTGCAGGTGTGAAGTCCATCAGGTCTAAAGTGTGATGTAGGCTTCCTGCTTCCTTTGTGATATTGTCAGGACATTATTCCCATTGATGACAGTGAACATGGAGGTTGCCTGTGATTTCTCCCCTTGGGTCTGGTAATACTGTCTACATTTAGGATCCAGTATGATGTATGGACGTCCTACCTCCTTTATCACTATGTAATGGCCTCCTTGGTTTCTTATGGTAGTCTTTGTCTTGGAATCTGTTCTGTGTGATACAGCTCCAGCTATTGCTGTTTTATCTGCCCCCCCCCCCCATATAGGACAACCTTGTCCCTTCCTTCCTGGCGCCGTGTTCCGCCGAAGCCGAGCGAGGCTCTCGTGGGCAGCGTTTAGTTGGGTCTTGTTCTTGAGACCGTTTAATTGTTTATAAAACCAGAATGTCGATTGTTGATTTTGGTCCAGTTTCATTTACAGAGATGATAGCGAGTATGTACTTCTTGCCGTTTGTTCTAGTTTGCCTGTTTCGCGGTTCCTCTGTCCCCTCCTTTCCTTGGATTGGGTGGTTCTCTGAACCTCTGTGCTCTAGTTCCTTTCTCTCCATCTTCTGCGACGGTCGGTGTTGCTTTGTGGTTGGCACGGGGCTGGCGCGATGCATACTCACATCATCTGCTCTGAGCTGACGACAGCTTAGTTTAAATGCAGCCGACAGGCCCGTGTTCTTTCCCGCCTCGCTGTATGTCTCCATGCCGCAGTTCCATCTCCTGGGGGGTGTCTACATAAACTGCCTTCGTGCTAGATGTGGGTCCGCGCCCACCACACTACACCAGAGGACCCGAGGTTAGCGCTCGTGTCCTGACCGGCGAGATGCACTTTCACGTTCTGTGTTCCTGTTGGTGGCCGCCCTTCTGTTCCCACTTCAGAGCACTTGTCGCGAGAATGGTGTGTCGGGATGTCCTTAGTCCTTCTGCTTGTTTGTCTGGACCTTTTCACCTCTCCATTTTTTTCTAAAGAACAGCTCGGCCAGATAGAGTATTCTTCGTTCAGAGTTTTTTTCTTTTAGTACTTTGACCGTGCCATGCCATTCCCTCTGGTCTGGGGAGAGTCTTCTGGGTAGGAAACCAGTTTCTCTCTTGCTCTTTTATGCTTTTCTTTAGCTGTAATTTTTCTTTCTTTTTTTTTTTTAAGATTATTTGTTTGTTTATTCATACAAGCACTGGGTACGGTCAGAAGCGCGCGAGGGTGAGAGAATTCACCAGAACCAGAGCGGGGAGCAGAGCAGGCAGAAGGACCGAAGTACACTGCTGAGGGGAGCAGCGTGCGGCAGGAGAGGTCTGCGCGCCATGTGGGACCCTCCTCCGGTGGCCGGGGAGCAGCCGGGGATCGAACCGGCGCTGCAGAGGCTGCGGGCAGCTTCGCAACCCAGCGCTCAACCGCTGCGCCACCGGGGAGGCCCTCTTTAGCTGTAATTTTTTTTTTTTTTTTTTTAGAAATCTTTTTTTTTTTTTAATAGAGGCATGTTTGTTTGTTTATTTGTTTGTTTTTTTTGTTTATACATGCACTGGGTACAGTCAGAAGCGCGGGAGGGTGAGAGAATTCACCAGAGCCAGAGCGGGGAGCAGAGCAGGCAGAAGGACCAAAGCACACTGCTGAGGGGAGCAGCGGGCGGCAGGAGAGGTCTGCGCGCCAAGTGGGACCCTCCTCCGGTGGCCAGGGAGCAGCCGGGGATCGAACCGGCGCCGCAGAGGCTGCGGGCAGCTTTGCAACCCAGCGCTCAACCGCTGCGCCACCGGGGAGGCCCTTTAGCTGTAATTTTTGACATTTAAACAGAATTAATTCCGTAATTACTGTGTGTCTAGTGTTGTCTCTTTGGGTTCATCTTATGGGGAACTCTTTGCTTGTCTTCCAAACCTTTGTGTGTGTCCAGTCTGCTTACTCTGTTCTCATGACTCCCACTGCTTGGGGGCAAGACCTGTGGGTATCCCAGCAGGGGGAGGGGGGAGGGAGGACCCCGATACAGGCTGAGATACCGGCTGACAGGAAGCTGGGCCCTGGGGCAGGACCTTCTCAAGCCTGCACAGGTACCACTTCAGGGGAGTCTGGGAAATGGGCTTTCCTGGGTGCTCCCTGTGCATTGAGTCTGGAGCTGAGCAGTCCGGGACTGTCAGTTTCTGTCCCACTGGGCCTGTGGCCATGAGCCCTCATGGTCACCAGAGCCAGCCAGTTGAGCAGCAGCCCCAAAAGTCAGGGCGCAAGCTGTGCACCAGCTCTGCTGGATGGTGGCGGCAGCCAGGAGCAATGGGAGGGACCTGAGTCCCCAGGTGTCTGCGGAGCGCTCAGCCAGCCCTCAGGTGTGCGTCAACCTGGACGGCCCTGGGGGCCTCTCTCCCAGAGGACCGGACTCCTTCACCGAGGGCAGGACCCTCCCTTGATCGTGGCCTTGCTGGTGCCCTCGGGAGGTGCCACCTACATCTGGCCAGCCCAGCAGGATGGTTTCCAGCTCAGCGCGACCTTGGGGAGCGCTGGACTAACATCGCTTGGCTTTCAGAGTGCGATGTGTTGAGGGGCCGTTCTCAGGGCAAAGTCTTTGAAGTTGGGGTCCCTTCACGTGGCGAGTGGGGAGGTCATGGCAGGTGTATGGTGTGACGTGTGTTCTGCCACTCCTCTGTGACCCACCTGAATTTCTGAAAGGCACCTGAGATCTGCGGCAGCCTCCAGGGTGACCGTTGCCCTCCCGGGCAGGGGGTGAGGGGAAGGTGCTTGTGGTGGACGCGGGCCGTGTCACTCTCTCGGGAAGAGCTTGGGACATCCCCTCTGCTGTCCCCTGACAGCGCCCCCAGCACGGCAGGCTCGGGGGGCTGGTAGGAGACCGGGGTCCAGGCTCCACGCCGACAGGGCCCGGGGAAGTCTATTAGGCTGTGAATTTGAGGGTCAGATCGTTGTGTTTATGATTGGATTTTATGACAATTTTCAAGTCACCAATGACGGGAGTGCCTCCTGCCTAAGCCCCGGGGCTCTTGCGCTGAAGGGGGAGAGGTGGGCTTGGTGAGTACCGGCCACCCCCGGCAGGGTCCCCGGGACACTGAGCGCGCCGTGTGCTGCTGCTGAGACCCCGGGGCTGGGCGCCACGCTCTGAGCGGTGACGTGTTTGTGTTCTGTGAAGCAGAGTTTCTTATTGAAAAGCTTTTTGTTGCAATCTAACAAAAAATAAAACCGGGGCCAGCGTGGGGGTGGGTAGGAGAGTGCCCGGGGCCACCTCATCTCCGCTGGGACGGTTCTGGTGGAGGTGATGGGCGTGGCGCTGTCAGCTTTGTGTCCTTAAGAACAAATTGTCCATCTAAACCGTGGAAAAGAAAATGATCAGTTATGTCCCCGGGTGAGCGAAATCAGTGGTTGCGTCTCTGGAAGGTGGGGAGCCTTTGGGAGGGAGAGACCCATCACATGCGTGCTTTCCAGACAGAATTGCCGGCCGTGGCAGGGAAATAGCAGGTTACCGGCCCTTCCCGCTGCACTGTGGAATTGCCGGTGTTTATCCCGGGCCGTGTGAATTGATGGATGAGCTGTCCCCCAGTTGCCCTGTGTCTGGGTCCTCAGCAAGGGCACAGGTGCCACCTGTGCTTCTGTGTTGTGGCCAGAAAGAGCTGCACAGGACAGCCAGCGGGGAGAGGCTGGGGCGCTCGTGTTCTTGGAGAGGGGGCATCTGGGTGCCAGGGGTGGGGGGCCGGGGGGTGTGGGTTTAACTTGAGAGGTGGGAGGTGCGAGGGAGCTGGGACGCAGACACGGGAGTAGCATCGTGCCGGGGCCCTGTATTTCATGACATGCCAGGCAGGCTGCGCTGAGTCAGGAATGCCCTTCCCGGTCTTGTGAAGGTTGAAGGGGAAGAGAGGGAGAGGCTGACCGTCTCTCCACACTGGCCCCCCTCTGTTCACGAGGTGCTGTGGGCAGAGGAGGCAGCCTCAGCCCGGGGCAAAGGGATGGATGAGCTCGTGGACACTGCAGGGGATTCCAGACCCACGCTTGGGAGACCGGCCCGAATGCCTGCCAGTGCGGGGGTCAGCCCCCTCCGCGGGAGGACAGCATTCCCTTCCCGGACTGAAACGAGCACTGGCGCTTGTGAGTCCCGGCTTCGGCAAGCCTAGATGGGGGTGTCCGTGTTTGGCCATCGCTGGAGCATCCCCGGAAATCGGCTGCTTAGGCGGAGTCTGGGTTGCTGACTGTGGCCCGGCTGCGAGTCTGATCAAAGCTGTGGGGCTTCAGGGTCCCCAGGGCCTGCTCCTCAGCCGTCGCCCCCGTTATGGCGATGCCCTCAGGCTCGGGTTTTCAGTGACTCTCCAGAGCCCCTGGGAAAAGTGCCAAGTAAACCTCTCCAGGGTAAGCCCTCTGCGCCCCGCAGCCTGCTGCACCCGTCAGCATGTGCCCCGGAGCTGCCCGCTGGGAGCCACCCCGACCCGAGCCCCCTCCCTGCGGGTGCAGGCAGGTCTCCTGCAGGCCTGGCAGTGGCCGCCGTGCGTGGGGTGGCTCATTCTCCCACCTCTGCTTGGTTTCCCCGGGATGCCCACGTCTCAGACATGCACTGTGGTCTCTACTGGGGGTGTGGGGGGTGTGAGGCACTCAAGGGTGTCCTGCCCAGGTGGGGCCGACCACCTGTGGGCCTGGGCTAGAACTCTTGATTTGGAAAAACAATGAATGAATGCATGCACGTGATAATAGTTGAGTATTACAAGCATTTGGGGGGTCTCTGTGTAGAAGTTTGGTGGTGATTTTGTGGCCAAAGATCTGCTCTAGGAAGTTGGTTCTTGTTGATATCAGCCTGCGATCAGTGGGTTTCATTCTAGGTCATTTTGCTGAAAGTTGCGGTTTCTAAGAACGAATCAATGACGTCCAGTGAGGACTTTCTGCAGAAATGCTGCAGGCATTTCTGGCCATTTGAACACAGCTTCTCTGGGCTGCTGCGGGTCCTTGGGACCTCTCCGAGCCCTCTAGAAGGTCAGCTCAGCCCCCCGTGAGCACGTGGGGTTCCCAGGTCCTCATCCTGCTGATGTCACCCCTCAGCTTAGGTCCATGATGGCTATTGGAGTAGTTGGGGGGCAGGCATCCACAGAAACAGCTATTGTCAGAAACTTTCCTGGTGGGGTTGCTTCTGTCAGGCACTGTCCCAGGTCTGTGGGTTTTGAGACGTGAATGTAACGGGAAGGTCGGACTGGCACACAGAGAGGGTGTGGACAGCTGTGTCTGACTGACTCGGGACCACTCGCAAGATCCACGTGCACACTTATCCCTTGGGGAGACTTCCTCTTGGCCTGGCAGGGCCTAGAATACATCAGTGTACTCCGAAAAGGAGGCGAGACATTGGTCATGCCCATGGAGGAAATGGAAAATTCATAGGTTTGAGCCAGGATCCTCCTCACTCCCGCCTGCTGCCTTCCGCCTTCCGCCTTCCTGAAATGGGAGATTCTCTGGCCACTGAGTGTGGGACATCCAGTGCGTCTGGATGGGGCAGTGTGTTTGAGGGGTGCTTGGCGGGGGGAGGGCAAGTCCATGTCCTCTACTCTGTGAGTGGAAGAAAGAGGACCCGGTCATCCTATCCCGGTTCTGGAGTTACTCCCCTTGCTTCCTGCAGACTTGGACTGGGTCCCAGCGTCCTGACTGTCCCTTTCCCAGACTGTACCATCCCTGGAGACCCCCACCCCACTTGCAGCTCCATCTCTTAGGGGAACCCGCCCTTGTGCTCCAGCCCTGCTTCCTTCTCAGTGTGCCTCCATGACATACTGGTTTGATGACTGTAGCTTTGTGATGCACTTTACGACCAGGGAGCACGCTGCGTCCAGTTTTCTTATCTTCTCAGGATTGCTCAGGGTCCTGCATGGGTGAAATTTTGCGGTTGTTTCTCTGTGTGTGTGGTAAATGTCACTGGAATTTTAATAAGATTGCATTGACTTTAGATCCCTCCTCAGGTAGTGTGCATGTCTTCACAGTATGAGTTCTTTTGGTCTGTGGACATGGAATATCTTTTCATTTCTTTGTGTCTTCAGCTTCTTTTATCATGTTTTTCTACTTGTACAAATCTTTCACCTCCTTGATTAAATTTTTTCCTGGGTATGGTATATGTAGATGTGGATGCCTTGTGTCTGGGGTTGCTCTCCTTGTTTCTTTTTCAGTATTTTGTTGTTAGTTTATAGAAATGCAACTGTTGCCCACAGGTACATTTTGAATCATGCGACTGTACTGAATTCATTCATCTGCTGTCTCAGTATTTTGATGGCGTTTTGGGATTTTCTGTATATAAAAGCACATCATCTACAAACAGTTTACTTCTTTGCTGTCTGCATGCTTTCTGAAAAAAATTGAGATGTGATTATACACGTGTGTGCATTTGCGTGTGTGTAACAGTTTTAGGTGTATAACAACAATTCAATATAAATATATGTAAGATGAACTAAGTCCAGTTAACATCTGTCACCACAGACTGTTACAGATCTCTTGCTGAGAAATTTGGCGGTCAACTCAAGTATACGATAAAGTAGGAAACCGGACATTTGAACCTTTTCCCCGCCCTGCCCGTGTGTTGCCCGCCCTCGCCGAGTCTGGCTACCATCCTTTTCACCAGTGTGCTTGAGGTCCTTGAGAATCCACCTGCGGGTGACACCAGGCTGTTTTTGTCTTTCTCTGCCTGGTTATTTTTTGTGGCATAATGTCCTTAATGTGCATGCTTGTCGCACATGGCAGGGCTGACACCCCCGTGCGTGACCCGTGTCTGCTCTGTGCGTCAGTGGAGACTTGCGTCTCATCTGTGTCTTGGCCGTTGTGAGCTAGGCTGCAGTGTTCAGGGTGCAGGTATCTTTTCAAGTCAGTGTTGTCATTATCTGCACATAAATACCGTGCAGGGGAATTGCTGGCTCTTAGGGTCGTTCCAGGAGCCTCTGTACTGTTTTCCATAGCGATCACACCAATTTACACTCCCACCAGCAGTGCACACGGGTTGTTTTCTCCCCATTCTAACGCCGCTTCTTGTCTTTTTGAGAACAGCCGCTCTGACAGGTGCGAAGTGGTATTTTGTTGTGGTTTTGATTTGCCTTTGTTTGGTGACCCGCGTTGAGCACTTTCTCGTGAACTAGGACCGCCTGTGTGTCGTCCTTGCAACAGTGTCAGATCCTCTGCCCGTTTCTTAATAACTTTGTTGTATTGAGTTCAGTGGGTGTATGATTTGAAAATATTTTGTTCCCTCTTTTTTTGGGGGGGGGATTTCCTTTGCTGCAAAGAGGTTTTTAGGTTGATACAATCTTACTTGTTCACTTCTGTTCCTTTTTCCTCTGCTGTCTGTCATAG
Organism: Talpa europaea; assembly: GCF_964194135.1. Classification (NCBI taxonomy): domain Eukaryota; kingdom Metazoa; phylum Chordata; class Mammalia; order Eulipotyphla; family Talpidae; genus Talpa; species Talpa europaea. The sequence goes on along the minus strand of NC_140080.1, from coordinate 2,799,949 downwards.
TCAAGCACTCACTGCCAGGACTGACGTTAGGGACCTTATTGCCTGTGCTTTCTCTTCGGAACTATTATGTTCGAGTCATTTATCCATTTTGAGTTATTTTTGTGTATGAGATAATGATCCAGTTTCATTCCTTTGCACGTGCTAATGTTCTCAGCACGATCCCTTGAAGAGACATCCTATCCCCACCGTAATAATCTTGACTCCTTTGTCATCAGTTAACTAAATATACATGGGTTTGTTTCTGGGTCCTCTGTTCTGTTTCATTGATCTGTTTGTCCGTTTTTATGACCATACCGCATGTTTTGGCTGTCACGTCATGTTTGTGATGTTGCTTGAACTCAGAGCGTGGAATCCAGATTGGTCAGGATCACCTCGCTGAGTTGGGATCTTCGTGAGTCCCTGTGAATTTCAGGGTATGTGTCTATAGCTCTTGAAAAAATGCCGTAAGACTCTTGATGGGGGTTCTATTGAATCTATGTATAACTTTGGGTAGTATAGACCTATCAACAGCATTCATTTTTTCCAATTGATGAACATGAAGTAACTTCCCATTTATTTGCGTGTTAACTTTCTCCACTCAGGGTCGCAGTCATGAGTAGAATGTTACATTGATTCCCAGGGATTCATTGGTTTTGCTGCTATTGTATTTCTCTATCGGAAAACTAGCATCGGGGCCAGAAGTGTTCCTGACTGTGTGGTGATTTTCTGTCCTACAGCTGACTGAATCGAGCAGGTTTTGGTGTAGCCTTCAGGATTTTCTCTATCTGGAATCATGTTATCTGCCAATAACCTCCCCGGTCTGAGACCGTTTCCTTCTGTTCCCCTCGCCTAATCGCTCTGCCCGGATGAGGACCTGCGGTGTCCGCGGCGCATGACTGGCGAGGGCGGGCTGGCTCCTGGCCGGCCCCGCAGCTGGGGGGGGGCCTGCGGCCGTCCCCGCGGTAGGACGGGCTCAGCTGCCCTGTCCTGCCTTACGACAGGTTCCTCCTTACCCACCTTTGAAAGATTTATTGTAAGTGGATGTTGACTTTTGTGAACACTTCCTCTGCACGGATGGTGTTGGCGCCATGGTCTTCCTCTTCCCCCTTCTGCTAATTACTTAAACTTGGTGGCCTTTTTATCAGGCTCCGATGTGCCTTCGGCATGTCAAGAACGTGGCTGTCGCTGCAGTACTGGCGATTCCCGCCGTCCCCAGGGGTGGCTCACGGGCCTAAGCCCAGAGCAGCTTGTGGCTTGAGGAGCGGGCGGCCTGGGCGAGCCCCGTGCCCGCCGTCTGCTCTCTAGCCTGCCCGTCTAGCGCCGCTCCCCGCGCGACAGCTCCTTGCTGCTGTGTGAACCTCCCGTGTCCGGTGGGGGTCTGGGCGTCCTGTTCAGTGGGGGGGACGGTGGGTCACCTGTGAGCTCTCGGGTGTGGTCCTGGGAAGGGACGGGCCTGGAGCGCAGGGGCGGGAGACGGGAAACACTGACCACGTTTTCTGGTGGGAGCCTCGCCATGGCCTTGGGCCGCTCTGTCAGACAGAGGAGGCTTCAGGGCGTGAGATTAGCCCACCCACCCCCCTCGCGCGGCCCAGCCCAGAGCAGGTGCTTCTTGGGACTGTTGTTTCTCTCAAGGCTCAGCCAGAGCCGCCCAGGGAAAGGGCTGGCCCGCGGCCCGCCAGCCCCAGCAGCTCAGCCCGGACTTCTTGATTAACGGGACCATTTTGTGGAAGGAATAAAGCAAACGCCCGGCGACCGGCTCCAAACCTGGGCTCAGTGCATCTGGGTGGGCTGATTTCCTCCTTGTGCGGCCTGGGGGACGGGCCCCTCTGTGTGACGGCTGTGCGCCGCGTCTGGGTGGACGCCCCACTTCTGTTGGAAATAAGAGTTGGTTAGAGTGCAGTGTCACCTTGACTAGAGGAGCGCCTTTTGCAGCAGCAGCACACAGGGGAGGCCCCAGGAACGCGTGTGAGGAGAGCGGCTGCCTTCCGGCTCGGCTCGACCAGCCTGACCTGTGTGAGAAATGGCTGGGGGGAGGCGGGTGGCTTAGGGGAACAAAAGGACCTTTGTTCTTTGACTGAAGAATGTGGGTGGGACAGAGATGCTGTGTAGCTGCTGCTAATTCTCTTCTAAGCACCCCAGCGAGGGTTTTCTCACCACCCCAATAGCTGGAGAGTGTCTGGGGGGCGGGGGCGCAGCGGGACAAGACTGGGTGAGGTGCATGTCCACACCCCCGCGCTGTCCCTGAGCCACCCTGGCCTGGCCAGCGAAACGGCCTGGCGCCTGGGTGGGCGCGGCAGCCCTTTCCTTTCTGAGGCTGAGAGGCCCTGGAGTGGGCTCCGCTGAGACCCCGGGCAGGAGGGGTGCTGCGCGTCTGAGGAAGCAGCACTTGCAGGGGCGGCCAGGGCCTCAGGGACGGGCTCTCAGGTCAGTGGTGAGGGTGGGAGGGAGCGCGAGGCTCCCAGAGAAGCGCGCTGTGGACCTGCACCCCTGCAAGGGCACTGCCCCCGGTGCTGTGGCTGCTTCTCGTCACCTTCTGTTTGTGGAGAGTGGAGCAAGCTATCAGCCCTGCAGCTCCAGGTCGCCCGTCTGTCCGTCCGTCCGTCCGTCCATGTGGTCCTGCACTTAGGGATGATTTTCAGCCAAGTCAGTTCGGGGTGAGCAGAGAGACCACGGGGGAAAGCGATTTCCTTGCCCACTCAGGGAGGGCATGCGATGGGAGGACACTGTGGGGCTTGCATGGACCTGGCTGGATGAGGGTGTCAGCCTGTGCCTGGCCCTCAGGGAAGAGGAAGGTGGGTGCTGACTGGACGGTTGTCCTCCCACTCCCTGAAGCCATGTGTGCCGGATGGGGACACCCCCCTCAGCCTGCGTCCCCCCCCCACCCCCCGGCTGCCCCCACTCCCGGGCCTGAACTGCCTGCCTTCCTGACCAGCAGGAAGAGAATCTTCTTGGAGGCGGGTGGACGGTGGAGGTCACAGGAAGCTGAGATTCTGAACTTGGCCCGAGGGCTGCCATCTGGGGTGGGTCCGCGAAAGGGACAGGACATGGGCTTCGCGTTGGCAGAGGCGCTACCACCCCACCCCACTTTCATTGCTGTACTTGCAGAGGGAACAGGCTGGAAAGGAGGCTGCGGGGGGAGCCGACGGACACCCATCAAGTAGGGACTTTGCTGACGAGTGGTGACCGCGAGGTGGGCGGTGAACTGGGTGAACTGGGACAATGGCATGAAGGGCGGAACTGGACGTTGAGTCCAGACACTTGTGGATTCTTAATGACCCCTGAATCCAGAGTGATGTGATGCCGGAGTACAGTGTCGTGTGTACAGCCAAGTATCTAGACTGTCCAGCCAGAGCACAGCCGGCCTTATCTGGACCTCACTGGAGATGCAGCTGGACACTGAGGATCTCCATGAGGTGTGAACCTGGCCCCCGAGGCGTCCATGGTGTCTTGAGCACATGTTTCCTCCCTAAAGGGGCAAGAATGCGACCTCCCGGGTGTCCCTGGAGAGCTATTTCTTCTCATCCCCATTTGCCTCATGGAGTTGGCAGCAACTCGGCAGTGAACAAACTCAGCGAGCTCACACTTCGAGTGCATTAAATAAATATAAATTTTATTAAAAACACTCACAGCGCATTATCAGGAATGATATAATAAACGCTTTCAGATAACCTGCATTGGTAACATTACAGTATTTACAGTATTTATAACTGTCCTCATACTTTAGACAAACCACACATCTCATGAAAATGAAATGAAAGTAAGTTAAAAACAACAAAGGCATAGAAAAAAATGCACACAGAGTCCATTCCCTTAGTGTCACACTGCAAATCTCCGACACGAGTCAGCCGCCGGCTCCGGGGCGCACGTGGCTGTGGTCAGTCGGGGCAGAAAATTCATTCAAGTAAAGTTGACACTACTCAGAAGCGTTTTCAAGTATGGCTATAGAGTCCACCTGATATTCCTACAGAAGCAAGCTGCAGAGCGGCTTTCATTCATCCTGGCTGAGGCAGGTCAGATATGTACAGTCGCGGAGCTGATGTTGACAGTATGCACTCGGCTTCTCCTCCCGCCCTCGGCGCCGGCCCTGGCCGGCCGGCAGTTTGACAAATGACAGCGGATGAGACAGACCAGATATTCAGAGGACGGACAGGCCGGCTCGAAGCCAACGAAGGAGTGTGTGGCAACCAGCGATGTGGGGATTGACGTATGGAAAACCTACGATCCTGTGGCTGGATGTCCACAAAGGTTTGGGAAATGTTTGTAAATTGGACATAGCCAAAAACTAGAGAATTTTTTTCAAAAGACCAAAGCCATCTGATCAGACTCGACCGACCAATAAAACTCAGAAGTCTCCTCTGGTTAAGGATCAATTTGAAGTGTCAGCCAAACTGCCCTGAGAGCACGACGTCTCCGCAGCCGACGGCCCGCCTCGGGCCTAGCGGTTGTGCCGCCGGGGCGGCCCTCGCGGCGCGGCCCTCCCAGGTCTGTCCTCCTAGTGGCCACGCTGAAGGCAGGAGGAACCCGTCTTCAGCTGGAGCGGTCACTTGTCAAACTCCTGCCACACAAGTTTCCCTATGTATCAACTCAGTGCAATCTATTTTTAATTTTTTTTCCTGCTTGAAAGACTCAACACCTTTTAAAATGCCTTTCTTTACAATAGTCAACTGATTTACAAAATTAGTTTTAGTTATATCAGGACATCTACAAGTAAAACAGGAGGGATTCAAAACAGTAGGGTTAAATCCCTGAAAAAGAATAAAATTTTTATTAACCTACGACAATTTTACATAAACACAGGTGATGAAATGTTGGCATAAGGAGAACATGAGCTGAAATATCCCTGAATTTTTAGAACAAAAAGGTTGAAGTTCAAGTTATACTTGCTGGGAAATCAAGTATTGAAAAAAAGGATGCTTTTTTAATAATAGTAAAAATAACAATAAAAACAGACTTGGAAAGGATGATGGTACACAATGCTCTAAGCGTTCCCTCTCAGTCCCACGTCCCGCTGCCACACTAGTGTTGAGGTACATGACAAGGAGGGGCACTGCTCCGGGCGAAGGGCTCCCCGCTCACATCAGGGTCTGTCTGCAGCAGGCTGAGTAGCACCATCGTGATGGGAATATGATTCAAATCTATATATATATGTATAGATTTATTTTTTTTACAGTACTAAAAATACTAAAGCATTGCATTAAAAAAGTTTTGTTTACAATTTAATTTACTGACTATACATCTCTTTCATATTTTTATACAGATGAATGATTTAAAACCACCACAGCAAACCAGCTGCCTGTTTCTCCTTTATTTTTCTTGAACAGATTCATGTGGAACGAACCCTGTTTATGCACCTGACGCAGGCTTCCGGCTGCCCAGTCTTCCCGGTAAAGAGGACACTTAGCGCTAAGAAATGACAGCATCACAATGCACAGTTCATAGCACACAGGCAGACGGCGGCCGCTGCTCTGAGGTCCGCCGGGGCCCAGACCACAGCGTGGGCGCGGCCCCGAGGGCCGCTGAGCCTGGAGCATGTGGTGAACAGGCGTTTCTTAAGACTCTACTTGCTTGAGCAATGGACTTGTCCCACAGTCCTGTAGGAGACTGTTTTACAGTACAGAATGTGAGATGAGCACCAAAGAACCTGTGTTTTGTGGACAAACACATCCCCCCAAATCCAGTAAGCCCCACTTTGGATTTAACTGGCTGGATTAAAAATGGACACACTGCTCATCAGCAGAGGCCTGCGAACAGCAAAAATAGTTCAAAAGCTTTCCTCATTTCCTTAAAAAAATCTCCTTTGCCTTCTAAAATGAAAGTAAACTTTGTTTTTAATGTCTCAGTACCTTAGCATTGTTCAAGTTGTCAAAGCTTAGGTAGACAAAGTGCTTCTAGACACCATTTAAAACATTTATACATACTGTGTGCACATATACATACGTGTATATATGTACATATGTACGTTTATTGTCCCACAAGGACGTCAGGGGATGAACCCAGAGGCTTATAAAATGTCCACGTTTTAAAAAGAGGAGTCGCCCCGAGGATGCGAGGGTGGCCCCCACTCAAGTGTCTCCATGACAGAAAGGCATCCAATGTTAATTCTGAAAGACACCAATTTCTTAGCACCATTTCCTAGCACAACACCAGCACCCACGCCGTGTTCTGCTGTCTGTCCGCTTCCGCTTCCTGCGGCTACCGTGAGAAACGCGAGACGAGGACGACAGTGAGAACTGCAGGGTGAAAGTCCTGGTTCCAGTCCTCAGCACCAGATGGAGGGAGTCGCGGGCTCGGTCCCGGGCCGCGCAGCACTGGCGCGGGGAAGGACGGGTCCCCTCTCCTCCCGGGGGGGGGGCGGGGGGGGCGCGGGCGCGCGCGCGCGCAGGGGCCGCCCCCGTTGGCACAGCCGGCCTTCGGGCGCCGCCCGCCCCCGCGTGCCCGGGGCGCGTCAGATGTACCTGCTGTAGGGCCCGGTGACCCGCGTGAAGGCGTAGGGGGCCGTGGTCACGGTGGACTGCGTGGTCAGCGACACGGTCCTCTCGGCCAGGGAGCGGATGAAGCGCAGGCAGGTGGGCTGCGCGGCGTCGTGCGGCTCGGCGGGCTCGCGCTTGGGCCGGCGGCCGTGGCCGTGGCCGCGGGCGGGCGCGTGCTCGGGCCCGTGGCGCTCGCCCTCCTCCTCCTTCTCGCGGGCCTTCTCGGCCATCTTGGCCTCCCAGAGCGCCAGGCCGTGCTTGGGCTCGTTCATGCTCTTGTGCTGGTAGAAGACCAGCGAGATGCGCGTGGGGTGGTTGCGGTTGGGGTTCTTGAGCGGGGTGGTGGCGTGCAGCTCGCGCTTGGCGCACTCGATGAGGATGGAGCCGTGGGCGGGCGCCACGGCCACGCCGCCGATGTCGGGGTCCAGGAAGCTCTGCTCGCTGTCGGACCACACGTCGTCCTTGTCCTCGGCCGCGGGCGGCGGCTTCTCCGGCCGGCCCGCCTCCGGGGGCTTGGGCGGGCCCTCGGGGGCCAGCAGCTTGGAGAACCCGTGGGCGGCGTGCGCCAGCAGCTCGTTCTCGGGGCGCGGCAGGCGCAGGCCGCCCAGGGAGCCGCCGAAGAGGCCGCCGGGCGCGTAGTTCTGGAGGAGGTGGGCGGGGGGGTGGTGCTCCCCGTTCTTGTAGTCCAGGCCGGGGTGGCGCCAGCCGGGCGGCAGCCCGGAGGGGGCGCCCACGAAGCGGCCCTCCAGCGCGGCGCCGGCGTAGGGCGGGAAGGGCCCCACGGCGTGCGCGCCGGGCCTGAGCGCGCAGCCCCTGAAGGCGTCGGCCGGCAGGCGCTCGTGCCCGTACCCCAGGTACTTGGAGGGGAAGGTCTGGCTGCCGGCGAAGCGCGGCTGGTAGAGCGTGTGGATGGGCGGGAGGCTGAGCTTGGCGAGGGCGTCCGGGCCGGGGCACCTGTAGAGGTCCACGGGCTGGGGCGGGGCGGCGTAGGCGCCCAGGTACTGCGCGCAGGCGTCCACCGACACGCCGCCGTTGCACGGGTAGGCCGGGTACTGGCGGTTCTGAGTCAGGAGCCCGGGGTAGGGGTTCATGGGGCTCGACGAACTCAAATAGGGCCCCGGGGCCTGAGATGCGGCGGGGTAGAGCTCCCCGGGCGGGGCGCCCCCATACAGCTCCGCAGCGTGCGCGGAGCCGGGGTAGGGGCTCGCCGGGGCGGCCCGTCTCACGCACAGGCCGGCGGGCCCCGGGGAGGGGTACGAGCCGGCGGGCTCGTGAGTGCTCGGGAGGGAGGGGTGCGGCTGCGCGGGGGGCGGGGGCTCCTGGGGCCCCTGGGGCCGCTGGGGCTGGGGCGGCGGCTTCGGGGGCTGCGGGGGCTGCTGGGCTGGCGGCATGACTGGTCCCGAAAGTCGCAACAGCTCTGTGGACAGGACGAGAGAGCGGGGACAAGCACGCTTGGTTAGTACTCGTGAAGGCCCGCGGGGGGCTGCCCGGCACCCCCGGCTGAGCCAGACCCCACGCGAGGCCACGGCGGCGGCCGGCTCCGGCCACTGCTCGCGGCGCCACGGCAGCCCGGGCCCGGCACCGCCGGGGAGGCGAGCACGCGCTTCCTGGCGCCCACGGCCCCCCTGAGCGCCGAGGCCCCGCGCGCCTCCTGCGCGGTGTCCCGCGTCCGGCCCGGGAGCCGCGAGGACGGGCCTTGGCCGCCCCTTGGCGTGCCCGCCGGGCCCCGCTGTGGTGGAGGCCGGGTCCCGTCTGCCCTGTAGGGCGCGGCGCGCGCCTGTGAGGGGCCCCCGGGCGGCGGGCAGTGCTCGGGGGCGCCGGCGCGCCGAGGGGAGGCACTGAGCCGCTCACGCGCCCCAGCATCTTGGTAACCTGCCGCCCGCTCCCGTGCCGGGGACAGGCTGGGGAAACTGTCAGCTTCTCAAGCGCAACCTTGAGCAGCCAGGCTGTTTTGTGGGTGTCCTTAAGACAGGAATGTGAAGTGCGATCCCGTAAACGGAGGTGCAGGTGGGGCTGAGAACCGAAGGGGCCCGGCGGCCAGGAAGGGGGGGCGCGCCCGGCTCCAGCTGCTCCCGCGGCCCTCCCGGGAGGCGGAGGAGCGCCCGCAGCGGGCGTGGGGCTCCCCCGGGCCTTCTGAGCTTGTGCGCAAGGACGGCTGTTTCCAAGCAGACTGACTGACACGCTTTCCTCGGGGGAACAGCCGGGCCGACACCGCCTCACGCTGGGGTCTGGACACCCCATGCTCGGAAGGAGCTTTTGCGGCTCCACTGCAGACAAAAGGCAGGGAGCCCCGGAGGGACCAGCAGCGCGCCAGCCGGCCCGGGCTGCGCAGCTGGCTCTGTTTGGTGGGGGCGGTGCCAGGAGACACCCCCGACCCCTCATACACACACAGCGGGGACCCGCCCCCTGCACGGCAAGAGAGCCTCCCTTCCTGCCCTCTGGACCCCCTGCAGCCCGGCTTCACAGCCCTCTTCTCAAACAATCCTGCTTTCTTACCCGGGCTTCCAACTTCGGGTCGTGCTGGAATGTTCCTTCCCCTTCCCGCCCGGGTTTAGGGTCTGCGCTTGGAAAGACTGTACCGCGTCGCCTGTGCTGCTGTCTTCGTGCTACCGCCAAATTCGAGCTCTCGGTTTACTTGCTTTCAGTTTTGCTTTATTATTATTTTTTTAAAGTTCATCACATCCACCTCTATTCTTAGTGGCCTCTTTCCCTGCGCTCTGGCCTACCTGTCCCCACCGGGTCAGGCCCGGGTCCCGGGACCGCTGCCCGGCCGCCCGCGGCTGCGCCTCAGAGCACCGGCTTCTCCGCGCGCGGGCGCGGCGGGACGGGCGGCCCCCGCCGGCTCCGGGGCGAAGCAGGCCTGGCGGCTGGAAAGTGGACTCTGGGGCAGAACTAAGGCCGCAGCTGAGAGCAGCCCGAGTTCAAAACGCTCGCGTTGAATAGCGCAGGACCGCGCGGCCCGCCGCCCCGGCGCCTCGCCCCCAAGTTACCTGCCAACTGCTTGGCCTGGCCGGCGCCGTCCGGCGGCTTGGCCCGGGCCGCGGCCGCCTTCTCCTTCTCGCTCTTGCTGCTCTCCAGGGACGACAGCTTTTCAGCCGCAGCCTTCTTGGCTTCCAGTTTCCGCTGGCGGCAGGTCTTGACCGGTTCTGCCAACATCCGGACTTTGCGCCGGAAAGAACTGAGCACCTGGATGGCGCCGCTGCGCTTCTTCGCCTCCTGCGCCTCCGCGCTCCCGAACTCGTCCACGTCCGAGACCTTGTAGAGAGGCAGCACGTGGAGCTGCTCGTCCTCCGGGGTCCCTCGGATCTCGCGATTGTCCTCTCTGGTGAGGGTGCACACCTGGGGAGGGGCGGCCGCGGCCGCGGGTCAGCCCAGGAGGCGCGCGCGCCGCCCCCTCCCGCGACGTCGCGCCTGTGGCGGCCTGTCCTGTGCGCGCTGCGCTCCCCGGACCCACGTGGCCCAGCACCCCCGCCGGGACGAAGCCCTCCTGTGCTGTCACCCCTGGGGCACAGGTGAGACCTGGGCGAGCCCCGCCCGGAGCCAGCGCCGCCTCCACCCAAGGGGCCGCCGCTGGCCTCCGGGACGGCTGTGCAGGCTGCTCGGCTCCCCTGCGCACCCCCAACTCGCCTTTGCCGCCTGCACGATGCCCCCCGGGTGCAGAGTGGAGGCCAAGTCCTGGGGACTGGAGAGGACAGCGTGGTGGCCGCCTCTGCGCTCTGCTTCCCTCCTGGCGCCTCCCTGCGGCGCCACTGCCCAGACGGGGCGCTCTGGGAGGACAGAGACCCCACTTCTGGCCTTTGCTAAGGATCCTCTGCTCCTTTTGTTGCCTACAAGCAGGCGGGCTTTGAGGAAAGACTGCTGGCTAGTTTTCAGTGCGAGTTTTCAGTGTTTGGTTTTCTCGGTGAACGGAAAACCATGCGAACCATGGCTGGTGAAGACACAGGTCACAGAGAACCCGTGCAAGAGCCTCTCGGGAGGATCTGCGGGAACAGACTCACCCGGGACGTGGGTAGCAGGAGATGGCCTTGGAGTGACGCTTTCCCTTTCCATGGGGCAAAGTCTGCCAGGCCTGGTCCCCTTCCCTGGGTGCCCGTCCCTTCCCCGCACAGACCTGGGTCCTGCAGCCCCTCAGCCTGCGCTGAAGGGGTGTCCTCAGCTCTCTCCCCCTCCCACGCCCCAGAAGGAGCAGGCGCTCGGTGGGTGCAGACAGCGGAGCACGAGCTCCTGCTGGTTTCCCTGGGCCAGAGCCCAGCCGTCTCCGGCCGCGGCCAGCCAGCCTGCCTGTTCTTCAATGGTTTTCACTTTTAAAGGATGGTTTTACTAGAACGCAAAGAGAAGAAGGTGGCAGAGACCCAGCCTATGCAGCCTGCACAGCCTCAGAGCCTCACCCTCTTTACTTTAGTAGACGTTTCCCGGCCCCAGCCCCTTCCCACTACCGCTGGCCACCTCTGTGACACCCCCCTTCCCCCGTGAGCTGCAACCTGAATGGCCTCCTCCTGTGGGTCATCCTCAGCCTTGAGGTCACCGGCCTTCGTCATGCCCGTGTCTGAGGGTGGAGGTTTCTGCACTTGACCTTTGCTGCAGTTAGTCCCGGCTCAGGAAGTGCCCTCGATACACAGGGCCGCCCCGGGGAGCAGCACCCCTCCTCCTTCCTAGGACAGACATGGCCCTCCCCAGCTCCGTCTCACCCTAGTGCCAGTTGTCACCAGCTCCCTGAACACACTAAGGGGGTTACTGTGGCAATGGTACACGTCTGTCGCTTACCCGTCTCTCTTCGAGGCGGGTTACTGCCCTGGCCCTGGCGTGGCTTTATACTTAACCGATCGCAGCCTGCCAGACCCCGATCCCTCCGGCCGCCGGCGGCTGGCACGCTCCCCACTGGCTGACAGCAGCACCAACAAGCTCCAGATTGTGCAGCTGTGCCACCCTCTGGGGAGAGCGCCACTTGCCGAGGCAGGAGGCTTCAGAGGACTGACCCTCTCGCCGTGCTGCCCCAGCCCCCACCTGGCCCCCCGCTCACCAGCGTGCTACCGTTCTGCATGTTGTGCAGGTCCCTGTGGGCGTGGGCACAGAAGTCCAGGCAGGCGGTGACCCCTGAAAAGGGACGGCCTTCCTTCAGCCCCAGCCGGCACTCCAGTGCTCTGTGCTCATATTCGATCTGAAAAACACCGCATGTGGGTTAGTGTGACAGAACCCGGGTCCTACACGGTGCCACCACCTGTCCACACCAGGTTGGCCAGGCTCCTCGGGACACCAGCTCTGTAGAACTTGAAGAAATGTTTCATGCTCAGAGACATGACGCGATGACACAGAGAGGGGCCCTGACGTGGTAAGACGTGACAGGGGTTCAGGTGTGACTCACAGGCCACTGTGCGCAGGAGTCGCCCCAGGCAGCATCTGCCTATGACACAAGAGCCACCGCCCATCAGCCCGTGGTGGGGCCGCCTCCAGGCCGTGCCCACCCCCGCGGGACTCCGGGTGCCCCAGGCTGTCTGCCTCTCGCAGGGCTTCCTGTGGGTAGCTCACCGTGAGGTGAAGAGAGTCAAGGTGGATAATTTCCATTTCTGTCAGAGCAGACTGTGTTATGACTAGGGAAGGAAGATTTCCAGGGCGTCTTCGGATTGTGTTCTTTAAAAATTTATTTGACGATTCCAGGTCCTTCGTCTTTCTCCATTGTTAGAATCAACGCGGCATTTTCGTCAAAACCCCTGGTGAGGTTTCGGCAGCTCAGGTGTTGAGTCCATTCATTCACTGAGGGGAACTGGTCTCTTCTTCACGGCTGCACTGCAATCCCTTGACATGGTCTCTGCAGTCACTTGTCTTTGTAACGTCTCCCAGCAGCGTTCTGGGTTCTCATTTGCACAAGTCCTGCATATTTTTGTCAAATGTATGCCAAGGAATTTCCTATTTTTTCATGCTATTTTACATGCTATTGGTTTTCATTCTAGTTTTTGTTTATTGCTAATTGCAAAACTACGATCACTATCTGTATTTTGTTAAACCGTTTATTAGTCCCACAAGTCTTTTGTAGATTCTTTGGGACTTACTATGCAGATGGGCGTGTCATCTGCAAACAAGACAGCTTGACTTCTTATCCAGCTCATGTGCTTTCTCCTTTCTCTCATCTGGTGCACTAAAACTTCTAGTTACATGTTGAATAGACGGGGCGAGGATCAGCCCCCTTGTCTTGTTCCAGTCTTTCTCCATTAAGTATGCTGTTGGCTGTAGTTTTCGTTATCCATGTTCTTTTTCAGGCTGAGGAAGTTCCTATCTACAGATGTGACATTCTTTAAAATGACTTTAATGAGCCCGGAATTAGTGAAATAAGCCCATGTGGCTATGATGTTTTAGTTAGATGTTACCTGTTTTACACATTGTTGGATCTAATTCACTAAAATTTTGTTGAGAATTTTGGTATCCGTTCTCATGAAGAACACTGGACTGTGGGCTTCTCTCTTGTTCCATTATCAGGATATTTCCAACCTCCAAAGAGTGGGAAGTGGCTCATTTTCTATCTTCTAGAACAGTTTCCACTCAATTAATGCTATTTCTCCTTCCACATTTGGTAGGGAAATAATCTGAGCCTGGGTTTTTTGGGGGAAAGAGTTTGAAGTACAAATTCAATTTATTTTATAGACACAGGGTAGTTACTTCTCAAAAATTTCTTACCTTTTTTTTTTAAAGATTTTTTTTTTTTATGTAGAAAAACTGGGGTGTAAGCCAGAAGTGCAGGTGGGGGTGTGTGTGAGACGATTCAACAGAGGCAAGCAGGAAACAGAATAGGTGGGTGTACTGAAATACACTGCTGAGGAGAGCAGCGGGCGAGGCAGGACAGGTCTGCTGCGCCATGTGTGGGTCACCTCGCTGGCCAGGGATTGAGCTCAGGCTGTAGGATGATAGTGCTGAGACTTAACCCCTAGCCCACCATGGAGGCCCTATTGTTGTTCATTTTTGTGTAATACCTTCTTTCTCCCTGCAAGTGTGTCCCCGTAATTCTACCACCATCACAGCACAGTATTACTTTTTTCTTTACTGAGTTTTGGTTGTTTCATATAAGTCACAGAATTTATTGGCATAAAGCTGTCACTAGCACGTCTTTATTATTATTTTCAAGTCTGTAGGACCTGTAGCGGTACTCTCTAATTCTTGATATTGGCATGTCTTTTTCCTGAACTGTTCTCCTTAGTCACTTTGCCTCAAAGTACCAGCTTCTTGGGTTTCTCTGATTTATCCTCCTGTTCAGCATTCCACCTCACTGAATTCTTTTCTGTTCCTTCTGTCTTACTGGGCTTTCATTGTTTTCCTTTCCCAAGGTTGTTATAGTGGAAGCATATAGATCATTGAGAATTTATTTTTCTCATGTAAATGTTTAATGCTATAAATGTCTAACCAAGACTTAGAGAAATTTCAAGGTCACAATACACACTTTCAGTGTGAAACACTTTCTTATTTACCTTGTGATCTTTTTTGACTCATTTAGAAATATGTTGCTCAGTTCCCAGATAATGAGGAATTTGTAGGTAACCTGGTAGATTTTTTTTGTTGGTTCCATTGTGATCAGAAAACATTGTGAGACTTTTCAACTTATCAGTACTTTTTCTATGACCCAAATATATTTTGGCAAATCACCCTTATACGCTTGGAAATATTCTTCGTTCTGGTGTTGAGTGTGGAGTTCTGTATGTGTCCACGAAGTCAAGTTGTTGTTCAAGTCTGTCTCCTCGTTGAGTTGCTGTCTCCTTGTTCTGTTAGTTCTTGAAAGAGATTACACTGAAATCTGACTATGGATTTTCTATTTCTTTGTTCAGTGCTATTAGTTTTTGTTTAATTGGAAGCTCTATTATTAAATACATACTTATTAGGATCGTGCTGTTAGTAAACTGCCTTATTACTAATCAGCCTCTTTATATAATATTCCTTGCTATTAATACAATCACAGCAGCCTGGCATTAGCTAGACATACCCTTTTCTGTCCTTTGCCTTTTTTTTTTTTTTAATAGAGGCATGTTTTATTTATTTATTTATTTGTTTTGTGTTTATACATGCACTGGGTACAGTCAGAAGCGCGGGAGGGTGAGGGAATTCACCAGAGCCAGAGCGGGGAACAGAACAGGCAGACTGACGAAATACACTGCTGAGGGGAGCAGCGGGCGTGGCAGGAGAGGTCTGTGTACCATGTGGGACCCTCCTTTGGTGGCCGGGGAGCAGCCGGGGATCGAACTGGCGCTGCAGAGGCCGTGGGCAGCTTCGCAACCCAGCACTCAACCGCTGCGCCTGTCCTTTACCTTTTAACCTATTTATGGCTACATATTTAAAGTGTCTTTTTTGGTGGTTGTTTTAATATCACAATTATTCAGTATCATTGTATTATTCAATGTCACAAGCCTCTACCTTTTTATCGAGGATGCTAAAATCATTTATGTTTAAACATGGCTATAGGTAAGGTGGGGTTTAAATATACCCTAGTGACATTTGTTTTATATTACCTTTTTTTGCTCCACAGTCTTTTAAAAAATCTCTTCTGGATTGATTTTCTTCTCATCTCTTTATTGGTAGACTAAACTCTATACAATTTTTAGTGGCCACTGGCCCTCACAACAGCATATTTCCAACCTGCCATTTTCTGTGCTTTTTCAGGTTACAAATTTGAAAGTATATTGTTAATATGTACATCAAGTAGCAAATTCTCTTTTAAAGAATTGTTTAAAATAAGAGAAAACGGCCTTTTCTCACATTTACCACTTAGGATGTTTTCATTTTCGTTTTCTTTCTACTGGTGGGTTTGAACATTTTCAAAGTGTTAACCTGCTGGTGGTGACCTAGCTCAGCTTTGCAAAGTCTGAAAAAAAAATGCTCACTCACCTTGTCTTTTAAGAATTGCTTGGATTGGTTGTAGATTTTTAGGTTACTTTTTTTCCCCCTCTGGTACTTTAAAGATGTCTTGCCTCTGTCTTACACTTTCCTGACACCAAGTTTCCTGTTGGTGTCATTTTGCCACTGTATGAAAGAAGTCTGTTGTCTTCATTTACTTGTCACATTTCCTCTCTATCGCTCATTCTAGGCAAGGGAACCGTGACGTGCCTTTTTGTAATTTCCTCGTGTGTGCCCGACCCCGCCAGCCCCACTGTTTGGGGCTTGCAGAGTTGCTGAGCTTTGAGGTTCAAGAGCTTAAACTTTTGAAACATGTGAAAAACATTCTGTCCATTATGGAAATATTCTTTCACAATTTTTTTGTCCACTTTCCTGGGAACCGCACCACATATATTAGCATGTTCATATGGAAACCTTGCTCCACGCGTCTGTGACCAGGCCTTCAACTCTGGAAACTATTGCGGTGTACTCGGGTCCACCCACCTTCTGTCAGTTCCCCCTCGCCTACACTCTGTCTCTCCATTAGACATTTTCATCTCTAAGAGCTCAGTGCAGGTCTTCCGATAGCTTCTTAGCTTTATCGTGCTCATGCTCCTTCATCTTCTTGAACAAAGAGTGACTGTGTTACGATAAATGTCCTTATACACACACTGTTCTCACATGTCACTTTCATTTCTGATGAAACTGTGGGTCTTATTTTTGCTGCTGTCTCTCTGTAGGCCTGGTGAGTGGTGATGGCATGCTAGAAATTGGAAATCTGACCTTGTTGGTAGATTGTAAAACTTGTTCTGCTATGTGTCTAAGTTACTGGAAATAGGCTTGATGCTTTCAGGTCTTAATTGTGAGCATTTTTAGGTGGAACCAGAACAGCCTACTGGGTCACACAACCTCGGCCTCGGGATTCTGAAGTCTCCTTGGTCGCTTGGGTGTTGAGAAGTCCTTTCTTCCAGATGGTAGCAAGGAGAAGCACCGCAGCGCCGAGACATGAAGGGATTGCTCCGTCTGTGCCCTTGGCACTCTCCTCCCGCACGGTCTTCATCATGCAGCAGAATCAATAGCTCTTGATGAAGAGTCCTCTCCTCTTGTGTTCCTTAGATCCTGGCAGGGATGACCCTGGGGTCTGTGTGGATGCCTCCTCTCTGCCCTGGACTTTAAAAGCACTTAGGTAGTGAGCTGGGGAATCACAGCTTTATCTTTGCTGTTTCTCTCTTCTGGTGTTACTATCTTGTACTCCTTATTGTTCTATCTAAAAACTATTTTTCACATATATATGAGACGGTCCACAAGTATACATAAGTAAATATAGGCCTAGAAGCTGAACCGATACCATGATAAACTTTTTGATGGTCTGCATACAGTATTTACTCCCGGGTTCACGCCTTTCTGTTGTACCTGACAAGACCCTGGTCAAAAGAAAGTGAGGGTCTTGCCTAGCTTATTTCATAGCTGTGTGGTTTGTGACTATGGTTTGAGCTGTGGTCTGGTTAGCTCCATTCTGTTCCCTTACTAGAATCATATTCAAAGTCATTGGGTGTTTAGACTCTTGCCATGTCATGAGACATACCATGCAGGATTTGTGAATAGTTCCTAGAAATTCCTCTCCCATGGCTGGAAGACAGTTGTAAGACCAGGTAACCATGGTTTTCTGATGACCTTGTGCCTTGCTGGTGGCCGCGGACCACAAGGGGCTATTTACATTTACGGTAATTGAAGTTAAAATCCATGAGCTCAGTTGCTCTAGGCCACACCAAGGCTCAGCCAGTATGATGAGTGGTCATCAGCTAAACAGCACTCACAAACAACTCCCCTTGTGCAGAGGACACTCTTGGACAGCACTGGTCTAACGTGTCCTTCCCACATGGGGAGAAAGCACGAGATTGAGATCTGAACCTGCTGTTCAGGCCCAGAACTTAATGGTGAGACAACCACAGAACGGAGCAAATAGGTGTGCTGGATTGAAAGAATATGTAAATTGAGAAAACCTTTGCTGTAATTCCATAGACCCAATGGAGTTTAACTTTATAACTATGAAATCAAGGAGTACAGCAAGGAAGAACATTCTCATGTGAGAAATAAGAACACTTGGAGAGGTGACATAGACCAAATGGTAGGTTTTAGGACAGCAGCCAGTCTCCTTGGTCTTCCCATATAATGTGTGGAATGGTCAGGTAGGCCGACTGGCTCTCTAGGCCACATTAAGACACACACACACGTCATGGCAGACAGGGCTTACTGCATGATCTAGAAAACACTGTCCTTTCACAGCCATTCCTTGATTTCATTTAAGCATTGCATCTTTTTCATGTACTGTGGTGGAGCAGGCAAGCGAAGCTTGCCCTTAACCCCAGCACTTGCCCTGTGGCTGCTGCGGCCTCCCAGCCCCACAGAGACCTCCTAAGCGAGTGCCCCGCCCCCCGTTGCTAACACCACCCCACTGACTAGTATCCCCTCACAGCAGTGGGTCATGAACAGTGGACTAATGCTAAAGAATGATGCTGAATCCTCTTATTACAACTTAAACAGCTTATAGTGTCTTCAAAATTTGGAACTGCAGACTGAGAAATGCACAAAATATTCCAAAATGTAACAGGGTCGAATATGAATACTTAGAAAATCACATGTGTTAGAGTGTCTGTAATTAAAAATCAAAGCAGTAAAAAGCACACCAATGCTTTGTTAGTCCGCTCCTTTTCCCAGCTAGTCATTTGATTAATAGCACCTATAAAATGACGAATCTGGCAAAAAATGGCCAAACCTCAGATCTAGTAACATAGGCTGAATTCATCTCCTTTTTATTGTTTGATTTACTGTGATGTTTCTCACCCAGAATGACGCTTTTAAAACAGTACCCGGGCCTGCCTGGTGGCGCAGGCGGTTGAGCACAGCGCTGTGAAGCTGTCCGCAGCCTCCGCAGTGCGGGTTCAATCCCGGCCGGCCAGGGAGCTACCCACATGGTGCAGCAGACCTCTCCTGTCTCGCCCGCTGCTCCCCTCAGCAGTGTATTTCAGTAGATCTGCCTGTTCTGGTCCCTGCTCTGTCTCTGGTGAATCCTCTCACCCTCCCGCACATCTGGCCTGTACCCTGGTTCTTGTATAAATGAAAAAATCTTAAAAAAAAAAAAAAAAAAAAAAAAAACCCAAGCATTGTTGATATTGCCCTGTGATACTGATTGAAATAGATAAGGCTGTCAACAGTATAAGTCCCTCTACTATTTCTTTAATTTTTTTGAGATCACTTTGGTTTACAACACCGTGTATGATTTAGGAGTACAGATTCACAGTTTTATAGATGTTACCATACCCACCACCAGAGCACCAATACTTTTCCCATCAAAGTCCAATGGGGTCCAATGGACCCCCCTCGCTTAGGAGGTCTCTGTGGGGTTGAGAGGCCACGGCAACCACAGGACGTGTGCTGGGGTTAAGGGCAAGCTTCCCTTGCCTGCTCTCCCCTCCCCCCATTTGGTTTGTTTGTTCCCTTGTTTCTTTACATTCCTTATATGAGTGAATCCATCTAGTATTTCTTTCTTCTTATCATTTATTTCATTTAGCATAATTCCCTCTAGTTGGTCCTTATTATCACAGATGGCAGTATTTCTTTTTTTTATATAACTGAGTCATACTTCACTCTGTATACACACCACACCTTCTAATCCACTCATCTGTCCCCGGGCACCTGTTTCCATGACTTGAATATTGTAAATACTGCTGCAGTGAACACAGGCGAACATAGATCCCTTTGAATTTGTTTTTTGCTTTTTGATCGACAGGAGTGGAACTTCTGGATCAGCGGTAGATCAACTGGTACTGTTGTGAGGAACCTGCACACCGTCCTCCCAGGGGCTACACAGTCTGCTTTCCCACTCACAGTGCAGGCAGCTCCCTTTTCCCCACAGCCTACCAGCACTTGTTTCTGGTCTCTCTGACGGGGCCATCCCCACAGGTGTGAGGTGTATCTCGCTGTGATTTTGACTTGCATTTCCCTGGTGATGATGAATTCTTTTTCATGTGCCGGTGGCCATGTGTGTATCTATTGGAAGAGTGTCTATTCAGATAGTGTGCCCATATTTTGAACAGTTGTGTTCATGTTGAATGTATGAGTTCTTTGTAGATCTTGGATATTAGCCCCTGTCAGATGTATGGTATGCAAGTATTTTCTCCAAAATGTGCCCAAAGATAGTCCCCAAGAATCCCTGAAGCCAACATGAGAGTGTTTTGCCTGTTTTCTTCTTGTATATTTATGGTTTCAGGTCTTAAGTCCAAGTCTTTTATCCATTTTGAGTTAATTTTTGTGTGTGGTGTGAGACAGCGATCTAGTTTCATTCTTTTGCAAAAAGTGGCTGTCCAGGTTTCCTAGCACCATTTGTTGGAGAGACTTTCCCTGCTCCTGTGTATACTCTTTTCTCCTTGGTTGGAAAGAAACTGTTTACTTGAGTGTGGGCTTATTTCTGGGCTTAGCTGCAGTCTGTTCATTTGTGTATCTTTCACTCCACACCCCACTGTTCTGTGCCCTCTCATGCGTGGGGTAGCTGTACTCCTGGAGCCTGATGCCTCTGGTCTTCTCTGACAAGATTGCTTTGGCTATCCTGAGTTGCTTGTGCTTCCCTACAAATTCCACTAATTTTGCTCTACTTCGTTGAAGAACGCCACTGAAATGCTGACATGGCTTACATGGTAAGATGGCCATTTTAACCATGTTAATTTTTAATCCAATCCATGAGAAAGAAGTTACCTTTCGACTTGGGTCTTGTTTGTTTTAGCAGTGTTTTTACAACTTTTCTTGTAAAAAGGTCTTACAAAGGAGGTCTTTCACCTCCTTTACTAAGTTTATTTCTAGGTCCTTAATTCTTTTTGATGTAATTGGAAATAAGACTGTTTCCTTGATCTGCACCAGATGATTGTACACCGAGCGTGTCGCCTGCAACTTGACTAATGTATTGTTTCTAATAGGTATATTAGTGCCTACAGGGACTCCGTGTCATGACCCACAAGTGGTGCTGGCGCTACTATACTAATCTCTCAAATTGGACTCCTTTTACCTCTCTCTTGCCAGTTGCTCCAGCCAGGACTTGTAGTACTATGATGAATAGCAGTGGTAAGTGTGGACATCCCTGTCTTGTACCTGACCTTAGGGTAAAAGCTTATAGTTTCTCACTACTGTGTATGCTGTTAGCTGTGCGTGTCTGTCATAAAAGGTTTTTATTATGTTAAGGTACGTTCCTTTGCTCCCCATTTTATTGAGCGACCTTATTACAAATGGGTATTACACATTATCAGCTGTTCACTGATATCACTTATTTATCTTTCCTCCTTTGAAGTGCTGCATGCACTGACTTGGTTGCATGTGTTGAGCCATCTTCGCACCTCTGGAATAAATCCCACTTGGTTATGATGTGTGATGCTTTTAACGTGTCACTGAATTTGGTCTGCTTAGATTTTAAGGATTTTTGCATCTATGTTTATCAGGAATAACTGGTCAGATTTATGTTGAGCTCATAAAATGTGTTGGGAAGCACCCCTCCTCCAATTTTTGGAAGTGTCTGAGGACAGGTATTTGTTCACTTGTGAAGTTTGATAGACCAGGCAGTTTCACTAGTGAGTTCTTTGTTCAAACTGCATGCTCTGTAAGTGGCCTGTTTTCTCTTTCTTCCTCAATTGAACTTGGAAGGTTGTATGATGCTAAGAATTTGTTCATTTCAAATTACACAATTTATTGGCATAAAGATATTTATAATAGTCTCTCATGAGCCTTTATATTTGTGAGATACTCATTATAGTCTCTCCGTTCACTCCTGATTCTATTTATTAGAGCTTTTTTTTTCTTGGTGACTCCAGCTAGAGGCTTGTCTATCTTGTTTATCATTTATTTACACACGCACACCCGCACGAGGGTGATAGCAGGCGGCAGGAAAGGTCTGCACACCAAGTAGGACCCGCCTCCAGTGGCCGGGGAGCAGCCGGGGATCGAACCGGCACCACAGAGGCTGCGGGCAGCTTCACAACCCAGCGCTCAACCGCTGCGCCACCAGGGAGGCCCTCTTGTTGATCGTTTTAAACGACCATTTATTTCTGCTGCCTTTTAAACTGCTCTGTCCCTTGAATAAGTGAGTCCCACCATTATTAACAGTACTGAAAATAAATTTTATAAACCTTCACATCCATTTCTGCAAACCCAACTGGGACATAAAAGAACTAATGTCACCCCCACTGGCATCCTCCATGTTACCAAGTCAACAGTGGAGTTGGCTGACTGAGCTGCCTGCCTGCTTCCCACAGCGGAGAGTCCTGGCCGTGGGCCTTCTCTCCTCTGCAGCCTACTTCCAGCACTTAATTTCCTCTACTTAAATCTCACTGTTCCTAACCCCGGTGCATACTTAGCTCACTTATGTTCACCCACTCACCCCTAAGATGTTGAATATCCCCTTGACAGTATAATCTCCAATCTGAAAAAACCTGCATTCACTCCAGTTGTGGATTCACTTGCTGTATTTGAGAATTCCAAGTCTATAGTCATAATCTGGATATTCCTTTTCCATCAAATAACACTATGAGTAATGTCAACCTGAGTATGTTCAAAATAAAATTTTTCATCTTCCCACTCGCTCCCCTAAACTCATTTTTCCTCTAAACCGGAAATATGGTAGATTCTCCACTTCTCTCTTGCTCAACCTCAAATCCAGTCGCTTACTACGTTTGGTGAATCTCACACTCCTGCTCCTCGTCCCTATACCTCTGCTGTTTTCTTGGCTGAGGGCCCTGCATCCTTTGGCCCGTGACTATGACATCTTCCGCCTCCTCTGATTTACTCTTACTCACCTGAGTTACTTTTTGTTAGTGTCACATGTTCGGTGACCTGTTCAAATTAAATTCCTTCTCTCTCCCCTACCCCCAACACACAATTAAAATACCCCAGTGGTAACCTCTAACCTGTAGGTATAACCTCTTGCCTGTCTTTGTATGACCTCCAAGGTCATTTGTGACATTCTCTACCTTTTTTGTTCCTTCAGAAATTTGCTCTTCTTCTACTATTCAGGAATTGCTGTTTTATATGCTCTGTCTCCTCCACAGAGATTTCCTTAGAACCTACATTGCTGCTGTTTATGTATGCAATGACTAAACACAGTGCCTGGTTTGTAAGAGATTTTCATTTAATGCTTTTGTTGTTGTAGAAACAGGGAAGATTTTATAGTCTGTTGCCTCTGTGATGAGTATTTCTGAACAAATCATCTCATCTTCTCCATAGGGGTAGCCTAAAACACACTCACAACACAGGAAGAGTGGTTTTACTTGGTTCATAGAGCAAAGACCACACTAAAGTAAGAGGATCTAGCAAAAGCAGATATATCTGGACTTGTGCATGTTCGGTTACAAAGTAGTATACCCATAATGCTATGTAAACAAACTCTTGTGAAAAAGTCAGTGCTTAGAATTTATAGTTTGGGTCACATAATTAATCACTAAAATCTGCTTGTGAGCCTTAAAAATCTTATCTTTATACATACAAAGACTGAAAATTTGCTCTTTCAGATGTTGTAATTCTCATATAACTGATAAAGGTCATGGTTAATGGCTTTGCTAATTAAGTAGTCAAGTGCGGAAAATCACTGTTTCCCAACTATTTTTGGGAGTAGGGAAGTATGTCATCATTAATCAACTGTTCAATCACTGTCAATAATTATTTAAGCTTACCTGGTTATTATAGGCATCAGGTGCAAGTTTCTTGTATGTTGGTGCCATCAGAGTGGACAGGTTTTGTAAATGAGCCTCCAGTTTCTCCTCCTGTATAAAATGAATAATTCTGCATATTAAATTCTAAAACCATCCTCTCTATATGAGCGAGGCTATCAGTTTGATTTTTTCTCCCTGCATCTTGGCTCCAGATTACAATATATATATATAGTGCCTCACTAACTAAAACTAAAGCATCTTAAAAACATGACTATGTCTAAGTTGAAAGTATTGCCCATATAGTACCTGTTTTTTGAATGTGCTATTAAAACACCTAGCTCCTCAGTGTTTTCTGTAAGATCACTGGCTTAGACATAGGCAGGCATCTGGCACATTATAAAATCCACGCTGAGGGGAGGGTTCAGACAAAGTCATGTGGTCTTTTTTTTTTTTTTAAAGATTTATTTATACAAGCACTGGGTACAGTCAGAAGCGCGGGAGGGTGAGAGAATTCACCAGAGCCAGAGCGGGGAGCAGAGCAGGCAGAAGGACCGAAGGACACTGCTGAGGGGAGCAGCGGGCGGCAGGAGAGGTCTGTGCGCCATGTGGGACCCTCCTCCGGTGGCAGGGGAGCAGCTGGGGATCGAACCGGCGGTGCAGAGGCCGCAGGCAGCTTCGCAACCCAGCGCTCAACCGCTGCACCACCGGGGAGGCCCAAAGTCATATGGTCCTAAAGGGGCACATTCTACACTCCTCTCCATTAGTTGCCAAGGATGATGAGCTGTGACGGCCCTTGTTTGGCTTAAATTGTCTATTTCTAATTGTTTAACTTTAAATCATCTCTCCATAGAAGTAAACATTGCTGGCTGGTGTGAAATAGGGAGGGAACAGAGCTACAAAGTGATCTATATGAAGAACTTTGTAAAGTTACTGGAAAGGAGAAATAATGTTCAGTTCTCCCTCCTTTAACAAAGAACATATCTCCCAAGTCTCACCCTTTGTCAAATGGTAGAAAATACTTGGCTGTTTTGCGCACACCTAGGAGTTCTCGTTTGAGGGGACATTTCTCGAGCAATCTTGGGAGTCGGCACTGCCCGGCAGAGATGTACTTGGAGGAGGTGTCTGAGCTGAGACCCCTGCCTGCCGAGAGGGTGCGTGAGCCAGCCAGGAGAGCTGGCGTACACAAAACCCGGTCAGGGGGAGGCGCTCTGTAACCAGCCTGGAAAGTACACTGGTGAAGGACATGCAAAATGGCCCCTTCTTATTAGGCATATTCATGTTTTTCTTAGGAAAATAGGACCTCTAGCACATTTTCAGTTTACTATTGAAAATGTAATCCTATGAAAAAAATTTCCATGATGACTTTTAGAGCTTCTGCATTTTCTTAAATTTCCACTGGTAGTGGACGTTAGTTCCGTTCTCTATTTAAATTCACAAATAAAAAAAATTTCCCTAAGAGGGACATGTCACTATTATAAATGTATATTTCAATGGCATTTAAAATAGGAAAGATAGCATAGGTGGTTAAATGTGGTATTTTAGAGAAAAGACAAAAACTAGTGACTTAGATGAGAAATGAGAGTTCATTTGTTTCCATTACACTTTTACACTAAAATAGAAATGTTGTTCATAACTGAAAACATTTGTTACACTAATTTTACACTGACAGCTCTCATGGTGTTTGCAGTGTGACTAGAAAGTCTTTTTTCTGAATGCAGAATTGTGATTTCTACAATTCAGGTTCAAAAGATGAGTTTTAAACTGAAGTGTTTGTTTAGTTTTAATACTGGTGAGACAGCCCTTGAAAACTCTGGGTTAACATAGAATAAATAAAAAAAAGGCCATAGATGTGAAGAGTTTATGCTGCAGCAACTTCTTTCTTGGGTCTCACATGGTCATTATGCTACCTTTACAAGGAACTCTAAGGTGTGCCTGCGCTCTATTCAAAATGTTGTGGGCTCATCCCTGAGATGAAATCCTCTGCTAGTGAGAGCTCAGTGGAGTGTGCCAGACTGTTCACGTCATCTGTGCTCATCAATTCTCCATGAAAAATATAGAGATTATACATCAGGAAGTAAACAAACCTCTTTTGGGTCATCCCCAAGCAGCTTAAATTTTCTTGGGATCTTGCTTCTGGCAAACTTACATCCATTGTAGTACATGCTCCACGAACAACCGAAAGAAAAGGAGGCGCCGCAGGTCTCTGGGTCCAGCCCCTGACAGGCACAGGTTCTCCTGAGAAACCAAAGACCAAGTTCATGGCTACGGAGCGCATCACCAGTGCCACCAACTTCATATTGGGTGTCTGTGTGTACATGTACACGTGACTGCACTAAATTAAGGTGTTGCCACCACACAGAAAATAATTTTAATTGACTTTAAAACACAATTTAAACAAACTTTCTGTTGCAGAAAAATTCACAGCTAGGGAAGAACATATAATACTCACACTATAATGGCTTCACAATACACAGGAAAACTACTTACCCAAGTAAGTAGCGCCACACAAAGAAACATGCCTGCCCCCCAAACCTCTGTTACTACTGGGGACAGTGCTTGGAAGGAAGCACAAGAGATTAGTTCTGCCTTTGAAAAAAATTATATGTACATCTAAATCTCTGACAGTTTTACATGGAATTGGTTTTGTGCAGACTCAGCTCCTGAAATGTATTTTTATACTAGGTATACATTATGTATAACACACTGCATAGTATTTTTACTACATATATTTTATACTCAGTAGGAGGTATTTTTATGCTATAAAAACTTTTACAGACTCTAAAAACTTCACATGTGGTATAAAATGAGCGGGACTACAGAGGGATGGAGACTCTGTGGCAGCGGCTGCTCGGTCCTGAGTCACCTGCAGCACTGTGCTGGGGTGTCCTCTCACACCAATGCAGGGAGCTGCACCTTCAGTCAGTCCCCGGGGTGTAAGGATGCCACAAATCAGTTGTTCTACCAGTGGCAGTCATTGGAGTGCTTTCTAGTTTTTGGCTACAAGGCAGTGTAGTGACTTTACCGCCCCAGTCAGACACGTCCTAAGGACAATAATCGAACAAGCAAAGCAACCAAATGAACACAATAAAATAACGTACTCGCTAAAGTACATTCAGCAGCTCTTTCCCCCGCCTTGAGACAGGACTGGCACGCTACAATACTGAAAGTGTGCAGTGAGATGATTTGATGAGTGTAGGTTCCCGCATAGAGTTAACACATCCATCAGCTCAAAGACTTATTCCTTGACAAGAACGTTTAAGTTCGTTCTACTCTGAGCAAATACATGGTCCAGTGCATAATGACGTGATAACGAAAAGACTGTGCCCTCTTACCAGCCTCTCCTGGGTCCCCACCCAACACACGTTCCCTAAACTTTTCTACTGTTTGAATCCAAGGTTTTGTGTTTGATGATTTGTCTTTCTGTCTGGTTTCTTTCCCTTGGCATAATGCCACCCTGCCAAGAAAACGGCAGGGTTTCTTGTTTTTCTGGAAAGGTGAATATTACATTAAGTACTTAATATGTGTGCGTATACAAACCCTGACAGACGTGAATATGGAACGTGAGAGAATGACTTCATTTCTTCTGGAGATGCATACCCAGAGTAGGGCTGCTAGATCTTAGGTACTGCTGTGTTTAACTTCGGCATCGCTTGTCCTTTTGGATAACATACCCCCTAAAAGGGGCCCGGTGGTGGCAGCCATTCTAGCCGAAGTGCATGGGTCTCGCTGTGGCTCTGGTCCACACTTCCCTGAACGAGGCCTTTGCGTGTCTTTATGAAAGTGTCCGTTAATAAATAGGTTATTGTTTTGCAATTGACTTGTATGAGTTCCCTGTATATTTTGGATCATAAGCTCCTATCAGATATGTGGTTTGAAGGCTCTCTCACATAGCCTGCCTTTTATGGAGGGTTTATTTTGCTTCTGTTGCTTTTACTGTCAAATCTAAACAAATCACTGTCAGAAACAAAGCCAGTAAGATTACTTCTTGGGCTTTTTTCCTAGGAATTCTATTGTTCGGGGTCTTAAAATCAAGACTTTAGTGATTTTTTTTTTTGGGGGGGGGATAGTGTAAGAGAGGGGTCCAGTTTCATTCTTTTGCAAGTGATACTCAGTTTCCCCATCACCATGGATTGAACAGACTGACAGAGGTATACAGTGGGATAAGACAAAGATTAACTGACCATACATGCATGGGTTATATCTGGGTTCTCTATTCTATTTCATTGGTCCATCTGTCTGTTTTTATCCCAGTACCATTCTGTTTCATTAGTATACCCTGGTAGTGCAGCTTGAAATGTGACAGTTTGAAATATAGACAAGTGGTATATCAATAAATTATCAAGAGATGCAAAACATGCTAAATAAAATACTAGCAAACGTAAGCCAGCAACATATAAAAATTATATATGTGGGCAAG
Organism: Talpa europaea; assembly: GCF_964194135.1. Lineage (NCBI taxonomy): Eukaryota > Metazoa > Chordata > Mammalia > Eulipotyphla > Talpidae > Talpa > Talpa europaea. The sequence continues at coordinate 2,772,545 of NC_140080.1, read as the reverse complement.
TGAGATTTCTCAGAAATGAATTGTCAGTCCAATGTATGAAAGTCAACTAACACACCATATTACAGTGGATCCTTACCACATGGGCTTTTAACTGTGCAGGTACACTGACATGTGATAGATACAGATGAAGTGTTTGTTAACCGAATATTATTAGAGCTGAGTTGAGGAGGAGTCAAATATCATACACCCTGTGTGGTTTAAGGATCCACTGTACATTCAGAAACAGCATCTGAGGAAAGCCCAACAGCCTCTCATGGCACAATACGTTCTACATAAGAACCCTTCATCAACACGACAGAATTTCTCCCTAAAGCCAGGAACAAGACAAAGATGTTTGCTCTTGACAGTGCGCTCAATGTCTACTAGAGGCTTTAACCAGGGCAGTTAGGGAAAGAAAAGCAGACAGACGGTTAATAATTAGGAGACATACTATCAAGATGTATAGTATGTATATGCATACTATACATACTATACACTCTTCTCAAATTGGTCTACTGATTCAGTGGAACCCCTATCAAAAGCCCAGATAGGGACATTGACAAGGTAAATCCAAAACCTATATGGGCATAAAATGGGTCCAGAGTTGCCAAAATAGACTTGTAAAACCAAACCAGTTGAAAGCAACAGTAATCAACCCTGTGTCGTATTTGTGTAAGAACAGATACATAGATGCACAGACTCAAGAGTCCTACAATAACCCATACACCCTTGGTCTTGTCACCCTTGTGGGAAAATGGATGTTCACTGGAGAGTAGTCTGCAGCACACCTGGGGAACTACAGGCAACAGAATGAAGCTCAGCTCTTACCTCATAGATCAACATTGATCAAAGATCTAAAGCTGTAATATATCCAGGCAGAAAACCCTCAGCTTCAAGATCTAGGAACAGGCCATGGTTTCCTAGCTGTGACACCAAAACCAAGCAAGTAGTCAAGTCCTAACATCCAGAGTATAAAACGAACTCTTACAACTCAATTAACACAATTTGAAAATCAACAAAGCTTGGGCCTCCCCGGTGGTGCAGCTGTTGAGCGCAGCACAGTGAAGCGCTCCACAGCCTCTGCAGCGTGGGTTCGATTCCTGGGTGGCCAGGGAGCTACCCACATGGTGCAGCAGACCTCTCCTGTCATGCCCGCTGCTCCCCTCAGCAGTGCTTTCAGTCCATCTGCCTGTTCTGCTCCTGGCCCTGTCTCTGGTGAATCCTCTCGCCCTCCCGTGCCTCTGACCTGTACCCTGGTTCTTGTATAAAAATAAATAAATCTTTAAAAAAAAAAAATCAAAGCTTTAGGTATTTCTTCAGGCAATTTATAAAGAGCCAGTAGTACATGAAATAATGCCTCATGCCATCAGGCATTAGGGAAATGCAAATAAAAACCACGAACGTACTTCACACCCACAAACTTGGCTGTAATAAGACAGACATAACTAGTTTTCCTCAGTGTGTGGAGACTCGAGAACATCCATATACTACTGACAGGAATGGAAAGTGGTGCAGCAGCTTTGGAAAACAGTCTGAACATACCCCAGAAGGTAAAACATATTTTTTGCCCATACGTAACTGGTACACATGTTCGCAACATTGATCATACTAGCAAGAAGTGGAAACAACCCAAATGTCCATTAACTCATAAAATGTGTGTAATATTAGAGGGACAAAACAAGAGTTTTATGTTATAGGTGAAATATTATTTAGCCATAAGAAGAATATTCGTATTATCACAGAGATGAACCCTTAAGGCATTGTACTAAGTCAAGGAGGCCAGGCTTAGCAGTCAAGCACAACGTAATTCTACTAATATAAAATGCCCAGAATAGGCAGACAACAGAGAAAGCTGACTAGTGGCTACACTTCAGAAGGAGAAGTCTCTGGCCAAGGGGTATAGGGTTTCCTTTTGAGAGTGATAAATTTATACAACTTTGTGAATATACTAACCCACCGAGTATATACTTTTTGAATTTTATGGAACGTGACTATCTCAAAAACAAAACCAAACCAAAAAAAAAACAACAGGCAACTTGCAAAGTGACAAGCTAATGGAAACAGGAAGTGATCATCAATGGGTGAGTACCGCACTAGACGAAGGTTTTCTGGAAAACTTGTAAGGTACATGGTGCCACGGACAACACCTGACATCCTGAACACTAAGCACCACACCTCTCTCCTCTCTCTCCTCTCTCTCCTCCCCCGACTTCACATCCTCCTCTGTCATCTAAACACACAAACACACATACACACAGAACATCATGGTCAATGGAACAATACAGACATCATTTCCCCCCAATGGGTATGAAGAACTAAGATCATTTCCTCACCACTTATGAAGCATTTTTACCAGAAGGTAATAGGGATAGAGAATAAATAGAACAAAGCAAGTATGGAACCAGTCAAATACAGAATGTAGAACATGGTACAGTGCAAATAATCTCATTCATACAGAAGGGGAACTGTACACTCTAAATTGAGAGTTTCACAAATCACGGTTTATCTCCCTAAATGCCATCAACTAGAGCCACTGTACTGAAAAGCCTCAACCAAATTCAAGGAATGAACTTTCCTCTTCTCTGACTTTGGATTAACAAAGTCTGAATATTAAACGATAACATAGAGTCACTGTCAGTTTTGAGATGACATGCTGCCTAGGTTTTGCAAAAAAGCCCTTGTCTTTTCTACTAGTGGGGGTGAGAATGGTTGCACAGCTGTCTGTGGGGACTCCACTCCAGTAACATGGGACACAAAAGCAAAAATAAGCAGTGAAGTACATGAAGCCAAAAACCATGTGAACAACAAAAGCGGTTATTAAAACGAAAAAGCACCTTTCTGAATGGGAGACAGTGTGCACCCAACAGGGCTGAGACCCAAGATGTACGAAGGAAAGGAAGAAGAACTCAACCCAGAATGGGCGAAGAGCTAAGTAGGCGCTTCTCCAGAGAAGACACACAGCTGGCACAGGCACAGGAAACATGCTCACCATCATGACCGGCTGGGGAATTTGAATCGAAACCACAATGAGCTACCACCTCACTGCAGTGTGGAGAACGGGGCCTCCTGCACTGCGGGTGGGGACGCAGACGGCACGGAGGGGTCTCAAAGATGGACATTCACCAGGACCCAGTAATGCCGCTCCGACATGTCTCTCTGAGAAGGCGGAGCACATCCACAGGGATCATGCTCCATGTTCACTGTGGCACTGGCTCCCAGACAGACGGGTAGAGACTAAGACGTGGCGTACAGACAGCCTGGACTACCCATTTGTGACAACACGGATGGAGAAAGACAAGAACTGCATGATTTCACGCACAGCAATATGCAGAACCAAAACCAAGAAATAAGCACACTGAAGTGAACCCTAGAAAGCCTCTGCAACACAGAGGCCAGCGTGGGAGGGTGACGGCGAGGGGCCTGGTGGGCCCCGTGTGCTGGCGCACACACATAGAGGGGAGGGTCTGCGCTTTGGCTCAATGTTGTAAACCCACGTTACCTAAGATGCTAATGGGGACAGGTGTGGGGTTGGAAGTGAGGGGAGAGTCTGGTAAGATGGTGAGAAATACTGACGCTGGAGATGCTCAGTATAAAGGTCACAGGAGTGCCCCCGGCACGGCAGAAGGCCTGCCTGGCTACGACTTCCTTACCGTGACAGACATGCCCACAGCGATTGCTTGCCAAAGCAGTACCGGTCAGGCTTAGTCATGAAATAGAAATCTCAGAGGGGAATCTTTAGAGGAGGAACAGCTGGCTGGGCTTGAAGAAAAAGCACAAATCCATTTTTGGATTTTTCCCGCTGAGAGCGGCTGTCAGAACTCTCTGGGCTCCCAGTGCCCACATGGGCCGTGGGGGTTGTCAGGCTCCGAAGAGGCACACGTGCCTGTGAAAATGAGGACTCAGCAACTTCCATGTGAAGTTATCCTCTGTTCTTGGCAAAAAGTCCTAATTTTAAACTTCTGGTAGATACAGAGTAAAATTTCTACCTGATGGGACAGAAGAAACTTTAGATGCTCTAAGGGAAGTGTCTTTGCCGCTGTTTACGACCCTGTTTGTCATGCACCTCGAGTGCATCTTTTGTGTTGCTTTGGAGAATCGCCCTCAGTAGGAGTGGCCCAAAGCTTAAACTTCATCTGAATAATTACCTAAACCCCAAAGTTTTAAACAGCAATAAACGAAAGTATACTGGCAATATCAGCCCTTAAAATTAAAGCTTCGTATCTTGTGTATGTTTTACCCCCTATTTAAACCAGTTTAATTATTTTTTTTTGAGACCCTGGCCCTGACATTCACTGTTTTCTAATGCAAACTGAGACAATGTAGGCAAGTTCTTCAACTTGTACAGAATTATTACCTGCTGCTCTTATATTCCATTTCTGGTAAGGGCATTTCTGGGTAAGAAAGAAAAGCCTTTGGAGGAAAATACCAAAGATGTGTAACAGATTAAAATTAAATCTATTACAAAGACTCTGACAGAGTTGGCATGAGACTTCAAGAAACATAAAGAAAGGACTGACTCTCTTTACCAGTGCTGTAGTGGATGTGCAAGCAAACCTGTTCCAGGAGAAAGGCAGTGTTGCTGAGGTCCTGAGAAAAGCCGTTGCAGCCAGTGGGATCCAAGGCCTCCAAGGGCATACCTGCCAGGTGAGGCCGCACACGCGCAGCCCCTGAGGCTCCCCCCGACGCCTAGGAGCTGCAGCATCCACCTGCCAGTGCAGTGCCCGCTAGACCTGTGGCCTCCTAAGGGCCATGGGGAGCCCGGTCAGGCCTCAGAGCCAGAGACCCTGCGCTGCCAGGGCTGGTGGGAAGTGCCAGCTGGGGGCCTGGCACACTGTGCAGAAACAGCACAGGGTATCTGCACGCCCAGCGTGGTGGGTGCAGAAGGAAGGGGAGCAGTTCACATGGGGCAGCGCGGCAGGGGCTAGCACAGGCCGGTGCCCTCCAAGTGGCCCTTTGCACTTCCTGTAAGTGGCTGAGGTTAAAACAGCAAGAAAGATATTCCAGTACTTGGATGTGCTCAACGTTTTCAAGAGCAAACCCCTGTCCTCGTCCAAACCCTCATACTCCTGGGAAGCAATGCCTGCCCCAGCCACCCGTTCCTGGTGTTCGCTAGCAGTACTAGCGGCAGCGATGTGAGTGAGCTGAGACTTACACGGATGGTTGGTTCGGCTCTGTTTCCACAGAACGCGTACAGGCCACGTATTTTACCTTGGCTGTGTGTATATACAGGAAAGCCCCTGGCCCGGGATCCCCAAATGTCTCGCCACACCTCCTTTCTGTTTCAGATGCTGCAACGTGGAAGGCGCAGCAAGCACAAGGGCTGGCACTGCAGCCAGTGGACTCGCTAATATTCCCAAGTTTGAGGTCTGATGAGCTGTTGCCGTGGCCCCCGCCCTTGAACTCAGGCCTAGCCAGGGCCCCAGATGACCGTGCCTCAGTGCTGAGTGCCGGCTGGGGTCTGTCCCTGGGACTGGGGGTGTGCACATGGACCCCTGCAGCCCACTCTGGTGCAGGCTGGCTGCCCCCTCTGTGCAGATGTGCAAGGGCAGAGTCGGGGCCGCCCGCACCCCCACACTTACTCTTCGTTGAGGGAGCAGCGGCGGTTGGTGTGGGCGCCATACTTCCGCAGCGTCTCCGTGAGCTCCGAGTACAGCTGGTCGGCCAGCGGCAGGGGGATGCCTTCCCACACCAGGATGAGGACGACGATCACGGCGGCCTCGCACGCGTGGCCCGCTCGCTCCCGCACCAAGCATAACAGCTTCTCCTCACTGCAGCTTCTGCGCACCACCTGTGTGGGTCCCCGTGCCCCCCCAACACCCCACCCGCCCAACAGAACAGGGTCACTGGCTGCAGAGGAGCACACGGGCGCAGCACATGTGCTCCTAGTACGTCTGGGCACCATCAGGGCCCACAGCCAGCACCTGCGACTGGCCTTTGGGGATCCCACCTGTGGGGTGGGGGACAGGTATCCAGGTATCCAGCAAGTACAGCTGCTCCAGGCGGAACAACCTCTACCCAGAACTCGGGGCCCAATGAGCTGCCCTGAACCCAGAGCTGGGCGAGCCAGGCAGGCAGGCCTCCTCTAAGGGTGTTTAAAGGAAGGACTATCTCATAACGCTCTGGAGAAGCATCCTTCTAGGGGACAAACAGGCCCCGTCCTCCCTATTGAAGTCTTTCAACTAAGTAGAGTTTGTACATGATTGTAAAAGTAATCTAATTCAATAAACACAGTGACAATTCTTCCCACGGGCAGGAACGACTGTGCTGGGTAACCCAACTCTCAGGCTTGTGCGTGAGCCAAGGCAGCGGGCATGCCGAGTCACACTCACCCATTTAGCAATAGGACATCCCTGAGAGCTTTTGCCTTCTTTACCAGTATACACGACTCTTTCGATCCTAATAGCTTTCCCCTTCTGGCCAAACCTTAAAGAAATCCAGAGACACACATAAACACAATTAGCTAGTGAATCCACCAGGCAAGCAAAATAATGAACATTTGAGCATAATTTTATCCTATCACCACATCCTGAGAAATGGTTTATTTTTTAAAAACAGGTGTAAGCCAAGCAAACTGGATCCTAATCTTAATATATACTGATAATTGCAAAGCTGCACTGAATTTATGTGCTGGGTAAAAATAATAGCAACACTCAGTTTATACATATTTTCACAAAGCAAGCTTGCTAAATCCAGTCTTCCATTTGATATGCAATCTTTACTAGATTTAACTATTTTAAAACTTGGGGAATCATAGATTTCAGTTAGAACTATTCCTCAAGCAATCTCATACATTTTTTAAAAGGAGCTGGCAAATAACTAGTACCCAGCGATTTAATTGTATTTTCCCTTAAGACCAACATAGTACTTGCTCATAAAAATAGACGCGTAGAAAAAGTCACGGTCTGTGCCAGGCTACGGGATGATTAGTTAGTGAATTTCTACATGCTAATTTAGACATGAACAATCTGGAAATGGAGCAAGGACACTACGTTTCTGCTGCCCGGAACATCTCTAATGTATTTTAATAGCACTGCCTACCTCTCACAGAAAAGGCATCCTAGCATAGTACAGCTCAGAGCTGTGGACACCTATATCAAAGTCTCTCTGCATTGATTATCTCGCTCCTAAGAGTCTTCTACATGCAGGAGTAACTGCAGATTCAGGTACATACTTGCATACCTGTGTTGACAGCAAAGAAAAAGCAGCTATAAATAGAATCTGTCTCTATTTCTATTCAATATAACCCACTAGCCCTCAGCTCAGACTAAGGGACAACTTCCTTACAGGTGATACTCATGGCCACTCCAGGTGATGAACTCGGGGGCTCCTCTCTCATACCATGCTTCCCCCCCCCCTCCTCTCTGATACTGTCACCAAATGGGCTGCCAGCGTGGGGCCCTCTGCAGCGGTGCCAGCACCCTTTCCTGGCAGGCTGGCTAGCGGGTTCCTGTTCGTGCCTGGGTTTCTGCATCCGTCGCCAAGTGGGCAGCCGGTGCCAGCCTGCAGACTAATGGTGCCGTCAAATATTGTGACTCTCCGGTGAACGGCACAGTGTGTGGTGCTGGCAACCCTGGATAGCTAAGCCTGCTAATCATGACTCAATTTACAATTGTTTACTGCTTTGCTTGCGAAAGCTGGAAAAATTCTGACATGTACAAAAGGAGAAACGTTCATCTGCCCTGTGCCTTTGCGTTAATTACCTTTCTTCCATGATTTCTCTAATAGCTGCCACATTAGGACCTGCTCCTAGATGGGTATAAAAAGGACCTTCATCTTTTTCAATAATTTGCTCTGTTGAGATAATAGAAGATTATTATTTTAGACCTCAATTATACTAAATAGAAAGGCTATATCCACAAGCGTATCCCCCAACTGCACATTAAGGGCCCTAGAAGTTTTTTTTTTTTTTTTTTTTTGGTATTAGTTCACGTGACTGTCACTTTGGGGTAACACTTTACTCCTCCATAGGTGCACATGCTTCATTCCCCCTCCACCACACCTCCCATGCCAGTGCCCTGCCCCTTACTCCCTTCAATGTGACTTTAAACATTGTTTTCTTTGAAAGGAGTAAAGTGCTAGACTAATCTGTTAGAAAATGAAACAAGTATATATGCACGGCTGACTGTTGGATAAAAATAAATTACATTTCAGATACAGGTGAGAAATTATTGTAACACAAGTGGAATTAAAGCAGTGAGGGAAATTAGCATAAATTATATGTAATATTAACTACAATCCAATTTTTAAAAATTTTAAAGCTAACTGGAAGCCTGCCTGACAGCCAATTGGATGTTACATGGTTAAGAACAAAATGTGTGTGTTCTCTCCACCCTGGAGTATTGCTCACTTGGCTGGAAACCCACATGTAGTAACTGTTTTGTACATAAGAGCACTAAATCCAGACTCACATGTGTACCACACCTTATGATCAGAGATGCACTGGAGTGTGCAGGTCAAAGGGAAGGGGTTTGCAGATTACCAAAGATAGGACAGTGGGGAAAAAGGGTGAGCATGGTCATAACTTACCTAATACTAGCTATGCCGTTGCGGCCCTTCAGCCCAGAGAGGTGACTTGACCTGACCCCCCTCCATTCCCCTGTTAAACTTATTAAACTAGGGCCCCACCCATAAGGGGAACAACCCGAGGTTGATGGACTCACAGTAGCTTGTTTTTTCAAATACCTTCGGCTCTGTGCAATCTGAATACTTACGACCCCTTTTCTCTCTATATATATAAATGTACCCATCTGCAATCGTCAGCAAAAATATTTCCTTGGGCCTCCCTGGCGGCGCAAGGGGTTAAGCACCACACTATGAAGCTATTTGCAGCCTCTGCAGCATGAGTTTGATCCCCGGCCAGCCAGAGAGACAACCCACATGGCGAAGCAGACCTCTCCCGACTCGACCACTGCTCCCCTCAGCAGTGTGTTTCAGTCAGTCTGCCTGTTCTGTTCCCCGCTCTGTCTCTGGTGAATCCTCTCACCCTCCCGCACATCTGGCCTGTACCCCGGCTCTTGTATGTATAAATAAACAAATCTTTAAAAAAATACATTTCCTTATGCTAACAGACCTCTCACCTATCTTCAATTTTAATTCAAAGGTATTTGCTTAATAAGAAGAAAAGAGATACCTATGCACTTTCTAGCATTTAAAGAGAAAATAGAATCAAAGTACATATAAATTACACAGCATTTTGAGTATATAAATGGAGAAAAGGCATTTTCATGTGTATTCAGAACTTAGCATTATAATTTCCCCCAGGTCACTGAGACTTTCGATACTTTCCCCCTTATCTAGAAATTAATGCTATAAAACTACATTCAATATTGAATTGAGATGTCCTACATTTGCATATTTCTGGACTTGTTTTTGCAGATGGCAGTATTTTGTCACTTAATAGATGCTTCTGCTGCTTTGCTAAGTCTCCAGGAGATGAGATGCAAAGAGTTACATAGGTGAAGTGATCTACAACGGATATATTTATATTTTAAAGGGTCTGAATAGAGGGGAAATGAGCACGCATAAATGTGCTGACTTTTTTGGAAGAGTCAGACCTAAGCGCAGGTCTTTTTGTTCAGTGCAAGCATCTGTAATTTAAGGACAAGAAATATAGGCTTCAGATTTTTATGAACCAAATTGCTGCCAGCTTAAGCTTCTTTTCTTTTTTTAAAGAATAAAGCAAGCAAGGCCCCTACCTGAAGATGAATTTTCTAATTCTGGATAAACACTACATCTCAGCTCAATGCTGGCACTTACCTACACAGCTGCATGATGGGAAATCATACTGAGTCTTGACAGGTGTATCCAATAAATTTTTTATAGGTGTATCTAGCAATTTGGAAGGTGACTCTAAAAAATGATTGAGAACAGAACCAGCTGTTCTTTTGGTTGGTGTCTTTTCTAAAGATGGAGTTGCTTGCTGCTCTAAAGCCGGGGTGTGGCTGTCGAGGTCGGCAGCAGAGGTGTGTCGGGTCAGAACCGTGACTGGCCCCGACATTTCAACTTTGATTTGCTTCTGTGATTTGAGAGTGGGCACCTTGTGGTCAAATAGAGACCTGGCCTGCAACTGCTTCAGATGCTGCTCCATTGCTTCCAGACTGCTCCTCTGCTGCACGGTCTCACAGTGTGGCAGCAGCACCTCTTGCTTAGCTATCTTTTTCCACGTTTTGTTTTCTGGCTGTGTGGACATGGGGTGCATACAGGCATGGGGCTTGGATCCGGGCTCCACCTTAATTGGCCTGTGCATCTGCTGCTGGCCAAAGTCTGTTTGGGATGGCTGTGCTGGCTGCTGCTGCTGCCCTTGCTTCTGTAAGAGGTGCCACCTTAAAGCAGCATGCTTCTGAATGTCCTTGTGGGGAGGGGTCTGTGTGTGACTGCCCCCGGGGTTGGGCACAGGGAAAACATCTGTTTGGCTCTGTGCCAGGCCCCTGTGCCATGCGATGTGCTGGGCTGGCACATCTGGGTTTCGAGCTTTGCATGCCTGTAGAGCAGAAGCCTGGTAAGGCTTCTGCTCGGATTCTTGAAAGCACCTAGGAACATCTTGCTTGGAAGTCACATTATTTGGAAAATATTGCATGTGATGCAGGTTTTGGGTCTTGTGTCCTGCAAACAGTTCAGAGGGGATACTCCGTTCTTTATGGTCTGGAGCTGAGTACGTACTGTTTGAACAAGAAATCTGAACCTGGTTGGCATTTGATTTCAGGATCTGCCCGTAGGGAGAATTGCGATTATTCAAACTCTGAGCTTGCTCCAGTCCCATCTGGGTGTGTGGGGCCTGGAACTCGTTTGATTTTGAATACTGACGCTCACCACAAAAGCTCTCTTCCACCTTCACGTGCCTAAAGAAAGCTCCATCTCTTTGCTGGTCGTTGTTGCCTTGTGAATAAGGAAAACTCTGGGGCATTTGTTCTTTATTCTTCATCTGTGAATTTTGCTGCTGCTGCTGCTGCTGCTGGTTTTGACAGAGATGTGAATTCTGGGGCAGTTGTATTTGTGCCGCCTGCTTCTGAGGCTTGTGTGGCAGAAGGTGTGAGTTGGAGAACAGCTCTGTCTCTGAAGCCTGCGGAAGCAAGTGCTGTTTGAAGGTCGGGGCAGGGAGCTTGTCCATTTGGGGTTCTGGTCTTTGTTGAAAATGAAATCTGGGGGTGCACAGTGACTGCACATGAGCTTCTGGTGAAGGGTCTGAGTTGGCAAAGTGCACCGGGGCTTTCGGAAGGTGGAGCTGCTGGTCCCCAGCACCCTGAGATTGCCCCTGTTTCATCTCCACCGGGTGCCTCTGAGGCTGGTGCTCCGGCCCCACGGTTCTCTGGGTGTTCGAATGCACCAGGAGCCCCCGGGGCAGGCTGGAACTTCCAGTGTATTGTTTGGAGGTGACCTGAGGGGAGGGAATGGACTGGTAGGGAAGGGCAGAAGGCAGGGAGGCCTCGCTACCCTGTGGGTGGGACTCTGCTGGGTGAAAGTGAGGGGCCTTCAGTTCAATCCAGCCTGGCTTCAGGTAGGGCTGAGCTGGGAGGCCCCGATCTCCAGGCCGCTCCTCCTCTCCATCCTGCAGCTCATCTTGCTCTGTGCATCCTGCCTGCGACTGCTCTCTGCCATCGGCGGGCACCGGGTGACGCTGGACATGTTCTGACCTGGGTCCCGTTTCCTCAGAACATGACGAAGCAGTCATCTGGGCTGGGGCCCAGGAGTCACTCTTGGGGACGCAATTATTCTGCAGCCTTTCTGGAAGCATCCGAGAGGGGGTGGGCACACGGGGGCCCTGAGGCAGTGGTGCCTCGGCGGGACTCTCCCTCTTCACTTCCTGTACGAGAACCACGTTACTTTGGTTGGGGCAGTGAGGGTGTCCCTCTGAAACGTCCTCCTTCTCCGTGCGTTTTGCTTCTGGAGGAAGCAGAGGAGCCTGTGGAAGGGGCGCAGGGGGAGAAAGGAGCCTTGGTGGTGGAGGTGGTGGTGGGGTGGAGGCAGAAATGGAATCCTTAGTGAACACTGAGTCCTGCTTGAAGTAAGCACCATTCGTTTCGTGTTGCTGTGAAGATCGCCTCGCCGTGCTGAGGCTGCCGCCGGTCCCTGTGGGGAACTCGCCCCCCAACGCGGGCCTGGCGGTCACTGGAACGGCTGGGGCGTCCTCGTTTTCTGCAGGAGACGGGCAGACCTGGAAAGCGGCTGCGTGTTGTTTTGCTGTCTCGAAGGGGCAGGTCCTGGTTGTGGCCGCGGGATCCCCGGCATCGGCTTCGCCGGCCAGGGGCACCAGCCCCGCGGGTTCGGGGTGCAGCCGTGGGCAGGCGGGCTGCGGGCAGCCGGCGGGCCCTGAGGTATGTGACGGGGGAGAGAGGTCACAGGACAACTCGCTAGGAGCCTGCCTGGGAACGACTTGGATGTGAGATGGGGTTTTCTGCACCGCAATGGAAACACAATCTGGGTAATATTGAGACAGCGTCTTCTCCAGGAGTTCACCTTCCGCGTCCTCCACGGAGGAGGCGGGAACTGTAGCACCGTTAGGCATTAGCACCGCCTTGTTCTGGAGCAGGGCCACGAGGCTCTTGTCGTGCTGGGCAGCCCCCTGCAGCAGGGGATGCTGGGGGGCGCCGTGGCCGAGGGCGCAGAGCCCCGCCAGGTCTTGCCCAGCGCCCCCCCAGGGGGCCTGCCTATCACTCAGGGCTGAGGCGGAGGGGCGCCCGCCGCCCTCGCCGCCGCCTCTCCCTGGGCTTTCCCCGAAGTTCGCGCTTTCTCCATTCGCCTTCTGGTCTGGCCTCAGCTTCTTGCTCTGGTGGAGGCCGGAGAGCGAGGGCTCGCTGACCGTGCGCTTTATCCCGCCGTTCTGCAGGCACCGGGGCAGCCCCCGCACCGCCGGCAAGTCAGGGCTCGCGCGGCGGAGCTGGCTGCCCTTCGCAGGGGGGATGCCGGGCTGGCCCGGGAACGCCGGCCATGGGGTGTCTCCGTTCACCTCCCGCTGAGGGCTCTCCGCAAAGGGGCTTCCATTCTGGAGCCTGGTCGCCAGGGCTTCGGTCTGGCAGACGGGCGAAGGCGAAGGCGTCGGCGTCAGGAAGGGACTCAGTCTGTTGCCCTCCACATGGCTGGTTCTGTGCTGTTCCATCAGGCTTGCTTCGGGGCCATCCACAGGGCTGCCCTTGGAGTGAATTCTGCAGAGCACAGAAAGGACAGGGTGTTAGTGCAAACCCAGGCCCGTGGCACGTCTTCGAGACCAGCCTTGGCGCTCTCGTGCCTGTTTCCCGTTGCCGGGAGCTGCGCTCACACAGTGATTCTGGACTCCAGAGCAGCTCCTGGCAGTCGGTGGCCATCTGTGGTCACGGAACACAGATCGTCAAAATCAGCTAATGAGGGACAGAATGATTCCAGCTTCCTTCTCAAATAATCCCCTTTAACAAAGGAAGACCACCCCATCCTGCCTTCCCCAGCGCCTGCATCTCCGGCACAGGCATTGCCCCGTCACCAGCAGACCTTTTGACTTCCCTTCGGACTATTCCTTCACTCATCCTCCCGTCCCATCAGTAGCTAGATCTTCTGTCCCCTGCCCATTACCTACGGCAGGGACTTCTCCAAGAGGCCTCCCCCTGCCTGGCCTGGCCTGGTCTGTTTCGAGTCCTTCAAGGCTCCTGCTAAACAGCCCTCACAGGAATGTTGCAGGGAGCCGCTGTGGTGTCACGGCCTCCTAACACCCTGTGCCGCTCCACTCCGCTGCATGCCTGGCACACCCCACGGACAGGGCAGGGCTGAAAAGGGCAACTTTCAGATGCCCTTTCTAGGTGATTCTAGGGTTTCCTCTACGGTCGAGGAGTCCTGCCTCTCTCTCTCACACACACACACACACGGACGGACAACACAGGCAGTGCTATGCTTTCTTTCCCCTCTTCCCTCTCACATGCACACCCCAATGTAATGGCAGCCTGGAAACACCCAAGCACAGTGAGCTACTCATAGCCCAGTGCTGCTGTTTTGTCTGCCCAGACAACTCAACTGCCTCTTGGCCCAGGGGCCACAAAGCATCTCTCTAATCTGTCCCGGGCATCACCTCCCCTAGGATACCTTCTTTGATTTTCCAGGAGAATCCATCACCCTCACTTCTGTGCTGCGTCTCTGCTCTCAGATCCGCTGCTGATCACATCTCCTTTGTTTAGGCTCTGACTGGACGATGAACTCCTTAACGACACTCCATTGACCTAACATCCAACCCGTTTCATAAATTAGCTTATCTTTACTATCCTTTCTTCATTCATTCAAAGTTGTTTCAGACCAGTGGGGTGGCGATTTCAAAGACCAGATGATAAAGAAAGCAGGGATAGCCACAAAAAACATCAACGACCTATTCTCAGCACCCCGCTGCCCCATTTGTGATACTGTCCTTCTTCCTTTTTCCCAGTTTTTCTAATTGCATTCATTTTAAGGATAATATGTAGAAAAATCAATTATTTTCCCTTTCATCCGTAAAACACAGCTCTATTAAAAGTCATTGCTTATTAACCAAAATAAGTGAAACAGAGAAAAAAATATATAAATATTGCAAAGCAACACTAAGTTATTATTATAACATAAGAAGACTGTACAGTGGCCAACCAAGAACAGCGATGGAACACTGTTACAGTTCATGAGAATTTGTAGCTGAAGAAAACAATCAATAGCCTCAGCACAGAAAGGGAACAGTAAGTCAGAAGCATTAGTGGAACTGGACACTGTAATGGAAAAAATATTTTTAAAGCACCATGAATAAATTTAAAAGGAAATGTTAAGAATGACCTATTTGAATAAGACTTGAAAACAATACTGAGGGATATACAAACATGAAAACTAAACAAGCAGGAAACTGTAATATGTCCTGGGATAGTTGTCAAGTTAATCTACTCATTTAATGTACTCTCAATAAATACACTAGCAGAATGTTTTGACAAATTAAAGAATCTGAATCTAAAGCTCACGTGGAAAAATAAACCAACTGATTCACTAGGAATAATCTGTGAAAGAAATGTAATGGGGCCTGGGCAGGGCAGTTGCCTAATTAAAACCAAGGTAACCAGCAACATAAGCTGTTCTATGAAGACTGGCCTGTACCTGCCACCAGCAGACAGCAGGTACTGGTGAGAATGATGGGACGGAACAGGATGTTTAGAAATAGAGCCAAGCGCAAAATATGGTGTGAGATACTGATGCATCTCAAAGACATAAAGGATATGGGAACAACTGGATACTCTTCTGGAAAATGATAAAGTTGTGTCTACCCCTTACATCTTGTATCAGAATGATTTCTACATGGATTTAATATTTGAATATGAAAACTCCCACCTCTAAAATTAAAAACATAAAATATACTAATGACTGATAAGTTGTTTATAACAAAAAAAATCTAGAAACTATAAAAAGTTCAAAAGCTCAGTAACATTTAGATGTGCGTGCAAAAATAGACCTATAAGCAAAGTTAAAAGTCACACAAAACTTTGCTTACTCTATAGAGCTCATACAAATTCACAAGGAGAAACCAGCCAAAAGCGAAATGAGCAAAGGACATGGACAATTCACAGGAAATGAAAAAGAAATTGCACTGTAATATGTCAAAAGATGTCCAGCATCATTGGAAAAATGCAAACTAAAACCACAAGATCATTTTCTCTCAAACTGGCAAAGATCAAAACGTTTGATAATACACTATGTTGGCTAAGCATGTGTGGGGCATGAACACCCTCCTGCATGCCTGGGTCTCAGACACCAAAACCAAAGCCAATAGCCTGAAGGTCAATTTGGCAACACCTACACCATTTCATAGGCACTTCCTCTGACCATTTAGTTTAAGAATTTACCCAACAAATACAAACACAGCTCATATAGATGCTGAGTTGCAAATGCACAATCTTCTGTAACAGCAAACTGGAAATACCCTATGTTATCACATGGGACTATTTCCAAATAATTTAATGACATAAAGCAAGTCGCAGAATGGCATCTATAAGAATACTACAACCTGTTTATTTACAAAAATAAATACAACAGCACCTCTGGGAGAATACAGAACAGCCTGGCAATGACCTCTTTCCTGCAGGAAAGGGGTGGGAGGCCAGAGGACAGGACTGGAGGACTACCAGTCACTGTTCGATTTTTGGAAATCTAAGCTTGTGTATTAATTAATAGGTAAATAAAATTAATAAAAGCCATAGTTCCTATAGAATAAAGATGAAAATTGTGTGAAGGATAGAATTAAGACTCCTACTGTAAACTTAATGTGCTATACATACAGGTGCTGATTTCCTGTGCTGTAGTCCTAAAACCTTTGTGATGTTATAAACCCGTGTGTCTTCAATTAAAATATAAGACCTAAGTGTGGACTGAAAAAAACATGAAATAAAACAGTATTTATCACATGTTGAAATGAGGCTTTCTGGGGTATATTAAGTGAAACCTGTCATTAAATGAATGTCATTTCTTTTTACTTGTTTGGATGTGATTACTGGAAACTGTAAAATTCCATGTGATTTACATTGTATTTCTAGTGGACAGAGCTACATGAACATATGAAATCATCCATAGCCCTTAATACAAAACCTTTAGTTCTAGAGTCATGACAACTGAGTCGTAAAGTCTTTGTGGTAAGGGGCGTCTCTAAAATTAGAAATAAGCCTGGACAAATCCTTCACAGACCAGGTCAACTAGCATTCCAAATAATAATAATGAAAAAAGCTTAAAAGCTGAAAATCAATTCACTTATAAAGCAAACCGAGGCATTGACATGTACACTCATGTACAGATTTATATGTTATAAATTGGGTAAAACTCTCAGGCTCCATCTATGATTTATATTGTCCCACTTAATTTTCTAGATGTACGGTATTTTAAGCATTTAATACATTATTCTCTATTATGACCCAAGCCACATAATGTGGACATTCTTTAAAGTGTCAAGGACAAAATTACAATAGATGGAGTTTGCAAATCTTTTATGAGCATAATAATAGTTCCTATGAAGAAATGAAGGTGTCTTACTGTGAGATTTATCTCAATATGGAGTTTTACACACAATAGCCATTTTTAAACACTAATTTAAACTTATCAGAACTATTTTGTCTGTGACAGCAAATTCTTTTACTGAGTATTGCCATCGGCTGTGAAAAGTTAAAATGGTTAACTTTTTCAGGGAAGCCAGGAAAATTATGTGTTATCTTCCATTTTAGGATGAGAATAATTTGTTAATTGAAGATGACTTGTTATTACTGTGAACCTGATTCAG
Organism: Talpa europaea; assembly: GCF_964194135.1. Lineage (NCBI taxonomy): Eukaryota > Metazoa > Chordata > Mammalia > Eulipotyphla > Talpidae > Talpa > Talpa europaea. Next base: position 2,755,339 of record NC_140080.1, on the reverse strand, counting down.
AACATTTCAACCAATGACGTGCCACTGCAGCAGGAGAACGGAGGATTTCCCTTGACTTTGCTCTGTCCTGAACGCCACACTTGGTTCATGCACACCCTGGAATTTAACATACCCCATCAACCCTGTGCAAAGTACTCTTTCAGTGCTTTCTGCCGACATTGGCAAACACTACTTATTTTTAATAAAAAAAAGGAAGGAGACCTGCTCTCATTTTGGCCACTGTAGAAAGACTTCATGCTGTAATTTCCAGGGTGTCACACAAAGTTTCTTCAAGCCTACGGAAAGTTGATAACATACACATACAACAAAAAAATCTTCCACGTTTTTTTTGGGGGGTGGGGTGGGGGGAAGATGTGTACCTACTAATCAGTGCAAACAGTTACTAAGCTACTTTAGAAGTTTAGGGGGGGGAAGAAGCCTTTCAAAGTTTACGCACTTCAGATGAATGTAAATTTTGGCTATGGAAATATTTTTGTGTGACATCCCTTTTGCTTCTCACAAACTAAGAACATACTTTTTATTCACCCATTTTTGCTCTTAAGACTGATATCAGAAATATTTTGTTGATTTTTCAATGATGATCACCTGAAATTTATAATGCCATAGCAATGTTACTTCAACAAAAACCATCAAAAAGGGAATAATTCGATTTCTTATAATTGACTTTTGATACGATTGAGATTAAATATACTTTTATCCCATAGTAGAGAACAATTAATTGTGACAATGCAAGGTACGAATCCAACACTGTTTCCTTGTGCAAGTGAACAGTCTAATACTTTGTAAAGTAACGCCAACTCTTAGAGGTCTGTAATAGTTATTTATGCCGAATGAAACTGCAAAAGAGTTTATAAAATGGTATCCGCAGAAATCAGGATATAGACTTTTCATTTGAGAAGACTCAATTCTGAATAGGGTGACAATGACTCAGTAAGAGGATACTGACCAATCAAAATTATGGCACCCTGTTCCCTCAAGCTGTTTGGGAGTTTGCAGTCAAGGGCACAGGTGGAAGGCGTTTGGTAGAGCTGGAGAGGACAACAGGTCAGCTGACCTAGGGAAGTTCCGCTCCACACTTCCCACTGAACTTTGACTTGCAAATTATAAATGAAGAGTAAGCTTCAGTCAAGTCCTTTAGGAGATGCCCTAGGGTCATGGCTGACTGCAAGTTGTCAACCTCCAGCTCCACAAATTCCTGGAGGTTCCACAACCTGTTCTCCCCAGCTGTTAGGAAGTGGCTCTGAGCAAGTCTCTGTGAGAGCTACCAAGATAGCAACAAATCACATATTTTCTTTTGGCACAGAATGAAAATCGGTTCCAGAATGTGACTGGACAAAGAGGTCTGGTTTATGGAATTAAAATTCTCACAAAATTACTCATACTAGGATTACGTCTGAACCTTTTGAAGGGCTAAGAGCCTTTACATGAGATATGTATGTGTGATGTACGGGAAAAGAGGTTTTTGCTCCATCCTCATTCTATAGATATGAAAAGTGAGAAACTGGCGCAAAGTTAGGCATCAAACTAGCGACTCCCAGAGGGGCCACTCCACAGAAACTCTTCCTATCACAGAATATTAAGAAGAAAAACAGGTATTTAGGGCATGGACTATGGAATCTCCACAGTTCCTCTGACCCCTTCGTGCCCACCTTTCTAGACTACCTTTTCAGCACTGGGCTGCAGACAATGTTTCCACATAACATTGGAGGACAGTCGCTAACCCTGTGGTCAGAGAAGGCAGCGTGGGCACTACCGCGTGTGCTGACACAGAGCCAGAAGGCAGGTGCTGGCCCCAAGCCAGGGAGGCCACTTCGGGCCAGGCAGAGAGAAGGCAGCGGAGGACGCACCGCATGCCCATCAGGGGAATGCGCGTCCCACTCAAAGTCAGTTTGTAAAATTCCCCCCTACTACTAGGCAAGTGCAAATCAAAACCACATGATACCATCTCACGCCTATGAGACTAGCTATTACCCAAAAGGTAAGAAATAACAAGTGTTGGAGAGAATGTAAACTGGGCAACCGCTATGGGAAACAGTGTTGGGGAGTCCTCAAAACCCTGCAAATAGAAAATGCTATGATCCAGTTATCCTACTTCCAGGGATTTACCTGAAAAACACAAAGAGGCTAATTTGGAGAGGCACATGCCCCCCTATATTAACACACCACAGCACTATTTACAATCAGAGAACTGGAAACAACCTAAGTGCCCATCAACTGGTGAAAGGATGAAGATGTGGTCCACACACACAATGGGACACTATTCAGCTAAAATAAAAGATGAAATTCTGCCATTTGTGACAATATGGATGAACCTCAAGTACACTGGGCTGGGTGAAATAAGACGGAAGGACGGAGTGGGGAAGGAGGTGGACAAATGAGGTTAAAGGGGACGACAGTAGGGTGAAGGGCAGATTCGGACTCTGAGCAGTAGCCTGACACAGCATTAAGGTAGCACACGTTCTTCCGATGTAGCGTATACTGATCCACAGTGATGTATAGCTGAGATGCATGTTACAACTCAGTGTTTCTTTAATGAAAATCTTAAATTAAAGGGTGACAAGGGCTCATCATCCATACTGACCACCATCACTGAGGCAGAACGGGGCCGAGTGTCACCCCGGGTCAGTAGTGTCGAGCTTGGGGAGGCCGTGCAAAGACTCGGTGGTGGGCGTTTCTAAGCAAGTCATGCCCAACAAAGACAGACGGGAGCTTTTTAGACGTTTGAACCCTTAATCTAGAACAAGACACATCATGTTTATCTGCCTGACTATCAGTTATCTTTGCTAATCAAATTGCACAAAGTTGCTCACTCACACAGGATTTTCGTTATGAAGCACTGCACGAGGGTCCAATAAAAGCAACAGGTGGCCTATACTTTCAGAATGAACAAAATAAAACACTCAGATTCTAAACCAGCTTTAGCCTGAAGAGGTGGTTTTTAAAATTATTTACCTAAGTGACAGATGTTAATTAAATCACAACTATAGAAAAATGTTGTGGTTTAACTCTCACTGGTCATGTTATTTTTGTGTATCCCTTTATTCTAGGCACAGTCTTATATTCCCAGGAAGCATGGCCTTCTAAGGCACTGAAATGACTAGGTCTATCTCTTGGAAGTACCATCACTATTTTTGAAAATTCTAAAGGTTAAATTATCATCCGGTAATTTAATATGAATAGGAGCATGCATAATATGTTATGGCCACCCAATGATTTCATTGGGCTGGGCTCCAGAATAATATTGAGAGAGAATTTTAACTAAAAATGCCATTATTACTTTATAAACAACATCTTTGTCTACAGATTTACAAAGTATGTTGTTCAGTTCAAAATACTGACCTTTGACTATTAACTAGTATTTTGGTTTCCTAAGGTCAATAGAGGTTTTAGCTGTGCTTTTCCTTTGGCATTTGATTTTGCTCCTTCTCCCGCCTGCCTGACAGTCATTTATTATGAATTCGAGTCACATAGGCAGCATCTGTGAAACAATTACTGCGCCCAGGACTGACTCTGCAGTCTAATCCATCATAATTATGACAGGCCTCTTTGAAGACGCCACGATGCATGACTTAAAAATAGCACATTAGTGTGCAAATGGATCGCGATCTCATTCCACCAATATGCATTTAGGGTTGTAATTTAGCTCGACACCATTTGACTCTTGAATCTCTCAAGAATGGTAGCGGTAACTCTCACCGCATAAAGCTGTAGATGATGCTCAAAATTTGTGAATAGGGCTTTCTGGTTTTGCTTTTATTTTTTTGGTTTATTGATTTTGTTGGTGGTGAGCTTTTTACTGCTCTAAAAGAAAGCATATACATCATTTAAATTTCATGTCAGCTTTTTTCAAGGAGAGAAGAGTCAATTTTAAGATCTGTACAGTTGCTGTACTATAAAGCAGTATGTTTGTGTCTATGAAAAACCCTTGAAACTTCACATTCTAATATTAAGAGATATAAAAAAATACTCCCCCATCATCAGGAATCCCTTTGATTGATATGTGCACATCACTGGCAGGAAATGCTGACTTCTGACCTGCAGAGGCCATATCTGCTCAAAGTCATTGTGTGTGAATATCGCCACGGGAGATACTCACCTGCGGCCCGTGCCCAGCACTGATTCAGGAGTTAGGGCCTGACTCGTTCTGACACAGTAAACACAGTTAAAGGCAGCATGTCTCACCACACCCGCTGTGTGGATGGCACTGCTCTCCAAAACTATTCCAGATGCTTCCTACTGCAACAGGATAGAATGCGCGTCAATTAAGCATGGATTTCAATGAATGTGCAAGATGGTGGGCCGCGGGGGGGGGGGGGGGTGGCCTGCAGTGTCCCATGGAAAGGCTGTGCGGTCTTCCCACAGTGCCGCTGGGAACCTGGCCCTCAATGCCCTTGGGACCCCTTCCTTGGGCCTGACTTTCTGACTCGGTACGTGACATTTGTGTGGTTGCCAGCACGACTCTGGGAGCAAGCCGGATGCTTTTCATCAGGCATTTCTAGTGAAATTTAAAACTATTCTTCATCAATTGGGTATTAACAGTACTTTAATGGAAAACTGTCAGTCCCAAAGCTGTATTTTTAACAGTGTGAGGTGCAAAGGAAATTACCCCATACCCCTCTGGGGTCTCCCAAGTTAGCAAGGAACAGAACAAGCATCAGGCAAGCTGAGAAGAGAAAAGGCCGTGTAAGGTTAAGAATGACATGTGTCCTCCTGTAGACCTGGAGCGACCCAGCATGGCTGAGTGAGGCACCCATGTGGCTTTAGATGCTGCCTGCAACAGCTTAGCTAGGACAAGGAGTTTGGGGGAGCAAGGAGGATCCCCTTGGGGGTGCTTGCTTGGGAAAATGAAGGTCCATGGATGTGCTTTGCGCCTGCCGTGTGCGATGCTTACGGGGGTCCTCGTCAGTTTATTCATGATTCTCCGTTCAGGCTATTTAATGCCAACGACTGGAGCTTTAAAATTTGCTTCTTATCTTAAAGTAACAGTCCAGACAGACCTTAATAATGCAATGATTATCTGAGGGAGGAAAAGCAGGAGGAATGTAACTGAAGATTAGAGAGGAGGCTTAGGGGCAAGTCTTTTCTTAAGATGTGGAGACTAGAAGTCAGCCTGCCTACCGCCTTCCGAGGCAAAGGTGGGTCTGGTTTTCCCCCTCAGTTCTCAGTATCTGCATATCTGTTTGGATCACAGTCCTGGGACTGTTTGCTGAATTTAGGCTTCTTCCTGGTCAATCTCTAACTCATACTAACCTAAAGTGTACAGAGGAAAAGTTCATCCCAGCCATAAATGTAATTTCTCCCATAAATATAACAAGTATTCACACTTCTCAGCTGCATTCCACTCCTACCACTAGGATGACTAATGGTGATTTGGTCCTTCTCTGTGGGCATTCCCTAGGATGTGCTGAGACACTCCAGGATGTACTTGCCAGGATACACTATTTCAGTGCTTTACATCCTCAAATTTTAAATGCATGCAGAAACCACTACAGTTGCTAGGACTTGGTGCTGCCAACACCCTATCTGAGAATCTATCCAGTGGGCAAGCACACCCCAAAAGAAAGCACTGCTAGGATGGAGACTCTGCAGGCACAGCCGAGTGGCTGCTGATGAAAGATGAAGGACGACAGATTTCCCACACTAGGCAGTGTGCATAGATGTCGCTGCAGGCCCTAGAGGAACCAACCAATTCACTGTCCAAGTGAGCCCGTGTCTGGACCCCTGCCCCAGACACGCATCCAGGGGCCCATGCGTGCCATGGACCAGAACAGCAATACCCCATGCCCTCACCTTGCTCAGGTGAACAAGGTGCCTGAAGTTCTTTCACCCTTAAAATCGAGGCAGGGGGAGATATGCAGACTCTTAACCCAAAGCCAGAGAGCAATTGGGGTTGAATTGGGAATTTTAAGATAAACAGGAGTGAGTTTCAAAGATGTGATGAAATTGTTCTACTATCCAAAAGACGCTTGAAAATGATGAAATCTATGCAAGACGCCACAGGAGAGTGGGGTGAGGTGAACCCTCGGTATGTTTGAGGGCATTTACAGGAATAAGACTTTTACTAGTGTATCTTATAAGGTCTGATTTTTCTTATAAGACAGCTCCTAAGTCCAACAAAACAGTTTCTAGTGATATATAAGGACTATATGTACCCTGTGGCAGGGCTCACAGTCATTGAGTGGTTTTAGATAATGACAGTGGTAGTCATGAACATGACCTACAATGTATTCCTCTTCTATTAGCAAATACGTCCAGGACATCTCCTGTGCACTGGGTACTGCTGCCCTGGAGAAAGAAGCCAGCCAACTCTGCACTCTCAGACCTGACACTCCAGTGGGGAGAGAAGCAAGAAACACAGGACTAACTGCACGGTGTGATAGAACACGCTGAGTGCCAAGAGTCCCGGGGGAGCAGGGCCAGGCATGGGGGACCAGGGAGGGTGGCTGGGTGCTAACTGAATTGCACACAGTAAGTCTCACTGAGATCTGAACAGTCTCTTGGATTCGAGTCACATAGTACATGCCCAGTTCACCAAAATGATCTAAATTGATGCGTTAATGCCGTATTACTGGATATGCCATTTCATGTCTTCAGCCCTAAAATCGAGATTGAAAAACAAGCCAGACTACCAAGATACAGTTGTAGTATAATCAACTAGGTTGTCGCAGTTCCAGGCACGCTAAAATATTAATGTGGAGCAAACTAACAATATACTAGGCTACCGACACAATCTCCTGAAGTAGGGATCCTTGACACCCGCCTTCTGGCAATTAAGAGCTCATTTTGTATCCCAGAGTCTGTACCTTCTCCCAGGTGCTATGCCCTCTCCCATCACTTCCAGGGCCCCCCAGTGTGTTCCTGACAAGTTGTACAATCGTGAGTGGCTCCATCATCACACCAACTTCTACTGATCTGCTGTAGTGAGCCAAGACAACCCAGGCATGTTCCTTCTCCCCGTTTCTGAACAATGCTGTGGTTACTTTGCACAGTGTTATGAAGTTATTCTGAAGTGAAATAAGTATTTAATTTAAAGAGTAGTCTCAGAGATGCAATTAGGCCCATCACCATCAATCACTACAGCACAGCTCAAAGAGCCCCACCATTAGTTCAGATGTTAATGCAATGACTTCAGTTCATGGGGGCAAAGGGGGTGGAATAAACTCTAGCAGGTAAAGCATTAAGGAAGAAACACAGTCTCGTCCTGCAGAGGGGTAAATGGGGGGCAGAATCGCTGTTCATAGGCACCCTGCAAAGCCAATGTTCCATGAACAGCAGACGCTGGAATACCTGACCTCTGAGGAACGCGGGAATTTTATACAGCTCTAAAGTACATATGGATCTTGATGCAGGGGAGAACCTGGGCTCTAAAACAACCTGACAACCTGCTGGAGAGCACAAAGCCCACCCTAGAGCCAAGGCCCGGAGTGTGTGCAAGTCTTACACAACTTCTAATCCACCATGTGGAACTGAGCCATCTTCCTTATGTTTTCCAATTAGATTACAGATTAATTATTCAAATTCTTCCCCAGAAAAGGCTTTATTTAGCTCATAATCTCCTCAGTCTCAGTGAAGTATTCATAAATGGCTACAAAGTCACATACTGAAATAAGAGTTTTGAAATCGCACCCGATGGCTCTGTGTGAACAGTAACGCTTTTTCATGATGACTTTACAAGGAGCAGTCATTCACTTAATGCAACAGTGATTTTCATCACATGTACTTTTAGGAGATAAAGATTTTAAGAGTCAAGAGAGTAATAGTTTGCAGATTAAAAACTGTGTACACACCACCTTCGTGATCTCTATAGCCCCATTTGCACTCAAGAAAGGCACTCCCAGGTGTCCAATACCAGATCAATAAAGATGAACAGGAGGCTGAGGGCTGCCCCAGGTTTTTATATACTAAGTGTAAGTAACAGATATAAAATCAGAGTTGAGAAACTGCAGTAATGTACAGATCCCAGCTAAAGATAATATTTAACAGAAAAGGTTTTATAATTATTTTCTATATAGCATAGTAAAGAAAAATCATTCTATTGAAGATTTCATAAACCTTGAAGTAAACAAACCTTTGATCACATGATCACCACAGAATCCATTTCTTTCTAGAACCTTCCAAATATGCCACATATCAGTACTGTGTCAAACACAATGTAAGATAACTTGGAAGTGAGATTTAAACGTCAAGTGAAGACGAAAAGGGAAATTCAGACTTCCAGCAGAGATTTACTTTGCACTAAATTATCCTGGTGGGTCTTTACTTGGCCCCAACACCCAGAAAATGGCTCACCTGCCCACATAAGCTCAAATCTCCAGTTCAGAGACCGGTCTGCCCTCGGCCACCATGTGGTGACCACATGCCGCCGGGGAAAGAAAACACATAAATATGCAAAGCACTATACATCGCTGAATCGCAGCACTCGGGGAGAAGAGAACCTGAGTTCCACGGGTCCTTAAACACGTTCTTTGCATTCAACAAAAGACCTAATTCCAGCATCTCCACAGAACTGGGGCACTAACGGGGTACAGCACCACGACACCCAGGGGGTAGTTCGCACGGACGGAGCATTGCGTGGCCCCTGAAGGCAGGCATGCTAAAATGCAGAGTGCGGGGTGTTTGAAAAGAGCTTCAAACTAACGCATCAGTGAATGATCCAGGTTTATGGCATTTTTCACAGAAAATAGAACATCTCAGAGAGAAATCTGACAGAATATCTGTAAGTTTACTGCCCTAACTTGGGCCAATCCATTACCTCCAGCCTCCAGTCACCTCTGCAGATGGAGGAGACAACAGGCGCCTGAAGCAGTGTGCAGTGGCCATATGCCGGCCCCCAAAAGGAGCTTTCCCTGGCTCCCCTCCTCTCCTTCCCAGCCCCCAGGAGGTGTAAGAGCTCTGGTTTTAGTTCCCATCTTATGCATGCGGCCCCGTAGGAGAAGCTTACCATGTAAAGTCAGTGCTGAATCAAAGAACTTAAGATCAACTCAAAGGTCATGGAACCGTAGTAACCACAGAAATGACATTTCCGTAAAGACTTTGAGTGAAATTCCTTTGAACACTCCTCTCCCTCACCTGTTGCAAAAAACAGATTTGAAACATCCATTTGGTTGAGCCTTTAGCTTTAAAAACACTAATTTCTACTCTGTGTCCTGTTTCATCTCCCCCAGAAACTCCAGCCCGAAGACCACGAGCTCTCATGTTCGGTGGGGAGAGGCCCTGCACCCTCTTCTACCCACCGTCAGTGGCTGCAGTTGTCCAGAACCTGCAGCTCAACTGACTTCATTCAAGGGGAGAACAAAGGGTAGGAGGAAATGGGGGACTGTGTCAAATGCTCACCCACCTGTTCATGGCACTGGGTTGGAGCCCCAGCCCTCGGTGGTGTTCTGATCCCCATGGTTTCCCCCAAGTCAAGACAAACTCTCATGCTGAGGTGTGTTCTCTCTGCAGCCAGCTGCAGCATGGCAAGAGGGTGGGAGTGCCCAGCCAAGGGGGAGACAGGGCACCGCATGCAGCTGTCTGGTTCCTCCCTGCCTCTACTCAGAGTACCTCCAAAACTCACACTCCTCTTCCTGAACCCACCCTGGCAATGCCAGCTCTGGAAGACCATCCCACAGCTGCCGACCCTATGAAGACTGAAAGGACCGCCTGGCTAATTTAGGTTCTAAATAACCAAGTGTAACATCAGAGAGGAGGGTTCAGGCTTTTCAGTAATACACATTGCAAAGTTTAAAAAATTTTCTAGAACATCTATTTATTTCATCATCTGGCAAGTCATCATAGGTTGTTCCTCTAGAGACACCAAAATAACCCATTTTTTTTTTCCATTTAAACGCGACTTAACTGGAGAAAACTGGGTTTTATGAAAAGGTCTCGGGTGGCGATTTCTGTTGCTATCAACAGCATATCTTTATTACTGTCTACACCCTGTTGATGCTCTGACACGTTTTCAAAGCTGCACCTCAGCTCCTGGCTTGCTGGCCCATGATGGGGACATGGAGGTAGGTCGCACCACCAGCTCCAGGGTCGCTCAGTGGATGGGGATGACTCTGCAGCTGGCCAGAAGATCTTAGGATTTCCTCATGGGCAGGAAAAGAAGAGCATCCTAGATGAAGGGGAAATTCTTAAGAAACTTCATATAGAGAAGACTTAAAGCCCAGAGATCTTAAAATAACATTAAATCCATTTAGTCAAGCATTGGCACAGGCAACACCTTGAGCAAGAGGGTGCTGATATGATAGAAATTAGCCTGTCTCTTTGAGTGTGACTAGTTATGTTTTCCACTGCACGCTTTGATGCCTGAGCACCCGACTTGATGAAAACTGGCTAAGACAATAAAGCAATTTAGTATGTTTCTTCTAGACTTTACTTCTGAATATATTTGAAAAGCTGGGACTCTTCCTAAGTTCTACCTTTATGACCTATAAGTAACTCTGTTGTCAAGCCTCAATGGGGTATGTCAGTATGCTCGCAGATACAGCGTTCCAGTCCTAAAAATAGTCACTGTCGGATATTTCATGCTCCGGCCACCCATTTCTATGCCAGGAAAAGGGTTGAGGACTTGTCAAAATTTAAATTCAGATTTGCAAAACTGACCAGGAGGTTAAAAAGAAAACAGATGAGCAGATGTCTTTGTAATAGAAAACCGTAGAGTTCTTTGGTGGGGAAGTGGGGGTAAAGAAAAAATGCATTTTCTTTTAATAATGGCAACAAGAAACAGAGTAATGCCATTAATTAGATGTTTGATGTCATATAAGCTAGAAAGAACAGCACTAGAAAATAGACAACCTTCACAATGTGAATTTGTTACATTTTGGGATTCCTAACTTTCAGTTTTCACAAACAAATGGGTTACTCTCCTTTAAGGTAGTACAGGAATGCAAACTAAGGTCAAAATTAGCAGAAGGAAGAATATAAAGAACTAGAAGAAGAGAAGTATGTGAAATAGTTAACAGGGAAATAGGAGAAAAGATTAATAAGAGGGTTGGTTCTTTGAAAAGACAAATGAAATAGACAACTGTTGGCTAGACTAACCAAGAAAAAAAGAGAGAAGCGTCAAGTTAGAGGAGACATTATAAATGATACCACAGAAATACAAAGGACAGGAAAAAAAAATTACTGTCAACTACTATGCCAACAAACTAGACCATCTAGAAGAAATGGATAAATTACTAGAAACATATCAAAATTCAAAATTCAATCAGGAGAAGTAGACCATTTGAATATTTCATTTAATAGTAAGGAAACTGAAACTGTAATAAAACTCTTTAAAAAAAGGCTATCGTATAGTTGGTGAATTTCAACAAACATGAAAGAAGAATACCAATCCTTTTCAAACTCTCCTCAGAGAGTCTGTAAAGGAAATAAATCTGGAGGGAACACTCCTAAACACGTGTCTCAAGATCACCATTAACGTTAACGCCAAAGCCAGATAAGGACAGTACAGGACAAGAAAACTACAGCTCAATATCCCTGAGGACACAGAGGCCAAAACTCAACAAAATTTTAGCAAACCAAATTCAGCAGCACATTAAAGGGTCACACAGTGTGATCTGTGAGACTCGCCCAAATCAGTAAGTGTGATATATCCCATAAACAGAGAGGTAAAGATCAAACTATGTCAACAGGTACAGAAGAAGCATCTGACAAATTCTACATCCATTCAGGATAACAATGCTCCACAAACTGGAGAGAGAAGGTACACACTTCAGCATGACAAAGGCCATGAATGACTACCCCCAATTAACATCATACTCACTGGCAAAAGGAAGGAAGCCTTTCTCTGTGGTCAGAAGCCAGACAAGGGTGCCCACTCTTACCAGTTTCATTCAACATGGTAATTAGTCAAGAGGAGAAAAAAGAAGGCATTAGGATTGGAAAGGAAGTAGTTGTCTCTCTAGGCAGATAATATGACATTATATATAAAAACCCTAAAGCCTCCACCAAAAACCTGTAGGACATAATAAATGGATTTAGTAAATTTGCAGGACACAAAATCAAAATACAAAAATCAGTCGTGTTTCTATATACCAACAATGAGTTATATCAAAGAGATATAAAACCACTCCATTTGCAATAGCATAAAAATAAAAATGGGGCTTCCCCATGGCGCAGCGGGTTGAGCGAGGTGTTGTGAAGCGGTCTGCAGCCTCTGCAGCGCGAGTTCGATTCCTGACCAGCCAGGAAGATACCCACATGGCGCAGCAGACCTCTCCTGTCTCGCTCACTGCTCCCCTCAGCAGTGCTTTCAGTCCATCTGCCTATTGCGCTCCCCACTCTGTCTCTGGTGAATCCCCTCACCCTCCTGCGACTCTGGGCTGTACACCAGCTCTTGTATAAATAAATAAATCTTAATAAATAAATAAATAAATAAATAAATAAATAAATAAATAAAATGCATACCTGCAAATTTAACCAAGGAGATGAAAGATCTGTACTCTGAAAACTACAAGACAATTATGAAAGAAATCAAAGACACAAGTATTAGAGAGCCAGCCCCTGCTATAAACTGGAGTAATTAATGTTAAAATTTCCATACTACCCAAAGCCATCTATAAATTCAAAGAAATCCCTATCTAATTCTAAAGGCACTATGTTGTAGAAATAGCTGAACAATCCCCAGATTTGTACAGAGCCAAAAAGACCCAAAATAGTCAAAGTAATCCTGAAAAACAAGAACCATACCAGGGTCCACCACACTTACTGATTTCAAACCACATTTCAAGCTGTAGTAATTGAACTGGACAAAAACAGATACAGAGGGGCCTCCCCGGTGGTGCAGCGGTTGAGCACTGGGTTGCGAAGCTGCCCGCAGCCTCTGCAGCCCCCCGGCCACCGGAGGAGGGTCCCACAAGGCGCGCAGACCTCTCCTGCCGCCCGCTGCTCCCCTCAGCAGTGTCCTTCGGTCCTTCTGCCTGCTCTGCTCCCCGCTCTGGCTCTGGTGAATTGTCTCACCCTCCAGCGCTTCTGACTGTACCCAGTGCTTGTATTTAAAAAAAAAAAAAACAGAGACCAGTGGAACAGAATAAGTCCCCCAAATAAACCCATGTGTGTGTGTTTAACAAATATGTGACAAGGAAGTCAAGAATACTTAACAGAGACATGACAGTGTCATCAGCAAATGATGCTGGGAACTAGACTCCTCTCTTACAGCATACACAGAAATTAAATAAACTAAATTTAGGACCAGAAACCTCCTTGACACTGGTGTTGGCAATGTTATTTTAGTCTTGACAACTAAAATACAAGCAAAAAAAAAATTTGAACAAGTGGGACTGTATCAAACCACAAAGCTTCTAAATGCTCAGCAAGATGAAAAGCAACCCAGGATGAGAGAGAGCTGCGCAAACCACGCAGAAAAGGCAGTGATGGCCAGAACGGACGGAACTCATACAACTCAATGGCGAACTCAAATGACGCAATTTTAAAAAAGAGCAAATGACCTGAACACACGTTTCCAAAGAAGACCTAAAAATGGCCAATGTTCAAGGCACTCATCATGGAACTGCACACGGAGGCCACAGTGGACACCCCCACACCTGTTGGGGGGGCTCTCATCAAAACAACAAGAGCTGACGGGTGCTGGCAAGGATGTGAGGTTAAAGGAAATTAAGAACAGCTGTATGATTCTGCCGCCCCACTTCTGGGTACACACCTGAAGAAAATCACTGCCTCAAAGAAAGAAGCACACCACCATGCTCATGGCAGCAGCACCCATCAGCCGGGACATGGGGACCACAGAGTGCCACGGAACCAGGCCTGGCTCACACCACTGCCTGCCCAAGGGCAATGAAGAGCAAGTGAAATCAAGATTAGAAAATACTTTGAGGGGAAAAGCTTTTACACGTGCAGACCTAATTCTCCATTTATATAGCCACATCTGGTTTTCTGTTGTTTTTTAATTATGATCCCTCCTTTCTTTCCTCCCTCCCTCCCTCTCTCTCTGATCTCCCTCCAGGTGCAGTCACCATGCTTCTCCCACCACCACAGACCCCACAAACCATCACCACCGTCCCCACAGTCCCTGGTAGACACATCCTCTCTCGTGCCTTTAGCTCACGTGCATGAGAGACCAGAGGGGTGTTTTCAAAGTCTGAGTTGGCGCATGTTTCTGTCGCACCAGCATGCTCTACCGGCTCCCCTCGTGTTTAAGAGCAAGCCAAGCGCCTCATCCTACCTGGCCTGTGAGCAACGCCGCCTCTGCAAAGAGCCACCCCCGTGCCCTCACTCCTGGAGAGCAGGGCAGGCTGCCTTGTTCTCGGATATGCCAGGCTCATTCATGCTTCAGTGCCCCAGGACTTCCTGTCCCTTCTTACTGGAACTTTCTCCCACGATTCACCCTACCACTGGCTTTTTCGCTCAGCTCAGTTAGAGGTCAGCACCTGACAGAGGCTCCCTAACCTCCTTGGTGAGTAGTCCCTTCTCGACCCCATCGCTCAGCTTTGTCGCCTGCACAGCACTCCCAATCTGCAACTGTCTTGGTTACTCATTTGTCTAAATAAAGGTCACTGATGAAGAAGCCAGACTATCCTGCGCACCCACACATCTGGAGCTCTCGGACCAATACCTCGAACAGAGCCACCTGGTCAGCCCGTGGACAGTGGAGCCGGGAGAAGGAGGGTCAGGCCTCCCAAGCCAGGACACTCGGCACTGAGAGCAAGCAGAGGAACAGGGGCTGGATGGAGCTGAGCAGGACCACTAGAGAGGAAAACGGAGAGTAAGGGGCCACTAAGTGACAGTGCCCCCCGAGCGAGCAGAGGAGAGAGGGCACCCACCCTCCGGATGGAAGGGAAACTCACAGATAGGGCGCCTGGAAAATAGCAACAGATAAACCTTGGAAGACAAGCAGGGATATTCTGTGAGGACTGACTGGAGGCAGAAGAGTCCCGTCCCCTGCCCCCTCCCCGGCTCCTACATATCTCAGTAACCTTAGGGGTACTGTCACCAGAGTGAAAAGCAAAGGCTCCACCAGGATGACACAGGAGGGGAAGAATGAGGACCTAAACCAGATGGACGCCATGGCAAAGTCTTTCTTACCCAACTTCAGTTGCTGAGATTCTTCCACCTTTCCTAACCTTCAAGTAAAGAAGGCTGCGGACAGGATGAGAGGCGACAAGGAGGGCGAGGGACAGACACTGTTTCCTGTGATTATTCCATTCCAGTCTCAGGGTCAAATCACCCCTGTGCCCTCATCAGCACATTATCGGACCTACAAGACGAGCATTCGCAACCGGCCACGCGGCTGCCGGCCCAGCCCAGGGTGGCTGAGCACAACGCAACGGGTGAGCGTCCCCTTCACGCTCTCGGGCTGTGCAGCCGTGCTCTGGCCAGGCGACTGCTGTGCCTTTCAGATGAGCGCTATAGTCAGCTTTCAAAGACTTCTCTACAAGCACAGAAACAACTGCTAAATGAGTAAGCTTCTGAGAGTTTCGGGTGTTGACTCCTGGGACATGCTGTGCTGTTCTGGGCCACGGTGACAGCAGTGGAAAGACAGAGGCGGGCATGGGTTTAGGGCATGCTTTCAAGGCAGGAACAAAACAAGCTGGTAATGGACTGGGCGTGAGGGAGGGAGCGAACGGAGGAAGCTTGAGACACTCGGATGACAGGGTGTCATTTACTGAAACAGAGGTGAGTGGGAGTAACTAGGTTGACGGGAAAGTTATGAGTTCTGTTTGGAACGAGCAAAGTTTGAGATGCACTCAACAAGATATATTAGGAAGGTGATCTGATATAAATATAAAAGCCAAGAACTAAGCCTACTGACAGTTTGTAAGCCAAGTTGTGATCACCCAAGAGCACAGTTAGAGAAAATGGTCTGAGAGTAGGTCTAGAAAACTTTAGAAGTTAGAGACTGAAAGAGAAAGTCACTAAGATGCTCGAGGAGATGGCCAGCAATACAGAGAATAGCCAGTGCTGAATTCCCAAGCTGAATTCCTTATTTTTTACTCCAAATTTGTCCTTCCGTCTATTTCCTATAGGGTGAATGCTGCTACATCTACCCAGTACTTAAGAAGAATTCTTGGGTGTTTAATTTCTTCTTCCCTTGCACAAAAATATAATCAAATGCCACCTGCTTGGTTCTGCCTTGTCTCTGTCCCGGAATTCATAAATTATCTATGCCCTCATTCTCACTACTAAGGCTCGTCTCCATCTCATCCCCTGGTTTTCCTAACAGTCCGTTACGAGGGTTTCTCGCCTCTAGTCTCACTTGCCTTCCACCTGCTCGCTGCACTAAAGCCCAGTGCAGACCACCATCACTTCTCTCCCTCCCCTTCCATTAGATTCGCTTAGTCCTCTGTGCCCTTAATACAGTGACTAGATCTAGCCCCGGCCTTTCCAACAAGCTGCTCTCTCATGCACATTTGTGCCGCCTCTTCCTGAGAGAGTTCCCACTGTGTTTCCACACCGCACTGTCTCCTGCTGTCCAGGCCTCTGTACCTGGGGTCCCGGCGCACCCTCACACATCTCCCCCACCCCTGTCCTCTTTATCCTTCCCACTCTGGGCAAAGCCGACCTAACTCATTCTACTCGGGCCTTAGTCTAGATACTTCTGAGTGACTCAGGGTGAGTCGGGTCTCTCCAGGATGCGCCACGCCGCCTCACTCCTCGTCAAGGCACTAGGGCTGCGTTCCTTCCGGGCCCCTCACCACACCCCCACTTCCCGCGGGGCGAGGCTGTGTCTGCTGCTCTCACAGCCCCACGGTCCTACACCCAGCACTGGCAGAAGGTTAACACCATTTGCTGAGTGGATGAATGACTGTGTAGAGATATTCTCTCTCCCGATGGTTTATAGAAACTTATGATCTCTATTTAGCAATTATGCCTTCACTAATTTCACTAATTTCATTTCACCATGAAACAAAAACACAGGGGAGGACTTGCTGTCAGATTTCCATTCTGTTCTGGCCTGGCAGGCCACCCGGCGCATGTCCTCCCAGGTGAAAGAAAGGTGCTGGGAGAGCAACCCTTGGTGGTGGACTCAGTGGGCGCAGAGCCTGGCGACTCGCCTGGAGCCCCTTTAGCTGACTATTTAGTGTCGCGCTCCACAGCCAGTGGTTCCGTGCCCAGGATCGCCCAGAGCGTCGACAGGTCAAGAGTAAGAGCAGATATTTCAAATTTTCTCTCATTTGGGTCCATAAACCTGTCTTAACACTTGACTCATATTAGAAAAAGCTTCAACTTCAAATATTGTTACTGAGATGCAAACCTCACTTGGAGTTACAGTGGCACAAACTAAATTACCAGGATCGAATAACCCTAGTGAGAATGCGGAGAAACCTGCAAACAAATGCAGGAGACGTCCATCCCAGCATATTACTGTTGCTGGAAGGGTGTACACCCAGGCATGTGCGCCATGCGTGGGCACCTACCTGTGTTTCTACCACGAGAGTTATAACATATTCAATACCAAACTTGATTGGACTGGTGGGCATTTTGTTTTCCAGCCAATGTTGAAATTTAATAGCTTTGTCCCTTTGTTCCTGTTTCATCTGAAAACACTTATCACTATTTGAATTTGACATTACATTTGCTGACAGTCCAGTTCTTTGGTGGAAGGAGGATGGCTTTAATTGGCACCAAGCTTCCTGTTGCTCTCTTTGTGATGGCTGGTCACCATGTCAAAAAACAGGAGGACACGAAAGAATAGAATTAATGCTAAATTAATCCCAAACCTTGAGATTAACTGGAAACACTCTCTACCTACCCCTGTGCCCCTGTACACTCCTATTTTACTCTTCATCCTGTAAACTAGTAAACAATGTTGTACAAACTCAGCAACTTCGCCATGACTGGAAAAGATTCAAGAAATAGAAAAAGGCCAAATGGTAAAAATAAAGAGCCCCTAATTAGCTTTTTTTAACTTGTTGCACATAGAAATAAATCAAGTTTCTCTGTGTCTCTTAGACTTCATGGAACAGCAAGGAAAATAATTAGACAATAAAAATAAATGAGAAAACCAGTATCCGGGGAAAGATTTCTTCAGAGGACTCATAATGCAATTTGCAGGAATGTGCTGGGGATCCTGGATTGCTCACAAATTTACAGAAAATCTAAAATTCAGATTCATCAGAAGAGTGAGTTTTATTTATTCTGAGAATGCTCAACTGCATAATGAAGGTATTTCTAAGTCACTTCCACAGCAGAAAAAGTTGTGTCCCGAGGGATAGCGTGAGGTCCTCGTCCCCTCTGCAAGCTCAGAACAAAGCCGCTCCACCAGCACCCGTCATTCTAGCTCCTTCTGACTTCCCTTAACACAGACACTGAAACTGAAGCCATGGCCGAAACACACTGGACACTCTCCACTTGTCCTCTAGCGGCCCTCCTCCCTCCTCCACATACCAGGGGAGCTACGCAATGCAGAGGCTTGTTTAAGCTGTACTGGTTACTCTGAACACTCTGCAAATCACAGCCAACCCAGTTTTCTGCAGTGCGGTTTCAGTTCCTCCTGCTCTTGGTGCTTTGAGTTTTCATGTTTGTGCTAAAGCCATCTCTTGTGGAATTAAGTTTATTGCCCAACATAGAAATGCCTAAGGTGATGAGTAGTTGCTTTGATTTTCTCCCACTTGGAGAAAGAGCCTTAGTTCCAAAGCTCTGAGATACTGTTGAAAATCTCAGGAAAAGCCACTGGCCCCCTCCCCCACCATCATTTATGAAGAACTTTCAGTGATTTTTGAGATTCCCAAAAATTAATGTTTAGAATCAGTTAAACGTGTTAGCTCTTCATTTTCTTTGACGAGATCTACTTGAATTGGGAATGTCAAAAAAGTTTCCTCTCGGGCCTCCCCTGGTGGCACAGCAGTTGAGCGCTGGGCTGAGAAGCTGCCCGCAGCCTCTGCAGTGCCGGTTCCATCCCCGGCCACCGGCGAGGGTCCCACATGGTGCGCAGACCTCTCCTGCCGCCCGCTGCTCCCCTCAGCAGTGTACTTCATCAGTCTGCCTGTTCTGTTCCCCGCTCTGGCTCTGGTGAATCCTCTCACCCTCCAGCGCCTACGGTCTGTAGCCCGGTTCTTGTATAAATTAATAAATAAATCTTAAAAACAAAACAAAATGACATGGTAATACATGGAAACATTTAAAAAAAAAAAAAGTTTCCTCTGAAACCTGTTGTCTCAGATTGGGCTTATTTTTGTCCTTGTGAGACTGGCTGATAATTTATTCTCTCTTCTTGAAAACTTGCTTTCAATTTGGAATTTCCTCGAAAGTGCCATCCAGTGTGAAATCCACGTCAGGAGCACATTTTCATCATGTTCATGAACAAAACTTGGCTGAGGGCTTGCAGAGAGGTGGTAGCAAAGAGCAGACACCAGAGCCCTCTCCACAGTAAATGACTGAAATAAAGAGAAGCAGAAATTGGAAAATATTCCCCACCAGCTCTGAGAGCAGGGCAGAGTGCCAGCAGAGACGGGAAGTGCGAGGAATTTCCGGAGCAAATGCAGATGGCTCCATCCGGGAGTGATCACTGGGAGTCCAGCCCAACCCCTCTTCCTAAACCAGCCCTGGAAGCTGTGCAGAGCAAGAAAGCCCACATTTGGAACCCTCCACCAGACAGGGAGACTGGAATCACAGCCCCGGGGTTCTCACCCTGGCAGAAGGAAGCTGCTCCCCACCCCAAAGTCTCCCTCTGATGCAGGCCACAAAAGTAAGGGGAGGAAGGAGGGCTTTGGAGAAACAAGTGACTCTTGGACCAAACCGTGCGGGGGCTGTGGGGGTTGCGGGTGGCCGCCTGCTCTCCATAAGCCTCTCCCTCACTTCACACAGGGGTCACTGTGCTAAACACTGCAGCCCACTAGTGAAGGGGACCCTGACATCCCCCCAGGAAGTGGCCTAAAGCTCCAAAAAGAAAATCAAACAAAGCCAAGCTAACAGAGGGGTACTAAGGCGGGGGATGTGCTCATGTGTTAAACAGTATTTTCGGCAAATAGAAAGAAGCTTTACAGTGATACAGCCATCATGTTCTAAATGCACCAATAAGAGAGTGTTTTGATGAGCCTAGGAAGACCCCATGACATTATGTAGGTGAATGAACCATACTTTAAGGATGTATGAATGGGGGAACGAATTCTGGAAAAAAATCTTCACTATATTTCTTAAAAGCAGAAAAGCATGCTTTCAGAAGTGATTTGCTCAGGATTTTGCAAACATCCTGGACCTTGTGTGCCTTGTCCTGCTAAGGTAAACTTTGAAATAACAGAAGAACGGTGAAATGAGAAAATGGCCTAAAATTAAGGAAATTAAGAAATCAGGGCAAATAATGCCAGGTAACATAATTCCACAGTAACATATAAAACAAGACTTAATAAAGAAGAAATAAGAATAGAGCAAAGAAGCTGAAAAGGTTTGTTTGTTTTTCTAAATAATTTTTGCTCAAAAAGAAGTTGAAACTTTAAGGAATTTCTGAGTAAAATGGTAATGAATACAATTCGAAATGTCAAAATGCATGGACTGTGGCTAAATTAGGGCTTTAAAATCCTCTTACTAACAACACAACCTGTTATAAATACAAATGACTCAATGAGCATTGCAACCTGACTGTGGGAAAACAAAACAAGCTTCAACATAGAAGGGACAATAAAAAGATAATTAAAAAATACATATTGTGCTTAATAAATCCAACGTTAGATTCTTTGAAAAGGAATACAGTAGAATAAAAAAAATTCATAAAATGTCTTAAGAACTCATAAATTAACAGAGAGAGGTGTGTTACCCACAGGTAGAAAGAATAATGAAATGCAATCTGCTTCCGAGGAATGAATCGGGAAAGCCAGACAGACTGACAGCTGTCCCAGAGAGAATACAGTGCTAACATCAGCTCAAAGGCAGAGTAAAGGGCCTCCCTGGTGGTGCAGCGGGTTGGGCGCAGCACTGTGAAGGTGTCCACAGCCTCTGTAGCGTGGGTTCAATTCCCGGCCGGCCAGGGAGATTCCCACATGGCGCACAGACCTCTCCTGCTGCTCCCCTCCGCAGTGTATTTCAGTTGTCTGCCTGTTCTGCTCCGCGCGCTGTCTCTGGTGAATCCTCTCACCCTCCGGCGCCTCTCGCCTGTACCCCAGCTCTTGTATAAATAAAAAATAAATCTTTAAAAGAAAAAGGCAGCGTAAAGACTAAATTTTTGCCTTCAAATACAAGCCGCAACCTTGTCCAGTCCTCGGTGCTAGCTGTGGTGTCCCCACAGCTACGCCCCTTTAACTTTCCAAGACATTTACCTCCTGGGCAGCTCTCATTTAGAAAGGGCAGTAAGTGAGGAGAAAAGACCCTCTGCTAGTAAGGTATTTTGAATGACTGAGAACACTTTTTTCACAGCAACTGTATGCCTGATAGTGCATGGCTATCTATATTTCTAGGTATTAGCAGTGCGTTATTTATTCAAATGTCTAGTAAGTGCTTGGTATGTACTAAAGATACAAGACTGTTGCCCTGGAGGAAGAGAGATTCTGGAAGAATCTTAAGGAAGCCATACCATTAATTTTCTAATAGATTAGACACAACCTTTGGCGACAGGACAGGGGCAAATTTTCCTCAAGGAAAACAGCATATTCCTTCTCATAATTAAGACTGACTTGGAGTGCATGAATCCTTATGATAATTAAGACTTACTCAAATCCTGCACATTGCCTCCTCAGCCGCAGCTCTGCCCAGCAGCTGGCACGTCTGCTCTGTAATTAGAGAGGAGGCGGTGTGATGCCACAGCCAGGCCCCCTTCTGTGTGATGACATGCGCCGAGGCACACACAGGCCTTCCTGACAACAGCACATTCAACTCCGCAGCACTTACGGTATTGTTTAAGGAGTCTACAAGTTTAGAAATATAGTACGCTTCCAGTGAATATGTGGTCACAGCCCTTTCCTGCCATGCTCTTTTCCAAGGACTTCTAAACTCATTAGGGGCTTAGTGTATTATTCCACAGTGTATTCCAGTGAAATCAGGCTGGCCGTGAATGCACATGGTCTACCTGGGAATGAAGAAGGGCTGGACTAGTGGGGCAGGACCACACACACCGTGATTTATTTTTCTCCCAAATCCTACATCATGTTTCAACTTGACATTGACAGAGAGCATTTTCCCAGCGCTCTCCCTAGCCAGCGCCTCAGTGACCATCAGCACTTACCCAGTGAACATTCAGTGGTCAGCCACCTCGAGCCCAGCACAGTATCAGAGAACAGAGCAGGAATAAGAAGAATCCAAGCCACACTGGGTCCTTTTCAGTTACAATGACGCCTGTACAATTGCAGTGACATTTCCTAGGACACTCAGTATCTTTTGGCCAACCCAAGCCAACTGTGCTGGATACTCTCATTTCCTGGGGAAGAACCATTTATATTTACTATTTTCCTGTCCTGTTAAGTAGTTAGCAGCCATTCCTGGTCTCCACAATCAAACTTTAGAGGGTTATTAACAAAGTATCCACGCCTTTGCTGATGCTAGTTCTGATACAAAACTGTGGGACCTAAGGGTGGCACTTCCTTTCCCACAAATTAAAAATAATGAAGGGAAAAAAACCCTAAGTCTCATTATGAAAAGTTAAGTAGGAACAGGGTTCAAAATGTATGGTTTATGGAGCCACTGATACAGTTATGATGTTACTAAGAAATACCTTGTACACTAGCCACAATTCAAATAAGATGCATACAAACAAACCACTTTAATTGGAACAGATATCTTTTCCATTATGTATTTTGGGAGAAATGGTGCCTATTTTGAAGAAGAGGTGATTTTGTGTTAAAAGCCAAATCACCCAACTTTTGAAAATATAACAGTGTTTCTAAATTAAACTGTTGATTTGCAAGTACTTAAATGATTCGGATAAATAACTGAATTTAAAGGTAATTCTCAGTCGTCTCGAGGTACAACTGGGATTTCAACGACAGCAGTAACACGTGTCCCGACGTAATTATCTCATGAACATAAAAGTTAGCACTTGAACGAAACAAAACATAAGCGCCCCCGTGAACTCACCCTTTCTCATTTTGATTAAAAGTATGACCTCGGTGTTAAAAGTTTTATGTATTTTCAATTTAGATGCATGGCTTCTGACTTACTGACTGATAAGCAGGCAAGGAGGAAAATGAAGAACAGTTAATGAGTGGCGGGAATACATGAGCATTAAGGGAAAAGGTTAATTAGATAGTGGTTGGGTGAATATATAGAGTAGGGGAGAAACAGAAATTGCTTTATAAATTTATCTTTTCCTGTATTCAAGAAACAAAATCTTGAAGTTTAATAATGGATAACCTAAGGCTTAGGGAAACAACGGTGGAAATTTAAAGCTTATTTACATTTTTTCCTCCAAATGTCCTCTACAAACAATTCACAATTCTTCCTGTCAATGCCAGTTGTGTTTACTACAACATTCTAACCCTCATAATCTGCTATGACTCAGATGAAACATTTTCAGGTTCGTATATCTATTGTTAAGTATATTTATCAGCTACTCCTGAACGATTGATGGTCATCTGGAAAGTGAGTGTCCCTAAGTAAAGGCAAAGGGACCACAAACTCAGGAGTGAGCCAATGGCTTCCACAAGTCCAGGCTAACCTTCTAATGCACGCTCAGCATTCACCACTGCAACCAGCTCCCTGAGCAAAGGCTTCAGAGGATTCCAGGATGGCCAGGTCAGCCCATGCTTGCCCTTATACAGGAAAGGGAGGCAGGCAGCCTTCCTCACCTGCCGACGCTCTGAGGCAGCCTCTCATGATGCTGCCACCTTTAAACTTTTAAGTTAGCTGCATACTGATCATGGGAGGACAGTAGATGCTATCCTATCACTTAATATGCAATGCGTCCACTTTCCAAAGGAGAGTTCAAAACAGGGAAGGATGAAGGACAACAGGAATGAGAGCTGTTCTAAGTTTTAGGTAAGATTTTAAGTTTAAACAAGGATGACTTGTTCTCCCAATGATTATCCTGTTTAAGATTCTCATCGACATTTCCACTGGCAGTAAAGAACACAGAAGTCCTGCTTGTAAAATGTACGGAGGAAGTGAGGAGGGAGAAGAGGGTATGTGTATATAAGCAGTACATGGAACAGAAAGAGGTTTTCATAATTTGACTAGGCTTAAAGGAGAGACAATATGGGGTGTGATAAGTGACCTGCTCAAACCCGTTACAGTGATACTATAACAGGAATGGATGGGGTCTGGTTTATCAGGGGCTGGCGGTGTTCTCTCACGCACGGGGAAGGCAAGGTTCTCGGGGAGCACATGTGCAGGAGCGAGCTGTCCCGGGAACCAGAGGGAACAATGAGGAAATGGTGGATGCATGGATAAGGTGAGAATTCCGGGACGGGTGGTGAGAATGGGCAGAGGTGTGGGGAAGTTGGGCTTGGGAGTCTGGGTGGAAAAGAGGGTGGTGGAAATTCTTATCCAACAAATTACTTATAACCAAGTAGGAAGCCAGGAGGCAGAAGGTCTTTGGGGGAGGCGGGGGGGGGGGGGCGGGGGGCAAGAGAAGGGGAAAAGAGTGGCAGTTCAAGAACTGGAAAAGATGACCAAGGTTTTAATTTTCTTAAGTCCCTCCAAGACACTCCCTGAGATTGAAGGACTGTGCGTGCCTGGCGGAGAGTTATGACGTGCCATGCGCACAGACAGCACCAACTAGGCGATCATAGAGAAACCCCTTTCACTTGTTCCCCAGTCTTCTCAACATTAAAAAAGACAAGATAACACACTAATGTCACATTTTGAGAAAAGGGTTTGGTCAAGTTAGTATCTGTAAAAATAAGTAAACATTTCCAGTGCCCACATCTGCAGTGCAACTTTCTTTCAGAATACACAGTGTTTTCACCAAGATGCTTTCGTGTCTGCTTCAAATAGCCTATGAGATCGATGGCGGCACCCGAGACCTCACCTTCATTTGGGGAAACTGAAACTCAGGAGGGGTGAAAGCGCTTTCACCGGGGGCGGTCTACGGTAGCACAGCTCCATGGTTCTGCCCCCACGTCCTGCGTGGAAATGAATGCAAAACACACTACGATGCTATCTGCGGGTTTAGGAATTGCCCAAGTTGTCAGCAGAAGCCCGTGAGAATGTCGAGTCTTCCATCAGCCAGCCTCTTGGGACACAGACTGTGACAGCAGCCTAGGCCTTAAAATAGATGAGACACCACAGATGACCATGGTTAGGTTTCACGTGGTTTGGTTGCGACTGCACCGCACTGGCTTGGAGGCGGTGAGGAAAGAGGAAAGTGTTCTCGTAAACAGAAATAAACCTTCTTTGAAATACACCTCTGCTCTCTTGCTAGATCACTGCGTTTTTTAAAAACAAAGCAGGCGCTAACTAGCAGGCAGCAGCGGGACAGCCTGGGCTGTGCGGCTGAAAGGCACTCTGCTGGGGGCGCTCCGGGCCCGCTGCCGTCCCAGGCTCTGGCTGGGGCAAGGCGACCAGCTTTGCTAGCGGGGAGAGTGGCGAGGCTCAGTCTGTGAGAGCGGTCTCTAGGGGAGGGACATAGGAAGTCTTTACTTCAAAGTCTAGGTGGCGGTTTATTTTTGAGGTAACAGGCCATATTTCTTCTGAGAGGTGAACATTAGAAGTACAACAGAAACGGCAATTCCATCTCAAACACCTGGCGAGAGAATGATGAATGATGACTAAGTCAGGAGACACCAACCGCCCACAGTTGGGAGGAAATGAAGTCCAGAGAGGAACGCTTGGGAATCAAGGCGAGTGTTCACGAGAGAGAGGGAAGGCAGCCGCGTGCACTGGAGAATGGCTGCACGTCAGCGCCAAGGGGCACCCAAGCCTCCGTCTCCCCACCAGGAGGCTGGCAGAATGCACGTCGCTGAGACTTTTGTCAGCGGGCGCGGGGGATCTGGGGCCTGCCCGAGTTCTGCCAGTAGCTCGTGACGGGACTATAGGAAGGCACATGTCACCGCTCAGCACCATTTGCCCTCCACGAAATGGACCACATGTTCTGGGGGATGTACAGGGTAAGACTCTGAGGACTAATTTGGAATTTGGGTTCTGTTATTCCAACTTGGTAAAACATGCCAAATCTGGATGTGTATGTTCCCATGAAAGGTATTCTGCTCCCCACTAGTTTTTACATGAATTTCAATGCATCGTGATGACTCGCTCTTAGCACACTAACAGCCTCTAAGGTGAATGGCAAACACAGCAAGAGCTAGGTCTTCAGCAGCCTTGAGGATATTGATACGGCATTGTCTCTCCTCAGCTGGACTTCAAACTCGACAGGGGCCCTGCTTCTGTTTCTTTCAGCACCAACATTTATTGCTCGTTTTATAACTGGAAGAGGAATTCCACGTGCATTCAGCAAATGAATCCTGACTTTTCCCTGGAAGACATCAAATCCATCTCCCTTTCAGTCACCTCTATTACCGTACCCATCTATTCATGCTCACTTGTAAGTCACTCCAAATGCTTCCTCCATCTCTCTCCTCTTCTAAACTCAACTAGCATTGCTAAGAACCTGAACCTCCTCCTTATCCACCCACCGGCACTGTTCCCCAGTATCTGTGGGCCCCCATGCAGTCATCCTCAGCCTGACCACAGGGTCTGCTGCCCTCCTGCATGTGCCCCCCCCCACCAGGGCACCCCGACTGCTCCACGCCACGGCCTGGCCCACCCTGCCTCCAAGCCTGCGCCACTGCACGTGCTCTTTTCCTCCACACGCCATTCCTAGTCTCCTGTTGACTTTACTTCTTTAATGACCGAGAGGCAGGTGGCTGTGCTGTAACTTTAATTAGGACTTTACCTTTGGGAGGTTTGGCAGGTTGACCAAGGTACAGTGGGCACGTAAGATTGGACAACAAATCCCCCTCCTGGTAGTTAGCACATCCATCACCTCACATGTTAACTTTTTCTTGTGGGAAGTTCTACTCTTAGCCAATTGGACAACCACACAGTAGGTGCTGTCCCCAGTTACCTGCTGGAACTGGCGCCTCAGGCCCGATGCTCTGACAACGACCCAGTCCTCCTCCTACTCCAAGACCTAGAGCACGACCTGCCACCTGCTTTGGTGTGCTCCCTCCAGCAGCCTCAGGCCAGGTGGCCCCGCCCTTTCTGAGCCTCGATGTCACTTACCTGGACGAGTGTTTTCTGCAGGTAGGAGAAGCTCTGACTCCCGCTGAGTCTCTTTGAGAACATTCTCATGCTCTGGGCCTTTGGGGCTTTCCCCCTGTACCCTGGACACCCTTCCCAGAGTGAACTTCATGCTGTTTATATTACTTTTTCAGGCTTTTACTCACTCCACTTCAGATCCTTTAACACTAGTGCACCTTCAGCTGCTGCCCCAATTCCCATCACGCTCAGCAGTCTTGGCATTGAGCACAGCAAACATGTCTGTTCTGCCTTGCGCCCTAGCTGAGCAGGGGCAGGGAATGTCCATCTGCTCACTAATGTGACCCTATTCCAAAAGTGCCTGGTATTTGCCGGTGCTTGAGGAAGATTTTTTTGAATTCATTCACTACTAAAAAGCCAAAAGCACCAATACATGACTAACAATAATAAATAAATGCTAATAGAAAATTTGGAACTGACTATGTACTCCGTGTTTGCCTTGTAATATTATATATACTCCTAGTGTTATTATGTGCAGACTATTTTCCTTCTTGACAAAACAAGGTTTAAAGAGGGTGAAGTAACCTTCCAAGAAAACACAGCTGAGACTTATTACTGAACGTCAGTCTTAGATCTATTTACTACTAAAAATAAGCTGTAGGCAGGGTTTATTCAGCTCTAAAAATCTGAATGCAAACTAAGATTCTTTTTTGGATAGAAGGGAAGAATTTCTCCAGGGTTTAGTTGTAAAATCTTTTTTTTTGCCCACAGCTGTATTTTAATTGTGCCCTCCTGTAATTTTTCTGACACTTTTACGCTGTTTTCATCTACCCTTCATCTGCAAGTAGAGAAAATGTTCTGAATCACGGCATGACTTCATTAAAGAGGTGAAAATTCCACCTTAAAAAAAGCACCTTAGTTCTCACGTAAAGGCCAAGTACAGAATGAGTAGCCACAGCAACAAGTGAAAGCATCCATAGAGGGCAGAGGGGAAAAGCAAAGAATGAGTTATTCATAATTACCAAAGATTCTCCAGTGCAAGAAGGGAAAGAGGAAGTCTATTTTCAGTGACAATGATGAGTCTGGAAACATCAGCGAGCAAGGGGAGAGCTCTCACGGGAGACCGCCCTGCAGGGAGCTCTCTCCCTCACAGACTGCCATTCCCAGGGCGCAGAGGGGCTCCAGGCAGATGCACCACCCCTGACCTCCGGGACCTTGGGAGTTGAGCTGAGGACACCAGGAGGAGTTTCTCGGCTGCGGTGAGCCTCCAGGAAGCATCCAGCGGCAGAGTGACACTTGGAACCAGCTTGCCCCGAAGAGGGCAGACCTAAAGGCCCTTGGGTTTTATAGGAAAAGCTTAGGGCACAGGGAAACTGAAACTGAATTACCAACTCAGTGAGTTACAGGAAGAAACCCTCCTGGTTCCTCATTCCTCTGCTAGCCTCCGTTTGCTTTCCTTCCCTTTACGCATCAGTCCCCAGGTTGTTTTGGGGGCCAAGTACCAGAGACCTGCCCGCCCAGGCCCAGGAGGGCTCACTTTTGAGACTCTCGTATATACTCAAGTACCAATTTCGGGTTCCAGAACAAGACTGAGACAAAGAGGCCAGCGGGGAGGGAAACGTGGGGAGAAGAAATACTGTGAGGGGTGGTGACCCACTTTACATTACCCACGTGTTTACTGTTTCGTGTGCATGGTTTCTCTTTAATATGCAAACATTGGCCTTCTGATGAAAACCTTCCTTTTTGCCAAGAAAAAAAAAAAAAAAAAAGACACGCAAAAAGCCAACGCACAAGTCTCCGGGATGCATAGCTCTTCACACGGAACCCAAGCACCCCAGCCAAGCCAGTAAAGGCCACTGAGAGTACAGCGGGGCGCAGTGGGGGTCGAAGGAGAGACGGCCGCCGCAGGGGATCAGCTCCCGCGCTCAGGGCGCCCACCGATCCGCTCACTCACCAGCGGCTCTGTCCCTCGCTGCTCCTCATGGCCCGCCGGCTGCTGCTGAGCCCATCTCCTGCCTCACAGCACCACAACTCAACACGACCCGGACAGCGGGCAATCTTGACAGGGCTGCTGCCGAGTGCTGGCCAGCCTGGAGGAGAAGGCAAGTGGGGGTGAGTTTGCGGGGAAAGAGGCACATGCATCTGCTCTGGCAGCTATGACAGAAAGAGATAGCTCCTCTTACTCCATTGACTGTTGATGAATTTAGAGTCAAGGGATCTTTCCGCAGAGCAACGAAACTCCCAAACGCGCCACAGTGACACTATGTAAGCTTTGGAGAGGGCACGGCAGAGTCATGGCAGCTCTGCCTCCCTCTGGGTCCACACAGCTTGCAGTGGTAAGTACCACACGAACCCGGACTGTGGCTTATATTATCACACCTCTTGATTGCAAGAGGTTACAGCCTTGCTGGCCCAGTATCACATGGGTGTGATGCTGACCTCACGCACTGACATTCCGATTGGCTGGGCTACAATGAAGCCGGTTTTCCAGGTGACTCCCGCAGGGTAGAGAATCACTACTTTCAGCCGGAGGACTTGGTGAGCCGCAGCACTCACTTAGGTCGTAAATAGCCGAGATTCATTCACAGCGTACTCACGGAGACAAGCATGTGGCCCCTGTGCTCCAGGGCTTTAATTTAGCAGAAGAGATTGGACACTTCAAAAAGATCACCCAGTAAGGTACACACTTGAAAAACAGCCACAGTGAGAGGTAGAGGGGCCTGGGTGGTGGGGGTGGGGGGAGGTGAAATACACAGGCGCCAGGTAAGAAACTGCACCTGAAACGAGGCAGCGTGTAAACTAGTGTGACATCTATGGGGAGGAAAAAGCATGCATCGCCTACGGGGCCAGATGTGGTGAAACTCGTGGGCACTACACAAGCATGGAGCACCAGGGCCCGAGGCAGGAGCAAGTGCCTGAGGACAGTCTTGTGAGTCCACGGGTGAGGTTCGGGAAGGACCAAGGAACAAAGAGCCGGCAGAGCAGCACGGACACACACACCTGGATCGGGCCTTTAAGAGGATTTCTCTCAAGGACCATTGTAGGAATCTGAGGAGGGAGCGTGGAGGAGGAGGTAAAGAGTACTGGTGGGGAGAGTGAAGGAGCTGGGCCATTTTCCAGACTGGAAACAAAATGTGGGCTAGTGTTGAGGGGTATCGAAGGCTCGTGTCCTGAGGGTGTTCATCGGTTTTAGGGGAAGTGACTGTAGCGTAAGGTAAAAGGTATCAGGCTTTTCTGCCCTCCCGCCATCAGGATAGATGATGGATCCCTGCGGTCCTGAATGCAGGCCTGATGGCGGGCACCTGGAGTAGGGTGTGGGCATAGGTAGATGGGATTCACCTGGGCTTTTAAGGGCGGCGTCACAGGGATGCGAGCAGAAGCCGAGAGAGAAGCAAGAGAAGCAGAAGCCGAGAGAAGGCCGGAGAGCCCAGAGTGAAGACCTGCTGGGGGCTGGGAGGCCTGCCAGCCTCCGCCCCCCCCCCCCCCAGCGCCCCTGCCTGCTGTGTAACTGGTAATCCCAATAAAAACCTGCCAAACCACTGAGGACTCTGACTCCTCCTTTACCCAGTCTGCTGGATTCTAGAAAACCTGCACTGTGATCTTCCTGACCCTACAGTGATTATCAGGCTTTCTGTCCTCCTGCCTTTAGGATTAATGATGGACCCCCGCAGTCCTGAATGCATGCCTGATGGTGGGCACCTTCAGCAGAGTGTGGGCATGCGTAAGTGGGTTCACCTGGGCTGAGACGGGGCTTATAAGGGCTGCGGCGCAGAATGGAACAAGCAGAAGGAGAACGAGAAGATTGAAAGAGAAGCAGAAGACAGGGAACAAGACCACCACGAAAGAACGCCGGAGAGCCCAGATAGAGTGAAGATTCCCCAGGGGTCAGGTGGTCTGCCAGCCTCCCAGCCTGCCATATATCTGGTAAAATGGCAATAAAAGCCTGAAAATACACTAAGGGCTCTAGGACCCTCCTTTACCCATCTGCTCGGATCATAGACATCCTGCTCTGTGCCCTTCCTGCCCCTACATTGGTCTACCAGGTTCTCAGGAAACACAGTGAGGAGAGGGGTGCCTTGGGCTCAGCAGGCTGCGAGCAGGCGTGGGGGGTGGCCCCTTGAGGACTGGCACAAGATCAGGTCCTGGAGGAGGAAGTGTGGTAATGAGCGATCACCTGCTCGTGGGAACCAAACCAGCCGACTCTCAAGGAAAAACACAAAGTTTTAGTTTGCATCTAGTTTCTCGTGGCCCAGTCACCCCTAACAAGAAGCAGGCGTGGCCCAGGGAACACCCGCCCATGGAGACAGCAGGCTCCTGCCAGAACACAACTGCGCTGCGGTCCACGACCTGGCTGCCTGGAGCTTTGCAGTCCCCAGTACGATAAGGTTCAGGCGTCCATCCAGCAGCGACACGTGCTTTGAAAGGGAGACTGAATGACACTATGTAGAATGTGAGACCAACACTCTCCAAGAAGCAGCTTACGCATTTGGTTCTCCCCTGACCTGACACACTTAGAGTTAAAACAATCAGGTAGAAAGCAAAACAGAAGGCAAACAGCAGGAGACAGAGGTGAAGGTTAGAGTCATGGGGTAAAAAAAAGAAATCAATGGTGGCGTAACCGTGCTCGCTCCCATACACGCCTGTGCCTGCCACTCAGTGACATGAGCCTCCGGTCAAGCTGTGATCTTTCTGAAGACAATGTGGTTCCAGCTCTGATTTTTTCTGTTTCCCAAAACTGTAGCCCATTCTGGGGTGTTTTATTTATCTTCATCAGCTACTCACTATGTTTACAAGGATATCGACGTTTTATCTTCCAACATGGAGACAAGAGAGTAGCCATCATAAAAGCAGAGAAGACTGAGTACAGTGAGACAGGACCTTGATTTACTCTGAGGACCTCTGGAGGTTACTCAAGGTCCTGTCCCATCTTGTCTGGGGGCACCTGTGGCAGCTGGTGGGGCCTCCAGAACCTGTGCCCTCCCCACTGGGCTTCGTGATCTCTTGGACTTCAGAGCTTGGAGGACACTCAATGAAGAAAACCTTTCATTCTGGAGACAGACCAGACCATTCAACAGTTCAAATTCTAAACCCTACCTATAAACACAGGAAATATCAATACAAGGCTTCTCCCTCTCCTTCCAACAGTCCATTGTGCATCAAGTCACTAAGCACTTCCATCACAAGCTGGGGCTGCGTTTAGCCTGCTGGAGCCTGGCCCCCATCCCAACCCCTTGTGCTGGCCGCTGCCCTTCTGGTCTGGCTCTTCAAAGCTTCCCAGCAGGAGAGCTGCTGCCTGTGGTCCTAGTGCCCTCCTGCCTGTCCAGAGGGCATCAGACTGCAGTTCCAGAGCACAGGTGACTGATCGGAGCAGGACAGGGCCAAGGAAGGGCCTTGGGCCCCTGCCCCACACATGCCTTTGTGCAGAAAGGGCCCCCGCCCCCGCTGCAAGGTATCCCAAGGGAAAGGCTATTTACTGCACAGCGGTGGAAGCTCTATCAAGAAAACTAAATGGTGTTCTCATGCCAGCTTCTCATCTGCTCTCCCTCACACACATGCAGCAGTGCTCCAAGGAACAACTCCTGTGAGCTCTGGGAACATACTCCATAAGATAAAGGCAGAGACGCATCAAGCACTGCGATTCCTAATCAACTAAGCTGAAGTTGCCAGACAAAGCTGAAATATCAGGCAGCAGTTACAAGTCACCTGGCAGAATGCTTCCAGGACGAGGAAATACCTTGAGAACTAAACGCAGGAATGTAGGGGAACAGGTATAAATTCACCTGGTCTCCGATGTAGATTAAGAGATAGACTTAGAGTACCTTACAGAAACTAACGAAACTTTGACATATATTTTAAAACCAATATGGAACACCCAAATAAGAAAACACTGATGAAAAAATTCATGGGGGGGAGCTGGAGTAACTTCCTGGTGCCTTGTTAGTCCCTGGCCTCTCTTAGAACCCAAGCAATTGTGCAGTATCTTAGTTCTAAAAACCCAGTAGAGGACTTGGTGGATGTATTACCTACTAAATAGGAAACTCAGTTCTCTACGACAGAATTGCCACTGCTAGCATCTGGGCCATTGGGGGCTCCCCTCTAGAAATTTCTTGTACTGGAGAACAAAGGGATAAAGAGGAGAAAAGAGGGAAAGAAAACTATGTGTGCACCGATGTTTAAGGTTCATCTGTTATTTCCTTTTTCTCCACACAGGAACTTAAGTTCAGATGATAGATTCAAATGCTTGATGATAGGACAACAGTCCTTCTGGGAGCGAGGTTCTGAGCCAGATCCCAGAAGAAATTTCTCTCCCGTGATTCTCATAAGCCCTAAGCAAATGAAGGAGGTAGGCAGGTACCAGAGATAACCCATGTATAAATCCATCTCAAGTTCTCATTGACAAAAACCCTTCATAACTTCACCATCTTGAGAAACTCTTAAGACAACTGAGAACTAAAGAATTCTATGGGTGCTGAGCTTTATCCTCTCTGTCCCAAACCAGGTTTAAGGCTTTTTGATTATATGACTTAGATACTATATGATTTGACACAGATGGAACAAATGCTTATGTAAGAAAGAGAGATACCACACAAATGAATAAGGAGTGAAAACATGAGCAAACTTAAACTGGTAGACTGATCCCAACTTAAATACACTTAGATGATATCAAAACTTGAAAATTAGCAATCCTTAAATTATTATCTATAACTTCAAATGGCAGTCACAGTTATTATTGATTCAAAGAAATGTTTACAACGTAGATTTACTTGTATTTGGTGATTTCATATTAAAAGTGATGTAACAGAATTTTCAGAGAAATGAGACTACTAGTATTTACACTGAATTGCTCATTACATTCATTTTTAATAGCCACAGATTGAGGACCGATAAGTTGGTAGACTGTAGTGCATTTTTAAAAGCACTTCAAATCATAATGTTAACCTATATAGGTATTTATAAATGAGTTTCTTTTCCCCACTTTTAAGAAAAATTTATGTATATAATTAACCCACTTGTTTAAAACAGATGGGGAGCA
Organism: Talpa europaea; assembly: GCF_964194135.1. Lineage (NCBI taxonomy): Eukaryota > Metazoa > Chordata > Mammalia > Eulipotyphla > Talpidae > Talpa > Talpa europaea. The sequence continues at coordinate 2,721,300 of NC_140080.1, read as the reverse complement.
AAAGAATATTTTTTAATCGTTAATTACGGTATAAATTATTGGTTACCCAATACCTTCACTAAAGGGTACTGTAAGTCATAAGCTATATGAACTGAGGTTTGCAGACATTGCAGGGGTAAGACCCGTACAAACCCCAAGCAGCAGAGAGAAAAATTCCAATGCTGATGAGAAGGAAAGCTATATAAAATGAAATTTTATACCACATCATAAAACTGCCAGCATTTGTTCTGTCACTGTCTGAAAAAAGCCACATAACTTCAGATATCTACATTTTTCATTCTACAAGCTCAAACAAGGGAATGTCATCTGATTTCCAATAAAAAAGGCTGAGTGGAAAAAACGCCACAAGTTTCCCAAAGATTCTAATTTTATTTTTCTTTCAAGTGAAATCTTATATTGAAAAGATTTCAGAATATATAGAATAACTCCAGTTATGTTTTAGCTGGATTGTGAAAAACAAATTATGCATTTTGCAACATTGGAAGTATCATTAATATGGCAGAAAATACTTCCATCATAATCTTGAAACAATTTAGTAAATATCAGGTTAAGACAAATATATGATAATTCCCTCACCACACATAAGAGCTAATCAAAGTATTAGAGAGTTGGTAAGTCCAGGCATAGGTCACGTGCTGGAGGAGATGCTAGAGGAGGTGCTGGCGGCACCCAAGGTCACATTATACAATTGTGCAGGGCTGTGGACCTGCCTGGGGGTCAGGAGAGGGAGCCACAGTGGGTGAGGGCAGCAGAATTCTTGGATGACCTTGGAAATTTTTCAGTAGCCATCAGAACACCCACACCCATGGGCACCTGCTGCACAGCAGCTCTGCCTATTTCTACAATTCATACATAAGGGATTACAAAAGGTATTAAGCAATTGTCCAAAGACTGCAAATCTACCACTCGTTATTAGAGAAACTATACCCATTCATTTTGGCAACAGCTCGAAAGCAACATGCGTGACATTTGATGAAAGAAGTAACAACCTACCAATGATAGTTTTCTTTAGTTTTTAAATGATGTCAACTATTTTTACATTATTTAAAATTGAGAACACCAGGTTAAATCTTGAGGTAGTGACCAGAATGACAGAATTTAAATATATTTCTTTCTAAATAAAGGAAACTTTTAGCATAAAAACTTGGAACTTCAATCACAAGGCTGGATCACACAACTGAATGAGAAATCCAAGTAGATATTTTAATAAACTATAATGTCATATTCTTTATAAAATTATTACTTTCATACTAAACTGGATTTTATATATTAAATTTCCTGGAGAAAGTATATAGCTTTCCTACTTATATTGATTTCTCATAAACAAACAAGTCATAATGTGCAAGAGGTGGCAGCATAGTATGAAAATATCTGAAGCCATGTTGCAGAGATACAGAAGATAGTCTATACATTTAAAAAATGTTTTTAAATCATTTTTTATTTGCTAGATCTTCTAGGTGGAATATGCAAATCTAGACACAGCAAGTATCTGCTGCTGACTGTCCTCTTATTGAAAGGAACTGAAGTCACCTAGCAACCCTCTGTGTTGTAGAAACCAACATGAAAGAGTTGGTTGTCTACACCCGTACTTCTAAAATGGAAGCGTGCAGGGAAGTAGAAAACAGTTGTCTGTGCTGTTTGCACTGATGCACATTTTTCATCACAGGACAGAGTACAAATCATCAAGAATTTCCCCAGAAAAGAAACTCCCCTAAAGGCATATTAATTGTGATGACAAAGTTTACAAACCATGTCTATGTAGACAGACAGACACAATACACACTACACACTACAAATAATAATAATAATAATAACAACAGTAACTGATGACTTGGCCAAGAGGGACTTATATCATAGCTCAGAGAACGGGCTGAATACGAGAGACTGTTAAGAACTTCCCATGTTCTAGGTAGAAATGGAAATGAGCATAAGAACAATGAATTATAGAACCAGGGATATTATTTGAAAAGTCACTTCTATAGGAACAAACAAGCATAAGTAGGAGAGGAGTTAGGAAAGCACCTACGTAACATGGAGGAGTAAATATGAGGATTTGCGTCATAAAGAATGATGACAGCAATGCTAATAGGAACACGAAATACTGTTTGCAATGACGGGGAAGAGAGAGGTAAATGGTAGAGAAGACCTCTATTTCAAATAGAGTTTTCTTTTTTTGAGAGTCATACATAATCTTTTTGAATGCAGAAAGTAAGTTCTGAAATAAGGAAACATAACTTACCTCCCTAGTAAAATGAAGACCCGATATATTTTATGAGAGCTCAGTATTAGAGAAGTCGTGTGCTTCTACTCTGAGCAAGTGCGAGGGGGAGCAGAGAGCAGGCATGTGGCAACCTGTACTTTTTTCTATGTATTAATGATGGGGGAGCTGGACTTTGGGGCAGTTATTCTTGGACAGCAAAAAGGATAAAATCACCCCTTTGAAGCCATCATGGGGCAGAGTGGAATCTGGGGAAAAGGTGCCACTGTCCTCAGAGAAGTGAGGGACAGCCCTCGTGCCGGGCTGACTCAGGTCACATTCATGGGTCGTCCCTGAATGTGGCTACTCTGCTGCTGTCTGAGAAGCCGCCACCGAGTGGGCACCCGAGCTCCAGGGGCTGCAGAGAAGCTGGGCTCTCACTGCTTGTACCTGGAGATGTGAGTATTGTGTCTCACAAGGGCCCACAGTCAGCTGGCCCCAGGGGCATGCTCTGCTATCTCCAAGGATGAGCCAGAAGAGGATTTGGAGGGAAGGAGGAGGGAAGGAGGGAGCACCACAGCCCGGCAACGCCAGGACCTGCAAGCCAGAGGGGCCTTCCCTTGGGGAAGCGGTGGGCAGTGCAGCAGCCCCCAGTGGGGCGCACCGCTTGGCTCAGCACAGCGCAGCTCCTTCGTGGGGCCACTGCCCTCTGCAGCTCCTTCGTGGGGCCACTGCCCTGCAGAGGGCGGCGTGCCCATCTCCCTGCCTAAGTGCCACCGGGATGACGACTGGGCGGGGTTTATGCCGGGGCAGCACCCAGGTCCCGTCCAGAGGGTGGGTGAAGTCATGCATTGTCAGAAAGCAGGTCAGCGGGGACATAAATCCTCCGCGTCCAACAGCTGCCACATGTAAGCTTCTATTATAAGCACTCGTTTCCTGGCTGCAGGCGGCCTATACCCTTGGTGTTTTGAAGAGTAATGAGGTGGGAAATACTCACGTAAAACCAAACAGGTCTTTGGCATCTTCAATGCTCCGAGAAAAAAACGGTGGGAGTTTTTAGATTCCTGAGTTTGGCTGGCAGCCTGGGAGGGGTCAGGAGCACCGAGCTGCCCTCTGTGCCCCTCGCCCCTTCGCCGCTCACCTTCCTGGGGGCACAGCTGCTGGGGAAGGCTGTGGGCCAACTAAGGGGAGGAGGTGATTTTCCTTAACTTCGGGTTGGAAAACCAAGTGTTGAACCGGGGCATGGATGGAAAAATAATACCCACCCAGAAGGAAAAGAAGACAGACTTCTACTGTCTTGCTTAATTTTTTGATTCAATGTAAGGGTTGTTTTAGGTCACGTTATTGTTTCGATTTTCCACCTTTGAGTCTTTAGAGCAGATTTCATTCTAAAATTTAGCAGGCAGCACAAGAGAGCTGTCACACAATTCTGTGTGCAGGAGCACAGCCTCCCCGCTGTCAGCACCCCCCCTCCTGGGGTGCATTTGTTGTAACTGATGAGCACAGCCACAAGGCGTTTTCGCTCCAAGACCACAGTGTATGTCGGAGCTCACTCTTGGGCGGGGGCACCTTCCAGGAGTCCTGACAGATGTCTACCGACAAGCATCCACCACTGCAGTGTGACAGAACAGCCTCACCGGCAAAGACGCTCTGCACTCTGCCTAGTTAGCCCTCCCCAACGCCCCTAGTCCCTGGAAGCCACAGGAAGCCCTGTGTCCATAGCTCCTGTCGTCCAGAATGCCATACAGTTGCAACCACACAGTAGGTAGCTTTCCCAGAATGGCGTATTTCACTAAGTAATGTGCATTGAAGTTTTCTCCATGTCTTTTCATGACCCAATAACTTATTTTTCAAATCCCACTTGATGTTGGTATATAATTCTTTTCCTATATTGTGGGGTTGGGTTTGCTATTACTCATGGAGGATTTTTGCATTTGAGTCATGAGAGGTTCTGAGCTAAAGTTTTCTTTCCTTGAAATGTCTAGTTTGGGTACTAGGGTAACAGTGGCTTCTTGGAATGAATTAGGAAATAGTCCCTCTGCTTGCATCCTCTGACAGATTATAGAGAATTGGTGAAATTTCTTGCTTACAGTCAACCCAAATGGCCCTGGTGCTTTCAGTTTTGGAAGATTATTAATTACTGATTCAACTTCACTGATATAGGAAGAGTCAGATGACCTAGCTCTTCTTGTGCAAGTTTTGGCAGATTATGTCTTTCAAGGAATTGGTTCTTTTCACCCAGGTTGGAAAATCTGTGGACACAGTCGCTCAACTGTTACCCTTTCAATGTCCACAGGTTCTGTAGTGCTGTGTACCCTCTTCCTGGTATGAGTAATTTTTTCTTCTCTCTTTTTCAATGATTTTATTGCTCCTTCTACAGAATTAGCTTGTTTTGTTGGGTTTCTCGATTAATTTCCTGTTTTCCATTTCCTTGATCTCTGCTCTAATTTTTATTTATTTCCTTCTGCTGCCTTTGCATTTAATTTGTTCTTTTCCTAGTTTGCTAAGATGGAGGCATTATTATTACTGACTTCAGATCTTTCTTCTTTTCTAACATGAGCAGTTGGTGCTTATAAATCTCCCTCTAAACACTGCTTTCACTGCGTCCCACAAATAAGTTGTTTTCAATTTCATTTGGTTAAAAATACTGGTATTTTCCTTGAAATTCCTCCCTCCACCCATGTGCTATTTTCAAGTGTGATGTTTATTTGGGATTTGCCAATGATCTTTCTGTTACTGATTTGTAGCTTAATTCCCATAACAGCAGACATCGTATCATCTCTCCTTTTAACATGTGTTAAAACATCTCTCCTTTTAACATGTGTTAGGCATGTTTTATGGTCCAGGATGTGGTGAATGCTCCCTGAGAACCTGAGAAAAAATATGCAATCTACTGTTGTTGAATGAAGCAGTCTAGAGATGCGAGTTATAAACTGATGGTGCTGAGACTGATGGTGGTGTTGAGTTCAACTATGTTCTTACTGATTTCCTGCCTACTGGATCTGTCTGGTTTTAACTTTTTTATATAATAATTCTGTCAGGTTTTGCCTCACATATTGATAGTGTGTTAGGCACATTCACATTAAAGATGGCTCTCTATCTTTTATCTCTAACGCTCTTCCTTTCTTTCCGTAGATCCTAGCTTCTGACTGACGTCATTCTTCTTCTCCCTGAAGAATTTTTTTTTAATTTTTAAATTTTATATGTTTTTTACATCATTTTTCATTTTTGCACAATGCATTCTCATCTTGGTTATAGTCCCCATACAATTCCCACCCCCCTTATTTTGATCCTACTCCCTTCTCCGCCCTCCACACCCCCCCCCCGTGTGTCTCTAGTTTATAGTTGCTTGTTGATTTTGATTTTTACTTTATTATAATTAGTCTTTTTCCTGGTCCCTTATTAGGGTTTTCTATTAACATTGCTCACAAGGAAAAAGGAACTCTCCTGCAGTGCTGGTGGGAGTGCAAACTGGTCCAACCACTATGGAGAGCTGTGTGGAGATTCCTCAACCTACTAAAGATAGAGCTTCCATATGATCCAGCAATTCCACTCCTAGGTATTTACCCAAAGGACACAGAAACAGTAATTCCAAAGAGCTCCGGCACCCCGATGTTTATAGCAGCACAATTTACAATAGCTAAACTCTGGAAACAAACCAAATGCCCAAAAAATAGATGACTGGATCGAGAAGATGTGGTATATTATATACACCATGGAATATTACTCAGCATTCAAAAAAGATAAACACATGCAGTTTGCAGCAACATGGATGGAGCTGGAAGGGATCATGCTCAGCAAAATAAGCCAGAAAGAAAAAGAAAAATAATGGATGGTCTCACTCATAGCAGGAATCTAGAAAACCTAAATGAGGGACCAGGAAAAAGAATAACTATAAGAAAGAAAAAATCAAAATCAACAAACAACTATGAACCAGAGACACTCTATGGGGGGGGGGGAGCAGGGATTGGTGTCAAAATAAGGGGGTTGCAATTGTATGGGGATATGAAAATCAAATTAAAAAAATTGCTCACAAGGAACTCATTAGCAATAAATTCAATTGATTTTGCCTGAGAAAGTCTATTGCTCCTTCACTTTTGCAGGTTGCCTTCAAGGGGCTGGGTTGTTGCATTCTTTTCTCACAGGGTTTACGTATCTCCCTCCATTTGCTTTGCTTGCCTAGTCTCAGGAGAAGTCAGATGCAATTCTTATCTATTAGCTCTTTACCGGTAGGGTGTTTTTCCTTCCGGCTTCTTTCAAGATTTTTTCTTTATCTTTGATTTTCTCAAGTTTGAAAAGGATGTGCTGATGTGCAGGTTTTTGTTTTACTTTTGCTTTTGCTTTCTGGCATTTGTCCTCATGCTCAGAAGTTCATTATCAGGTACACTAACGGCTCTGTCAAAGGTATTCCTCCTTTCTGTACAGTGATCTCTAGCATTTCTTTCTCTTTCTTAAAATTTCCATCTGTGCTTAGATTATCCATCTCCTCTTATGTGTTTTCTATACACACTTTTCCTTAAAGTCTTCAGCATATCAATCAGCTCTTTGAAAATTCCTGGTCTTCTAAACGTTCCTGCCACATCTGGTTCTGAGGCTTGCTCAGTCTCTTCACCTTGAGCTTGTTGGTCTTTAAGAGTGCTTGGTGATTTTTTTGTTGTAAGGTGCCCATGATATGCTATGGAAAACGAACTGTAGTAAGCAGGCCTTTAATCACTCAATGGTTAGGGGTATAGAGGGTAAGCACCCCAATTCTCAGTTAGGTCTCAGCCTGTGGTGAGTCTCTGCTCCCAGAGTAAACCTGAATGCCCACGCCCCCGCCCCTCAGGTGGGACAGGATAGCTGGAGGGGTCTGAGGATAAGCAGTGGAAGGTTAAGCTGAGCAGGTCTTCGGCATTTCTCTCCCCTCAGGCATTTTAGCAGTAAATCGCTTCTCCTCAGGGCAGATATTAAGAAGGGAATACTCTGGATTATTTCAACAGGATTCCTTTTCCCTTATCCCTGCAGGGCATGCAAGAGAATTTTTCTTGTAAGGATCTGGTAGGGCTCCTGGGATAAAACTCACAAGTAGGGGCACTCCAGCTCCCACTGATGGGTAGAACATGTACACACTGGGCCTCCAGCAGCTGGTCATTCAGTCCTTTCTACACAGGCACTGGTTCCCGGGGATGTCTCTACTCTTAGGTTGCTGCACTAACAGTGACTTCTGCACTCATTGGTCCCTCCCTCTGATTTGGGGGGGCAGTGGCTTGCTCTGCGGCCTCTTCTCTGATGGAGGTAAAAAAAGGGCTGTTGATTTTTCAACTCAGTTTTTAACTTGTCAGAACGGTAAAAATCTTTCCATGCCGGACTGGAAATCTCAATATTTTTAAGATATTTAACTGTTTGGCCATTTATGTTCCCAACAAATTTTCTTATCCAAAAATGTATTAGGAAATGAGAGACTAGAAATTCTGGATGATGATGAATCACTTCTCCAAAAGGACTTTCACAATGAATCAATAAATTTCTTTAGACTAGACATCTTCTAGGGCCTATCAAGTAAAGGCTAAGCTTACCAAGGTTATATGTATGTGTTTGCCCTTTTCTCGCCTTTATTTATAACTCTCCTTTATACCCCTTCAATTTATATTATATATTACACACACACACACACACACACTATACACACTATAGCTACAGAAGAGTCTGAGGTTCTGAAAGAAAATAGAATCCATATATTTAAGTTTGTATTTTTAATAGCCCTGCTGATGTCTGTGCTCACAGGATGCTGGGTCACTCTGAAGCCATAAGTACCACTGCCAGGAAATGACATACACTGTTTTAACAGACATGGGTAAAATGTTCTGTATTACCATTTATACATCTACTCTTACTCAATATTTTCTAAAATTTAAGTCGGATTTTTCCTGACCAGTATTAATCTGTATTAAATTGTATTTCCTCATATACACCAGTTTGTCAACAGCAGTGTCGATGACCCCGGTTTCAAAAATGTTTTATTTTACTATTTAACGAATATATGAATAAATGGACTTTTGGCAATGCATTCACTGAGTGATAGACAAAAATAATTCAACAAATTTCTCAGCCTCATCGACTTTGTGTTCTTACAACAAATCTGTCATTTTAAAACCAGACTTTATTTACTCTACTTACTAAAATGACTCAGTGTTACCTCAAGTTTTACACTGTTTGAATTTTTCCTTAAAGATTAATCTAGCAACATATTGTTTTAGTAAAGTATACACAATATGTAGTGATTTTATGCATATTTTCCTTATGGGATTATAGTACATAAACTTTTTATTCTTTGTATAGGCATAAAATAAACTTGCACTTAAGAACAAAATCTGTATTCTTAAGGGGTCTGAGAAATAGAATTATTTTCACATTCTCTATCCTCAGAAGAAATGTTAAAATTCATTTTGTGGAAATAAGGCCAAAGTAACTTTGCTCTCTTGTCTGTGAGAAAAGCAACAGCATTGCATAACCAGGTAGTAACAGCATAGCCAAGTTAGAAAAAGCTATTCACTGCCCATATCAATTTCACTACCACAAATGTATCATCTACTAGAATGCTTCTAATGAATACTTTACCACCACTCCTCATGAGTTTATTTTTAAGCTAGGAAAATAATCATTTTTATGTCTTAAAATCACTAACCATGTCACATTATGAGAAATTATTGCAAAAAACAATTTGCAAAACAATCCAAATTCAGCTTTCATAGTTCTGAAATGCTTCTTATGAAACACAAGCATTTGAATGCAATACTATTTTTCCTTTAAAAAAAATAACAAGGTCACTTACAAATTACAATGAAACAAATACTTGACAACTGTGACATGGTACAAGCAGTCATATCTATTTACCTAGTTAGCTAGAAATAGATAATTTTTTTCCAAGTCTTTCATTTTATGGGTGAAGGAACAGGAAGCCAGCTTTCTGCCCAGCATACCAAAGATCTCATTTAAAGGCAACAATGCCTTTTTGCAAAATCAAACATGTACTAATAATCCTGTTTGGCCTGAGAAATGCATGCTATGGGCATTGTGGAAGAGATGATACTCCTTGGAAGATTAAGAAACCACTTCTAAAACTGGTAGAGACAAACATGGGAAATGAAAGCACTTATTTCTGCAGCGCTCCCCCCACACACTGCACCCCCAGGTAAGCAAAGCAAGCCACCCTGCTTGTCAACATCGCAGGTGCCATATCACCCGGCAGGAGGGCTGACACCCTTTATCAAGAAACTGTAATCAAGAGGAACACCAGTATAGGATGTAAGGCTTTCCGGGCTCAGTTAGGAGGGCTAAAGATTTTTCAACTCATTTCTTTGTATTCTCACCCACCACTACTGTTTAAAGGTGACAGAGGGGCTACTGACTTCTGCTATCTGGCTGCATATTATTATGTTACAACAAAAATGTGTCCAAAAAAGGTGTTAAAATTTGTGAATTCATTCTTCTCTGATTTCAGAATGTTGGCTAAATTTTGAGGTAACCAAAAAACCACTACATTAACAATGGGTGCTTTTTACTAACATCAAGCAGAGTATCAATTAATGGCTATAGGTTTTTTATGCCACGACTAAGTCTTTGGAGTGAAAATCCTCTGGAGCACCAGACTGCATCCAGCAAATACCCAAGGCGAGTGAGCCAGGTCATGGGCACTGAGCTGGACACTGCAGGTAGACTCTGGATGACACAGAAGTAGAGCTCCCATTGTGGTGCTTACAAACCACACTCCAATTCTGCTGGACTTTGAAACTTTGAACATACAAACAGTGACAGCAACAAGCAAAATGCACCCCAAGCATTGTGGATTTACCTTAGCCATTTTAAAAAGGAATAAAGAAGGAATTTCAAGCCCAGTGGAAAGCGTGTATGCAGCATCACCCAGCAGGAACTATTTTCCACTGTGTGCTACATGCCAGGGACATCCACGGGCAAGCTCAGAAGGACGGAACTAGCTGAAAGATACCATCTCATCGTGACAGCAAGCGCTAAGCAGTGCTGAAAACAGTGCTACTTCTCCCAGCCCAGAAGGAAGTTGGTAGCCACACAACAGAAAAAATGAAGCAAAAAGTGCACGAGCCGCGTGCTTTTAAACAGCCAGAGCTCCAGAAGTCTGCTGACAAATGTGCTGTTTAAAACTTAAAGCTTTGCAGACCGAGTTTAAATTCTGAAGTACCCTTTACATCACACACTGCAACTCTCTTACACCAGAAAAGAGCATCGGGCCAACAGTTGTGGCATCTGAGCACAAATCCTTCCCGGGCCCTTGAAGTTCCTGAAGATTGACTCGGCTATGCCACCCGGGCCAGAGAGCCTCACGTCCTCACGTCACCTCTGTGAACTCAGAGCGGGTGTTATCTGTGTCTAATTTCAGACAGGGAGGAGTCATGAGAAAAAGCACAACAATGCTAGCCTTGAACAGAAAAATAGTAAAAATCAAAGGAGAGTGTTGGCATTTTTTAACCATGTGATCTGCTCAAACACTGTCTGGATTTTTCCTGAGTGCAGCATGAGTCCGTCACACTCTGTGCTGGGCTGTTCAGAGGCCCCCACCCTCGCCCTGTTCTGCAACTCACAGCTACCGGGAGGAACAGACATCAGAGACTTTTTTTAAAAAAAGCAGAACAGCACTTGCTGAGTGATGATAAACCTGATGAAAGAACATGAGGCAAGTGAGAAGAGCATTCTACTAGGCAGTTGAGGGAGCCCGTCCCCGAACAAGGGACTCCGGAGGAGAGGCAGGCAAGAGGAAGAGAGAAAGAAAGAGAGAGAGAGAGAGGGAGAGAGAGGGGGGGAGAGAGAGAGAGAGAGAGAGAGAGAGAGAGAAAGAGAAAGAGAAAGAGAAAGAGAGAATATGTCTGAAGGAAGAGTGTTCCAGAAGAGGAAAGAGCAAGCACACAGCCTGGAGAGTATGAATAGAAATTTAGTAAACAAAAATAAAATGAGCACGTCTAATACAGAGTTCACATGGGTGTGTAGGAAGGAAAGGAGGGATGGGCACAAGCAAAGGTGTAACAGAAGCAGAGTCCCTGAAGTGGAGGACGGGCCCCTACCCTCACTGGTGCAGGGCAACTTCACGCTGAGCAGGAGGCCTTCTCATAGAGCATGCTTAGGCAACACAGTTGCACCTTTTCTGGTAGAATTTCAGAGTTGAAAAGATCAAGACCCTAATAAGCACTAAAATAAAAGATGGTCTGGACAGGATGAAATCAGATTTGTATTATCTATCCCAAGGCGATGCTGGATGAAAGGCAGCGACGTACTGTCTCTCCGGTTCTGGGGGAAAATTACTTTGAACCTGGACTCTTTTACATGGTAATTAATTAATTAACCCTGAGGAAAAAATTAAGGCATCTTGGACATGCAAGGACTCAGTCCCCATCCTAAACACTGCTTCTGAATAAAATAATAATTTGGGGGTGTACATGAGTTAAAAAAAGAGTAAGATATAAAGAAAGATATGGAACTGAAGTATTGGAGAACCCAACCGAGAGAACAATGAAAGCACACTCTAATTCAGAATAGAAAAATTAGAGCGCACAGAAAAGCCAGACTCTAGGAGAAATTATACTTCATTCACCAAGTGGTGTAAAGAAGAAATTGGCATAACCATTGTGACCTGATAAAAAATTGTGCTGCTCTGTCAAGGTGAACAAAAAATAAAATTAAAAGTTCTTAGGAAAATCTAAGTGTAAATGTGAAGGAAACTAAACTATGGAAGAATTTTGAGGAATTCAAGAAATTCAAGAAAACAGGATCCATTTTACCTTGATGCTTTAAAAAATAATGCTTGGGACAAGCCCAGTTTTAACACTATGAGATTCTTTTTCCCTTCTCCACATGTTCAATTATACCACTTGGTATTATAATAAATTATATATTTTTAATAACAATATTGCAATGCATTGGCCAACAAACAGAAATCACTATAAATGCAGAACAGAATAAAAGTATTTTCAACTTAGCAACACAGAATGGCATAGAAGACATTCACTGGCAGAAGGCAGGAAGAAAAAGCATATGGAAATGAGGAAGGCTGATTTTCACAATTTATCTGGTCAGGAGTCAGGAAGGTATTGTTACAGGGCAACCCCGATATAAAACAGGATGCCTGACTGTGGGTCCTCACCTGCATGCTTAAATACTAATACTCATCTGCAGGCACACACAAAGGTTAATAAAAGGATTGTTTTACAAAGGAAGGGGAAATGAGGAAATGCACAACTCAGGGAGCAAAGTGGGAGATCAAGTCTTAAATGCGTTCTACCCGTTCCGCTGACCTGGAAACCCCATGGCACTCTGAGAGCTGGCACAGAGCCAAGAGCCACGAAGCTAAGAGACCCAAGGCCCACGTGTCTGGTTTTATACCAAACCTGGCCACTTAACTGCACCCTCAGGTCCCAGTACTCCTCCCTTTGGTGATGATGGGAAAGTTCCCAGTGTCTTGATGGCTTTGGTCTGGAGTGGGGGTGGAGTCCACAAAGCCTGTATGGAATTAGCTCAGGACATCCTTTCCCCCTAACAGTATGCTCTATGTTATGGAATGTTAAATGTCTTATTCTGGGGAAGAACAATAATGACACACCTAAGATTGCTTTTCATTGCCACCACGTGCCTGTATTTCTTGAACAGTTACTTTAGAAAATAGCCAGTCCATCAAACACGCCCTTTTTTATGTTCCTCATTTCCCACAGGTGACAGTTTGGACTTAGGACAGCACCTGAGCACACGTCCAGCCTGCACGTGGCAGCCAGTGTGCTGGCAGGTGGATTCCGAGAGTCGGCGTGTGGGCGTGCTGGGGACTGCGCTGCCAAGGTAGCTCGCTGACCAACATGCGGGATTCAACGAGTACACCAGATGTGACCCTGGCTCTCCAGGAAGCTGCAGTCCTGACGAAAGAGGACAGTTACTGACACATAAATAGCTGATATATTTTAAACTGTTAACTATTTGGGACATGCTCCAAAACAATTTCACGTGGCCCCAAACCTCATGACACCACCACCACGTAAGGAATTTCCTTCTTGCGGGAAGCTCCCGGGATTAGCACAAGACTATCGTCTGCCTTAAAGGAAGGTGTGCCAAAGTAGCTGTTCTCCTTCCTGAAGATGGGACCTGAAACAGGGAAACAACGTGGGCATCTGCAGTCCTCGGGGGGTTTCAAATCAGGCATGCTTCATTTCTACAGGCAAGCTTGTGTCCATTCGGTGTAGCCAATACAGACAGTCACAGATGGTTGGGAGCACAGGCACTGTGGATTCATAACCTGTACCCTGGCTGAGACAAGCAAAGGAACAGAGACCCCCCTCTTGCCCTCCAGGGGCAGCTGGAGGCTGGGCTACTAGGCCTGGACAGGGCCTGTCCAGCACCCAGGTTGAGAAAGCTGTTGGGCTCAAGGCCGTGCGGGTGTCTTAGGAAGTGTCACCTCATCGCGGATTTTGAAAAGATCACATCATTCATTCCTTCCTAGGACTCTACATACTCCACAAGGACAGGAAAACGGTGCCCCATGCACCCAACCGTGCTGGAAGAATGAACACACATTTGCTCACTTGCTGCAACCCTGCCAAGCAGTGTGCTGGATGCTTGATGAGAACACACCTCGCCCTCTCAGCAATGCATGCGATGGGAATCACTAGCTCTCCCCACTTTACAGTGGGGGAGTATATGCCAAAAGGCTAATCTAACCCTATGATGCACAGTAAGAACACCCACCGCCTAGCCTCTAGAAAGGGAAGGTGGGATGCAAAATCAGACCGCCCCAACTCTGAAGACCAGACTGTTTAGGAGTTGATTTTGATCTATCAGAGAGGCAATGCAGATTCGGGGGGGGGGGGGGGGGGGAGGGGGATATAGAGAGAAAAAAAAAAATACCTGCAAGAGGATGGGGAAGGTCGTACAGGTGAGAACACCAAAGAGGAAGAAATTACATTGACAACAGAATGGAGGGGGAAAAGAACAGACTGAAGGAAGCAGAAATGGAAAGGTTCCAGCAAATGGTACAGAAGATACTCTACAGGGCTTAGTGATAAATTTGCAAGTAGGGTGAGGTCAGAGGCGATTGAAAACATAAAGGAAGTACTTAACCCTATTTTCTGGAATTTACCTCAGTAAAAGGATAGTAACAATGCCAACAAAACAGAGGAGATGTCGGCATTAAGTAAGATAATCTTAAGGCAGTGCCTGGCAGGCTGCTTAAAGCAATGTAAAAACTTGGTCTGCATTGGCTGCTATTAAAATGACAAATACCTTATTTTGCAATTTGGGTCAAAGGTCTCTACCAGCCTGGCCTCCACCCTCTCCCATTTGTAAAGGTAACCTCTCATCAAGAGGTTACAGTATCTCTAACTTCCTCTTTGGCCAGTAACAATCTGTCTTTGAAAATGAATTATATTTTCACAGCTCTGATGAATGATTTACTGAAATGTTGACATGAAGGTGGGGCAAAGCAGGTGGCAGTATCTTATAAGTTGGAATCATCTCTAGATTACACAGCTAACCCATCATCCCTGTGTGCAGAATTTTGTAACAGTGACTGTAAACACTGAAGCCATGTGTGTGACCGCCTGGGGACACATCAGGGTAACCTGGAACCCCTGCACCATAGGGGAGCACCTGGCCCCTGCCCTCGCACCCCAGTCAGCTGGCCTTGTGTGTAAGCACCCATCTGATTCCTCAGGTGACCCCCTAACAGGACTCTACAACACCAGTTTCTATAGAAGATTCAGGGCTTTTGCACACTTTTTCATATTTGGGAGAAGGCATGACGGCGATACAGTTTCATTTTACATTTACAGATGGAACCTTCCACTGGGGTTTGTTTAGTCATTTCTACCAAAAAGGCCTCAAATCATGTATCAAAAGTACAAAACATGTGAGGATGAATGCACACACACACAGAGAAGTCACAGATAAGGGTTGTGTCTAAGCAGGAATATCAACCCTTTAGGAGAGTCACCTGGGATTTCCCTGTTGCTTCTTGGTATGTATCTTTCACACACCCGCCCTGTTGCTATATTACAGAGAGAATTACCACTCAGTCTCACCCTCATGAAGTCAGCCCCTCCGTCAGACACATCCATGGTTACTGCATGGTTGCTCCTTCAAGAGAAACTAAAGCACAGTCAAATCAAAGTTATATTTAAATCTTTTTCTTAACAGAAATGTATTATGATTTTTTTTCAAATTCTGAGAACTTTCTGCCTATAATCTTAAGTGATTTTATTGATTCATGAAAGTATAAGAGGGAAAATCGTCACACTCTAACAGGGTAAGATGGTTCTTGTGAAGTCCAGAAGTGCCCAGACACGGTACTGCTTTTAGCAGAAAGTATATTCAAAAATGATTTTGTAACAGGGGGGTCCCCAGCAAAAAGGAAAAGTTCCAGGTTCCCTGCCCCAAGCAAGGAGGGTAGAGCTAAAGAGAAGAGAAGAAGCTGCAGAGGAGACTGAGAAGGAAGGAAGCATGATGGAGTGCCAGGAGACCTGGAGGAAGCACATGGAGCAGAGACACGTGAAGAAACTACGCCTGCCTTTTGGTCGTGGACTGTTTAAAACAGATGTGGGTGAGAGTCCCGCGGGGAGGTGACAATGGCAGCTTTTATCTTGATTTTTATTTTGCTCTTTTCCTTCCAGACTTGTCTGGTTGTTCCTGATCCTTTTCTGTGGGTCCCCACTGGAAGATGCTTTAGACCTGTGGCAGGCTTTGGGGCCTTGCTCTGGGCCAATCCTGCTTGGGTGGACTTTTACCCACAAGGGGACGTGTAACTTTGGGGGCCTGATTTAGAAATTACATTCTTTGCCTTTCCTGTATTGTTTACTAATTGTATTAAAATTTCGTATGTTTTGTGTTGATGTGGCGGATGGCAGAACCTATTTAGAGCAGACAGGTTTGCAGGGTCTGGGGTGCCCCTCTCCCTGCCCTGTAAAGCTTTGACTATTTGGACTTAGGGTGGATAAAATAAATACATCATCTTCATGAAGTTGTAAACGAACAATAAAAGCAAATAAAAATAATCTTTTAAAGCTTGCAATCTATTTTCATTGTATCTTATTTCATTGTATTAGAAATGTACAATGTCTTATAGCCAATAAACACTAAGTAAATTACTTTTCTAATTTAGAATAATTTTTTTTTAATTTATTTATTTTATTTTAAAGATTTATTTATTTATTTATACAAGCGCTGGGTACAGTCAGAAGCGAGGGAGGGTGAGAGAATTCACCAGAGCCAGAGCGGGGAGCAGAGCAGGCAGAAGGACCAAAGCACACTGCTGAGGGGAGCAGGTGGCAGGAGAAGTCTGCGCGCCATGTGGGACCCTCACCCAGTGGCCGGGGAGCAGCCGGGGATCGAACCTGCGCTGCAGAGGCTGCGGGCAGCTTCGCAACCCAGCGCTCAACCACTGCGCCACCGGGGAGGCCCCTAATTTAGAATAATTTTTATTCACCAACAGATAAAAACAGCTATCCCTTAGATTGTGTTGTATTGGTTAAGTAAGTCTCTCTTTTGGTAATTTCTTCTAAATGAGAACAGATTCAAATGTTAAATAGCCAAAATTTAATTTCTAAGTCTCATATGGAAATAGTACATTTGGACAGGGAATTTCTAACTTGTTCCAATTATAAATTTCTCCTACACCCAACATCACCAAATCAAAATAGGCCTGGTGTTTATCTCTTGTTAAAAGAGCCTCTGTTTAAAATTTAAACAAATTCTTTTCATTTATTTCCTCTTTTTAGAAAGTTAATATAATTAATAGATATTAAATGTATACAGGTAATGTTTTTACTCCATGAAAAAAGACTTCAAGAAAACTAGCCTCTAAATAACTACCCAGTTCAGTTTTTGGCCATCTAATATCAATCCTTTGTTAGAAAAGGTGTTCATTTCTGGAACATCAATGATGACATCTAACTAAAATGATCTTTAAATACAATACAAAAAGAATTCAAGGTTTACTCTTATTTTAAATATCCCAACCAGCCACAATTTACAAGAAGAGCACCAGGAAACAAACACCAGATACACAGGATTAAACATTAATTCCTTTTACTTTCATTTCTTTTTAAGTCAAGACTTTTTATTGATAAATACAAAGAAAAACTCAAACTCAATCTTGGAAAAAAGAAAAATCTCCCAAACATAGAGACCTAAATATTTTATAAGACTCAGGTCTTGATGTGGCAGTAAAGAGGAGGGTTGAGGGAAATGTGGAGGGCGGTGTGTGGGCAGGGAGGGTGGGCAGGAAAGCCCATCAAATCCTCCTTTCCCGGAGTGCTCTGTGGTCAGGGTGTCTAGTTTTGTAAGTCAGATGATGAATTCTCCTGTATCTGAATATGCTTCCAAAAAATGGAAATACAGGGCCTCCCTGGTGGTGCAAGTGGTTAAGCACTGCACTATGAAGCAATCTGCGGCCTCTACAGCACGAGTTCGATCCCCCGCTGGCCAGAGAGAAACCCACATGGTGCAGCAGACCTCTCCTATCTCGCCCGCTGCTCCCCTCAGCAGTATATTTCAGTCAGTCTGCCTGTTCTGTTCCCCGCTCTGTCTTTGGTGAATCCTCTCACCCCCGCATCTCTGGCCTGTGCTCCAGCTCTTGTATCCATAAATAAATAAATATTTTTTTAAAAAAAAAGGAAATACATAGCATTTTGTAAAAAATAAAAGCCAGGCACATTTCAGGTACAATGAGGCTGCATATTTCAGGCAGAACTCAGATACCACCTGCCCACATTTCCCAAAATCACAAATAAGTTTGGTGTCATGGGTCCCCTTTCTTGCTGGAAGTTTAAAAAAAAATAGGTAACTCTGGCATTGGGCACAGCCTTTGAGGCTTTAGTGGGAAGCTACACAGGGAGTCCTGACCCAGACACCTCGATCTCTGCTCAGGACCCTGTGGGAGCCAGACACGGGCTCCTGGACAAGGCGTTCCACTGCTGATTCCTCTGCCCACAGACACACAGAGCCTCTGACCTCCCTCAGGCGTTATGTGGCATCTCTGGAATCCCAGGCAGTGTTTGTAAATAGCGTGCCATGTGTGAAAAGTGACCTGAGTGTGTGAAAGCCTCGACTAGCGGAAGCAGAACCTCCTAGCTCCCCGATGCTGTGGATGAACATGCGGTCAAGGAAATCATAGGGACGATGATTTCTTTTCCATTTTCTTCCTCCAGCCGCCCAATTTAGATGGAGGAAGAACTGGTCAAAATGGCCAGTCTCCAACACGTTCCTTTCCTTCTTTCAGTGATTTCTGACTTGAAGTCAGGCTCAAAATGAACTACCTTTTCTACTTAAATTTTGGGCAAGTTCTGGAATCTCAATAACTGCATTGTGAATGCACTTTCTATCTTGCCTCATCCCAAGACTTCTTGCTTTTCTTGCTCATTTACTTCAGCGTGAACTGAAATACCAGTAGTAGGGAAACAACCACCACAGCAAGCAGGTAAGAGGTGTGCAAAGTGACAGTTTCCATCCAAATAAAACCACAACATGACCCACTCGGTGGATGGTATCCAACGGCTTTGCTTAGGATGGTTTCTGAACGGGAAACATACTTCATTCCTTAAAGGAGCTGGATTCTTAACAATATTAGAGCAAAATGACAATGGCAATCACAAAGCTTTGTACCTAAAAATACGGAAACATTCCCAAAAACTTCAGTTTTATTTAAAGCATGACAAATTTTAACAATACAAAAACTGAAGCAAAACACAAGAAATTAAACTTATGCTTTAAATAAAATACTTGGACTTTAACAAAATCTCCCTCATAGTCATTTTAAAATGCTATACTGCAAGATAACATACATTTGTAGAGGTGTGAACCTAGATCCCTAAAACAATAAAAAATAGAAACATAATGTCATATCCTATATATCTCTTACGGATTTAATAAACTTATATATTAAACTTATGTATTAAAAATTAGCTGATGAAAAAATCCTACTTGAAATAAGAATCACAAAAGTAAACAGGTTGCTTTGAGACTTCCTTTCTAGTTCCGATTTCCAGTAGAAACACCTATTTTAATAGTCATTAAAAAGTGTAAGATAAACTGCTAGCTTTGCTTTCCGCCAGTATGTTTTTCTTCTGATGTGGTAGAAAATTCCAAAATTAAAATGCAACTTGGTTTTAATTTCAATTACATATAACCTCATAGAAGAAAAAAAAAAAGCCAGTTTAGGTAGCTGGACTGTAATGAAGCTAGATTAAAACGTGGAGTACAAAATTTAAGATGTATGGTGTTTTTCTTGTTGTTTTATTTAAGATATATGCTTCCCAGCTAAAATGGAGACCTGGGAACTTTTCACTGAACAAAGCTAATGAGGTGCATATTTTTAAGTTGGAAGAATGGATCTTCCCTCTCACCTGATAATTAACCATTTATGGTACTTTTCCTTCTGTCATATACACATAAATTTCATTTATACGAATGTAAAATAATAAAAACTGAATTCACTCTTAAAGAAGCTTATTCCAACTTTATGAACTCTCAGATACTTTAGCTGCAAAAATGGTTTCTTATTCTGTTATGATGTCAGCTGCCAAACAAACAAAAAATATTATAATAATCACCCCAGCTAATGAGAGGGTATCTAAAGGTATTCCTTTTAATGCAAAAATCATGAAAGGTTATAAAAGAGCTAAGAGAACTTTATAGCCAATGGCAAATATGAAAATTCTCTGACTTCAAAGCAAGGGACTTGAAATAAAACTGGGGAAAGTGTGGAAAGAACAAACCGATTAAAAAATAAATTAATAGGAAGAAGATAGTTGGGATCTGGGTGGTATCATATTATTTTCAGATTCTGCTGCTTTGTTTTTTCAGGCAGGATATTAGAAATTATCTTTAAATGGGTGTCTTTGTTTCTTAATGCAGAGGGGGAGAAAAACTGAAGGAATAACTCAGAGAAAACAGACCAAGTCATTTCTTCTATCATCCGAGATAAGAAATAGCAAAGTGAAGAGAAGCATTACAACAAAAACCGCGCCTTGAGCTGGGTGAATAGTTTCCATTACAGCAGAAACTGGACATAGAAACCGAATGTGATAATCCAGCAAGAAGAAAAGTGACTTGATAGACACATTTTTGGTAATGAGACTGGACAACAAAATTATTGGACAATTAAAATTATTAAGCCTTTGCCATCCACAGAACAAACTGTGACAGTCTCCAAATAGTCAAAGCAGCAGATGAGCAGCAGCAGTCCGGTAGCACTGGGGTGGCAGAGCTGCTGTGCCCGTGCCCGCCATACTCCCCGCCATACTCCAGGCTGCTCCCGCAGCCAGCTGGCCACCACCAAGAGTCCACAGCCCCACAGCCGTCTTTTAAATACAGTGCCTCCTCTGCAGCGATTTACAAAAGCAAAGCTAAATATACAAGCAACAGATCAAAATATAGATGTTCTGTTTGAAAAGATTTCTAATTTGGGGAAGTGCGTTAAAAAGCAGAGATGGAGCACTCTAGCCAAGCCCAGGGAACAACCTTTTGAATATTGTGGTGAGACTGGTATAAAACCCATCATCTGCTGAGGCAGCTCACACAGCATCCAGAGAAACTCAACGGCAGAAACAAGTGGGATCCTGTCATCTGCTTCCTGTTGCCACTGCTACCTCTGCTCTCTCTTGGGCATCTAATTTGTGACTTCACAATGTACAACCAGCCTCCCAAAAGGGCCACACGACAGTCCTAATAGTGGGGTGCTGGGCCCTCTCTCTAGCTGGTCCTTGACCAGGCCATGACTGAGCCGGTCTACAAAGCAAAGACATTTCCCTGCTGAGCACAAGATCGCATCTACATTATTACAACCCAGTGTTTCCAGCTCTGCCTCTCCCCACCTTGATTATCAGTTAGGGCCTCAAGCCATGGGACCCAACTGGCAGCCATCCAACATTGGTACAGAACACAAAGAGAGAGGAGCATTGCTCAACAAGAAGAATGCCTGGTATCTAGAATTTCATAAGGCTAAAAATTCAAATAACACCAAGCCCAAGGAATTCACCCTGTGTGTCCAAGCCTACGGCCCCAACGCCACAAGCCAGTCTGCTGGTGTTGGCCCAGGCTGTGGCCACAATGTGAAACACAGACAGCCAAGCTGTGCTGGGGGTGCTTCCCGCCTTATCCTGGCCCCCCATACTGCCCACCAGTTTCGCTCTCAGCCCTCCTCCTTTATATCTGTGATATATAAAAAAAATACAGTCTCAATACAGAATTCTTTACTCAAGCCCCCTGAGCTCTGTCATTTAAAATTTCAAAACTAAGATAGAATAGTAACAAGTGGAGAGACAATGAATAAAATCAAGATCGTGAGGCCTACCCTATATACGCTCCCATGTCCTGTTTTCATACTGACAAGAAATTTAAATGCAAAAAAAAGATCACCTAGTAATTTCTGTATTGAAACATGCAATCTAGAGATTTCTTCTCATTTCTAGATTAAACTGCACATTTGGCAGCAGTTTATACTAAGATGGCAATTGTTACAATTCTTGGGTTACAACTCCTGAATGAACTGGAAAATGGCTCAGTAGTAAATGTATTCAACAAAACCTCTTGCAATTATATATTCCATACTGCTCACCTAACCTATCACAGGTCAAAGGAACCACCTCATAATTCCTGAAGGTCCTTTTTTCCAACTAACCACAAGAATGAACTTTTGCGTTTAAGTACCCACCACCTCCTCACCTGAGAGGGAAAGTCAGCTACATAAGACTGGCGCCATATTTCTGGAGAGAGATGATCAGCCTTGTTTCTTTCAAACAGTGCCTACCTTTCTTTGCATGAAAAATGAGATACTTTCTGAGAGCCCAAATATCTAGGTAAGCGGGTGCATTTTTTTTTTAATTTTATATATATATATTTTTAATATTTTATTTTATATAATTCTTACATCATTTTCCACCTTAGCACAATGTATGCATTTTCATTATGGTTATATTCCCCATACAATTTCACCCGCCCCTTATTTTGACTCTAGTCCTTCCTCCCCCCCCCTCCGCCCTTCTCCCCCCCTCCACCCCCCCCATAGTGTGTCTCTGTGTACAGTTGTTTGTTGATTTTGCTTTTTACTTTGCGTTGATTAGTCTTTTTCCTGGTCTCTTATTTAAGTTTTCTAAATTCCTGCTGTGAGTGAGACCTAAGTGGGTGCATTTTTAATAACATCTGCGATAGTATGATGCACCCTTTCGAAGTGTATAATTCAGTAATGTTTTAGAGTTATCCAACTATTACTCTGTAACTATAGAACATTTTCATTACCCGCAAAAGAAACACCACAGCCATTAGTAGTCAGACCCTTTCCCTCCCCGCAGTCCTGAGCAATGACTAGTCTACTTTTCGTCCCTACAGATTTGCTATTTGGGACATTTCATGTAACATGTGGCCTCGTTATTTCTTTTAAGGTTAACTCTTACAGTTCATGACATGGTATGCATCAGCAATTCATTTCTTTCTATTGTTGAATACTGTTCCAATGTATGGATATACTGCAGTCCGTGCATTTGTGAGCTGCTGGACATCTGGGTTGTCTCCATTTTTGGGAACTGGTAATAGTGCTCTGAAGAGCTGGGTGCAAGTTGTTGTCACACGATTGCATGCATGTTGTTTCCTTTCGCTTTGCCATACACAGCCTATATGGTAGCTACACTTTTATTATCAACAGTGCTGAGGCAAGACAACACAGTGGCTGAAGTCCTGGACTTTAGAATCAGATTCCTGAATCTAAAACTCACCTAAGCTACATGCTGGCTGCATGGACTTGGCGAGTTATTCCACCTGGCTTGCTAGTTTCCTCACCTACCACCAGGATAAAATTCATAAGGTCCTGATAAGAATAAAAGGACATCATCATCAGGTAATAAAACATTAAAATTACAAAATGTTTTGAACACAAAGGTCTTTTACAGTAAAACAAATTTAAGTAAACAAACCTCTATTCTCACACACATTTTGATAAGGCATGTAGCATAATCACACGACTCATGAAGAACTATGTTAAACTTTTCTGTTTTCAGGAAAACAGGCTTAATATGCCTGTGTGCTCAAATAGTAGAGAACTAAATACACAAAGGCACAAACAAACAAGTCAAAGCGGAACAGGATTGAGAGAAGTTACACTGTAGTTTTGCAAAATGTTACCAGGGGAAAAACTGGGCAGAATGCACATGCCCAATTAATACTACTTTTGTAGCTACATAGGAATCTACAATAATCTTAACCAAATTTTAATTAAAGGTATGTGACACCATACCTCACAAAGGTATGTGACACCAGTATAAAGTCACTAAAAATCACCTAATAGCTTGTGTGCAGTGGATGGCTTATAGAACAGGCATCACAGCCTACAGAAGTTACACTTGAGATAAAAGCGCCATCCCTAGTAGCATCGCCACTGTCAGCGAGACCTTCTACTTTGCTTTTCATGATAGTTAAGAACGTGTTGGCTTTGATTTTTGCTAGCTGTTAGTTCTGTCATCTGTTAAATTTTCCCCCACTTTTGATGGAGATAACAGTCACGACACTGAGTGATCTTCAGGTGAACTATGTGATGACATGATAATGCAGATTGGGGGTGACCCCCATAATAAGGCTAGTCAACACCTCCATCAGCTCGGCTAGTTCTCTTTCTTTGTGTGTAGTGAGAGCTTTCAAGCTCTATACTCTTAGCAACATTCAAGTGGATGACACAGTGTTGTTGACTACTGTCTCCAGGCTGTGCGTAACTTCCCGAAACTTATTCATCTTATAACTGGAAGTCTGTACCCTCTGACCCCCTTCACCCATTCCCGAACTCCCTCCCCACTCCCTTACTTTATTTAATCTGGACTGAGTAGGACACCACTAGGATCTATTAAGGAATGAGAAGACGCAGAAATCAGTGCCTCCTTTCCAATCAACAAAAAACTAATTCAAAGAAACATTTATAGTAGTTTTAGTGAAGTCACCAGTTCATTTTATACCCTAAATTATCCTTCAAAACCACTTCACCCCAATTTATTCATGTCTTAATTAAATGTTCAGTTTATTTGGAGGTTGATTTCCAGTTAGTCTGAGTAGGTATGAAACACTGACTACCAAATTTTTAAAATTGCTGGCAGGTTGACTTTTTTTTTTTACCGAATTTATTTACAGAAATACTGAAAATCCACATACTATCCATTTCTATTCCACGAAGCCTGGCATATTTAACTGCATTCCTTGGCAAATGGTGAAGACGTCAATCACAGCTGATAAAATTTCCTATTTTGGAGGGGGTACCCACAATTCATTTTATTGAAATTCTATGTAAAGTCAGGAATGTGCTGGAAATCAGATGACACAAGCGATGCCTTTTCTCTGTAGCTGCAATGATTCAGTGCTTCACTTTCCTCTTTCTCCTTGGAGAACTCTCCTCTCACTATATCCCAAACCAACAGATGTACTCTATAACCGCCTTCAATAATGTCGTGGTATTCACTGGGTTTTGGCAGCGAATCCAAATAGAAATTGGAGATCGACACCAACTGAACGCTGTGTATTTGGCAAAACCATTTGTGGTTGTGTTCTGCAGCACCGTTTCCAAGATAACTACCAGCTCCACTTGCAAACCTGCTCCCCCACAGTGAAGGCTCCGGTTGTAAAGTCGGTTTGTGCTGCCTTTGGTGCCATCACTGCTCTTAAGAACTGTGCAATGGGGTCATACTGGGTGACAAAAATGTTATTCGGATGAACCAACACTGACAGATGGCCAGACATCTTAATAGTGGTAAACAATTACAGAAAATCCATTACAGTGAAATAGTCCACGGTTGTTTACAGAACAAAGACGATTCCCTCAAGTAATCTGAGGTAGTAGGTAAAACTGTTTAATTGTGTTAAGAATGACAACTGAACTTGTTCCAAGTATAAGACTGCCTAAAACACTGACAGTCCAAATGCCAACCATTCAACAATCTACATGGCTGTTGATAAAACAAAGATGACTCCCTTGCGTTATCCAAGAGGTTTAGGTAAGACTACGAAATGCTATGAAACAACAACAACAACTGAACTCCTGTTAGAAGCAAACAAAGCAGGAAAAGCAAATCTATTATTTTCCAAGTATTCGACATTTTTAAAATACCACTTTCAAAGACATTTTATATTAAGGAAATATCATAAGACTTTATAACATAGTGGTAGATTTAGGGCCGGATGGGAAATAGTTTCTGTGAATAGATGTGCGTCTGTGAGTCATAAGAAGGGCTACTACCTAAGGAGGTCAGCAGATAAGGAAATACATTTCAGTAGTAACATGTGGCTTACAGCGTTGTGTATGGGAGGAACAGACAGAAAATTCTGACTAAGTGAAACCAAAACATTCCCTCCACTTGTTACCTAACACAAATCCCAAGATCAGAGAAGACTCTGGAAGCCTGTCATAACAACTCCTGGGCGGGTGTTTCTCTTGTTCCACACACGATGTTGACCTGCAGCGTGTGGGACCACGTGCCACTGCCAGGGAATGCTATAAATCCCTCCGGTTTCTGCATGGACCAGCACAAATGTGAGATCTGATGAGAGACCTACCAAGAGTATGGTGAATGTGTGGATTTAAGCAAAGTGAGAGAAGTCCCTCATTACAAGTTAGTCTGTCATTAACCATTACAGTTCAAGAAGAAAATAAGCAAACCAGTATTACAGTTTAAAAAAAAAAAACTATCTAACTTGTTCTTGTTCACCATCATTCCCTAAAATTTAATAACCCAAGGCAGTTCTATCTATGAAATTTTTAGAGCATGCAAAATAGATAAATTTGCCTTTCTAGTGAGGAGGAGGAAGTATTACTTTTATTCAGATTGGCGAGTAATGTGCATATTTCCTCCTTATAATCACTGACAACATTAACTACCAGCTATCTTCAGCATACAAAGGAGAGGCATAAAATAACAAGTCTAAATTGCTCATCCCAAAGAACAGGGCTTCACGGTCAAATTAAAAATGATTAACTAGTAGAGGTATTCTTATTTATCCATGGGAATGGACAATATTCTATTATCAGCTGAATGGTTTGAACTGATAATACTGGAAAAATCCCAGGAAAGTAGTAAGATACTAGTCTGCTAAGAAAAGAAATGGTTTATTTTTTATTCTAACTTGCTGGAATAACAAACCACAGTGTTCTCAACAAATAGTAAGCATCTATGCTGAAGGACTAAGTGTTTTCTTTATTATTTTAGGACAAGTAAGAACTAACCAGAGGAGTTGTTTCTGTTCCATAGAGATGACTAATACCGCTCCCTTGTAATCATGTGAAAGAACCTCTATTATCAATGATTAAAGTAAACTTAACTGCGTTCCCAGAGATCAAAATAAAATTCTAAAATGATCTCCTGAGGAGAAACAGTTGTGGAAATCTGATTCCCGGAGTAATGTCCACCCCTGTGCTTCTCTTTCTGTCCTTGACCACGGCTGTGCCTTTTAACCTGAAGTCTGACTCTCCAACCCTCCACTAACAAGTCTCCAGTTAGCAACATGAGAAAATCAATACCGTGTTGCACTGTGTATTCTACTCCCAAGCTCTTAGGAGCCATAACCGCAAATATGTAAAAGAACAAAACTCTCCCGCAGCATTTGAACTCTCCTGCGAAAAGACCCATGTGACGGTTTCATCAGGCAGACAAAAATACTCAAACCAAAGCAAGACAACCCAAGATCTCCTCCTACACCCCAACTCCTCCTAAGACACCGTCTTACTCTAAGGCGAGATCATCTGCTGGTGGCTATTTTGGGATCTGCACTGGCCCTGGCCATCCCCGAGCGCGCTGGGAAAGCACTGGGGGTGACCTGACACTGGGAACCCACGGATCTGTTCTACTCTCTCCCCAGATGAGTAAATTTAAAAGATCATGTCACTAAATTTTAAGCAAACGACTGGAAAACAACCCTTCCTGCGATTCCCAAACACCAGCTGAGGAGGGGCGCGACTCGACGAGGGGAGAAGCCGCCGCTGAGGCGCCCGCCGGCAGCCAGCACCCTCCGCCCCGCGTCCCCGAGGCCTCCCAGGCCACACTGCACCCCGTGGCGCGCAGGACTCTCCGAGGCGCGGCGGGCCACTGCGCCCAGGGGAGCCTCGGCCGGCGCCGGGCAGGGAAGGCGAGAGGGGCGGCGCAGGGAGGAAGGAGCGGCCGCGAGGAGGGCGGGAGGTGGCAGGACCGGGAAGGGGCGAGAAGGAAGAGGAGGGCCCGGCGCGGCGGAGACCCAGGGAAGGGAGCACGGGGGACGCGGGAGGCAGCGGGCAGGGAGAGGAGCGGCGGAGAAGGCCCGCTCCCCCGCCCGGCCCCCTCGGGGCGCCCCTGACCTTGCGGTCTCCCCAGTCCCCCGGCGCCGCGCCCCCGCCCGCCCCGGCCGGCGCGCGCCTTTGTGTCCGCCTGTCACTTACCGGAGCCGGACGCGGGGGTTCGGGCGGCACAAAGCCGGGACCCGGACGAGCCCCGGGAGGCGCCGACACGCGCCCGGGCTGGGGCGCATCCCGCCGCGCAGCCGGCGCGCCGGGCCACGGGGCTGGGGTCCCGCCGGGCCCCCGAAGAGCTCCGGCCCCGCTCCCGCGACACCGCCGACAGGCGCGCGGCGCCCGGCCCCCGCGAGCGCCCCGAGCGCGCCACCTCGCTCCCCGCGACGCGAGCTCGGGGCGCCCCAAAGAGGGGCCCGGGGACAGAGGGGGCGGGCGCCTGCCCGAGCCGGAGCCCGCGGCGGGGAACCGGGAGCCCCGCGCCGCTGCTTTCCGGAGGGTCGGCGCGCGGGCGGGGGCGTCGGAGCGCCGCGGGGCGCGGGGCGCGGGGCGCGGGCGGGGGCGGCCCCCAGGCGCGGGCGCGCGGGCCGGCGGCGCCACAAAGGTGCGTGTCCCGGGGGCCGCCCGCGCGGCGCCGCCGTCCGGGAATAAACTCTACTTGTCAGCCATGTTGAGGAGGCGCCGGCCCCGGCGGGCGCGCCCGGCCCCGCGGCGCCCGGGGCCGCGGGCAGGGCCGCCGCGCGGGGGCCGGCGCGGGCGCGGGCGCGGGGGGCTCTCGCGGCGCGGGGGCGCTCTGACCTCGTGCTGGGCCTCGGCCGCGGGTCCGGCGGGCGCGGGCGCGGGGCTAACACATCCTAGAGGGCAGCCATCTTGCTTCCTCCCGCCGCCGCGGCGCGGGCGCATCAATATTCATGAGCAGCTTGACGTCTCCGCGGCGCTCGGGCCGGCGTCTCGGGGCGGCCGCGCCGAGGGGGCGGACGTGACTCGCATGCGAGCGGGGCTGGCGGCGCTCGGGAGGCGGCCCCGGCTCTGGCCGCTGCCGCCGCCGGCCCCCGGCCGCCCCGCCCCGCCCCGCCCCGCCCGCGCGCCCCCGCCCCGCCCCGCCCCCGCGGCCCTGCCTCCCGCTCCCTCGCCTCCGCCGGCGGCCTCCGCCCCGCCGCGCGCCCGCCCGCTGCCCGCCCCGCGCCCGCCCCGCGCCCGCCCCTGCGCCCGCCCCGCGCCGCCCGCGCCGCCCGGGCCTCCCCGGCCCCGGAACCAGCCCCGCGGTCCCCGCGGCGCACAAAGGCCGGCGGCGCCGCGGCCGGGGGGTGGGCGCGCTCCGGCCCGCGCCCGCGCGCGGCGAGAGGACCGGGAGCGGGGCGCCCGGGAGCCGGGCCCGGGGCCAGACCCCAGACTTGCCCTGGCCTCCGGCCGCTCTCCGACCCCCACCCCACGCACACCCGGGGCCGGCGCGGCGCGGGGAGGGGGCCCCGTCCACCTCCTCAACTTCGATGCCCGGCGCGCACCCCCGCGTGGGCGCGGATCCCCACCCCCGGCAGGTGCCGCCGGCCCCCCGCCCGCCCCGGCACCCCCCGCACCCCCTGCGTCGGCGCCGTCGCCGCCCGACCCCGCGGGGCCGAGGGCAGCCCCCGGGGCTCGGGGCCGGCCGCGGGGAGGACCCGGCAAACGGGGAAGGGGCCGCCGGTCCCCGCCCCGCCCCCCTTCTGTTTACTTTGGCCACGTGGGCCGCGCCGGAGGGGAGGCTCCGTCCGGGGGGAACTGCTCGCCGGCCGCTCGCTCGCCGGGCCCGGCTGGGGGCCGCCCCGCGCCTCGGAGCGCGGCAGAGGCGCCGGGCGGACGCGAACCCCGCGCCGCGCCGCGCCCCGCGACCCCCGCGCCCCGCCGCGCGCGACGCCCTTCCCGGGCGGGAGTTCTCCTCCCCGCTCCCCAGTGTGCACTTCTCCTTTCTGGGTCTCCCTTTCTAGCAGGAACTTTTTAATTTGAACACGCGACACGGACGGGGTCCCTGCCGCGCCCTTGGGGCCAGTGAAGTCCCCTGAGGCGACGCGTCGGGTTCTACGGTCTCGGCGTTTCCTTTCTGAGAAGTGTCTGAAAAGGGAGCGCTCCCCAGTGCCACACTGTTGCTGCGGAGGCCGTCCGGCGCGTGTCCTAAGGAAACATTGTCTGTTCCCACTGGAGACAAAGTCGACTCGGGTTCCCGCCGCGGCGCAGGCTGCGCAGAGCCGCGCACGTCCCCAGGGTATTCACGCGAACCCGCACCTTCCTCTTCCAAATGTATGTTACTGTGTCAGTGAGGTCTTGGCCATCGCTAGTGGGCTTGAGCTGTTGGGAAGTTCTTTGTAGCACATTTTTCAAGACCCCAAAGTCAAGTTTTCCGAAGACTGACATAGCCGTGTTGTT
This sequence comes from Talpa europaea, assembly GCF_964194135.1. Lineage (NCBI taxonomy): Eukaryota > Metazoa > Chordata > Mammalia > Eulipotyphla > Talpidae > Talpa > Talpa europaea. Next base: position 2,691,439 of record NC_140080.1, on the reverse strand, counting down.
AATGCACAGGGCTTCGGGGTTACTGAAACTGTGGCTTTGGTGTCAAACCCGAGTGAAAGCCTCACTTCATCTCTGACTAAACCGTGACCTTCAGCATGACACCTAACAGTGTTTATCAGCTTTTTGGGGGTCTCTTTAAACACCCTCCATTACAACAAGGTTGTTAAAAGGATTCAATCAGATGCCAGATGAATGCCAGGTGTTACTACTATTACCAACAATAAGCCCTCTGCTTGCAGGAGCTGTTCTTGGTTGACTAGAAATAGATACGTAATTGCTTGTCTTCTTACATTGAGTAACATGTGGCAAAGGTTACACCCACAAGGTGCCTGATAGAAATACCTGCATGTTCCCTTATTTATATGGTAACTAGTTAAATGATTTTAAGGTGACCTCTTTCTCACTTTACCTTTAAAACTCTCTCTCTCTCACCACCACACCCCCCTCTCTGTTGTAACAGGAGGCTCTTGTCTATCTGGAATCATACTTGGCTGGCAGTTGGTTTTGCAACAGGCCCTCAACTCTTTCTTGCCAACTTCTGTCTCTGCACCCCACCCCACCCTTACCCACCATGACATTTATTTGTTCATTTAAAATAAAATACACTGCTCCTCTCCCCTTTTGTGACTTCAGCAGCAAAAGGAAGTAAGACTCTGAATGTCTCCAAGTGTTAAACCATTTTAGTGAGATCTTGTAGTTTTGTTTTTTTTTTTTGTTTTTTTTAATAACCTCTTTCTTACTTGCTATTTCTGGGAGAGAAAGAACATGGCACACATAACCAGGCCTTCACTGGATTTTAGGGTGATTCATATGGGTAATTCAGGCCAGCTTTTATTAATTGTGTGCATTCTTGAAATTCCTCCTCTCAGAGGTGTGGATAATCTATTTTTAAAAGATATTTCTGCTGTTTGAACAAAGTCAGCAGTGATCAAATCCCTTACCATTTTTTCTCAACTACAAATAGCAGCACTTTCTACATAAAGAAATCCTTGCCTCCTTAACTGAGGAAAAAAAGACTAATAGAAAAAGTTCCAGGATATGCTGTTCTGTGTTAGAAAATCGACTTGATTGGCCTGGGCACCTGCTGTCTAGCTCAGTTGCTCTTCTCTAAGCCTCTTAGGGTGGAGGCAGCTTCCTGTTGGCTCGGTCCATGAAAGAGCTGACAACAGCAGCTGGCTCTACCATGCAAATTTCTGTTATTAACAACAACAAAAAGATGCATTCTTAATTTCTTCCCCACCCACAAAATAAGAAATTGTGAAGACTTGATTTGCTCTTTAACAGAAATAGCCATGCTATCTACCACTTTGGAAGAATTACAGTAGTTTCATCAAAACATTAAATCACAGCCTGTTGTTTCCCATCTTGGAAAACATATTTCTGAAGTCTGACATGATAAGGATTCTCTGCCTGCTTGAAAGACAATTGACCTTCAAACAGCACAGCAGTTGTTGCTGTGAAGGAGCTTTCTGGTTTCTTTTCTCTGGTGGCATTACTGTGCATCCCATGAAGGTACCTATCTCACAGAGGTAGCATTCTTATTTTAAAAATCACCAATGAATGAAACATTTAGAACACGACACTTCAACTTATTGATATAAATTTGTATTGATACTAAAAAAATATGGCTGTCTAAAGCCTGGAATCATAGTATTAAGAGAGTCTTAATAGATTCTTTTTTAAATCTGATTTTCATTTACTTTTTGGGGGCCCTTATTTCATACACATTATTTCTCTTTATATATTCTGGGAATTTGCAAATAGACATGATATAATCCTAACAGTGAAATCGGGAGCTGACCAACGTATGTGCTGATTTGATGGAGGAAAAGTGAAACGTCAGCTGAAACTTGAAGTCCGTGCCTGTTAAAATATTGCCAAGGGCATGATAAAGAGAGTATTAGGATTACTGGCGGCACAAACATCCTGGAAATGCCTCTAGAAGTATTAAAAATTTGCTGCCAATATCAATCTCTTTTTTCCTCATACATGCTGACTTAGAATCCCAGTAACTACTCTTTTTATTCTTACCCAATATTGGTAACTTCCTTGATGTCCTACTTTCTTTTCAAAGAATAATTTCCGACTTTAATGAACTTCAGTAATGAACACATGTTCACAGTATTTACTTTAGCACCATTTTATACTTACTTTAGCACCATTTGATACTTACATGGGGTTTTATAGTTTTTAAAACATTCTGTACACTTTTACATTTTTTATGGTAACATGCACACTGTTGTACTGAATTAAGAAATCATATGCCATATTCAGATGGCATTTAATTCCCACTTATGAAACGTGAAGTTAAGTCATTTTTTCTAGGTCAAACAGCTATAACATAGAGGTGCACCCATCAAACCAAGTTTTGTGAATCCATATTACATAAGGTAACATTACACCAACGTTTCTATCTTTTCCTGTTCATTTTCCTCTGATTTTTTTCCTCACTGTTACTAGTACTGGCAGATAAAGGAATCATCCCTCAAAACCCATATAATTTTAAAAAGCAACATAGAATAATCTCCCATTATTCTGTGTTACTTTTGAAAAATCTCAGCACCTACATTTACTTTGTCTTAGTACTCCAAAGATATTCTATTCACTAAATACTGGCTCTTCACCAAGCTTTGGGGTAATTTTTTATGTTTATTATCTCTTTCCATTCCATGCTTTTTTTTTTTTTTTTTAGATTTCTCTATTTATACAAGAACCGGGTATAGGCCAGATGTGCGGGAAAGTGAGAGGATTCACCAGAGACAGAGTGGGGAACAGAACGGGCAGACTGACGAAATACACTGCTGAGGGGAGCTGTGGGTGAGACAGGAGAGGTCTGCCGTGCCATGTGGGTTTCTCCCTGGCTGGCCAGGATAGAACCTGTGCTGCAGAGGCTGTGGACAGCTTCACGGTGTGGTGCTCAACCACCTGCGCCAATGGGGAGGTCCTCCAGTCCATGCTTATTATAAGCAAAGAGGTAGGTAACATCTTACTGTAAATGAGGGGCTGAATGACTTGATGGGGGTTAAAGGGCTGGGAGGCAAGTCTGAGTTCTTTGGTTTGTCTGAATATAAAACTCCTGACCTTGTGAGCCTTCTCAGGACTCCCCAGTGTAGCAGGTATCTATGACAAGTTTTCAAGGAGTAGTCTTTTAGTATCCTCTTCCCTCCCTCAAATAAAAAAAAAGTCTCTTCTGTGTAAAGTTCCTCTTGTATTTTCCTTTTTAAAAAATTTTATTTATTTTTTGCTTAGAAGAACTGGAGTGCAGGCCAGAGGTGTGGGGAGTAAGAGGATTCACCAGAGACAGAGTGGGGAGCAGAACAGTAGATGCTCTTGTATTTTCTTGTCTAGCTTTGTAAGTTTGGCCCTCACAGCAGCGTCTCCAGTGGAACTTTGAAAAGCTCTACTCCTCATGGAGATTCTGATTAATTAGATCTGGGATGGGGCTGGAGTCACAATCTTTTTCAAAAGATTCAGAATTACATGTACAACTCTATTTTAAAATTTGTGGAAATACAACGATATATGCCTACTCCTAGCATCAGTAGTTTTCCCTTGCTATTAACAGGTGACAGGCCCTCCATGCTAGCACTCACAGAGCATTCCACAACAAACAGCAAGTGATGTTTCTCTAGAATTGGTGGAGCCCTCACACCTTTGCCAAGATCAAGTAAAGCTGCCTGTAACTTCTTTTCTGTATTTCAGGCTGATTAAATCCTTCTCTAAGTTCTCTGGGTATGGTTAAAAAAAATAAATAAATCTTGAAGAAGAAAGAAATTGAAAGGAAAGAATGACCCAGATGGGTAGTAGTAGAAAGGAAAGATGGGGGTGTGGGGTGCTAAGTGATAGGACAGGTAGCCTGAGACGGGGGACACCCAAGTACCGGAAGTTGCCCACATTTAACTTGTGAAGAGTATTTTGGCATTTTTGTTCTCACAGGGGAAGTCTATTAGCTTTTTGTTGCCTTTTCCAAACATTTTCAAACCATTCTTTAATCCAGGTGGAAAGGGATGCATTTGCCAAATTGAATCTGATTTCTTTCTCTTTGTAAAATAATGGCCACGTGGTAGTTTATGAGTGTTTCCTAGAGCAGCATGAAAACTATTAGTGCAAATCTTCTGGAAGAAAGAACTATAGAGATAATCATAACCAATCTTAAGGTCCCTATGAGTTAAATTATTCCCTTTCTTATCAATAATCTGTGGAAAAGAAAGAACAGAAAAGAAAGTCATGACATCCAATTTTCTTCATGTATTCTAAAGAGTGTTTTCATAATTTTTAGAGATGTGTGAGAAAGTCTAATGACATCTGGCTCCACGCCAACTAGGAGCCTGTGGGGACACCAGGGGCCAAGTTGATTCCTGCAAAGCTTTGTGTTCCCTGCCTCTGTGGAGTGTGTTTTCTTATTTCTTATCTTACAGTACAGTATTATTACTGTTTGGTAGAAAACCTCCTTGATCTGTCAGTAATTAGGCATGCCGCTAAATCCCACGTGGGGTGATTGCCAAGCACTTTTCTGCATTTCATGATGACTTTTATCCCCAAGAGAATAAATTATATCAAACCCCCCAGAATAGGGGTTCCTGAGCGAAAGGATGGAGCAGAAGGTGAGAAAAGCAGGTGTGTATGTGTCCATGCACGCGTGCACACACACACATACACACACACAGTTTTTTGGTTTTTTTTTTAATGAGACTGTTGAAAGCAAACCCCAGGTTCCCTGTTACTTCTCTGAAATTTTACGATCACTGATCCTAGCTAGGCTGGTTAGGGAGGTGTGAAGGAATGGGAGCTACTGGAGAGGGTATTTTTAGCGTGGCGGGCAGGTTTGTTGGGTGGGTGTAATCCAGGAGGTGACACTGATGTATTTTAATGAAAGAAACTTTCCTGCATCTCCTTAAATTCTGAAAGGTGAATGGTCACTGTCTCCAAGTTAAAAGGAACTAGAAGAGTCTCTCCCCAAAGTTAAAACCTAGAAAGGGTAAAATCGTTATTTTAAGAAGTGAGGACTGTTATTAAAAATAAATGTAGTATGAGCTTAAAAAAATATTCAAAAAATCAAGACAGACATACTAACACGAGCTCATCAGGAAGGCAAGTCTCCGTCTGCACAGTTCAGGGAGAGAGTCTCGACTGCAACTGAAATCCTACCCCCCACACTTCAAAGTGCATTATACCAGTAGTTACAATACTCTTGAAAATAGGTAAGACAGTTACCAACTTATTTAATTTTATAGCACTAGGGAACATGTCTTTGACATAGGAGGGGACAATCAGAGAGATGAAGTAATTTGCCCAAGTCACATAGCAGGTGATACATCCTCAGACTTCAATCTTCTTGAATATCCTTTCCAGAAACCAAAGAGAAACAAATAAACCAAGTTTAGTTCCTTCCTGAGGGCAGAAAAGAAGCTCTGTCTTAGGTGATTCATTTTTACTCCTTGCCAATGCTCATACAAAGGAGGAAGCCATAGTAGTGGAAACATGTAGGGAACCTATGGTTAGTGTATTTCTTAAAAGCAGGCTACCCACTATTCAAGACAAAGTGTTGGAGTTCTGTGCTTTCTCTCTTCTCAAGTCACAGGGACAGAAAAGCCTTTGTGAATGAGGTGTGAGTGTGCATTTGTGTGTGTCTGTGTGTTTATGTGCATTTAAAGCAGCAAAACTATCACATGAGAAGGCACACTCAAATAAACAAAACAAGTAAATTGTTTTTAAAAGTATCAAAAATTATGGCCTCCCTGGTGGTGCAAGGGGTTAAGATGCAACCTATGAAGCTATCCACAGCCACTGCAGCATGACTTCGATCCCCGGCCTGCCAAGTCGCTACCCACATAGGGCAGCAGACCTCTCCTGACTCGCCAGCTGCTCCCCTCAGCAGTGTACTCCAGTCAATCTGCCTGTTCTGCTCCCCACTCTCTCTCTGGTGAATCCTCTCACCCCCCCCCACACCTCTGGCCTATACCCCAGTTCTTGTATGCATAAAGAAATATTTTAAAACAATCAGAAATTAACAGAAACAGTTCCCTTTTATTAAGACTGGAAAGAGTATGCTTTGGTGGATTTAAGTCTGAATTTCAAACTCAAATTTTCTAATGAAACCAAAACTCAAAATGAAACTTCATGTGTACAATCAGGAATGAGTGAAAAGTTATGCTCTAAGCTATTTCATAAAAAAGACAAGTTTCATAAAATTCTCACAAATAACAGTGCTTTCCAATAGGGTGGCTTACTAATAATCACTAACGCTTTATCACATATGCTGTATCTTCAGGAAAAAAACAATACACTCACTATAGAATTACTGCTATTTAATGACAGTAATTATTCTACTTGATAGTAACATTCACTTCTGAATTTTTAGAAGCCTAATGCATAGCAATATGGATTTTGGTAGTAATGTCTAAAATTCAGAAATAATGCTTTGGATTAGAGGAGAAATAATCATAGGTTCCCCTTTCTAGTTGGACCATTCTTTTTATACTGAACCAGTGTTATTGAGGCAACACTGGTTTACAACACTGTATATGATTTAGGGGGTCAGGCCTACTCCTCGGCTGTGTGTTACCATCCCACCCCCATCATCAAAGCACCCTGGGCCCCTGGGTGTCCTCCTTAGTGAAGCTGGGACCTTCTCAATTGTTTTGTTCATAAAGGGTTGAGCCTTGGGGCCTCCCTGGTGACTCAAGGGGTTAAGTCTCAGCACCATGATTTAATTCACAGCCACTGCAGCACAAGTTAGATCCCAGGCCGGCCAGGGAGCTGACACATGGTGCAGCAGACTTCTTCCTGATTTGCCTGCTGCTCCCCTCAGCAGTGTATTTCAGTCAGTCTGCCTGTTCTGCTCCCCACTCTGTCTCTGGTGGGTCATCTCACCCCCCCCACACACACACTTGCACCTCTGGCCTGTACTCCAGTTCTTGTATGCATAAAGAAATCTTAAAAAAAAAAAAAAAGAAAGAAAAAAAGACAGAAAGGGTTGAGCCTTGATTGGGAGTTGGAAAGAAGCTTCCGAAAGGAGCTGAGATGAATGAAAGCTAACCTAGGTCAGGACACCTTCTCAGAAATGTTTCTTAAAATCTTTTGAAATGAAGGCGTGCCTGTCTCATTTTCCACTGAATCAATGGTTATTCACATCTGAATTTCTAACTTACGTTGTTTATGGTGGGGCTCTGGAGAACGATGTGTCATTTGTGTTTCCCTGTTCATGTTCTGAAGCGGCTTCTGAATCAGTGCATGACCATACAAAACCCAGTCAGACTGCATCATTTCGGAGGTTTGCTCAGGAAATCCCCCAAACCCAGAGGGCTCAGACGTGAACGGAAATACTGTCAAAGAACAGCCCTCTAAAGGGCATCACAGTCACGGCTGGTCTCGTTCTTGCTTCACATTCACGCTGGCATTTCCCCTGACTACCCTCCTCAGCCTACTATTTTTAAAATTAAATGTGACTGGCGAAGGTCTGCTGTGTGGCTCTCACTTCAATATGCTTCTCATTTATTCTGTCATGTAGTGGCATGACCATGAAAAGCCACATCCGCTGCCCTCACGGAGCTTACATTCAAGTGGGAATGCAGAAGAGTGAATGGCAATCATCAGACATGCGGAGAGCATGCTGGGCCACGGGGGCGGTGCTGAGCTCACTCGTGCAGGTGTGGAGAGAAGTGCACTCTTCAGGAATGCACACTTTAAGTTGAGCTCTTAAGGATGAATAGCAATTACTCAGCCATGGAGAAAGAGTATGGCACACACTGGAGCCGAGGAAGAGCACCCTGCACTGAGAAGGGGGGGAAGAGGAGCCTGGGAAACAGACCCCCACCCTGAGGGGCTGAGAGAAAGCAAGGAGAGGTCCCCAAGGGGCATGTGGTAGGGTGTTAAGGACATGCTTGTGAGGAGGTCTCACGTGGTGGTGGAGCCATTTCTACTGAGCTGTCACTGAGGCAAGGATGAGAATGGTTGCTTAGCCCTAACCACAGGGTGTTCCTAGCATTCCTCCCCAGAATGACCTTCAGGGAAGGGCCCTGGAGACAGAAGCCAGAGGGGAGGACAAACAGGAAGGGAGGATACGAAGGCAGGGAGTGCAGAGAACCATTTAGAGGTTAGCTAAAGGTGGAAGAAGGAGACAGAGACTGGTCATGGGCCGAGGGGATGTGGTACTGAGGAAAGAATTTCTTTACAATGGGAAGACCTGACCTTGTTTAAATACTGATGGGAAACAGTCAATAGAAGTGGGTGGTTTAAGATGGGGGCTGGGAGGGCAGGTCTTCTAAAGGCTTGGGGAGAATTTGTTTCCTGGTAAGTTAGTTTCTTTTGCATTTCTTATAGCTCAGAGATTACAGGAATTTCTACAATCCCTGGTTACTATCACACGATAAAATAATTCATCTCGCTGTACCTTCCCCCCATCTCTCCTCTCTTGTGGCTCCTGTAGACGTTCTTCACAAGTGTTGTCATGATTTAGAGGGAGAGGAATGCGGTCTGTGCAATGTTTTATGAGTAAATGTTGGTGTTTATGACAAGGCTGAGGCGGTGTCTGTAACATAAAATTCTGGAGTCAAGAGTTTCCTTGAAAACACACAGGTACGTGATATTATAAACCAATATTACCTTGATTAAAAAAAAAAGTAAAAACCATAAGGGTGTATTGGAAACACTCCAAGTAGTAGCTAAATAAAGGTGTCCTATGGTGGCAAAGAATCTTCCGGGGGTGCGGTGCAGCAATGGCTGTAACTGCGAATCCAGGCTGCTTGCTGGAGTGGCAGTTCTGGCATCCATGTGGAACGAAGAATATGTGTCAAATACCGACTGCCTCCTGAGAACAGGGCACATGTATTTTTTTTTTATATTCTTATAACCATTGTGCAACAGATATTGTGTTCGATTTACAGATTAAGAAAGGGCTCAGAGAGTACAGGAATTTCTACAATCAAAGAACTAGCTAATGGCTAAGCAATCAACATCTCCAGATTCACATATCCCTTCAGCTCACCTAGTCACTCTACATTTCATTTCTTCATTGAATGAATCCTATTTTTAAATTTACACACAGTGATGCTTTGTTTTCACAGAGTGAAAACAAATTATGCCATTACATACTTAATGGCAATTATGATAACAGGTACAGAGGAGAAGTTTGGAGATGATGGGAAAGATAAAAGGAGGGACAGATTCAGTTTAGAAGTTAAGGAAGTGACTCTTGAGCTGACCTTTGAAAAATAAGTGGAAATGAACCAATCAGAAGGAGAGGCGTCTTGTGAGGGGACAGCAAGGTCCAAAGGCAGAAAGGATGTGGCATAAGGACGAAGCAGGAGAAAGCACTCAGATGCAGTTAGTGTGGAGAGGCAGAACGTACAGGGCCCGGCGGGTCCCATTAAGTATGGAGGCTGTTTGGTAATTAATTATTGTGAGCACCTACTCGGGACCCAGCTCTCCTCTTCTGAGGTAAACACACTATGATTTATCCTTGGGGATAGGAGGCATCGACCTTCAAACCAGGAAGTTCAGGTAGAGTTAGTCCACCTCAACCTCAAGGGTGGCCATGTCTTAAACCAGGCTTGACCGAACAGAGAATAGCTTCCCCTTCTGGGCAAGGAACTGTCAGCAGGGGGAAAGAGGCAGATCAAGCCCGGCCAGTCAGAAGCTATAAGGCAAACCAGCACTGGGTTTTTACTGGTGTCCTGGAAGAGTCTTCTGTTTCTGATGGAGTTCCTGACACTACAAGAAGTAAGCCCACAGCTACCAACGCCCAGAAGGGAAAATCTCAATTCTCTCAGAGAGGACATGTCTTTCCTACAGCAAAGGGCACAGAGGAAAGTGGAGCTCAGTGGGTGGCGGGGGTGGGGGGCCTGTGGTTGGTGTATCTACCCAGCTCTACTCCACGACTCTCCAGTTTTTTTCACCAGTCCGTTCCTCTTCCCAAGCAAACCTGTCTGATGTATTTTAGTCACTAAGGTCTAGAAGAATCCCAATTTGTTTGTAGAAAGTGGTACAACCTTTGCTGTAACAAAAATCTAAAATGTGGAATTAGCTGTTACCAGGTAGGAAAAAAGGCAAAGAGGATGTTTTCTGCTTTTGATGAGAAACTGACAGAAAATCTGGTTAGCCTGCTGTCGTGCCTTAGGACTGATACGGGCCAACAGGGACAAGATCACAGGATAAATGGGGGTGTGGGGTGGTGGGGGAATCAGGAATGTATAGGTTACATCTTGTTAAGTCCAGTGAGTCCTTTATGGAAAGGAAAATGTGTGGATAAAACTGGTTTGCTTGAGGCAGTGAAAACAGTCCCTTTTAGTCCTTATCCTGAAATTCCAAACAGCCAATGAGAAACATTATACTTATTTGGAGTTTGAAAAGTCAAGTCCATCCTCTAATCTAAGGAGGTGGGGAGAAAAAGAAACTGGAAGATGGGCATGAAATCAGGAGTCCCGCCCACTCCTCAGACTGACTGTCAAGGTCAGTCAGTTGTTAGAAGCCAGACCTGTTTGGAATCCAGAATAAGAATCCATACTAACTTGGCTTTCCTTGCCAACCGAGTTTATTGGAAATAGACTGTAGAGTTTACTATGCTTTTAAGGAACTTGGGTTTCCAGAAAACTCCACCTCCTGATAAACTCACAATGTGCCCGCTTGACCCCAAGGACAGACTTCTGACCCTCCCTAACAGGAACTGCACTCCAGGAGGGTATGATAACCAGACAGTAAGCACACTCAGGGCCAAAAGGGACAAATGACAAGGGAAGTCATGCCAGGAACCAGATCCAAGGTCAGTCAGAAGGGATCCCCAAAAAACCCCCTCTGAAGCCAAGCCGAGGGCTCCCTCTCTTCCTGTCTAGCAGATGTCGCTGCATGCCTCTCCACTTCCCCCATTTCAAGTAGACACTTTTATGGTAGTTATTTTGTTTCTGCCTCCTAATTGTCTCTTATCTTCTTTGGAGATGATTCAGTGTATCATGTTACCATAGGTCCCTGAGCCTTGAGGAATGCACACAGCAGTGAGGCTGCACTGAGCACAGATGCAGCAAGCAGATGAAGATTGTGTGGTGCTGGACCCCAGCTGCTGACTCATGTGGCATTAGAGCTTAATAGAGGCCAGGAGGATTTTGGATTTTTTGGTTTAAGAAAAACATGTGCATGACGTACACCCAGGAGTAAACAACTAACTATCTGTTCTGGCCCTTCCCTGATCCACTCCCTGATTTTCCCCAGCCCCTTTCATTACACCTGCCAAGATAAATCTGAGCTTATCTTCAGCTTCAGAAGGTCAACCTCAACAGAGACCTGGTCTATCAGGACCTGTAAGCTGCTGATGTTACTGATTGACTTGGAGTATCTGAACCACAAGTTTGTGGCTAGACCAGTTAAATCAAAGAGGAGACTCAGTTTGGGGGTGGGGTTTCTAGCACCTATCATAAGTGAAGAACCATCCTCAAAGAGATCTAAATTAAGTCCAAAGGAGGCCAGAAAGACAGGGGGAAGCTCAGTTCAGGTGGCAGTACTGGAGCCCCTCAACTAGCTGAGACAAAAGAAATTCTAGCTGAAATGTTTCATTACAATCATTTCTTCCTGTCTCACTCTTTGGGGGCAGCCTGGGTTATGTTGAATTTATTCTATTCCCAGTTGAGTCCTTTACCCAAGAGCAATGAGAACTATGAAATGACTTAATCAGGACAGGGAGGTGATGGTATTTGAGAATTTTGAACAGCATGTTTTGATGAACTCTTTTCAAATAAACACCATGAAACCTGCCCATTTCATTCTCAAAAATTAACAAAGAGGGCCTCCCCGGTGGCGCAGCATTTGAGTGCTGGGTTGCAAAGCTGCCCGCAGCCTCTGCAGCGCCGGTTCGATCCCCGAATGCTCCCCGGCCACCGGAGGAGGGTCCCACATGGCGCGCAGACCTCTCCTGCCGCCCGCTGCTCCCCTCAGCAGTGTGCTTTGGTCCTTCTGCCTGCTCTGCTCCCCGCTCTGGCTCTGGTGAATTCTCTCACCCTCCCGCGCTTCTGACTGTACCCAGTGCTTGTATGTATGTATGTATCAATCAATCAATAAATAAATCTTTAAAAAAAAAAGACTTATTTAGTAGCACTGACTATGGCACACATGCAAATATTAAGACTAAGAAAAAATGTTGGATATTTTCTAGTGAAGTTAGGGCTGTTCTGTCTTATATATCCTATAGGCCAGCCTGCTTACTTTTTTTTTTTTTTTCATTTAATTTAGCCAATAGTAGGAGTAACACACATAACGTCACTATTTAAGTTGAACCTGACTGCCCTCTCCTTCACCTGCTTTCCCTACCACGCTGTACCGGGGATGTGATGGCATGACCCAAGGACTACTGTATATGACCAGATGGTCACTGTATCGACTGTCACACAACCATGATGTTGTGGGCCATGCAGATGAGGCCACACTCTTGGGAGAAGAAAAATAAAGTTGTAGTAGCTTGAACAGAGGGAAGGAGGAAGGGAGGGAGGGAGGCTCCTAATTACATCAGTTTAGCCTGCACCCAAATTATACATTCATCAGGTACAATAATTATTTCTCAATACTCAGCTGTGTACGCACATTGTAGATGAGGTGACTGAAAAACTAAACAACATCCAACTTTCCCCTTACTCTCCTGATATGGAGGCAGAGACCCCCTCGACAGCAATGTTGGTCAATCTTGAGAATTTCCTATGATGCTTATTGAGAAAGATGACTTCTGGCGCCATGTCCAGAGATTCTCACCTACTAGGTATGAAATGTGGTCCAGGAGTGCACACTACAAAGCCAGAGAACTGATGTAAGAGGTGTGAGACACTGTGCAGAAGGTCTGTCAACACTGCCCGTGAGTGTAATATAACAGAATAGGCAGCGATGCTTCTGAATTCACACATTTTTAACAGAGAAATGTGAATTTGATTAGTCATTTTATAAATCATGATCTTACACACAGCTATTCTTTTAAAATTCGTATGAATTTAATCCCAATGGGTAGACAGAAATTGAAACATTTAATTCTGCATTTTCTAATGATGGGCTTGAAATATGCCTAACTTATAAGGAATGATTCAATTACAGGAAGTGATGGAAAGTATCAGATATATACTAAAATGATAAAAAGCCTAAAAGACATTTTGCTGCAATATTCAGAGCTGAATAGGAGAACAAGAAGTTCTGAACTTTAAGCAAATACAAACTTAAACAGAATGACAAGGTTATATTTGTTCTTGGGTGTCTCGTTAACTTACAAATGAAAGGAAATACTACAGTTTGCAAACTTTCACATCAAATCCTCAAGTCCGAAAAAGATTTTGAAAAAATCATATTTGATAATGGCTTGGTGGAAAACAAGAGCCACCATGGCAGAAAAACCCTAGACTCCATAACTCTGGGCTGTTTTCTCTAGTTGTAGTGAATGGGTGGCTTTTATCTTGCTAGATATATTAATTGCAAAGAAAAAAGGACCAAATTTTCAGCTGAGGACTTCTTCCACGTCCCAGAATGCACAAAAAGCACTTACAAGGAAATTACCACCTAATGTCAATTTCCCTTCACAATAATTCCATTTATTTCAGGGCAGCAGCAGCTGAGAGGCCTAATGCATGGCAGACGAGGGCTTTAGATGCCTTTGCCCCTCACAGGAAAAACCAGGCTGGACCTCACCTCTCCACAATTTAAAAATAAAGAATCAAGACTCTTCCAATTAATTGGTTTTCCATTGGGTTTTTCAAATGGGCAAGCAGTTTACCGTTAATGAGCATTCTAGAATGTTCTCCATAAGTGTTTGCAGTCCAGGGGAAAGAATGCACTTTTCACTCTGGTAGTAACATTATTACTGAATATAAACCAAACTGTATGTTTCTTTTTTTTTTTTTTAATTTATTTATTTGTTTGTTTGTTTGTTTGTTTGTTTTTTTTATACATGCACTGGGTACAGTCAGAAGCGCGGGAGGGTGAGAGAATTCACCAGAGCCAGAGCCAGAGAGGGGAGCAGAGCAGGCAGAAGGACTCAAGTACACTGCTGAGGGGAGCAGCGGGCGGCAGGAGAAGTCTGCGCGCCATGTGGGACCCTCCTCTGGTGGCCGGGGGGCAGCCGGGGATCGAACCGGTGCCACAGAGGCCGCGGGCAGCTTCCCAACCCAGCGCTCAACCGCTGCGCCACCGGGGAGGCCCCAAACTGTATGTTTCTTATTAAAAAATTTTAGGAAAGGTAATTTTGAGAAAAGTGAGTCAACTTTTTTAGTGGTTTTTTATATCACTTTAAAATTCTATTGCTCTACTTCTGCACAGCAAAAGAGACAATAAAAAAAAAATGAAGAGAAACCCCACCAAATGGGAGAACATTTTTTCACACAACACTAATGATTAAGGACTGATCACAAAAATCTACAAAGAGCTGATGAGACTCAACAAAAACAAAGAAAATAATCCAGTCAAAAAATGGGCAGAAGAGCTAAAAAGAAACTTCTCTGAAGAGGAAATGCAAATGGCCAACAGGCATATGAAAAAATGTTCAACATCACTTGTCATCAGGGAAATGCAAATCAAAACTACCATGAGATACCATCTCACACCAGTGAGAATGGCACATATTAAAAAAACGAGCAACAACAAATGTTGGCGAGGATGTGGAGAGAAAGGAACTCTCCTGCACTGCTGGTGGGAGTGAAAACTGGTCCAACCACTATGGAGAGCTGTGTGGAGATTTCTTGAGCTACTAAACATAGAGCTTCCATATGATCCAGCAATTCCACTCCTAGGTATTTACCCAAAGGACACAGAAACAGTAATTCCAAAGGGCACCTGCATGCCTATGATATAGCAGCACAATTTACAATAGCTAAGCTATGGAAACAACCCAAATGCCCAAAAATAGATGACTGGATCAAGAAGATGTGGTATATATATATATACACCATGGAATATTACTCAGCAATCAAAAAAAGATAAACACATGCAGTTTGCAGCAACATGGATGGAGCTGGAAGGGATCATGCTCAGCGAAATAAGTCAGAAAGAAAAAGAAAAATAGGGCCTCCCTGGTGGCGCAGTGGTTGAGCGCTGGGTTGCGAAGCTGCCCGCAGCCTCTGCAGCACTGGTTCGATCCCTGGCTGCTCCTGGCCACCAGAGGAGGGTCCCACATGGCGCACAGACCTCTCCTGCCGCCCGCTGCTCTCCTCAGCAGTGTACTTTGGTCCTTCTGCCTGTTCTGTTCCCCACTCTGGCTCTGGTGAATTCTCTCACCCTCCCGTGCTTCTGACTGTACCCAGTGCTTGTATAAATAATAAATAAATCTTTAAAAAAAAAAAAAAGAAAAAGAAAAATACCGGATGGTCTCACTCATAGCAGGAATTTAGAAAACCTAAATAGGAGAGCAGGAAAAAGACTAATCAATGCAAAGTAATAATCAAAATCAACAAGTAACTATAAACCAGAGACACACTGGGGGGGGCGTTTAGGGAAGGGTGGGGAGAGGAAGAACTAGAGTCAAAATAAGGGGGGGTGCAATTGTATGGGGAATATAACCAAAATGAAAATGCATACATTGCGCAAAAATGAAAAATGATATAAGAATTATATAAAATAAAATATTAAAAAAATATAAAAATAAATAAATAAAAGTTTAAAAACATTCTATTGCTCTAAGTTTTAAATTTAAAAGTATTCTCCTCCTCCCCCCATTCAATGCTACCACCATATTACCACCTCCTAGTTGTGAAATCTCTGGATTTCATTGTCCTTAGAAACATTTAGAAAGTTTGGCTGGTGCACCGTTCTCTTGGTACCCACTGTAGTACTCCCCCCGGGGCTAACCTAGAGGTATGTCTTGGTTTTTACTGCATTCCCAGTCCATAGCTTCTGCATCACAAAAGCTCCCTCTGTCAATCTCAACCCATTTGACGAGGAAGAGGGATCTAGCAATCAAGATGGCTGCATTTTGAAGGTGAAATTTTGCTTAATGATTGACTAGGAAAGGTTTGTGTTCACAGTTTTGAGAGTATTTTGGGTTAACACACTGGACCCATTCCCAGAAAAGGAAATGCTCTTGTGGAGACTATTTACTCACCAGGTCTATCTTGTAGCATTCTAGACCAGCATTTCCCTTCAAGCAGCACAGGCGCTGTAAACACGAAGCCCAATTCACTGTTTGACAGAGTCTGTTCGTCACAACCAGGCTTCTGTGGCGAGTTCTAAGTGGCCGAGGTTTGAGGGAACCCTCTTGTGGTTTTACAAGTATTGTCCTGAAAATCTGAGTTTCTTCAGATGAATCCACATACGCACCGTGAGGACCACAGCGTAAGAGCAGTTGCCTCACTCCCCATCCTACTTTAACCAATATATAAGTATAAGTTTAGCCACAAGGAAATTGGCTGCACCCAAAATGGCATGGCGCTAGGGCACCCGCCGACTACTCCAAAACACACAGGGCTCGGCGGACACCAGTGAGACAGACAGTGCTGAGCTTGGTTGGAAACTGACCTTGCAAGTGCTCTTGTTTCTGCTTTGCCTCCTGAACTCTCTCCTTCGGGTATGTTTTCTGATAGCATGACTGCTATATTCACCTCTGAATTAAAAACCCCAACAAACCAAGTATTTCACTTTGTACAGCAGAAAATGTTATCACAGTAGGTAAACGACTATTTATGAACCTCAAGTACTTTCCATTTCAACACTGGTTTTTCCAACGGTCCCACAAACAACTTTTTTAGCCAACAAGAACGTCTAGAAAAGAACATTTGCAGAAATGTTTGGTTTTCTCTAGAGGAGTATGAACAATTGAATTTTCTTTGCTTCATTAAAATTTGAAATTATGATGGTAGTTTGTGGCAAAAGAGACGTCAGTTTTCATGGGTCCAAAAGAGCATTCAGAAACTGTTCCCAAACAGTTTACATAAGGAATTACACTACTCAATTATGTTACTGAGGATTCCCATAAAAATAGGGTGCCAGGGTACCCTGCAGTCTGCACCTAACAATTAGATAGACTTCTTCCATTAAGGGGGACAGAGTAAAGTTTTCTTATAAAATGTGGGCACAGTCAGGAGTGGCTGAGCTTTGTACTCGAGTCAGCCCCCTGAAGTGCAAAACCCCCACTTCATGAGCAGGGGAACTGCTGGGAAGCGGGCAGAGCTGCATGGGCATTTTGTGAGCCTTTAAAAAGGAGTGATGCACCTGGACTGCCTGCTGTGCAAGGCAGCTGCCCAACTGGAAGGCAACTTACAACATGCTAGCCACTGTTTGAAGGAGACAAAAGACGAAACCTGTACTATGATTTCAATTACTATAATAAAGTGTCACCCTTTTGCTTACTTAGGAATCACCTTTGATTGTTTTCTAATGTACCCTGAACATTTAATATAGTGTCAGGCAGCAAAAAATCTGTCACCCAAACTGTCTTTTTTGGCAAAAGCCTGATTTCAGGGAGGGGCTCTGAAGGCTAGGTAGAGACTGCTTTTGATGTTTATATCTAAACTTCTCTCTGTAAAGGTCTATTGAACTGATCTTGTAGTATCTTTTAAACAGAAAAGGCAGAAGTTCCTTGTCCCCCCAGTACAGGTCCTAAGTGCATTTCCCTTTCTTCCTGTAATCTCCCTTGTCCTAGCTAAGCTATTTAACATGGTCTGAAACCAGTGGGCAAATTATTCGGCCATGCCGGGTCTCCTCATGTCTATAGGAAGACACATACCATAATAAAACATCTATATGATTATTTTTCTCTCATCAGCCTCTCTGATGCTTATTTGAGTCTTTGCCAGCCTGGGAGACCGCAGAGGGGTACAGGATAATATAAAATACACTGAAAGACCCCCAGGAAAACACTGTGTTACTATATCAGCACATTGTTGAAGGTGCTACAATTTAGGCATACTCTTGCAGATTTCTTCCAACGCAGTGTTGCTCCAAAATAAAATATTTAACCAATTAAACAAGTGGAAAAACATGTTTACTTTGAGCCCACAAGGAGAAATCAGCATATTCTGAATGGTGCTTGAACCTGGTAAATGTGCACAGAATGCATGGTATGGCCGTGTGCTAGGGTCGATGATCTGCTTTCACAGCCCCCATGTGGTCTTGTGTGACATAACGCAGGTCATCCTGACCTGCCAAACAGCTAGCGCTGCAGAGTGAGAGCGCCCACTGGAAAGTGACTGGAAATATTAGGCACTGCCTTTCCACATTTGCAGGGGCAACCACCTCAGCATTTATTAATCCAAGAAGATGCTCACTTTATAATTAACCTGGAAGCTATATTAAATGTCTAATTGTACCCCTGACAGCAAAAGGGAGCTCTGCTGAGCCTTGAAATCCTCCCAGCACATTCTTAGGAGGTACAACTATCAGTTGGTGGCTGCAAGAGTAAAAAACAATAGCAGTCATGCTACTGCCACAGCCATTTGCCACCCTCTTCTCCAGTTAATGAAGTGTGGCAAGTCCAAGACAGAAGTTACTGGTGGATTAATAGGAGCCCAGAGATCACTTACTAGAATGAAGCCTTTTGGCTTTAAAGCTATTCACACACATGGTATTGGGACCAAAGTATGCAGGCATTTATGCATTCACTATAATTTTTTAATTCATGCCTATTTTGGGGTCATATGAAGTGCAAGGTCCTCTGAGCAGAGAATGCTGTGTCTGAACACAGTCTTGTTTAAGTGCCCAAAGTGCTTGGTGAACACAAAAGGAAGACGTAGTGTGTCTCTGGTTTATAGTTGCTTGTTGATTTCTTTTAAAGGGTAAACCCTATTCTCATTCTGGTTCTAATCCAATAGATCAACTTCTTCTTGGGCTTCATGACTACTTTGTTGAATAATAATTTAGATGCAATTTTAATTCTCTATACATGACAGAGTATGTTCTTATCTTCCCATCTTCCTAAAAAGTCTCAAAATATTTTACTTATTGTTGATATGCTTTATAATATGTCATCATTTTTTAACATTTCCGCTCTTTCCATTGTGAGTTGTGATCAAAAAAATTATTTTTTTGCACCTCTTGGAACTTCTTGCCAAATTATTTATCAAAAAAGTCATACCAATTTACCCTGTAATGGCGTAATGCATGGGCTTATCATTTCTTTTCCTTGCCAGGACTGCTCACTGTAATTTTAAACTCTAAGTAATGGTAGAATGATTTCTCAGTATACATTCATTCCAACTTTTTGGAGGGTTCCTTTGAAGGTTTTTATCTTTCTTTTTTTGTTAGAGAAGCTAATTCTTTACTAAACAAAAAGCAATGCTCAGAATACATTTCTGAGAGAGACACTACCACCATCGGTCTATTCTCCACCCTCTGATTCTGCCCCAACAGGGGCCTTCTAGCTAGATCTGCCAAGGGGCCACTTGGCAGATCTGCTTAAGGCTGGATGCTGCTACCTCAGTCTAGGAAAAGAACCCCCTGGGCTAACTTCTTTTTTTTTTAACCACAGGTTGAATTTGCATTTAGAAGTTCCCATTTTCTTTCTCTTTATGTTACCCAACTGATACCACAAAGTAACTGGTGGTGGAGAGCAATTACAAAAAACCGTGGCTCAGCTGCAGTAAGAACCTGAGTGTCCTCCAAACCCAGTGATGTACGTGCAGAATGTGTCAGCTGCTAGTCTGACTCCATTTCACACATTCCCCCTTTGATGGGGTTTTGGGGGAGGTGGAGGATGGATAAGCATAGAGAAATGCTGAAAACTCACTTTTTATAAAGGATATCACAATTTATATATTGAAATTTTTTTTTTTTAATTTTGAAAAACTCACAAATGGTAAGAATAATGTGATGACCGTTTGGAGAATCTCTATCTATGTTCACCAATTGTCACTATTTTGCTGTATTTATTCTGTGTCCCTTTTGCAGTGTAACATTTTTTCCCCTGAAACCAGCTGAGAGTAAGTTGCATCTTACCACTTTACTCAGCCCTAAATATATATTTTAACATCTATCTCCTACTAAGAAGGTATTCTTCTCCATAACCACATGTGGCCACTCAGAAAACACATCACTGTCACAATGCTATTTTGTGATGCATCCAAATTTCCTGTGTTGGCCCAATGCCTTTGTAACTTAAAGAGAGTGTAGGATCCTACCAAGAATTTAGGATCCTAACGAGATCCTAGCAAGTATTTAGTTAGTCTCCTTTAATCTACAAGGTTCTCAGTCTTTTATTTCTTTACTCTTTCATGCTATTGACATCTTGGAAGGTCCTAGCGCTCACCCCCCTCTACCCCGGACTATGGGAAATGTCTTTCTGACCCTTAACCTACATTTTAGTTTGGGGAACATTTTTGTTTTACATTGTTTATCCTTTCCTTTTCTTAACAAACTTCCCTCCT
This sequence comes from Talpa europaea, assembly GCF_964194135.1. Taxonomy (NCBI): domain Eukaryota; kingdom Metazoa; phylum Chordata; class Mammalia; order Eulipotyphla; family Talpidae; genus Talpa; species Talpa europaea. The sequence continues at coordinate 2,671,133 of NC_140080.1, read as the reverse complement.
TCCCTATAGGTATTAGTCTGTTTCCTTGAGATAATACCATCTTTACAAATTGTAATTAGCTTGGTATTATTTTTCTTCTGACTCTTTAGCACCTCCCTCCAGGACTATCTGCTTCCTGCAAAGACAATGTTTTGTTTTCCACATATTTTCTAAAGTATCATTTAAAAATCCTGCCAGGGTTTCACTTGCTTTCTCTCATCAAACCAGTTCCCCTTCCTTGAGGGAGGTCTTGCCTAAATTCTTCACTTACAAGTTGCTCTATGATGAAAATTTGCTTTCATTAAAGTGATGCTCATTTAGATACAGTGCATTACACCCTTGACTCTGGCAGAAAAATTCATTTTGTCATATTTCTGGTCCAATCATAATATTGTGTCTCTGTTAGGGGGAAAAGGATGTCCCAAAGCAAATTCCATATAGGCTTTGTGGACTCCACCCCCACCCCAGGTCAAAGCCAAAGACACTGGGAACTCCAAATCCCATCACCACCAAAGGGAAGGTGCAATGGAGGACTGGCGAAGTTGGATCTCTATAAAAAATGTTTATTGGCAGGACTGGAGCAGGGACTCCCCAAACAAAAAAATTTTTTTTTTTTTTTTTTTTTTTTTTTGACTATTTCAAAAGTTTATTTAACAAAAAGTTCAGTAAGAAAATGTACACGACCCAATTTTCATATCATTGTAAAAAGATGCTGTGGAAGCGGACATGGGGAAGCAACTGATTTCTCTGGTGAACACAGCCACTGCTTATACTCGTTCCAAGGCTTCTAACATGATGATACTATTTCCTCGTATTACCACCATTCCAATATTGTTCTGTTGCCCACTAGTTGCCATCTCCACACACTCATCTATCACAAGATTCATAAAGGGATCAAATCCCCGTAGTATTCCTTGGACATGTCTGCCACCATTTAATTTCAATGATAACTTTTTGTCCATAAATTTTTTCAACTCGGGAGGGTGCGCTTTGCTCATGGTGTCTACTCCCCGGGCTCAGAGCTGCCACCACACCAAACAAAAAAATTTTAATAAAATATTGGAACTTACACAAGGGGCTAATGAGGATCCATCTGAATTCCTTGAGAGGATTATTCAGACGTATTCAGACCACACGGATTTAAATCCAGATGCCCCAGAAAATGCTCGTGTGCTCACTGTGGCGTTCATCACAAATAGTGCTCCAGACATAAGGAGAAAGTTAGCAAAGATAGACGGCGTCACAGAGATGAGTCCGTCCCAGGTAGTGGACTTAGCATTTAAGGTTTATAATAATAGAGAGAACAGGAGAGAGGACAGGAGACCGAAACCTGCGACTGTTTTTGTACAAAGAGAGCACAGGCCAGAGTTTCGGGATAACAGTAATGGACAGAGACGTGAACCCCTAGGAAGAGATCAGTGTGCTTTCTGTAGGGAAGAGGGACATTGGAAGGACAGTTGTCCCAGGTTACAGGACAGAGGCAGACGCAGTAATTCCAGCAGACAGGATAGAAGACCGAGGACACCACGACAGGATGATTCACGTAGGGGTTACAGGAGGGAATATAGGAGGAGTACACAGAACCAGGAACCAAGGAGAGAGGAAAGAGCACAGAGTAGAGGCTCAGATGAAGATAGGAGGGAATATAGACAGAGTAGAAGGAATCGAGAGCCCAGCACAGAGGACAGGAGACCAGTGATAGCACAGAGTAGGGTCTCAGGTGAAGATAGGAGGGAATATAGACAGAGTAGAAGGAATCGGGAGCCAAGTGTGGAGGAAAGGAGACAAATGATAGTTCATGGAGAAGGTTCAGATGAAGAATAGGGGTGCCCAGAGGTTCCACTAGATCTTAAACCCATCAAAATAACCCCCTCGGAGCCCCGGGTAACCCTCGCTGTGGGGGATCGCCTGATTGATTTCTTGGTGGACACTGGAGCAACATACTCAGTTTTGAATTCGAAATTAACTAAAATGAGCAAAAAGACTGCAGCAGTCATTGGAGTTACAGGAAAGTCACAACAGACACCCTTCCTGCAACCTTTGGAGTGCCGGCTAGGCACCGCACAGCTCCAGCACAGCTTCCTGTACATGGAAGAGTGTCCAATCCCTCTCCTTGGTCGTGACCTTTTAAGTAAGCTCAATGCACGAATTATATTCTCACCCAAAAATCAGAGGCTTCACCTACAGGTTCCTCCAGAGCATGCTCTGCGGTTCCAGATGTTGCTTACTCAAGATGCTCCACCAAAAAGTGAAATTTTACCTCCAGAAATTGTTGAAAGAGTAAGTAAAGGGGTATGGGCTGATGGAACCCCAGGACGTGCGAAAAATGCGGAGCCTGTAAAGATAGAAGTGATAGAGGGGAGCAAAACCCCGAGAAGGAAACAATACCCCTTAAGGGAGGAGGCCTTGAGAGGAATTGAGCCAGTATTGAAAAGGTTCCTTCAATCTGGACTCATTCGGCCCTGTCGCTCACCGTACAATACTCCAATTCTGCCAGTGAAGAAACCCCATACAGGCGAGTACCGTTTTGTCCAAGATTTAAGGGCTATTAATGATATTGTTCAGGATTTACATCCCACTGTGCCTAATCCGTACACCCTATTAACTGCAATACCTGGTGACTATGGGTGGTTTTCAGTATTAGACCTGAAGGATGCCTTTTTCTGTATTCCAATTGATGTCCAGGATCAACTGCTTTTTGCCTTTGAGTGGCAGGACCCTAAGTCCAAGAGCACTCTCCAGTATTGCTGGACCGTGCTTCCACAGGGATTTAAGAACTCCCCAACTATTTTTGGGGAAATACTGGCCAGGGATCTCAGGAAGGTTCAACTAAACCAGGGTGTCTTATTGCAATATGTAGATGATTTATTGATTGCAAGTCCAGACTACGAATCTTGTCTGGAAAATACCATAGTGGTACTGAACCACCTGGCAAAATGTGGCTACAAGGTGTCACCTAACAAGGCACAGATATGCAAACAAACTGTGACGTATTTGGGGTTTGAAATCAAGAAAGGCAGACGGAGCCTGATGACGGAAAGAAAACAGGTAATTTCAGCCCTTAGAATCCCCAGTAACCGGCGACAGTTGCGCGGATTTTTGGGTATGGCTGGGTTTTGTAGGATTTGGATTCCTAATTTTGGACTAATAGCAAAACCTTTATATGATGCTCTCAAAGGCCTGGACTCTGAACCTTTGTCTTGGACTCCGGAATGTCAAAAGGCTTTTGATGAAATAAAAGTAAAGTTGATTTCAGCACCAGCATTAGGACTTCCGGATCTTAGGAAGCCATTCAGACTTTATGTACATGAGAGACAGGGGGTTGCCCTAGGAGTGCTGATCCAATTGTTGGGACCAGAAATGCAGCCCGTTGCATATCTGTCCAAACAGTTGGACCACACCACTAAGGGATGGCCTTCATGCTTGCGTGCTGTGGCTGCCACTTGTGACCTCCTACATGAGGCAGAGAAGTTTACATTGGGTCAGCCCATCACTGTGTGTGTGCCACATCAGGTCTTGACATTGCTGGAGCAGAAGGGTGGACTTTGGTTAACCGCTGGGCGAATGGGAAAGTATCAAGCAGCTCTGTTGGACAATCCTAATGTGAAACTGCAGGTTTCTAATTCCCTGAATCCTGCCACACTGCTTCCAAGCAATGCAGACGGACTTGAGGATGACACTTTAATCCATAACTGTTTAGAAACCATAGACACAGTGTATGCCAGCCGACCAGATCTAACGGACCAGCCTCTGCCGGATCCAGAGTGGGAGCTATTTACAGATGGCAGCAGCTTTATGGATCAAGGCCGTCGATGTGCTGGATATGCAGTGGTGACACTCCAGAACACCGTGGAAGCCAAGGCCCTTCCGACAGGTACATCAGCACAGAAAGCCGAATTAATAGCCCTGACCCGTGCCTTGGAACTCTCAAAAGGTAAAAGAGTCAATATATTTACCGACTCAAAATACTCTTTTATGATTCTCCACATGCATGGGGCCATTTGGAAGGAGCGGGGACTTCTTACGGCTAGCAACAAGGATGTCAAACACCCATTAGAAATCCTGGCCTTGTTAAAGGCAGTGGCTTTACCATCAGCTGTCGCAGTGATGCACTGTCCTGGCCACCAAAAGGGTGGGTCTGACTTGGCAAAGGGCAACAGGGCAGCTGATCGGGCAGCTAAGGCCGCTGTCCGTTCTGCCCTCCAGGGTGCACTCATCCCTCTTGTGGACCTGACTCAGTATGCTCCTGAATACACCGAGCGGGATGAGGAGAGAGCTCGTGCATGGGGATTTACTGAGTTTGACCCCAGCTCTACTTGGAGAGTAAACTCCCATGGGATGATACTCCTCCCGGAGGCCCTGGTATATCCGGTGCTAAAACATCTTCACGAAGGATCCCACTATGGGAGAGATGCCTTATTAGAAACTGTGCGCCCATATTTGAAGGGACCATATTTGCATAGAACAGCACAACGGATCACCCGAGGTTGTCAACTATGTGCCAGGAATAACCCCAAGACTGACTCCCACCCCAGAGCCGTTGGGGTTCAATATCGAGGCAAGTGCCCTTTTGAGGACTGGCAGGTGGATTTTACACAAATGCCTAGAACAACGGGCAACTTCAAATACCTGTTGGTTTTTGTGGATACGTTCTCGGGATGGGTGGAAGCATTTCCCACAAAGACGGAAAAAGCCTCTGAGGTTGCAAAACAGCTGCTAAAGGAGATAATTCCTCGCTTTGGGTTGCCGGATTCTATCCAGAGTGATAATGGGCCAGCATTTGTCTCTGATGTTACTCATGCAGTAAGCAGCGCGTTACAGATCAACTGGAAATTGCATGCTGCATGGAGACCACAGTCTTCTGGACAAACGGAGAAAATGAATCACACCTTAAAGAAAACCTTGGCGAAACTGTGCCAAGAAACACAGCTTCGTTGGGACCAGGTACTATCCCTTTCCCTCCTCCGCATAAGAGTGGCACCTAGAAGTGGGCTACAATTAAGCCCCTTTGAAATTGTGTTTGGAAGACCCTTCCAGGCCTCAGTTCTGAAAGCCAGTCCAGAAATAGCTCAAGATTGCCGGATCACACAATATGTGAAACACATCCAGGAGGTTCTGGCAGTAATTCATAACTTTGCAAACTCAAGGATCTCTATGCCTCCTGATCAACCATTGCATCCCTTCAAACCTGGAGATCAGGTCTTACTGAAGACCTGGCAGAGTGGGGATGCCCAAAACCAGTTGTCAGAAAAATGGACCGGTCCATATGATGTTTTGCTAAGCACACATACTTCTCTAAAACTTGCAGGAATAAAACCCTGGGTACATCATTCCAGAGTTAAGAAAGCGCCAGAAGGAACGGACCCAGAGACGAAGTCCCATTGGTCTTGTGAACCCATTGAAGACTTGAGATATTTATTTAAGAAACAGAAAGAAACTTGAATGTTACTGACTTCTTTTCCAGTTATTGTTGCAGGATACCCAAGAACTCGTTTTTTTTTTTTCTGAAGAAACCCTGAGAAGAAAAAAAAACTACCATGCTCTAACCAATCTCTTCCTTGCAAAGTTTAGGAGATGTGAAATAACATCTAGGATCATGCATATGCTGACAGTATTTTTTTTTCTTCCATACAAAGGTTTTTAATCTTGATTTTGTTATTTCCTATCAACTTTTGTTTTTTTTTTACTTTGAAGTTTTTTTTGTTTTCCTGCTTGTTTTTTTATTGTTACTTTGGCCTATCAGACAAACTGCAGTTGCACGGGATATCCCACGCGTGATGAATGGTAACTAAAGAGCTCTTTGTGTCTATATGTTGTCTGTCAGTATGTCCTTGTGTCTAACCGTCTTGACCTCCAGTGATCGACAAATTGGTATACATGGTGCCCATAGATGTTGGAAAAAAAAAAAAAGTCTCCAGTTATGAGAAAAACAAAAAGTTATGGTTTGATTGTCAACATTGTGCTACTGAACTAAGCCGGTGCCTTCATAGAGATTGAATATTGTTGTTTCTGTTAATTTTCTGATATTTATGGCAAAGCTTCCCAGAAATCTAAATTCAAGTACAAATTTGGTGGCCTGTCATTTGACTGATGCAAGGAAATTTTGTGCAACCTCAGTAGAGCTCCTGAGACACTCCACAAAGTTTCTCCCTTTCCTCCTGGGAAAGGCATTAGATGAATTTGTTCTATTTGGCTTTTACCTAATGAAGTAAAACTGGAAGGGAAGCATTGTCACTTGGGAAAATGGTAAAACTTTGGTATGTACAAAATGTTAACAGTAGTTTTCTAAAATGTGTATATAAAAACAAAAAGAAAGAAAAAAAAACCTCAGTATCTGGTATGTATGTAAATTGTCAATGATGATTGTCACCTTGTAATATTGTATAATTCAATTGTTTCATATCTACAGGAATTGTTTCTGAAAATATAGGGAGAAAAGGTCTCAACAGATTCCTATTGATGGAACTGTTGAGAGTAAAACTTTTCTACTAAGGACTGAATAGACTTGGAAATACACCTCATATTTACTAAGTTTTCCTTGACATAATAATACTGATGATTTTTTTGCATTTTGCTCTAAATCCACAAAGTTTTCTTGTTTTGGTGACCAGGATCTGCAGCAAGGTTGTAATTTTTTTTCCAACAAAGCTAACTTGTGTTTGCATTTTCTCTCCCCTTGATACCAACACAGCATACAAATAGTGGTAGTAATTTTTACTACTTATCTCAGAGTCTGTTTTTGCATAACTTCCATAGGGATTTTGTCTGCTTAAACAACAACAAAAAAATTGGACACGAGTTTGATTGTGTGGCTTTGTGTGGAGTTCTTCCAAAAAGTTGAAAAAGAGCTGAACCAAGAAGAGGAGAACCTGTTTGCCTTGTTTGTAGGGTTCCAGAGACCTCCAAAGAAGGTGAGGTAGCTTGCCTCCATTGGCAGGACTGGACAACCCGGCCAACGAAAATGCCCTGGTACCCTCGAGAAGAGGAAAGCCCAGGTGGAGTCTGATGAGACCAACTTTGTACCTGAAGCATACATCGACTGGATGCCACCGGTTCGCTTTGATCCTATATGGAGTATTTCAACAAAGCCAGCTAAAAATTGCTGTTAGTTATTTCTGCCCTGTGATTTTATGCAAAAATAGGAAAAATGATTTAAAAGTAGATTTAATTTGCAAACTTTTGCTATGCTGTTAAAGTTTGGGATCAAGGTTGAGAAAATTTGTGGTTTTTTTACATCAGTTGAACCATTTTAAGATTTTTTTTTTCCTGTACTTTTTACATATCTGCTGTCTTGTTTTGGCTAACACCTCCAGATTTTTTTTGGCTTAAACTGATGAACTATTTTTCCTGGAGTGGAGGACTTTTGCTTTCCACAATGGACAAATACCTGGAGAGACTGGTTTTCTTTCACACTGGAACCTGACAAAATGTTCATCTGAGACTGCATCCCAACCTCCATATATTCGATCTTCATCACCATGGAAATGGTGGCAACAAGTGAAAGGGGGGAATTGTTAGGGGGAAAAGGATGTCCCAAAGCAAATTCCATATAGGCTTTGTGGACTCCACCCCCACCCCAGGTCAAAGCCAAAGACACTGGGAACTCCAAATCCCATCACCACCAAAGGGAAGGTGGCTGGGACCTGAGGGTGGGGTTAAGCAGCCAGGTGGATACAAAAGGCAGACACGTGGGCTTTGGGGGGCTCTCCATTTTGGGCTCTCGGCCAGCTTGCAGCGTCCGGTCAGCTCTGAGAGTGACTTTGGGTTTCCAGGTCGTCGGATCGGGTAGGACGCATTAAAGACTTTATTTCCCTATTTTCTCCCTGAGTTGTACCTTTTCCTTATTTTCTTTTTCTCTTGTAAATAAACCTTTTATTAACCCTTTTGTGTGTGTCTGTAGTAGAGTATTCATAAGTCTCTTTAAAGCGCGCGGGTGAGGACCCACAGCCAGGAACCCGTTTAATATCGGGGCTGCTCTATAACAGCTCTAGTTAACACAAACCTTGGATTTGAGGTTTAAAAGAAGGAAAATGAACTTACTATACCTAATGAATGGTATTGATACTTGTTCAAAATGGTTCTTTAAAAATGATATTTCCACTATTTTGTAATACTACTGTCAGTTTCACCAGAGAGGCTGGAAGGCCTAGAGGGGCTTGTGGAAATCAGGAGTTCCCCCTGTGAGAGGAGGAAACCCAGAGTTCACATCACTGAAGGGCACAACTGGCTAGTGGCAGAGAGGAACTCCATGTGCTGATTCTCACTTCAAGATGAGCTCTTGCATTCTCATTGTGATTCACGTTAATATGTTTCCTACAAATAATATGCAGAGATATGAGCAAAACTGTGCAAAAAAGCACTTACGTGTGTGACAATGTTAAAAAAGAAATGGGTCACAAGCTCATTAGCTGTATCTTCTGATTGCTTTAAAATATCATCTTGTTTGATGACTACAGTCACAGACTAAAATTTTTTTAATTATTGCTTTGTAGCAGGCACTGTTCTAGGAATTTTATATGCATGTATTCATTTGATCTTTACAATAGCCTTAAAAGTTGGCATACTACTACCACGCTCATTTTACAAAAGCAAACGTGCAGAGTCTGAGCAGCCTATCTAAGATTATTTACTGATTGTGTCAGAATGGGTTGCAAAAGCACCCAGGATGTTCCAGGGTTATGATAGATTGCTTCTCTTGGTCTTAAGAGCTTCAAATACTAATGCTACTCATTCTCTTTCACCAAAGTGGAAAACGAGCCATAGGTATGCTGGAAAGATCTATTTATTGTTCCCCAGTCAATGAGATGTCAATAGCTGTCGAAGACTACCTTTTTCTCAAATTGGGTTTTCTCCAATATCAGGCCCTGCTAGTTTCTGCATTCTAAGAGGACTGCTGGTGAGACTTCCATCAGAATTTTATTTACTGGGGGCCTCCCCGGTGGCGCAGCGGTTGAGCGCTGGGTTGCGAAGCTGCCCGCGGCATCTGCGGCGCCGGTTCGATCCCCGGCTGCTCCCCGGCCACCGGAGGAGAATCCCACATGGCGCGCAGACCTCTGCTGCCGCCCGCTGCTCCCCTCAGCAGTGTACTTCGGTCCTGCCTGCTCTGCTCCCCGCTCTGGCTCTGGTGAATTCTCTCACCCTCCCACGCTTCTGACTGTACCCAGTGCATGTACAAACAAACAAACAAATAAATAAATAAATAAACATGCCTCTATTAAAAAAAAAAAGATTGTCTTTATAAAAAAAAAGAAAAAAAAAAAAAAAGAATTTTATTTACTGATGTGCTATCCCATTTCTCCCTATTCGTGTAGGTTAGCAGGATGGCTATCTGTAGCTTATGTTCTGTCATCTCAGATTACAGAATTGCTTTTTATTTCCTTTGCAGAACTAAGTCACTTGTATCTGCTAGAGACCAGATATTTTTAACTAATTAACATTCCCCTTTTAAAAACAGAAATAAAATAAAATAAAAGACAAAAAAAAAATAAAAACAGAAATAACCAACTCAAAATAGATTAAAGAACTAGACATAAGACCTGAAACCATAAAATAGATAGAAGAAAATATAGGCAAAACACTACATGACATGCACATCAAAGACATCTTTACAGACACATTACCCAAAGCAGTGATAGTGAAGGCAAAGATAAATAGCTGGGACTACATCAAATTAAAGAGCTTCTGCACAGCAAAAGAGACAATAACAAAAACAAAGAGAAACCCCACCAACTGGGAGAACATCACAAAAATCTACAAAGAGCTGATGAGACTCAACAAAAACAAAGAAAATAATCCAGTCAAAAAATGGGCAGAAGAGCTAAAAAGAAACTTCTCTGAAGAGGAAATGCAAATGGCCAACAGGCATATGAAAAAATGTTCACCATCACTTGTTATCAGGGAAATGCAAATCAAAACTACCATGAGATACCATCTTACACCAGTGAGAATGGCACATATTAAAAAAACGAGCAACAACAAATGTTGGCGAGGATGTGGAGAGAAAGGAACTCTCCTGCACTGCTGGTGGGAGTGAAAACTGGTCCAACCACTATGGAGAGCTGTGTGGAGATTTCTTGAGCTACTAAACATAGAGCTTCCATATGAACCAGCAATTCCACTCCTAGGTATTTATCCAAAGGACACAAAAACAGTAATTCCAAAGGGCACCTGCACGCCTATGTTTATAGCAGCACAATTTACAATAGCTAAGCTATGGAAACAACCCAAATGCCCAAAAATAGATGACTGGATCAAGAAGATGTGGTATATATACACCATGGACTATTACTCAGCAATCAAAAAAGATAAACACATGCAGTTTGCAGCAATGTGGATGGAGATAGAAGGGATCATGCTCAGTGAAATAAATCAGAAAGGAAAAGAAAAATACCAGATGGTCTCACTCATAGCAGGAATTTAGAAAACCTAAATAAGAGAGCAGGTAAAAGACTAATCAATGCAAGGTAATAATCAAAATCAACAAGCAACTATAAACCAGAGACACTACGGGGAGGAGGGGAGGAGTGATGGAGGGATAGGCGGGGAGAGGAAGAACTAGAGTCAAAATAAGGGGGGGGTGCAATTGTATGGGGAATATAACCAAAATGAAATTGCATACATTGTGCAAAGATGAAAAATGATGTAAGAATTATATAAAATAAAATATTAAAAAAATAAATGAATATTAAGAAAAAAACAGAAATAACACTAAACTGAAATATCATTTGGGATTAATTCAATCATTCCCCTTCACATTTCAACAACATCAGTTTGGATATTGCTATAAAAAATTTTTAAGGGTCTCCCCATTGGCGCAGCAGTTGAGCGCTGGGCTGCGAAGCTGCCCATAGCCTCTGCAGTGCTGGTTCGATCCCCAGCCGCTGGCGAGGGTCCCACATGGGGCGCAGACCTCCCCTGCCACGCCCCCTGCTCCCCTCAGCAGTGTGCTTCATCGGTCTGCCTGTTCTGTTCCCAGCTCTGGCTCTGGTGAATCCTCTCACCCTCCCGCGCTTCTGACTGTACCCAGTGCTTATATATATAAATAAATAAATCTTAAAAAAATTTTTTTAAGACCAGAAATATAGTTAATAACTAAGTAGATAATAGAAAATTGATTTTTTTTTTTTTTTTTGGGCAAGAGTCTGATGCACGAGCTGAACTATCATTTGGGGCTGACCTCACAATGGGATAAAGGGTGAACTGGTGACCTGAGTCCTGAACTGAAGTTTCAGATAGCTCTGGAAACGTGAGCTGCAGAATATTGTGCTTGATGAATAATGAAGGACACTGCAGTGGCCTTTTAAGGGCAAGTAGGAAATGATCCTTAGAAACTGGAGGATCTGGGCTGGCTTGACAACTGTCTGCCTCCTTTCCGAGGTGGTGGCTACCAGAAGAATACCTAGGTGGGGAAAGGTGGCGGGTCTCCAGAGACTCACTACCCAGGACCACAGACTTCAGGCTGCCCTCCAGTTAGGTCTGCCGCCAAAACATGCTTTCCTGACAGCCCTGGAGAATGAGCATGGTCACAAATGACCTGGATTGATTACTTATGTAAAACCACTGGCATTTCCAAAAAATTACCTCCTGCTGCTTTGGGGGGCAAGCCTGCACTGCAGGTCATGCCAGCTGGGTCAGAACATAAGTCCTCCATGGCCATATGTCAATAGAGTCTCACTTGAAAACCAAAGGGTAAGACCTGAACGTGGGAAGAGTGCATGGCCAAGCCAGGGGCTGAGAGAAGGGCTGGAAAGACAGAGGGAGACAGGATTGGGGATGAGAACCCCAGGCAAAACCTTCCTTTTTGGTGTCCTAGACTCTATATAAAATTCCAGACTTGCACACCCCCTGTCTGTCATATGAGAGATGCTATAGGGAATCTTATGGACGAGTCACCACATTTAAGTGACACAAGATTTTTGTTGAGAGGATTTATAGAAGAGCATCAAAAGGTGAGTTTGTGATCTGTGACAAAGACCTAGGGGAGAGACCCTAACACAAACATTAAGCAGTTCATTAAAATTGAATGAGGGATGGTGTCAAGTCATCAGGAATCGTTCCTCAAGGGACAGGTGATAACAGAGACAGCAGTAAAAGTCTGCGAGGGAAAGGCAGGCTGAGGCTGACGGCATGCATGTCTAAAGGAGGACACCTGTCCCATCAGGGGTCTTATCAGCACGGCCCCTGCAACACAGGAGGAGATGACGACCAGCGCGACAACTCTGTATTTTAGTTCTAGAAAGGAAAAGTTAAGAATTGCCATAGGAAACCTGAATGGCCACTGTGAAGGTGATGCAGTTTTATGTACAATGGCATTGATTTTTTTATTTGTAAATGAAATCACTCAAGCTTCACTATTGCAGCTTGAAACGTGGTGGGCGTAGGTGCTCAGCCGCACATGTGGGTGACTCCTGACTCGCAGGCACGCATGTCTGTGGCCGGCAGGGCCATCTTCCTGGTGGCTAGCAAGGCCACCTCGGGAATTTCCAGTGGCTCTCAGACAACTGGGGGCTAGTACTCAGCACCTGGATGGGCCAGGTTTTCAACTGCATATAATTTAGAGTTGAACTTCTCAGGTTCACATGGTGAATCTGAACTCTAAATATAGTGGAAAAAAATACATTCTCATTCCAGTCACCTGACACACAAGGGCATTTGAACACACTCTGATTCTAATCTGAGAGTTTGTAAAACTGTCCTGAGTGTTTAAGGAAGACATGTAATATATCATCTCTCAAGTGTAGATGTTTTGGGGGCTGTTTATGCTGTGTGCATTAGGGCCTACTAAAGGGTGTTTCTTTAAAGGCACAAGGCTTGTTCTCCTTACTTCTGGCGAATGCCTCAGGAATTATATATTTCAATTCTGGCATATGACTTTATATCTCCACTTGGATCAAGTGAGACAATTTTCATATTTATGGATTGCTAAAAGCAAATTTTCCAATACTTATAATTCAATGAAGAGATTTATTACTTTAATTTTTTAAAACTTTCCAGACAAAGTTCCCCAAACACTCTGAGCTCTTCAGATCTCCCCAAACATTCCATAACTGGTCACTACTGTCCAGCCTGCCTGGGGCCAACATCCCTTTCTCCACTGTGCTCCCAGGAGTAGGAACCCACGCTCACTGGCACCCTGATGGTGAGGGGTACTGGTCTTATTCCCTGGCAGTGGTGATTTCAGTCAATTCCTGGTGGACCTGAAGGTTTTAAGATTTTTAAAGTTCACTTCCTTGTCTCTGACTTCCCTTTACCAATTAGTCAGTCAGAACCAGGTACTCAAGTCATTAACCCAGTGCCAGAGAATGAAGAGGCATGTGTAGAGTATCTGCTTTCATGTTAAGGCAGCATCAGAAGTGGTAACCATTTACCTTGTTTGGTGTCTCAAGTGGGTAGAAGGATTAAGGAAAGTAGATTATACATATTACCAAGTAGAAGTAGAACTGAGTTCCTAGCTCCCTATGGTCTCTAAGGGGCTTTGGCAAAATTTCTGGAGCAGAGCTTTGGTACTATGTTCCTGGTTACATGAGCTCACGGGCTAGGGCAGATGAAGGCTGGATATGCCATTCTGGGCGTTCGGAAAACAAAGTCTAGCTTGTACTTGAAACATGTTTCCTGGACAACAGAGTACCATATGCAGACACTGTTGTCATGGAAACATCTTCCTGGGCTACCCACCACAGAGTTCTCAGTAACTAAAGATTCAAATATACCTGGGACTTACAATTCAACTCTTGGATAGCAGAGTTTTAGCTGCATCATGGGCTGATTAGAATTCCCTTTTTCCACAGAACCCCACCATAGATACTGGGATGATAAATACACCAATGTCCAAAAAGCTGTCTCCACAGACTGGGTCACTAGAATTGGGTTTGGTGGGTCCAGGGGAGTGAGGCTCATGTAGTTGCTGTGTTTCTGATTCAAGGATGTTTGGAGGAGATAGTTTTTTATTGTGCTTGAGCCTCTGAATATGGGAGAAACAACAGGAAGGGCAGGATAAAGCTTGGGAAGGGGGTGGGGGACACTAGCTGAACAAACAATTTACACAGCACATGAGATGTGATTAGGCCCAGAAACACTCAAGTCAGAACAGAAGGTAGGTCAAACTCCATAAATACAGAACCAGGTTAAGAGGAAGCCAATTGAAAAGGATAAGCCAGAGTGGTTGGTGTGCCCTCAGGAAACGCCTAAATCAAAGCCCTCTGACTGTGGCTGTCAGGCTCAGAAGGAGCTCACTGGATGGAAAGGACAGCGGAGTCTTTAAGAGGTCCGTGTGCCCAGCTGAGTGTTTTCACTGTGTGCTTGCTTTATTCCATGTGGAAATGGGGACTCAATCGATGGACAGTAGCACTGTCCACACTCTTCACGGGGAGAGTGATGGGAATAAGGGGGGCTGTCCTCCATTCATTCAGAAGAGACCTGCTGCAGCAGCTTGTCTTACCACTTTTTCAAAGAAGTCAGCAATATCGTTCCCATCGTACATGCTCTTCAGCAACATAATCTTGCTACTCAGCCATCAAAGGTAGAGTCTGTTTTCCTTGGGTCTTGACTGGCCTGGAGCAATTTTGTCCAACATCTGAAGAAGTCAGGCTGGGCTTTAAAAGACCTTCAGCTGCTGCCTTGTTGCTGTGCGCCATGTTGTGAGGAAGCCAAAGAGCCTCAGGAAAACCAAGTCCCTTGGCTGACAACCGCCATGGGCATCCTGGCCATCAAATCGCAACGATTTTGGTGAAGCCATTCTGTGTTGTCCACTTCTCTTAGGGCCACAAAGGTCACTCCATGAATTGGAACAGCACAACACAATCAAACCACAGAATCAAGAGGTATTTTCTTACTTCAAGTCACTGAATTTGGGGAAGCTATGTTATGCAGCAATATGTAGTGGCAATTATCCCCAGAGTGTCTGTCAGCAGATGAGCTAAAAAACACACATGTACACACAGTCCCTTTCTAGAAACTAACAGAGTTAGGTGGAGAGAACCCCGTAGTAAATATACCTATGATGTTTGGTGATAAATCCAATAGTGGCATATTCATGTGTGGAGGGAGCACAATGAAGGAGGTTGCAACTGTGTTCTGGGTAATTAGGGAAGGCTTCAAGGACAGGGAACATTTAATCAAATTACTTAAGTAAGACATTTGGGTCAAGGGAATTCCATTTTCAAGTATTTGCAGGCATGAACCACTACAAGTGTATTACCTACAACACATCTGATGGCCAATAACAGAAAATGTAACAGAAAGGATAAGTTTAAAATGTAATGTCTTGGTTTTGATTTGGCTATGCACAGGGTCTCAGATGAGGTCACCAGTATCCAGTTTCTTTCTCTCCATCATTTGCTTTCTTCCTGCCACACTGGCTTCATTTTTAGAGCTCTCCCCCAGGGTTTCCTGATGGATGCTGGTGATCTAGAGGTTATGTAATTCCTGGGCTTGTGTCTAATAGGAAAGTTTGAGAGTTTTATTTCCCCCATGATTCTTGAAAAAATAAGTCTCATCATAAATCGCTGATTCCTACTGGGTGGTATTCATGCCTGGGCCAACCACTACGGACAATTTAAGAGCACTTAGTCTGGGTAGGGTAGGTCCCCAGAAAGAACTTAGAATATGGCTTCCAGAAGGGAAGATGGCTATTAAGTGCCCACTATAGAGTGTTTCTAAGTTAAGCTATGTGGTGTTTCTACAGAGTGCAGGACTTGGAGATGAAAAATGACAGAAAATATGCTGGCAACACAGAAAGAAAGACTGTCCAGGGACTTACATGCCATGCTAAGGGGCTTGGTTCTTAACCTATAGTTGAAATGGAGCCACTGGAAGGTTTAAAAAAGAGCAAAGACATACTGCTTTATAAGGGTCTGTCTAGGTACCAGAGGAGGTTTGGAAGGAGCATGACTGTAGTTACGGGGGCCAGATAAGAAATTCAGCTCAGGAGCTTGGGAAGCAGCATCAACTGGATGTAGGGACTGCTTGGTTGAGTGGAGGTGGAGAAAGCCCTCACAGCTGTGAACTGAATCGTAAGTCTTTCAGCATAGGGGCTTCTTTGGTGAGAGAAAGTCCTGGGGCAGGGGCCAGAAGATGCTAAGGTGGATTAAGAGTGCAAACTACAATCTCTGTTGTTCCAACTGGTCCTCAGACTGCAGCTGATTCTTGCCATCCCCCCTTCTATCGCCAAGGCTAGGTTTTTATAAATTCCAGCAGACACTTAAGCTCATCTAGGTCGCTTGCTTGGTCTGACTGAAATCATTGGTTAGCTGCTGAGTATTTCCATTTGTTAACACACCCAGTGGCAGGTAAAGTAACAAGAGAATGGGCTGATGTGCTTGCTGTGACCTGCTAACGCTCAGTCAGAATTCCCAGCATCAAAAGCCCCACTCTGCCTGAGGAGGCAGGGCGCCAGAGTACTTCCTGTGCCCTTGTACTTGGATCAGGCCTGAAGTGCACGGACTAGTCCCCGAAAGGAGAGAGTGCTCCTTCTTCTCCAGGGCACTGTGTACTCTGGCAATGGGCCACCGCCGTCTGGTCAAGAGAGTGGTGTTCTGTCATATATGCTTCTGGGGGAGGATACATGGGGCACTTTCCTCTAAGGGACCTTTTTGTTTCTTTGTTTTGTTCTTACAGTCTGGAGGTGTGTTTTTGTTTTTGCTTTTTATTTATTTTTTTATTTTATTTTATTTTTTTTATAATTAAAGACTGAATTCTTTACTTGGAATGAAATTTTTTTTTTTTTTTTTTTTTTTTTTTTTTTTGTGGGACCCTCGCTGGTGGCCGGGGAATCAAACTGGCGATGCAGAGGCTGCAGGCAGCCTCGCAACCCAGCGCTCAACCGCTGCGCCACCAGGGGAGGCCCTGTTTTTGCTTTTTAAATCACACCTACCATACCATGAATTCACAGGGAGCGGGTCCTAGGGCAGGTTCCTCTCTGTGGTTCTCACACAGTGAATTTCTCTGGGTGGGCAGGCTGATGGTTCAGCTGAACCCAGGTTCCTTTCTGTATGGCGTCCTATTTTCCTGATCATCTTCCACAAGTTTTAGGAAGCCACCTCAGCTCATAGAGTGCTTAATATGCTCGATACAAACATGAGTTCTCTTGGCAAGAACCTTGCCCTTTTACTCACTCACCACAGGCCAACTGCACACTATAGACCTTTCTTGTGTTGTCATGGTAACATGTGGGGCCTTCCCCTTGACCAGTGCCACTGTTTGGATATCTACCTTTCCACCTTCTTGGAGAGGCACATGTAGTGGCCAAAGGAATAGTTCTTCAGCCTAGAGAATGCACAGCGGGTGCCTCTCTTTCCCTCTGCGTTGGTCATTTTGGTGATTTACAGGAAGATGGCAGCTCCTTTAAAGAATCTCTTGAAGGTTCGTTCTTTAAAGGGGTCCATTCTCCCCTTCAATGACTGCTCTTTGAGAACGAACAGATCTTAAGACTGGCTGAACAACTGTCCTTTTCCACCACAGAGCTGCCAGCAGCGTCTGTTCACCAGCCTGGATGCTTGCCTGCAGCCGGCTGCCATGTGTCTTGCCCTAGGAACAGTATCTTGGAGGTGCTCTGGTTGCCTTTTGGAGTCACTGCTCTTTATGGTTATTCCTCCCAACTTGCCTCCTGCTACCAAATGCTACTGCCTGGTACCTGATTTTCTGACACAGTGGAAATGAGTCCCCCGTGACCTCACTCCCTACGAAGCACCCTGGCCTGCCAGAAGAGCACCAGAGATAGCCAGCTGGCTTCTCTCCACATGGATAAGCTTGCTCCCTGCTGTAAGGAAGGGCACATCCTCTGGGCCCTCCTGTAGAATGTGGTTTGGATGAGTTTTCTCTCCTGCTTCCTGAGCCACCCAGTCTTCTCCAAGCCTCTGCCAAGGTAGCTCAGTGTGGCCACCTCTATGACTGTGGGTCCTAACCATGTCGAAGCTTCAGGGAGGCACCCCAGCTCTGTGTTGGGGCTGGGTCAGCGTCTTCCAGCCAAGACATTAAGTGCTGAGTCATGTCAGAAAGCTTTAATGTCAACAAAAGTCCCTCCCCAAGTTTACGTGCTGCCTGCCCTTCTTTATACTCGAAATCCACCAATGAACTTATCCTTCCAGTTTCTGCCAGTATACAAGCCAGGACCACATTTTCTGTAAAGCAGCTACTTCCTCCTAGGGCAGGGGCTGTATCTGCCTACTGGGTGCATACTGAGTAGTGACCTTAGTCAGGGGCTGGGAACTCTCAGGGGAGGTGGTGGTGCAGGTCCTCAAGAAGCATCTTGCCAGGGCCTCCCCTGGTGGCGCAGGCAGTTGAGCGCCACACTGTGAAGCTGTCCACAGCCTCTGCAGCCCGGGTTTGATCCCGGACGGCGAGAATCCCGCGTGGCACGGCAGACCTCTCCTGTCTCGCCTACTGCTCCCCTCAGCAGTGTACTTCCTCAGTTTGCCTGTTCTGCAACCCACTCTGGCTCTGGTGAATCCTCTCACCCTCCCGCTCTTCTGACTGTACCCCAGTGCTTGTATAAATAAATAAATAAATCTTAAAAAAAAAAAAAAGAAGCATCTTGCCAGGTATCTGCTTCAGGCGAGCTCTCCACGGACGAGGGAGGCTCTCTCTTCCAGCACAATGAGACAGCTGCTTCTGCTAGTCTGGGAAACCCAGGAGAACTGGGGTTTCAATCTTCTAAAATGATTCCACCCTTTGTCACCAGGTCAGGTCTTTGGGTTTAACTGTGTGGCTGTCATGGCTAGTGTCTTCAGCTCAAGAGACCTGTCAACAGTGTGTATTCCACCTCTCCGGAAGGTTTATGTATCTGGCTTGACTTTCGAGGAGCACCTTCTGACCCAGGAGTTGAAGGTGTCTTTCAACCCTGCCATGGAGGCTTTGCGACCTGCACAGTGCATGCTAGGCTGAGAACTGACCTGAACTGGAATCACTTCCAGTCCATAGCCTATTCTGTTTCTCGAAAGCTTTCGAGGCATTAACAAGACAACTCAATTCCACAATTCTTTTAATTACCAGCGCTCTGTATCATTCCATGCCATGACCTTCCTGTCCCATGTACCTCCTCACATCCACTACGTATGAGGGGGAGTCTTGGTGAGTGACCCCTGATCTCGCTGGGCCCTGTCCCTGCTGCTTGCCACCAGTCATGAGATCACTGCTACCATCTAAAAAGACAATCCAACTACAGCATCTCATTCTGAGGGTTTGTTGTCAAGACCCTCTGGACCCAAATGTCATGCGGTTTCCCTAAAAGCAGTGTCTGAGAGAAGAACTTGAACTTATTTGAGACGTGACCCCACAAAGCTCCAGTGGCCATGTAAGGAGAGTGAGGTGGTGGGGGAAGCATGGTGAGGGTGAGCAACCTGGATAAGGTCAGTGCTCTGGGCCACAGAGATTGTTGAGAAGAAGAGCAAATGCCCCCGAGGATGACCCATCTGAAAGATGGGCATCGGGAACTTTTATCCGCTGGGGCCCTCACAGTGAGTGGCCCTTGTTCATGCAGAAAAGCCACTCCTCCACATTAAAGGTGGCCCTGCGGCAGAAGTGGGGAGACAGAGAGACACGCAATGGTGGGCACTGGGGGTGGGAGTTTCCCAGCAGGAGCTGAGTTGGAACTGCCTACAACATCCCTGGTGACAATTCAGATGGCAGGAGAGGGTGGAAAGGCTTGGGAGGGAGGACTAACTTAGAGGCAGAGATGTGCAGACTACATCCAGGTGATTCTAGAAACAGAGGGAGTGAAGTCATCCAGTAAGAGTTGAAGAACACAAAAGAACACCCATCTTTAGGAAGAGAGCCGCTGATGACCTGAAATGCAAGAGAATCAGAAGAACATGGGAAACAAGAAACACTTCTCCAAGGAGAAGGGAGTCAGCACCTTCAAAGACCAGACAGAAATCGGGAAAGTAGGCACCAAAAGACACGTGTGGCATTTATCCTTAAGTAGGGCGTCTTGGCCACTGTCTTTGTAAAGTCACTGGGTAGTAAGGACAGAAGCCGTGCAGGGGATAAATCATGCAGGGGAGGAAGCAGAGACTCGATGATGGCCACACTCTCAGGATGACTCATGGGGAAGCCAAGCAGTTGGAAGACAACCTGGATTAGTGGCAGAGGGAGAGGTTCTGTCCTGGGCAGGTATTCCTGGGCGGGTATTCAGGTTCTAAAGACGTGAATTCATCACCTGAACATTTTCTTTTATTTTCTAAACTAGTTTGGTGGGTTCACTAATGCTTTATTGAGCTAGTTCCTTGGCCATTTACCAGGCATGTCAGCTGCCTCAGGAAACTGTCCTGTCCTTATCTCAGGGCTTCCTCTGACAGAGTAGAGGGGGGTGACAACTTGGTGGCTCCCCCCCTGTCACCACCAGAATGGGAGTGAGACTGGAAACAGGAGGGAAAAGCCATTAAAATAAACACAAAGCATGTTTACACATTCACAGGAAACCTCCCACGATGTATTAAAGTGGAAACAAAAGAGCCCAAACTCAAGAAAGGGATGCAAATGTTGAATTTCTCTTAATCCATGGAGGCCAATTTTCTTTAGAGTAAAAAAAATGCCCCGAAAAAGGAAATTAGCCCATTGCAAGACTGTTTTCCTGGCTGCCCGCTTCTGGGCATCCGGTCACATTGTCGGCTCATTTCCCCCTTTTTACAGGCAGGCAGGCAGGAGCTGAAACTCTCTGCTGCAGGGAGGCCAGGCTAAGGCAGAATGACTCACAAGCTGGGCGGTAGGCTTGGGAGTTGAACTGAGGACAAAATGGGAGGGATCTCCCTTTAGAGCACAGGCCAGCTCTTCACACAGCTCTTAATGTAATCTGGCTGCTGGGCAAGCCGGTGCCTCCCAGAAAGCGAGCCAGAGAGCTGTAGGGAAAGTGCTGGTTGCTTTCTTCCTTGACTTCTACTTTGTGCTTTATGCAGCCTTATTATTGTTTTTTTTGCTTTTTTTTTTTTAAACATTTGTGCTTTATTTATTTATTTTAATTTATACAAGCACTGGGTACAGTCAGAAGCGCGGGAGGGTGAGAGAATTCACCAGAGCCAGAGCGGGGAGCAGAACAGGCAGAAGGACCGAAGCACACTGCTGAGGGGAGCAGCGGGTGGCAGGAGAGGTCTGTGCGCCATGTGGGACCCTCCTCCCGTGGCCGGGGAGCAGCCGGGGATCGAACTGGCGCTGCAGAGGCTGCGGGCAGCTTCGCAACCCAGCGCTCAACCACTGCGCCACCGGGGAGGCCCTTATTATTGTTTTTGCTGAAGCTTCCTCCACTATAAATTTGAGTTTATGAAAAATTTTATAGCTAAGATTGTTATTGATGAAGGCCGCACTTAGAATTTGCAGAGCGGTCATTCCTGGGGAAGGCAAAGAAATACGTGTATTTTACCAGGAGACACTAGGGAAATGGTTAGTGTTGAGACTGAGATTCCATTACAGGAAGAGCTGGGGGTGTGGGGGGGCCTCCACTCCCTTCTCTTTCCTTTCCCTTCCTCCGCTCCCTCCTCCCTTTCCTTTCTTTTCCATTCTCCTCACTGTTCCTTGTGTTGCTATAACTGCCCTGAGAGCCCGCGCTCATCACAGGGTTTTTAGCAGGATTACATAACACACAGGACACTGTTTAAAATTTCCTAAAGCCCTATGGTATCATCTTGCTGTTATAGTGAACGCTCCTGTGTTATTTTGGAGTAAAGATCAAAGATGACTATAACTGAGATGAGAAAGAGTCCATGGTACAACAATGAAGAATGATGTAAAAATTATATAAATATGTAAATAAATATATAAATCCAAAAAACAAACCAAAAAATACTAACAATATAATTCCTTTAAAAAAGGTTATAAAATAGCAATATATAAAACATAACACAATTTGTATTTAAAAACATATGTATAAAAGATATTTCCAAATGTTTACATCATATATGAATTAGGGACAATTTTTTCCTTCCTTTCACTTTCTCATATTGTACACATATTCCTATAATTAAAACAAAGCAATAAATATATTTTTTAAAAAGATTCATTCATTTATGCATACAAGAGCTGGGGTACAGGCCAGAGGTATGGGGGGGGTGGTGAGAGGATTCACCAGAGACAGAGCAGGGAACAGAACAGGCAGACTGACTGAAATACACTGCTGAGAGGAGCAGCGGGCGAGACAGGAGAGGTCTGCCCCACCATGTGGGTTTCTCCCTGGCCAGCTGGGGATCGAACTCATGCTGCAGAGGCTGCGGATTGCTTCATAGTGCTGTGCTTAACCCCTTGCGCCACCAGAGAGACCCAATAAATGTATTTTAGAAAAAAAAAACAAAGATGACAGCATGGGTGGAAAGGCAGCATGGCTTCACAAGCAGCTCTTTGTCTAGCTAGCTTGTGAAACTGAGTCGTGGGCTTCTCCTGTTGTGTGTAAGGAACTGACAGCTAGTCACGCTGGGCCTCCAGCGTGTACCAAGCATTGTGTGTGTGGTGTATGCTGTGTGCTGTGTCTGTGTGTATGTGTGTCTATAAACAATTCTAAAAATCTGTAGATCTGTATACATTCTATCCATTCCTCTCTATAAAATCTCAGAGGTTTTTAGACTTATTAGTCATACATTTTGTTGAGTCCATCAAACTGTTGGCTGCTTTGTTGGTGCCGTGGCATTTGTGGAGCCTAGCTGCCTGTAACCTCCTCGTTACATTGTCCTTCCCTAGCGGCTCTCGTGTACTTACACAAAGGCCCACCTCTGTCCTGTTGCTGATGGATGAGCTGGCCTGTGTCCCCGGGGTCCAGAACTGCTAGAGCATCCCCACAGCTTTCCCGAGTCTCTGTGACCGTCGTAGCAGGTACCTTCCATACATTTCCGAACAGTCAAAGAGCAAGACATTCATGCTTCAGGACATGATACAATATACTTTCAGGGCTTTAGGTGTTGCTCTTAGACAGCAGAGCCAAAGCCAGTCTAGTTAACACCCTGAGTGGAACCCAGGTGCGGCGCCAGCACATGCTGGGCTGTGCCTGTGGGCTGGCCTGTCAGGACCCTGTGGGGCACGCTGTCAGGGTAACACTCCCCATTTGTCTGCCCCACTGCTCACAGCTCCAAGTCCAACCTGCACTGAGATGCTTGCTTCTTGCTTCAGGGACACCACTGCATTGGCTAGACCTTTGAATGGGAAGGAAAACTTAAAAAAGGAGGCAGAACTTTTCTCTGTGAAGTGCTGTTGACTTTCTAGGTCATTTTTAGCTTCATAACTTAACCGGGTGGGATTTTCTTCCACTAGATCCCTGTTTTGTCTCTCCCAACCAAGAAGCGCAGACCAACGCACCAGAGCTATCACATCCTATGGGTTCGATCTTCACTGAAGAGCCTGTAGGATGGACAGATCTCCCTGGGATCAAGGGGCCTTGCTGATCCTACACTGGGGACAGTGTGACAGACTGAAACAGAAAAGGAGGTCTATGCCATCTTTAGGGCACAACAACCCCCCGCAAGTGCTTCTAGATGCCACAGGTGTAACCAGGCACTAAATGTGTTACAGGCCATCACTTAGGATTGGCCTCTGCTCTGTGTGCTTCCGGTTTCTACACCTGAATGGATAGTGGACTTTCTCAATGGAACTGGTGGTTCCTCTGGGATGGCGTGTAAGAACCCCTCTGGGACAAGGAGTTACTTTCTCTTTCGTATTAGAGAGGAAAGGAGAAAAGAGACTCTCTCCCCCACAGTGCAGGCAGGCCGCTGTTCTTCCCAGGGAACTCCCCCCTTTCCCCCCATCAGCTCGCAGTTTTATTGTTTAATCACTTCATGCTCAATGTGGTATAGATTATATTATCAGCTTGAAAAAGTGCCTAAAGGCATTCTCAGCTACAGATGCTGCATGATGTTATTAAGCTGGAGCCTAACCTCGGCACTCTTGGCTCCACTGCAGACTTTTATTCAAGGGGTTTTAGTTTCATTGCTGAAGTGATGTTGCATGAAGGCGATCAACCTTTAAACAATACTCCATTCATGATTTAATTTTAGTGCAAGACCAGTGGGTGTTCAAAATGAAGCAGAGAGCTGAAGTCTTTATTTCTAGGAGAGAGGCTGCAGATGCTAATTAAAATTTATGGAAAAGGACAATGGCCCATGGCTAACTGAGCAGAGGATCCGGGAGGCCACTGGTGTTCAGGGTGGACATTTCCTAATTAAGCCATTCACCTCCCTCTCCTACTCTGGAGACCCAGTGGTTGTTGTTTATGACACATAACTGGCCATTTGTCATTGTTTTCATTTTTCTCCTTCAAGTTTTGGATTTTTATTTCTGCCAGCAAATTTTGAAAATTATCTAATTCACTGGACGGCTGGTCCCTGAAGGGAAGCATAAACTTGAGTGAAAATTAACTTTGCTTCAGAGCTCTGGATGCACATGAGTTTGTTCCTTTTGTGAGTCTCCACAAGAGGTCTGCATGATCTGACAGCAGCTTGTTGTAATTTTCCTTTCGTGCTCTGACCCAAATTATGCTCGTGACCACTGGGAACTGTTGGAGCGGAGGAGCGGCACACAGGCAGGACACTGGCGCCCCCACCTCCAGGGAACCCTGCTAACAGGGAGGGGGCTCAGCTCTGAGCTAACCACCCCACCTTGGGTGCCAGTTCCTCCCTTCTGTTCTTATTCTGGCAAGCTCTCCCTGGTCCCACCCTCCCCTTACTTCCCTTCTTTGAAACTTGCCTGAGGTCATATTTTATAGCTGATTTTCTGGGCTTGGGAAGTACCTATGCATAGGTGACCAGGGTGCTGTCTGATCAGAAATCGTGCTTCTCAAGAAGCTAAAGTGACTGAACCGTTCACCTGTCTGTCTTCACGGAGAAGATTAGAATGAGGAAAGAGTTTAAATTATTAAAAAAAAAAAAAAAACAACAACAGGCCCTACTCGGACCTAATAGCCAATCTCATTGCAATTTCCACCTTGCCCCAAAATTGATGCTCAATCAATCTGGAGTTTCCCGATCAGCACAGTAGGCCATTGGCATAAGACTCCCTGCCTTCCCTCAAGGGAAGGTGGATTTTCCTGAAATGACCTTTTTCTCCTCTTAATAACATCCTGCCCGCTTTCTATCTGTAAATACCCTCGATCTGGTGTGAACCCTTGCAGTGTCTCGATGGGATGCTGCCCGATTCGTGAATTGTTTAATAAAACCAATTAGATTTCTAGGTCTGTGACTTTTGCTTTTTAACAAGAGGAAGACAACGCTGCCAGCTTTTCCATCTGCGCCTGTGTTTGGGGGAAGGGGGTGTAAACCATCATTTCCTTGACCTTCGACTGTCACACACTAGTTACTGCTGTCAAATCTCCTATTTTTCCTTCCCCTTCCTCTGCTCAAGCATAGGTTTCCTGTTGATGGAATAGCCCAGGATAATACAAGTGGAGGCCAACGGTGAGTATTCTGTCTTGTCAGAGTCTGGCTTAAGACCATTGATGTGCTGGTAGGTGTTGAGTAATTGGCTCTGTGGTCTATAGTCGGCCGAGTTTGTGGTATAAGCACTCCCAGCACAGCTGGGGTAACTGGATGCAGGGCTGGGGGAGATGTGCACCATCGGTCCCTGCAAGCTGGCCCTAGTCTGCTCCACTGCACCACTGAATGAACGTTAAGTGCTTTGAACGTGGCTTGGAACAGAGTAAATGCTAAGCTAATGTGTCATTTTATCAATCATTATTAATCACCGTTGTGACTATCATCTTTTGTCTCTTATGACTCTATGTATGCATCCCGGGATGCGGTACAAATGCTAAAGAAATCCTTGCTTTGTATCTCTCCTGAATTTCTACGCATGCACTCGTAGGATTGGTGATTTCAACCCACCAGTGGGTTAACATTGGTTTGCTGAATTCCTGAGTATGTAACAGTCTGCCTCTCCAAACTGGTTGGAAACTGCTTTAGCATGTATTTTAAGGGTTGCTTTCCAGGAATGTTTGCATTGTCTTCAGGATTTTGTTTACAAATATTGAAAGGACAAGTTCAAAATTTTACCTCTCAATTTCCAAAACAACAAAAAAATTAGAACAAAATCTGATATTGCATGAGTCATCTGATATCTCCTAGATTGGGTTTTAAACTTGTATTTAGAAATTGGATTGTCATTCTGGTTATTAATTACTGGACTTGCAATTTTGTTAAACCTCACATCAAGAATATCAGAAATATCTCAAAGGATAGCTGTCAGATATGGGAAAGAATGCTAATGTATGTGTGTTCTTATTGTTTCAAGAATCAATACTAGAGGCCTCCCTGGTGATGCATCTGGTTGAGCGCAGCGCTGTGAAGCTGTCCACGGCCTCTGCAGGGCTGGTTCGATCCCCGCTGGCCACGGAGATACCCACATGACGCAGCAGACCTCTTCTGTCTCGCCCGCTGCTCCCCTCAGCACTGTATTTTGTCAGTCTGCCTGTTCTGTTCCCCTCTCTGTCTCTGGTGGATCCTCTCACTCTCCTGCACAACTGGCCTGTACCTGGTTCTTGTATAAATAAATAAATCTTTAAAAAAAAAATCAATACTGGAGCGTCACACCTGTGAGAGAAGCTGTTATCAAATACGAGAAACAACAAGTGTCAGGCAGTATGTGGGGACAGGAGAGCACTGGTGCACTGGTGTGAATGTGAATTGGGCCAGTTATGGAAGACAGTGTGGAGATTCCTCAAAAAATTAACAGTGGAAATCCATATGATCCAGTCATCCCACTTCTGGTTGTTTATCCCAAGAATACAAAACCACTAATGGGAAGAGATACGTGCCCCCTCACTGTGCCATGGTAAGTGTAGGAGCCAACCAGAGTGCCTGCTGGCAGAGCACCAGATGAATATGCGGCGCATATACACGCATGGAGCACTACTCAGCTATAAAAAGACACAATCCTCCCTTGCCATCTGGCGGCAGCCATCAGGTGAGCCGAAACGGGCATCTGCAAGTACACCCAGGGGCTAAGGTAGAAGGAGCAGCGGAAGTCACGGCTCCCTTCTCAGGGGCACTGCTGGAGTAGTGCCAGCTGTCAGCCCTCCACAGGGCAGCCCCCCACCCCCCAACTGGCCAGAGAAGCACACAGAGTAGACTGTAAGGCCAAGCAAGGTTACATCCCCTATCGGACTCACGTGCCTTGGAAGCACAAACGTCCGGGTCCAAAGAGTGCAGCCAACGCTGGCCTGCCCATCACAGGGTTTATCAGCCCAAGTTTGCCAGAAGCTTTCAGTCTGCTGCTGAGGAGTGAACTGGAGATCGCTGGGCCTCTGAGAGGCCTGAATTCTTACTGGGCTGGTGAAGATTTCACAAACTTTTTGGGGTTATCTTCATCGGTGCATTCCACAAAGCTACCAGAAGGACACCAGTGGGTCACTACAACCTCCACAAGCACAGGGAGAGTGGAGCTGAAGCCTGCCGGCCAGGGTGTGGTCTTTGAAGGGGCCAGAGCCCCCCCCCTACATGACAGGTGGTTCTCAACGTGCACCCAGAGAAGGCCAAAGACTCTCCAGCTCCACCATTACCACTAGTAAGCCACGTTCGTAAAATTCTTACCTACCTAATAAACAACGAAGGAAGGGCCTCCCCGGTGGCGCAGCGGTTGAGCGCTGGGTTGCGAAGCTGCCCGCGGCCTCTGCGGCGCCGGTTCAATCCCCGGCTGCTCCCCGGCCACCAAAGGAGGGTCCCACATGGCGCGCAGACCTCTCCTGCCGCCCGCTGCTCCCCTCAGCAGTGTACTTCGGTCCTTCTGCCTGCTCTGCTCCCCGCTCGGGCTCTGGTGAATTCTCTCACCCTCCCGCGCTTCTGACTGTACCCAGTGCATGTATAAACAAAACAAACAAACAAACAAATAAATAAATGAAAACATGCCTCTATTAAAAAAAAAAAAATCTTAAAAAAAAACAACAAAAAAACAACGAAGGAAGGTCAGAAAATAAAAAAAGACAAAATTCTGCCATTTGCAACAACATGATTGACCCGGAGGCGAGGGGGACTATGTTTATTAAAATAAGTCAGACAAAAACAATACCATGTGGTTTCACTTATACATGAAAAATAAACAAATCCAATCAAAAACATAAAAAGAAACAGATTATGAGAGCAAAATGGTGGTCACCAGAGGAAAGGAAGAGGGTTGGTGAGTCCGGCAAAAGGGACAAGTGTGTGGTGAGGATGGAAACTGGACTTCTGGTGACAGGTATCATACAGTATGCAAAGAGGCTGATTTACCAATTGGATATAAGGTTATTGTATCTGTGATCTGGTCACCCAACCACTGTTATGCTGATTTTGACTCCTATAGATCTAAAAATTCATTAAGGACCATTTACATTCAATTTATATCCACGATGTAACCTTTTTGATAAAGATATATAACAAGGGGCCTCCCTGGTGGCACAAGGGAGCACTGTGAAGCTGTCCGCAGCCTCTGCAGCATGAGTTCAATCCCTGGCCAGCCAGGGAGCAACCCTCATGGTGCAGCAGACCTCTCCTGACTCGCCCACTACTCCCCTCAGCATTGTTTTCAGTCCATCTGCCTGTTCTGTTCCCCGCTCTGTCTCTGGTGAATCCTCTCACCCCCCACACCTCTGGCCTATACCCCAGTTCTGTGTATACATAAAGACATCTTTTTAAAAAAAAAAAACGACATATAACAAAATGAACACTGAAATTACATATAAGTTCATTGAGAATGTAAAAATGGTAATTCTCTAATTTGTTTCAAGACATCCTGCAACAATTCTTAAATTTCATTAGTTTAGTAACTTTTTAAAATAGTACATCAAAATCTCTGGTACTTCCAAAATTAGTACAATGCGAAAAAAAAGCAGAGAGACAATTATATGCAATCCCCACTCTGTCTCTGGTGAATCCTCTCAAGAACCCCACATCTGGTCTATACCCCATTTCTTCTACGAAAAAGTAAATTACTTAAAAAAAAAAAAAGCTTGGGTCCTGGAGGCCTCACCCTATTGTACCATTCAATGGACTTAATTTTTTAAAATGTCACTGTACCTAGCTGTTAGAAATATGATTGCTTTTTGGCGCACAGACCTCTCCTGTCTCCCCGCTGCTCCCCTCAGCAGTGTATTTCTTCAGTCTGCCTGTTCTGGCTCTGGTGAATCCTCTCACCCTCCCGCGCTTCTGACTGTACCCAGTGCTTGTATAAATAAATAAATAAATCTTTAAAAAAAAAAAAAGAAATATGATTGCTTTTATAGAAACTATTTCCTCAATCTTTTCTTACATTGGTGCTTTTAATTTTTTCCCTGAATCAATTTTACTTATTTATATGTTTTCTCTTTCCCCATCACTATCCCCTTTTGCCCCTTTGTCTCTCTCCCTTCATGGACCTCAGAAACCTCACGTTGTTTGAACGTCTGCTAGTTTGTAATTATTTTGCTTTGTCAGATTATCCATTCTGACGCCTTATTTCATTCCTGTATGTCAGCTTGCCCGGGCCTTGTTTTTGCAGGCTTACTTGCTGTCCTCCACGGCATTCCCTTGAGCTCCCGCTTCTCTTTATGACCGAGAGGGATGCCACTGTATAGAAGTTAAACTTTCATTCCATCTTTAATACACTTTAGTGTGTTACTTTTAGTGTGTCACTTTTACTGATTTGGGGGGCCTCTTGGGTTGAGGATGGCAGCCTTTCATTGTCGGGGGAATCCCAGCCCTTGCCTCTTAGACTATTGCACCTCCTCCCTCAGCTCTCCTGAACCCTGACTGGCTGTGGCTTTGGGGTCTGTGGTCCCACGCTCCGTTTCCTCTTTGTCTCCTGCGCCTTATTCTGGATGAAAGCTGCTCTTCCCTTGTTTTTAATATGAGGCTTACACTGTCCGTGGAGTTTCTAATTTCAGGGATTATTGTTTTCATGTGTCTTCAAGTCGTCCTGGTAATGGCAACATTCTCGCACTTTGTAGGAATTTCAAGATCTCCTTGACACGTTAAACGTGACTAAGTACAACCTGGGGTAACAATTCCCTGGGCTTATCAAGGCGCCTGATCCAAGGCCTGCAAGAGAGCTCGGCACACAGTAGGAAATTAAAAAATATTTGCTTTTAAATCTGCCGTTTGCAATCTTTGCTGTCTGATTCTATTGCTTGTTGCTTCTGCGGAGGCCTGTTTCCTGAGGTGTTCTGCCGCTTTCTTATCCTATGGTGAGCTTGTGTTTCTCGGGACTTTATCTGGGAAAATTTTGCTTCCTGGGTTTCAGGTGTTTTCCTTTGGTAAGTTCCACATTTGCTCTTTCCACAAAGCATCCATGGGATGCTCTGAATGGGGATTTTTAGGGTTTGTTTAGGTAGCAAGCAAGAATCCCCAGTCTGCACCAAGACTCATTTACTATTAAGAATACCCATGTAGGGCCTCCCCGGTGGCGCAGCGGTTGAGCGCTGGGTTGCGAAGCTGCCCGCAGCCTCTGCAGCACCGGTTCGATCCCTGGCTGCTCCCCGGCCACCGGAGGAGGGTCCCACATGGCGCGCAGACCTCTCCTGCCGCCCGCTGCTCCCCTCAGCGGTGTACTTCGCTCCTTCTGCATGCTCTGCTCCCCGCTCTGGCTCTGGTGAATTCTCTCACCCTCCTGCGCTTCTGACTGTACCCAGTGCATGTATAAACAAACAAACAAACAAACAAATAAATAAATAAAATCATGCCTCTATAAAAAAATACTTTAAAAAATATAAAAAAAATAATTAAAAAAAAAAAAGAATACCCATGTAAAGCCTTTCTGTTTTCTTCACACAGGACTCAGGCGGGATCTCTTCTCATTCCTGAAGGTGGAAATGCAGCCCGAAGAAGGGTAAGGTCAATTTGTAGGACAGGGACGAGGGTGAGCACCTAGACTGAAGCCTGGCCTTTTCCTTTATACTAAACACGACCAGACTGAAGCCATTTCTTGAGTGAGTAACACAGCTTGCAGGAAGCCAGTTCCGCTGTCTGTGAGCGGGTGTCAAATGGGCTGCACCCAGAAGGCTGCGGAGGGCGCTGCTCTCTGTGGCTAATGCCTCCACCAGGTCACTAGTAAGGGGGTTCCTGGTGCTGTTACTGTGAGCGGAGCAGGCAGTGAGGGAGTTAGATGTGAGAGCTGCATTAGCTGTAACGTCTCTGTCTCTCTCTGCTCACAGCAGCTACTATCATCTGAGCAACATGCTGAGGCTTTATTTCGCCCGCCTAATGTGATGTAAACCCAGAACAACACAGGGCAGGGCATGCTGGGAAATGCAGCCCCAGCTGTATAAGGGCAGGGAGGACACATATATTCACCAAAGGAGGGAAAGCATGGCCCCTACACATGGGTGGTGTCTTACTCCACCTCCGACCTGCAAACTCCCCAGGGGTATTCCATGTAGCTGCCTTCCCGTCTCACCTGGCTGCATCACTGTAAGTGCAACAGTAAGTTAGTACATTTATCAGTTGGTTGGTTGGTTTCCAGAGCAAAGATGGATGCAGTGCTCCATCCATCACTCCTGCAGTTTTGGGGTGATGTTATTTAAAAATCTTTAGTCCACTCAACCATGGGGAGCTGTGTGTTTAGGAGCAGAGCTGTGGTAATGGATGCTTCTCATTGACTGACAATGCCACGTGAGACTACAGAACTGTGCATGGAGAGAGGAGCACGACCTTGGCAGTGAACTTGAGCCCCCTGTTCTGTGGGCAGAGGTTAGTGGAAACCCTGTGAGCTCTGTGATGAAGAGGGCCCTCGATCCACAGGATCTGCTTTAAAGAAGGCTCTCAGAAAGATGCGACTTTAAGGTCTGTGGGGTTTCTTTCAAGGAGCGTAGGTTAATGTATGTGGAGTCCATTTCAGCTGGAAAAGAGTTCCCACTTCCTGTAGGGTCCTGAGCCAGTGTGTCTCCTTCTCCAGGCCAGAGCATGAGAACACAGCTTGGGCCGCACCTTCTACCTGTTTTCAGCACTTTTGGGCAAGAGTCACTAAACTATCACCCTAACAACAGTAATTATCATTGCTATGTTTAATAATAAAAGTAGTTGGGCCTCCCCTGGTGGTGCAGAGGTTGAGCTCTGGGTTGCGAAGCTGCCCGCAGCCTCTGCAGCACCGGTTCATTCCCAGGCCACCGGTGAGGGTCCCACATGGCACGACAGACCTCTCCTGCTGCGCCTGCTGCTCCCCTCAGCAGTGTATTTCGTCAGTCTGTCTGTTCTGTTCCCTGCTCTGGCTCTGGTGAATTGTCTCACCCTTCCGCACTTCTGACTGTACCCAGTGCTTGTATAAATAAATGAATAAATCTTTTAAAAAAATAATAAAAGTAGTTTACCATTGTGATTATTTTTACTACCATCATTCCTCTTGCATGTCTCCTTCCTGATGCTCTTTAAATATTTTGCCATTTACAAAGCTCCTCACAAACTTTTTGCCATTTCCTGCTCATGACTGCCCTGTGAGGGAACACATCACCCTTTTCATATTACAGTCAAAGAAACGGAAACTTGGATCAGCAGAATGAAGTGACTTGCCTGGTCAGGGCTAGCTCCACTGGGGCGACTGTCCCGTCCTTCATAGTTTTCCATTCCTACTATTTTTAAAGAAAGTGATGGCTCCAATTCCTGCTGTTTGGTCTATGGAGGGTGAGCCTTTTTCCAGTAGGAATTAATGGAAAACCACCAGTTTCCCCAATGTTGTGTGTTTAAACAGTGAACATTTGGCAATGGCTTGCTGGACAATTTGATGAATCTGCACCATTTGTTCACCCTCCATTAAAAGGGAAGTTTCAGGATCATTCATCCAGGTAAATTACATATTCTCAAGAAGCTGATTAAACATGGGAACACTGAATTCTTCAAATGGCCGGCCCACTGTGATGGGGAGGAGATATTTCCTTTTGCCCACACAGAACAGAATAAAAATGATTCGTCATGCACGGATAATTATGGCACAAAGGAAATGTGACTATTTTTAAAGCACCATTTTTCTCTCTAAGACCCAAAGCTTCCCAATCTCTGACAAAACTCCATTCACCTGATATTAAAAGCTCCGTTCCCTCCACCAAACCTCAATCTCTGACCTGAAACATAATGGCAAGTCCCGAGAAAATGATGCAGCGGCTGCCACGCAGAAGCCTTTGTTGAGGGCACTTATCCACCCACGCAGGCGCTGGGGAGAGAGAGGCAGGTGCTGTGTGATAAAAGCGGGTCCCCACAGCGCGAGTGAACAGCAGTCAGGGCACATTTACATTTTTTTTTTTTTTCCTGAAGGAAATGTTAGCTGCTTTTGGAATCTTGCAATATCCTTCTACAGTTCAGCACCCACCACCTCCCTTCCCCGGAGACCAGTTCCAACATTTGAAAGCTGTGCTTAGTTATAAATTCATACAAGTTGTTGAGATGCGGGCATCCCAGTGGATGACAAAACAATGACCAAGAAGAAAAAATCAGGGTCTGTGTCAAGGCACATCCTGGAGTGAGAGTGAAGGGGAGGAGGCACATTCCCAGCTCCCATTATTTAGACAGGTCCTCTGCAGTGGCCCTTCACAGACACAGCAAATTCACTGACAGGGTGAAAAAAATGGGGAGCTGGGTTTGAGATGAAAGTGTTGCTGTCTGCATATCAATGCCGGCACAACTCGGCACCAACAATTGTTCCGTCATTAGCAGAAGCCTGCACAGGCCGTTCTGATAGCGCGCCTTCTGGCGCTTGCCCGGATTTGTTTGACTTGATTGGGTCCGTCACATTTACAATCTGTTTCGTGTTATTGGCACGCAGACTGACAGACTTTCAAATTCACATTTAGAAAATCTGAGATCAGTTTTCCAAAAACAAACAAACAAACAAACAAACAAAATTGTCTACACCACCAATAAATAACATGTCGCCAGTGGAAACAAACAAACACGCTGATCCAGCTAAAGAGGAATCCTGGAGATGGGACTCCTAGATCCTGTTTCGCATTTACTCGGTTTGTTTCTGTGGCCTAGCGCTTTGTACTGCAGTTCTCTTTGGTAACTAGGCCTTGTATGTGCCTTTGCTAGTTAGTATAAATCAAGGAGACAAGAATCAATTTTTCCCAGGGCTCTGGTTGTCTGAGCAGAAAGGTGCTGTGGAAATATCAAGACCTATGAAGAGTTCCTGCCACTGTGGCTGGCTCAGACACAGGAGGCTGCGGGCTGCTCGGAGCACATTCCTATGGCGTGAGTGCTCGTCACACACACGCCTGCCACGTGCCACACGCTGTACATTTTCACTTCCTTTTCATTCTCACAACAGCACTATTATTATCTCTGTCTCACACCCGAGGAAACTGTGGTTGGAGAAGTTCAGCAGCGTGTCCAAGGTCACACAGCTGCTGGCACAGCCTGACCCTTCACTACACCCAGAACTCGGAAACCCCTGGTGGGCAGAATAACTGGAGAATTAGCAGAAAAATGGGCTGAATTGGGATTTCCTACCTGGCTCACCATCTGTGAATTAAATATGAAGGAGATTCAGGCCTTGTTCTGTTTAGAGATGAGATGAACTGGATGAGACAACTTCCCTCAAGAAGTTTATATTCCAGGGCCTCCCCGGTGGCGCAGCGGTTGAGCGCTGGGTTGCGAAGCTGCCCGCGGCCTCTGCCGCACCGGTTCGATCCCCGGCTGCTCCCCGGCCACTGGAGGAGGGTCCCCCATGGCGCGCAGACCTCTCCTGCCGCCCGCTGCTCCCCTCAGCAGTGTACTTCGGTCCTTCTGCCTGCTCTGCTCCCTGCTCTGGCTCTGGTGAATTCTCTCACCCTCTCATGATTCTGACTGTACCCAGTGCTTGTATAAATAAATAAATAAATAAATCTTAATTAAAAAAAAAAGAAAACTTAAAAAAAAAAAAAGAAGTTTATATTCCAGCGAGAGAAGCAGATCGATGTACTAGCTGTGTACAACAATGCGGTGTCGGTGGGCATAGGAGAAGAAGTCAGAGATTTCAAATTTGTAACAGAGCAACCAATTCTTTTTTTACATTGGAAATGAAGTGAATTGTAACTAAAAACTTTCTAGAATCCTGGCATAGAGTCTACTTTACAGACTAACTTGCTGAGAAGTGACGCACAGGTGGCCCTGGACACGGTGGACAAGGGGTGGCTAACAACTCTCTCTCCAGCATGCGGGTGGAGGGGCGGCGGGAGAATGTCTGTACCAGCCCCCAGGAGTACCAGGCAGAGCCCGGCACGCCATAGCACCTCCTATTACAAGTCCTAATTCTCTTCTTTCTGATGAGACTGCAAAAACTAGGGTGTTTAACACTGGTTTTTTGGGACGAGGGGAGGCTGTCAATGCAGAGGCAGCCTGTGTCCACCTGCCTACCCTGGAGCGAGGGCCCTGGAGGTCTCTTCAGGACATGGCCAACCATCCTGTGTTGTTTCACCGAACACGTAGCAGGCCCTATGGACCCTCCCTGTGACTGATCTCGACATTCCCACATACTTCAGGTTCTTCTAACAATTTTGTAAGCACGAGATGCAGACATGGGTGAGTTAGAGAACTAGGGGCCGTCTGAGCCAGGATTCCAAACTGTTTGTCTTTTTACAGGTGTCTGTTCCTCACAGGAGGCTCTGCTGACTCGACCCCCTCCCCCTGCACCCTCCTCAGGAGTCTCCCCCTAACTGTGCTGCATGTGTAACCCTGTCCTGGTGTCTGTTTCTGGGTTGGGTTGACATGATACCACTGAGCTAACTCAGATGCTCAGCTGGATTTCAGGTCTGGTTCATTCACACCCCAGCAGGTGAGGCGGGCCTTAACCTGCGAGGAATGTAGGGCACAGGAGTGTGGTCCAGCTGCTGACCAGTTCATAGACTGACTCACAGCCATACCCTAATGGAGAAGACCCTGGATTCAAGGGTTCAGAAGGCATGGGGATGGGACCTCAGGGACAACTCCAGGAGAGCTGACTGCTAATTACAAAGCCACAGTGATTCTCTGCCCTGGGTCAGTGAGACAATGAGGACCCTTAACAACCAACACACTCAAGCAGGGAGCTACAGAGCCCCTTGGGCAGCTTAAAAAGGGCCTCTACCTCC
Organism: Talpa europaea; assembly: GCF_964194135.1. Taxonomy (NCBI): domain Eukaryota; kingdom Metazoa; phylum Chordata; class Mammalia; order Eulipotyphla; family Talpidae; genus Talpa; species Talpa europaea. Next base: position 2,635,216 of record NC_140080.1, on the reverse strand, counting down.
TGCAGTGGAATGGCCAATGAGGAACAGAAGCCTCAAGACTTGATAGAGTTCCAGAAGCTCTCTAGAATTCTGGAGAACCTGAGGCTTGAAACATGGGAAGGAGACAGCTGGCTAGATGCCCCCAGTGGAAGGTGGCTTTGTGTAATTCCTTGTTCAAAGTCTAGAGAGAGTCTACTCTCCATAGTAAGAACCAAAATCCCTGAGGGGGAAAACTGAAGTTTCAGGGGCCACAATCCAGTGCCACTTGTGGAGGTGCAGGGTTCAGGGACATGATGCATCCCTCCCCTACTAAGTAAACCAGCTGCATCTTGCATCTGCACTCAAGGGAGAGACTCCTCCTGTAGGTGTCTCCTTGGGGTCTAATGGCAACCCTTCCTGTAACTGGGTGTGAGGCCTGCTGCTCTAGCCCACACACCTGGTGACACAGAAGGCAGCCAGCTTGAAGTGGACTCTGCAGCAAGTCTAAGTGGCTGGGGAATTTTGGTCCTTGGGTAATGTGGTCCCTAAAATCCTTTGGTGTTGGAGATGTCAGGGGTAGGGAAAGGTATGGTTTGGAGTTTATGGCAACCTCTGAAGGGAGACACCCAGTGAGGCCATGGGGAGTCTGGAGCAAGGCCAGGCCACCTTCAGAGGAGAACTGCAAGCTTTCTGAAAATAGATGGTGGAGAGGTGTTAGGTCCTACTTAAGAAGCAGTTCTGGCCCATGGGCTGCCCCTGAGCTGCCCATTACAAGATAGCCTCTGTGGGACTGGCCAAGTCGTAAGTAGGGATGGGTCCTGCAGCAGCCTTTTGGCAGAAAGAAATGTGTATCTAGCAATGTCAGCAGCATGGGAGGCAGAGTTCCCCAACCCAGGCACACCAGGGATACTCCCCTAGCTCGCACCCAAATATCCCTGTGTTGGGGGAGGCTGTGCAATCACCTAAAGAGACAGCTGTGTTTGGTTTATAGCTGAGCTGACTCAGCATGGGAAAATGGACAGTGAACCATATTATAAGTGTATTTAGCACAGTTTCAACTTGCAGATTAAAATTGGACCATAAAAGCAGAAACGTCTTTTAACTTAAATATATTTCAATTATGTATATATTCTTTTTTGAATTTTTTCTTTGGAATTTTTTTAAACAAGGAAATATACAAATTATTTGTTACAGTCATATTCTTATATTTTCTCTGACCATCTAACTTAGGATAATAAAGTTTTTCATTTTTTACTTAAACAATGCCATCTGCCAAGCAACTGGAGTCCTTCTGGAATAATGTATTTTTATCAAATAGTATGGGGTAATTCCAAACAGGATCACTCATCTGAAGGGAAAGTGGTTGTTATTTCACAGGTTTCACACATGAGCAAATTGATCTATAGCTGTGAAATGAATAATAGTGTTATTTGACTACATAGTTAAATGAAAAGTCTTGGAAATTATATAGTTGAATATTTTGCATTAATATTGCTATTTTGTCTGGATTTCCCTTTGGGAGGACCTTTTTACTTAGAATGTTTCTTTACTTTTCATCTTTCTATTAAGCAATAAAAAGGACTGATTCTTCCTTCTCTTGGGGCTGGGAGAGCCCTGCAGTGCTCTGTGGGTGTGACAGCACTGGGCGTCTGACATCTTGTGGGGCAGATTCCTCAGTTTAAAGTCAGTACAGTGCCTCCCTGAGTGACTGATTCTGCCCCCAAATGGAATTACTTTGCAATATGATAAACAGCGTAATTGGATAATTCTAGGATGCAGTTCTATTTCAGTTCCCCTCAGCACAGAGATGTCGGTATTTAGGTGACCTGGGCTGGGCTGGGCTGGGCTGGGTTTAAATGCTGTGAGGGTGCTCAGTTTCCTCATCTGCAAGATGAGAGAGGATTATGGAGTAAATTAATTTTCTTGTAGCTTTGATTTTATATTTGTAGAAAAAAAAATTGGATATAATTAAGAATGACCTAAATGAATACCCAACTGCCCCCAATGTAATTTTTCTTAAAAATGGTCTCATAAAATGGTATTTGAAGGTGAACTAGATTAATATATGGTTGTGATTTAATCTCTTAACAAACAATTGTTTCAAGCCCTCGTTGTTAATTGTTTATTCTCCCTCCAGCAAGATGACATTAAAATGTCCCATTGTAATATTTTAAATTTTTTACTGGCAGAGACCTGGAGAGATAGTGATCATACTCAAACAGCTCAATTATCTGCACAGATGGCATGTGACGTGGCTCTATGGCATATGTCAGACAGAAATTCCCAAAGGTGGGGAGCAGGGCTGACCAGCAGTGTGCTCATGCTCTGCCCATCCCCCCATTCTACTGCCAACCGTGGCCCCACCTCAAAATTTACCCAAGTATTTTTAAATCCATTTCCATTTCTGAAAAATTTGAAGTAATGCATTTCACAAACTTATGACATGTTAGTGAAGCTGTAACTGTGGTATCACACTCAGAATTGCCTTATTTCATTCTAATAGTTGCCGTGTTCTTCCTATCTACCAACTGCAGGATATTTTTTATTCTTTGCACTGGCGATAAATAACCTTCCTTTTGAGAATTCACCATGGAAGAATAATTTCACAGAAGAACCGATTCTCAGAAACCTTGAGCAAAAATAAAGCCTTCGTGTCATATGCAAAGGTGGGACCTGCTACTCTCTAAGCCCTCGAGCTCACCAGAGACAGCCCCGAGCGAGCACCCAGCAGGGACTTGCGGAAGAAATGAGGGGATGAAATTAGAGCGGCAATTTTTTTTAAAGATCACAGACGGGAGTGGTAAGACCACAGTGTCTCTTTGCTGGCACTGAAAACTTGGCTTTAGCTGGCTTTTTAGCCTCATCTGTATTTCTGTGGCAACCAAAGGAGAGCGATCAGAACCACAGTTCGGGGCTCAGAAGCGGGAATTTCAGTTTTGCATTTTTAATCCTTGCTTTCTACCAGTCTTGCTACATTATAGCTCTGTTCCTTGGGACTTTTCAATGGAGCTCATCCAAACAGTTCAATGATTTGAACTGTTTATTTGGTTAAATATGTTTGTGAGTGGTAGATTTGAGACAAAAAAAAAATATTATCGCCAGAATTTCCAAGCCAGCATGCTATCAATTCGCCCCTCTCCCCCCAACTTTGGCAATGCTGCATGCCTAGCAACAATGCTGTGGATTAGGTCTACAAACCACTCCACTGGTGATCAGGCCCTGAAGAAATGACAGTGAGAGCATGCTGGATGCTCTCCACTCCTGCTGGAGTTTGTGGGTGCTATTACCCCATCACTCTTGTTTGCTGGCCTCTGGTAACAGCATTCCCATCCTGGCAGTTAAGCAGCAAGCTTCATTCGTTATGGTTGTTTCACAGTTGATTCCATCCTTTGACTTCCTGTTTTCACAATTTGCCAGCCAATCAAAGTTATCTGCGGTTTTAAAGCCTGTGTCAACTGATTCGATATCAAGAATAAAATGCATATATTCATCCCCGAGACTGGTGTCAAAATCACTCAGATTGCACAAGGCAGAAACCTCGGATAGCATTTTAACAGAAGAAAATGGCCAGAAGTGAGTTCACTGAGCACAGTGGGTGCACTTTAATGAGCCAAGCCTTATCTCCTTGGCCAGTGGATAGCTTCTAATTGGTCAGTGTCCAAGGCAAGGCAGACAAGCGCGAGGAAACCTGTCCTCCTGGCTTTATTCAGCAGTAAGATAGCCCTTGCGTACACTAACGGACAACGTTCCAGTTGACAACAGGAAGAATGTGACTCAGCTTCTACAAAAGGGGAAGTCCCGGGCTGGCTCGCACAATGGGGCTGGCATGTCACTGTCTTGGGTGCCTGTCTCACCTACTGTGAAGACACACAGGGGTTGTGGACTCAGTGTCTTCTCTGGGCCCTAGACTGGGACCCCAAATTGAGAGAGGAGGGCAGAAGTCATTCAGAGCCAAGCAGAGGAAGCCAACAGGAACTTGTGGTCAGGCTGGCAGAAGACTTGACATTCTAGAACTTCACTTGAGTAGGAAATAGGACAGGCCATAGCAGAACAGAAGCTGTATCAAATCCTCCCCAGAGGGATGCTTCTGGTCTCCTGAATGACTAGCGCCAAAAAGCAGCCTGGGAGAGACATGCTGGTTTTCTCCTCCCTTCTCACTCATCTGCCACTGCCCATGCAGAAGGACAATCCCATTTCCAGGGTGAGATGGCAAGCAGGAACAACCTGCTTGTGCACAGGAGCACAGTCCACGTGGGGTCAGAGTCCAAACACCACACACATGTCCTTGGGCTCATTGAAGCTGGGGGATTCTTTACTTGAGACATATCAGGCTGAAGAAGTTTCTCTTCCTATGTGAGTCCCCCTTGCTACATCATACTGCGAGCACCAAAGGGCAGGCTGGAGGGCAGCAGCAGAAACAGCACATCTCCAGGGAGGCCCCAGGCCTGGGCCCCCTCGCAGGGGCCCTCTGGTACCCTCGGACGCCACCTCCAGGTCTCCCTCCCCTTCCTTTCTTGTGGTGTGGTAGTAACATGGTCAGTGTGGGCGAAGAGGCCTTTCAGCGAAACAGACATGCTAACAGGAACTGGGAGGAGGGGCTCAAAACTCTGGGGTTTCACAGTTCTATGGGAAAGACAGTGACAGTGGTAAGACATAGGTGGTAGTCAAATAAGAACACGAATTCCACACCTTTGGACCTCTCTGGAAAGAGGTTTATGACTTTTGACTGAATTTGTCCTTAACTATGACGAGTATGTTATTGTTTTCTTGTGACCTGTGATCACTGTGTGGTGCCTTGTGGTGAGGTGACATCCCAAAAGGTTATTAGGACGGCTTCTCATGACGGGGAGAGGCACACCTTCCTCATCTTTCTGACCCTGGTACACAGTCAGTAGGGAAACCTGTCAGCCACAAACACATTTAGCCAAACAAACACAATTTCAACTGTTTGGGGTGAGCTCTGTTGACAAGTCCCAAGAAATAGGGCCTCCCCTGGTGGAGCAGCGGTTGAGCGCTGGACTGCAAAGCTGTCCGCAGCCTCTGCAGCGCTGGTTCGATCCCAGGCCACCAGCGAGGGTCCCACATGGTGCAACAGACCTCTCCTGCCATCCACTGCTCCCCTCAGCAGTGTATTTCGTCAGTCTGCCTATTCTGTTCCCCGCTCCGGCTCTGGTGAATTCTTTCACCCTCCTGTGCTTCTGACTGTACCCAGAGCTTGTATAAATAAAGAAATAAATAAATCTTTAAAAAAAAAAAAAGAAAAGAAAAGTCCCAAGAAACAGAGCTATCATGTGCTTAGACTGGTAGAGAGCAAGGATTAAAAATATAAAACTGAAATTCCCGCTTCTAGGCCCAGAACTATGTCTCTGATTGCTCCCCTTCGGTTGCCACAGAAATACAGATGAGGATAAAAGGCCAGCTAAAGCCTTCAGAGTCTGCAAAGAGACATGGTGAGTTTAGATAATTTAGGGTCATCACCGGGAAGAATATTCAGGAAGTAGAAAAGGCTTTGATTTCATGTGACCCACAAGATTTCCAGAACCTTCCCTGCTCTCCCTCCTGACTGGTGAGTGCTGTGCTGCTTCTCCTTTCTCTGTTCCTGTTCTCTGTCCTGCATCACAGAGCAGTGACAAAGTGGTTGGAACATGCTCCCTCACGTCACTGTGGAAGCCAGAAGCCAAGGGCCACCGCAGCCTGACCACAAGCCTGCAGCTGTGCAGATCAGCCTCATCTTGAGTTTTTAGGTGGCGCTGGCCGCAGGCCTTTCTGGAGTTGGGAGGAAAAAAGCAGGCTCCATCCCACATATCCACACGGCTAACTCCAGGGCCTGTGCACATCTGTCAAACTCCCCTTCCTCCTGAGGCCCGCCTGACCACGGAGCACCGCGCTGCCCTCCCCTGGACTGAGAGCCCATGCTCCAGACCCTGCCCTACTTCTCCTCTTTCCTGTAGCATGTGTCACCTTCTAGCATGCGAGCTGTCTCCTTACTCTTGTTCCTGCCTCACCTGAATGTACACTCCTCAAGGACAGGGATCCTGCTTTACTATGTATGCCAGGCCACCATGCCTTAGAAGCTGTGTGTGGCTGGGAGACTCTCAGAGGCGACTTGAAGAAGGAGTGTCTGTCAGTCTGAAGGAGTGTCTGCAGCTGTGATTTGGGATGTGGGGGAGGCGCTAGACTCTCAGTGGACTTTCACAGGGCTCTGTACAACTAGTCACCACAGACCCATACAGTACTCGTGCAGGATGACAGTGAAATGAAATATCAAGGGGCAGTTCAGCTGCATTCATTTCATTAGGATTTCAAAAATGTGTGTTTTGGTCCAGGGAATTTGCTGGGTGCTGGAGAGACAGAGATGAATAAACTATTGATTCTGTTTTCAAAGAGTTCACCATCTATTAAACAGAAAGATGTACAAGCAGTAGCCCACCATATACTATAATGGGTGCGAAATGAACACTATGAACCAAGGGCCCTCCTCCTCTTAGTTTCCTATCTGTTAGAGCAGATTTTGGTTTTCACAAAACCTCTCTATGCCTGGATTGCTCAGTGAGGTTCTGAATCAATTCGGTTTCCTTGTGATAGCTTCTCACATACCATATTTCCTTCATCATTCTAGAAAAACAGTCTGTTTTGCATTTTCTTGGTATTGCTTTCCTCCTGGTTATCTGGACCCGGACTTATCTTTTCTGAATGAGCAGCAGATGGCAGATGACTCATCAGTACGGTCATTATGAATTTCTTTGCTGCTCATGAGGTTTTCGGATTCCTGGCCTAGATGTTTCTTGCCATTTCTGCCTCAGATGAGTCATTTGACTTTGGGCGGGTTAGAATCACTGCTTTCTCTGCCCAAGCTGGTTCTGAGTGTCTGTTTTTAGGTGTGATGAGCATGTAGAAGTAATGCTGCAGAACTGACTCTTCCCCGAGAGAGGGCAGGTGGAGCTGTCCCTGTGCCCTCTTCTTTCTATTGACTGACTGCATTGGTCATTATTTAATATTTCAGTCATCTCAAGACTTCATGGGTGAAGACTTAGGGTACATATCAGGCACCTGCCCCTACGTACTATGTTCTCTGTGGCTTTGGAAAGTGAGAGACAAATAAGTGACATCTCTTATTTGTAAAAGCTTTACTGGTTGAGTTCTTAAGACAGAAGACGGAAACACAAGGGAAAGTCCCTACCTATCACTCTACAGGGTGCTGGTATGTTCCTTTAGAGCACTTTTATTTTGCTTACCTGGCTGCTGACTGCACCTACAGGCCTGCACCCACAGCCCTGTTATGTGTTAGAGAATACAAGAAGGCACAGACTGGCCTGTTCAATGATCTAAGGGACAGCACAGAAGCTGATAACCCAATTTCTATGGGTATGGTTAGGAAAAACTGGCCAATTATCTCCTTATGAGAAGTACTGTAGGGTAAGTCCAACAGCTGAGATTTTTGAGTTCAAGAAAATGTTTACACATTACATTTCTTTTTTTTTTTTTTTTTTAAAGATTTATTTATTTATTTATACATGCACTGGGTACAGTCAGAAGCGCTGGAGGGTGAGAGAATTCACCAGAGACAGAGCGGGGAGCAGAGCAGGCAGAAGGACCGAAGTACACTGCTGAGGGGAGCAGCGGGCGGCAGGAGAGGTCTGTGCGCCATGTGGGACCCTCCTCTGGTGGCCGGGGAGCAGCCGGGGATCGAACCAGGCCGCAGAGGCTGCGGGCAGCTTTGCAACCCAGCGCTCAACCGCTGCGCCACCGGGGAGGCCCTACACATTACATTTCTCTGATTTTATCAAAGGAGAAAATTCACCTTAGTAAGTACCTTCTGACTAAGTACCTTCTACAAAGTACAGTTTGAGGGGCTCTGAGGTAGAGTTTCTTAGATGCCCCCAAAGCATGGTTTTCCCTCTTATCTGGCCAGTGGTCCCCCCATCAGCAGCACCAGTTTTCAAGTCAGTTGTAAGTATCTTCACTCAGAGCACACATCAACAAGGGAGAAGGGTGCTGAGGATTTTCTGAAGGCTTCTCTTTCTGTAGGTCTTTGTCCTTGACAAGTACATGGATATAAATCTAAGATGGGATATCCCAAGTTATTTTCCATGGATTTCTGTACCATCAGTACTCCAGACTGTGACTCTACACCCTGCTTAACTTTTCTTCATCGTGTTCGTTACTTCCTGAAGTTATAATTTATTTTAGTCTTTATTATCTGCCTCCATCACTGAGTGATATAGGCTGAACAGCAGGGACTGGTTTGTCTTTTACCAAGAGAGAAAAGAGTGTTTGTACACATAGGTAGTCCATAAACATCTGAATAAAGGAAGGAGTGTCATGATGTGAAAAAAAGACTTACATGGATAAAGCCATTTTGATAATGGAGGATTAAACAAAGATAAACAGGTTTATCTGCCACAGGCTTCACTGGGCATTTCAGTCAGAATTTATTTTATGAATCTCAAGATGGGGAAATGGATGCCACACTGCCCCCAGCTATTTGGTCACATAAGTGTTTTCTTCAGCAGTACTGGTGTTGTCCTAACTAAATGGAGGTAATGTTAAAGAGGCTTATTCAGGTAGTAGAAAGGTATGCTAGAGCGCTCTAGGGTTTTTTGTGGGAATTTTAGAAGACAGGAAAACTGGCCATGGGTAATGAGGATCCCAGGATAAGGAAGGTTTGGAGAAAGAGCAGTAAAATACTAGAGGCTATGCAAACACAGATCTGCCTTCCTCATTATGCTCCCTTTCAATGTGGTGGAAAGGTCCTACAGAATGGGCCAGGTGTAGCTTGGAAATAACAATTCCTGGCCATGTACTAAAATTATGTTTTGGGCTTCCCATGGTGGCGCAGGCGGTTGAGCACCACGCTCTGAAGCTGTCCACAGCCTCTGCAGCGCCGGTTCGATCCCAGCCGGTCGGCGAAGGTCCCACATGGCGCGTAGACCTCTCCTGTCTCTCCTGCTGCTCTCCTCAGCAGTGCATTTCGTCAGTCGGCCTGTTCTGTTCCCTGCCCTGTCTCTGGTGAATCCTCTCACCCCCCCCCCACCCCGTGAATCTGGCCTGTACCCCGGTTCTTGTATAAATAAATATTAAAAAAAATAAAATTGTTTTAATTTCCCTCTGTAAATGTTTTACACATATAGAAAGGTGAACAGACCATCAGTGCAGAGTTTGATGGCTTTTCACAGAGTAAAAATATACCTATAGGGTCTCCCTGGTGGCACAGCAGTTGAGCGCTGGGTTGCGAAGCTGCCCGCAGCCTCTGCAGCGCCGGTTCGATCCCCGGCTGCTCCCCAGCTACCGGAGGAGGGTCCCACATGGCGCTCAGACTTCTCCTGCCGCCCGCTGCTCCCCTCAGCAGTGTACGTCGGTCCTTCTGCCTGCTCTGCTTCCTGCTCTGACTCTGGTGAATTCTCTCACCCTCCCGCGCTTCTGACTGTACCCAGTGCTTGTATAAATAAATAAATGTCTAAATAAATAGATAAATAAATAAATGGGACTTCTTTAAAAAATATATATATATCTATAACCAGAGAAAAACAACACTACCAGGAACTATCAATTTAATCTTTGTCATTGTGGATTTTAAATATCTTACACTTGTTATGTTTTTTCCTTATCTGTGCTGTTTTCCATTTCGATTTCTTTATATTTAACTATAGTTTTTCTATTTTTGAGACTATTAATAAAAACAATGCATTTTTAAAAAAGATTTATTTATTTTTATACAACAGCTGGGGTACAGGCCAGATGTGCGGGAGGGTGAGAGGATTCACTAGAGACAGAGCGGGGAGCAGAACAGGCAGACAACCAAAATACACTGCTGAGGGGAGCAGCGGGCAAGACAGGAGAGGTCTGCCATGCCATGTGGGAATTTCCCTGGTCGGGAATTGAACCTGCACTGCGGAGGCTGTGGACAGCTTCACGGCACTGCGCTTAACATGCTGCACCACCAGGGAGGCCCAAACAATGCATTTTTAACATTGTATTTTTTATAATTTATTTTTATTTAATTTTTAGATTTATTTAATCATATTTTCATTGGCAATTAGTTAAAAAAGTCAAGTTTTAATTGTGTTTTTTTGAAGGACTTTTTTTAAGTGTTATGCTCACTTTCCAAACATTTTGGGATTTTCTAGTTATCTTACTCTGGTACATTTCAATTTAATACATGGTTGTCATTGAACATCGTCTGAATTATGTCAATCTTTTGAAATTTCTGACACATGAGCTATAAGATCAATTTTGCTAAAGTTTACATGTGTGCACAGGGATACTGTATATCTTGTAGTTGTTAGGTTCAGTGTTATGTGTATGTCAACTAGGTTAAGTGTCTTTTTCCTATAATTTCCCCCCCTTTTTACATTGAGATGACATTGATTTACAATAATGTATATGATTTAGGGGAATATTTTCACAAGTCCTCAAATGTATGTCAGCACACTACACCCACCACCAAAGCACCCACAGTCCTTTACCATAGACCACTGGGGCCCTCCCCACTAGTGTTCCCATTCCTCATGATCTCTCTTTAGTAGCCTCAATTCAGTAGTCACATTTCTAGGTTTTCTTTGGTTTAGTTTTACCTCTTCCTTTGTTTTGTTTCTCTATATTCCACATGAGTGAAATAATCTGCTGTCTTTCTCCTTCTGACTTATTTCACTTAGCATAATCCCCTCCAGTTTTACTCATGTGGTCATAAATGGTAAGATTCTATTTCTTTTTATAGTCCAGTAGTATTCCATTGTGCGTATATGCCATGCGTCTTCTTTACCCACTCATCTGTTGTTGGACACTTTGGTTGTTTCCATACTTGGCTATTGTAAACAGTACTGCAATGAACGTAAGAGTGTATAAATACCTTTGAATTAGTGTTTTCATTATTTGTATAAATACCAAGGAGTGGAATTGCTGGATCACATGGACTCTATACATTTTTTATACATTTTTTAAATAAACTATTGAAATCTCCAACTTTGATTGTAAATTTGTCTGTTTCTCTATTTAGTTCTGCAACTTTTGATTCATGTATTTGGTGGTGTTATTAAGTAGATAAAAATTGAGAATTTTATATCTCTTTTGTGAAATACACTATTATTTTAAATAGTTCTCTGTGGATCTAATAATATACTTTACAGTGTTTAATATTGGAAGACCTACATCAACTTGCTCTTGTCAGTGTTAGTATAACATACAACTATTCTGTCTTTTATTTCACATCTCCATGTATTTATAGTTAAGGAAGGTGTTTCTTTTTTTTTTTTTTTTTTAAAAGATTTATTTATTTATTTATTTGTTTATACAAGCACTGGATACAGTCAGAAGCGCGGGAGGGCGAGAGAATTCACCAGAGCCAGAGCGGGGAGCAGAGCAGGCAGAAGGACCGAAGTACACTGCTGAGGGGAGCAGCGGGCGGCAGGAGAGGTCTGCGCGCCATGTGGGACCCTCCTCTGGTGGCCGGGGAGCAGCCGGGGATCGAACCAGCGCCGCAGAGGCCGTGGGCAGCTTCGCAAGCCAGCGCTCAACCGCTGCGCCACCAGGGAGGTCCAGGAAGGTGTTTCTTTTTTAACAAGATTGTATTTTGCTTATAATTGGTTTTAATCAGGTCTGTCATATCTTTTTAATTGGAGTTTTTAGTTTATTTCTATTTTTTGTAATTATGGACATATTAGATTACTATCTACCATCTTGCTTTTGTTTTCTATTGCACATGTTTTATGCTTCTTTTTCCTTCCTTTATTATATATTTTTTGATTGTTGCAATAGTTATATATATATTAATTGAATAGCATATAATGTATGTCACATACTTTATATTTTATTTATATCTATAACCTATATCCACAAACTGTATCTACTATTCTTATAATAGTCACCTTGGTGATTATATACACAGTAATTCTGCCATTTCCCAAAAAATGTCAGGACAATAGAAAACTTTAATTCCATTTATCCTCCTCCTGTGTATTATATATTTTCATTCACTTTAGTTTTACATGTATTTAAAATGCTCCAAGGCTTTATAATTATACCTATACATCAATATTCACTTAGATTTATCCATGTTTTCCCCCTTTTTGTTGCTTTTCATTTTCCCCTGCATTTCTATGATTTTTTTTCTGTCTGAAAATTTTTCTTTGATACTTATTACAGTATGACTTCTGGTGACAAATTGTTCTCATTAATATTTTAAATGAAACATATTTATTTCAATTTTACTTATGAAGGATATTTTTACTATGTAGGGAATTTTAGTTTGGCACTTATTCTCTTGTAGTACTTTGAAAATATCACTGCATTATTTCCTGGCTTCCATAATTTCTGTTGACAATTTAGAATTAGGAGCCTTTTTTTTTTTTTAAAGATCGATCTATCAATCAATCTATCTATCTATCTATCTATCTATCTATCTATCTATCTATCTATCTATCTATCTATCCATCCATCCAAGCACTGGGTACAGTCAGAAGCGGGGGAGGGTGAGAGAATTCACCAGAGCCAGAGCGGGGAGCAGAGCAGACAGACTGATGAAGTACACTGCTGAGGGGAGCAGTGGGCGCGGCAGGAGAGGTCTGTGTACCATGTGGGACCCTCCTTCGGTGGCCGGGGAGCAGCCGGGGATTTAACCGGCGCTGCAGAGGCTGCAGGCAGCTTCGCAACCCAGGGCTCAACCGCTGCGCCACTGGGGAGGCCCAGGAGCCTTTTTTTTTTTTTTTAAATAATTCTTTCTTTAAAGGAAATGTATCTTTTCCCCCCTCTGGATGTTAAGATTTTCTCTTTAGCTTTGGCTGTTAGCATTATTTTACTCTAATATTCTCAGGCATAATTTTATTTGCATTTTGCTAGCTTAGTTTGCAGAACTTTCTGAATCTGTGTTTTGAGATCTTTCATTCATTTTAGAAAAAGATTGGTGATTATATATTAAAAGATTGCTTCTACTGTATTATTTTTTCCTCTTGTCTTATGAAACTCCAGGTACATGTCATTAAGAACTTCATAATGGGTTCCATATGTGGCTTATGCCTGTTCCCCTGTTCTATCTTCTTTGTTCATCATGCTCTGGCATGGATATTTTCTACTTCACTATTTCTTGCAACATTTCACTTTAAGTTGTTGAATTTCTTAGTTCCTAGAATATCTATTTGAGTCTTTTCTGAATTTTATTTCTCTGATGAAATTTCCATTTATGATTTTTTATATATACTAATCACAGTTATTTTAAAGGCATGTCTGTGTTATATGTGGTTTTGTTTCCAATATATCTTTTCCTTTTTGGTCTTGCATCTTGGAAGGACTGCTAATTTTTAAATTAAATGATGGGCATTGTGTTTGAGGAATTATGGGAACATCCTCATAGAAAGTCTTAGCCACTTATGGGCAGCTAGAGTAAGTTTTATCACTTTAATAAAAACAGGATGTAAGTTGACTTGAGATGGACTGAGGTTTGGATAGGGCCTGGCAGACCTCTGGCTTGCTATTACTGTTGAGGTGTAGTGCTGTAGCATTCTCATGTGAGAGCTAGAATCACAGCTTCTTGGATAGTCCTGCATTCCAGTGTTTGTCTTTTTAGCATCCAGCGATGGCCAATGTATGTACTTCCCATCTCAGTGATTTCCTGGTAAGTTTCTTGAGGATCCCTGTGAACACTGGGTTCTGTACCCCCCTCTCTGGTATTCTGACCTCTCAGTTCTGGCTACCTTAGGTACCTCCAGCATCAACTTTGTTTCTCAGCACTTTAAGATGTCTAAGAGTGCTCTGCATCTTTGCCTAAATTTTTTGAATAGCACCATGCTCTGACAGGTTAAAGTCAGAGCCTCCTCTTTTTTTCAAAGATGTGCCTGTGAGCATCATTGAGCCCTCAGCAGTCTCTGTGGGAGGGGCTTCATGTCTTTCAGCTGAGGGTGATTCTGCCCTCGCTACTCTAGTATACCTACATGTAGAGATGTCAGCATATTAAATTTTGTTTACTACTTATTAAACATTTAAGTGCCAAAAAGTGTGAAAAGTGCTTTACACTCACTTATTCAACAAATATTTGTTAGCGCCTGCTAAGTGCTGGGTAATTTTTAAGCACATGGGTCACATCAATGAATGCCATCATCAAAACGTCTGTCCTCATAGATCTTTGCGGTGAGTTTAAAAATAAATATTCATCTTCCTATACAGCTGATAAAGCCAAGACACAGAGAGATTTCTTTTTAACTTGCCCAGAATCAAACAGTTAAAAAATAACACAGTCAGGGTCAATAGCTTTCTCTGAAGCCTACACTATTCTATACACAGAATATTTAAACCTATTTGTCTCTTCCCAAAGAGTAAGAATCAGCTACCAACATGTTTTGCAAATCTTGGGAGAACTGCCTATACAGTCTCACGGTATTATTCATGAAATAGAACCTCTCTTTTATGAAAAATTTTAAAGCACCTGTTTGGTGATGTTTACTTTCAATGGAATTATTCTACTTTCAAAACCAAAATTTGAGATGGGCCAAATTTCTTGGGGAGGAGCTGGGCTCAGTTTGCAGTACTCACCCCCACTGCCTTTCAGACACCTGAGCCCACCCCTTATTCCTGACTCAAGCTGCACCCATAAATAGTCACTGATGATTGGGGTGGTTGTAATTTCTGCTGAACTCCTAACTTACCTAGGGACATAATTCTGCTCTTTACCTTCTCAGTTCTACCTACTACAAGCGCAAGTAAGAAGTCTAACTTGAGGCAGCTTCCCCACCATTATGACTGAATAGCATTAGGCAGATATTTAAATATTTCTGCTGCTCACTTAGTCTGTAAGCCAAGTTCTTTGCACTTGAGTTCCCTTTGACTCTCTAGGTATACACAGTAAATTGTTTTTTAATCTGGCATTTATTTTCACTTGACTCATTTTTAAAGGCTTCTTTTTTTTCCCCTGTTCATTTATAACTCTATTAGCTTGGAAACACCATTCATTTTGTAAGCAGTGCTTTAAACACATTTCATCTATCAGGATTAATTTTGCTGAATGCACCACCAAATAAATACATTAAAAACAACTGTAACACTTCATTAATCAAAATGTCAACTTCCACAGATGTGAAATGTCCCCCTACCTTTAAAATTCTCTTCCTTTACTTGTGAGTGCCTGTCTGTTTGACTAAAATTAAAAAAAAAAAAGTGATATAAAATGCCGTCATGCTATTAGAATATGCATGTGGGATTTGAAGGTGCAATCCATTATAATTAAGGCTAATTAATTATTATATGGTCAAATGAGCAACAAATGCATGTGCAAAATCTAAAAAGTTAATTATTTGAAAATTGGTTAATCAATTGTGCATTCAAATGCACATTTGTTTTAGCATGCAGACACTTTGCACTTTTACAAGAGATTAGTCAAGATAAAAAACCATTAAACTAAAATGTTTTTGAAATATCTCTTCTCTATGGGGAAAGAAAATACATTAAGATCAAATGGCTCATAGTCTTAAAAATGAAAACTCTTTTCGCTAGATAATCTTCAAAAGAAAGAAAAAATATTTTGAACATTCATTTTGAATGAACAAAAAGAAATCAGATTTCCCACTTTGTGGAGGTGCTCAGACTGAGTGTAATTAACAGGAAGTCTCCACCATGACATTCAGTGGCTTCCCCACTACATGCAGTGCCCTCAAAGGCCAGTATGCAGGTGGAATCTGCATAGATGCACAAATGCCTAGTCAATTAAGTGGTTTTGAGCAAACACTTTCATCTTCAAATTTCACAAACTACCTAACTTTTAAATAAGTTCTGCACAAGACACAGTCACAGTAACAATGAAACCTCAGCAAACCATCAGAAAACACAAGGAGAATGGTGGCAAAAAGAACCCACAGTCCTTGTTACCCATTTGCTTATGTATTCACAGGTAATCAGATCTATGAAAAGTAGAGAAAATGTTTTGTAGGCTCCTGAGACTCAGAAATAAGGCTCTGTTTTTCACCTAAGTTGATGGCCAAAAACCCTCTGTGGGAAGAGCTGGCGCAAAGTTGCCAAGCTGGGAGAGGACGGGTGGTGGCTGGAGATTAAAGGCCAGAGTATTGTAGCGGCAGGAAGGACAACAGAGCAGGTTTTCTAATAATCCAGCAGACCGGGTAAAGGAGGAGTCAGAGTCCTCAGTGGTTTTTGCAGGTTTTTATTGGGATTTACCAGGTATATGGCAGGCAGGGGCGCTGGGGGGCTGGGAGGCTGGCAGTCCTCCTAGCCACCAGCAAATCCTCACTCTATCTGGGCTCTCCAGCGATCTCTGCTTCTGCTTCTTTGCTTCTCTCTCGGCTTCTCTTCAGCTTCTGCTGGCGTCCTCATGACGCCGCCCTTAAAAAGCACAGTCTTAGTCCAGGTGAATCCCATCTACCTATGCCCACACCCTACTCCAGGTGCCCGCCATCAGGTATGCATTCAGGACCGCAGGGATCCATCATCTATCCTGATGGCGGGAGGGCAGAAAAGCCTGACATTTTTCTTTACCCTACAGGTATGATTGGATTTTTCCCAATGTAACTCCATTAGGTGGGACAGACAATTAACACACAGCGGAACCAGGTGAGAACGTGCTCCAGACTGCAGTCATGGAGACTCTGAAATGCAGAGAACCACTGAAGGCTTCTGGGTCAGGATGATGACTCCATCTTAGCAAAGTTTTAAGGAAGATTAATCCTATTAGGAGAGACTGGCAGAAAGAAACATTTGTGACAGGGAGTATTCTTAGAGGCCAGGTAAGGTAAATATATTTGAACTCTGAAGAAAGAGGAAAAATGAAGCGATAGACACTAGAGTCATTTTAAAACTGAATCAACCTGATGAACACTTGAAAGTGCTTCAAGTACTACATGTTCTAAGACTGGAAAAGTGATGGTACTGTTGGGAGAAATAGAAGCAGGGGTATAAACAATGTGTCTGGTGTTAAAAGGGTAAGTTTGGCTTTGGAAAGTCTCAGCTTGAAATGACAACAGGAGGACAAGTATAGAGGCAGATCGAGGATGCTGTGGGGAGTTATGTACATCAGAATGAGGGGGAAACAAGGTTAAATATGAACTCTAAAGAGAAAAAGTCTAAGGAATAAGGAATAAATTGACTAGAGGAACCAGAAGAGAGGAAGGAAAAAGACAGTGGGAAACAGGAGGAAAATTCAAGAGGCAAAGCACCCATGGATAGAGGGGTGACAACTAATGATTCATCAGGATGATAAAGGGATAGAAAGGGAGACAGGCAATGTGACAGTCGGTACTCACAGGTGAAAAGCAGGGGGATGGAGAAGATCCAGGTGTAAAATAGGGTGATGGGTTCTGGGTCAATGAGGCAGTGTCCTCAAGCAGGAGTGGTGGAGGACACAGCTGATGAGACTAGCACCCTATGAACACTCACTGGCTGGGTGTACAGCAGATGGAGAGAAAAATAATCTACTATAGACTCACGATAGATTTATATAATAATCTAGCAGAGATCACACTCAGGAGAAAGGGATGCTCTGTAACACTGTTAGTATTATGTGGAAAGAGAGCAACAAGTTGGACAGAAGAAGACATCAAAGGCTCAGCTAAGGTAGCCCTAGGCTTGGACTTGAAGGGGGTGAAGTCATAACTGGGCAGGAAGAGCCTGAGAGTGTGTTGGGTAGGATGGCAGGTGTAACCCAACACCTACCTGAAGTTAACTCTCCAGCCCCTTGTCTTCTGACCACAGAATCCACATTTATTCAGGTGGCCATGGAGAAACCCTGAGCTCATGTGTAGAAGGGCCCTGTCCTGGCTTCACGGAATGGGTTGTACTGCGTCCACACTAGAAATGGTGCTCTCACACACCTCTGCCATTGTTTGGTCCGAGGTGGCTATGCAATTCGGCCAATGAGAAAGAGAAAGTTTATTTTATTTCTTAATAAAAAAGGGCCAGGCAAGCTTGGTGGCTCAACCTTTTGTCCTCCTGCCTTCCCCCTTTGTTCTGCTTATAAAATGGACTGATTCCCTGAGGAGCGGTAGCAAACTTCTAACCATGTTGATGGGCAGCAAGTTTGTTTCCTGTCTGTCTAACCTAGGGTTCACATGATCATGCCCTATTATATGTATGTATGTATTTTTATTGAGGTAAAACTGCATTCTAACACTCTACATTTCAAATGTACATCACTACATTTCAATCCACATGCGTACCTACTACAGTAAGTCTACCTTTAAGGGCACAAATCTATCCTTCTCCATTACATATTTTTAATTGAATGATTAAATTAACTAAAAGGTTCATGTGCTATAGAAATTGTAATGCTAAATAGATAAAGCCTGTCCAAATTCTTTATAAATGAAAATAGCCTGAAAGAAAAAATTAGATCTGAAAGCATCAGGTCAGGGTTCAGAAGTTTAGATTTGTTTAACCAGATAGAAGAGGAAAAGGAATTCTAGAAATTACTTTCCTTCGAAGAAAATGACATAGCAATTATTGATATATCTGGCTAGTTCAAGAAAAGCTGTGGCTGGAGAGTGTGACATTATTAAAATGAACACAAAAATATTATTGATTTTTCTTCTTAAACAGTCATTCAGCAAATACTTATTGAGTGCCTAGTGTCCACCAGGGGCCACAGACACACCTATGAAACACCCAGAACCCCTGCTCTCAGGGCACTTACTTTGATTAAAATAAAATAAAAAAAATAACATATTTGGAAAAGACAAAATTGGTAGACTAGTATTCCAAGTAATAAAAGTTATTACAGTTTATCTTTTATTTTTTAAAAACAGAAATTGTATCAAACTTGATGCAATTTTATATCCATATATGCCCATGAAAATCCATCTAGATCAAATTTTAAAATACTTCAGTTTTGTTTAGAAAGTCCTCTCACTCTCGCTGCGGCAAAGAGCACCTGTCTCCTCAATGGGCACCAGTACCCAATGAATTATAAATAACTATGAACAAAGGGCGGGCAAGCCTAAGATACATCAAATTAAAAATGCCCCATACACTGAAAAACAAAAAGGCAACCCACTTAATGGGAGAAGGTATTTGCATATCAGATCTCCAACAAGTTAACATCTAAAATATATATACAACTCAACAACAAATGAAACAACCTGACTGAAAAATACGCAGAGGATCTGAGCAGACACTAGTCCAAAAACCTACAGATGTTGATCGGGCATGTGGGAAAATGAGCAATATCATGAATCATTGGGGAAATGCAAATCAAAGCCGCAGTGAGATATCAACTCACCCCTGGTAGTTAAAACACTGGGCACAAGACTTGGGATGTGGAGGAGAAGGAGCCTTGCACACTGTTGTGTACAGGAAAGAACTGTGGTCTAGTAAGGACTCAGGCGCCAGCCAGAGCTGAGCAGGGGGTGCCACAGAGGGGCCCCCGTGGACCTGGGCAGCACAGCCAGCAGAGGGGCCCCCGTGGACCTGGGCAGCACAGCCAGCAGAGGGGCTGACGTGCCTGCTGGCAGGAGAGGGCAAGAGGGAGGGCTCTGGAGACAAGTGCCACACGAAGGGATTTGGATTCTGGAGAAGAGATTAGAATAGTATTGAGTGGACGGGCATGAGCCAAGAGAGAAAGACACCTGGTAAGTCTGTGGCATTTCTTAGTAAATTCTGTATTGCAGGGCTGAGAGGGCATCTCTCTCCGCAACACCCATGTTCCTTTCACCAACTCTGCAGTGTGATATCTCAATAGCAGACCTGACTTGGTGATTTCCAGATCTTAAGAACTAACAAGCAGGTCCTTTTTGTCTTTCGTGGTCTTAGGACGTCTGCATTCAACTCACTCTGGCACATGCCACAGGAAAGCAATAAGTTACCTTATTAGCAGGAACGTTCAGAGAGAGCTTTGAAGTAGCTTTCCATAAACTGAAGAGCCTGTGTCTTGACTGGGCATGTTGCAAGGTGAGAGGAAGGGGTGAAAGCAAGTCTGCACAGAGGCCTGAAGACATGCAGCGTGCACAGGAACGGGGAGTCAGACACAGAGCAAGGTGCTAACTGAAAGCTGGGGTCACACCTCAGAAATCTAACAGAAGATAATGATCAAACCCAAGGGGCTACTGTGTGCAGAAGGCCTCAGCTCCCATGTGAAGGTCTCCCCCACCCCCTCCTCCACCCCCGTGATGCCCCATCCTGTGCTGGATGAGGCTGCAGAATGAGGGAAGGAAGACGCGCTCCCTCACAAGAGTGCCGGGAGAAGCCACAGCACGGGAGGTGTGTGCTCCCGGGGCGGTCCTTGAGTCCTGCTTTAATACGTACTGAAGCTGAGACAATGTGGAGGGGGGGAGCATGGCTGGCGGACAGGTAGAAAGTGGGGACTGAAGGGACATCAACCTCTCCACTTGACTCTGGGTCCTTCAGAACCACTGCTACTTCCTCTTTCGCTACCTCCCATTTCAACCCCATTTCATACTCTCTGTATTGCTGTAAGTCAAATCCAGAAAAGTGGAATTTCTGAGTTAAAGCAAATGTGCACTTTTTATATTGAGAAATAGCATTAAATTGTTAATCGAAAGGTGGCAGCCAATTTATCCTCTGACAGATGTGCGATGTTCTAAATTTCCCTCATATTTACCAAGACTGGATAGTCTTCTTAATCTTCTCCTATCTTATAAGTAAAACTAATTTCCTGCTGTTTAAAATGGAATTATCAGTGAGGGTGGGAAGTTTCATATACTTAATGGTGGTTATACTATTTTTTAAAAAATTGATTTACAAGAACTTTCTTTATGAAGTGGCACTTGCCCATGACCACACCTGGTGACACGTTCTCCTGCTGGGTGGTCTCTTCTTCCTTTGTTCATAGATTCAAAATTAAGTGGTCTTATGAAGTCAGTTGTGTCAATATCTTCTTTTAGGGGTTTTGGGTTATATGTCCTGATTAGAAGAATTATAAGAATAGTCTCATCTACATCACTGCCACCCTATAGGTGGGTAGCAGGGACTCAGAAAACTGGTTCTAAAATTCAGAGGAGTTCGACAGCGCTATAGGTAATCAAGTAGACAGAAATGGCTAAAAAAAATACCCTTTTTTACCCTTTCCTTCTGTCCTTCCCTCCTAATCTTTCTAAACTTCCATCTTCCACGCCTACTGTGTGCTTCACAGAGGGCTAAGAGAAGGTAAACAGATGTCTCTACCACTAAAAAGGGAGAGAATAAATGCTCCTTTCACAGCCTCTGCTGCCTGCACGTAAGGCCATGCTCCTCGCTGGCAAGAGGCCTACACGTGGTTGTCACCACTGCCCACGTCTAACAGCCAACACAGACTGGAAGCTCAGAGCATCAGTGCTGCTGCGAGGACACACTGGATGGTCGCCCTGACTGCGCTCTCCCCACAAAGGTACTGCTCTGCTTCCTGCCATATAAGCCACACCAGGCCTGCCCCAGTGAGATGGGCTCGCCAAACCGCGGAGTGTGAGGAGAAAGAGCCCCAGGGCCTGTCACCCACCTGGGCCATCTCGTGCAGCTCCACCTGCTCATTCTCCTATGTGGCAGCTGCAGCCACACCTGTCATGCAGGTTTCAGCTCTCACATGCCTTTCACTGTGATGACCATGACGACTACTTCCATCTCCCCACCCAGGATTCAGACTGGAGTTTTCTGAATTCTTGAGGCCCTTGCTGCAAACCTGTCTATTCTGCCTCCAAGTAATCTAAGTGTCCACGTTGTATTCCTCTTAGGACTAAAACCCACTGGGGGAGATGGTGCCCGCAATCGACCTGGCATTTTCCCCACAGAGCTGACCACAATGAGCTCACTCCTTCCGATGGATGACAAGGGTCAGTGAGAGTGGAGAGAAATGAAGAAATTCAAAATGAGAATGCGAGGAAACAGAAAGCTTTAGGATAAGAAAGGAAGGCCAACAAAACCTCTGAAAGGCTGGTAGGGAACCCAGGTAACACAGCTGCTAGCAAATTTCCTCACTTGCTAAGTGAGTCTTTGGAAAAAAATACTTAGGACATCTATGGCTTACAGTGGTGTGCACTGCGATGTGAGTCTTTAATAACATATATACTGCTTCATAGAAAATGAAAACTTTTTTTACATCCTAGCAAATAAGGACACGGGTAGTCCACTGAACTATGGGGATGAGAAAATCAGCAGCTCTGATGCACTACTCGGGGCTTGAAATGCACGATTCTCTCTCCATCTGGACACCACTTGTTATTCTTCACTTTGTACTCTCAGGCTCATCCACACTTCACATCCACACCCAGTCTGGACTGATTTCCTTTGACATGAATTTTCACTCTAACACAGTAACCGTAGAGTAATAAATGATGTTTTGTATTAAAATAGAATTTAATTTTAAAAAAAGAGTTAGAATTTTATGTTTTCTATTGTCTCTTTAGTTGAACCCCAGGGACGGGCTTTGGGGCTCTTTGAAATTGATATTGCAGCCTCCTGGGTGGCTTGCTGGCTGCATTTAAATCAAAACGATGTGATTTTCTTAAATAGAAAAAAATAGCTAATTAAGTTGCTATCATTCCTCAATCATCAGCAGAGAATAGCCAATAATTGATTTGGGAATGGAGGGAGAACCTTCTAAATGCTGACACTCATTTTTATTTTATTGAATCTGTCTCCTGCTTATTAACACAGAAATTCCTCTACTAATTATGGGCCCTCTTATAAGTGACTGCTGTGCAAGGAGTCACAGCATGTAAAGGAACAGCATCGACCCCCACATGTGTGCAATCCACTCTTCCGGCCCCTTCCTTCCACCACAGCCCTCCAGCATGCAGGGGCTCCTCCCTCAGTTGACATTGCCGAGGCTGGCCTTGGCTGAAGGGATGAGTGTCACTGTCACTCCCACTGAGTGCCTGGGCAGGCAGAGAGCTGGGAGGCCGTGGGAAGTGGCCTGGGAGAGAGACAGTGCATGGCAAGGAGGAAGGCAAGACTGGGGCAAAGCATGCTCAGGTCCATACCCAAAATGCAGAAGCTGCCTGTAAGACCCTCTGTGGTATCAACAAGCCGAGGACAGAGTCGACTGCTGAAGATACAGAGAGAACTCCAACCTTGTCCTTGCGCACACATGCAGAGACTGCCAGTGCTGCTGTCCCAGACAACACGTGATGCCAGCTCTTTAAGAGGGAGGAAAGAGGGCTTCCCCCGCTGGCATAGTGGGTTGAATGCAGTGCTGTGAAGCTGTCCACAGCCTCTGCAGCGCAGGTTTGATTCCAGCCTGCTGCTCCCCTCAGCAGTGTATTTCAGTCCTTCTGCCTGTTCTGCTCCCTGCTCTGTCTCTGGTGAATTCTCTCACTTTCCCGCGCCTCTGGCCTGTTCCCCAGTGCTTGTATAAATAAATAAATCTTTTTTTTTTTAAAAAAAAGAGGGAGGAAAGAGCCAAACATGGATGCAGTGCCACCACGCAACTGACTCCATCGCTGCCTCCAGTGCCTCCCCCGCCTCGGAGCAGGTGGCGCTGCCCTGAGCTGCCGGCTCCCAGAAGAAGCAGTGGGCTAGAGCTGGGCATGGCTGTGGCCAATGTTCGCACTTCTGTGTGCACTTGAGCCGGGTCAGCGAGTCTACCACCAGATCACACATAGGGCGGCCGGCCTGAAAACAGGAGTTTGGTCATTGGGATTAGTTTGGAACCACTAAGAGAACAAAGCAATTCATGCCAGGAGGTAAAAGGAAGCTGTGATTCAGTTGAAAGGAACTGTGCCTTCAAAAAGGAAACAGAAACAGGGACATGAGGATGACAAAGCTGAGGGAGGGAGTACCGGGTCTCCCCACTACGTCCAACTCCCCACAAGGTGCCTTGCCATGGCAGGATGGCCTAAGGACCCCAAAAACAGATTTGAAAAAAGAACAGTTGAAAACCTGAGGTGATACAGGAAAGAACAGAAGAAAATTCAGAGAGCAGATAAAAACAACTCTTGTGCGTTTTGCTGTGAAGGGAAGGAGAGAGATTGGGCAGTAACTGGGGCAGGGGCTAAGCAGAGGGAGTTTTTAAGTGGGGAAGTGCTTCATGTTGGTCAGAAGATCCCGTGCAGCAAGAAATGATGACGCAGGAGAAGAGGGGTGGGGTCACTGAGCCATGTCCTGGCCTGGGGACAGGCGACGCACCTCCATGGGGGAGAAGTGGACCTGGGGGAGGTCTGGGAGCAGGCGATGGGGGGGCTTGTGGGAGCAGGTTTTGTGTTTTTGAGAGTAAAGACAGGTGAGAGCAATGGCGGCAAAGGACAAGGTCTGTGCTTGTGAGGGAATGAAGACGCTGCAGGGAAGGAGGGTGGGCAGCAGTCAGGGACCCGGGATGGAGAGTGACCCTGCCTGTGTGAGGCCAGCCATGGCGTGGCACGGTTGTGCTGCAAGAAGTGCACTCTTGGGCTTAGTCATCCCGTGATTGATCAAGAGAGACCCACAGAGTGAGCGTGCTCAGGGGCCCAAGGGTTCTACACCGAACAGTGCAGAAATGGCTATGGAGTTCCATGTCATTGGGAAACGTGAGGTTGTGGGAAGCCGAAAGGCAGTGAGAAGGTATCAGGTGGGGGCCTTGGCTGGGAGGTGAGCGCTGAGATGGGACAGATAAACACTCAATAAATGTGAAATAAACAAGATGGTCAGAGGCGGTGAGTAAGGGACTATGTGCAAGGTCCCCAAGATCACCCCAAATTTCACCATTTGCTAGGAGAACTCCCAAAGACACAATCACATTCAAAACATGATTGACAACAGCCAAAGGATCCCCTCTTGGGATTGTGACAGCAGTCACCAAAGCGAAAAGGGAGACCTGGGGCAATCCTGCAGGATGCTCCCAGGATGCTCCCCACCTGGAGTCACCAGATGCACACAGTCCCCAGCAGCTAGTGGTTACAGTTCCCTGCTAGCTGTGGCCCACCAAGGAAGCTCGTTAAGAACTCAGTGGGCACAGTTTTTATTGCAGTCTAACCATGGGGGCACGCTGTGCCCAAATTCCAGACTTCCAGAAGGCAGGAAAGTGTTCAGGATAAACCAATTTTCATGGAATGACCTAATTCTGTCTGTTCTGAGAATCATGCTCTTCCCCACATGCAAGCTCCCAGACACCAATCAAGCGTCAACCTGGTAAGCAAGGTCTTTGAAAGGATGGAAGACAGGTCTGCTGTGGTAACTGTTCTGCACAGGGGATTCATAGGACACATTACAGAGAAGACAATTTCCACTCAATCCCTGTTTTCAAAGTTCTTAATCCCCTGCCCAAGTGCCTCATTTTCTAGCTCTTTGTTCTACACTAATTTGCAAAAAGAAAAGAAAAGAAAAAAAGAAAAAAGGGCCTCCCCAGTGGTGCAGCGGTTGAGCGCTGGGCTGCGAAGCTGCCTGCAGCCTCTGCAGCGCTGGTTCGATCCCCGGCTGCTCCCCGGCCACAGGAGGAGGGTCCCACATGGCGCGCAGACCTCTCCTGCCGCCCGCTGCTCCCCTCAGCAGTGTCTTTGGTCCTTCTGCCTGCTCTGCTCCCTGCTCTGGCTCTGGTGAATTCTCTCACCCTCCTGTGCTTCTGACTGTACCCAGTGCATGTATAAACAAAACATACAAACAAACAAATAAATAAATAAAACATGCCTCTATAAAAAAAAAAGAAGAAAAGAAAAGAAAAATGCCACTAGTCCAGGATCCCACAGTTCAGACAACTGGTTCTCTAGATGCAGCGCAGGGGCCATTTATTGTTTATAGGAATGCTTCCAGGAAATTCAGATCCTCTTCCTCTCACGCAAACTGCCCAGAAAACAAAATATTATCCACATCTGCATATACAGGAACAAAAGAGGGGCTTTTATTTGTGCAATATCCAAGAAAGTTTCT
Organism: Talpa europaea; assembly: GCF_964194135.1. Taxonomy (NCBI): domain Eukaryota; kingdom Metazoa; phylum Chordata; class Mammalia; order Eulipotyphla; family Talpidae; genus Talpa; species Talpa europaea. The sequence continues at coordinate 2,609,506 of NC_140080.1, read as the reverse complement.
GTATGCTTGGTCACAGCTCTTTCAACCTTCCTCAAAATGTACTTTCTTGAAAATAGGACTTATTGCAGTAAAACTATTAATACTAGTTGCTCAATCTGTTGATCAGATAAAATACACTGTCCAATTATTTAAAGGCTTATTTCAAAAAGAAATAACTTGTGATATTTTATAGTCTCTGCAGCTGTGAAGCGTGTGAGTAAATGTGCCCTCCAGCGGGGCAGGGGTGAGTAGTCAGGAGTGGCTCTTTCTGATTCTGCATTGCTGGGGTGCTGGTGCTGGGCAGCCTTCCCTACACTACCCTGCACTTCCCTATACTTCCCTACACTTGGACATGAGTGGGGTATCTGAGAATACAACTCAATCCTGAGTTGAATTTGTAGGATAAAGACTCAGTCTCTAAGACCATCCTCTACTTCAGACAACTTTTCAAGCCCCAGCAAGCTTGAGGTTAGACAGGAAGTCCCCCGACTCCCTCCTCAGACATCAGGCATCTGTTGCTAGCTCAGGCTCCTATCTGTGCTTCTGGTCTACGGGCTCACATCCAAGGTTCCCTAGATGTCCTCCTTAGGCTCCATTAATTTGCTAGAGTGACTCAGAGAACTGAGGAAACCCATCTACTCACTAGGTCCCCAATGACAAAGGATGTAACTCAGGAAGAGCCAAATTGAAGAGATGCAGGTGAGGTATAGAGGAAGGGCACAGAGCTTCCAAGTTTTCACGTGGAACCAACGCTGATTTTTCATGGAGACTTCTGCACAGGCATGAGTGATGAACTCATTTGGGACTAGCAAGTGAACTTCACCATCAGCCCTTCTCCTCCTGGGAGGTCAGCGCAGACCTGGTTGGTTTCCCTGACAACCAGCCCCCTCTTCAAGCATTCCCCCCCACCCCACCCCCGCCCCAAGTTATCTTCATTAACGTACCAAGAGACAACTTTATCACTCTCGACACTTAGGAAATTCTGAGGGGAAATTCTGCTGGGGACTGTGGATGAAGAGCAAGTATGTGTGAGAATTATACTTCGGTCATCTGAATAACTCAACCTAAACATCTCCTATCGATCACAATATTACAGACCACACACCTTGCTTAGTTAAAATGCCCTTCTGAAGAAGCTCTAATAAAATGCAAGAGGAAGACAATGTATAATTTGGGAAAACTTTGAAATATGCTCAAATTTTTAGAAAGGCAATTCACCTGTTAAAGTCCTTCACAGCCTGGAGTCAGACAGACCTGATTGTAATCCTGGTCCTACATCTTGTAGCCATGACCCCTGCACAAGTAACCATTTCCTTCAGCTTCCATTTTTGTCTAGCGGAGCAGTAATAGTCCCTGTTTCCTATGGCTTTAGTAATGAGGAGGAAATGCACATGGCACGCAACGCTCCTCTGGGTACTGGCCAGTAGTACTTCATCAGCAAATTTCAGTTCTCATTTTAGTGACACATTATTTGTGATCGCTATTTAACCACCCATGCATTTATTCAAAAACTGTTATTTGACACAAAACCTTGTCTAGTAGTAGTAACCCATCAGTGACCAACCATGTTGTCAAGGCCTCTGTCCTCATAGTGCTGCAATGTAATGGGCACTTATGGATGCGATTATAAGAAGTGATAACTACTATAAGGAAAAGTAACAACTCAATTACTGAAAAACAAGAGTATACCAGATACTGGCTTTAGAAACCTCTAATATAGTGCACAGGGCATATGGTCTACCCCATTTTGTGAAAACAAACGGCAGTGACAGTAATCCCCTACATGTCCAATTGTGTATGCTGATCACTGGGTGAAATGTGGATGCCGGTCTAGTCACACTGCATTGGCAGGAGCAAGAGGTGGCATTTTGTACATCTTTCCCTAGATTTGCAGATTGGGGTTCACATGTGACTTTAGAGGTTTTTGAAAAAAAATTAATTGAAAAAAGTATTAAGAAAAACCATATTTCTATAGAGGGAGATCATTTCAAAGACTACTACCCAAGTCCTCATAAGAAAGGATGGATCTCTGACCAAGGTATTATGGGAAAAGCAGAAATAATAAAAAGATAATGCTCAGCATCACTGAACCTTGCAACTGGTAAGATGCAGAAAGAAAGAAAAAGGAGTCAAGAGCAGCTGTTAGATTCCTGGCTGAGATAATGTGATACATTCAGCTAACTACAGAGCATGTAAGAGGGGCTAAGATGTGACCTTGGGATCTGGCACCTCAGGGCTTTGGATGGGAGAGAAGAAAGCTGTTGGACAAGAGGGTCTCATCTCAGCAGAGGCAAGTATGACTGACTGGGAAGTTGTACGTCCCTTTGTCCAAGGCCTCCTCTGTGGCAGGTGCCAGGGGGATGGAAGCTGGGGAGACAGAAGTGACCCTGCTTTGGTTCCTGCCCTCCATTCACCATCCATTCAGCTGCTGGCTCCACGTCCGGATCAAAGACCTTGTCATTTCAGAAAACTTCAACTCCTCCACAATCTCAGTTTCCAAGATTTCACATCTCAATGTCCACTCTGCTCACCCCCTTCTTTCACCACAGCCTCCTCCATCAGGTACCCTGACACCACACCTTCCTTTGCCTCATTGGGACCTGCACCTCTACAACCTTCTCTCTGTCCTGGGACCTCTTACCCACCTTCTGTGCGTCCCTCCTCTCCCAGGTGGCTAGAGCCTCACTTTCTCAGTCATCTCCCCTGCAGCTAGGGGTTTTCATCTGACTCATTTCTGGCCCCTAAACTGTGAGTAGAAAACTGGTGGGGTTTGTGTGTGTTTGCGGGGGTGGTTTTAGGAAAGCATTGGTGTGTCTCCTCTTCCCCCCTTTGTCCTGCCTTAAATGAGGTCATGATGGCAAGAGCCCTGGCAGCTGGGCTGCTACAGGATGGACAACCCAGGGAGCTGCAGAGAGGAGGGCTGACCCGGCCCTGGAGTGCTTGGGCCCAGGGCAGCATCTGCCTCCCTCGGGTACCTTGTTATGCAAAGCTCAATTGCTGGGAGGCAGGACATGTTCCTAAGTAACTTGTCCCCATCCCCCCCACCCAAGGGTGGTTCTCTGAATCTGTTCTTTTGGGTGGATGCTGTTGTGATGAATGTTTTTCACCACATTCTGCTACAGGAAATGGGGAAAAGGTGATGGCGTTTACACAAAGGAAACAGCCTGAGATCTGTATTTTCTCACTAGAAGGCTGGACACGAAAGTGGCAAAGATGTAGGATGCTAGTCCAGAACACAGGATTCAAAACTCTCTTGAGTCCTCACTGCCTTTGGGTGAACTCACGACTCTGGACTCCCTCACGTGGCCATGGTATCACAGGTATCACCCCTCTATTCTGATTTCAGGGCAGACATCACCAAGCAAAGATGGCGCTGAGCTGCAGTGCAGCCTCAGGATGATTTTACAGGTTATTTCAATGAATTTAACTCCTCTTATGACCTGGTTTCAGCTACAATAAAGAAATGGGAGTTACCATATAAGTTGAAAGCGTTCTCCCATCCTTGTCACTGTTCAACCCACCATATTCCTTCAGAGAACACATTTTAAGTGAATATCAGGGCAGTTAGACTGGGCTGTGAAATGACCCATGGGCAAACACCCACAGCATAGGAGTAACAGCGAATCCCCGGTGGGAAGAGAAACGTAACTGAGTCCATCATTCCCACTTGCCACCTGTACCGTCCTCGGCAAGCCGTTTAACTCCTGTGCGTCTAATGTCCTTATTTAAAAAATAGGCTGAATAACACCCATCTTGCAGGGTTATAATAAATAAAAAATATAACATGTCATGCATTTGGCACAGAGCCTGGCACAGTCAGCATCCAAATGGAATCAGTATCTGTCACCTGGAAATATCTCACATCATCAGTTAAATATATCTCATATTATTAGCTAAATATTCTCTGGCTTTCCAATCAGTTTGTGAGCCTCTTTAAAGAATTTTGTGTCATTTAGCATTTTTATCCTTTCCAGCAGCCAAAAACTTATAAGTGCTCTTATCATATAAGATGAATTTGCTGATTTGGGTCAAAGTCACCATTAAATGCAGGCTGAGCAAATTCCTATGATGAGTATTAAGGAGCACAGGTGACATAGGTCTGGGCTGATACTGGTGTTCTAGTTGGAAGCAGGTAGGGGGCAAACAGGGCACTGAGGCGAGGAATGGGAGACAGCAGGTTCTCCGAGGAGTGGAGCAGATGGCATGGTCTCCGCATCAGAAAACAGAGAGCATTTAAGTAGGAATATCTAGGGATAGGTCTGCAGTAGACATGAAAAACTTGTCCCAGAAGGTAAGTGGAAAAGGGCCTGGCTGGGGACATACAGCTGAGGTGACCGGCAGAGAGAGCCTGGCAGGCAGCTGGTGACAAGCACATGTGGTCTCATGTGGAGAACTTCAGACTCATGTGGAATTGGACTTTGCATCTACAAAGGATGGTGAGGGCTGGTTTCTAGATGAGCTGAAAAGTAAGTTCAGACAAGGTCCCACTGCCACAGATTAAACCATAATTTCTTACTTGAATTATGGCTCTTCCCCCCTCCCTCATGTTTCCCCCTTTCCGTTCCATTCACCACATGGCAGCCAGAGGGTAATTCCAAAATGGAAAGCTCATTCCCATCCCCCTCACAGTTTACAGCCTTTGAGGGCTCTAAATTGTTCCAAAAGTTCAAACTGACCAACCAGGTCCTGTGAAAAGCAACTCCTTCTTTTTCTGACCTTATTTATTACATCACCTTCCAGCCCCCCCAAGAGGCCACTTCCATGTCTGGGATTCTTAAGGTTGTTCCTTCTGCAGGATACTTTCTGTGCCAGGGGATCTTTCTTAGCAACCACTAAGTTTTGGTTAGAAGGCACTTCTGGGAAACCCCCTCAACAAAGTTCAGCTCATAGCTCCTGACGTCTTCCTCCTTGTAGCCACCCCCAAACTCCATCAGAATAGGAATTTGATGTCCTCTTCGGCTCTAATCCCGGGGTCCAACATCCTAAAGGGTTCTATAAACACGGGTTGACAGGATACGTGTTTACTTGTAGAGTTTGTCTACTTGTCTAGAAAAGCGAAGGCTGGCGTCTGGCTCTGGGCAATGACCCCATGGGGAAGCAGCTGGACTGGCTAGTGTTGAGCTTTTCTCTCCAGGACAGAGGCAGCAAGTCTCCTCCACTATTCAGTGGGTGAGAAAAGGCAGATGGAGGGCCTAACTCTAAAGGCTGAGTAGGCAGAGAGAGGAAAGAACCAAGAATGTTTTCATAAATAATTAGTAGATTCCACTTGTGGTTAGGATGGGGCCTAGTTACGCAGTCATGAAGAGCTACCTTTTCCAAACTAAGAAACAGTATTAGTAATTGTTAACTATGTTAACATTACCCTTAAGACTAAAAGAAAGAGGATACACAATAATGACATTTTATGATTTTCTTGAAACCAGTACACTCGATACTGGGAACGCTGACGGTCTTTCTCCAGTCTATGTGAGTTTATAAAATGAAAGAGGAAAAGGCATGGTAGCCATGGACTGACAAGTGGAACTGATGTGTGGGAATGTGAACACTATCGTGTATTGACCAGAAACACCTAGAGGAATGTTTGACTCTGCTCCCCTTGATCTTGTTACCTAATGCTTTTTACACTGAAATTCCCATATATATATAAAAAAGTTGTAATTGTAGCCAATTGTTTTTTCATTTTATTGAATGACCCAAAATCATGAGCAATGTTGCTAATATGAAGTATTTTGTCTGGTACATAACAATCAAATAGCTTTTCTTGCCTCTGAAAATACTTTATTGCGAACTTCATAAACTGTGACCCCTCTGGGGATATATGATCACATCATTACAATTCATTGAAGATGGCTCATTAGTCATATGCTCCCAAGGATTTGGCCACATTTCTTTTGCCTGTTAAGGTAGCAGTGAGTTAGTCTTGATTTTCTTTTTGCCATTCTAACTGGGTGGCGGTGATGGGAGTCTATTCCTCCTACTCTTAGGTGACCCACTTGAAAAATATCTCACATAGCCATGAAAGTTTCTCTTTAAAGCATTTGTCATTATATTTACATAACTACACACACACACACACACACACACATCTTTTCATTGGCTTATTATGTTTAAGAATGCGTTCCTCACTGAGATTATAAAAAATAAGCACCATGAGAGGAGAAATCCTTTTGGCTTGTCAAATTGTATTTTCTGGTATTCCAACATAGGACCTGGCACTTATTGGGCATAGAAAATTCTTTTTTGGTGATTATACAATAAATACACTGAACTTTTCATCCTGGGTGTGTCCAGATTGTGTCAGTGAACAGAAATCACTGTGTATTGGTATAGGAAAAAAATTAACTCAGAGCATTGGAAGAGCTGTGGAGGAAAGTTCTGAAGATTATTAGTCAGCAAATTTGAAAGTGCAGGAAAGAGCCACTATCAAGGCTCACAGTTACATGGTTATTCTCCAGAGATGGCTGGAGCCACTGGAAGCTTCTGCTGATGATCTCAGCTGCCTTGCAGCAGGTGATTCCTGGGAGAAGCACTGGAAGCAGGGGGAGCAGCCAACAATGATCTCATCTGCCTGCCAACAGCTGCTGCTGAGAAAAATAGCTGCTTCTCTTGGAAACCTTTGTGAACGCCTCCCAAGCAGACGCTAATCCTGAATGACACTGGGAAGGCATTCTGGGATGTGTGATTGCACTGTGTAGATAGAGGTGAGGGTAATGCTGGTAACAGGCAGTAAGGCACAGCAAGCCATGAGGAGGGAGCACCTTATTAGAGTAAGAGTGAGCCAGACTATAAGCTCTATGGTGGGAGGAAGTTTCATTTTTTAAACTGGCTTGTCCTGAGAATCTGGGTGCTTGGGCTGAGAAAGAGACTCACACTCCCTCTTCACCATGTAAAGATGTTTCTGGGAGGTGGTTCCCCAACATCTATCCCACCCACACATCCCAACAGGACCATGTAACTAGCTCATCCCATTTACTGTGGACAGAAGTGATACCTATCTGTTTTGCGCTAAGGTGCTTAAGTACCCGACACTCAATTTCCCATGGACCCTTTCTTTTTGCCTCTGTTCTGGCTGAGGGTTGAACATCAGGCAGGGGATGCTGACATCCTAGACCTGGTGGGGACACAAAGGGGAGAGTCTGGAACTGCGTCACCACTTGCATGAAGGCTGATCAGGAATGCACTTTGCGTACAACTGAACCCTATGGTGTCAAACCAGTGAAATTCCGGAGTTGCTTTATACAACAGTGGGTCAATGTGATGTGCTTAAGAAATGCTTGATGACTCAATGAGTAAAACAGAAAGGCTTGTTAGGCTCTTTGCAAAGTTCGCTGTGGTCGGTACTCGAAGAAAGCACCACCCATGCCAGAGGACTCCACGGGAGGGGAGCATGCTCTGTGTCCGTCCCGTTGATGACAGCCTGGACATGGCCCCAATGTTGTTCAAGATATGAGAAGCTAGTCTGGCAACTCATTATAAAGGTCCTCCCATTGTTAGAACTTAAAACTCTTTCTAACACAGCTTTCTAGTAAAAAAAAAAAATGTAGTATGAAAAAGAAACAGAAGGTGATTAGTGGTGTCACCATGAGCATAAGTAGCTTCCCTGATTAGAACCCAGGTGTCCTGCTAGCAGTTTTCTTAGTTTGGCAATTCCTCCCTGACAAACTGAGAGTGACCTGGGTTCCCAGAGCCTGCAAAACCCTAGAACTTCATCCCAAGCTTGTGGCAGGATCAGGCGTTGGAAATTAGTTTGATCGTTATTCCCTAACATATCATCAAATCCATCTAGGAAATCACTTTCATCCTAGCAGCAGAGATAAAATGATAGTGCACAATCACAGACACTGTATTAAGTGCTTTCCCACCCCACCAGCCCACTAATTCCACACAGATAGACAATACCTTTGCATTACTATTGTCCCAACTTCAATGAGGTGGCAATTGATGCTCAGGAGATTCAGAAACATTCCTAAGGCCATGCAGATGTTTCACACCGTCTTAGATCTGCAAAATCATTTCTGTGTTTGTTGGTCATTTGCCAGATATGCTCACAACAACAGAAGGAGGCAGTCATACTCCTCTGGGCCAAGGTTATGTCTGCTTGTTATTTTGTTTATTCATCGGTCTGTGAAAGAATGAGTTATACGGCAAGCCAGCCGCTGGGTTTCAAATTTTTTCATTTCATATGCATGTCTCCACTTATACATACACTATTGATCATAGAATTGATCTTTTCTCATAGCTTCTAAAGCCAGAAACTATTTCATTAAGCTGCTGTCACTGATTTAAGGAGTGAAAAGTATAATCCGCTACCTTCTCGTTTCACCCACACCTTAAAGCTAGAAGTTGAAAGAGCTTTCTTAAGGAATTTCTTTTGTAACGGTATGCTTCAGTTCCCAACCTGTGCATATTACTCATGTTAAGTTTGCACAAAATAACCTAAAAACCAAATAAAGTGAGTGTCTTCAGTTTGGGATAGGCCAACCAATTCTCTGCCCACATGTTGCAACCACTACTTGAGCTGCAGCAAAGAGGAGTGCTATGATTTATTCCTCTTGTTGTCACAGCTTATTGTGCACCCAGGATTTCCACTCACTAGGCCAGGGAGTTATAGCTGAGAAAACTACTCTTTGAAACTACCCTGCAAGGTAGATGTTATTATCCCTATTTTACAGGTGAGTAAGTAGAGGTTAGGAGAACTTTAAAAGTACCTAGCTAGGGCTGGTGGTGACAGAGAGCAGATGTGAACCCCACTGTACACCCTTGCTTTCGTTACGCCTTGTGGCCTAACTCATTTATAAAGACACAAGGAAATACAGTGCAAATTGCTTACCTAGAATCAACGAGAAGGGCTCAGCCATGTGATCGAGTAGTTCCAGGATAATCTCGTGTGCTCCCAAACATGTGCTCAGGGTTCCTCCTTGTGTGTTTTCTCCTCTATGGAAGGACTAGTCTGCTATCCAGGTCCTAAGCAGCTGATAACACGTGGGCAAGATGTTTTGGATGCGGTGGTAAAAGATACCAGCTGGGCAAATGCTTCTCTTATGAAGCCTTCCCAGAGTTCTTCCATGCAGGTGGGCCTGAGGTGAGCCTTTAACAGAGGGAGTACTGGTCTGCATGTATTGAAAAGAAGAAGCAGGGGGTCTGTGAACTGGCATAGTGGACGGAGGGAAGAGCTCACAGAATTCACATCCATTCCAAGGTTCACAGGAGACTTTTGGGAAAGCATGACGTCCATCCTAAAGAGGAAGAGTACTGACCCTGCCTGCTTGATTGCTTCTGCTCTGTAAGGAACAGGAGAACAAATCTCTGCAATAGATACAAAGTTGGATACAATGAAATTAGAGGCTTGGTTTTAAAAATTCAACTGTAACCGAATGCCCTCTTGGGGGGCTGCTTTACTTTTTACATAGTTGCCAAACAACCACCCTCTCTTGTCCTAAGCTATTGCCCACTAGCTCCCAGCCAAGGAGTCTAGTAAAGCAGCTAACACACCGCCTGTGGCACAGGGAGGTCCCAGACCCGGAAACCCTACCAATCCTGCCATCTGGGCGTCCCCCTCAGACATTCTGACTTAACTGGCCTGGGCACTGGGAATTTAAAAACCTCCCCAACTATTTTTAATGGGGATCCTAGATTGAGAGTGTATGAGCAAGAGGGCAGGCCTGGGGGCCTGGGGCTCCACTTTTAAAATCCTGGGAATTCGCCAAGTAGGACACTCACCCTGCCAGGCCCCCATCAGTGTCTCTTCTCCAACCCCTCCCTCCACTGCCAAGGCTGTGGAATGAGGACGCCAAGCAGGCCCTCAACAAGGCTGCTCTGGGACACGGGGCTTTCTGAGATGGCTAAGCTGGGCAAAAATTCCTTCTCTGGCTGGGTGGGCTGGGAAACAGATTCCAGACGGTGGCCGGTGCTTTACAGGGGAAACAGGGTCCTGAGGAAAACCTTAAATTGTAACTGAAGCGCGTGAGGATAAAAGCGCATCAGCAGGCCAGGGGAGGGGGAACGCAGCGCAGCGAAGGAAGCTGCCTCGCAGCGGGTGAGGCGCAGCTTTTTTTTTTGTTTTTTTTTTCCTGCTTGCAGAGCTGGAGGAGCGCTGCTTCCCCAGGACGACTCTCAGGAAGGGTGTTTGACCCCACAGGGTGGCTGGGGTCCCCCCCATATTGGAAAGCGGGGTTCCAGGAAACCCTTGCCGGGCTGACCCGGCACACAGCGCTGAGGCAGTGAGCTTGTCTTCACAGAGGAGCTGAGGGCCCCACATCACCTACCAGGTCACCCCATTTGCAGGAACCGCCCCCCACGAGGGAGGGCGGCTGCGTGAGGCGGCGACCCTGAGGGCGCTTCGGGCAGGACGAGGCAACTGCGCGGCTCCAGCATCTGCGGCTGCGCGAGCCCACGCGCCCCACCCACGTGACCGACCCATGTGACAGACTCGGCGCACACCCCTGACGTCACACACGTGACGGACCCGGCTGACTGGAGACGCGCGAGGCCTGCCAACCCGCGAGACTGACTGGACAGGACACGGGTGTGCCGAGGCTGTGTCGCCAGAGGGCCGCAGGGACGTCGCCTGCGGCCTGTCAGGAGCCACGCCCGCTGCAGGTGGGGCTGGGGGCGCGGGCCGAGGCTGGAGGCGGGAGTGGGTGGTGAGGCCCGGAGGCGAGGCGGGCGGGGCCTCAGCCTGCCGAGGGGTCTGGCCCAGGGGAGGCTCTTTGGCCTCGGTGAGGGCCCCACAACCCCCCCCCCCCCAGTGCGCTGGGGTTTCTCAGGTGCTTGCCTCCTCCTGAGGCCCAGCCTCCTGCGGGCGACCCTGGTCTCGGAAGGCGCAGCTCCCGTGGGAGGCCGCCTGGTACCGCCGCCCCGCTGAGGAGAAGCGCGGGCCTTGGGTGGAGAGGTCAGGCTGGGGCGACTCGCTGGCCGCCGCCCCTCCCCCACGTCTTGCGCGTGCTGGGTGGGGCGACTCGGAAGGATGAATTCCCCCCACCCTCCCCCGGGCCTTTAGTGGGTGGGCTCCCTTGAGGAAGGCAGGGCAGGCTCGGGCGCGAAGGCCAGGCTTCGTGGGTCCCCTGAGCTCGGGTCGTCCGCCCTGGCGTGGGTGGACAGTGCACCCTCGTGCCCTGGACTCACTGGGTTTGCACGCGCGCCAGTGCCGGACTCAGCGGCCCTACGGCCTGGTCGGACGTGTCCACAGTGAGGGGCGGTGACCCCATGCGGCTCACCCTGAGCCAGCCCACGCCGGCCGCGGGCTCCTCAGGCCTTGGGGGCTCCTGGTCAGCGCCCGGGGACCGCGGAGGCCACAGCGTGCAAAGGGCATAGCAGGGCAGAGCCTGGCTCCTCTTCGGACCCTGTGCTTTCCTGCCATTCTGCAGAGCAGCCTCCAGGGGTGCTGAGCAAGCTGGCCAGAGAGGACTTGGGGTGCTGAGCTGTGGAGTGCGCAAGCACAGGAAGCCATGAGTGGCCGTAGGGTGCGACCAGATCTCCAAGGTTTACTCTGCCGCTGCGGCAGCTCTGGGAGCTGGCTGGACATGTGGTTCTGGGGCCCAGCCTAGACCCACTGTCCCAGAAGCGTGGAGGGGTGGGCTCTGCAGTCAAGCTTGCCGTGTGGACCAGGCCTTGAGCTTCTGTGTGAGAGGGAGGCCTGCCGATGCTGTGCCCTCTGCCTGTGCCGCTGCCTGAGCAGGAGCTGGCCTCTTTGCAGGGCCTCCATGGCCTGGGCAGGACTTGACAGAGGGCAGGAAACTAGGCCTTGGTGATAGGAAGCAGGAGAGGCTGGCGTGGCCCCAGACAGCGGCCCCCTTGTCTGGATGGGACGGGTCCTCCTGTTGTCCCGCACTTCTTAGGGCTTGACTCACATCCCCTGCAGGTGGGGTCAGAGCCCTTCATGGGCCTGTGTGGTCCCCCAGGTGCAGGACCACAGAGGATGCTAAGCCCCTGGGAGGTACAGCAGGACTGAGGGCTGAGGAAGGAGGAGAAGTTGGAGAAACTCCAGGGATGGGGAACCCAGGTGTCATTGCTGTGGTTTGTGGTACCTTTTGGAAACACTGGCAATGGAAAGCCGTTAGCTTTCATTTATTTGTCTTTCAGTGTTGGGGAAAGCTCTATTCACTTTCATGGCTCTGGACCTCAGAAAATAAGCTTTTGACTAGAATGATTATGGGCACTGAGTGTTGGGTGTGTGTTTTTGAGGGGAGGGTGAGTCATAGAAGAGAATCTATTGTGAAAGGAGAGAATTGAAAGATCTATGAAAAGTCCTTTCCCCTCAAAAAACAAATGGGATGAAATGTGGGCAAATAGTGAAAAATTGTGGGCCAAGTTCATGAACTCTATCCTAAATCATCTTAAAAAAAAAAAAAAACTATCAATATTTACCTTACTAAAATGTAAAACTTAGGTCTTCTCCCCCACGGCCTCCTACTCCTTTAAACCTTTACCCTTTCTTTCTCCCTCTTGACCTCAGAAATCTCACTGCAATTATTAGTGACCACTAGTTTATACTTATTTTGCTTTGCCAGATCCTCCACTTTACTCATATAAGTGAACTCACCCAATATTTGTCTTTGTCATTCTGACTTGCTGCTTTGCTGCACACAGCCCCTTCGGGCTTCTTCCACTGTGCTGTAAATGACGGCGTTTTGTCTTTCCTGTGGCTGAATACTGATCCCTAGGGTGGATATCCCTCATCCTCGTCCAGTCCTCCATCAGTGGGGTCTCAAGTGGCATCCATGTCCTAGCTATTTTACGTACTGCTGCAGTAAATGTTGTAGAGAAGATGGTTCGTATTCTTTGGACACCCAAAAGCGGGATTGCTGGATTACATGTTACTTCCATTTTAAGTGTCTAAAAAGTAGGTCCAGACCTCTTTCCATCATGCCTCAGCAGTTTATCTCACCACCAGCAGTACATTCGGGCTTCTCTTTCTCTGAATCCTTTCTAATTCCCTGTCTTGATCGAAACTTAGGAACTGATGTTCCACAGTAGAAAGGGAACCATTGTGGAATGGGGGCAAGGGCTGGCGAAGGGTGGTCGGATGACCTCGATAGTCGGACTGGGAGCAAAGGCTTCTGAAGTCAGAGATAACCAGAGGGGTACTTGTCTCCAGGAAGCAACGCCATCAGCTTGTATTTTACAGTGTTGACTCCCATAGAATTATTAGGAATAGACAATGCTTTCATTACATAAACATGGTGAATGACAAACACTTATTAAATTTATGTACGTCCTGAATCTGTCCTAATATAGGAATGAGGGAACTTATAATTACCAAGAACTTTGAACTACTTAGTAAATATAAATAGAAAATCAGGAGCAAGGAAAAAATGTCTGCACAAATGATTGTTATTATGGCTTCTTGGATTCAGTTTAAGACTTTTCTCAGAGTTGCCAAACTTCCAAAGTAGAAAGAAGAGAAATGTGTAAGGGGAGAAGCATTTAGTTCCTCAGGAGAAATGTCTCTCGGCCTTAAATCATGTGGGAGTTTTTATGAATGGAGCTCTTGGTCATAGCACTACCCACATCAGCATGGGGCAGTGATTGTGGTAATGGATTTCAAAGATTATTTCTTAGGGGTGCTTCTGAGAAGTTGAGGACCAAGCAATAAAACAGGTACCATTAGAGGCAATAAGGTTGGAGTGTGCTGCTTCTTTCTAGGTTATGAGATCCGGGACGTGAGTTAAGTTCCTGGAGTATGAATGGCAGGCATGTCCAGTAGCTCTCCTGTAGCCGATCATTCTCTCCGATTTTGGAGACAAGCCATTATGGAGTGGAGAGAGATTATTTTGGTCTGGAAGGATTTTGAAGCAGATGATTTGTATTCATTTTTGGCACAGAAAAACCTCCCTTTAGGATTGTGGTGAAGACCTGATTCTGAGTATCACACTGTGGGGACATGCTTACGCCATCCTCTGCTTTCCAGGTCCCTGCTCTGCAGGGTGGTATGATCTCAGTGACCAGTTGATTTTGAGAAATCTTGGCACTGACAGTGATTTATGGCATTTGGACCTTTTTCGTGCTGAAGATCAAGGCATCCCCCTGGTTTCTAAAAGGAGTGTAAAGTATAACTAAAGACACCCCTGCAGAGGAGAGATCTGTGTGTGGAGGAAATGAGACAGGTAGGAAGTTCCTGTACGTGGTCAACACACAGTAAGTGCTGATACCATCTTCCATCTCAATAAAGTACTAGCAACCAGACAACATTTGTGTTGTCCTCAAATCTGATTGCTGCGGTAACACTACAGGACAGCTTTATCAAACACGCCAGTGGGACCATATTTTCACCTTCCTTTCTCTGTGGTTGTGGTTCTGTTCCGAGGTAGGGAGGGAAGAAAAGTGAACTTGGTGGTTGGAAAGGTTTCGTGGAAAAGGTAGATAGATGTAGGTAGGAACACACCTGTAGGAAGTATAGTTGGGTTACATAGAGAACACAGGCGGAGAGATGTGTCATGGGACACTTTCTGTCACCCTTTGTGGGTGAAAGAAGATACTGAACTAAAACCCAACATACTGTTTTCAGGAAGTGCGCCGGGGATGCATGAACTGCCAATCTGTGGTGTAAAGTGAAGGGTGGACAGGATGATGGCAACACTTACTGAATCAGAAAATTATGGTGTGTTTCACATTTATTCATTAGACTGAAAGTGATTGCTGTTTTTAGATCCCAGTTCTATAATAGTTCCCCTTTCTCTATACCACACTGTTAAAATGGGTTTATCTTTAATTCTTTGGTTAACATTCATTGTCAACTAATCCAAAATCCCTTCAGTCTTACACATGGAGGGAATGCTTCGAAAGTACAAAGAGGAGAAATTAAAATGTAATTGCTATAAAAGGTAAAATGCCTGTTGTTTTGTCCCTTACTTTTTTTTTTTTGTTTATAGAGGCATTTTTTTTTTTTAATTTGTTTGTTTTGTTTATACATGCACTGGGTACAGTCAGAAGCACGGGAGGGTGAGAGAATTCACCAGAGCCAGAGGGGGAGCAGAGCAGGCAGAAGGACCGAAGTACACTGCTGAGGGGAGCAGCGGGCGGCAGGAGAGGTCTGCGCGCCATGTGGGACCCTCTCCCGGAGGCCGGGGAGCGGCCGGGGATCGAACTGGCGCCGCAGAGGCCGCGGGCAGCTTCACAACCCAGCGCTCAACCGCTGCGCCACCGGGGAGGCCCTTGTCCCTTACTTTTGAAAGCAGAAATATCCTAAAAACAATTTTCTTCTTATCTTTGAATAGCAAATAGAATTCCTTGATATTTAAATTTAAATTGTTTAGGGAATAAATATAATATGAAATCTAGATTATCAGTCACATGGCAACAAAGGTATAATTTTCCTGAAAAATTACATTTTTACCAAGCATATTTTCATGCAAAGCATCTTATTTTTTCCTGAAAGTCATGCTTCTCATAGCAACTAGTAATTTCATTTCAGTATTTTAATCAGTATTTTTCTTTTTTCATTGTCTGCTGATAGTGGTGGGAATCTCAAGCCTGTTGAGCCATGTAGATCTTGAAATCAGTGTTTTTCACAGCAGGGACATCATTTTAATAGGGAATTAAAGTGTTAATTCCATCTATCAGTACTAAAGAAGTATTTCACTATGTGACATCATAACCAATTCAAAGTGAGAATTACAAGGGAAGGAAGATGGGGAAGGGGAAGGAAAGGAAAAGAAAACCAATGGAACAAATCTGACACAAAAAGTCCTTGAGGAAAATATAGCACAACAGGCAAACACCTTCCTTGCCCCCTTGGTGTTACCCTATAGGATGCTTTCAGCAGGTTTATATGTCTATGATTACATAAAGGGATACTTCAAAATGAGTTTTGTCACCATAGAGGGTTCCACTATCATCCTAGGGCACCTTTGCAAAGAGTGCATAAATAAATAAATCATAAAAAAAAGAACTGGGTTACAGGCCAGAGGCACAGGGGGGTGAGAGGACCCACCAGAGATGGAGCGGGGAACAGAACAGGCAGACTGACTGAAATACCCTGCTGAGGGGAGCAGCGGGCAAGACAGGAGAGGTCTGCTGCACGATGTGGGTTGCTCCCTGGCTGGGGATCAAGCTCGTGCTGCAGAGGCTGCGGATGCTTCATAGTGTGGTGCTTAACCCATTGTGCCACCAGGGAGACTCTACTTAATGATTTCTTAGTGGATTGCCCCTTCTAGTTAATTTAGAATTTAACAGTGGCCTATTTCTTCTTTGAACTAGTCATACAATCTTAGGTGACTTGACTTTTCTTGGGCTCTCATTCCTCCTCTTACCAAAAGTATGCTCTATGCATTTACTGGTGTCATTATTAACTCGTGAATACATAAAAATGAAATGAGATCTAACAGAGGTAAGTTGTTCTGAAAGGCAAGGGAATGACTGGTTAATTCCCCAGCACCATAGTCTACGTGAACATGTGGTGATTTGCAGGAATCACTCCTGTTCATCCAAAGTTATGTGAGCAGGTATTTCAGATGACAGTTAGGTATCACCACCCAGGGAGACTGGAGGAATGGTGATATGTTACTCCCTATGATGAGCAAAGATGAGTTTAGGGTGGGTACTTTCAAAGTTTCTTTCTTCCCTATCCAATGTGATCTATCAGGAAAAAAACCTAAAACAATTTTCAGACACTGAAAGTTTTTTCATGGGTTTCTTTTCCTTTTTTTGGTTTAAAAAACTTTGCAAATAATGAATAAATACTAAGACCTGCTAAGTTAATATTTTTGAAAGTGTTAGGGGGAATAATATCCAAATAGGTGTAAAGAAAACATTACAGAAATAAAGGAAAAATGGAAGAAATCTCTTACAAGCCCTGCACTTTTAGAAACACTGACAGTTGAGAAAAAGAAAATCTGGCAAAGTACAAATAGATAAATGCCTTAAAAAAAGTGGTTGTCCAGACTTGATACCTTAAATAACCCTCCCGACTAAAACAAATAAAATGCTGAATAAACTTTTTAAAAAAGTTGTCATAAAAAGTTGTCATAAAAATGAATAGTTTAGAAAAAAATTAAGGGAGAGACCAGGACTCCTACTCAGATAAGACTACTATGAATATACTCATGTATTTTATTGCATTTTTTTTATGTCTGTTGAAAATACTCTAGAAACAGTGTGGGAGTAAGAAGTCTGACTTAAAGCTTTTTGTGTGTCTAGAATTTCCATACTTCTCAAAATCTGAATTTGGTAAAATTATGAATGCCATGGCCCCAGAGATCTGTATTTAATGGATTACCATAACCTGTTCATTTTTAAAGTCCCCCAGTCAGGGTTGGGGAACCTGCTCTAGAGAAACATTTTTTTTGTTTCTGTTGAAAAATTAACTTCTCGTTCAGAACTCTCTCTACCTGCCCTGCTTACCTTTTGTCTTGGCGTGCATATCCATCCTAGCATTGTATCCATTGAAACTCTGCAGGTGACCCTCCCCTCCCCCCCATCATTCCAGTCCCACCACCATCTAGGCTCTTAAACCATATCCCAGAGTGCTTCCCAGACGTTTCATTGGCTGTCTTGTCTTAAAATCCTCATGTGATTGGCTGCCTTATCCCAGCCTCTCCATGCCGCCGTTGGTTGCCTAATCTCAGTCTCCCTGTTAGCAGACATGCAGAGGAAACCCTGCTGCCATCTTTCACATTGCCTCCGCTTCCATCTTCCTTTTCCTCTCTGCAGGTTCTTGTCTGTCTGGTCAGCTAAAATAGCGTTCTCCAGCCTTCCCCTTCTCTTGAGTCTGTTGGCCTAGCCCAGGCTCCCACTCCCAGCGTGGTGATTATTTCCAGCAGACTTGTGACCCTCTGACCCCCACAGTCCTGTCCTTGCCTCCACGTGCATGGCTTTGTGCCATTGCTTCCTGTTGTGTTGGCGTGGCTACGTTCCACACAGATAGCCTGAGCCTTCCACTAAAGGCGCCACATACTGTTTGCTGTTTTTGTTTTCCATGGCACTTGCCTTTAATTGAATTCATTCAGTGTTTCCCAAAGTTGATGTTTTTCACTGATGACATGAGATAAATTTTGGTGATATATGAATCAACTTCAAAACTATTTCGTGATATATTTTAATTAAATGGAACCTAGAACAATACATATGCAGTTCAAATCCACTACTTGCCAAGTTTTTATTGCTTAGGCAAAGACTCAATTTCAATGCTTTTAAAAGTATGAATTTAAAGAAAATATTAAATATGTACTATGGAAAAATTGTGACGGTAGATACATAGATAGCTGATGTCCACAAAGGAAGATTTATGCTATTTTCTTCTGATGGAATATATTGGGGCAGAGTCTACCCATTCCACGAAAGCCTAATTTAACTGCAAGATTCCCCATAAAGTCAGCCATGAGGAATCTGCCAGAGAGTTGTAGGAGTATAAAGAGAGAAACAAAAACTGTTTGTTTTGACTAAGAATGCTGGTAAAGCAGTACTCAGGGTTTTATATATGGGATAGGTGGGAGCTGCAGACATGGGCTGCTCTTTTGCATGATAAAGGAAAAAAGAAAGTGAAGGTCAAGACTAAATGAAATGCCCCAGGTGAACCAGCAGTCTGTCCAGCCAGCCAGCCCAGGGGCTCCCTCCTGAGGCAGTCCAAGAAGGAAACACCAACACAGTCACCCTGCCCTCTGTTCTCCCTTAAAATCACTACTTACTCTTCTGCCAATGGCATGCCACTCCCTGATGGAGACCAGGGAGCAAGAGCAATGGAGTTAGGTAGTGATGGAGACCAGGACTGATGGAGACCTGGGGGCAGGAGTCATGGACACGAGAGGGCAGGAGCCATGGGCACCAGGGAGCAGGGCTAATGAAGGCCAGGGAGCCAGAAGGAAGGAGAACTGGGATTAGGAAGGATGGAGACCAGGAGTAATGGAAGTCAGGGAGCAGGAGTGCTGGAGACCAGGAGTCATGGTGACCAGGGAGCAGGAGTGGTGGGGATCTAGGATGAGGAAGATCTGGGAGCAGGAGAGTCTGGGGTGAGGTGGGTGGGAGGGAGGCACACCGAAGTGCCCTGAACTGTTGTAGCTTGTCTGCATCTTTCCTTACACCTGAAAAACCGGTCTTGGAGCACTTTGGGGAAGAAGCCCAAAGTGGCAATTAATGTCATTATTGGTACTTGTCCACCTTTCTATAAAGAGGCTTTTCCCATGGTTGAAGCATGGGATTGTTTTCTGTCCTCTCACCCTCTAGGATCCCTGCTCTCTCACGTCCCAAGAAGGTACCCGACTGTGTGCTAGTTGGTAATCACGGTGCCTTTGAAACAGGAACTAAGTTTTGACAATTTTCAGTGCTTTCACTAGTTCTCAAGTGAGGGTGTGGGGTGGAACCTGAAGTAGGGGTGAATGTCAGTTTTGCAGTCAATTCTGTGGTGGTGAGTCCTGCTCCCTTTCCTCTTCAGGGACACATCAGCTGAGGGCGGGTGATGGTGCCCTGGTTTCTGTTCATCTTTCAAGAACTCATTTCCACTCAGGTACAAGTGTGCCTCTGCATTTAAAGTTTTACTTTATGGCCTCCCTGGTGGCACAGGGGTTAGCACACAGGGGTTAGCACACAGGGGTTAGTCTTAGCACTATCAAGCTGTTGCCAGCCCCTTCAGCATGAGTTCGATCCCCAGCCAGGGAGCTGACCCACAGGGCACAGCAGACCTCTCCTGTCTTGCCTGCTGTTCCCCTCAGCAGTGGATTTCAGTGGATCCTCCTGTTCTGCTCCCCACTCTGTCTCTGGTGAATCCTCTCACCCCTCACACCCCTCTGCCCTACACTGCAGTTCTTGTATGCATACATAAATAAATCTTTAAAAAAAATAAAGTTTGACTTTAGAGTTGGTTTAGTAGTTAGGCTTAAACCAGCTGCTTACAGTGGCTGGGCCTTGAGGGAGACAGGGACTCGTTTCCTCAGCTCCTAGTTTGAAGACACCAGTGAGTGTTCTGAGGAGTCTAGAGCAGAAAAAAGTGAAAACATGTCCTGGAAGGTGACTGGGCTGGTTGCTTACAAAAGCAGGGACATTGAATAGTAGCCACGTATAGATGGGCTTCTAGAAAATCTGAACCTAGCCGGTTGATGTTTCAGGCAGAGGTCTGAAGATCTGACAGTTATCCCGCTGCCTGGGGAGAGCTGAGCTCCTGCGAAGCTCTCCCTGAGCTCTGTGCGCCGACCTGTTCTGCTTCACGGCTGTGGTATGGATGGTCTCTCATACACACTAGTGGGCGTGGGGCTGGGAGAGAGATGGGAAGAGTTCTGAGAAGTCCTTTTTCTTCCCTTCTCATGGGCACCTTAGGATTTGACAAGGATTTCTGGGTGGCTACTCTGTGTGGGCATCCTTCTGACATGTTAGAATGACACTCTGAGATCATCATTGTCGCTGTTAAGGTTCTCCTGTGTTGTCAGTCCTGGCATCAGATCCTTTATGGTGGATGCTTGTCTTCAGGCACCCGCCCACGCAGGAGCCCTCAGCTGGATGGTTCACACACCCCTGTACACAGGCGCTTGCGGGTTGATGCTGAGATCCCACACGCAGTCCTGTCACATGACTCACAGGTTCATTTCCAGAATAACTACTGCTGTCTGGCGTCCTGGCAGAAAGGAAGAGTCCTGTCCCCCCTGAGTCCTCTCCCCTGTATCATTACCCGGGTTTTTCTTTGTTTTCTTTTTTTTAGTAATTTATTTATATTATGCTTATTGAGGTGGTACTGGCTTACAATGCTATATAGGTTCTCAGATTACTTTTTTTTTGCTATACCTGCCAGCCAGTGTCTAGTCACTGCCCACCCCATCCAGTCAGCCCCTCTACCTGTGCCCTGTCCTCTTTCTCCTCTGGCACCACATTCTGTTGTTTTCTTTCGTATGTCTCGCATTTACAAGGGAAAAAATTTAATGAAAAATGCCTTAGAAGAAAAATAGTATTGTCACAACTCCGGAATTATACTTCCTTTTGAGGTGGTCAGTACTTCCTTAATACAGAAACAGATTCATGTCACACTATCTTTATTCGCTTTATAAAAACAGATAAAAACAGTAGCAGTAACAGAGGGTACCATTTATTGGGCCACCATGGAAGCCTGGGAGGTTGGTGTTTTCTCAACAAATCCATAGTCAGGATCCTTGTTTTGCTGGTAATAAAATTGAGACTCGGAGAGGTTAAACATGCTCCCCAAGGTCACACAGCTAATATACTGACTTCTCATTACACAAATTATACACCATTCCTTACTCCTTATACTGTTAGGTTGTCAGACAAGTCACAATGCATTTTTGTTTCAAAAACAGAAAAAATACATCATGACTTTTCTGACAACCCAGTATATGGATTTTGCAAAAAGTACTCCAATTTTTCTCTTTTTAAAATTGAGGTAACATCGATTTATAATGTTGTTTGTGTTTAGACGGTATAGAATCTCCCTCTTCAGGTGTCGTTACTACACCACACCCATCACCAAAGTACCCACAGTCCATTGTGTTCCCTACTTTGTGTTTGCCTCTCCCCCCCTCCCCTAGTAGCCTCAGTTCTTAGGTCAGATTTCTAGTTTATTAGTTTCTCTCTATGTGACCCTTTGTTTTGTTTCTCTGTACCCCATGTAGAAGTGACACCATCTGCTATTTTTTATCTTCTGACGTATACTTTGCTTAGCATTATCCCCTCCAGTTCCATCCATGTTGTCAAAAATGGTGAAAATTTATCTTTTTTATAGCTGAGTAGTATTCCATCATATATACATACTACATCTTCCTGACTGCTTATTTTTTTGGGGGGGAGGGATACTTAGGTTGTTTCCAGAGCTTGGCTATTGTAAATAGTGCTGCAGTAAACATGGTAGTGCATATTTCCCTTTGGATTAGTGTTTTATAGTCTTTAGGTAGACACCTAGGAGTGAAACCGCTGAGTCATATGGCATATCCATTTTTAGTATTTTGAGAAACCTCCATTCTATTTTCCATAGGGGCTGTGCCAGTCTGCATTCCCACCCACAGCCTCAGAGGGTTCCTTTATCTCCAACCCCTTGCCAACATGTGCTTCTGGTCTTTTAGATATGGGCCATTCTTTTGGGTGTGAGGTAAGTATCACATTGTGGTTTTGATTTGCATTTCCCCGATGATAAGTGATGATGAACATTTTTTCCCCCATGTGTCTATTGGCTCTCTGTGTGTTTTTGGGGAAGTCATATTTAGTTCTTTCATCCACTTTTTACTGGGATAAAAATAGACACACAGACCAATAGAATAGAATTGATACCCCAGAAATAAACTCACACTTACATAGACACTTGGTCAATGACAAAGGAAACAAGAATATACAATGAAGAAAGGACAGAGTCAGAAAAACTGCTCAGGGAGAGGACAAGATCAGAGGGGAACTGGTGGGAAGCTTCAGACCCTGGCCTGGGAGCGAGGGCTTCCTCAGACTGTGCTGTGTGCCTGGGGGTGAACATTGTGTCCCAGAGCTCACAAGAAACTTTTAGTATGGATGGGAATCATGTTCCAGAGCAGAAACAGCACTGGTCTCACCTGGGATTCATTCCCCTGGGGATGGACTCAAGGCCCTCTGTGGAGGTCTCTCTGCAGATTCTGAGTTCCTTTTCCCATGTCAGGGCCTTCAGGTTGGCGTGTACAAAGTGTGGCCACTCTTAGGTAGGTCAACAATTCATTCATTCCAGCATTTTCTGTGAAAACAATAAGCCAGAATCTTTTAGTAAATCCTTCTTAAAGTGTTACAGCTGTGTAGGAGTCTCAATTTCTACATCATTGTGCAGTAGAGACAACGAATGCATGTATATTAATTGTGGCACCTATTCAGTTCATACATTTGTTTTAGAGATGAATCTATTTTTCATATTATGATGAATGAAATGTAATTTGACCTCTTTAAAGCATTTTTTACTTATACACTAATTTGATTATTTCCAATTTTAATTTCCAGGGCCATGGCTTATATGAGGAATGTCCAGTGGGGCACAAAAGCAGTATATTTGGCTTTGTTATTGTTATTTATTGTTGAGACATGCTTCATTAAATAGTCCCTGTCTCATTACTGAAACAACTTAATATAGTTTTGCACAACTAATGGTTTTCATCAGCATTCTTCATTGAATTGTGTCCACCTCAGAAACAGGGTTGGAATTCTGAATGTCTCTTACTAGGGTGGGGAAGCTTATCAGAAGGAAACAGATTTACATCAACCATTAATGGTCACTATAAAGAGTTGCGTGAGGACTAGAAGGATGTACCGTCCAGCTATCCTTTTGTTTAGGAGGTTAAATGTCTACAATGTTCTCAGCTACTGGCCCAGCTGTAAGGAAACACGGTGTTGGCCTGCAGTGGCTAGAATGGGTGTTTCTGTGCAGGGAGGAGAGATGAGGGAGGTACAGCAGCTGTGGGGGGTCAAGCTGAGCTGTGCTATCTCTGGTTCTCAGCTGCCTCATCAGAAAAATGAAAGATGGGATCCTTGTTTTCTCCGATTTTGCTTTGAGTTGTGCTGTCTTACATGGTTGTCCCGTTACCTACTCTCCATCACTAAACATCTCTTGTATGTTAACAGAGGAATGGAGACATGTGGGGTGAACTCACCAAAAGCACTAAGAGAAAGTCTAGGATAATGCAGTGAGAACCCAGCTGGGAGGTAGAAGATGCGGGTTCCAGTGTTAGCTCTGTCAACAAGCTGCTTTGTGACCCTGGGCAAGATCGTCCTCAGCATATTCTGTGCTAAGATTGCCCTTCAAGATGGATGGAGCATCAGAGGGAAGGAGGAGCGCACCCACCCACCTCAGGTCTGCACTCAGAGTGCCTGGGGAACTCGGATATAATGAGTTTGTGGCTTCTTCAGTGCCGGTCTGTGTTGGAAGAAACTTTATTTGGCTTTTTGCATTATAGGACTTTATTGAGGATGGAGAGGTGGGGGATTAGCACATCCACCCCAGAAATCCTCTGCATTGGGTCTAACCAAGTAAGCGCCAGACCCAGAGAGATCAGGGCTGAGTGGTGGACGATGAGGGCTGGGCTTTGGGCATGCAGCTCGGATGTTCCTTTAGTAGTGGGAATTTCGGTGGTTTCCGACTGTTTTCCCCTAAGCCTGTGCTTTGGAATGATGCTCTGGCATTTTGCAAAAAAGAAATAATCAGACTCACATCACCTTGGCTGTCATAAAGGTGGATGGTGCTCCAGGAGGAGTTTTAGGGCCTGACCCAGGGGGATTTACCCCGTGGCCCTGAGGATGGCAAGGAAGAGTAGTGCAGTGGTGGGGGATGAGGTCTGGTACATTTGTGGGTCTGGTTGTAAAGCCCCATAGAGGTTTTTGTTAGTCTACCCTTCTTGGGCCTGAACTGCCCTCTGCCCTGGAGAGAGCTCTCCTCCCTTCTTTGTAGTGTGGACAAGAGCAGAGGGCTGAGACCACCGGTATAGTCACTTCTAGTGACTCCCCAGTCTCCCTCGTCATCTGTGTCTCTCCTCCTGTATTTCTGTGTGTGTGTGTGTGTGTGTATACATACATATGTAATTATTTTTTATTGAGGTAACATTGGTTTACAACATCATGTATGATTTGGGGATACAGATTCATACCTCTTCAGATGTATGTTAGGATACCACACCTGCCACCAAAGCCCCAGTAATTAGTGGGGTATGTGGGGAAGGTGGAGGATACTTGCTTTAGAAGTGGTTTCAGGTCTCCCCTGGTGGCGCAGCAGTTGAGCACTGGGCTGCGCAGCCTCTGCAGTGCCGGTTCAATCCCTGGCCGCTGGCGAGGGTCCCACAAGGCGCGCAGACCTCTCCTGCCGCCTGCTGCTCCCCTCAGCAGTGTGTTTCGTCAGGTCTGCCTGTTCTGTTCCCCGCTCTGGCTCTGGTGAATTCTCTCACCCTCCCACGCTTCTGACTGTACCCAGGGCTTGTATAAATAAATAAATAAATAAATAAATAAATAAATAAATAAATAAATCTTTTTAAAAAAAACAACAAAGTGGCTTCTTGGAAATATAAGAGAGGGCACTGACAGTTTTTCCTAACCTGATTATTTATTTTTTTCACTAGTGGTAGCAGATATTTATTAGAAATAATTTTTCTTATTAATTCTAATGTTTAATCTAGACAAGACAAAACTTGTGTTTATAAATAATTGTATGTGATTTATCATGAAACCTTTTTTCCTCTATTTTCATTCTTGATGTAGGGCAAACACATGGATTCTTATCTGAGAGTTCCACATAAGCATTTGGGTCTTCTTCCAAAAGGTCTTGGGGAAAATGACTTACTGTAAGACATCCTCAAGCAGGTCGGGATTATTCAGAGGTCTCCAGGGCACACTGAGATCTGTTTGTCTGCGGGCACTGAGCTAATGCATTGCTAAATGCCTTTGCCCTGGCTTCTCCTTTACCAAAGCCTGGGACTGTCATGCCTGGTTTTACGTCTGATCATGCTAGATTGCTCACCTACCTGTAGCAGAAACCCTGGGCATTCTGGTGCTGGTGGAAATACCTACACCTTGAGGGGGAGGGGACATCAATGTGGTGCAGCCTAGTAAAGGAGCAGCTCCCTTCCTCCTCAGAGATGCTTTGCCTGTCTGTGAGTACACCTCAGGGACAGTCTCTACTTTCCTTCTCCTGTGTATCAAACAGTGGGAGTAGATTTGTGTCAGAGTTGGTCAAAAGAGGTGTTTGTGACCAGAAAAGAATGAAACAGAAGGGTATCTAGAAATGTAAAGACTAGAAATGAGAAAACTGAGTAAAAGAATGAAACTGGGATTTGTGATAGCAGAGCAGTCTGCCAGTTCAAGTACTAAATCTGTGGCTATTGCTTTTTGAGAACACTAAAAACACACAAGTGGCCTTGTATCGCGTCAGGGGAATGCACAGGAGAACCATAAAGTCAGGCACTGTTCCAGGGGCTGGGAATGGAGAGGGGAGCAAAGAAGGCCCAGCCCTGATTTGTTGCTGTCTGGAGCCAGGCTGATTGGCTGAGGTTCTGGTTCATCGTGTTGTCTTGGAAAATTGTTTAAAAGACTATGCCCAGTTTTATCACCTATAAAATCTGGTTAAAAATGGTGCTTCCTGTTGGGTGTGGTGTGGTGAAGTTGGTGCAGCCAGAGAGGGAGAGTTGGAAGGAAGAAGTTTATTATACTGACAGGTCCCAGAGTGAGGTCCCCAGATACCAGCCAGGGCCCTTGGGCAAGTGCCAGTGTTGGGGGAAAGGATGTCCTGAACAAACTCCACAAATAGGTTTAATGGCCCCCCACCCCCACCCCAGGCCAGAGATCCAAGATACCAAGGACGAGAAATCCCATCATGTCATCATCCCCAAAGGGAGGGTGCTAGGAACTGAAGGTGGAGTTAAGCAGCCAGGTTTTGTGTGTAACCGGACACGTGGGCCTTGGGGGTCCTTGGTTGTTTCACTGGCTTTCAGTGAGCTTTTGGGGTCTCAGCTCAGCGGAACTGTAGGATACATTCACCAATTTCTCTCTCTTTCTCCCTAGTTGATTCCTTTCCTCATCTCCCCTTTTTGTAAATAAACCCTTTATTAACCTTTTTGTGTGTGCCTGCAGTTGAGTTTCATTGTGAGCCCCTTTTAAGCACAAGGTGAGGATCCACAGTCAGTGGGTCCATTTCAAATTGGGGTTGCCCTATAACACCAGGTCTTGGTACGATGCCAGAAGAGAGGATGGAGAGTCTAGGGTAGACCTACCTTCGGGTCCCCTGGGGAAGGCAAGACCGGGCAGGGCAAACACTTAAGATGGGCCCATTTGAATCAGTCCCGTGGCTTCTTGTTGCCTGGCACCTGGCCTTGGGGCAAGCGAGCCCTCACCCACCAAGCCAGTATTTCTCCTGCCCTCACTTGCCCCAAGGCTGGGTGGGTGGTTGACTCTGGGTGGGTTGGTTCATATATGAAGATGTTTACCTGGCCTTTTGTTATCTCTAAGACTTGACTTGGCCTGGAAGGGGCCTCTCTTCCGAGGGTCTGTGAGGGCACCAAAGCCCAGAGCATCAGAAATGCAGAAAATAAGAAAATACGGTAAATGCAATCAGTCCTGTGCTCAATGGTTGCCAAATAGACACAAACAGATGCTAAGAAAACACAGAACACCTACCTTAGGGCGAGGTTTAACAGTCTGAGATGTGTGTGGTGTGCCCACCTACACTGGTCTTGTGTGCCCTTGTAAACTGTGGAGTCCAGGCCTGGCAAAGGAAGTTACACAGCTGTCTTGGCTGGAAGTAGACAGAACCCAGAACAGGTAAGGCCTGGAGAGTGTGGGAAGCACCGGGGAGTTTCAAACACTGGTCCATGGTGAATGGCATGTTGGGAATGAACTCAATAAATTAGCTTAAACAATGTGTATATGAGCGTGACTTTCAAGCTGCTAATTAATTCAATAAAATGTAGGTCAAACTTGTATAGAATGTCAAATGGACTAAAAGTTATTTACAAAATCTTAAGCATTTTCCTTGGTTTGGGTGGCATTTTGTTGATCTCCATTAAGAACAAAAGCAGTATATAAAAGGAAATATGCTCATAAGAGATGTTTCTTTTACATAAAGATGAGCTAAGCTGATACATGTCTGAGACAGCACAGGTGGCACTGTGGGCGACATAACCTTTAGGATGCTGTGGGTGTGTGGCCAGGAGGGACAGGGTTTCTGTGTCTGCCGTCGTGCCTTAATGTGAGTTCACAGGTGGGAGTGTTGGGCGAGGATCTACACGACCGGGGTGTTGATCTATCTTTGCCACTTTCTAGCTGTCACTTTCAGCCACTCCCAGCTGTACAAGGGAATGACCATGATTTCATTGTCTGTTCATTAACAGTGACTGAACGATGGTAGTGGGTTTCAGTAAGACGTTGTTTTGGAAGCATTTCCAGGGAGGTGCTTTTACTGTTCTCTCTTCCTTGTCCAGTTGTCATCTTTGTCCCACACATTCCTGTGTTTTGGTAGCTTTGCAAGAAGGGGCCTAGTTTACTCCTGCCACCAACGGGTCTCAGTTCTCAGGTCCTTTCACTGTGGATGGAAAGGGCGTGAGTTCAGGCTTTGCTTTCTCTCTGATTTTACTCCTCTAAGTTTGTTTTTTTCACTAAGATGAGGATAGTAACATCAGCCTCCTGGGTTGTCATATAAGTAACAGAAATTACACATGTAGAATATTTAGCTGAGTACCTGACATATAATCAGTTAATAAATTATTGCTGTTATTAATCTCATTTCATGAACCCATAAAGTATATGCGCTTTGGGAATCAGATGCAAATGGACTTATGTCTCATTCATGGGTCAGTGACAAAAAAGCAGGAATTAAATGTTATTAAGACAGTATTGGTGGGCTTCCCCTGGTGGTGCAGCGTTTGAGTGCTGGACTGTGAAGCTGCCCGCAGCCTCTGCAGTGCCGGTTCGATTCCCGGCCACTGGCGAGGATCCCACATGGCGCACAGACCTCTCCTGCCACCCGCTGCTCCCCTCAGCAGTGTACTTTGGTCCTCTGCCTGTTCTGCTCCCCGCTCTGGCTCTGGTGAATTCTCTCACCCTCCCGCACTTCTGACTATACCCAGTGCTTGTATAAATAACTAAATAAATCTTAAAAAAAAAAAAGACAGTATTGGTCAAAAGACTATTATGAAAAGACAAATGGATCCTCTGTATCTTTCAGCAAGGCTCTACCATGGCTCAGGCATTACTTTGAGAACATAAAATATTCTAATAAAAACCAATTGACTCTTTGTAATTAAAAAAAAATTGAGTCCTAGTATTTCTTGATTAGTAATGAACATTTACTGTTAATTTGGCAACTTAAAGTAATGTTAATAACAATAAGGAAACTATTATTTAATGTGGGTGGAAATTACTTAACAAGAAATACTCTGTTGACTGTTAAGTTAGATAAATAACAAGCACCTACTGTTTACTGGGACCAGAGTAGGTGTCTCAGGAGATATAACTGATAAAGAACCAATTATTTACCACAGGAAAATGTAAAACAACTAGACCAACTGGCCTGGCACTTAGTAGGGGCTCAAAAATGTTGATGTCTCCTTTCTTAAGGAATTTTAAGTGGCATAGAGGACTAAGACAGAGGGGAAATAAAATTTAGTGCAACAATGGGTTAAAAAAAAAACAAAACCATATCACTTCAGTGAAAGTTGTAGAAATCTCATTGGTTGGCTATCAAAGAAAACTGGGAGAGGCGGGACGGGACGGTTCCTGGGCCACAGAAGTGGAAGGTAATGCTTGGTGATCAGCACAGGCTGGAGGCCACACAGCTGGACACATGTCCCAGAGCATTGCAGATCATATCATGTTTCTATAAAAAGAAATTGCTGGATGCTCAGCTGACAGATCATCAACCATAAAAATATAGTTTAATGGGTTTCAATCATTGTTTAAACACAAAGTCACAGAGCCAAGTTTATGTACATTGTTAATCATTTGTTTTGAACCTGATATAAAAAAAAGTTACAGAAAGCATCAGAGGAGATGTTTTTCTTTTTCTGGTTTTTAAATGTCAGCGTCTGATTTTTGAGAATCAATTAAAAAAGAGTGGTTTCTTGGAGCAATGCTCTGAAGGGATGTGGATGCTCCCATGAGAAATGAAATGGTCAGAAGAAGCATTCTGAAAAGAGCCAGGGCTTTATAAACTTACTGCATTGCTTGCTTTTGCTTATATTCAAATTCTAGAAGAGAAGAGGTCTTACTTCAGAGGATTCACATATATGTGTTTGTGTAGGATGTGTGTGTTTACATGCGTTTTAAACTAGCAGTCACCTTTTACATTCTATTTTTTTTCTATCCAAAGGGCAGATTTATTATATAAAAAGAGAAGGGGAAAGGGAAGAAAAGGATGCTTGCATAGACACAAGGAGGACAGAAAGAGTTGCTCCCAAAAGGGGCGGGTTTGTTAGGAAGAGGAGAAAGAAAAAGAAGCACCTGCATAGTCATAAGTGGGCAGCAGAGCTGTGTTTGGAAGTAGTAGTTTTAAGGAAGAGACACCTGCATAGACACAGGCGGGTGGGAGAGCTGCTACCTTTTGCATCTGAAAGTATGCCAAATAATCCAGTTGCTTACTGAACGATTTTACATCAACTAATCTTCTTTGAAAATATTCTAAAATGATATATCTTGCAGACTTAGGAAACTTTTAAGAAAATAAGGGTATTCACTAAGGTAAATGGTTAAAAATAAATAAAATTAGTAGGTATCTGATGTACCACATTCCTATAAGAAAGTATAAAGGGAAAACAGGTCATTTACATTTACAACCAAATGGCATCTAATTTATAGAATAGACTTAACAAGAAATGTGCAGGAACTGGATGAATAAAATTATAATATTCTACATAATGGTATGACGAGGAATTGACACTATCACTTGAGATTTGAATAGAGAGACATACCTTAGGAAAAGTTGGTATAAGTTTTTAAAGAAGTCAGTTTAGCTTAAATTTACTCTATACAGTTTATTATCAATCAAAATCCCTATTCATTGTGGAGAGGGTGGTAAAGAATTTGACCAAATGATTCTGATTTCACTTTGAAGAATAAACATGCAAGTAGAGCTGGGAGAGTTTTGAAAAACAAAATACTAAGAAGGTACAAACCTAACCACATGTGAAAATGTTTAAGTGTACCGTGAAATGGCCTGAAATTAAAACAATGTGGTATTGACTGAGAAAGACATGGTTAAGAAACATATTAAAGCGTTTCGACCTCAGACCCATCAGCGTTGGAGGAAGTTAGAATCTCGAATCAGCGAGGAAAGCAGTCATTCACGAGGAGATGTGTGTCTGGCACAAAATGTCATCTCTGGTGCTCCTCATGTCATCTACACTTACACTTGAAGT
The DNA here is from genome assembly GCF_964194135.1 of Talpa europaea. Classification (NCBI taxonomy): domain Eukaryota; kingdom Metazoa; phylum Chordata; class Mammalia; order Eulipotyphla; family Talpidae; genus Talpa; species Talpa europaea. Next base: position 2,578,760 of record NC_140080.1, on the reverse strand, counting down.
AACAGAAGAAAATATGGGCAGATTTTAAAAATAAACTGGGGTGGAGAGGGACTTTGTAAGTATAACATAAACATCAGAAACAATAAAAAACAAGATTGATAAATTTAACTATAAAAAGAATCTCTGCATGGATTTAAACACTCTGAGACTGAAACACAAATAGTTGGAAAAAACATTTCTACAAACATGACATAGGCCTACTATCCTTAGTATATATATTAAAAAAAAAAAAAAAGAAAACAAACCACGCTCTTTAAAATCCATAGGAAAATGGGCAAAATACAAAAATAATAGCAGAAATATTTGGATTGTTTTAGAAAACTAGTGGGAGACCAGGGTCAGGACGGGGTGCCACTGACATTAACCTTAAAGAGAGAAAAGCTTCGAAGAGAACTTTCTGCATTGCATGCAGTATATGCAAATCCTCATTTTAGATACTGAATGAAGTTTTAATCTTTATGAAAGAGCTTTTAAAATGAAATGTAAGAAAACAAAATAAAAGGAGCAACACCTGGGAAGTGCAGAGGGCACCAGCTTCAGGCATGGTTGCGCTCAGGGGCTCAGACTGCATCTTCAGGACTCAGGTCTCCATCCTTGGCTGGTTCTGCTTCCCTCTGCATGGGGCCTTTCCCCGCATTGTCTGAGTGTGGTGGACTCTGTTGGTTCAAGTTTTCATTCTACAAAACTAAGCAGCCCCCCTAAAGCGAACTCTTCTCCAGGGATCAGTTGATTATCACTATATTAATTCAAATCATGTGATTCATTACTAGGGTTAAGGACAAGGATGATGTTAACTGATCAGGTCTGAATTACAGGTCCACCCATGAAGGCTGGATGAGACCATCCAGACCATGTGGTCAGAAAATAAGGAGAGAGGGCTCCAGGAGAGAGAAGGAAAAGATGTGGGCACTTGCAAAATGAAGCTATTTGTGTTGAGATCATTGTAGATTCATATGCTGTTGTAAAGAAAGTTAGGTAGAGACTCCTTGCTTGATTTTCCGATGGTCTTATCTTGTGAAACCATAGTACAACATTACACCAGGATGCTGACTTTCAAAATAGTAAAAATAGACACGTCCATTGAAAGACTATCTCATATTGCCCTTGACAGCCACAGCCACAGCCACTTCCCCTCCCTCCTTCCCTTGTCTGAGCCTTGGCAACATCTAACCTGTTCTTCATTTCTATAACTTGATCATTCGAGAATATGTAAATGGAAGCATGGGGGAGTGAGGAGGATGGCTGAGGGAGGCAGATGGATTATAGGCATGATTGGTTTTCGTGGAGGCTAAAATAAAAAATTCCTAAGTTAAAAAAAAATCAGTATCAAAATTTACTCGTAAAAACCTGGAGTCTGTGTGTAAAATGTTGTTGTGATCACTTATCCTTTGTGACCTTTAAAAAAAAATAAGTGGAAGCATATGGTTTGTAACTTTCTCAGTTGACTTTTTTTCACTCAGTGTAATTCTCCGGAAATTTCTCTGGGCTCTTGCATGTATCAATAGTCTCCACCCCCCCCCCCCCGCCCCAACATGCCCTGGTAAGTGTCTGCTGAAGTTCGACTCATTGTTCGCCTCTTGGATGGTGTCTGGGTTGTCTCCAGTACGGGGCTGTTACACATAGTATCTCTTGGAACATTCTGTGTGAACTCAAGTTTTTATTTCCCTGGGATAATTGACCAGCAATAAAATGAAGGCAATTTCAAATTAAGACCAGCCTAAAGAATGCCACACTTTTTTCAAGGGGATTCCTCTTCAGCTGAAGGCCTGATTATAAAAACCGAGTTAAGGAATGAAGACTGTTTAGTATCCTGTCAGAAGCAGGGTGGATGGGCAAACAGGAGACAAGACAATGGGAGTCACAGGTTGATAAGCTGAGTCCATTTCAAGCCAATATGCATGACACATAAAGACACGGTAAATGCGGTCTTTTGTCTGTGCCCTTTAGAGTTAGTCACATGTATGTTAGAGAATTCGTTTTCTTCAGTAGCTATGTGCTCCCTCTAAATGCATTAGTTTCCAAGTGATTGAAACAAAATCTCCCAGGAATGCTTCTAAGTGGAAGTGTGACTTAAGCTTTTCTTCTTCTTTTTTAATCTTTTGTGCCCTACTTTGGCTTCCCCATGGGAAGGAATGATGCCTGTTTTTTGGAGTTACACTCCGATAAGTGTTACTAAGATGTGATTTATGAGAGTAAATGCGTAACTCTAGGCACTTGTACTTGAATCACACCAACAGAGAATTATAAAACACGTGTGTATTGGAGCCCGACACCTCCTAGGGTGCCCTTGCTAAGCGGACTGACAAACTGTATGTGATATGCACCTACTGCTAGAAAACACTTTTATTATAGCGTCTTACACACTTCAAAAGAGAGTAGAGAGTTGTAACAACATCAGAGAACCCAAGTGACGCCTGCAGCAGTATTATTATAATACAGTATTCACTGCATGCCAGCCAGGAGCTCGACTTTCTGTGAAGCACAGCAGGGGAGCTGGTCCCTGTCTTCTAGATGAGCACCCTGTCTACAGAGCCAGGACTGAGACCTTTGGCTTCCTTATAAAAACAAAGCAGCAGAGGTTGCTGTTTAGAATGGATAGAATGATTCTCATTAAATGAAAACTCAACATGTAAGTGGACGGTAGCACCACCAGGCCTTGCAAGTGGTCAGTGATTACTTTTCGATTCACTGAGTCCTGGACCCTTTAGTTTAACTTAAAAGCTCATGAAGTTTATCCTACTTATTAAACTCTTGCCATATGCAAACCTCAGTGGAGGCAAGGTGGAAAGGTACACATAGGCTGCAAGTAACAGAAAAGATGACTCTCGGTGGCTGAAATAAAGAGGGACATTTTTTTCTACATAGAAGCCAGAGTGAGGCGATCACTGGCTTTGTTTCCGTTGCTTACCATGCTGGCCAGGACTGAGGCTCCCTCCAGCTTCCATTCTGTCAGTCTCCTTTGCTGGCTACTTCCTCTTCTGCTTGAAGCCCCGCATGGCTGCCTCCACGCCAGGCATCATATCCATGCAGGAAGAAGAGGGAGGAGGAGGTCCCATCACATCTGTCCACCTTATCAGGGAGCAGGGTAACTCCCAGTTGCAAAGGAGGGTGGGGGAATGACTGGCAGAGGGAAAGGACACGAACATTGTTGTCTTGGAATGTCACAGTGCACCCCTGGAGAGCGCACTTGCAGACTGGAGGTAGTGGGGGGGGGCACATGGTCTTCAATGGAGTGGGGGGAAGGAGGAGGAGGAGCAGAGCAGGTGGTGGAAAATGAAGTTGGTTGCAAGATCGTGGAGGTTTTCTAAGGCAGGCTTCGGGGTTTAGGCTTTATCGGCAAAGACGTAGTACTTATGACTCCAGTGAATTCAGTGGGTACTTGATTGCCATATACCATGGAATACTTTCAGGTTTTAGGTTGAATTGCAATGATGGAAATTTTCCTGGTATTCCTTTTATGTCCTAGAACAATTTACTTTCCCAACAGGTCTCACATTGGAGGACTCTCGCAACCTATTTGGCAAAATAATCAGGAAAAAGTAAGAAAAATGGTACTTCCTTTTCATCCCTCTTGACAGCTAGATCTATTCTGGAATAGCCTATATGGCTTCAGTATTTTATGAGGATTTGAGGAAGAGGAATGCCAGTGTCCCCTGCAACCTGGCAATGCCAGCAGGCTTCCCTTGCAATCCATGAGCTGCCTTTTCTTCAGAGGGTATGCAAATACTCAGCCAGCACCAGCAGTTGGTGTGTAAATATGACATGAACATAGCAGTGGAGGTCTCTGGAATGTCATCCATGTGCCCAGAATGCATCTGACTGTGTCACCACCTTATGCCTAAAGTGTTCATTTAATCAACTCTCAAAATTACCATTTAACCACTTAACATTTAAATTTAACTTACCATTAGAATCCCAATACTCTTTGACCTAGTAATATGGCAGATACTGGGAGGTCTAAAATACCACAACTTACAATGTCTTGGAAGAAGATTTCTTGTAAGGAAAATGTCACAAAGAGAATCTCTGGAGAATTTAACCAATTTCCTACTTAGTGAGTGAGTGTGTATGTGTGTGTGCGTGCACATGCATGTGCTCCATGTATGAAGTAGGGGTTCCATGTTTGGAGGTGAGGTCGCTTCTATTTTAGTATCATTTGGTGCTAATTTTTAATGATTTTGTAAGTTAACTAAGGCCTTGACCTTTTGGACATTTTTTTCCTTTTGAAAAAATAGTTGATTTTAATGATGTTGTAATGAGCTTTAGGTTTATGTAAGAAACGTGCCCACAATTGGCATTTTAAAAAAATATGTCTTGGGCCTCCCCAGTGGCGCAGCGGTTGAGCGCTGGGTTGCGAAGCTGCCTGAGGCCTCTGCGGCGCCAGTTCGATCCCCGGCTGTTCCCCGGCCACCGGAGGAGGGTCCCACATGGCGCGCAGACCTCTCCTGCCGCCCGCTGCTCCCCTCAGCAGTGTACTTCGGTCCTTCTGCCTGCTCTGCTCCCCCCTCTGGCTCTGGTGAATTCTCTCACCCTCCCGCGCTTCTGACTGTACCCAGTGCTTGTATAAACAAAAACAAACAAACAAACAAATAAATAAAACATGCCTCTATAAAAAAAAAAAAGAATGTTTAAAAAAAATAAAAAAATATGTCTTTATTGAAGTAATCGTGACTTATAGAATTATGTAGATTTCAGGTATACAACATTATAATTTGCTGTCATTTTTTACATGCTAAGATCCATAGCAGGCAGTTTCCTTAGGTATAAGTGAAAGGATACAGGGATCTGCAAAGAGAGGTTGAGAGACATATTCAGGGGAGAGAGGATTACAGCTTAACCGTTTCTATTTTACCATCTTCTTTTTCTGCGGGAAAATATGAAAACGTGGTGATTCATTAGGTCTTGTTAACCAGGAAGTATAGAGTCCCTGTGGCTATTTCATATCTAGAAGCAAAATTATATAACTTGCTGAGACAGATTTAATCAGCAGGACCCAGGGCTTGAGGCAATGACAGATAAACAAAGAGAAGTATTGGTGACATGGTAATTCAGAACATTTGGTGATTTGAAACTGATCTTCAGTGGCCTTCTAAGACAGTTTTCATCAGGATTCCTGTTTCGTCATCCTCACCTAGATTATGTGGCAGTTGATGGGGTGCAGTTCTGCTACATCCTCTGGGAACTGGCAGCTTTACTAGTTGGGGCCTGAGAAAGGCAGGAAAGGTTCAACATGCAGTTTTGGCTCAAGCACACAAGGCTTGAGAGCTAGACATTGTAGCCCCAGATGAGCTCTGTGGTCACCTCAAAGCCTCTGCATGCCTAAATTAATGAATAATTTTGCTTCTTACATTGAGAATTTTCTCTGTTTTGTGTGTGTGTGTGTGTGTGTGTGTGTAGTTTTGTTTCTAAGGTAAAGCAGATCGCTCAGTGCAATTTTCAGTGGCTTTTTTGAAACTTTTCAGTGGATTATTTACAAGGCACCAATGTGCATTGATGATGCTGTAGCCGAACTGTTTGAGACCCACACAGAGAAGTTGCAGGTCTTTCTTCTGTCTTACAGAGCAGGATCCAGGTGGATGGATGGTTCCTTTCTCCCTCTGCCCTTCTTCCCTTCCTAGATAGCTTGCATATTTTCTGTGGGTAAACACTTTTAAGAACTGTTTAACCACCCTTCTCACCCCCCCACCCCTGAATTACAGAGTATTTGACAAAAGAGACAAATGTACACTGAGAAGTCACAGATGGAGCATTAGAAATAACAGCCAGGCCTTCCCCCTTGGGGCTCATGTGCTTTCCATTGCTTCTTTCTTTTAGGCACAAGGTGACCAAGTAAAACAATACAGCATTGTTTTATAGACACATGCAGTTTCAGAAAGTACTCACCTGAATTGCAGTGTGTAATCTAGGCTATTGAGATTATTTTGTGCATGAAAGAACATTTCATGTGCTCTTTATCTTGTGACTGGTTTTATTGGGTCTACCCGGAGAGTAGCCTCACCTGATGATCCATCCTGCTGAAATAATACCAACAAATTCCTAGCTATGTGAAGTAAGCCACCTCTGTTTTGAAGAACACTGGATTGTTTATGAAGGGTGTTGGCCCAGTAGAATTATATAACGTACAATAGCAAGATTTTTCAAATCGCCTTTGTATTCAAGTAGGTGAACCTTGGAAAGGATCACTGCTTATCCTGTGGGGAAGGAGTTGGGAGGGCCTTCTTAGCCGTGATGATAGTGTTACGGAGGCATTTTGCTCTCTGGAGTCTCTGGATGGCTTACAAGAAGGAAAAACACCTTACCTATTGACAGAAGTGAATCTTATATTAAGATCTCAAAACAAGCTAGAGAGAACTGATAAGCCTTACACCTGGAAAAATGAATGTGACCTGTGCATTCAGGGTAAAATTAACACCAGTTAGGGGGTACTCTAATTGTTTGACATGACATGTTCTAACTCAGGCTTTAGGCTTGTCCGCCTTCAGATCCATAGCAAAGTCATACAGAAACGAGCCCATTTATTTGAGAAGACTGGCCAGAACACTGGTGCATGCCGTCTCCATCATCTCTACATCTAATTTAGCAGGCCTGACACAATGTTTGTTTCTTGTGGTGGTATTAACATTGGGAGTTCTGCCAGTTATCTAGAAGCTACGCCTTCTGTAGCTTCTAGAGCCCATAGAAAACTCTTCAACCTGAGGGGAGTCCTTAGAAGCGAGATCCAAAAAACCAAGCCGCAGTCAACCTTCCTCACTCTAGATGATTATCTGCCTGGTGATGGGCTTGAGGAGCTGGTTGGAAAGGCTGTGTGTGTGTGCAGGCACTTTGTGGCTGACACAGGTAACATCTTGTTTGTTGGACTCGTTGAATCTCCTTATAGAAAGCAGCCACATCCTGTTTATCAGGTTTCTTTGAAAGCCTTTTTCCCCTCAGTGCTTCCCTAAGTGTACTCACCATCACTTTCCTGTGTGCCAACCTGCCATCTTTCTTGAGCCCAGCAAACAAGGCAGCTTCCTTTCAAATGTAATCCAACCCCTTGCAGGCAAATATTTTTGCCATCATTTATGTAGGTAATTACAGGCATTCCTGCTATAATTTATAAAATTATAGGATGTTTAATTTTTCTAAGGTGTGGTTTCTATCACAGAAAGTTGTCTGACTAGTTTGAATGCTCTGCTTTCAAATCTGTTTTAATACAAGATTTTTTTTTTATTTTAAATTGTGGCTCTTTTGTGTTCCACTGTCATGATGGGGTAGTTGGGGGATGACATAGAAGAGTTTAAACCTGAAAAAGGAATGAGGTTCTTCACACCATTCTGGTTTTAGTTTAGCTGAAGAATTTTGTTTTTTAATTTCTAAAACACATCATCATCATCATCATCATCATCATCATCACTGTTTGCCAGTGGAATCCAGCAATTGACTAGCAGTTTACCATGGATTTTAAAATTATCTACATGTGGGTAAGTTATGGAAGCAACCTAAGCACTGTATAACAGATGAGTAAAGAGATTGTGGTTTATGTAGAGAAAGGAATAGTACTCAACTATTAAAAAAAAAAGATTAAATCCTGCCATTTGCAACAACATGGATGGACCTGGAGGAAAATAAATCAGAAGGAGAAAGATGAATACCAGATGGTTTCACTCATATGTGGAAAATAAAGAAACAAAACAAAGGAACAGACCAAACTAAATCAAAAGAAACCCTTGGAATCTAACTGCAGAATTGAGGCTGCCGGAGGGTTAAGGGAAGGGTGAGGGACAAAGGCAGGGAGGGCTCCCAGTGTACTAAGATGGAGCCTTTTTGGCGTGTTGGTGGTGGGCATGGTGCGACAGCATACACATGATGTCCCGACCCGCGGGATTCGTTGGCACGAAAAGAGAAGGGCTGAGGATTGAAATGAGGGGCTTGAGACAACTTGACGCTAGCGTTTACTTCTTTATTTTTCCTTTTCCTTTCTTTTACTTTTCCCTGTCTTTCTACCTTCCCTGACCTTCTCTCTGCTCCTCTCGCAATAACCTCTCTCGCAATAACCTCCTGACCTTCTCGTGGTTCTCCTCTTATATCCTGGTAGCTCCTCCCATCGTACCTCCCAGTCTCATTTGATTAATAGGAAACACCTGTGGTTTCTCAGCAGGCGAAACGGTAAAGCGAAAACTAATTAATGGCACGTGTGTTGCGCAACATGGCGCATGCTCCAGGCGGCTCCGGACATCTCCCCCTTTTTTCTTTTAAATGAGACACCTGGCCTGTCTTAGGTTGGCATATTCTGTGACCAGCCTTACCCGTCATCGCTAATCCGGCGCACTTGGTCCGGACCGCTGTCTTAGGTTGGTCTGGACGGCTACACTCTTACCCGTCTTTGGCTCTCAGGTTCTCTAGGGCTAAGTTGACCCATCCGGATGCCACTGGGGAGTCCTGGTCAAGTACCATGGAGCCAAGTACTTGCCTGACCGCAATAGCACCTTTTTTGTTTCGCTTCCGTAGCCGACGGAGAAACCATATGCCGAATGCACAAACCTCAACTCTGGGAGGAGTCCTCTAAACCAGGCAATGAGACCCTTACTCGAAACAGGGTAACCCGAGTGTTGTTAACAGTTATGAGCTGTCTCGCCAATTGAGAGGTCAGGTTCAGGAGCTGGTGGTTCCAAGGTCCTCTGATTACACTATTTAACCTATTTTCTTCCATAAACATATTTTTCACCATAACAGGAATTACACAAATAAAACTGTACAAAAAGTTACAATGCATGTGAGCAGTTAACAAAAGTGTGTATCTCTTTTTACATCAGAGCTATCTGCTAATTAAACATCAAAAGTCCATTTCATAAATGTTCATTCATATCTTGCTATGTTGATAACGCAAAAACAACATTGGCAACTAAATTGTTTATAGTGTCAGCATTTGCCGCAGTTTGAGTGACAGACGGTGGCGGCAGCCGCGGCCACCACTATTGAAACAGCGACAACAGCTGCAGTGATGCCAAAATCACGTCTCCTCCTAGGTAGAACAGGAGAAAGATGTGCAGAAACATCCACGGGTATGACTAAAGCAGAAGGCAGACGAACGATCACTGCCCTCTCCGCACTCCGGGTCCAGCAGGCAGAGAGGGTGCAGGGCTCCACTGAACAGTTCAACACAGTTGCATTTCCTGCATTATTGGAGAGGACAAAAAAGAAAGAGGGGACAGGCAAACAACAGTAGACAAACTCTCTGATCTATTATTCTGGATACTAACAGATTGTTCAATGGTAGAACTAATGTTTGCAAATTAAATGTCATTAAATAATTTTACCTCACCCTGGCCCAACAGGGCACTATCCAATGGCTTGGAAGCCAGACCAGTAGTAAGATTAGTGGCAAATACTTGCGGAAAAGTGGAATCATGACGATCAAAAAGGAGCAAAAAAGGCAGCTGATGCACAATCGCCCATCGTACTGACATCTGGGACGCTTGTGTCATCAAGGTTAGCAGGGTCAGGTACATCGACAAACCGAACCAATCGAGCAGGAACCCATTGGGGTAATTCCGCATCCTGTGGGAAAAGACAAATGCTGCCGGGCAGCTGTATTAATACTGGTGCGGGTGGTTGCCACTCATTATTAACCTGGTCCTTCCATCTCGCTTGCAGCATCGTGACCTGCCGAGGGTCTGGCGACCAGTGCCGATCAGCAGCTGACCGCCCCTGGGTATCTAGGGTCAAAAAATTAAGGGTAAAGAGAGCTGTAGTCAAACGGTCCCTGGGGGAATGTTCTCCCCATGTTTGTTTTAAAAGCATAGTCTTCAGAGAACCATGGGCACGTTCAACTATACCCTGCACCTGCGGGTTGTATGGAATTCCTGTTTTGTGCACAATGCGATGGACCGCACAAAAGGAGGCAAAGGCCTTACTGGTATAACCAGGACAGTTATCTGTCTTATTGACACGTGGGCGGCCCATTACCGCAAACGCTTGTAGCAAATGTGAGCGGACATCAGAAGTCTTTTCACCGCAATGTGGGGAGGCGAAAAGAAAACCAGAGAATGTGTCGATGGAGACATGTACTCTAGTAAGCACCCCTTGAGGATCTGTCCCTTCCATGACTGGGTAAGCATAATTAGGAGCCTGGGAAACCAGGGCTCTTTCCATCATAGAGCACAGTCTTTCCATTAATGGAAGATCAACCCTGTCGAGTGTTCTAGGAGGTGGCTCAGGAGGTGGCTCCCCAGGTGTTTTCCATCTCCTTTTACGCTTCCTTGGCTTATAACAACTGAGACCTTTCTCATCCTGTTCCTCCCCTCCTCCCGACTCATCGGTAGAATAATCTAGGGGAGGGGCTGTTGGTATTTTTTGAGTAGAGGAAGGGGGACTTACCGATGTATAACTCACAATGGAACTTCTATCTTCTTCCTCCATTTGTCTCGCTGTCCTGACGGCCTCAGTGGCTAACTGAACGGCAGCAGTGCCACCGGCATTAAGAGCATCTCCCACCACTCCCCAGACCGTCAAAGTAGTGCAAGGAAGAGACTCAAGGCCATATAATTGCTGATGTAAGACAATATCTCCTTTCACCTTATTCCAATTGTCACTATCAACCTGATCCTGCTCCAGAAACCATTTACTAGTGATACTAAGAGTCTCTACAAATCTTTTAAGAATTTTTCTACTGAGAGGAACCCCAAACTCTTTTAGGAGAGCTTCCAGGGAAATAACTAACTGCCCCTTGGACATTGAATTGCCCATGATCCCAGCTACCTTACCTTACTTTACTTTACTTGCCGGCTCACCACAGCTGGTCCTTCAGCAGTTCCTTCGTTCTTTTTCGTGCCGCACGTTGGGCGCCACCTGTCCCGACCCGCGGGATTCGTAGGCACGAAAAGAGAAGGGCTGAGGATTGAAATGAGGGGCTTGAGACAACTTGACACTAGCGTTTACTTCTTTATTTTTCCTTTTCCTTTCTTTTACTTTTCCCTGTCTTTCTACCTTCCCTGACCTTCTCTCTGCTCCTCTTGCAATAACCTCTCTTGCAATAACCTCTCTCGCAATGACCTCTCGACCTTCTCGTGGTTCTCCTCTTATATCCTGGTAGCTCCTCCCAGTCTCATTTGATTAATAGGAAACACCTGTGGTTTCTCAGCAGGCGAAAAGGTAAAGCGAAAACTAATTAATGGCACGTGTGTTGCGCAACACGGCGCATGCTCCAGGCGGCTCCGGACAACATGAGGAGGTGTGAACCTGTGCTTCCCAATCATATAGTGTTGTAAACCAACATTACTGCAATAAAAACGATACCATGTATATACATATGCACATACGCACAAATATATGTTTACGGATGCACATATACATACTTAAATATACATATATAGATACACATAGTGTAAGAACAACATGTTATTTCATCCTGTTTCCTCCAAGGGCATTAGCTGATAAAGAAAGGGCTTTAGAAAAATGCAATTAAAAGTTAAGTAAAATAATAAATGGCAAATTTATAAAGTAACATGGTAAATGTTCTAGAAATACGATTTTTCTTTAATCATAGCAACGTTATGATTTCCTTCTCTGAAGTAATTCACACATTGTACCAGAATGTATTTCTGCATAAAAGAGGTTAAAATAAATCATTAGATGGTTTTGAGGAAGTCAAAGTAAAATTGAATATATTGTGCGAAGCATAGTTTAAACAAACTCTGTGTACATGTGTTCTTAAATTCTCATTGATTATTCCACAAAGGAGCAATCAGGGCCTCCCTAGTGGTGAAAGGGGTTCAGTCTCAGGACTATGAAGCAATCAGCAACCACTGGAGCATGAGTTCGATTTCCTGATCCCTGGCAGAGAGCTAACCCACATGGTGCAGCAGACCCCTCCTGTCTTGCTAGCTGCTGCCCTCAGCAGTGTATTTCAGTAGACCTGCCTGTTCTGTTCCCCACTGTCTCTAGTAAATCCTCTCACTGCCCCCCTCCCACCCGCACCTCTGGCCTACACCCCAGCTCTTGTATTCATAAATAAATAAAATAAAATAAAATATTAAAAAAAAAGAGCAATCAGAGTCTTTGGCAATAAATTTTTTGAGTGGAGTAATTTTTTGGCTTCTCTCCAGGGAGCAAAATTAAAAGGAATTTAATGCTTTTATATTGTTTAATTATTTATTTATATATAGTTTACATCTGGATGCTGGCAGTACTACCTTAGATAAGAGGATGGATATAGGGTAAAGTTAACAAGAACTTCTTTTTCTTAATAATAATAATAAGGGGGCCTCCCCTGGTGGCGCAGCGGTTAAGCGCTGGGCTGCGAGACTGCCTGCAGCCTCTGCAGCACCAGTTTGTTCCCCAGCCGCCGGTGAGGGTCCCCCACCCCACAAAATAATAATAATAATAATAACAACAACAACAAGGGCCTCCCCTGGTGGCGCAGGCGGTTGAGCGCAGCACTGTGAGGCTGTCCTCAGCCTCTGCAGCACCGGTTCGATCCCGGCCAGCCAGCGAGGGTCCCACATGGCACGGCAGACCTCTCCTGTCTCGCCCACTGCTCCCCTCAGCAGTGTACTTCATCAGTCTGCCTGCCTCTGGTGAATCCTCTCACCCTCCTGTGCCTCTGGCCTGTACCCCATTTCTTGTATGAATACATAAATAAATCTTTAAAAAATAATAAAAATGACCTCTCTTTGCACACATACAAATGAGATGTATTTCTGAGTAATCCAAAGAAAGGAGAGAGAGGTGGTCCTTTATGGTTATGATTATTAATGCTTTTAGGAAAAAATCATCAGAAATACTTGAAATAGGATCTGTCACTTAATAAACAGAACAGGTGTGCATTATCCCAGCCCAAACCTTTTCTGCAGGAGTTGAGGGGATGTGTCAGCATCCTTTGTCAAACAAAGGGGAAGACCCTTGTTTTGAGGGGTTTTGCTTATCTTTTCCTGTTTATTCTAGTAGCAGTCCTGTCTTCAGGTACATTAAAGTAATATTTTCTAACTATCCTATGGCCTGAAAGGATGCAGGTGTTTCTTTTCTTTAGACCAGTAGAATATTGTCCAATTATTAAATTTACGTATTAACATTTATTTCAATATAATATCATATTAATTTTCAGCCAGTGACATTAATTTTCAGACTCATGAAGCAGGCCCATTGCAGGCAGCCTGAACACAGAAAGGCACATGGAAGCAATGCTCGTGTGCAGTCATGTGCCTCTCGCTTCCCCAAGCTCAGGGACAAAGGTGCAGTGCAGGCACGCCCATGTAATGCCTCCCTTGCATTCTGCCTCTCCTAGAGGCTGTCCTCATGCTCCAGAACACACACGAAGAGCCCGGGTGGGGCGCATTTGTGGTCGTTCTTGCTACCACCATCCCCGGTCCTGTGGCTCTGAAAACCCATCTCTCGGGCAACCACCACTCTTTCCCCATGCAGGTTGGAGCTATATACATATGTGCGTGTGTGTATATATATATATATATATATATATATATACACATATATGTATGTGTATATATATATATATATATATACACATACACACACACATACACGCACACTCAGGCATTTTGTTAATTTATGAACCATATGACATATGGAGTTATATGTATGACTGAGATAAAGATATTACAAAGTCGTTTGACTGATACACAAATATGTTACAAACATGTATTTGTGTGTCTATATTGCTATATTTCTTATCAATCATCTATCTGTCTGGCTTTGTAGCTGCACATTTTAGGCAAGTGCCCAGAGCTCAGGTGCCTGAGATGAGGTGGTCAGTGACCTCACTGAGGTAGCTCTTGACTCCCAGAACTGAGATACTGCCCGATGAAGCTGGGCAGCCTTTTGACTTAGGAGTTACATAGGAGCAGACTGGTGTCCTAGGAGGAAATCACAGTCCTAAGATACTTTTCCCTTTTACTTTGAAAGTACTAGAACCTGTGGAATGGACTGGGTTGCTGCTGATCAAGTTCAGATAGCAATAAAGTTCAAAGAAATGCTGATGTGTGATCAGGAATATAGCACGAGGGCGAGACTGCCCACTACTGGAGGCGTCAAGGTCAAAAGGTCCATTCTGGTTCTACTCAAGCTGCACTCAGAACCTTTTGGAACTCTGTCATTTTGTAACCTGCTTGTGAATGGAAGTGGCTTTGCAACTTTGGGGGTTCAAGCAGACTTGACACAGGCACCTCCCTCACAGTTATGAACTCCATTTCCTGAGTATACTGGCACAGTTCAGAGTCAGCTCAGTTCATGCCCACCTCTGTGGGCCGCCTAGGTTCTCTGCTAGTCCTGGTAGTGGGCACTGGCCACCTTGTGTGACCCGCTCAGGAAACACCTGGGCTGCGTTGGAAGGACCACTGGGTCTTCAGCGTTGAGGAAAAGCAGCACTGTGGGAGAAACTTCTGGGACACCAGCATCAAGAGAGCAGCTGTGATGAGGCCCTCCGGCCTGAGAGGGGACATCGTGTTTTGGATCTATGGGCAAGTTGAGAGCAACTGAAATGGAGGCTTCTGGCAGAATAAGCTCGTGGGGACACTTGGACCTGCTGGGGAGAAGACCTGGCATTGTGCTTGGACACTTTACTGCAGTCACATGTGTCCCATGTTGGGAAAGAAGATGGTACCAATCACATATGTGTGCTCATGTGTCATACGCAAAACTACCTATTACCGGCATTTCCCAGATCATTATTGGTTTGCAGAATCATGCATTTTGTAACTTTGTAACTTCATAATAGTGCATTTTGTGATATGAAGAGACACAGTATCTAAAACACTGACGGGCCTCCCCGGTGGCGCAGCGGTTGAGCGCTGGGTTGCGAAGCTGCCCGCGGCCTCTGCGGTGCCGGTTCAATCCCCGGCTGCTCCCCGGCCACCAGAGGAGGGTCCCACATGGCGCGCAGACCTCTCCTGCCGCCCGCTGCTCCCCTCAGCAGTGTACTTCGGTCCTTCTGCCTGCTCTGCTCCCCGCTCTGGCTCTGGTGAATTCTCTCACCCTCCCGCGCTTCTGACTGTACCCAGTGCATGTGTAAACAAAGCAAACAAAAAATAAATAAATAAATAAATAAAAACATGCCTCTGTAAAAAAAAAAAAAAATACTATAAAACACTGACTATGCAACAAAGGAGAAGAAAGCCAAGTGGAATCATCTAGTCCTCCAGTAAGCTTGGTGAACAGAACACAGGCCTGTAGTCAGAGAAACCTGTGGTCACATCCTCCACCTCTCTCTGGCTGTACAATTTTGTCCAAATTATTTAAACTTCCAAGTTGTTCAATTTATGTAGACTTTTCTGATCCTCAGTTTCTTTATCTGTAAAACAAGGATCATCACATCTGCCTTGCAAGAGGCTGCAGAGATGAAGTAATATGGTGTCTGTATAGCACCTGAATGATACCACAGGCTTCCCACGAGGGCAAGTTAGTGCTCAGACTTCTACTCACAGCGTTTACATTTATAATGTCACTGTTGCAGTTAAATAAGGGACAGCTTTTTACATTTGAATGGCATTCAGCAAACATTTTTTATAATATATCAAATATGCATTTATTGTTGCTCTTTTCCAATCTTTCTTTCCTAAATCCTTTGTTTCTGTCACATATGTAGAAGATAGGAATTTTAGAAGATTGCTCTTGATACTTCATATTAATTGCATAAATTTTTCAAGTGCTTTGTGTGTACATCTTTAAGAAAGGATTGCTTTCTATAGGGACACACTTTTGGTGTTTTTTTTTAAAAATTTTTTTATTTATGCATACAAGAACTGGGGCACAGGCCAGAGATGCAGGGGGTGAGAGGATTCACCAGACAGAGCGGGGAACAGAACTGGCAGACTGACTGAAATACACTCCTGCGGGGAGCAGCGGGCGAGACAGGAGAGGTCTGCTGCGCCATGTGGATTGCTCTCTGGCCAGCCGAGAATCAAACTCATGCTGCAGAGGCTGCGGATTGCTATATAGTGCGGTGCTTAACCCCTTGTACCACCAGGGAGGCCCACTCTTGGTGATTTTTTGAAAATTTTTCCTGTTTAAGAAAAAATGCCCAAAGGATAAACAAGAGCTGAAAACAAGCTCCTCCCCTAATACCATCTCTCTCCAAATATCATTGCACAATTGTTGTTTTGCAGCATTGCATTGGCTTAAACAAATAAAAGGGAAATTCAACATGTTAGAGCAAATATTCCAGGTAAATTGCTTATATAACTCTTTTATAAGAGTTATGGATAATACCACTGTTGGAAATTTTGTAAGAGAAATAATACTTATTTTAATAATTTTGCTTTTAAAAAATTAAGTTTATACATATAGTATTCCTTCAAAGCTCCTTTTCCAAATTTATAAGCAGAAAGAGAATGAAAGCAGTTATTCTCAAACAAGCCTCTTGCTAAATTCATTTGTCTTTTTTTTCATAAATCAAGTTTATTTATTTATTTTTTTTTAGTGTAACTTTTTATTTTTTTAATTTTTTTAATTTAAATTTTATTTTTATATTCCCCATACAATTACAACCCCCTTAATTTTACCCCAAGCCCTCCTTTCCCCACCCCCCACCCCCCATAGAGTGTCTCTTGTTCATAGTTATTTGTTGATTTTGATACTTTCTTTCTTATAGGTATTCTTTTTCCTGGTCCCTTATTTAAGTTTTCTAGATTCCTGCTATGAGTGAGACCATCTGGTATTTTTCTTTTTCGTTCTGGCTTATTTCGCTGAGCATGATCCCTTCCGGCGCCATCCATGTTGCTGCAAATTGCATGTGTTTATCTTTTTTGATTGCTGAGTAATATTCCATGGTGTATATGGACCACATCTTCTTGATCCAGTCATCTATTTTTTGGGCATTTGGGTTGTTTCCAAAGCTTAGCTATTGTAAATAGTGTTGCTATAAACATAGGCGTGCAGGTGCTCTTTGGAATTGATGTTTCTATGTCCTTTGGGTAAATACCTAGGAGTGGAATTGCTGGATTCTATGGAAGCTCTATGTTTAGTAAGTCCAGATATCTCCACACAGCTCTCCATAGTGGTTGGACCAGTTTGCACTCCCACCAGCAGTGCAGGAGAGTTCCTTTTTCTCCACAACCTCGCCAACATTTGTTGTTCCTAGTTTTTTTCAGTTGTCCTTTTAAAATAGCAACCTCCTCATGTCCTCTCCCTGACATCAACTAGCTCCCACATGCCAAACCCCTGGACCACATTGTAAGAACCACACACACTCTCACACTCTCATCCTAAGTCCAAGAGCAGGATGTGAGCATGGTTGGAGATCCTTTCCAACTGCAGATGGCCAGATTCTCCTTGTATCCTTACATGATGGACAGAGAGCAGCATTTATGAGGGCACTAATCCCAGTCATGAGGACTTACTTCATCCTCGTAAACTAATTCCCACCCAAAGACATATGCACACATACTCAGTTCATAATGCCTATTTGTATGTATATTTGAAGCAAAAACACAATCACATTTATAATCTGCATTTTTCAACCTAGCAATGTATTTTGAACATTTGCTCATGTCATTTAATGTTTTTTTTAATTTCATTTTTATTACCTGCAGATTTCCAGGTATAAGTAAACCACAATTTATTAAACCAATCTATCATTAACCTTTTAGCTTTTTCCTAATTTTCATCAATTGTAAATTGTATCTCTACAGATATTTTTGTGGCTAGCTCTGTATCTACCTGTGATTTTGTTTAGAAGGAAATTATGCCTCCAAGAGATGATTTGCAAACATGTTGCAAGTTGTCATCATAAAGGACATTGCAAAATTCTCAACCCTGCTGATGATTGTTTCTCACAAAATATTTGCTAAATGAACCGACTAAAATGCATATGATTTTACATTTGTCCTTATCTAATCATTTGTATAATTTTATTTTCTCATATTCATTTGTTAATGTCTAGTTTTTAAAGATATCCCAAATGGATATGAAAATGTTTCCGTGCTGGATAAAAAAGGGAATATGCTGACGTGCTTTCCTACTTTAATTAGCAAGACTTCTCTCTTCATGCAGGTTCTCATATAGCTCCCTTTTAAAAAAAGTTGTGTTAAGGTAATGTTGGCTTCTAATGCTGTATGTGATTTAGAGGTGTAGTGTCACACCTCTTTAGGTGTATGCTCCACCACAGTCCTTTGGGTCGTCTCCCCACTTTGTTTCCCACCCCCCACCTCCTGACGAGCAGCCTTAGTTCTATAGTCAGATTTCTGGAGCTTGTTTTATTTAGTTTTGTCTTTGCTTGTTTTCATTTCTTATGAAATAAGAATTTTTTTTATATTGCACATGAGTGAAATCATCTGGCATTTGCCATTGTCCTTCTGACTGATTTCATTTAGCATAATACCCTCTAGTTCATTCATATTTTTGTACATGGCAGAACTTCATCTTTATTTTTAATAGATGAATAGTCCCTTGTGTTTTTGTGCAACATCTTCTTTACTCACTTACCTATCTTTGAGCACTTAAGTTGTTAATATGGAACCATAGAGGTCCCTAAATAACCAAGAAAGTGCTGACAAAAAGGAAGAAGAATGGAGGTATTGGACTCCTAGACTTCAAAGAATACCACAGAGCTATAGGGATCAGAACAGTATGGTGTTGGAATTAAACTAGAGATGCAGATCAATGGAATGGAACTGAGAATCTAGAAATAAACACACATATGTGGACAGATAATCTACAACAAAAGCACACAGTAGAGAAAGGAAATACACAGTTCCTAATGTGAAGTAGCCATAATTTAAATTGTAAGGAACTGGACATTGATTTGACTGGGAAGTTCAAATGGTAGACCATATCCATAATTTATTCTACTTAGAAAAGGGATTCAAAATCAGAACTCCATAGACATATAACATCTCACATTATTCTTGCCCCTTTCACCTACAGATGAAAAAAGAGTAAGTATTATGATTCATCACTCAAATGATGATTTTTATGATGGCTCAGAGTATATTCCATTTGGAAACAATTAGTTAATACCCTATTTTTTAAAAAAGGCTTATGCTCACTGGATAAATTATTGCTCTTTCTGCTAAAGTTCATCATTATTACTTCATTCAGATTCACTTGCTCCCTTGGTTTCAGAAACCTGAATAGAAATGAAAGTTTTGTATATGGGCCTTATTAAGTTCAGCAGAAAGAAAGAAATGTGGGCACGTTTGTGGATTTTATTATCAGGAGGGTGACCACAGCTGCACACCTGGTTGCTGGGTAATTGTGACTTCACCACTTAATTTATGGGCTCCTTCTAGCCATTGTGTTTTCTTTTTTTTTTTTTTATGATTTAAAAAAAATTTTTATTTGTACAAACACTGGGTACAGTCCGAAAAATGGGAGGGTGAGAGAATTCACCAGAGTCAGAGCAAGGAACAGAATAGGCAGACTGATGAAATACACTGCTGAGGGGAGCAGTGGGCGCAGCAGGAGAGGTCTGCTGCGCCATGTGGGGCCCTTGCCGGTGGCCGGGGATTGAACCTGTGCTGCAGAGGCCATGGGCAGCTTCGCAGCCCAGCGCTCAATCGCTGCGCCACCAGAGGAGGCCCTTCATTGTATTTTCTTAAGCTTCACAATGTATTGGTTGGTTTTGATGGTCATTGACTTAAAGGTTGAAAGGACCCAGGTTCCAGGTTCTTTTAGGGGAATAATTCTTCGGTTACTCTTTGCCACTGTGGCTAGTAAGTTAGACGCTGGAGTACAGAATCAATGCCCATGGTGCAGAATCAGTGTGTTGGGAGGTGACAATGGCTAATTACTATTAATAATCAATGTACAGGAAGACTAAGCCTCAGGAGCAGCAGAGATCCAGGGCCCGTGATCTGCTAAATGAGAGTTCTCAACAGAAGGTGAGCAAAGAGATCCAGGAAACATCATCTATTGACCACTAGGAATTTGTGGGCTGAAAATTATGTGCCTGTGGTCAGAATAAATTTTACTTTCTCTACCAACTGGTAATTAGTCTATAGGTATTTACTTTCTTATGTCTTTCTTACACATGTAGATGCAATATAGTTCAGGAAATGGTTGGAAATTTAACAAAATTTGACTCTTGCAGAATGGCTCCACAATTGTGACAGCAATAATTTACGAAAACATTCCTTATAAACAGTAAATTATTTTGCAGATCACAATTCATATGTTGCAGATGTATTACTGAGTGAAATATATTAATGTTCACTGTAGCGAACATAAAATATCTAGATGCAGGAAAATTTAATAATTGAGTAAGTTTCTTGTCCACTAAACTAGACTGTGAATCTTTCTTGGTGTGCTGCTTGACTGGATTAGGAGAATGAGTCTATTCCTGAAACAGACCAGTATCTCTCTTTTTCAAGAAAAACTTAGTAAACTGCAACAAAATAGATTCCCCACATAATTTAATGTTCTACACTTGAATGCTTGAATTTTTTTCCTCTAGCTTTTGTAAGGTAAATGAAGTAAATTCATCCAAACAAAACGATTCCCGTAGGCTTAATCCACTGGTGGGTTATTTGCTGCAGTCAAGTGTTGACATTGTAGGCAATCTCCACCTTCACACATATGTAGTAAAGTACAGAAATTTACTATAAGATGAACATATTGAATCCTAGTTTTGTAGAACCATATTCAATGTGATTGTCATTCTGGAGGCTTCTCAGAAACGCTTTCAGTCTTCCTTGTCTCCAGGAAGCCTGCTCTTTGATCCGTGGTGGGAAAGAGACCACACGAGGCTTAGAAGCTTGTTGTTTTTCCTACTCTGGGATTTTATGGTACTATTAATCCTCCTGCAGTGTTAAGTTCTGGTGAAGTGCATATTTTGATGAATTTATTTTGAGAAAAATAAGTAAAAGGAAATTCTCAGTCTTCACTTAATCATACATTTACTAGGAACTTCTCTCTGAATCTGTAAAAAGCTAGAATGAGGGCACAGAAGGGGGCTGCTGCCATTCAGTGAAATAAGGACTAAATTGGGTAAGTTTAATAAGGACTAAATTGGATAAGTGCCAGTTCTGCAATAAGAATTAGATGATGGGGTCTCGGAAGGATGAGAGACCCTATTTTCTGGAGTGATAGTTGTGATAGCTCTTACGGGAGAAGCTGGAGTTCTCTAGGCAGATGAGGGGCAGAGGGAACAAACGGAGCCACACTGCCCAGCGCGAGGCTCCCAGGGCAGACTGGGGAGGCTGTGCTATCTTAGAGGTACTTTAGTGACTACATTTGCTAGCACTCTCAAGCCTTTTTTTTTTTTTTTTTTTTTTTCTGGCAGAGGAAAAAGTCAAGAGATCATGTAATGCACATTGTTCAGGTTAGATCCTGCAAGCGTTGAATGGCAGGCATGGGTGTCAATTCTGTCTGGGAGTGACTGTCCCCTAAGCTCTGCTGAAACAGCAACCAGGTCGGCCTTGCTCAGTGCAGCAATCCTGCTGGCTGGTGCTGTGCTTGACACATTGTAGGGGCCTAGTGTGTGTTCTTAGAGTGAAACAATGCAGAGCCATTAAAGACTTTTGAGAAAAGGAGCAACCAATTAAGATTTAGATTTTGGGAATGACATTGGCAGCAGTAAGGGCTTGGAGGAGAGGGGTGCATTTATTTTCTGCTGCTGTAACAAATTACTACAAATGTACTGACTTCAAACTACCCAAATATATTGTCTTCCATTTCTTTGGGTCAGGAGTCTGTCACCAAGCTCAGTGGGTTAAAATCAAGGCATAGCAGGACTTCGCTCCTTGCTGGGCACTCTAAAAGAGTCTATTTCCTTGCCTTTCCAAGCTTCTATAGGGAGCTCGTGTTCTCCGCCTTCCTCCAGCCACACTGATTCTCTTTCTAACGGCAGTCCACAAAGGGTCTTCATTTTCAAGAGCTCACATATAAGCCTTAATCTCCCCTTGTGAAGGTCTTTAAATCACATCTGCAGAAGTCCCTGTCACCACCATAGGAGGTGATAGATGCTTAGGTTCTGGGAAACAGGATGCTGTTATTCTGCCTACCACAAGGGGCACATGGGACTGTAGGAGATTGTGGTGGGATAAAGAACAAGCTACTTCATTAAACCATTTTTTGCTTTTCTCTGACAGAAAGGTAGGCTGTGTACTTTTCCGCACTTAGTTGTGACAAATATTAGTAAGTTCTGAATGGGGAGGAGAGGGGGTGTGCCTTCTCCAGGACTGGCCCATGTAACACCACCCAATCAGTCTTCATCGCTCAGTGCAGCTGCCCTCCCAGTCTGGGTCAACAGCTACCTCATTCCAGAACCATCTTACCTAGCACCGCCACCCGCCCACCCTCTACCAGGCGCCCCGTGTGATGTTACAAGTTACTCTCCTTTCCTCTCCTTGGTGGCTGGACACAGACAAGGCTGTGTGCTGGGACAGGGCGCTGAGGGATGGTCAGGGCTCTAACTGGAAACAGCTGGGTTCCTTTGTGCAGAGGAGATCCCTTCCCCAAGCAGGGGGCTCCATGATTTGCATGAGAAATAAACCTTTATTGTGTTAGCTTCAGAACCTGAACAAGTGTTGCTACAGAAACAGGCTCTTCCCACTAATCTAGAAATTTGTTCCTAGCAGTGGGGTGCTGCTGTCACAACCACATGTGGCCAGGACATAGCATTGGTGGGCACTGAGGACCCTGATACTAGGAGCTTGAAAATGATAACTCATGTTATGAAGGGGAGAAATCTTGGATAAACTGTTGGCTGGAATAACTTGGAGGGCAGGATTTATGCCTAAATGTCTTACAGCTCTAGGACATTGATTCTTAACCCTGGCTTGGGGGAATTTAAAAAATTAGCCACTCCAGAGCTACTAATCTACCTGCTCTGTGTGTACGCATGTATCAGTCAAGGGGAATAGTCATTAGTGTTGTTTGAAAAGTTTTCCAGGTGATTCAAATGTGTAGCTAGAATTCATACCAAAACTCTTTTGCAGGTCTCAACAGATATTTTTCCTGTGAGGGGCCAAATAGTAATATTTTGGACTTTGGGGAATGATGCTATGGCTGTTGCCAGTATTAAGCGCTGTCATGAGAGCAGTCATGACAATATATAAGCAGATAGATGTGGCTTCGTGACAATAAAACTTTATTTACCAAAAAAAAAAAGCAGGATTTTATCTGCTAGTCTTTGTTTATCCCTTTTCTAGGACAGTGATTCTCAAACTTTTTCTTCTCAAGCTCCTTTAGCCTTGTAAAAATTATTGAGGATCACAGAAAGCTTGTCTTTGTGAGTTGTATTTAGCAAGATTTACCATATCAAAGTTAAAATAGGGAAGTTTAAAAATTAAGGAATTGAAAATAATCATAAATGCATTATGCTAGTATAAGCAACATTTTTATAATTTTGTTTTCAAAAAAAATTAGAAAAGAATGACATTTTTGCAAAACTATGCTGTCCAGCTAATAGAAAATATGTACATTCTTATTGGCTCTTTTGTGCACTCTGATTTGTTGTTGGTCAATGAATGAAGATAATAATCTGACCTCACACAGATGATTTTTTCAGATAATTGTGGATAGTCTTTGTTACTACATTATAACAATTGATAATTTCTTAAAAGCTGATCACAGTATGGAATCTGAATCCATGTCAGTGGGTTTTCCACCTAGTTTTGCATTAAAACGTTAATTTATTTGTACTTTTAAGGGATCTTTGACCTCTGTATAATTTCATATATGTTATATTAGTTACTTCGAAAATACTGCTTCATTGAGTTATGCCATTGGCACACTTCATTACATAATATTTTTAAAACTGACATTTGTTAATATCACCACTGAGCTCTTCAGAAAAATCTTTAAGGATTCAGAAGCTGTCAAACTCATGGTGGTGGATACAAGTTTTACAAAATTTGGATTTTCACTTGAAAGCTCAAATTTTATCCTTGGCAGCAAATACTGTCAGGTTGTTCGCCTTCAAGTGACAGGCTCACTTCATTTATTTTCAAAAAAATGACTGCCAAATACCCAACTCTGAATAACCATATTTTGTTTATCATTTGTTCTCTCCAATAAAAACGGCTTCCATGAAAGACAAGTTTCGTTTGCAACTCGATCGCACACTGCTTTTCCTTGAGAAGACCATTGTATGTAGCAGTCAATCCTTTTTAGCAGCAGAAGTGCTTTACATGTCCTTTTTCTTCTGGTCTCACAAAATATTTAAGACTTTGTCCTCAAGAATTGATAGTTAATGAAGTGAATTTTTACTATATCACCAAGATGTTATTCTTTTTCTTTTAATTGAGGTAATGTTAATTTACAACACTGTAGATTTCAGCTGTATATTGTCACAACTACACATATCACACCTCAAGGACCAGCAAATGTCAAATCTCCAGTCACCACAACCCAATTGGTTTCTTCCCTGATAATCATCATTCTGTTGTTAGAGTCTGAAGGTTTATTTATTTTTAAGTTTTGTTTGCTTATTTTTTCCTTCATATTCCACACAAGTGACATAATTGGATGTCTTTCTCCTTCTGACTTATTTCACTTAGTGTCATTCCCGCAGTGTCCATCCATGTTGTCCCCAATGGTGCTATTTCCTCTTTTCTTATGGCTGAATAGTATTCCACCGTATATACATATCTTCTTTATCTATTCGAGCATCCATGGGCACTTAGGTTGTTCCTGTATCTTGGCAACTGTGAATAGTGCTGCAGTGAGCCCAGGGGTGCATGTGTCACTTTGAATTAGTGTTTTTCATGTTCCTCAGGTAAATATCCAGCAGTGGGATTACTGGATCATATTGTAATTCCGTTTTTAATTTTTTCAGTTAGCTCCACACTGAAGTGGCTGCACCAATTTACATTACCAAGGCCATGCCTAAGTGAAACTTTTTTTTTAAACAATGTATTACATAGTGAAAAATTTGATATACTGTCCAGTGAGGCAATACAGTTATGTAGTTTGGTGATATTGCCTTGATTTGCACTAAGGCAGAAACAGTTTTAAGAGTAAAAAAGGCAAATAACTTAGTATTACTGTGAAAGTAGTTTTGACATTGTGGGTCCACCAGAGGATCTTTGGGATTTCCAAGGTGCTACAGACCACATTTTGAAAGCCATGACTTTAGAGGTTGTGTTTCCAAAGAATCAGAGTGTTAGTGGTAATATTTGCTTTCTTTGGAACACTGTTTCAAGAAAAAGATAAGCTCCTTCCATGAACAACTTTCTGTAGGCTGAGTATCACATCAGCCCTGCTTTTAGTCTATGGTGGTGTGCTGTTAGTGTTATGGGGGTTTAATGTGTCCTTTGGTTGATTTAGTAGGTTATTTTTCAGATCTGTGAATGCTAAACACTTTTCTGTATAAATGAATGGTCATGCTTCTTCACTTTACACAGTTTCACTTACAAAAGATTTCTTAGGAACTTACTTTCTACTACTAAAAAGCAAACATTTCTCAGGTAATCCACATGTTAGTTTCACGTAAACTGTTAGATAATAGAGATGTTTCAGTAATTCAGAAAAAAAGAAACCCTGAATTTGGGGGAGGAAGAGATGAACAGAGACTGAGATAGCAACACAAGTCAGCAGAGACTCTGATAGTTTAGTTTGTAGCTGTTCTCTCTCTCTGTTGTCTTCACACTAATTTATAGCTAATCTAGAAATGTAATTTTTGCTATAGTGAAGAGTATTATTTTTCAAAGTTGGGTAATTCTTTCCTTTTAAAGGAAAATAATAATGTGGAGCCACCATTTTTTTTAGACTACCTAAATATAAACTATGTATGGTTTGGAAAATCCATGGATATAATTTTAATAAGTATTTTTTTTAAGATTTATTTATTTATACAAGAACTGGGGTACAGGCCAGATGTACAGGAGGGTGAGAGGATTCACCCAGGGCAGAACAGGGAACAGAACAGGCAGACGGATGAAATACACTGCTGAGGGGAGCAGTGGGCAAGACAGGAGAGATTCTTGCCGCCTGGCCAGGATCGAACCCGCACTGCAGAGACTGTGGGCAGCTTCACAGGGTGGTGCTCAACTGCCTGCACAACCAGGGAGGCCCCATGGATATAATTTTAAGCTGATTTATTATGTTGATGACCAGGAGTTTTATAATATGGATGGGCATATCAAAGTCATGTTTTTTAAAATAGGAATATTTTGGTTTTAGAACACGTGGTTTATCAGCCTGCTGAAGTAATTCTTCCTGAAGCTGTAATGTCTAAATAACTTGACTCATGAAACTCTTTGTCTCTAAAGTCTTATAAAACATAATTAGCAAGATCAAAGGCTACAAAGCCTTTATAGTCACCTTCACATTTACCAGATGTCTAGTTAGTAAGTTGGTATTTAAAGCATAATCCCAAGCAAGCCAAAAACAGAGCCAAAATGTTTATAGGGGATTTAACTTAGTTTTTTTCCTTTAATAAACATAAATGAAAACCCCAAATGCTGCCATAGAGGACTATTTCAAAATAAACTCTGTAGCAGAACAGAGAAAGACATGTAGGAACCTGAACAAGAACTTTTCCTGTGGCCACTATGTATGAAAATCGTGTGTAGAAAACCTCACTCTCTCTCATTTCACTTAAAGGTATTTTGTGTGAAAGAAAGTAATTGGCACCATTTGAATCTATTTTTCATTGAATTTTGCTATTTTTGTACAAAGCAAACTTCCTTGGCAGGCACTCTTTTCCCTATCTGGAATGCCTGCTAAAATATTTTCATTAAGATGTGCTATTTTTAGTAGTAAAGGACCTTCCAATTTGGGACTCATCACATTCAATTTGGAGCATGAAGTCAAGAACACGTAAAGTCGTCACGATTAAACACAAGCCTTGATGCTGTCCTACTTCAGTTGCCATTCTTGATGGCACAGCTCAGTGTATCTGTCCCCTGTGCATTTCGATAGCAGCTCTTCCCATGAGCTGGAAATGGCCAGGAGGCTAGAAGAGAAGCATTTGTAATGTTTTTGGAGACTGTTGTAGTGGTGGGAGTTGAGATATGTCCCACCACGTAACTTTACCTCTTTACATGTGTGCCCACTGTGCCCGACAGACAATGGTTGGAAGTTTGACATGCTCCATGGAAGAGAGAAATGGGTGATGTGAAAATGGGCTGGAGGGGGCAGGACAGAGGCCCTGGGGCAGGACAGGCGAGGGGCCAGCCTGAAGGGTTTGGAGCAGGGAAGAAGGGAAAGTCTTCTCAGTGGAGAGGACTGAAGTGTAGAAACAGCAGGTGGAATTTTCTCACTGGTTAGGAATGGGGAGGAAGCTGGTTTAGCACCACTGGATAGGCACTCTGGGACCTGGATGGTTTTGTTTCACCCCGAGAGTGCCCTGTGGCCAAGCCTACTTGACAGGACCCCACATTCCCAGCCTCAGCAGCCCTGATGGCCAGGCTTGCTTTGTCACTCAGGCCGCTTCCCTCCAGGACCCAGGCTGTCACTTCTGGAACTCCTGACCTCAGTGGTTATGGTGGCAGAGAGTGACTGGCATACCAGTGTAGCCCCAGAACTTTTGCACTCTGCCTTTCTGCTCACAGTTCATTGGCAGAAGTGACTCAATTCACTTCAGGTCTGCAGGGAGGTGTCTTCCCCAGTACCCCCAGAGGGAGGAGTGGAAGGCAGTGTCTCCCATGGTTCCCAGTGGGGAACACCTTGCAATTGTGGGGATATAGAGAGAGAGAGACAGTGAGGCTGTCTCCAGGGGAAAGGTCCATCGCTTTAATCAGATTCTCCAAGACATCAGTGACATAGCAACGATTAAAAACTGCTGGACCCGTTGAGGACTATCATGTAAACAGATAATTGCTATACAAGGCAATTTGCAGCATGAGCGAGAGGCTGAAATGATTAGAGAATTGTGTGTGTGTGTGTGTGCACGTGCGCACGCGTGCATGCGCTCCCCTCATGATTAGGAAACCAGCAAATCTGCAGACCACGGTGTAGCATCAGAGAAGAGTGAGCAATGGATTAAAGACACAGAAGGCGGGAGATGAGTGATGGCTGAGGTCCAGGAGACGCATGAGATGGTGTCCAGGATTCTGACTAGACAGGTGTGAGCTTGGAGGGTCAGAGGCCACAGCTCTTCTGTGATGTGGGAGGAGGGAGACAGGGACAGTGGTGTCCCCATGGGCCCGGCGGCAGGGCAGGAGAGCACCTCTGTTTCTCTGTGATAAGCAGCGTCATCTGCTTGGAAGGAGGCCTCTGCACCATGTTGGTCGTGGGAAACAGACCTCAGGGTTTTTTGAAGCCAAGATGACTGGGGAGAAATAAAAGGCCTGCCAAGAGCACAGGGCCCAACTGATGCTGGGGAACAGAGGTTTGCACAGTGCCCAGGAACTGAGTGGGGGCTATTTTTCCCTGTCTGGCACAACTGCCTAGAAGCTCAGTGGTCTGGCAGGGAGAAGGTCAGTGGTTGGACGGAGCGGGTTGAGGGTGGCAGAGCCGGGCAGCTGCTTGTTTTACTGCTCATCACAAGTGCGAGACTGAACTGGCAAACAGGACTGATTTTGCTTCTAATATTTAGAAGTAAGTCAGTCATGGTGAGAGCAGCCGACACCGAGTTAGCCTCTGTCCATGGCTCCCGTCCCTCCCTGCGCAGCATGAGCCATCTTTCCGACATTCCCAGCACATCCCGCATGGTTATGTCTTCTGGTCCAAGTGAAATGAATCACGTTGTAGCCACATTTAGATTTTATGTGTTCTGAATATCCTCTTCCTCCATGAGTAAAATCTGACCAAAGTGGGTAAAAGAAAGAAAACGGAAGCTCTGACAATACAATTACACAGAGACTGGATTGCTGAGCTAAGCATCTTGCTATTAATTAGCGTGTCACCAATCTTGCTGCCTTGGCTGATGCTCGACACTGTATTTGGAGGAAACTTCAAATGAAGACAAAAGGAAAGCATCTGCAGGAGCCTCGTCCACACAGACTGCCTCTGACGGCTTGCGCCGCCCTCCTCCCTCCCGCGCCTGCCAGCTACCGGCTCTCTGATTTCGGTGACGTGACATAAAAGTGGTGCGTCTGTTCAGAAATGCTTCATGTGAGAGTGGAGTCAAATTCCATGGCGCTGATAATTCCTCTCATTTACTGAATGCCTTTCCTTGAAATTGTCATATTATTTTCCATTTCCTCAGAAGGGAGGTGTCGCTCTAGAGTATCCATTGAAGAGTGACAGGTGAGTGAGCCAGCGAGGCTGATAGGTTAGGACATGCTAAAGACTGAAATGTGACTTTTCACATCCTTCCTCCAGTGGAGGAAGTGAGCAGGAGACAAGCAAGTTAAATTCTCCACAGAAGTGGTTGCTGCAGGCGGCTCTTCCCCAAACACCACGTCTCAGCCTTGCAGTTGCTAACTAGCAGGTTTCATCTCCAGGAACTAACAGGCGTTCCTCTTGGCTCTGACCGCCGACTAGAGCCTGTCCTCAGCTGAGGCCACGCTGCCAGGATGAAGTACTGGAGAAGCTGTTCTCTAGCGTGTGATCATTTGCAGGGAAATTGAAATGGTTCGTTTAATATTACACCCTGAAACTCTCAGTACTTGTGCCTGAGCAGACCTCACAAACTGAGAAAATTCTGCAGAAAATTGTATGAATATATATAAAAAGCCTGCCGACTGGTCTGACCCGGGGTCCTGCTTTAGCCCCAGCACTGAGGCAGGGCGGGTGAGGACGCTGAGTCTTCCCGTGCTGAGTGAGTGCCGGTTATTCCAGGGCTAGGCTGACAGGTTTTATTTTCTTAAAATTTTATTTGAAGTAATGGTGGTTTACGACATGGAATATGATTTAGGGGTAGAGGTTCACACCTCTTCAGATATTTACCATACCCACCACCAAAGCCCCCAGAGTCCTCCACCTCAGCCCATTGAACCCCACCCCCCAACCCCCAATCCTCCTGACTGGTAGCTGCAATTTTACATCAGATTTCTAGGGTTTCCTTTGGTTTGGTTTCGTCTGTTCCTTTCTTTTGTTTCTTTATATTCCACATAGGTGTGAAATCACCTGGTATCTGTCTTTCTCCTGATTTATTTCACTCCAGTTCCATCCATGTTGTTGCAAATGGCAAGATTTCATCTCTTTTTCATAGCTGGGTAGTATCCCCTCACATCTGTGGACCACATCTGCCTAATCCACTCCTCTGTCCTCGGGCACTCAGGCTGTTTCCTTGGCTTGGCAAATGTGAACAGCACTGCAAGGGCATAGGGGAGCATGTGCCTTTAGGACCAGGGGCTCATACTGAGCTGAACAGAGTAGTTCATGAGGCAGACGCTCCGCGAACTGAGGCTGGGCTGAGTGCTCACCTCTGCAGCCCGGTGCCGTGCGTGGGGTGGCAGCAGAAGCCCAGCCAGCAGTGAAAACTTCTGTCTCTCCTTTATAAACCAAGTCAGATCATCTCATTTCTCTGCCCAAAGCACTGCAGTGCTTCTCATTTCCCCCACACTATAAGCAGTGACGTGGTCCTATTGCCTCTGGGCCTGCATGTCCTGCCCTGGTCCATTGCTCCCACACCCCGTCTGTCTCCACCCCAGTCTCCTCTCCACGAGGGCAGCTCCCTCTGCGTGGGCCGGCCTTTGTGCCAGCTCTCGCTCTGTACTCCTGCCCTACTTCCTCTAAGGCTTGGCTCACATGTTACTTTTCGTGAAGTCCTGTGCCCACTGCCCTTCATAAAAGCACAGCCCTTTTCCCTGTGGCGCGCCTATTCCTGATATCTCTTAGCCAGCTCTCTTTCTTTTATACACTTACCACCTTTTAAGTCGAATTTACATGGCCATTTTCTCATTTGTCATATTGATGTCTCTGCCCGCCTCTGGCTAGGATGTGGGGCTACAAGGGCGAGGAGTTTTGTACCTTTGTTCATCTACACCCCTAGTGTTTTCTCCCACACCTGACACATAGGCCATGAATGAACTAATGCAACTGGATTCCAAAAGTGACTGATTGGATGAGCTTGAAGCAGATGCCCTGTGAAAGCCAGGTCCAGAAGTGCGTGGACCTGGCTGTGGGAAATCCACAAGGCGGCGTTCACTTCACACACAAAATGGTCTTGTAGTTCACGTTGGACCTGGCTCCTGCAAGAGATATAGACTTGTGCCTACTAACTGTCAAACTCTCTTGTCAACTGGGTGATTCAGACCCTGAGGAAGTCAACCGGAGAGCTGGCGTGGGGGTGGGCAGCATGAGGCCCCTGCATTCGGACTGTGTAGTAAGTGCTCAGGTTCCCAGAGCCTACTCCAGTTGGCTGAACAATCTCCAAGGGTTGGACCCGCAGGCGATCTCTGCATACAAAACTTTGAGAATTATTCATAAATAGAAAATCTGTAGAAAATAATGGGACTAAGTAGAACAGGATTTCCCCAATTATGGTATAATTGTTTCACAAGATCCTAATAAGATTGCAGTTTAAAAAAGAATTCCTTGAATTAACAAGTTAGGGTAACACTAAGCTGAATGGGCTTTTTGCACCAGACCCTTCAATGAGCTGACATTGTGCGATCCCACTGGTAGAGGGAGCAGGGAGTGGCCCAGCTCTCCTCCTGCTGCTCTCTTTTGGCATCGCACATTGACTTCGGGGATGAGGTTTTTTTTAAAGAAAAAGTCTGGGCACGTCTGTTCTGTTAGATGATATCTGAGACCCATTTCTGATTCTTAGCACCTAGAACGTGCTCTAACTCTGTGCTCTCACTCTCTTGAGTGAGTGCCATTCAGGAAAGGACCCTACAGTAGCCCCTGCACAGCACACCTGAACACACATCTGCCTGTACCCGTCGGCTTGACTCACGAGTACCTGAGGGTCTGTCATCTGTGCGCTGCCTTCCCTGTTCATGGGGGGGCGTCGTCTCCCTGGGCATCGAGCACCGGGCCTGGCTGCCCTGTGCCTATGGCCGCTAGTCTACTCCCTTTGCCCCTGCCCTCCCCGGCATGCGCCTGGGTCAGAGGGCCTTCTGTCTGCAGAAGCCTCTGAGGTCTGAGGGCGCGGCATCCGTGTGTGGAGCGAGCCTCACATGGGCAGTGCTGTCTGCAGCTGTAATGAGCCAAGTGGGAGGTAATAAGAAGTGACTGTCACGCCGTCTCCAGGGCCCGTTCCTCTCACCACACAATTACGCCCTGACCCTGGAGAAATGGCGCCGACTGTAACACTCGCCCTCCCCTAATGGGCTCCAATCAGCCCTGGCTTACCAGGGAAGCGGGATGCGGATCGATCCTGCCGCTGCCCGGAGCCATCTGGGGGAGGTGGGACTCTAATACTGGAGGGGGGTCTGCACACGCTCCTGCTACTCCTCACACCGGCTTGGCCCTGGCCAGAAGGTGCCTGTGGATTAACACGGCCCCTCCCACTGCCCTAGCCAGTCTTTCGGGATTAAGTACTGCTTCTCACCTAACAGGAGGGTTGGTATGAGGAGTGGGCAGTGCTGCTGCACAGAAAGAGCGCCTCTGAGTCCTGAGGGCCAAGCTGCAGTGTGCCTGCTCGCCAGCCTGGCCTCCGAGTTTCTACCTGGAGCGTGGGGTGCGTGTCCATTCCCACTGATTCCCGCTGCCACCGTGAGAGGTGATGCAGCAAGAGGGGCGGTGGGGCCTGCCAGGGACCAACCTTTAGACAGTGCAGAGCAGGTGCCAAAGGGGCAGCCTTCACAACACCTGCCCTTGACTCCCTCTGCCCCGCAGCCAGAAGAGACACGGCAGCTGCTTGCTGCACGGTGGAGGAGCGAGCTGGGCCCTGAGCCTCCGCCTGCAGGAAGCCCCGTGGTGGCATTAGGGAGGACGAGCTGACTCACCACCACTTCCTTAGTGGGAGGTGCAAGGGGAACACCTCTGGCCGCCCCTCTACCCCTCATGCTGCGGCTTCTCAGGGGAGCAGAGTTCAGGCCTGTCATGCTGACCTGGTGGCGACTTCTTGGTGGCCACTCAGTGCATGCTGGTTCATTCTCTGACCCCGCCAATGGCAGTTTCTCCCCTGGAGGTCCTTCACCATTGGCCTCAGATCCACCTTTCTGCTCAGCCTTGGTTTAGCACCACCAGGAAGAGTAGGGATTGCTCTCTATCCCATTGCTGTCTTTTTATGGAATGGGTTTCAGAGGTATGTCACAAGGGAAGGCAAATAAAATAATGCCTTTTACTGGAGTGCACTCCCTCTCACAGCATACTGAGCGTGCTGTTTTTGAGTGTTTTCTCTGTGCCAGGAACTGTTCTGAGCATTTGCAGCTCATTAAATCTTGTTATTCCTATTTTACATGGAGGTGCAGAGAGGGTGAGGGTTTACAGCTTAGCACACACAGCATGGGAAGCCGGAAGTGTGGATCCAGAGCCCACACTCTAAGGAGTAGGGCATTTTGGCCTTAATTAGTCCATTACGTAGTTAATTCCCACATTATTTTCACAAAATTTGAGGAAGCACCCACTGGGCATCCCGGCTGTGCCAGTGGGTCTCAGCTCACAACCCTTCCCTTTCCACCCCTCCAGTCAGATGCGCTTGCCGAGTTCCTGCTCTCTCCAGGTTTGCGCTCAGGTGGATACAAGATACATGCCTCTGAGAAACGTTCAGACACGTAGATGGGGTGACCAGCCCTCAGCCCTTCCTTCCATAGGGTCAGAGAGTAAATATATCTGGCTGTGGGAATCCCATGGTGTCTGTCCCAAATGGGCAGCTCCGTGTGTGCATGAAGGAGTGGGTCTGCATTCTAGTAACACTTCAGAAACAAGCAGCTACCCTCTCTCTGCTGCTGCTGGAGGACTCAGGAGGCTGTCAGAGCACCTCTGGGAGAGTGCGGGACTGTGCCTGAAGCAGAGTTGGGGAACTGTGAGCTGTGTTGCCGGCAGCAGAGTAGGGCCAGGTCAGTGAGCACAGAGACCTGCTGACTGGGCAGCGTCCAGAGGAGGGGTCCGCGCCTTCCCATCCTCCTGTGCAGTGGACTGGTGGGTCTTGCAGGCCTGTCTTCCCTTATTAGGACATTGCCGCACCCTGGTTGCCTGTCCTTCATGACCCCTTCCTTCCTTGCTAACAGAGCCCAAATCTATTGGCAGCTGCACGTGCTCTGCCCCAAGCAGTGGCCCACCCCAGAGGCGAGCCCCTTGATAGCTGCCTTCTCCCCAGCTTCCTTGCCCTGGCTGGGAGACTCACACTTTGGACAGGGACAAGGAGACCAACTATATTTCACCTTAGCAGGCCCTCAACGGGAATGTATTTACTCAGTGGATAAGTAAGTGTTCCTAACAAATACACGTGCATTTAAAAACTGGATAGTTTTCATAGTAAGTTTGGGGTAAAGGAAAATAATGCCACTGGTGGCTGGTGGTAAATTGTGAAATGTGTGAAGCACACAGACGTGGGTCTGAAACGTCTGCAGTGGTCATAGGATACACAGGTCTGGTCACCTGGGCATGGTGCTTCTGATGATTCTGTCACCCTGTTTATCAAAGAGGGAAAGTCAGAGAAAGTAACACTCTCTGAGCTCAAGTTAGATCAGGAAATGGTGGCAATTTCTGGACTAATAAGAGTAAAACCAAGAAAGAAAGAATTAATGCTGCTAGCCCTAAATGAGAAGCTGTCACCACCAAAGCTGAAGCCCTCTAAATGGATCTCACACCTCTGAGACTCCCACCATGGCGCCAAGTATTTACACGCTCCCTGGGAGTGTGCATCGCACCTCGGGAGTTTTAGATCGCGAAGCACGCCATCTGCGTGCCCTCCCTGTCTGCTCCCTTTATGCACTCCAGTCAGCAGTTGTACGACAGATGCATCTGCATATACAACATTCCTCCCTCACGTCACCCAGGCGGGTGCGAGGAACTAAGGGGAAACAGCCCTCTGAGTCGCAGACCCCATCCCTCCCAGGCCGCCTGCGATCCTGAAGATTACACTCTCAAGCGCTCTCTGTGGTCAGTTCCCGTCAGCCTGACCCAGAGCGCAGTGCTGCAACCGCACCACACGCGACCACAAGGAGGCGACGCCAGCCACTGCCTGCTTGTCCTGTGACTGGACTGCAGTGTCCTTGTGGGGAGATCAAGTGCCCACAGTCAGACTGTGCCCGCTTCAGAGATGAAATCAGATGGCTTCAGAACGTGTGCTAGTGAAGGCTCTCGCCCCTTCTGAATCACGTCCTCGCTGCCCTCCAGGGACGAGGTGATGCCTGCTCTGTCAGGCCACTCTGAGCAGGGCTGGACAAGGGGTGGACATTCCCTCCATAGTGGGACCACCTTTGCACTTTACTCCCAGACCTCTCTCCTGCACCCCTGGGAGGGAGAAGTGCGGTCAGCAGAGAAGACGACATGTTCTCAGAGTTAACTGCAGAGATGACGAGGATGTGTTATTCTCCATTTGTGTGACTGACTCTGAACAGCACATTTAATGTGCCCAGAAATAAATTGTCACTAGGTATTAGCTGAGGAACCCGTCTGTCGAGGCATCCAGATGAAGCCCAGGCACGGCCACCGAGAGTTGTCAGAAGTCACGCCCATGGGCACACCGCGAGCTCTGTGGGTGGCGTGGCCGGTGTTACAGGGCTAGCAGCCGGGAGCTGCGGGCCAAGGAGGCCTGTGGTGTGCAAACACAGACTTCAAAAGCCTAGGCATGGTGAGTCATAAAAGTAGTGCCACCTTTATCTCGCAGCAGGAAAAATAAGAAAAACATGATTATTTTTGAAGTCAAATTAGGTTAGGAAATGACAACAGTTTTTGGACATCAAGAGTAAAAATGAGAAATGGCGAATTACTCCCATTAGCACAAGCCGAGGAGTTGTCACCATCCGAAGGTATGACAGGGTGCTTCCCAGGCCCAAACAGGAAGAGAGGGAGCCTGCCCCTGCCCGAGGAGACAGTAAGCAGATGCCTTCACTCACCGCTGCTCCTTGGACTTTAAATCTCCATGGATAAGTCAGTATACCTTGTGCGGGCCTAGGGCTTCCTAGTAATAGCCAGGGGCTCTGCAAAAACAGAAAATCAAAAACCAAACTTCCCAGGACCCCACATACCCAAGCGGTTTTCCTGACTGGGAGAGCCTGATCAAGGTGTCTGAGCTATGTCTGGAGGTTAGCGGGGATCACTGGGTGGACATGTAGCGTCACGTCACAACCAAATCTCCAACTGTGGTGTGCACAGTGGCCGGGTGTGAAGTGTGGTGTGTGTGAGAGAGGGGGCATGGGCCTGCAAAGGGGGGCATCCTGTGCAGGGGGCTTCTGAGGGTCCACTCACAGCCGGGAGGAGTGAAACTTCAGACATGGAGGGAGGTGAGAATACTTGTCCCTCCACAGAATGAGTGCCAGCCAAAGAAGAAAATGTTATTTATTTATTTATTTATTTATTTATTTATTTATTTATTTATTTATACAAGCACTGGGTACAGTCAGAAGCGCGGGAGGGTGAGAGAATTCACCAGAGCCAGAGCGGGGAGCAGAGCAGGCAGAAGAACGGAAGTACACTGCTGGGACCCCCCTCTGATGGCCGGGGAGCAGCCGGGAGTCGAACCGTTGCTGCAGAGGCTGCGGGCAGCTTCGCAACCCAGTGCTCAACCGCTGCGCCACCGGGGAGGCCCAGAAAATGGTTTTTTGAGAGGAAAGAAAAACCATTTGGAATTTTATATTTTGGGACGTTGGCTATTTAATTTGAATTGTAAGTACCATGACGTTAGTGGAATGTCTGAATTTTGGATGCACTGAAAGTCAGAGGTCTTTTGGCTGCTGTTTCTCAGAAACATTAATTAAAGCTTTGACTAATCAGAAGCCTTATTTAGATATTTAGCAGCGTTCTTTTGGCCTGCCTCTAAGAATTTCCAAATCAGTAAAATCAGTTTCCCAAAACAAGTAGGGGACGAAGTAGACTGTCTTTTCTGTAGTTAGAGCTGCTTCCATCCTCAGCTGCACACAGCACAACTTTCAGAGCCAACAGAAGATGATCAGTTAAAAAAATCCAGGCAGTTTTGATGTTTTCTGGCTTGTTTCTGTTGAGGAATTTAAAATTGAGGCCAAATCACTAAGTGAGGATTCAGCTTCACTCCTTTGCGCTTATGTCCCTCCCCACCCCAGGTTGGCAACAGCCCGATCAGTACTCACGTGTGGGCAGAGGGTCACTGCCAAGAGTGAAAGCAGCTCCAGCTGTGCCTGCGTGCCCGCGTGCCCACGTGTCACATTGCCCCTGGCTCTCGCCAAATAGAAGGTGCTAACAGTGGCAAACAATTCAATATAAGGCAAGTGCATGGGAGATGAAAGTAATTATCAGTGGTTATCAAAATTTGACTAATAGTTCCGTTGTTGTAAGGAAGGTCCCAGAGAGTCTTGATGACTAAGATTCTCAAAAGGTGCTGGTTTTCTCAGCTTGCTGCGGGCTTTCCTATGTGAGCGCCGACCTGGCAAGTTTCTCTTAGGTACTGCGTGCTGATTAATGTGGCTTCCAGGGGTGTGGGAAGCAAAGGATTCTACTCTCAGAAAGGCACAATGTGGTGGTTAGCTTGGGTATCTTTTTTATTTAGTAGCAGATATTTTGGACTGAAATGTAAATTTCAAATTAATATTGTTTCCAGAAAAAACAGCAATAAAAACAAACCATTTTGGGGGGAAATGTTGGAAGTTCTCCCCCCACCCCTAACCCCCAACATTTCCTTCATTTTATGTCCATGACATCATAGTCATTGAAAGGAACAATGCTTTGATGAGGAGGAAGTCGAGGCATGGGATGGAGGAAGCGTTCGTAAGACCCTTTGACGTCAAAGGCAGAAACCACGAGGGGACCTGGAATTTCCGCCGGGTCACATTTTCACTTTGATCCTTGGTTCGCCTTCCAACTTCTTGTGCAGTAAGTCATGTTTCACAGAAAGCGTTTCAGGCGTCCCCCTGTTAAGATTCTGTAATTCCCAAGAACAAAACTTAGGCTTGGTTCATCTTCACCATTTCTCTTTTACCCAGAGGGAAACATTCTTTCAGTAGGTTTAAAAGAAGAATTGCTCAATAATGTAAGACTTGCCTTGTGAGACAGTGACTGACAGCTACACGGCGCAATGGCGAGAGTGTTTGCTGGACTGGCTGTCAGAACTAGTTCTAGTGAAGAGTTTCAGGACGGCCTTTCTTCCTTTTGTCACTTCCGCCCGCCACCTCCCTCTCCTTCCTGATTTCCTCTAGATGTTGTTTGACCGAAGATTGGGGATGAGAAAGCAGAGGTATCTTTGCTCCATTGTGCGGTTTCGCAGGAGGCTGCCCAGACCGCTGCAATAGCCTCCGACCTTCTTGCCCTTTCTCTTGTCTTCAAAGAATTCTCTCTATGGGCCGACATGATGTTTTAAAATCAAGAATAAAATCACGCTGTTCCCATGTCTTAAAGCCCCCAATGGCTTCCCCGTTATCATCAGTATAAAAGTACACCCCAACACCTAGCATGGCTTCCTGGCAGATCCCAAAAGGCCCTCGATCCTCGGCCACTTAGGGAGGAGTGTCAGGTTCTCCTCCCGGCGAGGCCGGGCTGGCCTAGCCCTTGCTTCGGGAACCACCAGAGTAGATTCACGCCCGGGGCATCCCGGGAAGATGTGAAGCTCAAGTCAGACTAGCTTCTGGCAAGTCAGTCTCCTCTGAGCTGCCAAGTGCCCCTGTGGGCAGAACACCCCTGTGGAAGGGCTGGAAGGGAGCTGACGTGGAGGAGCTGACGGGAAGGAGCCGCGGCACCGACCCGAAGGAGGACATGACCACCTCAGGCTCTCCACCTGCCGCCCCAGGTCTGTTCACGTGGACCAAGGCTGTCCTGCCTGGAAGAACGTTCTCAACCCTTGATCTCTAAACTGTGAGCAGAATAAGCCTTCAGTTTTAAGCCACTGTCTTGGGGTGATATTTCCCCAAAATAGCCCAGTAACTTCCAAAGATTAGCAACCTACCTCCTGCCCCGCGCTCTGCTCATCAGCCGCAGTTCTCTCCTTTACTGCCCCACGGCAGCGCCAGCCCCTTGGCCTGGCTGCTGCTCCCTCTGCAGAGTCCACACCACACATCCCGTTGTCTCCCCTTTAACACAGAGCTCAGGTGTCTCCATCTCCTCACCGCTTCAGAACACTCCCGCGAGCCTCACCTCGCCCACGTGGCTGCATTTTGTTTTTCACACCAGTTAATAACTATCCAAAATGTTCTGTTGTTTTAATTCTAACTCTTGCTCGCTAGAATGTGAGCTTTTGATTCGGCTTTCCTGTCTGTTTATTTTGCACTCACATGCCCAGTGCCTTTTGCACCCGGTGTTTTTTTTACGGATCCACGTCAGAATACTCCAAACCTAAAGGATTCCTTGTCATTTCATCTCAAGAAATCTGAGTGCTAGAAAAATGCAGACGAGGATGTTCTTGGACATAAACTGTGAGACAAATAAGGTGTAGAAAATTAGAATTCTCTGGAATTGTAGCGAATTAGATGTCTCCCTCCATATCAGTGCCTTTAAGTCCGCTCCAGTCGATCACAGTGGCGCTTGTCTTGTTAATATCCACTTTAGGAAACTGGCCCTAGTTTCTGTCCCCCATGGCACCTGACTCAATCTTCATTTTTTTAGCATCTGTCCTTTAGTACTAAAAGGAACAAACATCAAAGTATTCCTTTTTGGTTTATTCATCCATACAGTCATTGACCAAAGAGTTCATGAGAATCTCAAGTGTGTTAATCATTTAATGAGGAGGCAGCGACCCCTTTGAAAGAAGTGAGAACGAGCTCATAATCCAGTTCATGTGAATTTTTGTTTTGCTTTACATTTAGCACCCAGCAGTCTCCTGGGGAGAAGGCTGCTGCTAATTGATAGCAGTTAAGCGAACCAAGGGGGAGAGAACAGAGGAAGCTTAACAAATTCATAGAAAGATCATGTCTATGGGGATTTAAGAGACAAGAAGTTGATTTGATTTCAGTAAACTCACTGGTGGGATAAACTGTGTCATTGTCAGCATGTATCAGGAGAACAAACTTAATGTATATGACTGTATAGTTTATATCACATTTTAATACAGTGGGCTGGAGAAACCTACTAGCAAGGACTCGAAATGTTGAAATGGAAATCCAGACTTTGAGATTCCTAGAATCTCTGAAACCATCTTGCATCTTTCTCTCCATCTGCCCGTCAACATGACTTTC
This sequence comes from Talpa europaea, assembly GCF_964194135.1. NCBI lineage: Eukaryota > Metazoa > Chordata > Mammalia > Eulipotyphla > Talpidae > Talpa > Talpa europaea. The sequence continues at coordinate 2,538,804 of NC_140080.1, read as the reverse complement.
TGAAATAACTAATCTCAAAGGAGTATTTTAGAAAAAAAAAAAATATCATGTGGATGTGGCTTTTTTCCCTCCTAATAAATGCCAGTCTCAGGCAGTGTTTTTGTCAGGAGTCTCTGTTCCAGCTTTAAAAGCCAAAAGAAAGATGAAAATGAGCACACCAAAATGTAATTTAAAATGCAAATGCAGACCCTGCTGGAAGGCCACAGATGCAAGCAACTGCAGGCTTTCTTCCTGCTGGGCTCCAGGGAGGGTCTGCCTCACCTTCCCCCTGCTCACCGCCACATCCTGCCTGACCTCTGCCACACGTTGACCTCACAGCACAAATAGGTTTGATGTAAAAAAGCCCAAGGCCGGGGACATAAATCAGTTGGAGCGAAGCCTCAGCAGTGCTTGGTGGGAAGGTGAGCATGTGCACCAGCAGGGCTGTCAGCTCCCGAGAGAGTCCGGCACGGGGGCAGCCAGCCCATGTCGTACAGTCTGTCCTCTTGGAGCTCGTGTAGTAGAGAATCATTCAACCCCTGAATAAGGACATTTAATTTTAACCTATTAAAGCTGCCCAAACATTTCCTATTTAAATGAATTTGGAGTCAAGTCTAAAATGCATGATTTTCGCTTCTCTCTGTTTTTATTCCCGTCATACCTGGAGCCTAGTTGTGTTTGGATGATCTCAAACTTGGGTAATGATAGCATTTGCAGCAAACCCTTGCTCACTCAGTCAAGTCATGGGGCTTATTTATGCTAAACTGCAAATCACTTGTGGATCCCAGTTTCGTGCTCCATTCCCCTTCTGTGAGGGGGTGGGCCTTAGTAAATCAGCCCACATTCAGTGACAGAGGGTGAATGGTTGGCCAAAGTCTGCTAAAGGTGTTACTTAGGGACCTGGGGAAGGAATGGGTTTATCACATCAAAAAACTTCCAGGAAAGGGCCTCCCCGGTGGCGCAGTGGTTGAGCGCTGGGTTGCGAAGCTGCCCGCAGCCTCTGCAGCGCCGGTTCGATCCCCAGCTGCTCCCCGGCCACCGGAGGAGGGTCCCACATGGCGCGCCGACCTCTCCTGCCGCCCGCTGCTCCCCTCAGCAGTGTACTTGGGTCCTTCTGCCTGCTCTGCTCCCCGCTCTGGCTCTGGTGAATTCTCTCACCCTCCCGCGCTTCTGACTGTACCCAGTGCATGTATAAACAAACCAAACAAACAAACAAATAAAAAAAAAAAAAAAAACTTCCAGGAAAAGCTTGAGTCACACATTAGAGTTTTGAACTTTTAAAATGACTCTTAGGGTAAATCAGATGGAAAGGTTCAATTGTAGGGGATGCACAGAATTGGACGGTTAGCAGTAGACTTACTGTTACCTTAGACTTACTGCTAACTAGGCTTACTGTGATTGATGGTGATGCGAACCTTACGAAAAGTCATAACGCAGTATTATTTCAATTGAAAGTTTTTTTCCCAAAACATACAATTCCTATATATACATCAGCCATTACAAGTAAAAATTGCAACTGTAGGCATGTTACATGATTTGAGGTCTTTTTTTATGTGTGCCTTGTCAAAAGTTGTCAAATTTTATGTCTTGAAAAAAATGTAGCTTTTTGACCCTGGGACTAAAGTGGGGAAGATCCCAGTCCCTGTGAACAGATGAAAATCTCGTCTGCCCCTTCCTCACTCTCCAAGCTTTATGAGCTGAGTTCATAGCATTCTGTTGGTTCTCCATGCTCTTTCCTGCCTGCAGTGGAGGTGCTCCCTTCTAGAAAACAGTCAGGGATGGGCTGTGAGGTAAAGCCTTTGGATGCTCTGTTGTAAATGGCAGGATTTCTTTTCTTTCTTCTTTATAGCTGTGTAGTATTCCATTGTGTATGTACACTGCATCTTTTTTATCCATTGTGTGTTGGTGGCCAGTTAGGCTGTTTCCAGCTCTTGGCTCTTTGTGAAAAGTGCTGGGAGGAACATGGTGGGCAGATATGAAGTCTTATTTGATTTAGGGTCTTGTGATTCGCAGCTGTGTTTTCTTCTTCTTTAGTACCCTCTCACTGATCAATTCCCACTTGGGGAAAATTACTCCCTTCTGCTGATACTAATATTGATGCAGATACTGATTGTACAATTATTCCTAATAATTGTACAATAATTATGTACAATTCCTAATGATAGCAAACATTGTTTTGTCACTCTATGCTGGGCACTATTTAAAGCACTGATAACATACCCTGAAGCTTAGGTACTATGATTATCAACATTCCACAAGTGAGGAAATGGGCTCACATGTTGACAAATTTGAGGACAATTATACAAGCTGTCAGTTTGGAACTGAGTCCAGAGGAAATGGTGTGGACCCAGAATCTATGTTCTGAACCACAAGGATAAGCCATTTCTCTATTTAAAATTTGCTGAAACTTGTTGCTTGTTTACTACCTTCCTCACTGTAACTGGTCGGTGCCCAGGTGATACCTAGAAATTAAAGAAATCACATTCATTCTTTTAAGTCTCTAGAGATCTGCATACGATTGTGTGGCTGTACAGGATCGGACAGATTCCCCAGCCTGAGGAAGTGACTGTGCCACAGGAGCTTTGCCCAGAAATGCAGATCATCATGGACAGACCGTGGCAGCGCTGCAGCCACACTGGGCCCAGCCCTGGGTTTATCACATGGCTCAGGCAGGTGGTTCAATCTCCCAACCTCAGGTTCTTCCCCTAGAGAGAACAGGCAACTGATTCCTCCGCTTGCTGGAGGCCACACTAGAAGTGAAAGCTGTCTTCATGTGCTCTATGGATGAAAATTTTGTGGGACCAAGTCACCACTGTGCACATAAGTCAAGCAGGCAGCTGAAAAGCCCCTGCACCATGGACTCACCACACCTCCATGCTGGAGGTAGCTCATGGGAGAAGTATGCTTCCATGCCAGAGGTGTGCTTCTTCTCTACTTCGAGCAATTCTGTGATTTCAGCTGGCACCCCACTATGCAGTTTAGCTCTGACATTGTTTACCTGATGTTAGCACCAGGACCCACGGGCAAGGGCTCAGGCCCACAAGAACCCCCACCATGTGCCAAATAAGTCCTGATTGTCCCTGGTATTTCTAGTGAAGTGGCTGTAAATTGGGCTTCCCATGACCCCCTCCTTGGGTTCAATAACTTGCTAGAATAACTCCTAGCCCTTGGGAAGAGCTTTACTTAGTTTACTAGTTTATTAAATAAAGGGTGCAGCTGAGCAGCCAGAAGTAGACACAACTGCCAAGGTCCAGAAGGGGTCCAAGCTCAGAAGCTTCTATCCCAATGGAATTGAGGATGCATCATCTCCTTGGAACATGGGGGTTCACCAACCTAGAAGCTCTCTGGTCCCCATTCTTTTCGGATGTTTAAGGAGGCTTTGTCATGCAGGCACCATCAATCATGAATAGAATCTCTAGTCCCTTCCCCTTTCCAGGAGGCTGGGGTCAGGGTCCAAAGTGCCAAATTTCAAATCATGGCATGGTCTTTCTGGTGACCAGCCCCTTCTTGAAGCTGACTCGGGGTTCATCAGGAGTCGCCTCATCAGAACGAAAGACATTCCAAGGAATTTAGAGGTGCTTTCGTGTGTGGAGGCCAAAACCGAAATATTGGGACAGACAACGCTCTTGTTCACTCATCTCCTCTTACCACTTAGCAGTTACAGGGGTTGTGGGAACTGTGTGTCACGGCTCCAGAGCGATGGAAAAAACCTAAAGGAATTTAAACCACCAGCATTTTTCATCTCTATTATCAAACTAAACTATGTACCATCATAGTATCTTATCTTCAATTAAGCTAGCCGTTTTTTTGTAGTCACTGAGTGCACCTTATTTACATTGATGTGAAAGTACATTGTTGTGCTTTGATTAAATGTAAAGTCTGATTATCCTGAAGTAGCAAAAAAACTTGACATTATTAATTCATTTATATTCAGTATGCTTAGTTAAAAGGGCATTTTTCTGCATTAATATTACCAAGCTCAACATACAGGAACAGTTAAAATAGAGAGCCAGACCTGAGGGCTTATTATCTACCATTTACAATATCAACACTTTGGTTTCAGTAAAATAACATCATCTATCATGTTAAATAACCTTGATAACTTAATTTGATTCTATCCATAGAATAGACTGTATCTAATGAATAGATTTATTTTTGCTATTACTTTTTTAAAGTATATGGCATTTATATTTAATTTGAAAAAAAAAAAAACCAAAACAAAACAGAGGCTCCACAACCATTGTTTTCCTTTAACAGGAGGGAATAAATTGCCCAACTTTGAAAAAATAACACTTGACTGTAGCCAAAATTACATTTCTACATTAACTATCAATTAGTGTGTAGACAACAGAGAAAACAGCTACAAACCCAGTTTTCAGAGTCTCTGCTGACTTCTGTAGCTGTCTCAACTTCTGTTCATCTCTGTCTGCCCCAAGTTCCCCTTTATCCCTATCTGCCTGTCATCCTTTTCCAGTTGCAGGTTGCCCTGCTGTCAGAAAGTACGTTCCTAGGACACATTTCATAAGTGAAACGGTGTCAATGAAAGAAACATGACTGATCATTTATACAGAAAAGTTTTTAGCATTTCCAGAACAACCTGCCAGATCTACCAAATGACACATCAAACCAAAAATCACACCCCTGCAGAGTCAAAGCAGGACTGCTGTGATAAAGGCCGCCTGCACGCCACAGTCCTAGGAGGGACATGAGCGTGTTTTCACCGTCCAGGGGCCGTTGCTCTGGAAGGGCTGCTGTGAAGCCTGTGCCAACACTGAATCAGAGTGCACTTTGTCATGAAAGCATTAGGCCGCTTGCTGGGTCTGTTTTCAAAAACTGGGACTCATGGAGGCATTTTTGGAAAATCCAAGGGGCAGAATGTGAACCTTTCCAAAGTGGGGACCCACCTCTCTATCTGGGTGCTTCTATTTTATGTCATCCTCAATTCTAGAACAAAAGCACATCTTGATTATTATTTTGTTATTATTATTACTACTCAGGCAAGTGAAACCACAGTAAAAAAGGAAGGATTCCGCATGAATGGCGGGGAGGGCTGCTATTTCAGTAAAGCAAGAGGTGGCAGGAATGGAAAGGCTTAGGGAAAGCTTGACAGCCTTCTTCATTTTCCTCGCAGGAAGGGCCATAACACAGTAGAGTAAATGCTATCTTTGGAGGCAGGCAGTTCTGTCTTGGAAACTCTGCTCTGCTACCTAGTACTGTATGGCAGGTCTTTACTTGCTCTCTGGATATCAGGCTCCTTGATGTAAAACTGGCATAACAACTCTTGCCCTGGAGGACTGCTGTGAAGATTGTGCCTGCATGGATTTGCGGTGAATGCTAATGCGGTCTTGGCACATAGTAGGTGTTCAGTGCAGGGCTGTTGTTATTGACACCCCAGGGGATGAGCTTAGGAGGCACACCAGAAACTCTGCAGGTCTGCAGAGATGGCAGAAACAACAGATTGAACAGGGATAGTCTAAATGTTTGCGATCCTCAACATTTAAGTGTGGAAATCCTAAGGCCTGCTGTATGGGTGTTAGGAGGTCTTCAGGTCAAGCGGGTCAGTCCCACATAAATGGAGTTGATACCCTTGGTAAAGGAGACCCTAGGGAGCTGCAGACCCTTTCACCAAGTGAGGCCGGTCAGACAGCTCACCACAAACCAGGCTGGCTATTCCCTTGATCCTGGGCTTTTCTGCCTCCAGAATGTGAAAGAAGTTTCTGTTGCTTATGAACCATGCAGTATGGGGCATTTTGTTACTGCAGCTGGCAGACTAGAACAACAGGGAATTGACTTCTGGCCTCATCAAGGGCCGGCCCCTGTTTTCAGGGGAGGGTTCCTGCCCTGTTCACCCCTCATAATCTCTCCCTGCTGATGTATTCTCTAAAGTGACTGCTTACAGTCCAGCACTCAGGGATGAACAGTGATGCCAGCTTACTCCCAGTTATAGCTGTGATAATGTTACAAATATTTCTAACCAACCATCAGGGACACCTGAGTCCCACGTCCCACCTAACTAGCCTCCACTTCCCGTGTGAGAGTATACTTGGACTGGACCTGCCTTGAGTGCTGGCTACCTGCACAGGTGTCTCCTTGTGCAGGAACTGGGCGCAGAAAGATGGTGACCTGGCGGCCTGTGCTCCGAGCTGCTCGACACGCACTCCCGAGTGCTGCTGTCCCCTTCCCTGTCAACCAGGAAAAATCCCTGGGTCCTTAACAAATGGAATCATGAGCAATGTTTTAATTTTGTACCTTAGAGAGTAAATCACGGTGATGGGAGCTTTGGTAGCATGTGTACCACATATTTTAAAAACAAGATGCTTGGAACTTTAACTCTGGCAAATGTGTAATGAAAAAATCGCAGGAGAGGGCCTCCCCGGTGGCGCAGTGGTTGAGCGCTGGGTTGCGAGGCTGCCCGCGGCCTCTGCGGCGCCGGTTCGATCCCCGGCTGCTCCCCGGCTACCAGAGAGGAGGGTCCCACATGGCGCGCAGACCTCTCCTGCCGCCCGCTGCTCCCCTCAGCAGTGTACTTCGGTCCTTCTGCCTGCTCTGCTCCCCGCTCTGGCTCTGGTGAATTCTCTCATCCTCCCGCTCTTCTGACTGTACCCAGTGCATGTATAAACAAAACAAACAAACAAACAAACAAATAAATAAATAAATAAAAACATGCCTCTATTAAAAAAAAAAAATCGCAGGAGACAAAGAGTGGCTGCATGGCTAACATTTCAGTTTAGTTTCAAGATGAGCAGTAATTTAAGTACATTGTCTACTGGCAGAGCCGTAAGGGGTTAGAACCTTTGGCTCCAGTGACTGGATCGTGGTAGCAGAGTTCCTGGTAGCTTGACATTGGCCTCAGTCCAAGGTTCACACACCACGAGCTGCATTTTCGCTGCCGGTGCTGAGTCAGTCACGATGCAGCTGGCAGAATGCAGCTCTGGCCGTTGTCAGTAAGATCCTGCCAGTGTTCACCAAGGCTCACACAAGCCGCCTGCCTATGTGTACCTTCAGTCTCCATGGACAGCGCCACGTGCTGCAAGGTGAACTGCTCATGCCAAAAGCACAGCAGGCATCTTGGCTTCTGCTGCTTCTCAGGTGGGGTGGGTTCTGGTGGGAACCAGATCCAAAACAGAGTAAACTCCTTGGCCACGAGCTCTGCTGGGCAGCCCTGCTGGGCTTGGGTGTAGTTCCAACTGGCAAACAGCCCCTTGCTTTTAATAAAGCCATTGGTACCTTCCTTAGAGGAGAAACAGAATGGGACAAAGCTGGCCTTCCCTGTGCATGGAGATGTCAGGAAGGGTAGCTTCATAAAAAACTCAAGTCAAAGTTATCGGAGAATAACAATACTGCATTCTACTCTAATTGTGGAAAAAGTTCCAAACTCTGTCATCAGCACCATCATCACCAGGAAGGCACCAGGGGCAGATGAAATAACGCCCCAAGGATACCTTGACTCCTGAAGTGAAACCATCAGGACTTGGCACCTCTGCCGCTAGAACATCTTGTCGACCGGTCCGACAAATGCCAAGTGAACACGTGTGGACAGGAATGCGCAGCAAGGAAGGAACGTGTGTTTCACAGTGAGAATCCAGTCTCGCTGGAGGGAGGAAAGAGCTGGACCATCTGCCGCATGGACAGAGCCATCCAGTCCCTGTTGGTGTAGAAGTCGGGGGAGGAGAGACCGATCACAGCTGGCCGGCGAGCATGCCAGAGCCTGTTTTAGCAGCCCAGCCTCGCGGAGGAGGCAGACGCTACAGATCAAATCTGTGTGCTTTGCTGCTCATCAGACCTGAGTGTTACTCTCCCGAGCAAGCAGGAGAGTGCTAATTGTTTGGCGGCCTTTGTCATGTGTACTCTCCAAGAGGACTGCATAGTGTATTTGATAGTTCATAAATTTGCAGATAATGGTGGGGGGGGGGCGACAGGGATTTTAGTGTGTGCCAAAAGCAGACAACCTGCTGTATTTCCTCCTCTGTGGTATCTGAACCCTGAGTGCTTTCCTTCCTCCCTCCCTTCCTTCCTTCCTTCCTTCCTTCCTTCCTTCCTTCCTTCCTTCCTTCCTTCCTTCCTTCCTTCCTTCCTTCCTTCCTTCCTTCCTTCCTTCCTCCCTCCCTCCCTCCCTCCCTCCCTCCCTCCCTCCCTCCCTCCCTTCCTCCCTCCCTCCTTCCACAGCGTTATTGAGGTGTGGCTGACATGTGGTGAACTGCATGTATGTAAAATGCATGATCAATAAATACATACATATCCATCAGACTGTCCCTACAATTCAGTTTAGCACCTTCATCATCCCACGAGCTTTCTTGTGCTCCTTTGCAATCTCCTCCCTCCTGCTTCTCCCTCCTCCCAACCCTCTTTCCCCTCTCCTGGGCCACTACTACTCTGCTTCTTGTTGCCATAGATGACTTTGCAGTTACTAGATTTTTTTTATAAATGGAATCATACAATATGTACTCATTTGTGTTTAATTTCTTTCCCTCATTGTACTTATTTCGAGGCTCACCTATGCATATATTAGCACACCCGTGTGCCCCTTGTAATGTTTTGGTCAGCGACAGCCTGATACTGGCCAGCTGAGGTGTGCAGTAGAATCTCACTCTATTATGTCTCACAGGATGAAATTGCCAAGGAACACCTTTCTCTGAACATATCTGCTGGTTAATCCAATTGCTGTAATCGATGCATGGCTGTAATTCATTTTTGGTATCCAGAGCAATCTTCTAAAATATGGAGAGAGGAAGTTTTTAAATCCATGCTGGTATTTGGGGTTTTTTGGTGATCGCCAATAAAACTGTATGAACGTTTATGTGCAAGTCATTATGTGGAGAGATGCTTTCGTTTCTCTTGGGAAAATATGTATGAATGAAATGGGGAATCACATGGTAAGAGAATGTTAATGTAAGACAGGCCACACCATTCTCCAGCGTGGCCCTCCCATCTTTCATGTCCTTCAGCCAGTGGTGCATGAGGTGTCCAGTTCTCCCCCATTCTTGCAGACACTGTGCGTGGTGACAGCATGTGCTCATTCTTACAGGTGTGCGGTGGTCGTTCATGGTGGCTTTAACTTGCATTTCCTCAGTGGTGATGATATTGAACATCTTTTCTTCTGCTTATTTGTAATTTGCATGACTTAGCTCTGGGAGTATGTTTTTAAATATATATATATATATATATATATACACACACACACACACACACACACACACACACACATATATATACACATACATATGTATTTTACCTATTGTAGAGGTTTTATGTATTAGTGCATTTTGAGAGTGCTTTATATATTCTCTAAGTCCTTTATCAAATACATGAATTGCTAATGCCCTCCCCCCATGGCCTACCTTTTCACTCTCTTAATAGTGTTTTAAAAAGAGTAAGTTTTTAATTTCAACAAAGCCCAGTGTGTCAGTTTTTTTCTTTTATGCATCTTTCTTTGGGTACACATTAATGAAAACTTCCCCCCCCCCCAAGTTCCCCCAGTTTTTATTCCCCATTTTTCTTCATTCTTTTGTCAGGAGCAGAAGTAGGGGTGCTGGCTTCTGGACGCCCAGAGACTGGTTTTCTGCACTGACTACTCTGTGCATCTGGCTGCTGAGTTTGGATGGAAGCGGTGGAAAGAAGGTAGGAGCAGGTGCTTCGGACACTTTCTGTCCAAGAACACAGCCACTACTTGCCCCTAGAGGACTGGTCGGGGAGATTTCAGCTATATTCATGGCACATTTCTAAGCAGAGGCAGTTTTAAACAGTATTTTGAAATGTTAATGAGGGGCATTTATTATTTAGAAAAATTGGGCAGTGGAAAAAACTTTCTTGGCCTTTAAATCTTATGATTTCTTTCTTTCGATTTGTGCCATTCTCACTAATTTGGATTGTATTTTTCTAGAAGGTGGGCTTAGCCAATGGCTCAGGGTAAACACTCAATGCTGAATGAACTGGAACTTAAAACTTAGTGACAACACTGCAGGTTCCACTATTCCACTTGGTCACAATTTTTGAAATTATTTTCAAAGAATTACAATTCTGGTATGAACTCTCTTTGTTGAAACTACTTTTAATTCAAGGCAGATTTGATACGGTTGCCAAAATTTGAAGTATTTAACGTTAAAATAGAAATACAACCATTCCCTGAGGGCACAGACTTTAAAGTAAACCTCATACCTGTGAGCACAAAATTACTTGAAATTTCCTTTAATTAAGTTAATTCTTTTAGAGCAGACAGTCTAAGAATTGCTTCATTGATAACTTGTGCTTTTTCTACTGCTTGTCTGTTCTGATGTTGTTACTGATCGTGCTCAGAACTTTGGGGACTTTTGGGTTCAGTTTTCATAATACATGAAGGTTCTATATTCTGAAGTTTAGCTTTAAAACTGTGACATTGTACTGAGGAGAACATCGTCTAAGCTGATTCAAGTATTTACCATGTGCATTGATTGTCTAACGGCTGACTGAGGGGCTTGGGACTGCTGTGATGGAGAGAGGAGGGGCTTGAATTTCTTGCAGTGCACTCCACTGGAGCAACTGCTAACAATTTAAACAAGGACTTTTTTTTAAATGCAAATTGTGCAAGTAGGGCTTATTTCCTGGAGGCGGGCAAAGGACATGGCTGGACTCCTAAGGTTTTTTGCAGCTGACACTGTAATGAGACCACTTCCATTGAAATGAACTAATAAATACAAATCCCCCACGTGGACTACCAACTGATTTCCAAAATATTTACTGAACTTCAAAAAGCACTCGCAGAATCACTTAAAAATCATTTTTAGGTCCAGGAGAAATGCACCCATACTCAGTCAGCATTTGTCTTTATTTGACCTGGCTTATACTGTGACCGGTTTTCTTAAAGAGTTGGTGTTCTGAGGGCTAAACAGCCATGGAAAAGAAGACTGGTAAAAGTTGAAATCTAATTCAGTGATCTTTTCAAAATTTTAATTTTCCTACTTTGGGGGATAAATAACCAAAACATCCACTGACCAAAAAAGTCATCCATTCGTTGTTAGTAGGTAGCTTGCAAGACTTGGAGAAGGACTTGTTTGGCATAACTGGGAAGTGACAGCCTCTTGTCGCAGTGGAAAGAAGTAGAATGCGTCTCTGGTTTCTGAATCTCAAGTAGCACTGTTATCAACAGGGAATTACAATTTCTGAATAAAATAGTGAATATGTCAAAGCACTTACCTGTTCTGGTTTTGGTGATAATAGATTTTTTTTTTTCAAATTACTTTCAAGTAAATTATCTTGTTGAGTTCTCACAATTAATGTTATTTGCACATGGGAGAAACTGGAATCACAGACAAGCATCTTGCGCAAGGAGGCACTGCCAGTTAACAGAGAACTCAGGAAAGTGCTGTCTTTTTCTAATAGTCTTTCATCTATGAGTTACTGTCACTTCTTTAAAAAGCGACTCTTCCTGTCAGCGGGGTGTCCATGTGTGCCACATGTGAGCATAAAAAATGAAGGCAATGGTATTGGTGGCAGGAAATGAGAATGAGTAAGTCCCGTGGACTATTCGCAGACCCATGTTTGCACGCTGCAAACATGGCTCTCTGCTCCCTGGCTTGTGAAGGCCCTGGCTCTGCACCGCGGAGAGTATCTCTCAGCACAGCTTCTCTCAGGTGGTCTTTCCACGAGGTCCCACCTTGCAGGGCCTGGTCAAGACTGAGGGCAGGAAGGGAGCTTTTGCCTGCGGAGGGATTTGTTTCATCCTGAGACTACGGGAAACTTGGAGGGCCTCACGGGGCAGTGACTTGAGCATTTTCAGGATCGCCTGGAAACAGAGTAGTGTGGAGGGGCAGAGCGAGATTGCATGGGGGTCTGGGGAGAAGAGAATGTCCCAGGACATGGCAGTGGGGGTGGGAGGAAGTACAGGAGTGTGAGACAGTGAAGTAGAATTGGTAGGATTTGGAGTGCAGGCTGGTGAAAGACATGAAGAGTCCCGTTCGCCCCTGGGTCTCTGCCTGGGGTAGCTAAGTTCCTGGAGGAAGCCTTAGCTGAAACTGAGGCACAGCAGGCAGATGATTTGTGGGGGAACATTTCACTCCATTTTGGACACGACAGATTTGAGGGGGTTTGTGAGCTTCAGCTGGAGACATCCCATAAGCCTTTGCCATGCCAGTGTGGGTCTGAATTCGGGAGCAGCACCTGAGAGAGATATCTAGAGATGGCGTTTCCTCTGACATCCCTGCTTGCCCAGCTTCCCTGAGAGTGGTTGTCCTGCAGTTCCTCACTTCTTAAGCTGCTGCAGACACTCTCTGGACAATCTCATTCTTGCCATGGCTCCCTCTGCCATTCGTGAGTTGACTGAAGACAGGCACAAGCCGACTTTCACCACTGATTCTGTTGTTTCCATCCAGCTGCATTTTAAACACCTCTGCCTGGCTGTCCTTATTGGCACCTTCACTCTTCAGAATTTCAAATCTGAACTCACCTTTTCCTCTGACTATCTGCCCTTCGTAACAAATAAAAGCACGTTTCATTTCCTCTGCCTCCAGTGAGGCCACCGCCACTGTCATCCAGGCCCTCTCAGCAGGGAGCCGTGGGCTGGTGATGGAGTGTGGCCCTGGCTTACGCCAGCACTCAGGAGTCAGCAGTGGACTTTGTTCATCTGACAGTCCTGGGGGGTCAGAAGTCAGCCTCGCTTGTTCCTAGGGTGGAGCCAAGGCATTCATGGGGCTCAGATCCTGTCTGAGGCTCTAGGGGAGAGCTTTTGCTGGCACCCACATCCATTGTCCATGGCCTTCGCTCCGTCTTCAGAGTCAGCCTGTCAAGTCCCTCTCACACTGGCTCTTCTCTCTTCATTTCTCTTTAGCATTTAAGGATCCTTGTGATGACATCTTCCTGTTTTACAGTCAGTCAGCTGGCCCTTTGGCTGCCTTTGTCACAGGTTCTGGAGGTTAAGACTTGGACATCTAGGGGGATGGTCATTCTGTTCACTACCCTCCTTCCCTCCCGCTGCCCCATGCACCCACCCCACCAGCACCCTATCCTGCTGTCTTCTTTACTATTACCTAATATATTATTGTGGACATTTATTTTCTGCTTTCCCTCATGGAATCCATCATAAAGCATCCTAAGACATAAGCCTTTTCTTCTGTCCTAACACTGATTTCGTGCGTTACTGCATCTGGAACCATGCCAAAAAACATCGCAGGTGCTAGATAAATATTCTCTGAGTAAATGGATGAATAAGAATGAGACTCTGCCATCAAAGGCTGCCAGTTTGACCTTGACTCCAATTTCACATAGCCACTCCCTTCCCTTCATGCTCACGCTTACTTCACTTGTGGTTTAACTCATTTGTGTTTTTTCACACCAGTCTCATTTTTTTCTTGGAAAGTTTCACTATTTCAGTAAATATATCTCTAGCACTTTTCTCACTGTCTCCCTAGTTTATGTTCTAGAGACTCTGGACGCTTCTCCTGAATGTTCTGCAGCCTAGAATGACTTCCCTTCTCTGCCTCCCTCGAGACGTCCTCCCTCTCTTCAGGGATCTACACCCAGCACCGCTTTCTCCATCAAGCCCTTCTTTAGAGAAATCTAAGCCAAGTGGAGGCCCACTCTTGTCAGGAAGTGCCCCTGAGAGCGGGCCAGTAAGACTCAGACTGAACACCCAAGAGAGCTCTCTCTGTTGCTCCGTGCCAGGGGAGAGATGCCAGGCCTGGCTTCATGAGCATGCTGGTGTAATCTAATCAGATCATTATTCTATCATAGCCATTATGATGCCTTTTTAAACCCAGTACCGCCCTCCCCCACCAATACACACAGACACGGTGTCCCTGGGTTCAGCGTGGGGAGACCCACGGGCTTGCAGGCTGCATGACTGAGACCCCTTAGTATTTCACTGTGCTAGGTATTATGCGTATAGCAGATCAACACAGTTTATAAACCACGTGTCTTTATATGAGATTTTTCATACTCTATCATGCTCTGGCATATTTTTCTACGTTCTAGTTTTAGCTCAGTCACTTACTAGCTATATAGCCTTCAACGAGTCACTTAAGCTGTCTCAGTCTTAGTTTTATCACTGAAAAATGAAAACAGTAGTAGTCCTGTTTTCATGAGTTTATTGGGAAGGTTAAGTTAATATGTACAACATGCTTAAAGCATGCACAATGTTAGTTTCTGCTGCTGTTGCTGTCATTATCGTTCTAGATGCCGAGTTTTCTCAAGGAAAGTGCAATCACCATTCAACACTGCATTCTGAACTAGGTACGCATTTGACACCGAGCAAGCGGTCACTAAGTGCTGAGTACTTCTGAGCAGTGGTCATAGCACGGCAGGACATAGTTCACATGCAGGACACTCACTTATGGAGCCGGCGGGCTCATGGACACTGCTCCTGCAGAACAGGGATATGTAGCACCATGATCCAGATGCAAGCCTGGTGTTAGACGGGCAGTCTCAGCGCTTGCCTCTTGTGCGCCTCTTTCCCCCTCACTCTGTGAATCAGAATTTTGATTTTACTTGTCAGATAGAATCATTCAGTATGTAATTAGATAGTGTTAATTAACTTGGAATTTAATAAACAAAGACTAATTTGTTGAGAATGATTTGTTCAGCAATCACGTACTGTTGGGTGTGGGGCCTGCTTGGTGCTGGAGCTGTGGCGGTGGGGTCTATACCGCACACCGTGATTTTCTATCCACCCTGGAGTAAGTGCCTGGCACTGGCCCTGCCTCTGCCTCCCTTTGCCTTTCCAGACAACCTTTCTCCAGAGGGAGTAAAGCAAGGGCCCGCTGTCCTCTGCTAGGCCTCAAGTGGCGCCTGTTGGGAGCTGGGCCCGATGGGTGGGCGAGCTGGGGTTGGGTTTGTCTCAACTCCCTGTCCAGCTGCTGAGGTCGATTACTATTGCTGGCTGTTTCTTCTCTGTTGCCCATTTCCTCCTGGTTCTTCTGTCAGATCCCTTCTATTCCCCCAGCAAAAAGTCCTGGAACAAGGCAAATTTGGGTTTTCTGCTAACTTTCAGCCTTTTTGTAAGATTTGGGAGAACGTGTGGCTCTTGAGCCCCTGCTCCCAGATAGGGGCCTGGCTCCTGGCTGGCTCATCCTCTGATTGCTTCGGTTTCCATGCCCTGACACACCGACCATGTCAGGAGAGCTGGCCGGCAGGAGCCCGAGTAAGTGCTAGGAGGGTCAGAATCTGGGAGAGCCCATGGGGCCAGCCAGTCTTCTGGCACAGGGGCCCTGGACCCAGCGCTTGGGCTGGAACTCTGCTCAATCCTCTTCTTCTGAAGGGGTGAGTCATCTTACCACGTTCTCTTAGTGCCCTCCAAGTGGGTGATACCAAAGCCCTTTCACTTCTGAGTGTGGATCTCTGGGGCAGGGCCATCTAGGGTGGCTTCCACTGCAGGAGCCGCCCTCCCCAAGCTGCCAGGCCGGGGTGTCCACGGCCCTGGCCTCATTTCCTCCCAGCCGTGGGGGTGCTCTCATTGCCGGCTCAGGGGCCACACAGGCCCCTGAGTTACTGGTGACGCTGCCGCTAGTTCCCCAGGGTAAGAAGGGTTTCCTTGTTAGCATGTCTAATGTGTTTCTTTATATAGTTGGGATATTGCAGATGAATCAAAGTTTTTAGTTTGAAGTATACTTTTTAAAATGAATTTGCTTAAACATTTGTTTTTTAAAGTTCCATTACTTTTCATGGCGGTGACGTTGGTTTAGTACACTCTGTGTTTCGGGGGTAGGTTTACACTCTAGCTGCGTGTCACACCACACCCACCGGGAAGCCCCCACGTTCCTCCACCACAGTCCTGAGGGGCCTTCCGCCCTGTCCCTCCTGCCCCTTCTGCAGCTCCCTCAGGGAGCCTCAGTTCTACAATTAGATTTCTAGGGTTTATTTGGTTTAATTCTGTCTTTTTTTTTTCTTCTCAGATTATATGCCACGCGAGTGAAATCGTGCAGTGTTTATCTTTTTCCTTTTGATTTGTGTCATTTGGCATCGTCCCCTCCAGGTCCATCCACGTTGCAAGATTTCAGTTGGTTTGTTTTACGATAGCTGAGTCGTGTTGCACTTTGCACCTGTGCCACCTCTGTTCCACTCAGAGGCAGCTTCTGTACTCTGGCTTCCAGGTGGATGGAGGACCCCTGCTTGGAGGAGAGAATCTGTATAGTTGTTTGGATTAATCTGTCTGGGAGATTTGTCTTTCCTCCCTAATTTACTTAGTCATCATTTACATCAGTATGAACTCACACTTTTTATTTTTTAATTTGAGTTTTATCCAATACTACACTACCTAGTTTGTAGTTTAGAGCTGACTGGTTTGGGTCACTGGGAGGTGGCTGGTCCTGTGTCCCTTGGACACCCACCGCTTCAAGTGTGTCCCTCTTGTCCTTCTTACCCTCTGCCTGCCTCACCGAGCAGCTTCCCGTACCGCCCTGAGTAGGTCTTTTTTTTTTTTTTTTAAAGATTTATTTATTTATTTATACAAGCACTGGGTATAGTCAGAAGCGCTGGAGGGTGAGAGAATTCACCAGAGCCAGAGCAGGGAGCAGAGCAGGCAGAAGGACCGAAGTACACTGCTGAGGGGAGCAGCGGGCGGCAGGAGAGGTCTGCGCGCCATGCGGGACCCTCCTCCGGTGGCCGAGAGCAGCTGGGGATCGAAACGGTGCTGTAGAGGCTGCGGGCAGCTTCGCAACCCAGCGCTCAACCGCTGCGCCACCGGGGAGGCCCAAGTCAGCTCTTTTTTCACAGAGCTCTGGTTCCTCTTATTGGAGACTGTACTAGAAACCAAGACCTGGGCTCTGGGTGTAAATTAGCATTTTTTTCCAATAATTTTTTATTGTGGTAACATTGTTTTGTTACATTATTTAAGTTTCGGGAGTGCATCATTGGAAATCTACGTGTGTGTATGTGTGTGTACTGTAAGGAGCTCACCAGGGAAAGTCTAGTTTTGTCCATCACCATCCAGTTGACCCCTCTTACCTGATTTACCCACCCTGGTGACCAGTAATTGACCTTACAACCAAAAGTTTATTTTTATTTTATTTAGTATCATCTGTCTCTTTGTTTTCTCTGTGACCTCATGAGAGAGGCCATCCAGTGGTTGTCTCTCTCTCTCTGTCTTCTCCACTCAGCATAATATCTTCTAGGTCCATCCATGTTGTTGCAATTGGTGGGATTTCATCTTCCCCCCCCCCCCAACAGCTGAGTAGTATTCCATTCTGCGTGTATACCTCATCTTCTTCATCTACTCTGCTGTCAGTAGGCGCTGAGGTTATTTCAGGAACCCTCGTGAGCTATTGGCAGGAATGCAAATGACCCTTAGGTTCTGGTGTCCATACTAGGAATTTAATGTGCAAAATGGAGTCACGATAATGGCTGGGACATGATATAGATGAGAGCTAGGTCCCAACATAAAAATCCCCCAATTTTGAATTCCCATCAACAAGATGAGCTCTGGGAACACTTGCTGGTGCAAAGCACCAGTGTGCAGAGAGGAGAGGAGGGACATGTCCTCCTGCTGCCTCCTCCTTCTGTGCCCCATCTCCCCACAGCAACTGGAGAGCAGACAGGCAGGAGGGTGGCAGGGGTGGGAGTGAGCCAGAGGGAAGGTGCCTTTTGGAAGACATAGAATTGTTGTGGGTAGGATAGCACTGTGTGGTGACCACACACAGGGTGCGAATGGAGAAGGAATGACTCAGGCAGGAGCTTCTGAGCCAGGAACACAGACTGCTGTTCCTTCCAGGGACCTAAAGGGCAGGCTAACAGGCTAGACTCACGTGAAATGAAGGACTTAGCATCGATGAAATGGTGGAGGGAATATTCCAGGTGTTGGGAATAGGAAGTAAAAAAGCTTAATGGCTCTAGCGATGTGTTCTAGGAATAATAAAAATGCATGTAGTTACCAAGGACTTTTAGATGCTTCTTAGAAATGTCTTCTAGTTATGGATTCTCTCAGGAAGAAATGTAGCCTAGCCCTGAAGTTGTGGAGTCATGGAGTTATTCTTAAACCAGCATCAAATTACATTTCTTGATTTGAACCAGTTATATTGGCAAACTCACTTTTTTAAAAAAAAATATGTATTTTTTAAAGTCACGTGCCATTGCAACATGAGGTAAATTTCAGGTGTGCATTACTGAGAATCAGCCTATGTGTACTACCTCACTTTTTTGTTCTTAAAGAAATCACAAGTTAAATTCTTGGAAGTACTGAGCACTAATACAGCAAGAATTTGAATTCATTGTCTACTCCTGGAAATTCCTTAACTCCCCAGGAAAACTCAGGGGATTTTCCTGTAAAACACAGAGCTCTGTGAAATGTTTCATTAATTCTCAGCAGCGGATTAACTCTTGCATCCTTGTGTCCAGGGAAGCTTTCGTTAAGCATGTTTATTTGTAGCAGGTGTTAGACTTTGACATTTAATTCAACTTCTTCATATTTTTGGAGACTGTAAATTAGGAAAACATCTGAAATATGCATAACCTTGTGCAGAAACATACAGACGTATGGGTATAATTAAAAAAAAAAAACAGTTTTCAATAAATGTCTCCTTTTTCTTTAGGTTTGAAAGGGCTTGATACTTTTCTGATGGTGCTTAGCCAGTTGATTTCAATCCAGGAGACTAAATGGAATATAATAAGAAACCCAGGCTTGTAAACGTCCAGTCTGTCTGAGGCAGGTTTAAGCAGGAAGTGTTTGTGAACAGTCTGTAGTCTCAGCATCTGCCCCTCGTTCTTCATTCCATGAAGCTTCCTCCACATCCAAATGAATATGTGATTTTGCACTGATTTTCCATTTCATACTAAGACTGTTAAATGGAAAATAGGCCAATGGATGTAGCTTCTCTATGTATAACCTAGAGATGCACCACATTTGCTTATGATGGTTCTATCTGGATCCATTCAGTAAGGTTTTGTCCTTCTTAAGAGCTGAGTTTTCATCCTTACAAACTTGGAATACCAAAAATATTCCATGCACTTCTGCTTGGGGACCCATGTATGGGCAGGGCACTCTAAACTACGTGGGTGGGACCACATGTATCTTGTTCTCTTCTGTATCCCCAGGGGCCAGAAAAATGCCTGTACATGGGGTGTGTTTAACAGAGTGCATGAAATATTGGAATGACTGCCACACAGCTGTCTGTCTGCGGCATCCAATTTGAAGAACTCAAAACCAGGCTCCAGGAATTCATTACCCAGGATTTATCATCTCATGCCTTCAACATTTATTCCATTTTAATATTAGGAATAACTCAAGTTAATTATTCTTAATAATCCTCAAAAAGCAGGAAGCAGATACTTTTATAAAATTGCATTTCTTTCCAGATAAAGATAATAAGACAGAAGAAAGTCACATGACTTGTTTGTAGTCAGATGGTTATTTTATTAGTAATTCTAGTTTCTTAAGAGTTATTATTGCCAATAGTAATATTGGTAACAGCAACAACAATAAATAATCTTTAAGACTGATCAGTTGGGGCCTCCCCGGTGGCGCAGCGGTTGAGCACTGGGTTGCGAAGCTGCCCACGGCCTCTGCGGCGCCGGTTCGATCCCCGGCTGCTCCCCGGCCACCGGAGGAGGGTCCCACATGGCGCACAGACCTCTCCTGCCGCCCGCTGCTCCCCTCAGCAGTGTACTTCGGTCCTTCTGCCTGCTCTGCTGCCCGCTGTGGCTCTGGTGAATTCTCTCACCCTCCAGCGCTTCTGACTGTACCCAGTGCATGTATAAACAAAACAAACAAATAAATAAATAAATAAAACATGCCTCTATTTAAAAAAAAAAAAAAAAGACTGATCAGTTGATACTATGTATATTAGGGATCCACTCTATAATAAACACCACAATAGAGGGATATCCATGTATGAAAGCAGAAGAACCAAGGAAATAGGTCTCTTAATTTGTGGGCATTAAATAATAATAATAGTATGTATTGAATTAGTGTGTGCCAGCTACAGACATATATCTATACATTGTGCAACATAACCCTAATAACATCCCTAGGTGCTGGAGGAAAATAAGGCTTAGGAATTGTGTGTCAAGCTGAAAGAAAATGAGGGAAGCAGGATATGAACTTGATTTTTTTTTTTTGGTGTTATAGCCTATACTTTTATCTGAACATTTACAAGTTAACATATCAGATCAGAAATTGTTCAGAACATACACACGAAGCAGTGCTTACTTACCAAACAATATATGAATGACTATACAACATATGATATGGATTTTTTTTAACATTTAAAATTTTTATTTATTTATTTATGCATTCAAGAGCTGGGTATAGGCCAGAGATGCAGGAGGGTGAGAAGATCCACCAAAGACAGAGTGGGGAACAGAACAGGCAGATTGACTGAAACACACTGCTGAGGGGAGCAGCGGGTGAGATAGGAGAGATCTGCTTCTCCATGTGGATTGCTCCCTGGCTGGCCTGGGATCTGCGGAGGCTGTGGATTGCTTCATAGTGCAGTGCTTAACCCCTTGCACCACCAGGGAGGCCCTATGATGTTGCTTGTTAAAACCAATATGAGTATACACAAATAAAAGATAATTCACACTGGAAACGTTTCCTACAGACAGCAAATTTGAATCTCTCTCTATATATGGACATATGTGAAATAAATTATTTTTGTGACAATAAAGAGATAGGCTGCAACTAATTATGTCAAATAGATAAACATTTACATACTTCATGTGCAATTCTAGACTTCTGGGTAGATATGAATTACATGGTACAAAGGTTTAAGAAAACCTTTGTATAAATGATTTCATTTATAGACTGCTGGTGGTCCTTGATGTCATAAGACTAGCTTTAATATTAAAAAAAAAAAAAAAAAGGACTCCACCTACCTACTCCACTACAATATAGTGGAATGGAGAGGTTATGATCAGCTTCTCTTCCCAAAGCAACCATAAAAAGATATTATTTGCTTAGTGGAAGACTCTGAAGTTCCCCCGTGGCATCCCAGGACTTCCCAGGGGAAAGAAGGGAAGGAGTGAGAGGAGGAATGGGAGGTTGACCAAGAGAATGGATTCCTCAGCCAGCAGAATGGGTGGGGGTGAACACAAGATGAAAAAACAACATTCTGAGACAAAAATAAAAGGTGCAGGAATAAAAGAACTATCAGACAAAGACTTCAAAACAACAACATAAAAAATGCTAAACGAGCTACCAGAAGGTCAATCAAAGTCAGATAGGCAGGTCCAGAGTCTTAGAAAGGAGGTCCAGGAACAAAGAGAGTTCTGCAGTAAAGAGATTGAAAATATTAACAGATCACAAAACGAGACTCTGAATAAGATGAAGACAAATACAGAAAGTGCTTTAAATAGAATTAAACTGGCAGAAGAAAGAATTTCAGAAATAGAAGACGCAAATGTACAAATTACCCAATTACAAAGAGAGAAACATTAAACATAGGAAAAAATGAGGAAGATCTACAAGAACTCTCAGACTCAATTACAAGAGAAAACATAAGGATAATGGGTATTCCAGAAGGTGATGAGAAAGAGGGAGCAGAGATCCTATTCAAATAAATAATAACTGAGAATTTCCCAAATTTAGGAATGAATTAAGTATGGATGTCCAAGAAGCAGATGGAACACCCAAATTTTTAAATGTGAAACAACTTACACCAAAGCACATTGTTAAATTATCAAAAATCAATGATAAAGAAAAAAAATTACAGGAACCAAGGCAAAAGAAAATTATTTATAAAAGCACCCAAATTAGGGTTTCCTTGGATTTCTTCCCAGACACCCTCCAGGAAAGAAGAAAGTGGAAGGAAGTATTCACAATCCTGAAAGACAAGAACTGCCAACCAAGAATAAAAATAATCTGTCCTGCAAAAGTATTGTTCAAATGTGAAGGTGAAATAAAGACTTCCCCAGACAAACAGAAGCTAGTGGAGTTTATCACTACCACACCTGCTCCACAAGATATGTTGAAAGGAGTTCTTCTACAGGAAAAGAAAAAGTGAAACACGAAATCCCAAGCAGCATGACAATAGGAATACAAAACCAGAAGCGTGAGCAAGAATATGAGTCAATGTCAAAACACTAAAGGGGAGGAAGAAATGAACAGGTACAGGTAGTTAAAGGATGGAGAGCAGACACCAGCTCACAAAGGACTTACGATCTAGTAATTTAAGCAAAAATTCTGTGGTAACCACTAACCAAAAATCCAGAAACAAAGGAATTGATAGAGTCACTACAAAATGCCATCCAGAATGAGCAGAGAGAAACAAATGAAAAAGAAAGAAGCAATAGAAAAATAAAACAATAAAAAATCAAAACTTAAAGTGACTGATAATGAACAGTACACATTAGTAATCACCCTAAATGTGAAAGGCCTAAACTCATCTATTATAAGGTACAGAATGACAAAGTGGGTAAAAAAATCTTTCAGCCATCTATACTTTGTGTACTAGAGTCCCATTTAAACCCAAAAGGCAAAAGCAAACTAATAGTAAAAGGTTGGAGCACAGTTTTACAAACTAATAATGTATAAGACAAACAGTTCCTGCTTTTCTCATACCAGACAAACCAGACTTTCAGTTAGAAATGGTAATCAGGGACAAAAATGGACACTATATAATGATCAAGGAAAGAATTCCTCAAGAAGGTATAACTGTTATTAATATTTATGCACTTAATTCAGGGGCACCTAACTATATAAAGCAACCATCAACAGACCTAAAACAACATATTGACAAAAACACAGTTATTGGTAGAGACCTTATAATACCACTGACACAAAGGGTTAGATCATTCAAATAGAAAATTAACAAAGAAATAAATGCCTTAAGATGTAGTGTTGGATCAGATAGAGTTAATAGACATTTATAGAGTTTTCCATTCCAAAAGAAAAGACAATACGTTTTTCTCAAGAGCACATGCAACACTCTCAAGAATTGATTATATATACCCCCACATCTCTGGATTGCACCCTAGCTCTTGTATTCATAAATAAATCTTTAAAAAATTAAAAAAATAAATTCTTGTATTAGAAAGTTGCCATGAAAAGGCCAAATATTAAATTTTATTTTAAAAAGTGAAAAAAAAAAGGAATTGATTATGTACAGGGACACAAAATATGTCTCAGAAAATATATGAAAATAGAAATTATATCAAGCATGTTCACAGATCACTATGGGATAAATCTAAAAATTAAACACTTGAAAAGATTCCCAGAATAAACCAAACCACATGAAACTAAACAAAATGCTTCTGAGCAACTACTGGATCAAAGGATAAATAGAAAAATAAAGAATATGTGGAGACTAATGAAATTGAGAGACAAGCTATCAAATCCAGTGGGATGCTCTAAAAACAGTACTACGTGGGAGGTTTATAACAATACATGCCTACATTAAAAAAAAAAAAAAACAACAAGAAAAACTCAAACAGCCTAACTCTGCAGTTAGAGGAACTAGGGAAAAAAAAAAAAGGACAGAAATCAACAGAAGGAAAGACATATTAGAATAGAAATAAATAAAATAGTTCTGGCCATGAGTTCTTTTTAAATTGTTTATGAAATTATGTCAGCCCACAAATCTCTCCCCACCCTACCCCACTCACGTAACTCAATTCCTACCACACACAGTGCACTTTATGTGCAAACTGGAGGAAAAAAATGCCCCCACATTGTAGGTGTGGTTTCCCTGATCATGGACAGTCTGAGGTGTGGTCACCTGCTAGCTCCACCCCATAGGGGCGTATCTTGACAGGCTTGTTGCAATTGAACTCCACCCATCGGTAGGCACGACCAGTGTTCTTTTCTGTCATTGTCAAACGTGCTGCTTCCACTTCTCTATTTTAATTTGCATCTTTCGTAATCAAAAATTCAAAATTTGTTTCTATTGGAAAAAGTAATTTTTTACATGTCTTTAGTAAGAAAAATCTCCGATTCCTGGGGATTGCTAGTGTCTACCTTGTCCTTTTCAGAAAAGCATGTTAACGAGATTTAAGAGAAGATTGGGGAAAAAGCAAGTTTCTAGGCAAAGAATAAAATGGAAATAATTTTTAAGTGTAGAACACACGGACAGAGGAACTGTGGAGATGAATTTTTATAATACTGTAAGATGCTACCAGCAGCTCAGTATTTTTTTTGAGGACAAATGGATTTAGTCTTTACATGTGTAAACTACAAGTCATGGATTTTTGCTTTTATCTGTAGTAAGTCTTAGCATTTTTGGTTTTGGGTTGTTTGTTGTCTCTTTTACAATATACAGAGAAATAGGAAAGTAGTCTTTAAATTAAAAAAAAAAAATTGAAGCAATGTGTAGCCATGTCCTCTGAGGAGGAGAGATGCAATCTCCTTGTGGCACAGTCCCAAACAGCCATGACGGGGCAGAAGAGAGTGGCTTCCAGCCAGGAGGGTGAGGGAAACTGGAGGCTCGCAAGGAACTGACTGCATTTACTTGAGGGAAATATTTTGTTTTAGTGCAGATATCTGTGTTTGAGCCAGCACCTCTCCTGGTAATCTGGACTAATTTAACACTCTTTTGTAAAGGATTCCGTGTTCTTCAGAGGTGCGAAAAGCAGATGTATCCAGACCCTTACTAGTATGTGGTCTCACATCGGGATGGGGTGGAAATAAACCCAGCAGGCTGCTGTAAGGCCTTGTGCTCCCACTGACCCTCACTGTTGCCCCTATACTCCTTCCGGAGACCAGATCATAAAGGCACAGAATCCCTTTTTGTTGTTAGAATTGTTTGACCTCAGATATGTGGTCATTTAATCATTTAAATCTCAGTGCTCTTCTGCCTCTTAATACATTTCTTTGAGTCCGAGCATGCCCGGCGAGGTGGGCCCTGTCCTTGTATAGTGGCCAGTTGTGTAAAGGCCAAAGTTGAGTGAGAGAAACAAATACAGAAAATATTTACCAAGAGCTTCTTCCTCCCCTAAATTAAGTTACAAACACAGTAACACCAGGCTTTCAGTCATATTTCAGTGTCAAGCATATATATATATTTTTGAAAACAGAAAATGAAGGTGTTAAACCTTCTTAAATAAAACCATAAAACACTATTTTTATATGAGTGGAGATTTAGAGCCTGAGAACAAGATGCTTGTGCATTTTAGGGTGTAGCCTAGTTATTAAGTGTCAAAAAATCTTGATAGTAGGAATGCACAGATACAGCACAGGGGTGCTGGTGGATGGGTAAAGTAAG
This sequence comes from Talpa europaea, assembly GCF_964194135.1. NCBI lineage: Eukaryota > Metazoa > Chordata > Mammalia > Eulipotyphla > Talpidae > Talpa > Talpa europaea. The sequence continues at coordinate 2,513,734 of NC_140080.1, read as the reverse complement.
GCATGAGATTAGGTCATCCACATGCACTCGTTCATAAAAAAATTCAATAATTTTCTGAGTTCCAGAATATTCTGTCCAATCTGGGGAATGGAAAGCAAACAAAGCCAAGAGCTGCCCTGCCCCATGGAGCTTGCCTTCTAGGAGGAAAGACGGTGTGAATTCACCTGCACACACGCATGTCCTAACAGTCAGAGGGACTATCCTTAGTGGGATACTGGGAGAGTCCCTGAGGGGGCATTCGATATAGTTGCTTTCTCCAGGAAGGTGTCTCTAGGAGATGTGGAAGTTGAATGAGCAGGTAGGGGAGAAGTTGCAATGAGAGGGAGAGGTGGGTTGGAGGCCAGTATCTCTAGGGAGCAGAGGCTAGGGATAGCAGGAAGGTTACGTGCGGTACAGGTGGCCTCCTAGACCAGTTGAAGAAGGTTCTTTATCTGGGAACAGCGGGAAGCCCCTGAAGGGGCAAAGGAAATATTGGGAGAGTCCCAGCAAGAGATGGGAGTCTCCTGTATGGGTCTGATGGTGGGCATGGATAATGCTGGAAGCATTATTCATTCAAAAGATGGTCAGGAGGCAACAGGTACCTGGCCTGACGATAGAATAACTTTCCTTTATCTCCTACCCTCTGCTCTCCCCTCCCTCCTCCTCCCCTGCCCTCCGCCCCTCCTCCTGCCCTCCTCCTCCCCCCACTCCTGCTCTTCCACCTCTCTACTCCCCCTCTTGCTCAAATAGAGCAATTTTTATCATTCATTTTACTTTTTTAAGCAAATCTTCACTCTTTTGTGTCCCCTGCTAGGTGTGATGGCCGGGATTTGCATGTCAACAGAGACTATGAGATGACTAAGTAAAAATGGAAAGGAAGGGGAAGTTTTCTCTTCATTGAAATGATTTTGACCATCAGTGTAAGAAAATGATGCACTTCACTTTAAAAACTGAATTACACCAGGCTTCCCCAAACCTCTAATCAAAGAAGTCACATAGAGAGTGTCTGGGTAGTGTTTGCCTGTGGCAGCCCATGTGAGCGTGGTGATGGCCACCTGACGCTGGCTGGGCAGTCAGCCTCCAGGCTGTGGTCTCGCTCTCCTACTGCTTTGCTGTTGTCCGCATTCCGTTCTGTTTCACTGGTTTCCAATTCACATGAATTCTGAAATGCAACTTTTATGGTTCTGACATGTAAAGTAGTTTTAAAAAGTGTAAATTATCATTAAAATTTATGGGTGCTTTTCACACTCAAGTTATTTTCAGCTGGCAGTTAAATGATTACTATAAATACATAATTTCATGGCCTAGTCACCTGTCTGGTGCCCTCACTGCGTATTTTTCTAAGAAACCAGCGACCTGGGGAGTTACCCTGTGGCGGGGGCCTGTCATGTTGGGGATAGCAGGACCGGTTGTCCCTCCGAGCTAGCCAGAGTGCATGGACCTGGGCAACATTCGCCTGTAATTTAAATTTCCTTTTGAAAGTCAAGAGCAATGGGAAATGAATTGCGTTTAAGGCTGAACTAAGTAGGAACAGAGTTCTGCGGGGAGTTGAGATTTTATGGCCTGATGGGAGGGCTTTGGTGGAGAAGGTGCCCACTGCCAGTGCCTTCTCCATGCAACCCTTGGCAGGGTGTGTTGCTGAGGGCCTAGCTGCTCTGGGACTCGTGTGACGCCTGGTGCTGACCGCACAGCCTCCACCTGCTCATAGCTGGAGGGGCTTCAAAAGCCCTCTCTCTTTTATGTCCTGCTTCGTTTCTCTTTTTTAATTACATGTCTTTCATTGAAAATGAGTACAGGAAATCGCACGGCAATCTAGAAAAGGTCCAAGAAGTATTTATTTAGTGTTGCCTGTGAGCCTGTACAATTTCCCTTATAATACAAGTGGGCGTGTTGGTTGATGTGTTCCATCCTGAGTGATAAATTTGGCTTGGAATGTTTTTCTGTGTATTACTGTCAAGATGCCTCGCTCCCTGAAAAAGCAGGGCCGCCACCGTCTGGGCCGAGACTTGCGACTCAGCTGCCTGGACTCGGCTGCCTGGCGTGGCTTCCTCCCGCACTGTCGCTTTCTGCCATCCCAATGACATTAGTTTTGGGAAATCAAGAAAATTTTTATTTTTCTTTCTTTGTCGAGAGGATTACTCATACTCCTTACCCATTCCTATGTGTCCTTGTTAAACTAATCTATAACAGTAATCCATGTGACTCCTTTGAAATTGTTTTTCTTTAACAAATGCTCTCAGCTTTTTTTAGTCCTCATGTAAGTCCATATACTGATGTTTGGTTCAGATTCTGCCACCTTCATGGACGCTAGTTTTTCCTCATTCTTTACCTTGGATATTTTTTTTTTTTCACTGTAAGAAGAGAAACATTTATCTCAGACTTTACATACGCACAGTTATTATAATCCATTTTGTGCTTTGTTTTTAAATTCATAAGACATGTATAAACTTGATCTCATTTTGTTTACTTAAGATAGTGGTTATAATTGTCTTCATTTTATAGCTGAAGAAATCAAGGTTTAGATAAATTAAGTAATTTGCCCATGGTTATATTTTGGGAAAAAAGGAAGCCAGGATTTAAGCCGGGTAATAATATTATTTTTTAAATGGATAGTTCACAAAGACATTAAATAAATGCCCATTACATGTGGGCTCTGTCCTCAGGGGGAGAGGTCAGTGAGTAGGACGGGGAAATCCCTGCTCTCCTGGGGCTCACATGCCAGTGGGCATGAGACCCAGTTTTTTGTTTTTTTTTCCACTATAATTACAAAACCAGATAACATGGTTTGCACAGCTTATTATGAGTTAATTTGCCCTAATCGTGGAGTGCTTTTTTTCTTTTTAAGAAAAGGGCTGTCATATTAAGATGCCCACTGAACTAGTAAGTCCAATATGCCCTGCAAATTTTCTTTGTGGGGAGCAGGAATGGAGCTTGCCGTGCTTTCTGTGACTGGCAGGGTGCCTTTTCAGAGTAGCTGGCTGAGCTCCACGGGGTGGCCTGGATACAGGATGGTCTCGCCCTCTTGGCTCAGCACTGAACTTCACAAGCTGCTGGCCAATGGGGGAGGCCAGGCCCCTGCCTCAGTGTTGCTGGAGAACTTGTGCTGCTTTGCTGACATTGGTATGACCTTTTTCTTTCTAACCCTGGACACTGAGCAAGAATTTTAATAACTTCTGTGCCACTTTAATAAATTCCAAAAAATAGAAAGTTGTGTCTTATAGAAACTACAGCTGGTGACTACAGTATGCTGGTTGGGTCTTTTGCCCTGCACATTTCTCTAAGACTTCTTAAGAGGCAGAGCTTCTCAGCCACGCTCCACAGTGACACAAGTTTACAACTCTCTTCACAGGAAAGATAACTGATGTCATCAAGATGCAAACTTGTGGATACTATTCATAGTAGAATGAAAATAATTACAGCTTTAGCCTATTTCCCAGATTTTAAATTTCTTTGAAAATAATATTTTGGAGGGCAGTGAGTCTACAGAATCCAAGAAATAGTAGGGAGGACTGAAATCCAATGCTCATTGGCTGTTGCCCACAGTCTGAACCAAGATGGTGATAGAAGCTCCATACAGAAAAATATAAAGCGGTAGCATTAGAAGCTTTATTGTCTTGGCTTCGTGGAACATTCCGAAGTAATATTTGAAATTAATAAATTGTTTTGGTATCAGTATTGTGATAGAGAGTCTTCTTTAAATACAGCTCCGTAGGCTCAGCACGGGCTCAGGATGCTTAACGCTTTTAATTTTGGCCAGAGGGAGAGGCTGCGGTTCTGCGCAGCTCCAGCAGGGGTCGCTAGGCCGTCGTCCTTATGCTGTGAACGCTCGGTGAGCCGGCAGCAGTGTTGATCCTAATTGGAGCAGACACAAGGATCTCCTATAATCCTCTGACATCCTTTTCAAATAATAATTCTTAGGTGGGTGGTGGGCTGGTGGCTGCAATGCCAGTGCAGCCTTCTCTACAGTGAAGCCTAACCATTGTCAATTATTTTTGATGTATGCTAGCTTAACTTAAGTCTCCTCCTCACTGGCTTTTCCAACCCACAGAAGGGGATTGCTCCTCCTAATTATTGAGACACAGTGCCCAGGATGGTCAGGACAAGCGCGTTATCTTGGCTTAATGCGCTCTCTAAAACCCATACCTCCTTCTCCAGCCTCTGCAAGCTCTTCCCACTCAACACAAAGGCAGCATATACCTACCTTCAGTCAATACCCTGAGAGTATTTTATAATCTCAATTGCCATAGTCATTTGACTTTAACTCATTAAATGCCAGCACTTGGAATAACTGGAGACATAATAAGTACATAAGATTATAGCAGCTTGGATATAGCTTCCAGTAGGTTGCTAATTGAGGTGAAATCCCCCCCCCACCCCCCACATTTTTAATAATCTGTCCTGGGGCACTGCCAGCCAGTGATATTCAGGGAACAAATTGTCATCTTCATGTGCATTTTAAAGAATGGTGGCTTCTGAATCTCCAGCTGTCAGGCAGAAGCTTGAGTTCGCAGTCAAAGGAAATAAGGAACCATCAACAATAAATGTCCTGCCTCATATTTGTAAGCTCATTTTTAACCCTCCTTCGTCCTGACTGCAGCCCTCTCTGCTGAGCGGGGAGAGAATGTCTCCGTGTAGAGACATTCTCAGACATCTGCTTCTGGAGAGCTGCGCGGTGCTGGTGCTGCAGGATGGACACTGGAAGGTGGTTAACTGCTTGCGCGCCGCCGCCTCTGGGTGGAGGAGGGAGGGGCCGAGCGGGAGGGGCTTCGGGAGGCTGTGCGCTGCGGCGAGGCTGCCAGGGTGCCCTCCCATGCCAGCGGGCAGGGCTGCGGGCAGCCGCGGGGCTGACCTGGACCAGCCTCATGGGGCCTGGGGGCGTTTCCACTATTACCTCGATGTCGAGAGGTTCCCCAAATTAAATTCTCTATCACAGTTCAAAGCTTCAGCGTCAGATGGCAAGGGAGGCACGCGTCCACAAGCGTGGGCACATTGCATATTGCCTCTCTAAAACTGAGGGTGTGTCATTTACTTTCAGGGATTGCCAGTACCTGCTGATGTAGCAGTAATAAGAACAACACCGGTCATCACTGGTATAATCTAAGGATTATATTGATCTATTTAAGCAAACCAGGTGTTGAAATTTCTTGACCTCTCTTTATTTTTTTCCCAAGTTTTATTGATTCACCAATAGTTTGCATAACTATAATTTTGGTAGTAAAGCCTCACTCCTCCACTGAAGCTCTGGTGCCAATGCCCTATCACCTGGCCCCCATCCTCACTTCCCTCCCCCCTTACCGCTCTGGTAACTCCTATATTTTTCATAAAGTCTAACGTTTTTTTGTTGTGTTTTGCCACTTTGTTTTTTACATTCCACAAATGAATGAGAGCACCAGTAACTGTCTTTCGCATTCTCACTTTTGTCACTTAGCATAATCACCTCAAAGTCCACCCGCTTTGTCACAGAAGGCACAATTTCATCTCTTTAAAGAGTTGCATTCTATTGTAGCTCTTTCATTTTAACTCCATATTTACTTGAACAGTTTACCTTCCTCAAATTCAGGGCCTGGAGTAAGGCAGAAATGCTGGGACTGGATGAAGAAAGACAAGGTGACTTCAGCTTGGGCCTGACGTCACCTGACAGGTGATAGTGTCTCTGGCAGGTAGTCAGGAGAAGTGGATAGGAATTCTGAGCTCATCTTTGGATCTTGCTGCACAGTTTAATTTCTTTATTTCCTAGCAGGTTGTGGTTAGCACAAGTGGGAAAAGGGGTTTAGCTGCATATTAGCATGTCTCTTAACAGAACTATTTATTTATCCAAGAAATGTTTATTGAGTGCCCACATATGCCAGGCACTGTACTAGTATTGTTGAAGAAAGTAAACAAAGCTGTATTCTATCACAGCACTTTCTTTCATCTTGTTAAAATATGCATGCTTTGAAAGTATATATGTTCCCCCAAAAAATACCCCTTCGTGTATTTTTATTTCTTTACTTCACATACTTGCTTATTCATATTTTAAAATGTAGGCTGAAGCATTCCTTGTGTTCTTTGAAGGTGAATATATATGTATATATATTTCTATAACTACAGTGATATACAGATTTTCTGTGTCTTCAGAGTTGCTTTAAAACCTAAATTGGGGCCTCCCCAGTGGTGCAGCAGTTGAGCGCTGGGTTGCGAAGCTGCCCGCAGCCTCTGCAGCGCCGGTTCATTCCCTGGCCACCGGGTGAGGGTTCCACATGGTGCGCAGACCTCTCCTGCCGCCCGCTGCTCCTCTCAGCAGTGTACTTCATCACTCTGCCTGTTCTGCCCTCTGCTCTGACTCTGGTGAATTCTCTCACCCTCCTGTGCCTCTGACTGTACCCAGTGCTTGTATAAATAAATAAATAAATCTTAAAAAAAAAAAAACCTAAATTGGGAACAGAATGAATGGAAAATGGTTTACAAATAATTAGCGGATTAGGATGCTCTTTAGTTAGCGCATCCATTCAGAAAATGGAGCAGAAGGCTTCTGGAGCACTGACAGCAGAGTTCAGTGTTGCCAGTCTCCCCTGCAGGGGTCGTGACAACTCAGTAGGACCAGCCCTCTACTCACAGCAGGACTGCAAGAAAACCAAATGGTCTCTGCCCTGGGAATCCTGCTCTCATGAATGAGAAGATGTGAGAGGAGGAGATGGTTCCAAATTGTGTTAAAAGACTTGTAAGGATTTTTAACGCAGTAGAAATTACCATGAGCACTGAAGCAACCTTGAAACAGAATAAATAGGAACCTGTTACATTTTTCCAATACAGCTTTAATGTCAATGAATGACCCTTATTCGAGTGATTTTTTTAAAAACCATAATTTTGAATACTTAGTTGAAATCCATAATTTGCAGCTCTGACATATCTTTGCTAATTGTTAGAATGGTTCATTTTTTTAAGGTGTCTGGACATCTACATTGGCCTTTATGTAAGGGTCCCTCAGATCTTTGGCAAGCTCAGCATAACTTGTAAATAAAACTAGGAGGTGATTTCTTCTAGGACAGACACAAGATTGATTGGGAACGGGCAGTAACGGAAATTTATGGGGTAATGGGGATGATTTGGATGTGGGTTATGTAGGTGCAAACGTTTGTCAAAATGTTTTAAATTGTACACTTATGGTTAGTGCATGTCATAATTCGTAGATTTTACCTCAGGTAAAAAACCCTGCAACAAATATTTTGCTTTTTTTTACTGTGGTCTGCAGTCAGTTTTGAAACTATCTTCTGTATATTTCAAACTTGAGCGAATGAATAGATGCACTGGGGATAATGGGAACTAGGTTTCTCACTATTAAGGGAAGAAATTAAAAATATCCAAGGGGAAAAGTCTAGAAGGAACCCTGTGGTGTTAAATTAACATTGGAGGTGTCAATGTAAACTCATTTTATGTGTGTGCATAAATAGAGAGTTAGAAATGTATGTATTAAGGATGCATATAGCCAGGAAGTCCTAGAAGCAAAGACACATGAAGCAACGGACAAATCTACTGCTCATATCATGGTTTTTAGATGCTGTTCTCCACTAACAGGAACCTGAAGAAAGGGCTACTTCAAATGGTAGCTTTGACAGCATCAGAGCAAATACAAGATGAGCCTCCTGGTGCCAGGAATTAAGGTCGTGTCTAAAGAATGATGTGGACATGTGAAGAAATCACAGAGCAGTTTCAGCTCTGACATGTGAAGACCATGGGGGTTATCACTCCCTATCCTGCCAACAAAAGAAATTCTGGACAAACTGAAAATTTGACATGGTTTCTGGAACCCATCAGGAAATTGGGGTCACAGGGCAAATCACTTACCTTGACACCTGGAGAGACTGGTATCTCCAGAATCCTGCAGCAACTGAGATCTGGAGCAGAAGCCATTGGAACTGTAAATTGGTACAATTAACCATAAATAGGAATACTTGAGTGGCAGTTAAGACTAACTGCTGGAGGCTGAGTGTGCCCTAGTGAGAATGTGAAACTCCTGGAGGCTATGCATATTTTTTTGATTCCCCACCTTTGCACTTTACCAACACACCAAAATGGCTCTAGAATAATAACAGTGGAAAATATTTGAAAGAGCTGCAGGACACAATTTTGGGGAGAAGTACATAAGGAAACCCAAAGTCAAGAAGAGTGATTTAAATAAGGGCAATATAAGGATTGAAGTGTTTGGTAACTGTAGGTACATCAAACACTAGAAACAACTCCAAGACAGAATAACATATACCTGCAAACCAGGGAACTAGTCACTCACTTCCTATTACCCAACACAACATGCTCAAAATTAAAACAAAACAAAAAAAAATGACAAAGCATGCCAAAAAGGCAAGAATAAAAAATTTCTTTGAATGACAAAACAATCCTCAAGACCAGAATCAGATGTGACAGAGACTGGAATGATTAGACTTGGAGTTTAAAGTAACTGATTAATTAGTTAAAGGATTTAATGGAAAAAATGTACAACGTGCAAGAACAGATTGGCAATGTAAGCAGAGAGCTGAAATTGTAAAAATCAAAAGAAAGTGCTGGAACTAAAAAAAAAGCACATTAAATAAAGAATGATTTTGATAGATGTATTAGTAGAGTTGACATGGCTGAGGAAAGTATAAATACTCAAGATAGTTCAATGAAAACCTCCACACGCAAATATAATGTAGTAAAGAACATTCACAAACAGGGGGAGCAGTACTAAGATGTGTTACATATGTGTAATTCTTCTCCAAAAGGAGAGCGAATGAAGCAGAAAAAAGAAGTTGCTGAATAATGACTGAGAACTCAAAAATAATGATACACCAGATTATAGATTCAAGAAGCTCAGAGAACATAAAGTAGTATAATAGCCAGAAGCAAATCCAAAACTAGCCAACAAAAAACCCAAACTCACTCAGGCTTTTTGTATTCCTAGCAGAAAATCAAAGACAAGGAGAAAATATTGAAGGAAGCCAGAGTAGAAAAATAAACTAACCTATAGAAGAACAGTGTGAAATTATAGGGGACTTCTTGTCAGAAGCTATGTGAGCCCAGAAGGAGTGGAATAAACCATTTAAATGTTGAGGGACAAAATCTCACCAAATTGAAATAATATACACAGCAAAAATTATTCTTCTGGGCTTCCCTGATAACCTAAGGGTTAAGTCTGAGCACTATCACCTCTATGGCCTGAATTCCAGCCAGCCAGGGAGCTGAAGCACATATATCACAGCAGACCTCTCCTGTCTTGCCCTCTGCTCCCCTCAGCAGTGTATTTCAGTCAGTCTGCCTGTTCTGCTCCCCACTCTGTCTCCGGTGAATCCTCTCACCACCCTGTACCTCTGGCCTACACCCCAGTTCTTGTATGTATAAATAAATACAAATAAATCTTAAAAAAAAATCTTCAGAAATGAAAGAGATGTAACAATTTTCTCAGAAGAATAAAACACATCATAAACCAACCAAATCTATTTGACAGTTATAAAAGACTCCATGCAATAACAGCAGAATACACATTCTTCTCAAGTCCATATGATGTGTCCATCAAGACAGAACACATTCTGGGCCATAAAATATACCTTAATAACTTTAAAATAATTAAAATCATATCAAGTACATTTGCCAACCACAATGAAATTGAACTCCAAAATTTCTGAAGTTAGTATCTGAAAACTTGCAAATATTTGGAGGTTAGAGCACACACTTCTAAATAACACATAGGTCCAAGAAGAAGTAGCAAGAGAAATTTAAATATAATTCAACTAATTGTGGAAATACTGTTTATCACAATTTGTGCAATGCAGTGAAAGCAGTGCTTAGAAGGAAAGTTTTAACCTGACATAGGAATACTAGAAAATAAGAATGGACTAAAATCAGAAACATTTTCACCTTTGAAAACTAGAAAAGAATAAACTAAGCCCAAAACAGGAAGTAGGGAGAAAATAAGAAATGTTGGAGAAACACTTATGATGCAAATGAAATATCATTTAGGGTGTGGAGGGAACCTGGGATCCCGTGTGAACTGTGAAGAAAGAACCTGACTGCACTGAGGATGTAGGAAACAGCTTCCCCAAGGGGACGGGGGAGGAAGTTGTTCATGGAGTTGTCTGGAAATGAGCGGAGGCTCTAAGTCTAAAGGGAAGAGCCCCCAAGGGACTCTACTGGGTGAAGCTGTGTCCCTGCGATGTTCAAGGGGTCAGTAAATTCACACCACTGTCCATGCAGACCGACAGTGAGCAGTTAAGGAAGGGAGGAGGGCGGTGGAGCCAAGCTTCTCACTGTTGTGGTGGGGGTTGCAGGTGAGCAGGGGGACAAGTCCATAGCTGGACAGTTTCTCCTATTTTCCTGGTTGTGATTTTTGGGAAAATTTTGAGGATTACTGGTCATGCATCTTATAGAATGTTCCTTAGGGTTCATCTGATATGATATAAACTTAGTATACACACAATTCTGTTGCTTTCTCAGCAGAGGGGGGCTCGAAGCACTGAGACATGTAGCAGTGAGCATGCTGGTGTTGTTAAGATCTTGGTTTCCAGTATCATTTGGTTTATGGTAAAGGGCTATGGATGCCTGGAGTGGGGTGATGGCATAAAAATACATCTGACAAGGTATCAGCTTATCCCCCTAAATCATAATATAGTGTTGTAAACCAATGTCACCTCAGTAAAGGAAGAAGTAATAATTAAAAAATGAGGGTATTTTGAGAAATGGTAGGTTCTGGAATTGAGACAGGGACTATAAGATGCACCTGGAGCATCTTGCAGTGCCAGAAGTGAAGGAAGTGGTCCAAAGTAGATGTAAACAATGATGAAGTTGGGTTAAAGGGACATGGCACCAGCAGAAAGTGCTGCCAATCACCAAGGCAGGAACCATGGAACAGGAAAATACTGTCATGTAGGCTGCAGCTCAGAATACAAAATAAGTAACTGTGAGTCCATACTGACAAAATTGAATGAATGAATGAATGAATGAATGAATGAAGCAAATAAATCAGTGCAGAACAGTTTCAAATAATCTACAGGAACGCCTTCCTCTGAGAAGTAGAGTGTTACTCCTCATTCTTTAAGAATGAGCTGAACTCAGAGATTTTCTTTCAAAGGAATGAGTATGGAAAAGGAAAAAAAAAATTGTTTGATGGTGGGGAAACCTGACACACTGCCTCTGCCGGGGACCAGAGCTAACACTCATGGCCACCAGTCATGTAGATGATCTGCATATGTGGTATCTCCATGTGCTAGGACAAGAATGTGACTTTATCTCTGTGATCTTCCTCCTGAAAACCCACAACTCCGGACTATGAGAAAAACATCAAACAATTCCCAGTTGCTGGATAGTCTACAAAAGACCTGACCAATACTCCTCACTATTGTCAAGGTCTGCAAACACAAGGTAAGTGTGAGAAACTGTCACAGCCAGGAGGAGCCTGAGGAGGCACAATGACTAAATGTAATGTGATTCCTGGGCAGGGTCCTGAAATAGAGAAAAAAACAGGTACATTCTAACAAAATCTTAATGAAGTACTGAGTTTTGCTAATTCTTAATTTTAACAAATGTGTCATATTAATGTTAGATATTAATAGGGGAAACTGGAGTTATATGGGAATTCTCTTGTTATCGTGGAACCTTCTATAGTTCTAAAGCTATTTTGGATAATTATTTTTCAAAAAAATAGTCATTTCATAAGTCTTTCCACTGAACAAATAATGGAACAACTCATTCAAAAAATTAAGATGATATAGTGCATTATAAGCCACTGAATAAAACTAAAATCCATGAGTTTTACTGATGAAAACAAACAAATAATTGAGAGAGGGGGGGCTCTTGGGCACAGTATAACACCAACTAATCTTTGGAGAAGGAGTTATGAAATTAGTGTTATCAATAGATTCTAAAATGAGAGAGTAAAAGTTTGATGAGGAAGAGAAAACTTAAACTGTCTCCAACATTACCCCACAAACTACCATCGTCAGCACCGGGCACAGCAGCACCTTGCCCCTGGGGTGGGGGATCTGAGTGCCAGGGGTCCCATCTGCAGTACCCTTGCCGGAAAAGGCAACTCAGGTCAACCATGAGGAAATGCCAGACAAACCCAAATGGAGGGAGGTTCTACACAAAAGGGATTTCTTTGAACTATCCCAGTAAAATAGCAAGGAAAAATGAAATAACTGTTATGGATGAAAGGATACTAATGAGATGTGACAATTCAGTGAAATGTGTGGTCCTAGATTGGATCAGACGAATTAGCTATTGAATGTATATATGGCACGAGAGAGTAAAGTGATAAGTGATGAAATTTGAATATGGACTATGAATTAGGCATCGGTATTATGTGTTAAATGTTCTGATTTTTTAAATTCTACTCTATGTAAGAAGATTCTGTTGTTTTTAGAAAACACTCACTGAAATACTTTGAGTAAAGAGGTACAGTGTCTTTAATTTACTCTCAAATAGTTTCAAAACATTATCTGTCTCTTTTTTTCCTATCTGTCTCTCTCTTCCCCCTTTACCCCTGTAAGAATGACCAGTGAAAGATGCTGAAATAGTAGATCTTCGAATAGTATGGTAGTTCCCTGTTCATTTTAAAAATTCTGTAAATTTGAAATTACTCAAAATAAGATACTACAGGGGCCTCCCTGGGGGCGCGGTTAAGCACCGCCCTATGAAGCAATCTGCAGCCACTGCAGCACGAGTTCGATCCCCGGCCAGCCAGGCAGCAACCCACGTGGCGCAGCAGACCTCTCCTGACTCGCCTGCTGCTCCCCTCAGCAGTGTACCTTGGTCGATCTGCCTGTTCTGTTCCCCACTCTGTCTCTGGTGGGTCATCTCACCCCCCGGCACCTCTGGCCTGTACCCCCCAGCTCTTGTATGCATAAATAAATAAATCTTAAAAAAAAAATAAGACGTTACAAAATCAGGTCTAGGGGAAACTGACTTCCCTGTACTCAGTACTGAAAGTGAGATCCGGCAGCAGCAGTGCTGTCATCCCGTGTGAGCTTAACAATGCTGAAGCCCACGCCCACCCGCTCTGCTCTGTGAGAATCTGCACTGTAACGTGTCCAGGTGCCCCCACCCACCGTGTCTAGACAGCCGGCTCTTTGGATGAAAGTGTTTACACCGTCCGCAGGTGCTGGAGAAGTTCAGGGTGTTAAGTCACTTACCCTCTCATGTCAGCAGCTTGGGCCCAAGGATACACCACCCCCATTCTCACTTCTCTCCCTAACTTGGGGTGCTCCAGTGTGCGAGCCACACTGCTACACTGAGAAGCTTCCCATCAATAAGACCTGCTTAGTCCACCTCTTGCCTTAATTCTGCCTGTTTCATTCATGATTTGCTGAGCTCTCATGTCACCCATGAGCTCTTCCTAAATTCTCTGAATGTCTCTGACCCTCTATAATACTATCAGTTCTTGGAAATAATCTGAACTTTCTTTTCACTAGATGGGATTTTTCTTGTTTTGTTCATGAGTTCCAAGTATGTTTTCTGCTAACATGGCCAGATTTTATGTGCCAGAACCCGTCTTCCAGATTCTCTATTACATGCTTTGGGGAGAGCCTCTATTCCAGATTGGTATACGCACCATACTCCAAAGTATGATGCGTATACTCTAGAGAATGTGGAAGGGGAATCATTACCAGTGAGAAAAAATTGAACTTCTGCTTATTTGTGGAATATATCTTAATATTTGAAGACTGGCTGGACATAAAACATTCAATCTGTAATTTCATAAAACATCAATTGGAGAGGCAAGGTAAAACTTTCTGCTGATGTGTTTGCAGTCATAAGGTTTCTCTGCTTTACTGGGTCATAGAAAACACTCAATATATATTTTCATTTCATTTAGTGCTAAAGGGAAAACTGAAGGAGGTGGCCGTGGCAACCAGAGTTTGGCTTGAAGCTCATTGTAGATTTGTTGGGTTCGTAGACTAACTATTGACTTGAGATATGGTTATAGAATAATTTTGAGATGGCGTTGTACTAGAATTACTGTTATAAATTGGGATTCAAATTGCTGCTGCTTATCCGAATAGAAATCCCTCATTTGAATGATAAATTGTACAAACTGATATCAAGTAAAATAAACTTAGAGATATTATGGTTGTAGGAAAGATAACTGTTTTTCTGCAAAATCTCTACCTAATTTCATGTTAAAACCTACTCCTCAAAATGTGTGCTATTTAATTTTCTGTGTGGTACAATATCTGCAAGTTATCTTAACAGGTAAAGGATCGATCTTTGTAATGTATAATGATTTCCTAGAAATTAATAAAAAAAGAAAGTTTATTACCCCACTGAAAAAGATGAACAATGGATATGAAATGACTTTTCACAGATAAGGAAGTACAAATGACTTGAAAATAAACATCAGGACATAAGTAAATTAAAACTACACTGAAGCAGTCATAAATGTGTAAAAGTTCAAATGCTCAGTAATGCAATGTTGTGGAGACAGCTCACACGGTTGAAGGGGAGTCGGCACAGCCTGTAGGGAGAGCAGTTTGGAGGTAGATGTCCATGGGACACACGCCTTCTGAGGTGTGACCCAGCACGTTGCCTGGAAGTGCATTCTGTACAAGCTGTAAGCCGTATGTTAGGTCATTAATTGGAGTGCATGATTTTACCCTAAAAATGCTTACCAATTTTTAATTTTTTATTGTTTAAGGGTGTTTATTTTTTATTTTATTTTGAATTGAGTTAAAATTGGTTTATATCACTCTTTGTATTTGGGGAGCATAGGCTCCCCCCTTCCAGTGTGATTACCAGAGTGCAATCACCACAAAAACACTTGTAGTAAACCACCTTAGTCCATTTAAAAAACTTCCTAAAATTTCATTGATGTTAGCATTTTAAAAGTTACCTATTAAAATTAAACAACGATACCATGTCCTTCATATCTCAGTGAACAGCCTATGTCCTTACTACCAGTGGAACATGCGATTAAGTTAGCATGTATCAGTTTCCTCCACTGTGAAGTTACTATTTTTTTCTTTGTACTTAATATCTCTAGGGGGAGATACTAGATAAATCCTGTTTCTCCTCAAACTTTTGCACACTAGTTTTACCATCTGTTGGTGAGTCTTGTCTGCAATAAATGTTACTGTGGTGTTTACCTAATGTTGATTGATTCTCTCTCTCTTTTAATTCACTAAGTGGAATTTTATTTCAACAGCTTTTCCTTTCTCCACTTATTTACTCAATTATTGATTTATAGCACTACATACTTACGAATATTAAATTGGTTCCATAGGTTGAAATCCAATACCATTATTATTTATGTTGTTACTCAGACCGAGCTTGCTTTGGTCATTATGGCATGAATCCTGTTGGCTTTTTTTGAGTATTTCCTTCCCTTTTCAAACCACCAGCTGTTGCAGGTCTACTTTGCATCTTCCCTGTTTCTGCCCCTGCAATTGCCCACTTCCAAAGCATCCCTGCAGTTATCATTTTTGTGGCATTCATACCAGAGATGCATAATTTCACTCTTATGAAAAACTAGTGGATAAAACCATATTGATGGAATTTCTACAAAATGATTTAGTTACCGTTCAAATGTCAAGGTGATAGGAGACCAGAAAGAGTTGAGAACTCCTAGAGATTGGAGACCAAAAAAATTGATATCAGCTTAGATACTGGACAGGATTATAGAAGAGAGAATGGACATTAATGGGAAATTTACTGAAATTAGAACAAGGTCTGTGGTCTCAGTGGTAAAATTGTAGCAATGTTTATTTTTTGTTTCTGATAATTTACTACAGTTATGTAAGATGATAACAGTAGGTATAACAGAGATATAAGGAAATGTAATATTTTTGCAACTTTTCTAAAAGTCTAAAATTAGCTCGAGCTGAGAAGTTAAAATTGTAAGTTATAAAGAGAAAAATACATCAAAGTCAAAGAGAAAGCTCACAAAAGTATATTCTTAAATCTGGGAAAAGTTCACCAATTGGGTATGTGCATAGAATTATAGAAGTCTGTGACTACATATATCATCTTTGGAAGGACACAGATTTGTAAGCTCTGTGGAGATTTTGGGAGATAAGCAGTGAAATCTAATTTTTATTGTATATTTTTTTTTCCTTTCTTATCATGGCTATTTATATATTATACAAAATAGCAAAATAATCCAAAGGGCATTACATGGCTAAAGTAAGTGTAATGATTTACAGGGTTAACATGAAATATACAGCTGGTTATTTAAGCATAATGAGGTATATAGCAGCAGTTTTATCTCAAAGTGGGGAAAATTCATACATATTAATAATGTTTACTGAAATTCATTGTTCCTTTACATTTCTCAGTCACTTTTTTTTTTTTTTTCGCTTGGGAGTGAAATTAATCATCCAAAGAGAGCTGAGGGTCTTGGACTCCTCCCAAGTCACTGTAACTTTAAAAAAGTGTGTCCATGACTGCTGTGAAGTCCTCTCTCCCAATAACTGATGGTTTCCACATCTTTTCTCCTATTAGGAATGCCTTTCTGACTTTTCTGTCAACTGGCTTATTTCCTCTCTTGAAAACTCAGCTTAGATATCAACTTTGCCAGAGAGCCTTTTCTAATCTTTGACCCCCACGTGATGGCCTGACACCCATCCATGTGCTGCTTCCCTTTAGGTGGTGTGCCATCACAGCCTCCCCTACACTGTGACTAGTTTTCAATCTTTCTTAGATTAGATACCACTTAAGGGAGGAAACAAAGTACTTTGTACTATTTAGATTTCAGAAGATGGCAAACTGCGGCCTCAAATATGTTTTTTAAAGATTCAATTAAAGTAAATCTAAAATATGAATGACAGAATCTCATGCTTCAGGCCATGAGCAGATCCTCACAGGACTAAGCCATCTGTATGAAAACAGATGACCCATTTTCATGATAGGACCTAAACTTTGAAAAAAATCACACTAAATTTATGTATTTAAATAATTTTGTAATTAACTAATTTATATTTTATATCATTGTTCATTTTTGTACAGTGTATGCTTTCTCTTCCTCAGGTGTCGTCCCTGTAAAATTCCCACCATCAATTCACTTGTGCACCATCGCCATAGTCCCTGGTGCTTTTCCCTCCCATGTTTCGCTTCCTTTCCCTCCACAATGTGGTCTATATACACAATGGACTACTACTCAGCAGTCAGAAAAGATAAACTCATGCCATTCACAGCAACGTGGATGGATCTACAAGGGATGATGCTCAGTGAGATTAGCCAGAAGGAAAAAGAAAAATATCGGATGGTTTCACTTATAGGAGGAATGTAGGGGAAACAAATAGGGGATCAGGAAAAAAAATAATAAATAAAAACCCAAAATTAGTGCTTCCCCGGTGGCGCAGCGGTGGAGCGCTGGGTTGCGAAGCTGCCCGCAGCCTCTGCGGTGCTGGTTCGATCCCCGGCTGCTCCCCGGCCACCGGAGGAGGGTCCCACATGGCGCGCAGACCTCTCCTGCCGCCCGCTGCTCCCCTCAGCAGTATACTTCGGTCCTTCTGCCTGCTCTGCTCCCCGCTCTGGCTCTGGTGAATTCTCTCACCCTCCCGCGCTTCTGACTGTACCCAGTGCTTGTATAAATAAATAAATCTAAAAAAAAAAAAAAAAATTCTGTTCTACCTCTAAAAAAAAACCAAAATTAAGAGGCAACTATAAGTCACACTACATTTAAAGGAAATAATAGCAGCACATGAAGGAATCTTAGGCTGAACCTCCAGTACACAAATCTATACACGTGGGGGAAGAGCCTCTTGGTACTTCAGTTGTGTTCCTTTGGCTTTAAGGACAGACTGAAGGAGTCAGGGTGGAGTTTGCTCTGCCACTGCACATGTGCGATAAGGGTGGGCCTCACTGGTGGACAAGAAAGCACCATAGCTCTGAATGGAGGTTGGGCATCACCACATTGCCATCTTGGGCTGACACTGATGTGAAACCAAACCCTTATAAACGTACACTGTGGCCCTGGATGAGAGAAACAAACCCCACACTGCAATCCCAGGACTGCCATGAATCCTGAAAGTGGCTCTGGGTTCCTGGGAAGTCTGCACAGCTCCCTGCGCATTGCTGTCAGCAGTGGGTCCCGTGGCCTTACTTGCTGCGTCTGCTTTTCCCTGTCACCAGTGCCCCCCTTCCACTGTGTATGTCAAAGACAAAACACAGTCCCAGAGCAGAAAAAAGCCACCGTGTTTCAGCCTCTAACCAGGCTTTGTAATTTACCAGAACTCAGGCTTTTAGTATCCTCCCACCCAGGGCTTTTCTTCTTCCATTTTTTTCTCAGCTTTCTCTCTCAGTACACCATTATTTTTATTTTTCCAATTTAGTTTCCAGTGATCATGTGACTGTCCATGCTCAGAGAGAAAAAGAGAGAGAGAGAGAGAGAGAGACGGGGGGGGGGGTGTGGGTGGGTATGTGTCAGGGGTACTGGGTCAAAGATGCCTGTCTGTTTTAGGACATAGTTTCCTTAGGATGGGGTCGGAGTCCATACTCAGTGGACTCAGCTGTGATTGGAGGAGGGGGTGGAGGCCTCAAAATGAGGCCTCCTAAAAGTAAACATCAAGCACCCTGAACACCATCAGAACCAGAAACTGTAGTGGACAAAATCAAGATAGTGGTATTTCAGACAGAACAAAATACAGGTTGGAAATAAGATCAAAATATATTAGATTTAAGCAAGTCAGTTTACCTAGGTTTTGCCCTTGTTTATTCACATCCACAGTAAAATGAAAATCCTAGGGACCAAGAACTCTTTGGAGGTGTTAAGTTTGACACTTTATACACTATAGATATTTCATCAATACTATCCAAGTGTGATAACAGCTGGAGATATTTCGCAAGATAAGTTTTTTTTCCTCCTTTCCTCTCAGTGCTCTCAAGCTTCGCTTGGGATAATTGTTTGGATGAATGTTCCACGTTAATTTCTAGAACTCTAAATTTAGTATCTATGGAAACATCCTGATATTTAAACATCTGAGTCGCTTTTCAAACACTTCTGTATAGTTCTTATTAATTTTTTCTTTAAAATGAAGTGATTTTATTTTTCAGAGTTACAGGCCTTTGAACAGTGTTACCTTGAGGACAGAAGAAACTAAGACATTGATGCTATTTTTGGCTCAATAATCTTAAGATTCTTTTCTACAATTATTGATGGAGGATGCTAAGTCATCCCTACCCCTTCCACCTTTTCCAGGGTCTGGAACAGAATTCCTCTGTGACACACTTCACTCATTTTTCCACGACCTCTTCTCTCCTTTTCATTGCCATTTGTCGCAAGAAGCACAGCTGCTGTTTCGGATGGGCTCACAGTTATATAATTCAGTGCACTTAAGGTGGCAGAGGAGAAAATCTCCATATGTAGAGTCTCATCATGTGACTTGAAGCGATGTAATTCCTTAAATAAATGAAAGCTATTCAAAGTCAAGGGCCTGACAAAGATGTTGGATGTTATAAAAAGGAAGCAAAGCCTTCCAGAGTACAGCTAAAGGGGTTGGTGGTTGAATAACAATGTCGTTTGTTGATTGTCCACCACCAGGTTCAATCTACTTAAGAAAATGGTCACAGCACCAGGCACCATTTACACACCATCGATTCCCACTTTCTGTTTCCAAACAAGTCATTTTTCTTAGCTCAGGCCTATCTACCCAGGTGCTTGCTAGACTTTTCTATTTGGATACTCTGCAGTTGGCTGCATCTAGATGGTGCCAAAAGATACCCGACATTCCCCTCGCCCCCATTTCCAAACCATCTTCACCTGGGTTCCTGTTTCATTGAGTGCAAAATCGTCTACTTAGTGCATCAAGGCAGAAACACATTAATTTTCCTTTCCTTTCATCCTCAGATAGTTTCTCAAGATCATCAAATCATGATGATTATTCTGACTGCAAAATACTTTCAAGTAGTTTTATTTCTATCCATTTTTATGTCCGGTCCCCTCATCTAAGCCACTAACGTCTTTCATTTAGAATGCTGCAGTTGTTTTCACTAAAATACTACAAGTGGTATTCCTAACTTTATTTTTAGCTCTTTCACTTCTTTAAAGCCAAAATGATTTTTCTAGAATGTGAACACAGGTGTTTTTCTTTCCTGCTTACTTCTTTAGCAGAAACCATCCCTGCTCTCAACCCCACATGGTGTTCTAACTCTGTTGGTTTGCTGACTGCACCACATTCTCACAATGTACTCTAGGTCCATGGATGTACTTCCTGTTTCCTTGAGAAACACCTTCTGTCTCTTTGCCTGGTAATTCTTTTTTTTTTTCTTTTAAACAAACACAGAGAGTCTTACAGGTGTTTCACCAATTCTTTCTTTGTTTTATTTATTTATTTTTTAACAATACTTGCTTCCCTTTACCCCCTCAGTTTGAGTCCCCATAGAATTTCCTTCCCCAGTGCACCCGAGCACCATCACCACAGTCCCCTGTGCTCCTCCCTCCCTCCCTTGGACCCCTCTCTCTGCTCCTCCCCTGCAGGACGTCTCTGATTTATAATTGTCTGTTTTTGCTTTGTTGTGTTTGTGCTATTTTTTTTTTTTTTTACACTGATGTCTTATTTGGTTCCCCTACATTCCTTTTAGAGTGAAACCATCCGACACTTTTCTTTTTCCTTCTGGCTTATTTCCCTGAGCATAATTCCTTCTAGTTCTATCCATGTTGCTGTGAATGGCATAAGTTTATCTTTTTTGATTGTTGAATAATATTCCATTGTGTATATATACCACAGCTTCTTGATCCAGTCATCGATTTTTGGGCATCTGGGTTGTTTCCAGAATATGCAATGGAACACGGACAGTTTGTTCAATAAATGGTGCTGGGAAAACTGGACCACCACATGCAAAAAATGAAACGGGATCACTACCTCTCACTATGCACAAAAATCAACTCAAAATGCATAAAAGAACTGGACATAAGATCTGAAACCATAAAATATATAGAAGAAAATATAGATAAAATACTACAACACATACATCTCAGAAACATCTTTAAAGACTCATCACCCAAAGCAGTGATATTGAAGGCAAAGATTACCTGGGATTACATCAAACTGAAAAGCTTCTGTACAGCAAAAGAGTCATTAACCAAAAAAGAGAGACACCCCACTGATTGGGAAAACATCTTTGCACTCTGTTCAACTGATAAGGGACTGATCACAAAGATGTCCAAAGAACTCACATGGCTCAACAAAAACAAAATAAACAGTCCAGTCAAGAAATGGGCAGAAGAACTTAAAAGACGTTTCTTCAAAGAGGAAATACCTGGTAATTCTTACCAATGCTTTGCCTTTCTGCTGCAAGGTTGAATCCTTCAGGTAGAATTCCTCATCTCCACAGGTTAAATATCTCACCTGTGAGCTTTTGGAACACTCTGGACTACTCCATCCTAATGCCATTCTGAAGTATAATTGTTTTTTCAGTTGATGACTGTCTTCTTGTGCCCCATAGCCCCACTATCTACAGGTTGGTATCAGTGAAAGCCTGTGACGTGAATGAGTGACTGGAAGTGCTCCAACCTGACCCTTTAATTAATAGAAGTATATTGACATCCCAGGCTTAAGATAAGCACACATCTTCTCAGAGTGCGCATTCAGAGAATGCTTTTTACTCTTGTGACAGAGAACTTGGTCTCATATTCTGATAAAGGCACCTTTTCACCAGCTGATGATCTTTTCATGTGGTGGTCAATAGTCATCCCATTCACATGACTATTGTGGCCAGTCTCTACCTCACACACTTTCAGGGGAGTGGCTGGGTGGTGTGACATAAATCTGGAGAGACACAGTTGTGTGTGTATACTAATTCAGTTTGTTCTTATCCTTTTCTTTGGGTCAAAACCTGTTCACAGAGAAGCTTCCAGAAGGGGTCGTTGTTCTAACGTTCGCTGCCCGTGCCTGGGCTGGTTTCTGCTAAGATTCATGTTCACAGCTTGGAAACCTGCTTGCTACACATTCTCCCTTATCAGGCTAAAGTCCCACATTATAGGAGAGATTTGTACTAAATCATTTGCCTTAGTCAGCTCTGGTAGCTGTGACAGAAACCCGCAGCCCAGTGACCTAAACAGCAGCATTGGTTTCTTGTGGTTTGAAAGGTGGGAAAATCTGTGGTCAAGGAGCCATTAGACCTGGTGACTGGGGAGGCCCTCTTCTGGTTCACAGACGGCCACCTTCTTGCTTTTTACTCTTGTGGAGGAGAGGGACACAGAGAGCTTGGTCTCATATTCTGATAAAGGCACTAACCCCGACCTGGGGCCACCCATATGACCTCAACTAAACCTAACTTCCTCCCCAAATCCACTTCCAAACACCACTCCAGGGGGAGTTAGGGCTGAACATATGGGTTGGGGGCGGGGGTGCATAAGCATTCAGCCCATAGCATCTTCCATCGACTTTTCTTTCTTGATTTTCACTGGTTCAGGAAAAAGGCAAATGCGGTGCCACTTATTGGGCTTCAGTGAAGCCCTGCATGTTCTCTGTAGCGTTACGGCATCTGGGCAACATCTTGCATTCATCCATTTCGGGTACGAATACTTACTAAGTGTCCACTCCATGGTGGGAAACCTCTGGAAGACAAACTCTTCCACTTGAGCTTCAGGTGTTAAACTGGGCCTGACAGCTCGTGGCTCTGGTGCCACTTGATTATGTTGAAGTTGCATTGAATAGATTTGGAGTTCATACTATTCTAAGTGGATTTCAAAATGTCTGCAGTTTACTTTGAACATACTCTATGGGTCATCCGTTTCAGGTTAATCTATGTGTCTTCCTATTTCACTGTTCTTTTTAATTCTTCTAAGTAGGATACATTGTTCTTGATATTTCTAAAAGTTTCCAACATTGTACCCCTGGCTTCAATTAATTCCATTTGTTCTTAAAGAATATCTATAACTACATTTAAGCAAAAACAGTTTCCATGGTAACATCTTAAATTTTCTAAATTCAGCCTATGATGTAATCAACTAAATGACTATCATATCCAAATTGTTTACTTCATCTGTAACATTCCTTGCTTAAATCTATTCTACCACACACAGATTTTCCATATCTGAATTTATCTTGGGAGTGTAGGACACTATTCAGTTGCCTCTGTTGTAGAAATTCTTATTTGATTTTGCACTATTCTGGAATTCACATTTCTGCTACCACTAAGATATTGACAGAATGGGCTGGATTATGGAGAGTATATCTATATGATGTTGACCTAGTTTTTATAAAATTATGGAAATTTTCTATCCATGCTGACAGCTTGTGGGATATCATTGTAGTCAAAATATTCCGGAAGAGCAAATCTCACACACGAAATTGATTGTTCCTGTTCCAGCCATTAACGTATTATATCATGAAGTAGTGATGACCTTGCCCTTGGTTTCTTAAATTCTTAAATCTGTGAAGATTGTTTTTAAATGTACGTCATTTTTCACTTAATTGGTTTCCTTTAAGGTGCAGTTGTAAATGACTATTGGGCATTTTTGTACACGATGGATACTGCTCACTTAAAGGACTCCATCTTGGCAGGAAACTTCAAAATCTTTGCTTTGGGGTTCAGATCAGAAATATATTTTAATAAATCCAGCCTTTCGCACCTGTAAGCTCTGGGTAGAGGATGTTGTAAGTGGATTTTCTTTACTCATATTAAATCTTTTTTTTTGGTATTGTTCAGTTTTTTGTTTTGGTTTCATGTTACGGCCTTCATCAGAAATGTAAACATGTCCAGGATAGAAACTCAAGGGCACGTTAGTGTGGCCACAGTGGAGATGCCCGTGGTTGCTTGTGGTGCCCTCGGAGTCAATTCCCGAGGTCAGGGCTTCGGACGGAGCCCTTCGCCATGCCTTCCCACAGTCAGTCCATTTGCTCTTCCTTCTTTATTGTCATAGAAGTCTCCTCCTTTTAGCATGTCTTACATATGCGCCTATATCTGAATCTATTTCTTAATGGTCTTAGGTTCCATGAGGATACCAAGTTCCAAGGAAGCAGCTGTCACATTGATGACGAGTTTCAGAGACATCAAATAAGATGGGAGGGGCGGGGATTGGGAAGTTTGGAGGTTATTGGTGCCATTCGCTAGGATAGGTGCTGCGGGGCGGCGTCTGGGTGGACTTGTCAGCATTCACTCAGGGATCATCAGCCTCTCTGTGCATGGAGGGTTTATAGAGAATGAAGGGTTTGCAGAACTTGTTGGAAAAATTGAAGGTTCAGCTCAGGGAAGCTGCCCCTGAGGATAAAGGCAGCGGCTGTGACATTGACCCTGAAGCTATCAGTCTGAAACCATGCAGTGAATCTTTCTCCAAGCTTGCCAGAAGCTCTTAGATATAGCAACAATCTGCAGAAACCCAGCCAAGGGCCTGATTTGGCAGCTGGGTCTTAGGATTTCCACCCAGAGCCGTGGCAACTCCTCTCTCTGCTTTGCTCCCAGAGCCATCTGGGAGGCAGCTTCTGCTTCGGTACAGTGGAATCTCACCTGAAGTCTCATGCTGAAGAGCTCTCACCTGGAGCCTGTCAGGGGGAGGCCCTGGACAGTGAATCTCGCAGGCTGGAAGGGAGGCAGGTGATGCTGGACAGGTGGCAATAGGCCTGGACTGGAGTTGGTGTGGAGCTGGTGACATGTCCTAAACAAGAAGTCAGCCACAAAGCAGAGACTTTTGAATACAGAAAATTGGTTAAAAAAAGGATGGGTGGGGGGGGGGTAGGGTGTATTAAAGGTGGGCAGATGATTTAAGGTTTTTTTTCTTTTATGGATTGGTGTTACTTAGCTAGATTTATGCAGTGAGAAGCTGCCTAGGTCGGAGTGTAATAGGACAAAGGAGATGGTTGCTGATGAAGTAAGGTCTTGCATGTGGAGAGAGAGAGGTTGAGAGCAAAGCATGATTGAAGAGTCAGGAAGAACAAGGCTTTCTCTGAAACTGAAAATAAGACAGTGCGTGCAAAGACAGATAGGGTTCTGAGCAGTGAATTGAGGGAATTGATGGTGGCGACCTCTATTTTCTCTGCAGAGCAGGCGGTAATGGTGCCTGCTGAGAAGGGGGCTGACAGGGGGTGCTGCAGAGGTGAGCTCCTTGGCTTGGGGTGACATGGGGCAGCAAATGGCTGGGCTGGGCTCCTGCAGCTGAGGAGCTGTCCTGCTGACCTTCCCAGGCAACACTTCCTATCTGTGACATGTCCTGGGCTCACTGGCCACGGCGCTCAGGTCTAGGCACTCCGAGTAAGGAGGCGGGCGGTGGCATGTGCTGTCCTAGCCATGCGGCCCAGGCCAACCGCCCTCTGTCTGGGGAGATGGCATGAGTGTCTGTGACAGTGTCCTCGGGGATTCAGAAACCCAGAGCCGGGAGCTGGGAAAGCGAAGCAGAAGGAGGCCATCCAGGCAGTGAGGATGAAGGGAGCAAGGGATAGGAGACTGGGAGATGACAGAATAGACTGGGGGGGCGAAGGAGGGAGAAACCCAACAAGAACTGGGGTGGATTACTGGCAGCACTTTCAGAGGTACAGTACTTCTAGAGGGCAGAGGGGAGGGGTCCATCCTAACCATAGAATGCACCAGGGGGCTCACCTCAGGACTCCAACCACGAAGGGCCAGGGCCCCGGACTGCCCACACCGGCTCCTGTCTGCACGCTCCAGGAATGTGCTGCCCCTACAGGCGTGCCCTGCACCCTGGGGCCCGGACACCCGCTACTCTTTGCACCTGCATCCACACCCCACCTGGCAGGTCCTGCTCCATGGCCGTTGCATGTCTCGATGTGGCTGTGGGCTCTGGACAGAGTAGAAAGGGGCATGAAATCTACCCGAGTGGCGTCACAGGATGTGGGGTGGTACCTTGAGAGGAATATGTGGAGTCACAGAAAGTAGTAAATGCTTTACCAGCGGGGAGATGCCTGAGCAGGAACAAAGGCCTGAAAGCAGAAAGTGTTCTGATGGTGTAGATAAGTGTTGTGCTTTTGAGAACTGTTCAGACCATAGGCCTCAGGGTGAGCGGTGGGGCTGGGGCGTGGCAAGTCAGCGACAATGGAAATCCCCAGCCGAGCCATGAGTGTCTTCCAGTAAAGGGCAGTGATTCGGGGTCTATAGGGAGGGTCAGAGCAAGAAGTTACTCTTAATGGTTGGAGAGAAGGTGCAAATGGAAAGCCCCAAATTCCCCGCAGCTTTTGTTTATTTGAAACCGTGTGTGTGTGTGTGTGTGTGTGTGTGTTGTGTGTGTATGCGTGCATGTGTGTGTATGTATGTATACACACGGGCCTTGTTTTTTATTATATCACTATTTATTGAGGTAATGTTGGTTAACAAAATTGTGTATGATTTAAGACAATAGGTTCCCCTCTCTTCAGAGGTATGTTACCACACCCACCACACAGTTGGGGGCCTCCTTTGTCCCCTTTCACCCCCACCCGCCCCCTCTGGTAGCCTGAATTCTGTGATCAGATTTTTAGGGCTTGTTTTGCTTCAGCTTTGTCTGTTCCTTTGTTTTTGTTTCGCTATATTCCACGTAGGAGTGAAACCACCCTCATGATTGAGATTTCTCTTTCCCCTTCCGATTGGTCCCAAATGGCAAGAGCTCATGCTCTTTCGGTGGCTGAGCAGTGAGCAGCACCCGCTGTGAGCGCGCACTCCCCTGCCACTGGGCCCTCGGTTGTTTCCACACCTCGGCTGTTGGAAATAGTTTCTGCAGCTTTTATAAGAAGTTGGTCAGATTAACAAAGGAAAGGATTGGTTTTCTTTGTAAGGACAAATAATCACTGGTCTTTGTAAGTACTTTAGCTCAAAACTATGACAATGGAAGAGAACAAAATGGACAGATTATACCAAGTGCTGTTTTAATTTGTTCCATAAAACTATCCTGATATATTCTCAGTATTAACTTCAGAGAAACCATTGTTTCTCCAAATAGTTGTTTTGTATTTATCTTATGCAGTATTATTCATTAAAATTACAGTGTGTGATAAGATTAACATTGTTATTTTGCCTTACTTGGAGCCTTTGCTCCAAGGACCCCTTAAAGGTTTACGACAACATTGCAGTATTTCCTGTAACATTCTGCGTGAGAGGTAAATTTCATTTAAACATTCCGTGGGTACTCACTCGCAGATCACCCACATAAAAACACAATTACTAGGGAAAAGAAAGTGAGTGTCAGTTAACATATAGAGTTATTTATTTTTTCACTGCATTGTTTTTATTGAAGTTCCCGTGGGTTTACAACACGGTATATGATTTAGGAAGATAGAGTCACACCTTTTCAAATCTATGTCACCAGACCACGCCCACATTAGCCCACTGGGTCCCCTCCCACCTTTGCTCCTAACCCCACACATCCCTCTGGTAGCCTCAATTCTGAAGTCAAGTTCCTGGGGTTTATTTTGGTTTAGTTTTGTCTTTTCCTTTGTTTTGTTTGTTTTTTTATACTACATTTGAATGAAATCATCTGGTATTTGTCTTTCTCTTTCTTACTTATTTTGCTTAGTATATCCCTTCCATTTCTGTCCAAGTTGTCACAAATGGCAGGAGTTCATTTTTTTATGGCAGAGTAGTATTCCATTGTGTTTATAGACCATAATCCATTCATCTGCCCTTGGGCACTTAGGGTATTTCCATAACTTGGCTGATGTATGTAGGGCTACAATGACCATAAGAGTACAGGTATCCCTTTGAATTATTATTTTTGCATTCTTTAGGCAGATACCTAGGAATGGAATTGCCAGATCATATGGTAGATCTATTTTTAATATCTTGAGGAACTTTTGTACCATTTGCTATAGGGGCCTGACCATCTTGTAAATTTCCGTTACTGTATTAGCGATGTTGGTCACTATAATATGTAAACCCCAATCACTCATTCACTGAACACAATTGAAATTTTATTTTTAGCTTTTCTCAAGTCCAGTGAATGGTGTGATGTAAGGAGTGATATGAGAGTAAAGAAGGCAATCATAGGTACAGAAAGTTCAGAAAACTTTACCATTTTCTTTTCTTTATGAATGGAAATATTTATTTTTTATTGCGGTAACATCATAGCATTCTAGGTTCAGTGTGCATCATTGAGAATCAATGTGTGTATGTGAACACTAAGGCCATTGCTCATTCTATGGCTTCCAAAATCGACCTTTACCTAGACCACAAGGGTGAAATCGAGAGACAGAAAAAGATGCAGGAGTTTTCTATTGGCTCTCCACTTTCCAGAGGCAGAACATGATCCTATGACCACACCCACCTGCAAGAAAGACTGGGAACAGGGCATGACTGTTCATCTTGAAGGAACGGAGCCAGGTTTGATTAACACTTGGCAGCGTCTGCCGGGATCACCAATCACCAGGTCACAAAACATGCACATTTTCTGATGTGAGATTATAAAACACGGTTTGCATTTCTTTAGCAACAGTTAGATGTCCTGATGGAAGCTGCAGTGTAGCACCAGGGGATGGATTTCCATGCTAGAACTTCACAGTAACTCAGTTACAGCTCTCCAACAGAGATCCCTGGTGTGACGGCGCAGTTTGGAGCATGCACATTTGAGTGGATGCTGCCATTATAAATGAATCCAGAGTAATGAAGAAAGAGAAGCAAGAAAGCACTGCCTCTCATTCATCACACACCCCACCCCAACCACACACAGATATGCTGGGCACAGTTAGTACTCTGGTTCCCTTGGTGGAAAGGGGGAGGATAGCTGAGGTTTATTTGCCAACCCAAGAAGAGAGTGGGTTTGGATTTGATTCAGGAAAATTGAGGCAAAGAATATTTTGATTACCAGGACAGGAAACTTCTCAGGAGTGAGCCCTGTTGCACCTGAGTAATGATCTCTAAGGATAGAAACAGCACTAGGAAGAAGAGCCATCTTGAGTCAATGTAGCAATTTCCAGGCTTGGTCTGGTAGTAGATGGGGTCATCCTGGATCCCTCCCACAGCCACCACATGCAGAACAGGAGGCACAAACCTGGATTTTTAAAATATCCAGCTATATGTGTATTTTCAGAGAAAACAGATTAACCTGAAAACAAAATCACACGTCAAACAATTGCAAAGTGCTGCTGCACACCGCCCATCTGCATGCTCTCTCCAGGCAGCCTCAGTGATTGACCCTGATGCCAGCTTTCAAATTCCCTTCTTCCATACAGGCTTAAGACTAGTCCTGTTAGCTTCAGTTATCTACATTCACTTCATAGACTTTGTTTTTCTTTTTCCTGAAAAAAAAAAAAGCAATTCATAAATAGTGGGTGTATATATTCTATAAATAAATGCTAAATTGCAAATGAGGGAACAGCTTAATTTATATAGAACAGGGAGTAGCAGTTAAAAATCAATTTAAGTTTCTATTTTTGTTTCCAGTAGAAAGTGCAAACTTTTGTTAGATAATGAAACTATTGTGCATTGATAACAATTTTCCTTTTTATAAAAAAAGTGAATTTTGATGAGTAGGACTTTGCACTGAGCAATTCAGTAATACTAACAAATTTCAGGGACAGTAACTCATTTACAAGTGGTATTGCTCTCAGTAAATCCAGAAGACCAGGAAGTTGATTTATGTGTATTCACTAACCCTGCTAAGAACATTTTATAACAGTTTTGCAATTTGTTGACTCAGATTTTATTTTATTTTTTTAAAAAATTATACATATAAGGAGTGGGGTGTAAGCCAGAGGTACAAGGGGTGAAAGGATTCATCAGCAACAGAGTGGGGAGCACAACAGGAGGATCTCCTGAAATACATTGCTGAGAGGGGGAGCGGGAAGGCAGGAGAGGTCTGCTGCACCTTGTTGGTTAGCTCCCTGGCCAGGGATCAAACTCATGCTGCAGTGACTGGTGATAGTTTGATAGCACTGAGACCAACCCCTGTGCTACCAGGGAGGCCCTGGCTCAGATTTTGGATGGGAATGCTATGTAAGCACGTTGGCAGGGAGAGGACCCATCTGGGCATAACTGGGTGTCTCTTACCCTGCCACTGGCACTGGTGTTAAGTGGTTTTGAATGTCAGTTCATTCTTTTCCTCATCTAATCCACAATAAATGCTCGTGTTGGATTTATCTTGCTCAAATTTCCTTTTTCCATGTAATATTGAATAATAAGCCTTCATAATAAATCTTCCAAAATGAAAATAGCATGAATAAAATGTTGGCATTTATTTCTGATACATTGGCATTTTCTCATTTGATAT
This sequence comes from Talpa europaea, assembly GCF_964194135.1. Classification (NCBI taxonomy): domain Eukaryota; kingdom Metazoa; phylum Chordata; class Mammalia; order Eulipotyphla; family Talpidae; genus Talpa; species Talpa europaea. The sequence goes on along the minus strand of NC_140080.1, from coordinate 2,483,682 downwards.
TTTTGAAATTGTCTTATGAAAACAGTTTTTCCCAGCTATATTTTTCAGATTTTCCAAGGAAGTTCATTTTAGGGGAAGAAACCCCCCTCAATTACCTTTTGAAATCCTGGTAATGCAGTATATTCTTTAGGAAATTCTATGATAGTTGGTTCTGTCTATTGGGACAAAAACAAGGAAGCCAGTCAGGCTGGGTTTCTACTATTTCTCCACTGATTTCTCTGCTGTTCTTAGAAATTCACAGAGTAGAACCAATTCCCATCCATACTTTGTGTGCTCCACCTTAATGTGAAACTTTCCCTTATTTCAAAAAAATTTCCCAACTTTAAGTCAGTTCAGTTTAATTCAACCAATATTTATCGAAGCTGTGGTTTGTATGGGATATTTAAAAGAAACTCCAATAAGTGATAACTTCCTGATCTCAAAGAAACGGCAGTACTTCTGGAGCTATTTTACTTTTCACTTGCTTTGAACTTATCCTTGTAGTTGATCATGGTTTCACTAGCTTCAAATTCCACAGATACCCCTGCTGCAAAAGCGCGTAATGCTTTCTCTGTGTTGTTGTAGTGGGAGAATTTTTAAAAGCCCATTGCTTTTTGTGGGAAGCAAGACACCTCTAATGCAGATGCCATCGGGAATCTTTCCCTGCATTTTAAAGAGATCTTTACACGATGTTTACTTCCTGTGTGATATTATCAATTTCTGCTCTGCTTTCAGTGGCTAAGGTTAAACAGTATTCATTTTCTGTTTTGCTGTGGTTTGGCTGTTTAACTCTTTCACGTGTGCATTATAGGGAATTTAAAAGGCTCAGCAATCTCGAAATGTTTAGAGGATTTAGAGTTATGATTCAATAAACATTTTAATTTATTCTGCTTTTTCCCTGTAATTTCCCCAGTTTCACTTTCGGGACTCCCTTCCATAGGGCATGCATTTATAGAGAAGTCTGCCTTGAAACCCTGCGCAAGGGGCAAAGAGCACGCGGGAAAGTGAGAGGAGGCGAGCCAGGAACAGAAGGAGACTAATCCCTACCCTAGGGAGGAAATGAACTCCAGTCAGATAAAATAATTTGAATGGTACAAATGAGCACATATTTGCATAAAGTTAAAGACAAAATACTGATTTTAAATTTTCGAGAAACTCAGCCATCTGATCTGGCCATGTGGAGTCCGAGGGCATAGAACTAATCACCTACTACAATTAAAATCTGAACAGAATTACCAGAGACAAACATTTCAGGAATTGGAAAGAAACACAGGGCTGAAAAAAGTCAAACAAAGTGAATGCTTTAACTCCCAGGTTTTACTTGAAGTGACCTCTAGACTTTTCCTGTGGAGCAGGAAAGAACACAGACCTGGTCTGGTAAACTCATCAGCTGAGAAGACAGTTATCAGTATTCAGGGAGACCAAGACTCCATGGAACAGAGAACTTGAGATTATGGAGCTAAACAGGGAAATACCCTATGAAGAGATTAGCCAGAAAATTCACTCCCTAAGAAGTAAAATAAGATTCAATCTTCAAAAATGTAAATTTCATAATGTTCAATGTTCAGTAAAAATTACTAGACAAACTAAGCACATGATGGACTTTGGTCAGGAGAGAAGATGAACTGGGCTGTCTTCTGGGCGAGGTGCTGCCTTTGGATGCGTCTTGCTTTTGTTCTGAGGAACCCTGTCCTCAGGCTGCTGCCAGTCACAACCTGAGCCTGATAAGGGGTGACTCGGGGCCTGTTCCAGCCTGGAACAGGCTGGAGTCCCAGCCTGGAGTCTGGAAACTCCCCTACGGTACCATGGCTCACACACTCACCCCAGCCTCATTAAACCACTTTTTGGGAAATATCTTGCCATCCATGATTTCCCTGCTTTCCTTTCATTCCTCCTTGGGCAGCTGTCATACCCACTGCACCCTTTGACAGTCTGCATGCCTGCCATTGCTCCTGCACTGCTCCACCTCTTGCTGTCATGGCCTTGCTTCTCAGCAGATATAGTGGACACAAGTGGTACCAGGCAGTGTCCAAATGAACAGAGGGTAGCGCAAGGATTTGGGATGGGCTCATACACTAAGGAGTAGGCAAAGTGAAGTCCATTCTACATGGCAGGTGGGGCATAGATTGTCCCTGGCTCAAAGTCATGACACCATGAATTGATAAAGATTTCATCACTGATGAAATACAGCAGTGGAGGAAATGCCCTTGGAATTTCAGTGAGTCATTTGAAAGATAAGGAAAAAATTCTTACAAAGATAGCTGAGGGGGACGGTTCACTGATGAGTTATATTTATGCTACAAAGAGAGATCTTGAGAAACTGACAATTGTTAAGCAGTTAAAGTGTGAGAGCAGGGGCTCACTTTAGCTTTCAAAAAGAATTGTCTCCTGTCCTGCAGGGAGAGGCAGATGTAGGTGAAGAATGGGTTTAAGATCTGATCTTTAAATTGCAGAGTACCAGAGCTATATGAATGCACCTTCAAGGCCCATCTAATATTGGCCCCTACTGGGAAAGCCTGGAACACAGGAGGCGGGAAAGTGGCTGGATACCCTGAGCAGGAACATTCTCCCTCCTCCCTCAAACCCTGCGAGCCTTCAGGGGTGGTCCACTGCCTTCTTGGTAGGAGCTAGGACCTCTCCTGACATGGAACCTGTTGTAGAGGACTCTCTCTATAAGCTCTGAGCTGCACCTTTGCCTGTGTTGATAGGTACTTGATCAAAAGAGCAGGAATGAGTGTGGTTTTGATTTGTATTTCCCTGAGGATAAGTAGCAATGAACATTTTTTTCATGTCCCTGTTGGCCATCTGTATGTCTAATTCGGAAAAATGCCTACTTAGCTCTTCTACCCATTTTTAAAATTAGATTATTTGTTATCTTCTTTTTGAGCTGTATTAATTCTTTGTAGATCTTGGATAGTAGTAGCCCTTGTCAGGTGTATATTGTGCAAATATTTTCCTCCCATTTGATAGAATCTCTTTTCATTTTAATGATAGTTCTTTTGCTGTGCAGAAGTTTTTTAGTTTGATGTAGTTCCATTTGTCAATTTTGCTTTTGTTTTGTCTGCCTTTGTAGTCCGGTCCCCAAAGACAAACTGAAGCTAGTGTTGTGGAGTGTTTGGCCTATGTTTTGTTCTGTTTATTTTATGGCTTTAGACTTTATATTCAACTCATTAATCCATTTGGAGTTAATTTTTGTGTGTGGTGTGAGATCATGGTTTAGCTTCATTCTTTTGCATTTGGCTGCCCAGTTTTCCCAACACCATTTGTTAAGGAGATGTTCCTTTTTCCATTGCATACTCTTGGCTCCTTTGTCATAAATTAACTATCCCTATACATATGAGTTTATTTCTGAGCTCTCAATTCTATTCCATTGATTTTTGTGTCTGTTTTTATTCCAATACCATACTGTTTGGGTTACAACAGATTGGTAATATAGGTTGAAGTCTGGGAGTGTAATACCTTTACTCTTACTTGCTATCAGGATTTATTTGGCTATCTGGGTTCTTTTGTGGGTCCATATAAATTTCAGTAATATTTGCTCTAAGTTTTTTGAGAAATACCACCCACACCCATGAGTATAGCCCTTACCAAAGACCAGAAGCAATGAGTGTTCAAGTACTGGCATCAGTGTGGAGAAAAAGGAACCTTCATACACTATTGGTGAGAATTGGACTGGTCCAGGCTCTGTGGGAAACAGTATGGAAGTTTCTCAAAATATTTAAAGTAAATCTACAATTAATCCAGTAATTCCACTTCTAGGTATTTATCTAAAGAATATAAAATTTGAAGGGATATGCACACCTATGTTTACTGCAGCACTACTTACAATAGCCAAGCTATGGAAAGCAACCCAAGTGCCCAAGGACAGATGAGTAGATAAAGAAGATGTGGTATATATACAGAATGTAATACTGCTCAGCTATAGAAAAGATGATACCTTGCCACTTATGACAACATGGATGGAGCTGGAGGGGATTATGCTAAATGAAATAAGTCAGAAGGAGAAAGACAGTACTGGGTGGTTTCACTCACATGTGGAATATAGAGAAACAAAAGAAAGAAACAGACAAAGCTAAACCACAACAAACTCTAGAAATCTGACTTCAAAATTGAGGCTCCAAGATGGGGAGGGGGCCTATAGGACTGTGGTGGAAGATCATGGGTGCTTTAGTGCACGTATAATGTACGTGTGAAGAGCTACGAACCTGTAATCCTAAATCACATACAGGGCCAGAATGAAAGAGTCAATAAGTAAAAAACAATGAATTGCAAGTTCTGTCTCAGCACATGGGACTCATCATCCTGCAGGGACCTAGGGCAGGGGTAGCCTCATGAATGGGGTTGCTGAGGCAAAGCAGTGGTCACCTCTTCATGGAGGGGCAATGCGCATGCAGGGCCTGGCACTGAGCAAGCCTCGGGTGTCACTAGCAAGGCAGCTCTGGGTAGGAAGCAGAGATGCAAGAACCAGCTGTCATCTGGCCTGTGAATGCAGTGGAAACATGGGGACAGCCAGGACGGGAGTGCCAAGAGGAGCACAAGAAGGGGGACTGCTAGTGGCTGACCTAAAGGTCTTTATTCCTTCCGCGAGTCTGTGCCATCCAAACTATCCGTGTGGCTGTAAGACCTTGTGGCACTCAGTCTGCGCACTGCCAATGGCTTCCTTCTAACTGGAATTATCTCCCTAGTGGATGTTGCTGATGGGATTTTTGCTACCAGAGCTGGATGCTGAGAGGACATGCTAGGATGATGGAGAGCCTGCAGTTCCTACCTGCACAGGGAAGCACGTAAGCGCACGCCTGCAAGTGCCGTGCTTCTCTCCTTTGACTGCCCTCTCGAGAGCCATCTGCACGGAGAATTTCTGCTTGTTACAAGGAGAGCTCACAAATGGGAGGCTTGGGAGGGGCCAGGCACAGGGGTCACGTAGCTGCCAGAGGCTGACAGAGGATGCTGTGAGGATGTGCAGTGTCCCCCGGGGGTAGAAATGCGGGGAATGGTGCTGAGAAACATGCCCATCGGTCATTCCTGATTTCAGATTTCTCTTAAACCATCAGACACAGATATTACTTTATTTACTTAAGGCATATTGCTATGTGACCACCTCATTTTCAGGAAGGAAAATTGAATAACAAAAAAGTTAATCTCATAGGCTAGTTTCCTATTCACTTTCGTTTTATCTCAGGATTAGAATCCAGTAGATTTTACCTTTTGGGGGAGGCAAAGCTCCATTATGAAAGATATGGATGCTTTCCCCAGAAAAATGTAATTTACACATGTAATCTTATGCATAAGGGTGCACACAGATAAAGTCTGAATAAAATTTCAGGCCCTTGAAATCTCTCTCTAATAAAGGCAGAAACAAAAGGATAATCTTACATGGTCTTTTATGAAATGGTGAATAAGAATTAACTTAGCAAACCCATTTCCCAAATAGAATTTCATGCTTACTTTCGAACAAATGAAGTAAATTACATATGGCACTATTTATTACTTCTCATTTTCAGGAAATTATTGAATTTTGAATGCATTTCTTTTTTTTAATGGATAAATTAATATAGTTCAGAGGAAAAGCCCCAAATATGAGAAATTTAGGAAGGACAGGATGGATGATGAGAGGTTAGTAGAGCTGGCAGTTTCCCAATCTGGAGAAAAGAGGGCTGAGGGGAGACATGATAGTTTCCGAAAATATGTTGAGGGATATTACTAGGAGGACAGGGACCAATTCTCATTAGTCAGCGAGTGCGGAACAGGAAGTAATGAGCTTCAACTGCAGCTGGGAAATTTCAGTTAAATATAAGAAAACTTTTCACCCCGAGAACAATTAAGCAACGGTGCAAATTGTCAAGGGAAATAATGAATTCACCTTTACTAATGATATTCAAAGTAGCACTTGACACTCATCCATCAGGGATAAGTTAGGAATAATAAAAATCAATTCTACCAACATTCTGGGAGTAGATTAGATGATCCAATGGGGAGTACTTCTCAAAATTCCCACCATGTACAAAAATAGACTCAGTGGAAAAGAGAGGCTTTTAAAATGTGTAAGAGGAACCAAATATTCATTGTACAAATAGCTGTTAGTTTTCTACCACATGCAAAACTCAAAGGTAGTCTCTATGGAGGAAACAAAGATAAACCCCCAAGGACTCAAGTCCCCAAGTCACTTCTTTGTTAGTAAATTGATGCCCCCAAATTTTAAAAATTATGTATCCCTATTAACAAAAATATTTTGAGGGCCTACCCTGGTGACGCAGCAGTTGAGCGTTGGGCTGCAAAGCTGCCCGCAGCCTCTGCAGCGCCAGTTCGATCCCCGGCCACCGGCGAGGGTCCCACATGGCAGGCAGACCTCTCCTTTCATGACCGCTGCTCCCCTCAGCAGTGTATTTTGTCAGTCTGCCTGTTCTGTTCCCCGCTCTGGCTCTGGTGAATTCTCTCACCCTCCCGCGCTTCTGACTGTACTCAGTGCATGTATAAATAAATAAATCTTTAAAAAAAAAAAAGAAAAATATTTTGAGCACTCAATTCTAATGAAAGTATATTGCTTTATTTATAAATGTAAAATATGCACATTGTAAAATCAATGCAATATAAATTTAAAGGAGTGAGGCGAGGATGAAGTAAGTCTATTTTTAAATTTCTTTGCTTATTATGGTGCCTTCACTTATCATTAGCTTATTATTTAAAAGAAGAGTGATCAATTAGACCAGCCCCATACTTGAATGTAGTAGTTGTTACTTTTTTTTTTTTTAACATTTATTTATTTATAAAAGAGCTGGGGTATAGGCCAGAGGCACCAGTGGGTGAGAGGATCCACCAGAGACAGAGTGGGGAGCAGAATAGACAGACTGACTGAAAGCACTGCTGAGGGGAGCAGTGGGCGAGACAGGAGAGGTCTGCCTCACCATGTGGGTATCTCCCTGGCCGGCCAGGAATCAAACCCGTACTGCAGAGGGTGCGGACAGCTTCACAGCTCTGCGCTTAACTCATTGTGCCACCGAGGAGGCCCAGTAGTTGTTAGTCTTTATATTGAATCATCTTGATAATTCTGAGGTTTTTGGCTGACTCCTTGTCACATCTGGTTAGAACTATCACTGTTTTTACCTTGTTTTTACCTTGTTCTGTTGCCAGCAAAGTCCCCACACTGGGTACAGGAGACTCGTCCTGGTTGTTTTCTGTGCTTTTGTTGTTAAGTTTTCCTTTCAAGGTGTTGTTTTTCTACAGGGCATTTTTTAAGGATCTGGTCCCATTTATAAGGTTGACTTCATTGGACTTAGATCATATAATCCAGGCAGGTATTTAATTGACTCACATTGGCTGTGATATTTATCAAGCAGGCAATGCAGGCATGCACACATTCAGAGTCTAGCTCACTGCTCTGCCAGCCCCCAGTGTTCTGTAGATGAATTGGGACCTTAGAATCTGTGGAGTAAGTGGCACATCCCTCAAACTTTATATTGAGTATTGTTAAAGCTTAGGTGTATTTATGGGTAAATAATAGAAACAGAAAACTGCCTAGTCCAGTATAACTTTTTGGAATTAATAGAACTAGAAAACAGAATTACAGTGGGTTAAGTTATTCCAAATGTCTTTCACTGCAAATCAATTTAGTTTTTAGCTGAACATACTTCAAAGTGCGTTAATGAAATTGTAGTAAAATTAAAAAAAAAATGAAGCATTCTCCCCTTCAATAAAGTTAAATCTAGAAAAAATATATAGATAATATAGACAATAAAAAGATATTTTCCAGTAATAATAAACAGAGTTCATTCCCAAGTTACCCTCATTAAATGAACTTCTAAAGAATGGATATAATGCAAAAGGAAAATGGATCCAAGAAGATCCAAAGTTCAAGAAAGAGTGTTGAACAAAGCTATGGACAAGCATGTCAACATGAGGACATATGTTATGTAAGACATAGTGATCTTGGCCAAGAGGGGACTAAAATACTCCACACTAATGTAAAATGATTTTGGGTATAGGCAATCAGAGTTAAAGTGGTGGATTTGAAATAGCATCAGATCATTATATTGTTTGACAGGAAGGATAACATAAGGATTTTTTTCAATGTTAAGAATGTAAGGTATATTTTCAAAGGTAGCAATCAAAAACATGTCACTGCTATGTAGAGGCAAGTAGTGTAATGGACTAATAAGAAACAACCAGTGCAAAAGAAAGAATAAATGAGGAAAAAGCATGAAAAGTGGACAGGTAGAAACCACAGAATAAGAAAGCAGAAAAAAATATTTGCACATCACACATCTGACAAGGGGCTAATTTCCAAAATACACAAAGTTTTTATACAATCCAACAACATAAAAGCAGGCAATCCAATTAAAATTGCACCAGAGACCTAAATGGACACTTTTCTAGAGAAGATATTCAGGTGGCCTACAGGCATATGAAAACCTGTTAAATATCACTTATTGCAAGGGAAATACATATCAAGACCACAATGGAATATCACCTCACCCCTGTGAGAATAGCCCATATCAAAAAGTGAACAACAAATATTGGTGAGGATGTGGAGAAAAAAGAAGAAGATCTTATCCCCTGTTGGTCAGAAAGCAGTTTGGTATAACTTCATGAAAACGGTATGGAGATTCCTTTAAAAAAAAGAAAAAAGAAAAGAAAAAAGGAAAAAATCCCCTATGATCCACCAATACCTCAGCTAGGTATTTACGTAAAGAATGTGAAAAGACTTATATATTCTGATGATTATAACAACATTTTCCACAGTTGACAAGTCATGAAACCAACCTAAGTGCTCATCGACAGATGACTGGATAAAGAAATCATGGAACGTGTAGTCAATGGTGTACTTCTCAGCTGTTTAAAAAGATGGAATATTGCCTTTTGGGACAAAGTCAATGGACCTTGAGGTGATTATGCTAAGTGAAATAAGTCAGAAAATGAAAGATAGATTTGGGATCATCTCACTTAACTGTGGTATATGAATAACCAAAAAACATATATTGGCAAAGTAGAGTGAAAATCTCAGTCCTGCTGAAAAATATATTGATTGCCAGGGGGATACAGGGGAGGGAGGAGGGCACCCAGAAGGGTAGGGGCCTGGGAGCTTTAGTGGAGGGCAATGAAGCCTGTGAACATGTGGAGGAGTCAAAATGCAACCCCTAAGTTAGAGACATGTAAAGGACAGACAGATTAATTTTTAAAAAGGCAGAAAAACACAGGTGTCTCAACAATTACAGTAAGTGTGAGTGGGTACTTTATCTGACTCACTAGTGACAACACTGCTAGTTCTAGATCCCATAAAATGCCAACATTCAGGAAAAGTTGTTGGCCAAGGACTACTTAAAACAAAAAGTTAGGCAACTATCATCATGTATAAGATAGGGAAGGAAAGCTACACTAGGCGAGTAGCCTTTAAAAAAAAAAAAAAAAGGACTGATCACAAAAATCTGCAAAGAGCTGATGAGACTCAGCAACAACAAAGAAAATAATCCAGTCAAAAAATGGGCAGAAGAGCTTAAAAGAAACTTCTCTGAAGAGGAAATGCAAATGGCCAACAGGCATATGAAAAAATGTTCAACATCACTTGTCATCAGGGAAATGCAAATCAAAACTACCATGAGATACCATCTTACACCAGTGAGAATGGCACATATTAAAAAAACTAGCAACAACAAATGTTGGCGAGGGTGTGGAGAAAAAGGAACTCTTCTGCACTGTTGGTGGGAGTGCAAACTGGTCCAACCACTGTGGAAAGCTGTATGGAGATTTCTGGACCTACTAAACATAGAGCTTCCATATGATCCAGCAATTTCACTCCTAGGTATTTACCCAAAGGACACAGAAACATCAATTCCAAAGAACACCTGCACCCCTATGTTTATAGCAGCACTGTTTATAATAGCTAAGCTTTGGAAACAACCCAAATGCCCAAAAATAGATGACTGGATCAAGAAGATGTGGTACATATATACCATGGAATATTACTCAGCATTCAAAAAAGATAAACACATGCAATTTGCAGCAACATGGATGGCGCTGGAAGGGATCATGCTCAGCGAAATAAGCCAAAAAGAAAACGAAAAATACCGGATGGTCTCACTCATAGCAGGAATCTAGAAAACTTAAATAAGGGACCAGGAAAATGAATAACTATAAGAAAGTGAAAATCAAAATCAACAAAAAACTATGAACCAGAGACACTTTTAGGGGGGCGGGGGTGGGAGGGGAGGGATTGGGGTCAGAATGGGGGGGCTGCAATTGTATGGGGAATATAACAATAAAATTTATAAAAAAAAAATAAAAAAAATAAAAAAAAAATAAAAAAGCAGTTAAGAAGAACAATTTCAGATGTGTAGGTGAAAAGTACTATTGAGAGGAAGGGAATTCTGATGATGAGATTCCAGTCCAGTAGGAGCAGGTGACAATTCTAATCCTGTGTACACTAGACAAAATAGCCTCAGATACGTAAGGCAAAACCTGACAGAACACTGCAGGGAAACGAACACGACCCAGTTGTAGAATGGGAGAATCACGCTCACGCCTCACACCCCCTGTGATATCGCTTGATAGGGACGCAAGCAACACTTTCAGTGAACTTAGAACTCTGCACTCACAATTGTAGAGTACCCCTTCTCCTTCAAGCCCCAGGAAAAGAAATTGCAGATGCCAAAGGACACAAGACAAGGCAAATAGGAGATAAAGAAGATAAAAGACCTCTCAAATATTTGGGGCAACAACTGTATTTACATGGTACATGAGTCAAAGAAGGAATCACAACAGAAATCTGGAAACACTCAGAACTTGTGTCTGTTGGTTGAGTCTTCTGAGATGCAGACAGCAGCACAGAGTTAAATGTACAAGAATTACACTGGGGGATTAAGAAGGAGGACTCAGAAGGAAACCTCTGAGACTTCAGATTAATGGCACTTGGGTCTGTGACAAGGGAAGAGGAAGGAGGAGATGAGGATGAACTGGGAGCAGATGGACAGGTTGGAGGAAACCCCAGGGAGCTGACGGGGTTCCCCTGTGTCAAGACGGTCCATCAGAAGACAGCCCCACCACCCTGGCACACTGGCCCTTCTCTTGTCGCCTCACTGGGCTCAGCCATGGCTAAAGGGTGGCTCAGCATGTGCCTTGGTGGGTCTAAGTGCAGCTCCTGGGACTGCCTGACAATTGTGTCCCTATAGCTTGTCCTTTGCTTTTGAAGGACGTCTGAAGCTACACACCTCCATGGCCACACAAGGCAGAACAGGCACACACACAACATACATGCACTTGGGGAACAGAGTTAAACAGTGTTTTGATGGGATGGCGGTCAATACTTGTTTTGGGATAAAAGCTTAAAATGAATGAGCTTTGTGTTCCCCACAAGAAATTAGAAAAAAAAAATAGTCAATAAAATAAACCCAAAGAAAATAGAAACAAAAACCCAATAAATACAACAGCATAAATCAATGTGGCATAAAGCGAAAAAGTTAAAATACACATGTTAAAAATAATTTGTGGAAAAATGTAGTAAAATACAGAAGCAGTTGGCAAAATGGATCCCAAAATGGCATAAAATATTAAGCATGAAGAGAAGTATAATTGTAGGGACAGTGACTCATTAAGATGTTAAAGAAGTAAGATGAACAGTGCAAATGATAATAAACATGCAAACTGATACAAAATTAATAAAACTACTAGAAAAATGTGACATGCCAAAAGTGAGTCAACAAGAACATCAAATAATACTAACTACTCTGGAAATTGAATCAATATTTTAACATCTTACAACCAACTACTCACTGGGTCCAATTGATCGTTAGCTGAGTTCTGCCACACATGTTTATTCTAAATACCCAGAATTTTCCTAGAAATTATAAAATGCAAAAACTTCTTATCTTATATAAACACATAAGGTTATAAATTAAAATGTGTGTTTTATATGACATAATACATATCACAGAGTATTTAAATATAGTCATGTGTATACACAGAGTATAAGCTTTAGTATCCAAATCAAAGATAATACAGAAAAATAGAGAGCTGTCTCACTCATGAATGTCGATGCTAAATCCTATCATTAGTACACATCCAACTATATGAACCTCATAAGCATAAGTAAAAAACCAACTCAGAAACTGCACACAACATGATATAATTTTAGAAAGTTCAAAACACAGACAAGTAAACACTATATTGTTTAGAAATGTGTGCATTCATCTATAAAAGCATTTGGACAGCACTGCATGGGTGGGCGGGGTCACTCACTGAGGGCACAGAAGAGTCCCAGTCCTTGGTGACAGTCTCTCTCTTCAGGTAGTTGGTGACTGGTGGCTGTCAGAAATTATTTTTGTGGCATCCAATACCTTTAGAGTGGCAAGGACCTTTGAAATAAGCAAGCCTGGTTTCTCATTTTACTCATGAGCAAAGCAGGCTGAGCATTTCTGAAGGCTTCACATATAAAACAGAATTATACAAAGTCACCCCAAATCACCTGACTCTCTTACTAACCTTCTTTTCATCATAAAACATTGATGGAAGCTGAATGATTCTTCTGAACAATATTTTTAAATCCTGTTCTGTCTGTAGATATGCAGTGCGTGTGCTGAACACAATGCCCATTACTTTGCACTCACACATTAATGTTTGTTGTAATCATTTATTTTTAATATCACATCAGAAATTATTTTTAATAATGGAATATGAATAGCTCTCCTTTATTAATATTCCCTATGTGTTTATCACTGTGATAGGTCCTTTACATATATTATCAACTAATTGATGTATGGTTTTATTAAATTTAAAGTCAAAGTTTATTCTCAGGGAGCATCTCCCTAATTGCAACATTATTAATTGTAATGTAGTGATTTAATTTGCCAAAACACTTGGGGGAGGTCAGGAAAGTTTCCTAGGGGAATCTGATGAGAAGAAGTCAGCTAGGTGAGGAATGGACTTGGAGGTGGGGAAAGGGAGCGGGAGAGCAGGAGAGAGACTCCAGGGAAAGGGAGAGGAAGGTAGTGTTCTTGTGTCCTAAGAGTGATACAGGAAGAGCGGAAAAGCTGTGGGCCCTGCACGTGAAGTGTAGGCGAGGCTGGGGAGTTGTATTCAGAAGTCACTGAGGTGCAATGGCCTGGGGGTGCTACTTAATTCCCCGCCCCAACCCCGTGCCTGATTGCCTGCAGACCCAGAGCAGCAGCATTCCTCCATCCTTTGGGGATGACGCCTCTTGATTCACTCAGTTTCTTTTCTGTCAGCGCACAGAATCCCTGAGATAGAAATTAAAAGGAGTTACAGTTGTTAACTCTCTGCATTTGTAGATTGCGTCTCATGTCAGTGCGGTGTGATTAGCGTATTTGGTGAGCTCGAAGACGGGGAGACCTGTGTGGGAAGGAGGGTTGCCCAGCTCTCCTAGGAGCAGAGGAAGTGGGGCCTGAAGCCACAACTGGAAGAGCATCCATGGAGCTGAGGGCAGAATTGGAAGGTCATGGAGTTACACAAACCATGGAGAGGTGGAGTCTCTGAAGACGTTAGAGTGATGCCAGCAGAGTGAAAATCTGCTGAGTATTTCATGAAAGTGAGGCTTGTAAGGTGCAGGTGAGATTGAATGACAGTGAGGGCTCTGAGTTCTTTGGGTTCTTGGATGTTTGAAAATCAACAGGTAAGAAAGTGTCAAAGACCGAGAATGAGAGAGGCAGAAGCGAGAGCCTGGGGGAGAGAGCACACGGGGTCCGAGGTGGGAGCTCCTGAACAGGTGATGGGGGTGGGATGGTGACTGGGGCTGATGTGGGGAGGAGGGAAAGAGTGGAGTTGTTAAGTCCCAAGGGGAAGCACCTGATGGAGCGAAGTCACAGAGAGTGTGGCAAGGGACAGAGCCAGACACTACGAGAGATCACGCCCAGATAGGTCTGTGTGGAACTCTAGTGGCAGACCCAGCAGAATAGAGTTTTTTTCCTAATAGAGTCTATTTTCTCTCTGAGGAAGGAGGCAAGGTCACTGTCTGCTGGGAGTTGGGAGGAGAGGACTGGAGAGCAGAGGGCATAGCCAGCAAGGGGGGGGTGGGTTCTCCTTGTCTGCACAGTGGAGTCACCCTGAGAGTTGTCACAATCTCAGGCTATCTCTGGGTAGAGTCAGTCAGAATATGTGAGGGCAGAACCCAAAATCAGTACTTGGAATAACTCCCCAGGTGATTATTACGCAAAAGCTGAGAAACTTGCTCTATACTCAAACTGTGTTGAAATTATTTGGGAGATTTTGGCGTTTTCTTAGAATTTGTTGTTGTTGAAGTAGCATTGCGTTATATAACAGAGGTGTCTACACTGGATCTATGCTGGATCTAATTCTGTCCTTTGCCATACCATTTTCCTCTTTGTCCCAATGTACCCATCCCCTCCATATTTTCTTCCCCCTTCCCTTGTGGTAATCAAGACCTAGTCCCATCATCTAAAAGTTTGTTTTTGTTTTATTTAGTTCATCTGTTTCCATTCTCTATATACCACAAGCGAGTAAAATCTGTGGTTTTTGTCTTTCTGTGTCTGGCTCATTTCATTAAAGATGGCAGGGTTTCATATATTTTATAGCTGTATAATATTCCACTGTGTGTGTGTGTGTGTGTGTGTGTGTGTGTGTGTGTATTAGTTGCATCTTTCTTATCCATTCATCAGTCAGTGGGGCATTTAGGTTTTTCCAGCTCTTGGCTGTTGTAAGCATTGCTGCAATAAACACTTGAGTGCATTTGGCTCTTTGAATTGGTGGTGACATTTTCTGATGCCGGAGTCCCACCAACAGAGGATCTGACTTGACTGGCCTGGGTTGAGGGTCTGCCCAGGTATCAGGATTCTGAAAAACTCTGCAGGACTTGAATGTGTAACCACGGGTGAGAAGCCCCAATGTGAGTAGTGATCAGGCTGTGTGGAGGCCTCCACAGAGGATGGAGACGTCTGGTTTGCTGGAACAGCAGTGAACAGAATCGAGGCACTCAACAGTCCTGGTCTACAATTGGAAAGATGGATTTGTCTGAGCTTAGGGTCTTGTTGGCTGTTATGTCTTGGAAGGAAAATGGAGAAAGGTTTGTAGATACTGACAATGGGCGATTTAAATGATGGATTAGGAAGCATAAACTTAATGGGAAAGGAGGTAAAGATGTGAGCATGTCTGAAAATAAGCCACAAAGGGATTCTCAGGCAGGATCTTCCGGTGAGGGTCAAGAAAAATGTAGAATGAGCAACTGCATGGTAGTGATTGGAGAATAACCTGTTGTTGAGTTAATATCTTAACATTTGCTTTGTTTATCAATAACACTGGCCTAGGCAAACCAATGTCAGTTATGCAGAAATGATGAACAATTAACCATAGAGTTAGTAACACAGTAGTGCATATTTGAAAGCGGCTAAGAGATAGATCTTAAGAGTTGTCATCACAAGAAAAAATATTCTGTAACTATTGTGGTCACAGATATAATCTAGACTTATAAGTGGGGGTCATTTCACAATATATACAAATATCCAGTATTTTATTGTACACATGAAACTAATCCATACCAAAAAGTGAATGAACTGATGAGTATTGGAGGTGGGCCTCACATAAAAAACTGTTCACTTTAGATTAGAGTAGCCTCAGTCTTGTATTGCCAGGTGTATTTTGGAAGCATTGACTCATATTTAGCATTGGCCTTAGAGACAGCACTATGACAGATGCCCAGTTCTGATGCTGTTTTAAGAGGCTGGCCTCCTTTACGGTGCCACCATTGTAACAACAGAGATGAACTGGGAGCACATTTTGCTACATAAAATATGCCAGACACAGAGGGCAAGGTGGCACCGTCCACTCATGTGCAGTCTGCAGGAGTCCTGTGAGTGGAGAGGTGGTCACAGGTACAGGGCAGGGAGGTGCCTGCTGAGGGACAAAGGCACAGTGATGTGGGGCGAGCAGATCCGGGGATCTCACATGCAGCAGGTGTGGAGTTAGTGAGACAGTGTCAACCAATGGAAATTTGCAGATTTCAGGTGTTCTCAACACCCCCCCCACCCCCCAGCACACACCTGTGACTTTGTGAGAAGATTTTAATTGGCCTTAATGTAGTGATCATTTTTCAATGTCTGTATATGTCAAATCATCATATTGGGCACCTCAAATATATACTATTCTTGTTTTAAAACTGAAATTTAAAGGAAAACAAACTATAAAAAAGAGTTTGGCATCTTTTATGTAAACTCACAGCAGTGAGATCTCTCTGGAGGGGTCTCTGTGTGGCCTTACCCAGCACATTGAGTGCACATCCTCACAGTGTACCCCGAAACTGACCTTCCTTTGGGGTTGTCTCCACAGGCCTGGCTCCTGGGGCACAGCACGGTCTTGTTTATGTATCAGCTCGTGATGACACTGTTTCTTCCTAGCATTAAACGTACAAGATCTTCAAGTCATAAAGGAGAAGAAAAAAAATCTGCAGAAAATTAAAAAGATAAGTCTGTGTTTCTAAAGTCCAACTTTCTTATTCTAGAGTAACTTAACTCAAAAACCTAGAAGACTTTGCTTAGTCTTGATTCCCTCCCTGCTGCTTGTAGGACTCACATGGTCTATTGAACTTTATTTTCTGCCACATGGAGAAGTTTCTGGTCAACCCGTACTTTGTACACCCATGTGCACTAGCTCCAGCAGCTAACATTCACTGAGCAGGACTGTGTGGCAGACCAAGCCCAGGTCTCAGCGCGTTTCACTTGATGTGTATAACGTCCTACGCATCAGTAGTGAGGGCACGGAGGTACTCAGGGTCGTGTGGGCGGTGCATGTGGATGGTACATGGCTAAGTGGCACTGCTGATTTGGAGAGGAAGGCGTGTCCCTGAGAAGACGGCTAACTTGCCCAAACTATTGACTGCCTCTTCATGTCAGAAGTCCAGGAGGCACCAGATGAAGACCGGGATTCCTGAATTAACAGGAAACCATCAAGAGACCACTGATGCGATGTGACGTGGTCTCTTCCATACATGGGAGTCCAGTCCCGCTAAACTGCAGAGGAGTCTGGTGTCCTAGATTGTGACAGACTGTAGGGTAGGGGCGTCTTCTAAGCAAATCTCTTATTGGCACCCCATAGTTCCCTGAGGAATTTCCCCTTCGCATCACCACTGCAAAGCACACAAAGTAAATTCTCTTGGCTAGGGGGTAGGATTTCAGCAAGAGCAGGTGATCTTTGGGTTTTTATGCCATCTCGTGTGTTAAAGCTACACACTCATTAGAGACAGGTCGCTGGTGAAGGAATCACACTTGCTGTTTATTCCTGTCCTGGTCTAGCCTCACTTTCCCAGAGGGCTTTCCCAGATTCGCTTTCCCAGAATCCGCAGCCAGGGCTTGCTTGGAGGTGGTTTGTCTTGGGAGTGTTTCTGAGGGGCTTCTGCCTCCCCCAAGAGGCTCGTGCTGGTGTGGAGGGCTCTCTGTCAACACCACTTTGGAGGCCTTCTCACCTCCTCGGGTTGATCATTGGCCAAGTTCTTTGTTCAGGGTTCTTAAGAAGTTAACAAAAGAGTGGTTAAGGGAAATTCATTTTCCTTTCACCTCCTGCCTGCCCCAGTGTGAGTGCCTGACCTTCCCCAAAGGGCCCCTCTGTGCAGTCACTGACACCTACAGCACCTGTCAGGGTCCTCCTGTGCTTCTGGTTACTGTGGCAGAGGCTAACATAAAGGATGGCCACAAGCCCAGTACCCCTCCTTTAGAGGAAATGGAGCCCTCTGACCAGCGCTCCGGGACATGTGCCCTTCGTAGAACAACACAGCAGAAAAGAACTCGGGGGACTTTCCTTTCACCACTGTGTCAGCACCATGGGAGGGGGCTGCAGTGGATCTGGATCTGTGAGTGACTTGCCCAACATACCAAGATAATCTGCTGGTGAAACGGGCCCACGTACTTCTCTTCTGCCACGTGGGTGACACCACTGTCTGTGCCGTGGGCTCCAAGGTGTTAGTGCAACAAGGTGTTCATAGAATCCCCTTGAATTCTCGCTCACACTCCATCACACAGCGGGTCCCACGAAGCCTGACGGCTCTTCAGCTCAGGATGGGCAGCTTTGGTGGCGTAGTCACCAAGACCCCCGTGGGACATTCTTCCTCCACAGCTCTAGCAGAGCCTTAGTAGAGGAAGCCCAGGACTGCCGTTCAAACGGAGAATCGTTCTCTGCATCGTGACTCTCCCGTTGGAACTTGCCACATAGCCCTTCAGCGTCAGGACCCCCATGGACAGCTCTGCTGGATCTTCTGGATCTGTGTGTCCTGTGGCTCAGGGCACCTTCCTTGGGAATGCGAAACAGCTGCAAGGTCATCCTTGCTAGAAGAGCCACACAGAATTCTGAACCTTCTGCGTCACTAGGTAAAAGGGCTTTAGAAATAGTCCCGATTGCCTTATACACGTCTCTAGGATGGAGGTGGCTTACTACACGTGGGCCTCAGTCTCAAGAGTGAGGGTACAAGGTCCGTTGACTTGTCTGTTGTCTTTCATGCTTAAGTGAGGGTTTGGGGATGCCTCGGTTTGCTCCATACTGTCTCACCCCTGGAATTTTGTGATCTGGCAGGCTCATAGGTGTCAATCCTCTGGTCTTGCACTATTGTTGCTTTTTTCTGAGGCCATGACCCCTTCCTCCATCCTCTGTTAAGGCAGTTCTGACAATTGTATTATTTATCATAGACCAAGCTTCAACACGCCGCCTAATAGCTACTAAGACTGGTGCTAGGTTCATTTGCTGGACTACTCAGTTCTGAAGTGTGAATACTTTGATGTCCACAGAATTTTCTCCCAGGCGGCCTTAGAGTCTAAACCTGCTGGTGCAAAACGCTCCCCTCTCAGGTCCTGGAATGCCACTGATTTTTCTATCAGGTCTCTTACACCAGGATATGAAAGTTACTTAGCCATGCATTTGGTCTCTCCCTTTTTTTTTTTTTTTTCCACTTATCTTTACTGTTAAAGCTGGGGCTTCAAGTTCTTCCAGGGCAGACGCAGGGGACAGGGCTTCTCTAACTGCTCCCTTGGGATTCATATGACCCAGTGCCCTATAGCACACCCCTGTAGCTAGCCTGGGTGGTAGTGATGATGGGGTCCTAGCCCCTTGCAAGGCTTTGCAACAATGGGGTTGCTAACTTGGTGTCGTTGGTGAACCATACAGTTGTCAAATCCCACCCTGGGTCTGCTTTCAAAGGCCACTGATTTCTTAGCCTGTGCTCCTGCAGCAGAATAGAACTTGAGAGAGGGACCTATGCTCAGATAGTTAATTTTTAGAAGTGATCCCAAGGGACAGGACTAGTGGGTTGGGAAACGTGAAATAGGGAAGAGAAAAAAATCAAGAAAGGACACCATGTGGAGGGGAGCTGGGGCCGATCCTGCCAGGCCTTGTGAGAAATCCGGAAGCATCGCTCCAGATTGTCAGTCTGAGGAATGGAAAAGGGGTGTCTCGCCCACTGGTTCTTCTCTTCCATTGATGGACGTCGTCCTTGTTGGGTGTCACTTTCCTTGCACTCCCAGGAAGCGTGTGTGTGCATGTCTGGCAGGTCCCGAGGAGCCTGCGTTGTGGAGTGGGGTGAGGCAGAGGAAGCTCCTCACTGCAGTAGGGATTGAAGCGGAAGCTGGACCAGGAGGCTGTTGGCACTAGAATTACAACTGATCCTTTTTCTTCTAAAATGTTCTCATATCTGGCCTTTCGTTTTGGAATCTTCTCCAGATATCTCAACCTTTTCCTGTCATAGAGACTTAAAATATTAATGCAGAAAGGAACCCCAGGGAACTTCACAAAGACCCCGACTGTGAGGTACCAAGAGAGGCAAGAATCCTAGCAAATCTCCAGGTAGCTCAGTGCCACCGTCAGATCGCAGCCAGGACTCCCGGTCACCTGCATGTGGTGTCTCAAAAATGTCTACCTTTTGGGGTGTGGGAGATCTTATACTGCTAGTATCTGAGTGACCGTTGTGCTCACCTATGCTCTTTGTTCTGTGAGGATAACCTCAGTGAGGTCACTGTGTTTACCCTGTGCTTCCATTCTGCGCAAGCACATCAAGCCCCCTAACCTACAGGGACCCTTGTGAGTTGTGTTGTTGTCACCTCGTGGGTTGAGAAGTAGAAGTTGAGAGATCCTGTCACTTGTCAGCGGTCACCTCAGCAAGCAGAAGCCTGTCTTCCGGAGGGGTGGCGCCCTGTCTTCTGCGCTCACAGCCTGGGAGGGGCGCTTCCGAGAGCAGAAGGGGTGCGCACACCCACAACTCTGCATCGTTACCCAGCAAGCTTTCCTCTTTCTTGGACGTGCGCAGTCCCGCTGTGATCACACACACACACACACACACACACACACACAAGAACCTTCGTTAATTGAAAATATATATGTGTCTGGTGCTGTGCGCAGAACAATTACTTCCAATGTCCATTCATTCTTTCAGAACCTCATCGAGCACTCCCTGTGTGTGAAGCATTGTGGATGGCGCCCAGATCAGCCTGGGGGGTGAGGCCTGGCTTTCAGGGCGCATAGTCTTTGTGTGACAACCCGCATCATGCATTGTTAGTGCCTCAGCGCTCACGCAGACGGACTTCCCGTGTCTGTTCTCCCAGACTTGAGCCCTGAGGGGCGAGCCCGCAGGCTTCTAACGGGAGAGCTGGGGTGCCGTTCTTTGCCTGGTGGCTTGTTTGTCAGGCTGCTGCTCTGGGTTGGGAGGGAAAGAAGGTGAGACAAAGAACTTCCGCATTTCCTTACTCATACCACGTTCCTTAAGTAAAATTATCACACACTTAACTGCATTCCTCATAGACCACTTCCCAATGCTGCTGGGCTACCAACAAAAGCATCGTTCTCAGCTCTAACTTTCCACAGTGCCTGCTGCTTTTGCCAGCTTGTGGTTACCTATGGAAGGCATTTTATGGACTGAAAATGCCTGGCTTAAGAAGCTTTTTTTCCCCCCAAATATGCATAGCAAAACTGATGGTAACATATGGCCCTATATTTTTTCCCTCCTTGCCAGTTCACTAAAATAAATTTACTTTCAATTTACATATTCTTGTCTACATTTCAGAGCTTTAAAATATATTTGTAAGGTCTGTCCTGTCTATCTTTTTCAGAGATTATGCAACAGCTTTGCATGCTGTTTAGGAAATAACAGGAACTTTTATGATTTTTAGAATATTTCACTTCCTAAGAAATTTAGAAAAGTTTGCAAGATCAGGAAAAGAAAGGCCAGAATGTCCTTAGAAATATAAAACCATGTAAAATTTATAAAATGTGTAGTGATTCTGTATGTTAGATAGTAATATATCATTCAAATTTAAAAACAAGCCCACAGCCTATTAAAAAAGCTAACAACACTCTCTGAGATGCGTTTGTCGTCCTCATATAATTCTATGTGGGCTCCTATGACAAAGGCCGTGTTGTTAAGAAGTGAACAGATATGAAGGGGCTTGTGATGAGAATTTTGAATGAAGGAACACTTACCCTAGGCCTCTGCATTTGCCCAAATGGAAATAATGCTGTTTTCATTCAGAGACAAGGTGATCCTTTGGGGGGGGCAGTGTCCCTAAACCACATTTGGGGAGACTCTGGCTGCATGCACATGACACGCTTTGCCAGCCAGGACATTGCTTTCTACATTCAGGACTCCATTGACAAAAACCCCAGAATGGGAGGTTGTCTTCTGAGCCCCTCCGAGAGCCTGCCGCTGCTTCTCACGGCCCACAGAGCGAGCCTTGTGGAGGACGGAGCTATGAACGGTCCTGACCTGCACCTGTGTGGGCTGGATCAACACCCCCTTTTCTGATCCTGTGACTGGCCAGACTCCCCATCACGCAGGGGCCTCAGATGGTGCAGACGGGGATCTAAGCATGGGACGCTCTCACCTTTGCACTGAGAGTCACATGGGGGTGAAATTAGCTTAGCCACTCATGAATCCAGAGTGAACTGAGACATCATAAGATTTTTAGATCACTGGTTCTTATCTGGGCAGGTTTGCTTGGGAGCATGTGCTGGTGCCTGGAGAGGTTTCTGATTGTCATGCTGGGTAGAAGGGTCTGGTGGGCAGGGGCATGAGAGTCACAGGGTATCTTGGGCTAGACTATAGCCATGCACAGCTGAAGAAGCCCAGGCTCAGCATTTTGTGTGCCTTTTACCTTTTGTTTTCAGTGCAGTCATTTTAATGTCCCGAAGAACCGTGTTAAAATAGAAATTCCGTGTATTGTTAGCAGGTCCTGCACACAAAGGTCCTCACTGGCATCACCCAGAGTTACCCACCCCCTTGTTCCAAGTCTCACATTGTTCTCCACAATATCCTCAAATTTCTCTTCTTTCCTCTTGTCCGTCTATCCCCTTCCTGACCCCAAGCCCTTGCATGCTTGAGTTTCAACTGAGGGATTTGACTGAAATATGATGAAGTTCAAACAAACAAACAAAAAGGGCCCCAAATCCAAAGGGCAAAGTTTTTAATCTTTCCAGTGCACAGCAGCCCACTAGCGTCCGTGGCCGCGCAAGCAGGGCTGGTCAGCGCGTTCTACCCGCTCGTCCAGGGACCTTCTGACTCCTGCTCATGGGGTTTCACATGTCCAGGTAGGCATCCTACCTGCCTGGCAGGGAAGTGCTTATCTCTGCTCCAAATTTGCTGCAAAATTCATCATATGTAGGCCATGGGAAGGAGATACAAAAATAACCATGAAAATGATGAGTGATGCTTTTATTTAGAAAGCAAAAGAATGTGCCGAAGCCTCCCATAGCATCCCTTATTTGCATAACGAAGCAGATCACTTATAATGTTATCAAGAAAGAGAAATGTGAGTGGGATTTCGTCTCTGAAGTTTCACAAAGGTAGATGTTTCTTAAATTGACAAGAATGCATCGAGGATCGCGATGCAGAGAGGTAGAACTAGCACAAAGAAGAGCAATTACAAGGCTGGATGGTGAGTGAAAATTTTAAAAAGTCTTACGTGCAAGTTCCTTTGGAGACCTGGAAGTCTGGACTGTGGTTGCAGGCAGGCTCAGCCCAGCCCTGAGGGCTGGGGGCAGGGAGGCTGAACTCAGGGTCCTGGGAAGAGCCGCACTGTGAGAAGGAGCAGGTTAGGTGCTGCCCAGACAGGCTTATAGGGGCGCTGATGCTGAGGGGCCAGTCCCTTGAGGTTGCCGGATTGACAGCCCTGGACTGACAGAGGAAAACTCACGTGGCTCAGTGTTCTCTGCCCCTCTTGAAAAACAATCCACACTAGGATGTCATGTCTTTTTCGGGGTGGGGGGGGAGATGGTAACAATCAAGCCCGTCAGGGAACAATTCCTTTCTGGGCATCTCACTAGCGCACGACAGACACTGCAAGATGCAGAAAGGGAGGCACGGGTCACCAGGCAGAGGGTCCATCTGGCAGATTCGTTTGGAAGGAGGTTCTCCCGTTCTGATCGCATTGGCAAGTCCCACTTTCTTTTCCATTTCGGATGAACCTGTTTCACCCATGACAACCTTTTTGATTACTCCCATCTCCACCCCAAACACTTTCCTTCAAAAGGAAAAGATCACACATGCATATTAACCAATGGAGACTTTTTATTTTTCATTTTACTTTAACATTTCTCTCAGCTACTTTTTGTCATAGTTTGCTTCATACAAATGAACCCAGGTCAATTTGCCTAAGGACACAAGGGATGCCTCATGTCCCGAGGACTTTGTCTTCCACAGAGAGCTGGAACCTGGCTTCACACAGCCCCGTGGCAGCCTAGAATAAAAGATTGTCTACCCCTTAGCTTGCTGCACTTGGGACACTCTCCTCGTAGAAGCTGCCGTGTGCCATTGGCAGTGCCCAGGACCAAGCAGAGACGAGTCCTGGCAGAGAACACCCTCCAGAGACGCTGCAGTGGCTGGGCCTATGCTGGCCAACCATGACAGCCTAGCGGCCTGCTTTCCCTGGGATGCAGCAGGCCTGGTCGGTGCTACCCAGGGCGCCGCCTGCCTGGAGCCACCTCTGAGCTGGAAGATGTTCCCACAGCCCTGCACAGGGTGTTTTGCCAACGGAGGGCCCAGATCTCCCAAGTTGACCCTCTAGTCCTCTTCTCACCAGATGGCATGACCAGAGGCCACGAGGGGAGAGGCCACGGTCCAGTGGTCCTCTCGGTGTGTTCCCAGCCGGCTCGGGATCGGGCCTCCTCGAGGAAGGCGCAGACTCCCCTGCCCTTGCTCTCGCTCTCTTTCACTCCTGACAGGCAATGAAAACATTTTGCATAAACAAATTCCCAATCATAACTAATCATGTGAAAGCTGACAAAAAGTATGTTATCTTACACTATGAAAATACTAATCAAAGCAGCTTGTCAATTGTTAAAGTTAATGATTTAGAGACGCAACACTCTGACTAAATTTTCGTAGGTAATTACATAATTATACCCAGGTTAACACAATCAAAACGAGCAATTGCCGCCTGGGTCTGGAGACGGCATCGGGCACGTGGTCCCTCCGGAGATGACTGCGGCTCCCGGCGTCCCCGGCCCCGGGGGCGGGCAGTGCTCTGCTCGGGAAGGGTTTCCGTGCATTGGGCCCAAGTCCCAAAGGCTTAGGATCACGAGCAGGGTTGGCTGTTAGTGTTCCCCCAAATTTACTGTTACAAATACTGGTTTGGGGCCTCCCTGGTGGCACAGGCGGTTGAGCGCAGCGCTGTGAGGCTGTCCACAGCCTCTGCAGTGCCGGTTCTATCCCCACCGGCCTCGGAGCAACCCACATGGCGAGCAGACCGCTCCTGTCTCGCCTGCTGCTCCCCTCAGCAGTGTATTTCATCAGTCTGCCTGTTCTCTTCCCCGCTGTGTCTCTGGTGAATCCTCTCACCCTCCCGCGCATCTGGCCTGTACCCCGGCTCTTGTATAAATAAAATAAATCTTTTAAAAAAAAATACTGGTTTTACCAATTTCTGTCAGTTCTGTGGGAGGAGTGTGCGGTGAGTGCCCAACGGCAGCAAGTGGGGCTGAGAAGATCTCAATACTTATGTATTATTAAGGAAGCACCACAATTCAGTTGAAAAAAATGGATCTATTTGAGTGGTCACAGAAGAAGATCGGCTAGCTCCTTGGGAAAAAAATTAAATGAAATGAAGGTTCTGTATGCCTTTAATGTACTCCAAACACTAATATAAATGATTCACCAATTTTAAAATATGAAAAATATTTTTTAAATGTTAAATATAAAAAATAAAACGAGTAACAACTGAAAGAGAATATAGTTAGTATAAGTGAATTTTAACTAGTCTCAAAACTTATTCAGCATAAAAGCAATGAAATACTTTAAGAAGAAATAAAATCAGAAGGTTAGACTGTATAAAAATGAAAGACATGTTCACTCAAAATACCATTAAAAAATTAAAAGGAAAATAGTAGTAGAGAATAAAATCCTCTGTAATTATTGTAGCCAAAATGGTACGTTTCTGAATGTGTAAAGGACCATCCTTAAGTAAAGGCTATTGACCGACACACATACACTCACAGATTAATTCCAGTTGATTGTGTTCCTTCTCCCATCTCTGACTTCAGGAATTAAATACTAATATCTGTAGTTTATGCCCCAAAACATTTCAGGACACTTTCCTTCAAACCACATTTCTGGAAAGCAAACCTTTGCCTTATTGATTATTATTTTATTATTGAAACCATGTTTCAATGAGAAACAAAGAAATCTTCAGAGCACTGACTATAAATATTTTGTACAAATCCCTGAAGTGCAGGGGTGTTTTCTAGGGCTTTCAGAGATATGGAGCTTTATTTTAACTTTGGACTCTCTTCTTCAAACTTAAATCTGGGGTGAGAGGAAGAGCGGAAGGAGACCAGATGATGTACACGCTCACATTCTCCCTTCTTGCCTCATCTCGGTCCTTCTTCACTGCTTTTGCTTTGTTCTATTTTACGAAGTACTGCATCTCGGGAGCCAGAAGATCTACTGGGGGTGTAAAAGTGAAGGCAGCACAGTCTGGACTTCCACCCAGATCACGAACATTAAGAACCTTGATCACCGTCTCAGTGACTCTCACCCTTGTAACAGGTCCTCACCATCTCATATTACGGCCTCTCTTTTTAAATCTTTGTGTGCCCATGTGTCTTGAAAACCTAATTCCAGCCTTCAGAAACCACAGTAATTTTGCTCAGGCCATTACAGAAACCAGGTGTTTTCAGGGCCTCCCCTGGTGATGCAGTGGTTGAGCGCTGGGCTGCGAGGCTGCCTGCAGCCTCTGCAGTGCTGGTTCGTTCCCCGATCACCACCAGCGAGGGTCCCACAAAAAAAAAAAAAAAGGAAAGAAACCAGGTGTACCAGGTGTTTTCAGTGCAGGTTGCTGGGCACTGCCACTGCAGAGCAAGTAGAGGGCCCCAGGGACAGGACTGGCTGAGACTGGGGGGTGCAGACTGACACACTCCCCTTTCCTCTTGTGCTTCTCTGAGGTAAATGAAAGAAATTGCACTTTTATAATCGAATGGGTTCTCTAAGAAATACACACACAACATGTATGTGTGAAGACATATGTGAAATACATATCTTGATGCCCTCTTTCACTAATATTTTAATTTTGATTGAGATGACAAGACTAGGCTTTCTACTTTGCAAATTACATTTCCGAGTCCATTTCTTGGACTTGGGAGTCAGGACTAGCAGGAATGCCAGCACCTGTACACAAGTGTGGGTTTTAATTCGCTTTTGAATTTGTTTCTGTCAAAGCTGAGATGTTGGTCTGTTGTCCTCCTCTACATCTCTTGAAGTCTTTGCTGCTCACAAATGCTAATGTTTCTGTGACATGTAGAGTCTGGCTTCTAGAGCTTGGGCCTTGTTATTTCTCGTTATTCCTCCAGCTGCCTTATTAGGGAAGGCCACTGAACTCTGGCCCCCATCTCACCATCGAGCTAGCGCTTGTGAAAGGGCAGCTCAGCTCAGGGATCCTGTCTACCTGCTGAGTTTCCAAGCCACCCCGTGTTCTTTTCTGTCTTGTTTCCATCTCAGGATGACAACACAGACATAGGACTACCCCTGCTCTTCTCTGTTCATCCAGAAGCCCAGATCACTCTCCTCCCTCTAAAAGAGGGCACCATGTGTGTTACCGCTGGCCAGGAAGTGACTTCAGAGCACCTACCTTCCTCTTTTTAATCCTCCACTCGCTTCCTGTTGCCGGGTAATGATACCGCCTTGTGTTATTTGAAAGCACAATGTCCATACTCCGTGTTTGCGTGCTTTGGGGAGACCTGTTTGATTCGCCCTGCTCTCAGTTTAAAATCTGGGTTCTCTGCATGACCGGGCTTTTTCCTTCTTACACTTAGATGTATTTTGAACATAACATGTCAGAATTGTTTTTAAACGAAGTGTTTAGTCACAGCCACAGGCACTGAGGTCTTTCTATTAACGGAAATCCTTCCCTGGGTCTGTGCTTCCAGATGCTTTAAAGTTGATGGAAGCAGACCATCATTCTAGAACCTGAATTTAAGATATTTCCATACAAATTCAGACCAAACAGTTTTCACAGATGATATCAAATTTCACAGTTCCTGTTCTTCCTCTTATTACTGGGAGGCTGATTCATATACGGCTTTCACTTTGATCAGTGATCCTGGCTGAGCGTCCTGGCCATCCGTGCTTCTGGCTAGCTTTAAAGGGGGTCAAAGGGCAGTGTGTTCCATGTGAAAGGAAACACCAGCGTACACAGACCGTCATTTCACCAAGGAATAGCACTAAGAAAGAAGACAGGAGCAGTTTCAGGAAAACCAAAAAGTCTTCAAAAAATAAGGGAAAAGGTTTATTATGCAGCTCTCAGAGAATTGGTTTTGAAGGTTGCAACGTTCTCACTGTGATCACTGAGTAATAGGGAAGGGACCTGCCCTGGGGTTGCATCGGGGGACTCCATCGGGGACCTCACCCCTCAGGGGCCAAGTTCAGGAGAACATACCTGTTGCCCGTGTATTTCCTGAAGGATGCTGAGATCTCTGGAGAGGAAGCGGTTTCTTAAAGACTATGCATAGGTGAAATTTTACATGATTTATCATAAACTTTAAAAACTTCAAATTTCATTAAATTCATATATAATTTTTTGTTTGAAAAAAGAGCCAGAGTGTTGATCAGGTGTCGAGAAGGAAATGATTTCCCCTTGTGTTGGTGACTGTAGGGGTCTTGGTCCCCAGCAAGGGAAACCTAGGGGAGCCACGTCTTGGCTGATCACAAATACTGTTAGAGATGGACAGAGGCCCTGCACTGTGCGCCAGGGAGCTGGCCTAGACTCCTCGCTTGGACTCTGAAGGGGCGTGCCGACAGCTGGAGAGCTTTCTGGGAAAGCCTAAGGGAATCCTGGGGGCGTCTGTTTTCCAATGGGGAGAGGGAACGGGATTGCTTCTTTTGTCTTCCTATTTTTTTCCTTTTTGAATTTTACTGATTTACTGTTACCTTCTATACCATATAACTCTGGGAGTCTAACCCCTCCCCACGTGGACACTTGCTTCACACCCCGCTGGAGCTCCACAGCCAGCACCCCATCACCTTCCTTCCTCTACCCTCTTCCCTCTCTGCAGCGGATTTTTCACAGTCTAAGAATTATTCTTGTTTTACTGGTTTATTTTCTTAGATTATATATATTCTGCAAATGAGTGAAACCATCTAGTAACTCCCTTTTATTTTCTGACTTATTTCACTCAGCAGAATCACTTCAAAATCCATCTAATATCCTTTTTGTCCTAAAATGCCCAATTTCATCTTTTTAATAGCTGAGCAATATCCCATAGGTATATATTCCACGATTTTTTTTTACTGCCATGTGCCCTTTGGTGTAGTGACCTGGAAGTGGGCTTGTATATCTTACAACACTTTTCTCAAAGTTGGCTCCTTGGAGCAGCTTTGGGAGCACGCATTCCAGGGCAGGGGTGAGAGGTTCGGGAGCAGAGTCAGCCCCAGCCTAGCAGGCATTCTGCAGTCCTCATCGGGTCTTCTGTCGATGGACACTTTGGTTGCTCCCCTGACTTGGCTGCTGTGAACATAGGGGTGAATGTGTCTTTCATATTAGGTTTTATTTTCTTCATGTGAAGTCTCTATGGAAAACAGTATGGAGATTATTAAAAAAAAAATAAGGAAATTCACATAATCCAGCAGAGTTACCTGTAACCCACAAAATCCTCCTCAGTTCTGGAAAAACTAGAGAAATGGAGACTCTTCCCAGATCTCTTTTCCTCTCCTTTCACCTAAAGAATTTAGCCACTCCCACCCCCAGTGTCATAAAACTGGTCCATTTCAGGTTACTGCATAAAGCTCTTCATGGGACCTGCCATCCCTAAGTTGAGGTCCACATTCTTGACTCACATTTGGTGTGTCCTGCCACCTTCCAGGCACACCCGGCACTGTGACTGTATCTGTGTAGCACAGGGGCCCCTGAAGGTGACTTTTGCTCTTGTTCCCTTAGCTTGGAGGCCTCACCGTCTGCTCATCTCCTATAGTCTTTGAAAATCAACTCAATTTAACTCTCATATTGCATGAGTATCTACATGTATGTGTGCATGTGGCATGTGTGCACACGGCTTCCTTTCTTTGTAAGCAGGGGTGCTTTGCTCTTGTGAAGTTTGATGTCTCGCCTGCCTATCCCTCATGCTCTGAGCACCTTGTGGGCAAGCTCTGGGCCTTACTCATACTGAACTAGCGTGGGGCTCGATGTCTGGGGCACAAGTGTTCCATGATAAGCACTTCTGTAGGTAGAGCAAATGGATGAGTCTCAGCAATATAATTAAATCTTGAACAGTTTCTGGACACCATTTAAGTCCATACACTTAGTTTGGAAACTCGTCCCAGCCCAACTGTCGGTTTGGGATGAGGGTCATGTCCAAAGCAGCCTTGGAAGTCTGCTCCTCCCAGCAAGAAGAATGTTGATACACACCAGAGTGTCTGCTGTCAATGACAGGGATGGTAAAGGTGGTGTTACAGAGCAAAATGAAAGTGCTTGGTCCCAACTACTGGTGTGCCTGCTGTGTTTTTTGGAAGAAACCATTGAATAATATTTTAATGGATTGCTTAATGTTTGAGTTGGTTTAGTGTTTTTATTAAGATATATTCTTTAAAGTAATAAAAGATGGACACTTCGAGGTAGCACTTTTACAAGGGACTGCTTCAGCTTGCAAGTTGCTGAGCTCAACAGGCTAGGGAGGAGGAAGAAGAGTGGCTGTGAGATCAAGACAGGGTTTGCGAGGAGAGCACTAGGAGATGACTTATTCATCTTGCATTTTCAGCACCTAGAGCAAGGATTGATACTTGGTGGATGCTCGATATAGTTGTGTTGAATAATTGAATGACTGAGTGAATGAACAAGCCAGGCAGCCATAAGGAGGGAGACATGGAGAGCTGCTATATTTGGGTAAGTTTTCAGTAGAAGATCACAGAATGAAAAATGTTCTACTCTGATCATGAATAAAAAGCAGAGAAATATATGAAGTATTAGCAGAAGGAGAATAAAACAAGCCTACATTTTTAAGAGTTCTATATAGATTAATTTGCCATAAAACCCCCTGATTTTATGTGGACACTTTGCTAGTATTTCATTAAATTTGGAGTTGTTCAGACTTCAACATAATTTTAATTTGACATTTTCATCACCCCAAAAGTTTCCTGAGGCCCAGTTCAGCCAATTCCATCCCATCCCCGGATGCAGGCCCATTTTGATCCACTCTCGGGCTCGGGTGTGTGCTGTCTAGATCACGTAAATGAAATCACACCACACGTAGCTCTTTGCAACTCTTCCCCTCTGTGGTTTCTGAAGTTTCATGTTGCTCCACCTGGCAGAGTTTATTCTGTTTCCGCTGCCGAGTAGTGTCCCAGTTCATGGCTAGACCAGGGTTTAGCTACCATTCAGTGTGGGTGGCCACTGAATTGTCAGCATTGCTTTTATTTTTATTTTTTTCAAATTTTGTTTACTGCGGTAAAGTTAGTTTGCATCATTGTGTCCTTGGGGGTTATAGGTTTAAACCTCTACAAATGTTTTCACAGCCTGCCCAGCACCAGTGCCCTAGCAGTCCTCTACCGTGCTCTGTTGAGCTCCCTGCTCCCCAGCGCCCACCCCCCGGTGCTGCACCCAATGGGCACTTATAAGTTGTCTCCCTGTGGACCTTCTTCTGGCCATTGGGGCAGATTCCTTGGGGTAGATTTTTCTAGTCATGTAGTAATGTGTGGCTAACATTTCAGGAAGCACCAGGCACTTTCCAAAGTGCAAGAAACACGGCTACACTGAAATTTCTTGTTGTTGATCATTATTATTGAAACTGTTTTCTCTTAAAATGTATTGGTTGAGGGCCTCCCTGGTGGCACAGGCAGTTGAGTGTAGCACTGTGAAGCTGTCCACAGCCTCTGCAGTGCGGGTTCGATCCTGGCCAGCCGGGGCGATACCCACATGGTGCGGTAGACCTCTCCTGTCTCGCCCGCTGCTCCCCTCAGCAGTGTATTTCAGTCAGTCTGCCTGTTCTGTTCCCCACTCTGTCTCTGGTGAATATTCTCAACCCCTTGCACATCCGGCCTGTACCCCAGTTCTTGTATGAATAAATAAATCATACATCAAAAAATTAAATTAATTTAAAAAATGTATTGGTTGAGCAATGAAACTTAACATCTAGTGTCAATCGAGTGGCATTTTGTAAACTTGTCAAAAGAGACACCATAGTCACTGTTTAGTTGCTGTTGTTATTCATCGGTTGTTTTGTTTTTGTTATTGCCAAGCAGATCATAGCAAATCAAAACCTGAGAATGAGAATATATGGAGTTTATCTAGCTCCAAGTGGCCAAACTTTAAAACCAGAGTCTGACTTTATTGACTGAATCTGGTAACTGTTACCTTAAGAAAATATACCTTGTTTGTAACATACTTTCTTTAAATTATGCTGTGCATTTAAATTATACTGTTGAATTTTAAATTGTAGATAAGGAGGCGAGACATAACTAAATTTATATTAAACTTAATTATATGTGATGGAGAAAAATCATTACTAGTAGCCCGTATACCCAAAGACTAAGCGTTGTCAGTTTTTTAAATTACAAGTAGTAATTTGCAGAAGACTAAAAACTTAACAGCGTTTTATTGGTGGAATAGGTTTCAATTTGTAAAACTAGACAATTTTATCATTCTGACATAAACACTTCCTTTCAGTTTAAATAATTGTAGCATAAAGTCCCTTTTGAATACTCACCGTGTAATCTGGGTCAGGCTTTGCAGCAAGTACAGGTGAAAACAGTAAGTCTGAACCACAGAGGAATGCCTTCAGGGTCGTCGCACAGATGGGACATGATTCATTGGGAGTGCAGTGTCTATGTGGGTTACAGGTGAGTTCACACACATGCGTGGGTTACATGTGAGTTAACCTGTGGGCAAGAACCATTGCTATCCCCAGCTTGTGAATGTCGCCCTTCTGTGAAGGTAAAGGCATCATCACAGAGAGCTTGAGAAGAGCTTCCTGCATTAAATGATGTCTTTGGTTTTGGGCGTCTGTTCTCTTAAGTCCCTCTTGTTCCAGAGGGTTTACATTTCATCTCTTATGTGATAGGATGCAAGGTGCAAGACCAAAAAGCAGACTAGAAATCAGGCACAAAATACAATATGAAAAGAAAAGAAGGAGAGGATGCCTTTGTTTTGTGTTTCTGACCCTTCTCTTTAAAGCACACCCACCAGGGGAGGAACTGAGGATGGGGGAATGAGGAGGGGAACCTGGGTAGAGCTGGAGGAGACAGAGAGGAGGAGGCACCCCCACCCCGCCAGCCTCCCTGCTGGAGGTCCATGCAGCCTGGCTCTGGCGGAGCAGAACATCCAGCTTCCCTCCTCGTCCCCTTCCTAAGGAGTACCAGGAGACCACATGCTCTTCCCCACCTGAGAGCTGACCTCTCCATCCTCAAAATGTTTTATTTTTTTTTTTTTATTTTTTTTTTTTAATAGAGGCATGCTTTATTTATTTGTTTGCTGGTTTGTTTGTTTGTTTTGTTTATACATGCACTGGGTACAGTCAGAAGCGCGGGAGGGAGGGTGAGAGAATTCACCAGAGCCAGAGCGGGGAGCAGAGCAGGCAGAAGGACCGAAGTACACTGCTGAGGGGAGCAGCGGGCGGCAGGAGAGGTCTGCGCGCCATGTGGGACCCTCCTCCGGTGGCCGGGGAGCAGCCGGGGATTGAACCGGCGCCGCAGAGGCCGCGCGCAGTTTCGCAACCCAGCGCTCAACCGCTGCGCCACCGGGGAGGCCCATCCTCAAAATGTTTTAATAGAACTCAGCCAGGTAACTGGAGGAAACCGCCAAACTCCATTATGGGGCACACCATTCTTTTAAATGAGTTAGTCAGATGGTGCACATGTAAAGGCCTCTGCTATTTTTAAAGTGAGTGATTGGGAGTTAAGACCAAATATCCCTGACTCCGTGACTTTGCCCAGTACCCTTGCAAGGGAAAGAGGCTCAGCGGGGTGGTGGGCAGATGTGGGTGCCATGTCCCTGTTTCACCACCTCCTTCTTGACAGCACTGACAGCTGTCATTGCCAACAGTCCAGGCTCCACAGGAGTCAAAAGAAGACACTATTTTACTGTTTTTCAGATGATACTGTCAGGTTGGGCTTTCCCATCCAGGCAGGGCTTTCCCTCACCTGTCTGACAGCTTTCAGGTGGCACAAAAAAAGACCCCAGTGGGGCAAATACAATCGCAGCCTCAGCTCCAGAGTGATGCTTCCTTCTCTCCTTCCAATTTGACCAGTAATTGAGGGGGGCAGAGTTAATCTGCCATTCCTGCTTCTCACCACTTGGTTTTTGTGTTGGAACGAGCACGAAGCATGGTTTGCTGGCAGACAGATACATGAGCCCCTCTCTGTGTGGCCCAGACATGCAGAAGGCACTCGTGGGAACCCCTGGGGGATGTCTGGGGCGCCTGACATGCAATTCCCTCCCAAGAAGAGCTTTAACAGGTGCAGTCCTCTTTGCAGTGGACACGTGCTAGGAGCTTTACTGAAACTCTGCCAAGTGGGGCTGACTGCTCCCATTTTACAGACAAGGATAAGGAAGCTTGGGAGTGCACCTGTCACCTGCCTGTTCTATAGCCACGTCAGATTAGGAGCTTTGCAAGCACGCATTTGAGCTGCGGTGCGGCAGCCGGCGTCAAGGTTATCGGCATAACTGAAAGGAAGATAATTCGACTGCAGACTGATTAACCTGGAGGGGAGTCCAATCAGCGCTGGTGGAGAGCCAGAACAAGCTTCCCACGCTGATGTTTCCAGAGGCTGGGACAATCTCCTATCTGGATCAGAAGCAAAATCCCAAATATCAGAGCAGGCTGAATCAGTCCTCCCTGGAGTTGCAACTGTCTGCTTTGGGAGAGACGCATGCATTTAAACGTTCTAGCCGGAAGCAGCTTTCCTTACCCTCTGATTTTGTGTTCATCCCCAGCATCTCTCTGAAATTGTGATTGGGGGTGACAAATCTAATAAATGAGGAGATATTCCCATGATTTATGAGAAAAGTGCTAAGGCGGCCTGGCGTGAGGTCAGTGACCAGGCCTGCGGCCCAGGTGGGGACTCTAGCTGAGTGTCGTCCCGCCCATGAGCACTGAGAGCATCTTTGCTTAGCAACTCAGGGAGCAGGATCTGGGCCGCTCTGGGAGGTGAGGGTAGGGGTGCCAAGAGAATCAGGAAATAACGTGTAACCTTTCACTTCTGTGAGGTCCTCCTTTAGCCCTTGCGTCTGCTGCCATCTTGCTTTGTGCATTTTTTTGTGCTCAGTTTCCTTTGTGAAAAGGCTGGGTGTTCACTTGGAATGAACTGAAATAAACAGGCTACTTTTAGCAGGAATATCTCTATTTTTCATATATTATGATCAGTTTTTCTCATGAAATCTGCGGACACTGACTTGTGATGCCATATTCCAGAGGCTTCATGGTCTGTCTCCTCAGGCCCCTTCGCCAGTTCCTCTCCTCTAATCCTTCGAGTCCTGTGAACATAGCCCATGAGCCACCACCAAGTCTTGTGCTCTGGGTGCTTCTGTTTTGGCCTGATGGGCTCATAGTTTCTGGATGTGGAGAAACTCCTGTGGTCCCCTCATCCCCCCTTTCATGGTGTCCAGAGACGTGTCACGATGCTCACGTTTAGATAAGTCTCTCTAAGTTAAAGAACGAGTCCATGTTAGGGAGTAGCCAGGACAGTTTTACTGAGGGGAAATTGGGGAGCCACTTCATATTTTTGTGGGTTTCCTGGATTGTACCTCACTTTCACTTGAACAGAGTACCCTTTCTATGCTCAGCTATGTAAACGAGGGCCAGGCTCTGTGCACACGGGAAAGTGACTTATTTAGCCACCACTGCCTGTCTGTCCCATGACCTTGGGGGATCATCTTCAGAGAGAGGACATGGTCCTGCCATAGTTCTCACCTGTCTCTTTAAGACATGCAACAAGGTCTAGGAGCAGAGAATCTGCAATATTCTTTATAATTTCACGGGGTCTTCTGAGGAAATGTGCCAATTTTATGGGGACTCGTAGGGAAAAATTTTGATTTCATGTGGATTCGAGTGAAAAGGTAAATTTCATGGGATTTCTAAAAATGGCTGGATTTCTCAGGATCCATGAAATCTCTGACAGCCATGCAGAAAACGCACCACTCTGGTCATGGAGCAAATTTTGGGGTAGTTTGGCAAAACTTTCTTTCTGAAGCTCTGCGGTGGTGTGCATGGCCCCCAGAGGGTCTTCGGCGCCATTTGCCTTCCATTGGTGGGTGAGTCGTGCGGGCAGCCTGCTCACGGCCAGTCACCTGAGCCTGTGTGTGGGGCTACCGGCACACATGGCTCAGGTTGCTGATGGGAGCACAGCGGGCTGGGTGTGCCATGGCCTCTCACACTGGTGCCACAGTTTTCCTGGACCCAGGTCGGCGGGGTGACATGGGGAAGACATTGTGCGGGGTTGTGCTTCTCCAAGGCTGTTCCAGAGTGGAAGCATCTGCCTTAGCATCTCCCATTGAACCTGGCTTTACCTGCGGAAGCATCAGATCTGCCTTTTGCCCAGCTTCCTGGTCCTTGAGACCCTGGTGCATGCTGCAGTGGAGAGCCACGGTTCAGACCACTCCAGAGCCGTCTACACTTTGTCTCTCCTGACTTGGACAGCTTCTTCCTGGAGGACCCTCCTCCTTGCAGGGATGGCAGCCACGAGGTGCCACTGTCTGGGCTCCTGGCTGCACCAGCCGCCAGGATGGAGGGACGTCAGCACCCAGGCCTGCCACGGCCATGAGGGCCAGGGCCGCCTGCTGTGTGGTCGCCGTGTGTCCTTAATGCAGGATTTTAGAGGTGGTGAACAACTGCTGACGAGAGGCGTCCCAAAGAAAACTAAGCTTCACCTAAATTTTTATTGTACTTGCATTCATTTAAATTTCAGTCTCTCTTAAATGGTGAAAACACAGTGTTTTAATCAGTAAGATAGTGTTAGATACTAATTTAGATCATTAGAAAATGTACTTTTATGTCCAATAGAACATTAGAAAAGTGGTGTTTGGCTCACAAACATTCTTCCCCAGCTCAGGACTGTGGGGTAGTGAGAGATCTCCCCCTCCTGGGGTCCCAACTTCTAAACACTCATAATGCCACTTAGTTATTATGAGGACAAAGTCTCCAGAATGTTCCCTGAGGTGGTATTGGCCTTCCAAGGGCCCTTTTCCTAGGTGTTCCTACTTTTCAGTGGCATATCTGTCTGACATGGAGATGGCATGTCCCCTTGTGGCTCTCCCGTTCCCCCTGGCCCTGGCAGCTCCCCGCCCCTCAGCTCATCCCCGTGACTTCAGCTTATGGTGCTACTTAGCCACTGTAGGCCGTGACATCTCCCCACATGAGTTTTGCTTTTCCTGAAGCATGTTGGCTGGTTACTGTGCTCATCCGGAGCTCCAGTGTCATGTTCTGGAAGGCCCTGGAGGAGCCTGCCTTGCTCCCACTCCTCTCCTCCACCTCCCGTAGCTGCGGTGTGCATACGAGAGACGGAGGCCATCGGTTTAGCTGACCTCTTAAAGCAGGGACGTAGATGTTTCTCTACAAACATCTCCAGGAAAGCCGCTGCACACCTGTGGGGCCTGGTGGCCTGTGGCGTTGCTCTAGGCCTCAACCCGCAACCTCATCTAGAACGCAGCTCCCCTGTACCACCACTCAGGCATGGCCCTGGGGGTCATGTCTGTGCTCAACACCTTCTAACATTTGCTCTTTCTCTGGGCTCAGCTCAGGCTGAACTCAGAGTGACTCTGAAGAGACCTAGGTCAGGTGCCATGCTTGGTTTGTGTTGTAGATGTGATGGGGACTCGCATTGGTTCGTGTGGCGCTGGTAATCTGGGAAAAACTGCTGGTAATCTGGGCACATGTGCCCTGGGAATGGCCCGTGTTCAGCACCTGGCAGAGTGCTGGACCCAGGAGGGGCACTTCCAGGGCGGCCAGCCTCTGCGATGCCTACTCATCGCAGAGACGCTTGCTCGGCATTTCTGGCTGCCTGAGGATGCCGCCCCCACAACTTGGGTCCTGGTCACTGTCAGGAACAGCATTTTGAAACAGATGGTCACTAGTTTCTTCGCGACATTTCCTTTCTTTCTCCCTCATTTCTCAGTAGAGTTTCCCTTCTCGGTGACCACCCTGTGCTCTGATTTGCCTCCCAACCTCTGGTGGGACCTTCCTTTTTTTAAGTTGGTGTTGCAATTCGATTTCCTTTCCTTTTTCTTCGCAGTAACATTGTATCATGCCATTCCATAAGTTAAACTTGCCACTGGCAGGGGAGGATGGAATTTAATAGGTCACCTGGTGTGGATCCCGGTGCAAGTGATGGGTCAATTGTGTGTTCCCTGAAAAACATGAACTCACTGCCAGGAAATGCTACTTCCTGACCTTTCTGCTCCTGACTCACTAGCGATGTGAAAGGAGACCAGAGTAGCAGGTCTGGATCCTGCAGGCGGCACCTCCGTGGAAGGCTCGTCGTTGCTGCCATCCCAGGCAGAGTGCGGGAGCGGCTGCTGAGTATGAAATGAGTGTCGCAATTCTGGGGGAAAAACTACAGTTTGTAATTTTGATTTCCAAAGCATCAGACTATAAAACAAGTAGTTGTCCCTTTCCCCAACAAAAATGGAATTCTTGTATTTTATTAGGGTGTTTATTTGGAGTGAAATGAAAATTAATCTCCTCTCTGCATAGTAAAGGCCAGTGGGAGATGTGGCAGCCTGTTCACCCTGGACTCGGAAGGGAGTTTCAAATACTGAAACCCACCACCTTCTGTCCAGAGATACACTGAGTGCTTGTTTTAAAACGATTACTGAAATAGTTGCTATTTTAAATATAAAAATCCACTAAATCTAAGAAAATTACACACTCTTAAGATCTTTACAGAATGATTTTAAGATAATCTTACCAAATTTTCTTCCAATAAACACTTTTACTTTTGTCCCTGAAGCATAAAATTATAAATTTGAAAAGTATGGTGTTTTTTTATAGTAGAAAGCAAGAAAGAGAACTACTTAGATAAGAGATTCACAAGAGTGGGGCACAGTAACTTCCCCCAAATCTAAATAACTGGCGCTGGGGTGTGGAGGGTGCTCATAGCCCAGCTCCAGCTACTCCTCGGGGAGCCTAGGGCACTTGGCCTCTGGGCCGACTCTTCTGCCTCATTATCCGTGTTGCTTGGATAGAAAAGAATTTTGAGTTCACTGGGTTGTTGTTATATAGAAACAAGAAAATGCACTATGTGAAATATATTCACGTTAAAGATGCTATATAATAGTAAAAGATTGTAATTATTGTAAATGTCTCACACTTTACTAATGTAACTTCGAATCCTAATTTTGTCCTTTGTGAAGCAAGAAATTGCACAGACACACTTGATAGGAAAAAAGCCCACTAAGTTTCCATAAAGCCTTCCTGGGTGCTTTAGTGTTTGTGTTGCTGGAACATTCTGAAGACCCTCCCATGATGTCATTAATGTTCTGGCTGTTTATAGAGTGAGGGATTTTTCACAATGAAGCTTGGAATTGTAACAGATACACAATGTGGAGAAATTAATATTTAAAATGGAAAGTTTAGAATAAATCGCTATAAAATTGGAGCCCAATATTTACTCGGCGGTGTGACATGTATTTTAGCAATCCATCCTTTACCCACTCAGCCACCCTATCCCCCAGTGACACACATTTTACGTGAAATAAATTCAGTAGAATACTAAACACATGAACAGTACTAGCTGTGTGTCCCCTCCCAGAGGGCCAGGCGTGATGTTGGTGACTGATCACCTCTTATAGCCTCTTGGCTTGTTGCTGCCGCCACTGCAGTTCTCTTTCCTTGTATAATTCCACCCTTTGACTGTGTTTCCTGTGACTCAGACGTTCTGGGTTTTGTTAGCTGTGTGTGCAGATTTCACTACTAAATTCTGGGAATATCAACCTGGGGGGATCGGAAGAGCTTATTCAGGGTCCCACACCCTCGAGACAAGAGCAGGGCACAGGGATAGATCTGGGGTTCCAGCGCCTGCCCAGAACGCCGGCTGGCTGAAGCCACACGTAGTCTTCGTGCCAGAGTCACGCGCATCTCGGCCGGCCGAGCTCTGACACTGTCTCGGGCGTGTGAAGATGCAAGCTCCTCTCTGCATAACTCAGGGCAGGAGGAGGACTGCTTTGTAGGTATCCTGGCTGTTTTAAAGTTTTCTTTTAATCCAGTGACTTTGAAATCTCTCAGTATTTTTTCGTGCGAGTGTAAAGAGAGGCAGACAGAGGAGAGCTGACATTCCCTAGGGGCAAATCGTGTTTTCGGCTGCTCTTTACACCAAAGTTTTTCTTGCATTTTATCTTCTACCTTCTCCTACAAGCGAAAGATTTGAGCAATTCCTCTTTTCTTACCAAATTTAAGGGATGGGCGCTGCAAGGACACGCATCCTCCATTGGATCTTCAGTGTTCTCCTTGGTGTAGCCACGGTAAGCGAGGCGTTTTCATTAACCCCTAGCCCTGTGATGTGACACTTGGGCCCTTTATTAGAGTCCCTGCATCCCCAAATCCCTGGACATTCCTGGAGGAGCCTTTAAAATCTTCACTTCAAAAAGCAAATGATAAAATGACATTTTTACCACTGGGTTTTTAATGTAGAATTAGCTGAAACTTTTTTTTTTTTTTTTTTTTTTTTTTTTTTTTTTTTATATTAACACAAGGAGATGGTCCTAGACTTTCATGCCCCAAGACCACTTGGGTGCATTATTACATAATGTAACTGAATTTTTGTCCTAGAGAGGGGGTATTCAAAATGCAGGTTTCGAAGGGTGGGAACAGGCTCAAGAAAGCTCCGTATGTTAGGAGCCATGGTGAAACCACACGGCTAATATGTAGTAGAGCCAAAACTTAAATTGAATTTCATCTGATTCCAAAGTAGGTGCTTTTCCCACTGACCCCTAATGCCTCTGAGAATGAATATCAAGCCAGGAAATGGGGGAGAAGCATGTTCCAGCCCTTGGTTTCTGAGTGGTTCTTGGTGGCACCACAGCGTGTCCAGGGTACAAGCTCAGTGGTCAGGCCCTGGCTAGCCCCGGACAGCTCAGCATCTTCACCTGCCACTCACGGTCCTGAAATATCTGTGGAGACCCCTCTCGAGAGCCCTCTGCTCCCCCGCTTTTGCCCACATCTGCTGCGTTAGCACCATCTCACGCAGATCCCCACCTCCCAGGCTCCACAGCGCCAGGCTTGGTGCCATGGGTGAGTGTTCTGGGAGAAAAAGGAGGGGAATGGTGGTGACAGGTGCATTCGGGCTTCCTCCTCCTGGACTGAAAGTACTGGATGAGGTAGTTCAGGTTTCATGGTATGGCTGCTTTGTGACATAAGATTCAGACAAGAGTTCCCATAGACCAGAATCATTCTGCCCATGTCTCAGCGCTAGGGTCGTTCAGCGTTTAGGTAGTTTAGGTAAGCTTAGCCCTCTGACCACAGGTCAGCTCTTCCCTGGCTGAAGCAAAGGAGGCGCGTCTGGAGAGCTATCTTCATAGACTGACTTGGTTTTCCACGTACTCAGCCTTACTTTGCAGCGGAGCACTGTGCAGGGCTCAGGAGCGTCTGGCTATGCCGCCTGTGTCTCCCCATCGCTGGGTGCTATTTCTGAGGACTCTGTCTTTAGTAAGACCCCTTTGGCTTTCAGCAGGTAGGGGAGTGTGAAACAAACAAGTCTCCTGGGTGCCATAAAGAGAAAGACACCCAGGAGCGAGGTTTGAGAGCAGTGGAAGGGTGGCAGTTACTCGCTTGTGCTAAGCAGTGAGGGATCCCTGATGGGCTGGGGTGTCTGGGGAAGCTCACGCTCAGCCACACACCCAGGGAGGCCTAGCAGGAGCATGGCTGCACCTGGTGGCCAGGGCAGCTGGGGGTGAGAGTGGAGGCAACAGCAGGCTGGGGTCTGAGGTGGGCTGGGCAGACAGAGGCCTCAGCTTGTACTTGGAAGGAGAAGAGTGGGTGGTTTGGGGCCAAGAGCTCACCTTGTGGGTGTGCCCAAGCCGGCCCACCTGACAGGAACTTATCCTTTTCACTTACTGCTTCTGGTTAAGCTGACAGGACCCATGAGCGGACTGAGAGAGGCCAGTCACTCACAGCACTGCGGCCCTGGGCTGTAGGCCCTGGGGTGGTAGCTGGGGAGCCAACATTGTTAAGTGATCCAGAAATGGGTTTGTGGGGAGGTGCACCTGAAGAGGCCCAAACCTGCACCCTAATACACACAGTGCTCAATAAAGATAATGACGGAAAGCAGAAATGAGCTTGTGCATCTCACCGGGCTCAATCTTAGCTCCACTTTCTGTGTGATTTTGAAAGAAATAACTTATGCTTGAAGTTTTCATCTGTAGAGTGTGAATATAACAGGGTCTACTTCAGAGAGTCATTGTGAAGGTTAAAATGAAGCCGCATCTGCGAAATCCTTAGAGCGACCCCTTACGCGTGGCCTGGATCACTGCACAGGACGTGGGCTCAGAGTGCGTTGGTCAAGGGGCAAAGACTTGCTGCAGGTCACTTCCCGGGGAAGCAGTGGGGCTGGCAGGGTGGAGCCCAGATCGTCCACCTCCAGGCTTTCCATTTAGCTCTGCCCATTTGAACATTTACGTATGCCTAAGAGGAACTCAAGGCCAGGCCTCCTCACTCTGAATTGATTCTATTTTGTCATAGCTCTTCATCCAGCCTTACTGCAAGGAATGAATATATGCTCTGATAAAGAGAGAAACAAACGGGAGGGCAAGGAGAGCCCTTGAGCACGCAGACAACAAGTGCAGGCTCGAGCACACCAACACGCTTTGGGAGGCTGGATCCCAAGCAGTGCGTGACACATTGTATAATTCAGAGAAAATTGCCTAACATCTTGAGTCCTTGGTTTCTTCATATGCTAAATGAAATCTCAGTATATTCTCATATCTGCTGGCTGGATTTTTAAAAATATATGCCAAGATAAAGATGGAAACATTTAGGGAAAAATGCTACATATACCACATGTGTTGCTACTATTAAACTTCTCTAAGAAAATTCAGATCTAGACACCTTTAAAATACATTCTGGGGTGGGTTAGTAGGTGTTTGCTCAAAAACTTGAATTCTTTAGACTTTTCCGGGAGGAGGGTGAGTGTAGATTATAAACTTTTGTCTAGTGGCTGAAATTCACGGGAACTTCCCCAGCCAGCTTAGAGAAGGCTGTCCGGACCCACCTCTTCTTGACTGTTCATAGCAGAAGAAGTTGCCTGGTCATCCCCAGCCCTCTGTACCCACACACGGAAACCAGTTAACACGAGTTTCTTGATTTGAGATGTACTGAGTGTTTACAAAGTGCCCATCACTTAAGTAGGGGAGGCCAAAAAACCTG
Organism: Talpa europaea; assembly: GCF_964194135.1. Lineage (NCBI taxonomy): Eukaryota > Metazoa > Chordata > Mammalia > Eulipotyphla > Talpidae > Talpa > Talpa europaea. The sequence goes on along the minus strand of NC_140080.1, from coordinate 2,440,956 downwards.
TTAAGACCCTGACCTCAGGAGCTTAAATACAGCCTTGCAAACCATGCAGAGACCATGCCTCCTGACTCTGAGTCAAGTTGGGCTCAGAAGATAAGGAAAACTCATTAAAATTCATTAAACCTAGCCATGAAGCAGAAGGAAAGGTTTCCAGGTCAATAGTTGGGGAGGGGGACATGTCTCCCAGCAGGAGGGAGCTTCGTAGTGTCATCACAGACACTGAAAGGCTGGGGACAGGCGGATGGAGCATGTGAGGTGGTGGCGGGGGTGAGATTGGTCAGAGACAGTCTGGAGACTTTGGTGGTGGACACTGTTCGTGGCTGGGGTCAGCAGGACAGGAATGCGTTCAGGTTGATTCATACAGCATTGCACTGTGGAGGAATGGGAAGAAGCATGACGAGGTGTGAATTATCCCGGGGGCGCTATGTGAGTTGGGCGAGTGAAGTCTGACTGAAGTTGGAACTAAGTCTATGAAATGGAGAGAGAGAACAACAAGCAGTGAGATAGAATGAGAACTGTTGACCAGTTGACATGGATGTTGATGGAAAAAAATGTGTAAATTTATCTCTCCACGTATGCGTTTTTGAAAGAAAATTTAGAATAATGTGATACTTCTGGAAATAACAGCTTGAAGGAGTCCGTGGAGCCACAGGAAGCCACAGAAAAAAGCAGGAAGGAGCAGGGAGAGAGGTGGAAGGCAGGACGGGCAGTGAGGCCTGCCATCTCATTGTGGAAGATAGTTAGTTGAAAGCAAGAGGAAACTCTCCGAGAATGTCCGCAATGAAAATGCCCATTGGGTTTGGCTCTTAGGGGGCTGTTGGGGACCTTTGCTGAAGCTGATGTAGAGGGATGGTGAGGCCAGAAGACCTGATGTTGTGGGGCCAGCAGAAAGCAGCACACCTGTTTATGCGTTTTGTTCTCCTCAGAGAGAATTTTCTTTGTAAAGAATGAGACACCATGCAGCTAGACTTCGGAGACAGTTGTGGTGGAGTGTTTTTGTGGAGGTGGGGTTGAGTTGGGTTAAGAAGAGGCAGACAACTTCCAGTGAGATGGATGAGAGAGGGGCAGCACCCACAGTGGGGGAGGGCACACATTTCAGCCTCAGGGGCGGCGTGAATGGGCCCTCCACCCTCAGAGAGGACAGTAGGTGTTGTTTGCCTCTAGACGATGCAACATTGGGATGTCAATGTATTTTATACTAGTAGCAGGGCAAGTTATGTTGAAGTGGTGGCTCGTGCAGTACATGTTCACAGGATCCTGAAAATGGAGGATGACAAGGTAGCCAGGGATGGGAGAAAGGTGAGGGCTTTTGGGTCGTCAGGACAGAGCAGCACTCAGTGTCCTCCACGGTGATCAGGCATGACCACCCCAGGTTCCAGACCTGGAAGCTCGCCCCACATCCTCACTGGATCAGATGCAGGCAGCACTGGGCCAGACGCACATGTGTGAGATTGCAGACTCGCCACTAGGTGACGAGCCCAGACGAAGCACACAAGGTGTGAAAAGTCCCCACGGAAGCTGCTCTTTTCAGGATTCCAGGATGGGACTCTGCCAACTCAGCACACTCCCTCATGAGGGAGAGCAGCAGGGTTCAGCCAGGATGGCATCTGCGCCTGCACAGGTGCCGTGCCTTACAGAGCTTCTCCCGCCGACCCCCACCGAAAAGCTCCTCCAACTCATTGTCAACGTCCACGAGGGCCCGGATAATGCGGCAGCCGTTCTGCAGGCCAGGGATTCCTCTGTACCTAGGCTGCTCCGACCTCCTCAGGCAAGGCCCTTTGTTCCTGTCTGCTCCTGTCCTCTTATGCTATTGAGCCACTTGCTGTCTTCCTTCTCAAGATTCATCCGAGTTTTAAACCCCCAATAATTAGCCCATCTCGTCTCTGCCTTTCCCATCAACATGAAGCTGATTCCCCCTCTCTCCCCAGTCCTAAACAGTGATGCCACTTACCATTGCGGCTGCTATTTCTGTATCTGTCCATGTCTTGGATATTTTTTTCTTATAATCTTAAAATCTTGCACAGGGTTTCAGTGGCTCCTCACCATCTGATCAGGGTCCTTTGCTAATTTTTGTCAGAGCTCTGGTCTTATATCGCTGTATTTTTGGTGTTTTGGAGGACATGGAAACGTTAGTTTCAAATGTTTGCTTCTCTTGACTGCAGCTCTCTCTTGTCTTAGTTTGTGAGTTGCTGTGGCCGTAATACCATCACCCGAGCCGTTTAAACATGGAACACCTCATCCTCATGCTTCTGGAGATGCAGAAGCCGGAGAGCGAGGCAGCTGCGGGTGGCCTGTCTGGAAAGGGCACAGGTGCTGGGTCATGGGCTTTGTGTTGTATCCTCCCTTGGCGGAGGGGTGAGGGAACCCTGTAGGGTCTCTCTAGTAGGGGCTGCACTCTTATGACCTTATCACCTCCCACATGCCCCACATTTTAATACCCTCTCATCGAGGGTTAGAATTTCAACATCCATTTTCAGGATCCTGTGAACATGTACTGCATAAGATGTGCTCAGCCGCTTGTGAGCGTTTTGGCTTCACTCTGCCACTGTTGCCTGCATTTATTCTCTGTCTGCATCGACATGCTTCTTCTCTGTCTGCATCGACATACCTAAATCATCTCATATTCTCAGCCTCAGAATGCTTGAGCCGTAAATTGCCCCAGATTCAATAAGAGCCTGACCCTATGGGTCCCCTTTGTCACACAGCTGTCTCTCTGTCTCAGGTCCCAGCCTGAAAATAGAAAAAGGACTTCACATATCGAAGTGTGGCGAGGAAGGGATAATGCCAGAGCTCGTCCACAGAGAACTTTCAGTTGCAATTGGTGATCTGCACGCTCTTCAACGTGCAGTGCTGTCTCTTGTGACTCCATTCCCCTTTCCCACTGAGCTCAGCGGCCTTGCCTTCCCAAGGCCATGAGGATTTGACTTGTTCACGTGACGAGCTAACTTGTTATCACCCAAGGCACATCCTCCTTAGCTGGGGGACATTTCTGCCCCAGGAGGCAGCCTGGTGTAGCAAGTTGTCCCTGGACCCAGACAGGGCCAAGGCTGAGGAGGGCCCTTGGCCGGAGCAGAGCCCACAGTTTCCTGCACACAGCAGGTAGCCCCCAGCAGATACTTTCTGTGAAAATTGCATGTGTGTCCTCACCTTTCTGTCCGGGACGGGAAGTTTTATGTGAGGCTTTTCACTTGCTCTTCGCTTGATAAAACCAAGCTCCCAGGGAGACAGGAACATTTTGCCTTTGTCTCATTTGGGTGCGACAGGGAAGGAAAGAGGTCCAACAAAGGAATATTCTGGGAAGAAAGTCTATTTCCTAATAGTTCCAGTTTATATATAGATCCTCGAGAACCTCATGCATTTTAAAAAGGATTTAATTTAGAAGTATGTACATATTTTATCTTCTAGAGATGTGGTGGTGTCTTTACAGAAAAACTCAAATAAGAGAATATTGTTAGGGCAGTCTCTGTGGTGATTTGCAGAAATAATGTCCCATTGCAGAGCAAGCCTCCTGCCAGGAAGGGTCCTTGTGCTGCAGGGAGGGAGGTCACAGGTAAGGATGGGGAGGGGCCATGTGTCCCTTCAGCCTGGGACACTGAACATTCCCTAGTGTCAATCTGGGAGGAAGAGAAGCTTGGAATCCTTATGCACAAGGAAATTCTGAGATGCCCCTTGTTGTAGGAAAGGAGGAGAACCCTTCCTTCTGGGGAGTCAGGCCCCCAGGAGGGCTGGAGAGGGCTGGTGGAAGGGGAAGCATCTCTGCCTGCCTGCAGAGCCTCCTGGGGCTTGGGTTCCAGGCACAGTGACAGGAGCGGGGGGGGGGGGGGGAGAGTGTGACCACCTCTGGAACTGAACTCTTCAGCCTGGCCCTGACAGGTTCATTTCCCCGCTGGCACCTGGGGGAATAGTCATCCTTGTACAGCCCAGAGGGGAACCTTAGATGTAGTATTCAGGTCAGTTTAACAGGCCCTGATGGGCCTCTGCAGAGTCTGTCAAAAAACTCCTGCCCCCGACCCACTGCCGCTGGAACTCCTGGGGAGCAACTCAGCCCTGGCTGGGAGCTGTGTTTCAGGGTGTTGCGCCAATGTGAGAAGATGGCTGTGGCTCTCCAGGTGAGGGGCCATCCCTCAGCTCGGATCCCAGCAACAAGCCCTGCCTTTGCCCTGTCCAGGCATCCCAGGCGGGCAATTGCCTGTGAGAGCAGGCCAGACCCTCAGAAAGCTGCCCACAGGCACATGCAGCCTGGCCCCTGAGCTGCCTGTCTCTCCCAGGAGTCCACCAGAGCCTCCCCAGGCAGCAACAAGAATGACGACTGGGGCATCGTGACTCAGGGCTTTCAAGGCCTTTTGCACACCCCGGAAGCACTCCATTTCAGAGGGGGGCAGAGACAAAACAGTGGGGATTAGAGCAGCCCAAACAGACTGGTGAGAATAGGATGGAACTCATGGAAACAGGCAGAATCAGAGCTCAGGAGAAAATCCCGCTTGGAGGAAACAGCTAGCTCTCCTGTTTCTGGTGATCACCTCTCCTTAAACTACGACGAGGGCCTTTTTCCCATGACAGGGAACACACACACCCAAGGACGTAGGACCTTGCATAGAAGCCAAGATTGGTGCTCAGTTATTTTTGGCTCCTAATTCTCTGCCGAGTCCATTAGACTTTGTCTCCTCTTAGTCATATTATTTGATTTTCTGTTCTCTGCGTGTTTACATACTCAGAGTGATAAAATACATTTTTGTTCTTATGTTACTAATGCAGCAGAGGTATTTTTCAATTTTGCTGAACTACAACACTCTAAACATGGCAAATAACTGCTTTCAACAAAATGTTTTCAAGGCATGCCTTCAAATGGGAGTTAAAAATAGGAATGCAGATGCTAATAACAGTATTGATAAAAGAAACTCTGGCTTCAAAAGTGAGAAATTCAATTAGAAAAAAAAAGCAAAAGTATCTGAGGAAAATGCAGTGTGCGAGAGTACTAATGGAAAATTCAGTTCTGTGGCATTATTACAAATGAGATAAAGTTTTCCACAACATGGTGGCCTGGAGCCCGTTAAGATAATGGGGAGGGGCCTGCATGGCCAGTCCCCGTTGTTATTGACTCTGGAGGTGAGATCCTGCAAAGTTAGTATCTGTAAACAGTGAAAACCAGGACTATTTTCTGATCCCGGCCCTACAGCTCCTTAATGTTGAAATGCTTGCACCGATCATAAACTTCCTCTGCATCTGACTATGTATTTTAGGCTCATCAGATACGGAAGTGCTTAGGCAAGGGTATTAGACGTGGAGGTGTTTTTTTATATAGTCTTCTCTGAAGGACCTCGAAGCGCTAGTCAGACTGCGCTTAATTTTCACAGCTTCTCTGTGAGGGAGGGGGTGGAAAGAGTTGTATTCACTGTAAGAGCAACATTATTACATACCAGACTCTTAAGGTACCCTGTAAAACTGAGGAATGCAGCTGGGCCATGTGCATGATGCTTATGGCCTAAGAACTCCTGAGAAGGTCAGCCTTACAGCTGGCAAGGCCACTGAGAGCGGCAGGGGCGGGTGCCAAATCCCCTCCAGAGTCAAAGATTCCATGTCCTTGTTCCATAACACATTCCACTCAGTAGCTGGGGTCTTACCACTTAATGTTTTAGTATAGAGTTGCTTTCTCTAGATCATCTCTCAGTGCACACAAAGTTCAGTCTGTCAAATTTTTTTTTGTGTGTGAAAAAGCCCCAAACTTTGGAAAACCTCAGCAAAATTCTGCTATGAACTGTATTCAAATCCGTATGTTGAAGTCCTAACCCCCAGTACCTCAGAAGGTGACTGTAATAGGAGATTGGGTCTTTGAAGATGAAATTAAGTGAAAATGAAGTCATTAGGGTGACTGCTGGGGTCCTCCTTAGAAGAGGAGATGAGGACACGACACGGACATGCACGGAGGCGGGTCGATGTGAGAAGCCGGGAAAGGATGCCCTCCTACCGGTCAGGGAGAGGAAGCCAACCCCACTCACACCTTCACTGCAGACGTCCAGGCTGAGAACTGTTTGAAGCCCCCGTCTGGCCCTTAGCTCTGGTGGCCCTACAAGCCAAGAAAGCTCCAAGCTCTGCCTGGGCCTAACCCCAGGACCAGTCAGTAGGCTGAGGTAATGCCTGGGGGACTTAAGTAACCACATCAGTCTGGAAGTCTCCCGCCTCCTCCAGCTTTCACTTAAGGGAAGGCCCAAGGGGTGTGCAGCAGGAAAGGCCTTGTTGCTGGTGTGCAGGGGACAGGCCATGTGAGGGGAGGTCGGGGCCATCAGGAGCTGAGAGAAACGCCCCTGAGTGACTCTCGAGGGAATGGGGACCTCAGTCCTCCAGCCTCTGGGAACTGAGTTCTGCCAGGACCTGAGTGAGCTGAGATTCTTCTCAAATCTCCATGAAACCCTGACACCCCACACAGAGGGCCTGTGAGACCCCCATCAGAGAGCCCCATGGAGTCCAGATGAGCTCCTGACTACTCAGCCAGGAGAGGCTGTGGCAGCGGTGTGTGGCTGGGCAAGTCCCTGCTGGCCTGCTTGTGCTGCGGCAGAGATCTCCAGCTGCACCTCCAGCCGACCTTGGAGCAGCGCAGCCCCACATTCCAGCCCTAGCCTTTCCCTCGCGGTGAGGTGTGGGACCTGACACGCTCTTCCCAGCTGTGACCACATGCTCCACCGAGGGTTCCTTGGCCCCTCTTTGTTCATTGACTCCCTGTCAGGGGCAGGCCCACCCAGCAGAGGGGGCCACAGCCCTGGAAGCAGATGGGGCCCAGAGGAATGCAGGGCTCGGGTGTCATTGGGAAGGGGCAGCTCTGGAGGGGCAACTGCCCTGCCTGGCGACCTCCTTTGGGCGGTGGAAGGTGAGGGTGGGCAGCCGAGCTCCTTGGAGGCCCAGCGTTGGCTACTCAGTGCTGAACCCGGGTATGGCCTCCCGGGAGCAGCATCTTGAGGTGATGCAACCTCTGCTTGCACTTTTGAAAGGTTAGAAACCCGAGTTCCTGTACAGAATGGCTAGAAGCATCATTGTTATGGGAAGCTAATTCAGCTTTTTTTTTGGGGGGGGGGTTCTTTTAAATCAGAGGAGTAATATGATAAAAAAGGAATTTGAGTTCTCATTAATTCAAAGTTAGGTGTAAGTTGGATTTGAAGCGTCAGTGTTTGAAGGGAGAATTTCTGGGTGAGAGTGCATCGCAGTAACCTGGGCCCGAGGTGCAGGGATGCAGACACAGGGCGCGGTGACAGAAACGTGCACAGAAACATGCCAGTGAAAATGTTTTCTCAAGACTGTTGGATTTGATATTCAACAGCATTTCTAAGTGGAGATGTTTTGTACATTGAGTATCCAGTTAGCGATATGAAACAGGGCTTCGAGCAAAGATCAGCTTGGGCAGAAAGAGGTCCTTTGCTGTAATTAGCATGTTGGGATACCTGAAAGTGTGGCAATTTTCAGGGAGGAGTACAGAAGGATGAGACTGAAACTTTAGAGGATTGTGAAATATCAGACACAGAAGAAAATCTGGAGACCAGCAAAGGAGAGAATGAAAGGCATTTCGAGAGGGTTCCTGCTGAGCTGGGCCTGGAGGAGAAAGGGCAAGAGCAGAGCTGAGTGTGGACTAGGGGCAGGGACACCCCCTTCCTTCCCTGGTGTGCCTCTCTCTCGCCCCAGCTGAGTTCTGATCCCCTCTGGGTGTTCTTACTTTGGATGAACGACTGTCTGGCTCTCCTGGCTTCGCTATCTCTGCTCTCAGCTTCCCTTCTGTCTATCCCATGAGAGCTGGTTGAGTTGGAGGGTTGGGGGCCCTTCTCTAGCCATGCTGGGTGGTCCTCAAGGTTCTTGGTAGCACAGAGGAAAATGAAGATTACAGAGGGACTTGGGGATTTGGTTGTCATGGCTGGCCTTGAAAAAGACCATCTCCGCCAAAAAAAATTAAAAGGAAATCAATGGCTGAATCCATCTGCTCGCCTTGGGCTTAGCACTTTGTGCTATTGATTTCTCAGGAATTTTAAAAGTGTCCAATCTGAAAATTAATTTGGTGCTCATTATTTGGAGAAAGCAGGTAGAGCCAGAGTTCAGGGAGTGTTGTCGTTACATTTCTCATCTCTGCCCTCAGAGAATGTAAGAAATGAGCCCCTCTCATTGACCAGGTGGAAACAGCGCCACAGGAGTCTTCCCAGAGAGGGACCCTCTGTGTTCACGCCCTGGAGCCTGGAATCAGAGTCTGGGAAAGAGGTGCTGGATCGTCCTCAGTTCCTGGGTGGGGCTTCCAGTGGTAACAATAATGTGAACTCCGTGCCCTTGGGTGTTCTATTTTCGAGGTGTGGAGTACACGAACTTAAACATGAGAACAGACTGCTTTCAAGTACAGGAATCACCAGCCTCCTCGCTGCAAACGCAAACTGCCTTTTCATGGGTTCTCCAGATGTATTCCGAAGTTCCGTTATCTAAGCCTCAGCAAGACAAGCTTCCCAGGAAGTCTGAACCTTGTCTTGGAAACTGGGTGTTTGTGAGCTGTTGTCTATTTGCTCCCCAGTCCCTGGAGGCGGGCTGACTCCACTGTGTCTTCCACTGGTGCAGTAACCAAACCGGGAACCTGTGGGTCCCTGCATCTTGTCACATTTACCTCTTCCACATAACTATAATCTTCCAGTCTATTTCAACTCCGTAGCTTCTTAACTAAATGGCATCATTTGTTGCTCTGGGTTATTTCAATCGTCTGCCTCCCAATTGGAAGGAGTCTCTCCAGTTTCCCCCCACTCAAAATGATCTTGAAGCACAAAGCTGTCTCATACCATGTCCTCTCTCCGAACCCACCAATGGCTGTCTTCAGTAACTGATCAGGTGCAAGTACCCCTGATCGGCTTGTGCGCCTTCCCTGCTCTGGCCTCTGTTCCAGGCTCAGCCTCCACCTTCCTTTCCATCCCACCAATCCAGCGACACTAGTGACCCTAAGAGTGTAGACTTGAGGTGTCCTTTGGACTTGTTTTCAAGCCAGGTTCTGAACATGTCAGAGATAGTTTACCTACGCCCTTCGTGGGCCCCATTTCTTCTCCCCCTGAGTGTAATATTACCTCATTAGACTGTTAGGAGGACCAAATAGGATAATGTATGTTAATTTGATAGCTATGCATTTTGTACATTAAATATCTAACACACAGGAAATGTTTTCAGTGATAGTTGTTATTGTAATTACTCACTCTGTGCGTAGACTATGTTTAATGTTCATAAAATAGTCTTTAGTTCTTTCTTCCAAATTCAGCACAAACAACCTTTCCGTACAGTTTCCTAAAACTTACAAAAATTAACTTCTGTGTTTGTTACCCTGGGTTCCATTATATTTGTGTAATTTTCAGCCAGTAACAATTTCTTAGATTTTCAGTTTTCTCATTTTTGACTTGAATATGAAATTCTTAGCTTGTGAGTTTCCATCAATACTAAATTATTTTTGAGAAGGACAAATATATTTACCTCTTCTTTCCCACCACACAAAGATTCTCTTTTTTCCACTTTTTCTCTCCATGTGCTATATAAAATGGAAAGTTGCTGAACCTACCATCAGTTTCTTAATTGTCCCACCAAACTTCCCTTGAATGTCACGTCTCGTGAGCCTTGTCCTTTTAGTTATTCTTTCCTTTATCGTTTCAGAAGCAGGAAACCTTTATTATTTACATTTGGTAGAACCTGGGCTTGGATCAATGTGCATTTATTTGTTTGTATTGTATCATGTGGGTTAAAACCTGCACCATCAGAGCAACCTCCCCCATGGAAATGCCCCCACAGCAGGTGGCATCCATTCACGAGTGGGTACAGATGACTGGGGCTGGGCAATTTAAGCACAAGTTCTGTTTGGGGTGAAGGACACCTTTTTTTTCTTTTTTTTTTTTTCTTAAAGATTTATTTTTTATTTATACAATAGCTTGGGTACAGGCCAGATGTGCGGGACGGTGAGAGGATTCACTGGAGACACAGCGGGGAACAGAACAGGCAGACTGACAAAATACACTGCTGAGGGGAGCAGTGGGCGTGACAGGAGAGGTCTGCTGCCCCATGTGGGAATCTGCTTGGCCGGCCGGGAATTGAACCCACGCTGCAGAGGCTGCGGACAGCTTCACAGCCCTGTGTTCAACCCACTGCGCCACTGGAGAGTCCCCCATCTTATTTTCTAAGAAGGCAATTGTTTAATTGGAAAGAGGGTTCCTTTTAAGAAAACCCAGGAAGCCCTGAAAGAGACATTTGATTGGAACCAGAAGAAATCATGCAAAGGCACCTTCAAAAATTGACTCCTTGATTCCTTCTGCAAACACACACAGCACATGCCTCCATCCTACCCTCCAAATAACAGTGGCCAAGATGGAGTCAGGGGGCCATGTAGCCTACTGGTTTCTGCAGTTCACTTTTGCTTTTATCATCCTTCCTCAGCGCTGCAGATATGTCCCTCTGTAAAACTCTCCTGACAAAACCTCAGCATTTCTGTATAGCCATGTTATTTGAATAATACCATTGGAAAGATTATATCAGAAGATGAACAGAATGGATAGCCATATCCTTCTAGATTTTTAGTACCAGGAGGGGCACTTCCACCTCCTGCGCAGACATTTCTTATAACACTCAGCAGCCGGTCACTACATGAATTCATGGGCAGCAGCCCGGTCTGGTTTCCATCTGCCTCTCTCTTCCTAAACGTAATTGCCTTCAATCAGCTCTTGTTCTTCGGGGTTTTTTAATTGTGTAGAAGTGCTTCCTTTATCAATACCATACAGGAGAGCACAGTTTTATCCTTACAGGCTGCGTGTGTCCTAATACACTTGCAAGTTTATGGCTGCGGATTTTCCGGAAGCTGCTGTGCACCATACTGCCTCATGAAAGGTTTAGTTTTTTTCCCTCAAAATCTTTGCATTTGGACTGGGCTGAATGGTGTCTTGAATGAGTTGACTCGTCTTGGCTGTTTCACACACACGTTCCCCTGAAAGAGATGAGTCACTAAGAAGAGTGAACCTTGAGCACAGACTGAAGCTCTGCCAAAGAAAATGTCAAGCCAAGTAAGTCAGCGTTTCCTTCAGCTGGGTTTTCCATGGGCCGAGGAAGAATGGGCCCCCACGCACAGAAACCCTCAGACCTCGCTGAACAGAGAGAAGAGGGGAGCTCCAGGGATGGGGAGATCCTGACACAGCCAATCAAATGGTTCTGGATTGGAAAAGCTGAGAGAAGCCAGGAGACAGAAAACGCGGTACAAATGCGTCAAGTTAATTTCACGCTTTTCCACCTTCAACTTTTGCACAAATTAAATTTAATGCTCCTCAGCCTGAGCGGTTTGCATGCAAAACGGTCCCACCGAGGTAGGGGCTGATGGAGATAAAAAGGGCTCAGTGTTATTTACAAAATCGTAGGAAAATATTTTTCTGTGGTCATGAGTAGCTTCACAGTCATTCCGTGTCCTCTCCCTCTCTCCTCGAATGTGTGGGGACGCCTGGCATGCACACAGCACTAAGGCATTTCTTGAGAGTAGGTTCCAAGTGAAGGGGAGCCACAATTTTCATCTCTCTTAATTTCAGTTTCAACATAAAAGCAAGGAATTTTGCTCCTCAGAAGATTTCTGTGGCACTTTCCCATATTAATGCTTAGAAATTTAAGTGGAGACCTTCCTTGGTGACTGTGTCAACAGTCACCATCTTGCCATCTGTGACAACGTGGATGGAACTGGGGGCTGCTCAGTGAGATTAGTTAGAAGGAGAAAGACAAATACCAGGTGATTTCACTCAAACGTGGACTCTAGAGAAACAAAACAAAGGGACAGACAAAACCAAACCCAAACAAACCATGGGAATCTGACTCTGGAATTGAGGCCACGAGAATGGACGGGGGTGGGGTGGGGCAGGGGGAAAGCAGGGAGGGGCCCAGTGGGCCGAGGTGGAGTACTGTGGGTGATGTGGTGGTGAGAGGGGTGTGGTAATGTCCATCTTAAGAGGTATGACCGTATACCCCTAAAACGTAGTTTGTAAACCAGTGTTACCTCAATTAAACGTGTCACCAACAAAATAAAAGCTGGCCGCTAGAAAATTAAAAATTAATTAAAACCTCAAAGATGGGGCACGTGGCCTGTGTGTACATGGCCTGAACCTGTTCAGGAAGAGGTTCTAGTGCTCCCCGAGATGGCTGAGCCCAGCGTGCTCCCGAAATGGGACAGGCCCAGATGAGGCCTGCTCACCCCCGACAACCCTCCCCAGCAGCTCAGAACTCATGTTCCATCTGTGAGTATTTGAAGAGAATCACAGAAACGTACCCCGTTTTCTTCTTTCTCTTCCTGGTGTGAAGTATAGCGTTGAACTATTTAGGAACTCTGATGAGTCTTGGGTTTTGGGGGGTCTGTCTTCACCTAGATCTGCTCCCTCAGGCTGAGTAGGGGATGGAAACAGAAGGAACGTGCAGGTTAAGAGCTGGCAGAGGAAGCTTAAAGGTGCCTCTGTGATTTTCGTTCACATAGCACGTCCATAAAGTATGACATGCACCTCAAAGATTTCATCTTATGTTTTCTTTTTTGGTAAAGAAAAAATGGTTTAATAGTTAAAAGGTCCATTTTGTCTTGCAGGCTGACCATAGATCTGAGGGACCCAGCAGGGTTGTGGAATGGAGGAGCCAGAACAGGGGAAGGAGGAGCACCCGGGACTGTGGGGATGGGTCACAGGTGATGGGGTGGGGGGGAGAACTATGGGGACCACACCTGAGGGGACTCTGCCGCGGCATCCATGCTTTTCTGGGCTGGCATCCCCCTCCTCCGTCTACCTGACCCTCACTCTCGTTTCCCCCTGTCATCCTTCCCCATCCGCATGCCACCTCCCGGACAGGCGGCCCCTACCATCCTGTGATCACGTCAGAAGCCCCCGGGAAGCCTCCTGTCCCACCTTCCATCCTGTGATCGTGGCACACGCCCCTGGCAAGCCTCCTGTCTGCCGGCGTCTTGGCTCCTGCTGTTCCGTGGCATCCTTAAGGCATGACTGTGTCTTTGTCACCTTTGTATTCCTAGTGTCCAACCTAGTACCTAGCACTCAGGCACGTTTGATGGATGAATGACTGAGGAGCAGGATGAAAGGGAGGAAATAGGAGCACAGCATAGAAAATAATGAGAGCAGCCTGCAAAGGACAGCCCACGCGGCCGTCTGCGCCCCCACCCCGCCCCCACCCCTGGGGGACACGCGGGCAGTGCTAACGTGGCCACATGAGGCCGCTTTGAAGAGGAAGCTGGAAGTGGTCAACAGGATGCAGCAAAGCAGGTGGAATCACTGATCTGGTGGACTCTGCCCAGGAGACAGTCTGCCGCACTCCTGTGTGGTGAGGCACTGGCCGTCTTCAAAGCAGGCACTTGCTTGTAACTTGCAGATACTGGGGAAGAGGGAAGAGGTAATAATAAGGACAAGTTACAATTTGTGGACTAGCTTGACTGGCAGATGCTGGGCACTCTTCTACCTGTCCATAATCGACTCAGGAACCCAGTATCATTTTCACAACTGTGTATATCAGGAAAGACCAAATTAGGAAGGCTCAACCTTCCCCCCTGGCCACACAGTGGTGGTGGAGCAAGCCAGGCTGGCTCCATCACTTTAGCCAGAAGTGACTCTCAGCAGCGTTCGCCCCAGAAAGATTCCTGGAAACAGGTCAGCTGTCACCCACGCAGCGCAGCTCCCAGAGTCCTAGAGTACTCTGATTTGCTGCTTTTTGCCAGAACTTCAGAAAGTTACTAATCATTTCCTTTTTAAGTTCTCTTTTCTAAAATAAAATTTTCTTGATTTATATTACTACACAGATTCCAGGGCACGTCTTCACCTATGGGTGTGAGTAAGCCTCACCTCCCCCACCACCAGAGTCGTAATGCTCTCGAGGTATTGGCTAGGGCTCTCTCTCCTCCCACTCCTTCCTCTTACCTTTGATAACATAACTGCTGTGTGTGTGTGTGTGTGTGTGTGTTTTGTTTTGTTTTGTTTTGTTTTGTTTTTAGTAGAATCTAAGAGCTGTTTTTGTTGTGATCTGTTAGTTCATTTCTTTTGGTTACTTATACTGCACATGTCAGAGACACCATCATCATTTTCTGACTTATTTCTCTCAGCACAATCACCTCAGGTTCTACCTATGTTGTCACAGATGGCAAGATTTGACTTTTCACAGTTGAGTAATATTCCATCGATGTATAGACCACTGCTTCTCTATCTGGCCATCAATCTTGGGCAATCAGGTTGATCCCAAGTCTTGGCTATTGTGAATAGTGCTGCAGTGAACACAGGGACACTTACATCTTTTTGAGTTACAAACAGCTACATCTATTTTAATCATTTGTTTTAATCATTTGTTTTAATCTGTTTTAATTTAATTTAATTTAATCATTTGTTTTACATCTGTTTTAATCATTTGTTACTAGCCTTTTATTAGAACTGTGATCAAAACCTACCTTTGGGGCCTCCCCGGCGGCGCAGCGGTTGAGCACTGGGTTGCGAAGCTGCCCGCAGCCTCTGCAGTGCCAGTTCGATCCCCGGCTGCCGGGGAGGGTCTCACATGGCATGCAGACCTCTCCTGCTGTGCCCGCTGCTCCCCTCAGCAGTGTACTTCGTCAGTCTGCCTGTTCTGTTCCACGCTCTGGCTCTGGTGAATTCTCTCACCCTTCCGCGCTTCTGACTGTACCCAGTGCTTGTATAAATAAATAAATAAATAAATCTTTAAAAAAAAAACCACCAAAATACTACCTTTGGCCAGAATCACCTATAGCAATTTAGGAGCTCTGCCTGAATTTGCTGGTGATGCTGATTTTGGTCGCTTGGTTCTAGTGCTTGTGCTCCTTTCTCCACTGTAAGCTGAAGTTTCATTTTATCTGGTTAATAAGCTTTGGAGGGAGATAATTTGAGAATCTGTGAATATCCTGTTTTCATTTAACTTTCACCACTACTTTTAGCAGCCACAGATGAGTCGTGCGGGCATCAGTTATTGCCAAGCTGTTCCTGTGGTGATTTTCTGTTTTTCGTACTGCTTCCTCACTTATTTATTGTAGTTAATGCCTTTTATCTTAGTTGTTTATTCACTTTGAACTTATATCTGTGGACTCATGGATATTTATTTTCTGACTTAGAATCTAAAATACTGTTTATTTTGTCTTATTTTGTCACTGAAATTGTTCTGATTTTATGAAAACGAGCAGTGGGAATAATACCTCATTCTTAAAATTCTTTTTGGCATCTGCTTTTATTTCCTGGTGTTTCTAGATGCTTTAGGTTCATCTTGTGTTTTCCCTGCCGTAGCCCTGAACTCAACCACTTATTGAAGGACTCCTGGATGCTTTTATTCAAGAATAGTATTTAGAAACCAAAAAATCTGGACACCAGGTATACTCACTGTCGTGGGAATGTCATGGCTTCTAATTCCTCTGAGGAGACAAAGCCAGGAAATAAGTGTGTGTGCACTGCCCGGGCATCAGTGGACATCTCTTCCACCTACCTGTGTAGACAACTACCTGCCTGTCATCCATCTACTGTGATCTGTATACCCCTGCCTATTACCTGTATGCCTGCAATCTACTTATCTATATAATCTATCATGTATCTACCACGTGTCCATCATGTGTCTGTCTTCCTATCATATGTTTATCCATCCATCCACCTACCTACCTATCATCCAACTAGCTACCTACCTATCTACCTACCTATCGTTTTTCTGTTTATCAATCCACCTACCCACCAGCTAGCTGTCACCTATTTTTCAAACCACCTTATCATCTGTGTATTTATCAATCAGCCCTACCTCTCTCCTTTCATGCCCTTACATGTATGCATCCAGAAGTCCCTGAGTCTGTGCTAATGGCGTGACACCAGCTCTCCCATGATCTTGCCCCCACCCCTGCCATTTCTTTATTTCTAATTTCTCTCTTTGATGATGAACAGCCTGTTTCTTTTACCTACGATATATTTATTTGTCCAAGCCTAACAGATGCGTAATTTCATAAATGTCAGACTACATGAAAGATCTATTTACCAACTGCAGTATCATTTCCTACACATCTATGTATTCACCTTTCCACCAGTAACTATCACCTTTGTGTAAAGTTATTAGGTAGTCACTTTGCCCCCACTAGCTCCATGGGAGTTCTGGGGAATATAGTTGGGATCACCGTTAAGTTAGCAGTCTTCCCTGGGGTCTCCCAGCATCCTGAACACCTCTTAAAATTACAGTGTAAAACTCATTCCTGTGGTTTTGCCGTTCTTGGCATTTCTGACACCACCATGGATCCAGGTACCCATCACTATGTTTTCACACAATTTCACCACCTCTCTTCCCCCTAATGCGGCCCCTTTGCAGCCGGCCCATCGCTGCCCCACTCCCAGCTCACCTGTCCTCTGTGCCCATATCCTGCATCTACAGTCTTTGGCATCTGCCTTCCTTCACTTGGTGAAGAGCACTTAGATCTGTTGGTGCTGTGAGCTTGTCCTCTGGGCTGCTGAGCAGCCATTGGGTGGGAGTGTGCTTGATCCATTCTCCATTTAAAGGGCGTGTAGATGATTATGGAGAAACCTCCTCTAAATATCTCTGTACAGGGTGTGGGGGCAACCAAATCTCTATTTCTTTTGTACCAATAACTAGAAGGGAGATTGCTGGGTTATTTGGGACATGTTTAGTTTTGTAAGACACTGCAAAACTGTCTTCCATACCGACTACACACATTAGACCCCACACGCAGGGTGTGGCTCCAGTCCTGCATCTTATCATGTTTTCTCCCTGTCTCCAGCTCTCTAATATTTTCTTTTCATTCTTCCACAATGTCTTTAGTGGAAGAAAAGGTAATTTTGATGAAGCTCCATTTTGCAGTGTTTTCGTTTACACACTGTGCTTTTGGTGCTGGTCTAAAACCTTGTCAGTAAACCTAAGAAGATTGTGTGGATCTTCTCATCTTTTCTCATTTTTTTTTTAGTTTTATATTTACATTTAGGTATAAGAACTGTTTTGCATTAATTTTAGTATAAAATGTGGGGTATAGGTTGCCTCTTGAGGTCCAGTTACTCTAGCACCCTGTGTTGAAAGACTAACCTTTCTCCACTGAAATGCCTTCACCTGCGTGGCTCAGGTGACATGACTGTGTTTGTGCGGGTCGTTCCTAGATCCCCATTGGTCCTGTCGACCTGCATGTCTGTCTTTCACCAGGACCAGACTTCCTTTTTCTAAAACTTGTTTTTACTGCAGTGAGATTGGTTTATATCTCTGTATGTGATTTTGGGGAATAGGATCACCCCCTTCAGATGGATCTCCCCATATCACACCCAACACCAAGGCACCCACAGTCTCCACCACAGTCCACTGGGCCCTTTCACATTTTGCTCTCCTCCTCCCCCTCTTGTAGCCTCGACTCTACAGTCAGATTTATAGCGTTTGCTCTTGGTTTGGTTTTATCTGACACCTTGTTTGGTTTCTCTATCTTCCACATAGAAGTGACACCATCCTCTCCTTCTGGCTTATTGCCCTTAGCATGATTCTCTCCAGTTCCATCCGTGTAGTCATGAATGGCAAGAGTTTGTCTATTTTTTTATACCCAACTACTACTATTCCATTGTGTATGTAGACCACAGTTCCTGATCCACTCATCTGTCTCCATTAATGTAACTTTATATTTAGGCCTGAAATCAGGTAGAGTGAGTCCTAGAGCCTTCTTTTTCAGAATTGCTGAACTATCTTACTTCCCTTAGAATCAGCTTATTGGAATCCACAAAAAAAGTCTCCTATGATTTTTGATTGTATTATATTAAGTCTATGCAGTAAGTTGAAGAGAATTAAGTGTGTTCAGTCTTCCAAACAAGAATATAGTTTTTCTCCATTTATTCAGATCTATTTTTTCATCTTTTAAAAAAAATTTTACCACACAGACTTTGAGATTCTGTTTTTAGATTTATATGTAAATATTTCATCTTTTCAGTGCCATCACAAATGGCATTTTGAAATTTTCAAACTCATCAAAAGCATGCAGAAGGGCATTGCCTGTGTCCTGCACTTTTGCTCAGCTCACTTAGTAGCTTTTTTGTAGAGATTCTTTGAGAAGTTATCTCCAAAAAGAAAGAGGTTTTATCTCATCTTTTCAAGTTGTATGTCTTTTGTTTCTTTCTTTGCCTATTGCACTCTGGCATGATACTGATACAAGGAAACACCCTTACCTTGTTCCAGACCTTAAGGAGAACACATTGTTTTTATCATTTTCTGCCATGGTCAACGCCCCCTGCAGGTGGTTCCCTCTCTTCCTAGTGTGCTAAGACTTGTCACAAATGGTTGTTGAAATTCTTCAAAACCTTTTCTCTGTATACTGAGGTGACCATATGATTTTCCTTACTCAGCATGTTAACATAGTGAGTTGTGTTGATTGAATTTTGAATATTATACTAGACTTGTATTTCTGGGGAAAAAATAGCCACATATAGTATCCTTTTATATATATAATAGGGCTTTATTTGCTAATATTTTGGTAATGATTTTGAGACTATATTCACAGAGATGTTGTCTGCCATTTTCTTTTCCTTGGTTGTGGAATTAGACCTTTTTTGAAGATTTTTAAATACAAATTCAGGACCTCTCTGGTGGCTCAGCAGGTTGAGCGCAGCGCTATGAGGCTGTCAGCAGCCTCTGCAGCGCAGGTTCGATTCCTGGCTGGCCAGGGAGAGGCCCACATGGCGCAACAGACCTCTCTTATCTTGCCCGCTGCTCCCCTCAGCAGTGCTTTCAGTCCGTCTGCCTGTTCTGCTCCCCGCTCTGTCTCTGGTGAGTTTTCTCACCCTCCCGCACCTCTGGCCTGTACTGCAGCTCTTGTATAAATAAATAAATCTTTTTTAAAAAATAAATACAAACTCAGTTTAATAGGTGGAAGTTTTCTGCTTCTTGAATTTTGATAGGTTGGACCTTCAAAGAAAGTGACCCATTTCATTTAGTTTTTAAATGCACACAGAGATTGTTTCTAGTATTCTATATTCTAAGGTCTGTGGAGACTGTAGTGATGGCCTCTCTTTTCACTGAAAGGTACCATTTTACTTTCTCTTTTTAGTCAGGCTGGAGGCTTACCAGTTTCATTCATTTTTGAAAGTACCAATTTTTGTCTTCATTGTTTTTTCCTTTTTTCTTTTAATTTCATTGATTTCTGTTCTTACATTATTTCCTTCTATTTAATTTGTTCAGCATGTTCCTCTTTTTCTAGTTTCTTATTGAGAACTTTCTATTTTTCTAATATGCTATATTTACTAGTAGTATTTTCCTTACAAATAGTGCATTAGCAGCCTCCTGCAAGTTTTCCAAGTTTTCATTTCCACTCAGTTAAAAATATTTTATAATTTTCCCTGAGATTTCTTTTATACTCATGGATTACTTGGAAGTGTACTGTTTAATTTCCAAATACTTGGTAATTTTTTTTAAGATTGATTTATTTATACAAGAACCAGGTTACAGTCCAGAGATGCAGGAGGTGAGAGGATTCACCAGAGACAGAGTGGGGAACAGAACAGGCAGACGGACTGAAATACACTGCTGAGGGAGCAGCGGGCAAGACAGGAGAGGTCTGCCGCACCATGTGGGCATCTTCATGGCTGGTGGGGATCGAACTGGTACTGCAGAGGCTATAGACAGCTTCACAGTACTGTGCCCAACCACCAGCGCCACCAGGGAGGCCCTTGATAAATTTTTTTAATATTTTATTTTATATAATTCTTACATCATTTTTCATCTTTGTACAATGTATGCATTTTCATTTTGGTTATATTTTCCATACAATTCCCACCCCCCTCCCCATTTTGATTCTAGGTCTTCCTCTTCCCGCCCCTTCCTAATCCCTGCCCACTCCATAGTGTGTCTCTGGTTTATAGTTACTTGTTGATTTTGATTATTACTTTGCATTGATTAGTCTTTTTCCTGCTCTCTTATTTAGGTTTTCTAAATTCCTGCTATGAGTGAGACCATCCAGTATTTTTCTTTTTCTTTCTGACTTATTTCGCTGAGCATGATCCCTTCTAGCTCCATCCATGTTGCTGCAAACTGCATGTGTTTATCTTTTTTGATTGCTGAGTAATATTCCATGGTGTATGTGGACCACATCTTCTTGATCCAGTCATCTATTTTTGGGCATTTGGGTTGTTTCCATATCTTAGCTATTGTAAATAGTGCTGCTATAAACATAGGTGATAATTTTAATATATCTCTGTTATTTTTTAAAATTCCATTATGACCTGAAAACACGTTTTATGAGTGTTCCACGTGGAGTTGAGGGGTATGCACATGCACGTTTGCACCTTTAGCATGGTGCTGTGATTTGTGCTGTGCTGAGGATTCTCATGTTCCCCCACTAGATAATCCTTTAATCTCATCTATTCAAACTCCTGGCTACAACTGCTATGTGTGTTTTAAGAACTAAAACCTTATTCATGTGTCCAGATTTTTGTGTGCACTCAATTATAATTACCTGACAGTCAAAAAGTATGTGTAAAACTGATAATCCCCCAGGTAATCTAAAAGAAATGTACTCTTCCTATTTTGTTAAGATTATTTTCATAATCTCACAGTCACCCAGAAACATGCTGTTTATCTGATTCCTTCCTTCCTTGTCTCCCATCTCAAATGCTACTTTTCTCCAAGAAGTCCTTCTTATTTGTTATCTAACTTTTCTCAATTACATCCTATTTTTTCCTGTGTCTAGACTTGACTGTCTTCCAGTGTAGTCTCTATAGTAGTGTTGAAGTGATTTTTTTGAAACATAGACTTAACAATTGCCACTTGTCCATTCTTGCTTAAATTTTTTTTGACTTTTAATTGCCTTAAGGATGTTAAAGCCAGCAGGTGAACGCACCAATGTTCTGGTCTAGTACAGAGGTTACTCTTGTCCCCAGCTCCTCCCACCTTTTCTTTCACTACCCACCCTTCCATTTCTTTTGCATCTTACACTTCATCTGCACAGAACTACATCTCCCACCTTCACTTGAAAGTTTTTCTCTTACATATACTTTTATGACATTAATTTGTACATTTAATTGCTTAATATGTCATAAGGGCCTCTCTGGTAGCACAAGGGATTAAGTCTCAGCACCATGAAGCAATCCAAAGCTGCTGCAGCACAAGTTCTATCCCCAGCCAGGGAGCTGACCCACATGGCGCAGCAGACCTCTCCTGTCTCGTCCGCGGCTCCCCTCAGCAATGTGTTTCAGTAGATCTACCTGTTCTGCTCCCTGCTCTGTCTCTGGTGAATCCTCTCACCCCCCCCCCCATATCTCTGGCCTACACCCCAGCTCTTGTATGCAAAATAAATAAATCTTTAAAAAAAATTAAAACATGTCATAATTGTTTGCTATTTTGTATATGCCCCCTATTAGATTATTAGATTATTTAAAGGTGGAGTTTGTAATTTCATCTTCTACACACCCTTCCTATGCAGAGTGTCTGACTCAAAATAAGTACTTAATAAATCTTGCTTTGAATGAATGACTGAGTTAGTGGCTTACTGAATGAAAGAAGAAGCTGATAACATTGAAAACTGCATCTTCTACTTCCAAGTAGCACATAGACTTTATTTTTAGTCAAATGGCAATTAGTTACTCCTGTATACACCCTTTCAGTAAAGGGTAGGTCTTACTTTTTAAATGGGTGCAATAATGTTTGCTCTTTGTTTTTACTGTTTTAACCTTTTTTGCTTATGGAAGCTACTGTTCCAGGTTCCTGAAAAAAAAAAATAGTGTGCAGAGATACTCAGGTCTTGGTGTTTTTAAAGGATGTAGCTGCTAGGTTGGTGCAGTTGGTCCCCAGGAGTGTGGCTTCTGCCTTCATGTCATCTCATGGCCTCAGGTTATCTCGCTACAACATCCTCTAACCTGTGTCTATCCTCACTAAGCAGGAGAGCTTAGCGCTATGCATACCCCTGGGCTCCCTCTGGTGAATTGGTACAGTGGTAAATAAATATCCCAGTCCAGGAGAAAGACCAGAGGTCTTTAATGAACTGCTGCTTCCTCTTAATATTTTGCAAATCTAAACTAGTTTCCACTCTCTGAGTAATTCTAACCCTTCAGGAAGAGCTTTGCCAAAAATGCTTGAATATTCGAGTACAATGTCTTTTTATTTTATAGGAGCCTATTTTCACACTCCAACATCTTGAAGGCAGCAACCAAAACCAAAATTAAGGTCTTTGCAGACATTGAATCCATGGGGCCTGATGAAGCTGTAGAACTTAACAAATACAGCAGTTTCTCAGGAAGTACGATGGATAGAGTGTGGCATTTGAATATCCTGTTAGGGAATTTAGATGATGATGTTGTGGTAGAGAAGCCTTGAAATTCTGCCTCCTTAGCTTGTGGCAAGGCTGAATTTGGGCAGTTTGTGCAGATAGCCTCTGGGCCATCGACGGAGCACAGCCGCAGCACCTGGTGAGCTCTTTGTGGCTGGAGCCATTCTAAGTGCTTCTTTTCATTTAAATGTATTCTTCAGAGAGTTTTAAAAATAAATGCTTTCACATCTATAGAATTCTTACCAAGCCTAAGCCGCGTAACAGCTGCTGTTTGGTTCTCTTTCTTTGGTGGCTGGTTGTGGTCTGCTGCATTGTGGGCACCGAAGATGAGGCCATGACTGGTCTTTTATTCCCATTGCCAACTCAGCTTTTTCATTATGAACTTAAAGAGATGAGAGTTCAGTGATGAGATCATAATGCCCCTTTCCCAGTTGAGGGGGGCAAATGGAATGATTGATTTTTCATCCCGTCAATACGGCACATTTCCTCCTTGGAATGATTTCATTTCCTCTTCTCCCACCACCTCAGGGTCCCCCCTCCACCTAATTTCAGACATGTTTGCCCCAAATAGGGCAGTATTCTGTGTGGAGCCATCAGAATGTAAAGGCGACCAAGATGGAAAGTCAGGCCTGGCATTTAGGAGAATTTTTTATTTTTTTTTAAGATTCATTTTATTTGTTCAGGCTTACAAGACCTGAGGTGCAGGACAGAGATGCGGGGGTGACAGGACTCACCAGAGACAGAGTAGGGAACAGAACAGGCAGATCTACTGAAAACACTGCTGAGGGAAGCAGTGGGGAGACAGGAGAGGTCTGCTGGGACATGTGGGTCAGCTCCCTGGCCGGGGATCGAACTCAGGCCACGGTGGCTGAGATAGCTTAAGAGCACTGAGACTAACTCCTGCGCCACATGGGAGGCCACTAGGGGACAGTTTTAACTTGTCACCCATCCTCACACCCAAGACCACGGCAGCGTTAATACTCTCACTATATGTCCCATGGATCCACTGAACAGAAATAGCTGATAAGGAAACAAAAGAGCTGAAATAGAGTGAAGGCACCTCCTTGGTATGGATTGATTGCAATTTGGTGCACGGAGTATTATTTGTGACTGATGCAAAACAAGGAGTTGAGCCAATTAAGGCCATTAAAGAGCCAGAGAGCTTTACTCTAAAGCCCACGTTTACTCTTGCTCTCAACTTCAAATAATTGTTTTCTGTACACCTGAATTTTCCACTTCGCTTACCCTATTCCTGAACAGAAAGCCTCAGAACCCTGTCTCATTACAACTTCCCTTTGCTCTCTGCCTCCCATCCCGCCTCCTGGCAGCTCTCCTCACTGTACCCCCCCATCACTGCACCCCCCCCCATCTTTTTAGCAGCAGCTTGATTGTATCATCAGTGTAGCACCTCTCTCCCCAGCCCAAGGGATTGTGCCGTCAAACTCTGCCACAGTGGATGACAAGTGACAGTCCTGGAAGGACTCCCGCCCCCAGGGAGCCTCCCAACCTTCTCCTTGTCCCCAGCAGGCTGGCTGTGCTCCCTGTTTTCCTCATGGGCAGTGTCAGGGGCCCCTGAGCTGCTGCTCTCAGGGCTGGCAGTGCTTTTTGCAAGAGGAGCACCAAGCAGGAAGCCACAGTGGAAGGCCCAGGAAGCTCCACGGGATGAAGGCTCCAGGAGAAGATGGCGGAGGGGGTGCGGAAGGCAAGGGGTGTATTCTTAACTTTCTCAGAAATAGGTACCGAGTGGGGTGGAGACTGTCTAGAAGCCACTGTAACTAGATCCAAGGACAAAAATCCTGCTGAGTCTTCTCCTGACTGCCTGGCCTTTCTGCTGCCCAGGCCCGCAGCGTCACCCTCCAGGGAAGCTTTCTGTGTGCTCTCCACTTCCTCTCCTGCTGCCTGCCCACCCAGGCTCCTAAAAGCATCCAGAGAGAGATCATAAAAACCTAAATCAGGTTGTGCATTACCTTCTTAAACCCATTCTCGTGACCGAATATAAAGTCTGGGTTCCTTTCCAGATGATTCTGTCCCTGCCTCCCTGCTGGCCTCTTCTCTGGGACTGTGCGCAGCCATCCTGGCTCACATCACGCGTCTCTGTGAACTTGGTTTCAGGCCTCAGACCTCTGCACTGGTGTGGCCCCTGATGGGACATTCCCATGGGCTCTCCCTGCAGCATCTCCTGTTCAGTCTGCACCCAACCAGTGCCTTCTGCTGAAAGACCCACCTCACACTCCTTATCACTCTCAGAAGCCGTCCTTTCTATTTATTTAATTGTTTCTGACTGCAGTGTTAGCTTCATGAGGACAGGACTTTGTTTTAATCACCACTTTATCCACTATGCCCAGGATGATTCTGACCCATGGCAGAGAATCAGCGAGGCTTTCTTAGACCTGGTTCCCTCAGCCCCTCATTCTCGAAGATTCCCTGCTCTCTGTGTCACTGTTCTGAATTGTGTCATGTTCAAGTACCACTGTAACATGTCCTCGCCCATAAGAGAATGTTTATTTACATTTAAATATTGTGTCTGTGGCATATTTTATCTACCACAAGATAGCACAGTGGTTGAAAGTGTGGTCCTGAAGTCCCCTGACTGTGAATTTCTAACTAGAGTCTGTTGAGAAACATTATGCCATTTAGTCTTTATTTTAAATATTTTTATGTATACATTGGGGATAAAAGCATTGCCTTCTTGTCTCGTGCTTGGCTGTATAAGTGAGAAGACACATATATCACATGTAATGAACACCATGCGTGACGTAGCCTGAGTACTAACCAGCAGCTATTAGTAGGAGCAGTTTTAATGCTTTTATACAATGCTCTGTCAAATAGTTCTTTATACATGAAAATAAGTCAATGTGAAGGGGAATTAACTGAGAATTTAAGTACACCTTTAACGCTGTTTAGTCCAGAAAAAGACATGCATGCTATTTTCCAATGCTGACCTCCTAAACTTACATGTTTATTTAGTCAAGTGATAACTTCTGATGACTTTGGTGAGGTTAGGGGAGAGATTTGATAAAAGGGTATTTTCATTTTTTAACCCTTAACTCAGGAGTTTTCTGACATGCTTCTGGAAAAATCAGAACTGAAGAGTGATGGTAAAAACTATCTCAAATAGATGTGTATTCTATGTTGTTTCACTGTGTTGTGTTGCTTTTATGATAAAAAAAACCTTGATGCTCAATATGTAAGTGAAATAGATCACTCAAAAATACCATCAAGCATGTAATCAACATTATTTAGTAACAGAAGCCAACTCTCCATGCGCCTGTGTCCAGAAGAACATAAGGAGCACCTTGTGAGCAGACACATAATCAGTGTGTCTCCTAGATGGTGCGGTTCACCTTGAACATTAGTTCTCTACTCATATGAGTGAATTTAGCTTTAAGTACAAAGTATAAGAACTAGCACATATCTTAGGACAAAATACCCTTGATGCATGCTTCTTGCTCATGATTCAGTGAGGTGGCTTTTCTTTTTTTGTCTTTTAATTAATTCATTTTCTTAACACTTCATAGTCCCCATGGTTCTCCCACCACCATATCACTTGTGAACCATCTCCATATTCCCTTATGTTCTTCCTTCCCATTTTGACCTCCCTCCCTCCCTGCCCCTCCCTTGCTGTGTGCCTCAGTTCCATGGTCAGATGCTAGTTTTAACTTTTTCTTGATCTTTTGTTTGGTTTCTCTATATTCCATGTATAAGTGAGACCATCCGAGATTGCTTTTCTCTCTTTTTCTCTGTACGGCATATAAAGTAGCCAACCCACAGCTTGTATTGTGTAACTACCCCTAACTCTTGTCAAGAAACAGCATAATTACAGTCCTTTCAAAACATTTTAGCTACTGTGGACAATCTTTGTCATATAGTTCTCATGCATATTTATATTCTTAATATTGTAAATACAGTGTTTTGTCCAAAGGTACGTTGGTCTGATCCTAGTTAGAAAAGCGCTCTCCTTTGAAGAGGAGGTGTTCACTCAGTTTTACCCTGTACATGGTATTTCTTTAGCATGTAAAGAATGGTTTTCTTTGCAGGGTAAGTTTTCTCTGAGTTGTGAGAGAAGTAAATTGGAAAATGAACCAAGTTATTTTCAATAGGAACTCCAAGAGGCATGCTTATGGGGCTTCAGCAAGGGCCCTGCGAGCTAAAAGATATGAATCTTGGACCGAGTGTCTAGCGAGGCTCCAATATTCTCTGCGTATTCATCATAGATTCGTGGACTAATCAGGTTCTGGTTTCCATATCTGTGTGTGTACGTGGTGTTTACTCTTATAGAAGCATGTTTTTTACCAAACAGGCTCTTTTAGCACAAAGCAAATGTTTCTGCCTCTTTCGTTCAGCCCTCAGCAACTAAAGCTTAATTCCAGCACACATTTTCCAAAACCTAATGAAACCACCATAGAAGTAGAATGTCAAGGTGCCAGCAGTCTCCTGGTGGCTTGTCTGCAGCTTTATTGGTTGATGAAGCACCTTGAATCTCTACAAGGCCGCTACTCGCTTGCCAAGGCCTTGACCACAGCCCATTCAATTGCTTGGCTGTTACATTTTCAGCCACAATGGCTATTTGAATATAATCTACTAAAAGTTCAGTCTTCTGATAGAAGCCACAATAAATCAGTGGACAGATGCTTCTACCTCCCAGAACCCCTCCTGGGGGCAGCAATTCTTCTCATGTGCAAGGACTCACGACAACAGGAGCATGCTGCAGGGGAGGGCAGTGTGCCCGCAGGGGAGCCCTGGAAGCTGGGGTGAGTAGGAGTTTTGCTTCAAAGATACTCGGGAGCTGGTTTTACATGCAGAATGACTCCACTTACTCATCCCGGTGCTACCTGCCTGGGAATGACTTTCTAGAAGGAGACAGCAGCTATGGTGCTCCAGCCACATCTGGAAGTTCCCTGTGCTTGTGAGCATCTGCCAGTGACATCTGCCACTCTTGTGGACAGACAGCTTGGGGTGACATGGTCCTGGGAGGAGCACCCTCCTTCCTGGCTCTGGGGGTCTCCCCGGTTGTTGCACTCCCTTTGGAGTATCTTTATTTTGAACAGTGGCAAGCATTTGGGATATTGTTATGGCTGTGCAGGGCAGGGGTTGCAGGATTCGGGACAAGGAGTTGAAGGATCTGTGAGTTTATGAGGAGGCCCACAGGCTCGTGGACACTGGTTCCTCAACCTGGGATCTCAGTGATGATGCTTCAGCTTTTCAAGGCAAGTGTTGAAAGATGTGGGGATGGAAGAGAATGGATGAACCTAGAAAGAGAAAAGCAAAAGGATACACGGTGGGTAAGAAGCCCTGAGAAGAAAGTGGTAGATTATTACATGGTTTCACATAGTAACATTTACGATTTATCAAGAAGGCCATTTACCATGGCTGAAATATTGTAGGAAAGAAAGGCATTTGTATGCCTAGCAGTACAAAAGTACACAGGCAACAACATGAACAAATTGATGGGGACAAGCACATCAAACAGGAAGTAGCCAGAGGTGGCATGATGACAGTGTCATCTGTGATAAATAATATTAAAGTTCGTACTTGGCTTTTCCCACAATGATAAAACAAGTATCATTTTTTACTGATTTCCATTAAGAGGTGCAGCCTAGAAAGAAGGAGCAAGGTAAGCAACTGGCCATAGTTAAACGCTCCCCAATGGGAAGACCCGGGTGGCACCATTGGAGTGTTGAATATTTGCAATATCTGCCTCATCAGGAATAAAGTGGAATTCTTTATTCCACTAGTGCACTATGGAGAAATAAGCCTTTTTTTTTCCCTAAAAGAAAGCCATCTGGGTGGAGATTTAATCTATGGACATTTACGTGGACTGTCTCACGCACAGCAGGAGAAAGTAATGACATGTTAAGATGTGAAGGTGTGAACATTGTATGTTGGAAACCAGTAGCAGGTCATGCAGCAGTAGCATGGCCAGACACGGTGTGGGTCCAAGGGTGACAGCTGGGTAGGGAGCACTATGAGCAGCAGAGTGACAGGGTACGCACATACTCCGGGGTAGGGACGCAGCTGCCTGGAAGGTACCGTGTTGAAGGCTGGAACTGCCTGGGGCTGCCCAGCCCTCATTCAGGCTCCCAAGACCTTGTTCTGGGGGATGTCTTTATCCCTGTGCTGCAAGTCCCTGGAATATTTTTGTCTGTCCTTTTGAGCAAGTTGATTCGTAGTAAACCTCTCCCAGTTTTTTATTGACCACCATCATCAATTAGCATCATCGCATAGTCACTGAAATTATAGAATTTTGAAGTTTCTGGTACATTGACTAGATCTAGCACCATTGTGTGTGTGTGTGTGTGTGTGTGTACATGTATATGTGCATATATGCGCGCATATGTAAGACTGGGTGTTGGGGACATGGGAGGGTAGAGGCTTGGGGAGGGGCCAAAGAAACCAGTGATTGTCCTAGATTAAGCTGAAACTGAATTGATTATCGAGAGCACAAATAAGGAATAATTGATCCATGTTGAACATATGCTGCTTGTGCTGTCATATTCTGTCTCACTAAAGCCTTTATTCCTACTCTACTCTCAGAGCTGCTCTCAAGGGTCACTTGGTCATATCTTCTCTGACCTTTAAGCTGTGCTGAAGGTCCTTGGAACTTTTTCATCTTTTATTTTGAGCATACCCAAAAAAGCCACTTTAATGACCATCATTTTCAATTAGCACTTATCAAATATTCACCTGGAGACTGTCATGCTGAACATTCTGTTAAAATGGTTGAATAGATCTGGCACAGCCTTACAGGCAGTTGAAAAATAAATTTTAATGCTAGATTCTAATTAAGAAAGTAAAATGTAATGGTCTAAAAATGTGGAAAATGCTGAAAAGCATAAAGAAAGTAGAAGTTATCCAGAAACTTTTCACCCATGTTTGATCAGTATAGATGTTTGACCCAGCTGACCAACGGATGTACATGTATTGGTGCAATTCTCACCTCCAGGTGTGTGCACAGCTGAGCGCGTGTGAGACATACAGTGCTGTGGCCTGCTTCTTCACTTTCCTTTTAGACGAGCCTTACCTAGGACATAATTTCAATGCTTATGTGATATCCGATTATATACCTGTGCTGCGATTTATGTAACCATTCCTAGGCCGCTACTTTTCTGTTTCATTTTATTTTATTGTTTTAAGTAGTACTGTAACAAGTGCCTTGCTTCCTTTACTCCTTCTTTCC
The DNA here is from genome assembly GCF_964194135.1 of Talpa europaea. Taxonomy (NCBI): domain Eukaryota; kingdom Metazoa; phylum Chordata; class Mammalia; order Eulipotyphla; family Talpidae; genus Talpa; species Talpa europaea. The sequence goes on along the minus strand of NC_140080.1, from coordinate 2,411,518 downwards.
CTCTGTCCTTCTTCCTTCTTCCCTTCCTTTATTCACTTGCTCATTGAACATGTTTTTATCAGATGCCTTTTTGCGTCAGATACTCTGCCAGGGACCATGCTGGGCTTTGGAGGTACCCAAGTGAGTAAGTGAGGAAGACAGCCAATGTAAACCAACCATTACTATAAAGTATAGTAAACGTGAATATAACATTAATAGAAGTCTGTTTACATATCTGACCGCTTACTTACATTTTATCACAGAAGGGGGTTACTGGGCCCATGTGAGTAACATCCTGAAGGCTCTGGATGCATTACTGCCTAATTGTTTTCAGAGTCATTCTATCAGTTTACACACGCATGGGCAGTGCACTGGTATTGCATTTTTTAACTAAATCAACCACATCAGCATATTAGCATTTGATAAATATTCGCTGGATACTTAAAAGTGCTATTTCATAATTGACATATTTCCAACTTCTTTATCAGTGAGGTCAAACATTTTCATGTGCCAGCCGCCTTTCTCTCTATCCTTTGCTAGCGCGAGCCCATTAACTTTGCCTAATAACCAATTGGAGCATTAGTGCTTTTCTTGCCGACGTGTATATTCTCTTCGTATGGTAAAGTCGTTTACCATTTTGTGATACAGTTTTAGTAAGCATTCATTCTCCACTTGCACACCCTTCTACATTACCTACATTTTGATAAATATTAAATTTTTCATGCTTATTTTAATATTTTAGTTTGTAATTTATTCCCCCATAGCATTATATACTTCCCCATAAACGTTTAGTTTAGTAGAAGGGTATATTTGTTTCTCTCTCATATGCTTTTTCTTTTTAGTTGTAGAAATACAGTTTCTCATTCAGTACGCGCTGAGATCCAAAGGGCTTATTGATGTAACAGGGATACTGGGCTGGGTGAGGGTGAACAGTGGGACTGTGAGGGGGGGCTCTCCCTCAGGAGGAATCTCATCACCTCTGGTACTTCTCTCCCCTTATACTTGGCCTTGTCACGGTCCCACCTGCACCTGCTACTTGAGTCTCTCTCTCCCTCCCTCTCCTGCCCACCCCCCTTTCTCTCTCTCTCCCCATACTTTCCATATCAGACTCCATGGCTGGCTGGTGAGGCTGCCCAAGTTCCCTGCTCATAGTCCAGTTCATCTTTTTGCACCGCGCTCAGTCAACCTGCTGCTCAGTATAAGGAGAGGCTGTCTTTGAGTTGGGTCCGCTCTTTGCCCACTCAGCAGAGACAAGCAGGAAAGGCGTGGTGGTACCAGTAGGTCCAGTTGTACTGGGTTTGTCTCTAGATTGGCCAATGTCCATCAGAGTGGATTGTGGGTGCCTGAGTGCTATAATTGACATGGTTGTCAAACACCCCTTGCAGGGCAGACTGGTGGAGCAGTCAGTAGACTCCATCCCAGTCTCTGCCAGGCTGCCCTCTAGTGCTGAATTTCTAATTCACCTCCGTTAACCTTTCTCAAAGCCCAATTTGCTCATCTAAAAATGTGATCACTGTATAGTCTTTAAGGGCCATTGAAACTCCAAAATAGCTGCAATTATTTTATCAAGTATTTGACCATCTGGGAAAAAAAAAAAGTAAAGACATTCTCTCTGTTCTGTAGAGCAGTGACTTTGAGGAGAAATTGGGGGCGGGGCAGGGATAAGGATATCATCACTTAGCTGTGAGTCAATGAAGACAGTTTTTGAGAACACTTAAGTCCCCATGTCTTTTCAAGGACTTGTATCCAGGAGGGACACACCTGCAGTTGGCAGTCCTTGGCTTATTGCAAGGTCATTAAGTTAATCGTGTGATGTGACAACCCATTTACTCTGCAGTTATTTCTTTCGAACTCAATAAAATTTGCTAGATTACTGAAGACAACAATCAGCACAAATTATTCCTCCAACTACTACACCTAATATTTAAATACAAAAATCAGTAATGTCAACAGAAAAGCTTTCACAGGCACTTTTGTTCTTGGGGTGACCCATGATAGAAGCTACAGAAACAACCCCAGATCTCAGTCACTTGGCAAATAGTTTTGTGGCTTTCACACGACAGTAGAAGGACCCTGGATCCTCCCTGCTGTGGCATAGCTGGCTTCTAGTCCCTTTTCAAATGTCGCCTTTGGATCGTTGCTTTTTGCTGGCAACAAGCCAAGAACAGTTGAGACAGGTCTCTTGGCCAGTCTGGGAAGAAGTATTGGACACTGTCCTCATATGCTTTCTACAGAGTCCATGAACATGACCAAAACTGATTGCCAGGGTGCCCCCCTGCTGGCTTCCCATATGCTGAATGGGGAGACAGGGCCCATCCACCTGCTGGTCTCTGCCACAGTGGCTAACATGTGAACTATGTGCTAAAGTGAAAAATCAGTGGACCACAGAAAGTGCAGTCTCTGCCTCATGGCTGCACCAATAGTAATGAGACGATCAAAAAATAGACATTCTTCTTAGACACTGAAAATAACTTCTTATATAGAAATAGAGGATATTTTACTAAGAGAATTTGGGGTAATTCTTATTAATGAAGGAAAGATGTTGATAAAGTTTGGGACAAGTGATTACATCTAACTGCAGATTTTGGTGATCTTTCACAACATAACTTTTTTCATTCATTCCTTACAACCAGATTTGATGTCCAGTGGTGACTGACAACCCAGAAAGTGGAGGAGGGGTGTGGTGCCTAGGAGAGCTGCCGTTCATCACAGAGGGTTCAGTAAGATGATGCTACCCAGCTTCACTGGGTACATGCATGTCATTCACCCTTTCACAGGATACTTGTGTTTAACATGAGAAGATAACAATCTACAGTATTTCTTTGATCTTAGTTTTGTGATCTCAGTCTCATGATTTCTTCTACCAGGTTCAGGTTGATTCCCCCTCCTTTTTCTTCTTACTCATCCTCTGTTCACAATCCTCTACAGAGAAAAATACTTTTCCTTGTCTTTACTTTTCAAATCTGCCCTGATGAATCATTTTCTGAAGGTTTCCATTAAACCCCTTTGCATCTTTTCTGAAGCTTTATCTTTGGTCCCTGGGCAGTTCTGACTTGATTACCAGATATCCTGAGCCAGTAATTCAGTGCTTAAAAAAATAGAGCTTTAATTAGTGTTAATTGGATGACCTGTATACATTCTCTCATGTACTGAAAATAATACTGCTTTGTCTTGTTTCTAATACAGGTGTAATTTCTGACCATGTTCAGTTGTGTCATGCTATGTCATGTTAACCCACAAAAGAAACCAGTGCTGAAATTTACTAGGTTGATGAGATTTTGATTTTTAGAATGTTTCATTGGCTGGCTGGCTGACCAATACATGTGTTCACATTCCTTCAGTTTCCTGCATTCAGTTGTTTGGGTCCTGAGGTGGCACCCTTTTGTTTCATGTAGTTGACATGCAGACACGTATAGCACAGAAACAATATCTCACATCTTTTCCCCTTCAGATGCCACCATTGCCATATCAGAAAAGCAGAATTTAAAGCTGTATCTTCATCATCTTGGTTAGAGACCCATTTATCAATAAACAATCTTCCTTAAGTTGTCTTCACTTTGTCACAATAAACCATCAACAATTCCAAAAACTTCTGCAATTAAAAGATCTATAAAGAATCACGGTTGTTATGGATACTGCCAAGTGCACACACTGCAGAGCAGTGCATGTCTTGAGCGCTGATATTTGCCAACCCTTAACTCTATTGAGTCCTTATGAGGAGGAAACAAGAAATTTGCATTTCTGTCTGACTGCAGCCATCCTGAATACCATCGTAATGTAACTGTGTCTAATGAAATCATTTTGGATTGAACTTTTGGTGAAAGAGATTTCAGTATAAAATATACAAGGTGTCGCAACACCACTAAGTAAACACCTTGGCTGGCCCACTCATGCTGGAAATTGTGAATACACCATTTTCACAGCTGATCCACCCTGAGTCCTCCTTAGTGAAGGCAGTACCTGGCTTGCCTATGGTGAAGACAATTGGTAGTAACACACACACGCCCACTCTGTTTATCTCTATAACGTGTGTAAATATGTATGGACAGCCATATGATGGAATGCTAATTAACTATTTAATTATCTCGCAGTTTGGTACTTGCTAATGTGGGAAACATACACCATATGGTTTTCGGTAAAAAATAAACAGACTCAATATGCAATACATTTTTTTTTATTAAAAGAGATTTAAAACTACTGGAAGGATATGTATCAAAAGTTCCTAATTATCTTTGGGTGATGGTATTATAGGCAATTATTTCTTTGTGGGTATCTGGTATCTGTATTTCAAGATCCTCTTTTAAGCATGTCACGTGTCTGTAATAAGAGGAAATGATAAATATAATTAGAAATGTAATCGAGTCTCAGAAATGGCATGAAGAGAAATAAGCATATTACTTTAAAGAGCTGCAGATCCATTCATTTGTTTATTCTTCAACTTTGTTGACTATTTACTGTTTCAGACACAGACTGAGAACTGCAGGCTCTCCCCTCAAGGAGCCTGTGAATTTGTAGCCAAGCGTTAGGGGGAAAAGGACAGATGATTTTGGTCGATAATCCCAGATACCAGGTTCTTCTGATACCAGAGAACCTTAAGGGGCATTATTAATATAAATAAACCTCATTTCTTTGTAAACAACATCAAAGAAGCATCTGAAAAGCATTACGGCTGCTAGAAAAGATCCTGATTTGGGAATTTTGAAAATGATGCTTGGGCTAATAGAAACCCCATTTTCTTATTTCACAAATAAATCATTTAAAGAGGGAAAGGAGGCTTAGAGGTGTTGCTGCCTCAAACACATGTCCTCTGCGAAAAGTTTGAATTCCTCCTGCATTTTGAGAAGGTACAACCTCTTGGCGATAGACTCTCTAGGGCATCCCCTGGGGCTTCCTAGTTCTTTGGGAGCTAAGAGGCCAGTCGTATCCTGAGGCCTGCCCAGGTGGGCCTGCTAGTTGTCCTTGCCCCCCTTCGTGGTGGGGAGCACAGGCCTTTTCCTGTTCAGTGTTCATGGCGGACTGGCAATGTGGGTGAAGAACTGTCCACCGTAGTCCCTTCATGCAATATTGTAATCCTCATGAGGAATTTTCAAGGTTTCAAAACAAGATTGATTTCCCAGAAGAGTATGAGGTGATATTTTGATTATCAGCTCATCTTCTACCATCCAAATCTAGTTCATTATCCAGTGGGTGGGAGTTTATTCACTTAAAATTAATTTTAAGTATCTCTTGAAGACCTAGAAACTTCGTAGTATGATGCTTCAGAATAGGTATCTGTCTGTCTCTTGCGGCAAAGACTTAAACAACACAATTAAGAAAAGTGATTTAAAGGGCCTCCCCTGGTGGCGCAGTGGTTGAGTGCTGGGCTGCGAAGCTGCCCTCAGCCTTTGCAGCGCCAGTTCGATCCCCAGCTGCCAGCGAGGGTCCCACATGGCACGCGCAGACCTCTCCTGCCTCGCCCTCTGCTCCCCTCAGCAGTGTATTTCGTCAGTCTACCAGTTTTGTTCCCCGCTCTGGCTCTGGTGGATTCTCTCACCCTCCCGTGCATCTGACTGTACCCAGTGCTTGTATAAATAAATAAATAAATAAATAGATCTTTAAAAAAAAAAAAAAGAAAAGAAAAAAAAGTGATTTAAAATGGGGAGATCATAAAACGTGAATAATCCCCCTGATTCTCACTTAGCCAAGTCAGGGCCCTAGCTTGATGATTTCCAAGTTCAGAGATTTACTAAAATGAGTTTATTTGGAGATTCTTTTAAATTGTCATTCAATTTTGATTGGGGTAAGTCTTTATATATCTCCTATCTTGTGCAGCGACATGTTCTGAATTTGCTCTTTTGAATCAGTTGCGTAATCACCTTAGTTTCTAGGTGCAAATGGGAATGCTCAGCCTACCTATAGGTCAGCACACTCCTGTAAAGCACACGTAGCTCACACAACCTGCTAAGTGTTGCAGTGTGACTGAGGAAGGTATTTACTTTACACGAGATGCTCTACAATTGGACGATTTCTCTGTGCTTTTTTTTTAAAGATTTATTTATTTATTTATACAAGAACCTGGGTACAGGCCAGATGTGTGGGAGGGTGAGAGGATTCACCAGAGACAGAGCGGGGAATAGAACAGGCAGACTGATGAAATACACTGCTGAGGAGAGCAGCAGGCAAGACAGGAGAGGTCTGCTGCGCCATGTGGGACCCTCACTGGCCAGACCAGACAGGATAGAACCTGCGCTGCAGAGGCTGCTGACAGCTTCACAGCGCATGGCTCAACCGCCTGCACCACCAGTGGAGGCCCTCTCTGTGCTTTCTTAAGGTCGATAACAAACTAGCGAATAAGGGTGCATTAACAAGAATTTGCTTTTTGTTTTTTTTAAGATTTATTTATTTATGCAAGAACCGGGATACCGGCCAGATGCGCAGGAGGGTAAGAGGATTCACCAGAGACAGAGCGGGGAGCAGAACAGGCAGACTGACAAAATACACTGCTGAGGGGAGCACTGGGCGAGACAGGAGAGGTCTGCTTCGCCATGTGGGATTCTTGCCAGCTGGCCGGGATTGAACCCGTGCTGCAGAGACTGCGGACAGCCTCACAGTGCAGCGCTCAACCACCTGCGCCACCAGGAAGGCCCTAACAAGAACTTCTTAAGGGACATAGTATTTAGAGGAGTTGTTGACTGTTACTGCTGAAAGATAGAAAAACACTTGCAACATTATACCTTAAGTCACGTGTTTCCCACAGCAAAACAGAGAGGAGAGTGTCACAACGAATTAACTGGCACATCTGGTTGGTAACATCTTCCAGCCACACAGACCTGGTGTGAACATATGTGTGGGTCTTAGTGAGGATCGTGGTTGTAGGGCGTGCCCCCCTCACAGGGCTGACACTTAGCAGCATGCCCTGGTCTTCACTCTGGCTTAAAATTAGGGAGGAAAAACAACCTGACCGGAGAGAAGTTTCTCTATCAGCATGATGGCGAGCGCAGGTCAGTCTGACCAAACATTCTTTTCAGCCTGATATACAGAAGGAAATATTTTTCAGCATTATTATCTGTTTTAGGTGATGCTTATAATGCATGTGTGAATATGTGTGAGTGTACTGTGAAATGCATACATGTATGTGTGGGGGGAGAGAGAGAGAGAGGAACAGAGAAAAGCCTGATATGAGAGAGGACCAGATTTATTTAAGAGTAAGCAGGATAGCTATTATATTTGGGTTTCTAGGACGTTTCCCCTGCAAAGTCAAATAATATTTCTAATTTTTCAGGTTCTGAAAATTCATACTTTAGGGATTTATTCCTCAGGCCAAAAACTTTGTCCTTCATCCTAGCAATTTCATACCTCAGTGTGACACAATTGCTATAACTTTGCACTTGCACATTCAGTTAATTCTCATGGAACCTTCTCCCCAACACTTACCTTCCACACCTAAGGTTCAAAAGTCTTTCCTGATTCAGAACCTTTCTGCGCATGCTAAGTGAAGTCTCTGACCTTCTTCTATGAGTCATGTGCAATCACAGCATCTGCTTCTAGTTACAGTATCCATCACTTTGGGATAGCATTCAATCTGTACCTTTCTCCCCAACCAGACTGCAAATTATCACGTGTATACCTTATGGCTTTGTGTCTTAATAATTCTAGCATCTTTCACTGGAGACTTACAAACTGTTGATTGAATCAATATAAGACTTAATGCATCTGTGTGTCAGAGAAGGGGAAAACTGCGGGCACCGAGGGTGTGTTTAGAGGAAGAGAGGTGGGGGAGGTAAATGCTTCTGTGTTCACCCAGATGCATTCCCCTCATCCCACAGCTTCATGTCGGGCTGACCCTTTGTGCCAGTCACCTCCTGGGCTGAGCTCTGTGTACCTTCAGCCAGCCTTGATTTGCAATCGGGCTGCTATTTGCAAAACCCGTAGGAGACTAACTCACACAGTCTGCTGAAAGCCTTTTCATACGAGCTTTTCTGCTTGGCGCAACGGCCTATTATGATCTGCCTTTTGTGGTGATTTCCCAGAAGTCTTCACCAAATTGTTTGTTCAATTAATCCTTGCAGAATTTCTTCTTCCATAGCCAAATAGATGGTCTCACTGTGCTGAGCAGCAGAAGACGTCGTGTAGCAGAGATGAGGGGAAAACAAAACCCTGCTTTAGACAGGTGCACTTCTGCATGGAGTGGTAACTTAACAACAGTTCTGCAAATGAATGACTGCCAAGGTCAGCACAGCCAGCTCTGCCATGACATTGCAACCATGAAGGTCCAAGTGTCAGGGTTGATTTTAAAATGAGTATTTGTAACAGATGAACACACATCTGATTTAGAAGCACTTCTCCAGGAATACTTTACCTGTATTTAAAATTCTACCTGAGAGACTGAGAAGGAAAGAAAGGAATTTAAATCTCCTTACGTATGTGTTATAAATGTAGCTGGAGTAGTAGCAAGCTGTGCTTGGTGAGCATCTGGGTAGCCCCCAGTCTCAGGGAAGGCACTGCCTGAGCTGGGCTTCATCCAGCTCAGAGAGGGGCCAGGATGCATGATGCTCCATCCTCGTCACTCTCCTGCCCTGTTCACTCACAGAGGGTGCTAGTGGAGACCTTTCCTTAGCTCTTGTCCACTTATTGTCGGACTGTGTGAGATGGAGGGGTTTTAGCATATTAAGCAGAGGAGTTTTTAACTGACAACTCTGTTATTCTTCAGAGATATCAGTTCTCCTCCCCAGCAAAGTAGAATTTTCTCTTAGGAGCCTGAGTTCTGGGCATACTCCTAGCTCAGTGCATTGGGTGGGCACAGGGACCCCGATGGAGCCGAGTTTGTCTGGAGGAGAAGACCAGGAATGGAGCAGAGAAGAGAGAGATGCAGCAGCAAGGTTGATGTTAGTTATGGGGGTGAGATAAAGCAATTGAAACGGATTTTCACAAATTAACAACCGATGCCCGCGTCTTAATGTAATTCTCTGTGTGTGGAAGAAATGATGGTGTGGTTGATTCTGAGGAATTGAAATGAAAGGATGAGAATTCATTGGGAGATGAAGCTCATTGGTCTTCATGCATGCAGAGAAAGAACAGCTTGATTATGAAATGAGCCGGGTGCAAGGACAAGAGAAGTTTGGAAAGGAACTTTTAAGTTGCCGTTCCTTCTTTTTCTTGCATCACCCTGTGTGCTTTATTGCCTGCAGAAAAGAGAAAAAGCAGCAGTCACAGCCAGCGCTGCTGCAGATGGTGGGGATGGCAGAGGGCAAGTCTGCCTAGCTGGGTGAGGGCCTTGACATCACATCCTCAGACATATTGGCTGGCTTCTGAGAAACCCCGTCATGGCTCCCTGCTAGGACTGGAGAGCAGGGAAGGAGGGTCCCCAAGAGGTCCAGCTGCCTGCTGTTGGAAGAGTTGCTCCACTCAGGTTGTGAAGTCAGAAGATCTCGCACCTGGGCAAACCTCTTGCCTGCCCCAGATAGAGGAGAAAATGTGAGCCAGGAACACAGAGTAAATATAAGTGGATACTTACGTATAAAGGAAGCACAATCCATGTTCTCAGAGAATACTGGGAAAGAAAAGCAGAATAGTGGGCATTTGAGGAAATAAAGAATGCAGTACACATTGAAAAGATGTACTTAAAAAGTTTTGTAGTGCCAAATACTATACAAAGTTTAAAAAAAAGCATGTTTGGGTGAATTTTAAATCATCATATACTTTCTTGAAACTTCCCAATAGTGAAAACAGATTATTTAAAAAGAAAACAAAAACTATGTGAGAGATGCATCTGGTATATGAATCTTACAAGGGAAATGCAGCTCAGTCACATCTTTTAAGAGTCAAGGAACTTTAAATCTAGAACACGATCTTCAAATAATAATTTAAATGCAAAGGAAATATTCTTACATAGTTTTATATAAACAAGAATTCAGAAGTTTCATTAAGCAAATGCCTGTTTTAGAAGCACTCTCTCAGAAGAATACCAGTAAGTTGTCAAATGAACACAGGAAGAGCTAAGAAATATATGGAATATAGAGGTGAGAAAATAGCTTATTAAATTTTATTGCTGCTAAAACAAACTTAAAATCCCTTTAAAAAGCCATAAGTTTCAGAGTTAAAATGTAGAAAATATAAACAAGGTAGTGGGGGAGTGAGGAGAGTGGGAAACAAGGTAAGAGTATAAATGTTTGGATCTAGGTAAGTGTAAATAATGCGATAAAGGGAAAAAATAATGCTGATACATACCATTTTCCTGTAACCAAAAGAATAAAGAAAATGTTACTTGACAAAAGAAATTTGGTCTGTCCTATGGGTGGCATAAATGGAAAAATAATGTACAGAAAAAAATAAAAAAACAATCAAATATGAAGATGGAAATGAATGCTAACAATTGCATTAAATTTGATTGTGCAAACCTGACTGGTAAAAGACAGAGACCTTTAGAATAGATTGGAAAGACATCATCTGAGAACATATAAAATACAAAAGAAATACTTCAAAGGCAGAGACTAAAAAGTTGAGAACAAAGATGGGACTTAAGGTAATATTGGGTTAGTTTATTAGAACCAAGATCCTCCCTGCAGATGAGTATCAAGTATAAAGTACTTACATACTTTATACGTAAGTATCCGCTTATATTTACTTATATTTACTCTGTGTTCCTGGCTCACGTTTTCTCCTCTGTGTGGGGCAGGCAAGGGGTTTGCCCAGGTGCAAGACAGATAAAATATTAAAGTTAGGTTTATATTCATAGGAGAGTTAATAATATCAGGTAAAAGTGAGGGGAAAATGAGAACCAAGAGAATAAACAAGTACAAAAGCTGTTTTCACTAAAATATGGCAAATTTGAACTATGCTTCTGCTTTGAGAGCCGTGCTCCATCCACTGAGCTCCTTTGTCACATATGCAGAAATCTGGACATCTCTGGGAACTGATTCCTCCTTCGTCTAGCCCTGAGCAATGGCTACCAATGCAAGAATGCACCAGTCTGGCTTCCTGAGTTGGACAACTGTGAAGGGGACCTTATTCCTGAGTCTCCCCACAGGACACATCTTTAACCGAAGTTGCAGTCTGGTTTCTTTCTCGCCCCTCCCCACCTCCTCGCTTTGCAGTCAGCAAAATCACCTATTCACCAATCCTCACCTCAGGGGCTGCTTCTGGAAAACTGACCTAAGATTCCATCTTATTTGCCTTGTCCCTTCTTCATTCCTTCTAATTTTTTTTAAAGATTTATTTATTTATACAAGAACCGGGGTACAGGCCAGATGCGCGGGAGGGTGAGAGGATTCACCAGAGACAGAGAAGGGAACAGAACAGGCAGACTGAAGAAATACACTGCTGAGGGGAGCAGCGGGCGCGTCAGGAGAGGTCTGCTTCACCATGTGGGTTCTCGCTGGCCCGGCCAGGATCGAACCTGTGCTGCAGAGGCTGTGGACAGCTCCACAGTGCGGCGCTCAACCACCTGCACCACCAGGGAGGCCCCTAATTTTTTTTTTAAAAAAAGATGGTACTCCGACTAAATGTCTGCTAAATTGTTCTTGTTATTCCATGTCTTACTATGTCTGTAATTTCTCTTGCATCTTTTCCAACTCTTTGTTTCCATGTATGTCACTATTTCTTCAGTTATTCAATTCCCATTAAGTGTATCTAACAAACTAACCCAGCAATTGAAGTTTTTAAATTTTAATTACCTATTTCTTGTTTCCATAAGTTCTGTTTGGTTATTTTGTAATCTGCTTTGAATTTTTATAGTTTTATACTGTAATTTTCATGCTTTAATTACTTTTTTTATTTATATAAACACGTTAAACGTGTGATTTTATATTCTGGGTCCAATGTCTTTCTCTTTGATTCCTTGTGGGTGTCATTCTATACATTTCTGACAATACAAATTCACATTGGAACTTTATCTTAATCTTTTGGCATCTGAATGGAAGGTGTACACCCAGGGTCACCTTAGATGCCTGAATACTTCTGTGTGGGCCCACTTCAAATTGATTACTAGATTTTTTTGTTGTTTTTGAATTCATAGCAGGTAATTCTTCTGCTTTCTCTGCTATGTGATGGACTTACTTCTGGCCCATGCCATGTGCAGGGTCTGGCTTTTCAGGGTCCCAGTCAGAGGCAGAGATGCCCTAGTAGATAGCTGTCCCTTGTAAGCTTTGGCTTTTATCTTCTGTGTCTTTTGTCCTCTGAGGCAGAAAAAAGAAATGAAACAAAGTAAGATTCAACAAGATTAAGTATCTAAGGTAAAAATGGCTTCTGTGTTTACCTAATTATCTCAATAACAATTTCATGTACTTGTTAACTTTGAGAAGTTCTTTCTGTCTTGAAATAACATGGATACAATTAGGATTTTCAAAAGATATTTTAATATTTTATTGTTGTTAGTAACTGCTCAGCACAAATACGTGATCTGTTGCATTTCTTTTTCTTTGATTTTTTTAGTGGACTTAACTTTTATCTATTTTTGGCTAAGACACAGTAATATTAACTAAACGTTATTTGGATCCAACTTTATTCGGATTTCGCTAGTTTTTCCCCCAACTAGTGTCCTTTCATTTAGTTAGTTTTGGTTTATTTTTCCCCCTTAGGATCCCTTGTGTGCCTTTTCTCCCCCTTTCCTTTCAGCCTCATAGCCCTCATGGTGTTAATAGATGTCCTTTGCCTTTCTAAAGTGTAAAGGATAGAAGGAGAAAGCTGAGCATAGATTCCTGAATAAGAAATAGAAGAATTGAGTACCTAATAAACGGACACAAGGAGAGTATGGTTATACTGTGAGAACCAATGAAGAAAGGGTGAAAACTGTGAGGAGTTTTTGATCTGAAATGTTGCAGGCAGGACTGCGAATCTGTATTGTGGTTTAGTACAAAGTTCCTAAGAACCTGACATACTGAAAGTAACCCAAGCACACTCTGCTACAGACTTGGTAGATGGTCATTTTTAAAGAGCCTAATTTTTAACATGGAAAATTTGAGACCTGCAGGGATTGTGTGATTTGTCCCAGATTGTACAAATAATTTATGGTTGTCTTAGCACTAGGTCCAAAATGAATTGTAAATATATTAGCAATACTTTATTTAAAAAAAATTGAGATGATATGTTTTCAGTCTTCTCTGTTAGGATCTGTCATTTCACTTAGCTAAATAATAATTTGTACTGGAAGTTTCAATTGTAGCAATCAGCAACAATTTTTCTCTCTATCCCCTAATCTGAGAAACATACTTTGGGTCTCAGCCCATTGTAGTTGCTCCTAAAAGGCTTTGACTGATGAATGTGGTAAGAACCGTGTTCAGCTGGCATGTAGACATAGTCAAGGTAGTTTGAGGAAACGCTGGAGTAGCTCATCTGTGGCAAGAGATCAAGACAGTTGTTGCACAGCCAGTCCTTAGCACAAAAAAAGAAAAAGCAGATATTTTTGTTACCAACCATCCTGAATTAAATCTACTTAAATTGTAAGATCAGATGAAATCAGAAGCATTGCACCTCCCTGTGGGTAGATAACTTCTTAAACATTCGGACAAATATACCTTTAATAGAAGCTGGCTGTGTCTTCATTATTTATTCATCCCAGGATGCACTTATAAATATGAAATATCATTATTTGAGTTTGTTATACCATTACCTTTAAAATTTTATAAACCATTGAACAGGTGACAAATTGAATAAGCTAAGGAGGTTTGTTGTTGTAGGAAAAGTTTATCAGTAGGAAATACCCTTGATAAAACAGAAGAGCTAAAAGACTATGTAAAATTTACTGAGTACATTTGATTAAAAAAAAAGCTTTCAGATTATTATTATTATTAAGCTTAATGACTGAAAGATGTTTTTTTAACCCTAAACCAGGAATTTTGTTTCATTTTGTCTTTGCAAAAATGCTTACCTGGTTTTTATTTCCCTGTGTTTTTTTCATTTTCATTATTATTTTTTTAAAGATTTATTTATCCATACAAGCACTGGGTACAGGCCAGAGGCGCGGGAGGGTGAGAGAATTCACCAGAGACGGAGCAGGGAGCAGAACAGGCAGAAATACACTGCTGAGTGGAGCAGCGGGCAAGACAGGAGAGGTCTGCTGAGCCATGTGGGACCCTCACCGGCCAGCCAGGAATTGAACCAGCACTGCAGAGGCTGTGGACAGCTTCACAGCACTGCACACAACCCACTGCACCACCGGGGAGGCCCTATTTTTCCTGTGTTTCTAGGAATATACTCTACATGCCTCAGAAAGGAACTTATAGTGAAGTGTGGTTTTCTGATTCAACTTGTATGGATATTAGAGTATTTTTCCTTTCTGTTTTCATAAGAAATATTATTTTGAGTTTTCCTAAGAATGAGCACCTCAGAGGCCCTCTTATTGTGACAAACTTTAAGGAAATGTCCACTCTAGATTTACTTTGGTCATCAAGAAAACTTGTCCAGTGATGAGGCAGGAAAGAAACATTGAGAATAATGTAACAATTGGAAAAAAATGCAAAATGAACAGAAAGGGTCGTTTGGTTTTAATTCATTTAACAATTATTAATATTAGTAATAACGCCTTTAGTACCAAGCTCTATGAGAATCTCTGCAGGAAAAGAATAAGATTTCGTCCCTCCTCTAGCTACTTACCATTACATGAGAGATGCAGGCATGGTAACAGTTGTAATCCAGCATGCCCAGTTCCACAGAAGGGCCAGTGTGAGTTTGACAGGACACAGGAGAGGTGCCTAATTTACTTTTGGAGGGTCAAGGAAGGCTTCTCAGGGAGATTATTTCTAGGACCCAATGATGAATAAAAGAAAAAAGGTGGGGTGGAAGACAGCTCCCAGTGGAGAGGACTTAGTACAGGCTAGGGTCATAGTCAGAAGAGGCCTGCCTGGATCTCCCCAACCAACAGGAGAAATGCACAGAAATACACAGAGCAGGTAGGCAGCCTCCTCCCTCTCCCATTATGCATATGTTCCCACTATGGGAAAGTTATTTAAAAAATAAAGAAAAGAAAACATTGTAAGAAGCCACCCAGACATTTTTCAAATAAATCCAAGTTTGCAGTCATAGACAAATTACATTCCAAGGTGTCTAAAGGACTTACAGATGTAATCACAGAATGACTGGCAGTAATCTCCAGAAATAGCAGAGAAGGGATGGGTGTACCCAAAGATGTGATCTGAGCAAACATTGCCCCAGTTCTCTCAAAGGGCAAAAAGGTAGACTCTAGAAACTATTAGATGAGCAATGTGGATGTTTAATTGCACTGTGGGATGGATTATTCTAACAAGGAATTGAGAATACTTAGAAAATAATGAGAGCACCTATAGGATCCAGTCCGAGAGCAGAGAGAACATTCCTGCCATATCAGCCTTATTGTTTTCCTGCAGACTGAGTGGCCTGGGAGGCTTGGGGAGTTAGGGAGTTGGGGAGTGGCAGTGTCTTTGTGGAGTCAGGACTCCACAATAGCTGGCCCAGTCCATGAGGACTGGCGCGGAAAGGAACCTGGAGGACAGTGGCGGTGCCGCTGGGGGAGTAATGTCCTGTCACCTGTCACATTGGTGTCCCAGGGTTCTGGCCTTAGCCTTGTCTTGGTCACATTTGAAAATCTAATCTGGGCACGAGACACCATTCTGGAAAGCATACGCTAATATATTGACCCATAGGGACAGGATTCGGAATGTCGTCATGGATAGAACTGCGCACGAACATCAGGACTTAGAGCTCGTGACAGTCACGCACATCAGGTTTTGACTTTTAAGTTCAGTTACCTAACAGTGCATTTGAGGCATTTTGGAACTCTACCTCAAAGTAACACAAAGCAAAACACAGAACACGTTAGGTGCTTTTGCTAACCATAAACTCCAAAATTGTACATGCTTAAAAGAAAAGTGGGTTCAAGCTAAGATTGTGTGGCTAGAAGAACAGTTCCCAGAATGAGAGGCGTGGCTTTAAGATGGACTCTAATATCTCGCAGAGCTTGGCCCCTCCATAGACCCTCCCTGAGGATCACACACAGTGAGAGTGGGTGGGCAGAAGATGTGATGCCCTTGATGTCCCTTCCACCTGCCCTGTTGGTGCCAGCAATAAGTTGGATTGGATCGGGCCTCGCCTGCTTCACGGGGAGGCCATGCCCAGCTAAGGCCAGTCAGGAAAACTCTGTCTTCCTCTCCACTGTAATTGGTTTAATTAATCCAGACCTAAGCTTATCAGTGTGCGGTATTCCCCTGGTTTCAGGCGTTGGTTCAGGGGTGGCCTATTGATGTAAATCTGAGTGTTTTCTTTTTCCCAGCAGTTAATGGGAAGCAGCCTGCCTCTCCTGCTGAATGAGGCATCAGGCAGCACTAATTGCTGCTGGCAGGCATCCAGCCACTGGGAGGGAAGTCAGTCTGGGGAGAGAGTGAGCACAGAGATAGAGGCAGAGCAGCCAAGTACAGGAAGGAGGACCCCCAGCCCTGACCAAACTCTGCCTCAATCGCCCTGAAGCCTGCGTTGTTAGTTGTTCTTTATAACCTAAATTGAGGTTTCTGTAAATCACCTTTAACTGAAACCATCCAAACAGATCCGAGGGCAAAATTCTAAGCAGATCGTTATCACAACAGAGGGAGACTGGCCATAGACGGGAATGGAGGAACTGGGGAAAGGGACCCTGGGGCTGAGGAGCTGCTTGAAACAGCTGCCCAGGGAGGGTGGAGGGCAGGGAAGGGCAGGTTGTTACTGTGTGTTCGGATCCAGGCTGGGGCTGTTCCTCAGAGTGGTGGGAAGGCCGATTGTGACTCCATGTAAGACACCGAGAATTACTCTTTCAAAGAACATTTCTAATTTTTAGAGGCATTCCATTGTAGGAAGAGCTGTTTCCCAATTACTGGAAGTGCTAAAGCGAAGAATAATCAACCATCTGTACGTTCTATTCAGCTCCAGGATTGGCGGGTGTTTCGCCATCCTTCATGTTTGAAATGGAGATAAGGGAGGTGGGGATGAGGACAGCTGATTCTTGCCTGGATCTGTGTCTTCTCTGGGGCCACATCCTCGTTGGAAGGGTGAATGGTTAAAGGAGAGGCTTTCTAAAACTGCTTCTAGCTCTAGCATCTTTGCCATCCCGAGGAAACCCCTACTAGCTGGGCCGCAGGGCCCCTGGGGGGCTGCCTCTCCACACAGCACAACCCGGAAAGGGAAACTCAAATCGTCAGCTTCCTGCTCAGCACGTCAATCCACAAAGTTAGAATGAGGGGTTGCCCTGGGAAATACCATCTCCATCTAATTCCTGAAGATGTTGTGAGCCTATTTCAGAAATGGAGTCTTCTGTTGAGTGAGTCATCAAAAACGCAGTCAGTTGACAAGCAGTTATGAGCACTCAGGTCCACAGGCCTATGCAAGGCGCTGCTGTAGAGAAAAGTGTTCTGAGATGCTGTTGGGCACACATTTCCAGAGGACACGGAACACCTTCCTGACTGTTGCCCTTGGTGTGCAATAGAGGATATTGCCAAAGTCTCAATGGAGAAGGAAAAAGAGAAGAGAATAAATGTGCCCATTAGAGTCCTTTCAGAGATCCACAAAGATCCTTTAAATAAGGGCTGTAACTCTATTATACATGTATTAAAAAGTCTGTTACAAAAACTATTAGCATGAAACATTTATTATACTGGGTTGTCAGAAAAGTCATGACACATTTTGCTTGAAAACAGAACAAATATGTCATGACTCTTCCAGCAACCCAGTAACATCCTGTAACTTCAGGATAGTCTGTGTGTATGTCCAGTGTGGTATGTATATACACACCACACATGCTACACCTGTGCACGCTATGCATGGTGTATATGATATTAGGTAATCATTTTTATATATATATATATCACATATACTACTTAAGTTTCCATAAAATATTTGTTCTAAATGTAACTTCAATATAGCCCCATATCACATATAGTATATATGCCATGTATGTAATACATATAGGTATGCTACATGTAATATTAATAGCATGCATGTTACAGGTAATGTTGTATTATAGTATATGTGTAATATTCTGCGGCTGGTTTTTATGGCAGTTTATCTCAATGTGTACTTTTTGGAAACGGAATCAGCAGATGCCTCCTGGGTAGTTCTCTGGCTAACAGGCCACTGCTCTGTGTCCGTGTCTGTGCAGGTGCTGCGGAACCCCTGAGAACGTACTCCCTGCTCCTCGGAGCCACTCACCGGCAGGACCCGCGTGGGTGAAAGCACTGTGGAGTCGGTGTGGTGGACGTGCTCGTATGTGTGGTAGGTGCAGGGGCGCGGAGCACAGGGCAGAGGACGTAGAAGCTCGCGTGGGACCCACTGAAAGGTAAGGGGAGAGATGGCTGGAGAGGCCAGTCAGGGCCCAGGAGCCTCAGTACTCCTGTGGCTGTGGAGACCTGCCTTAGCAGCTCGCAGGGGCAAGCAGCGGTCTGGAGTGCCTCTGAGCAGGCAGCGGCCAAGTGGTGCGCAGGGCGGTGTGCTGGCCGTGAACTCTGCGTGAGCGGGCGGGCCGGGGGCTCTCTGGGAAGCACTGTCATCCCTGTGAGAGGAATGTTGTCAAGGCACAGAGAATTAAAGTAGTAATAACGAGGTTGAAACTGGTGTAGAAGATCTTTCAGAGAAAAAAGGGTAAGAGTTTGGTAACCGGCTGTAGGAATTCTTGCCGGCTCTGTGGGTTTGGAATGCGCTCGTTTCCTTTCAAGCCGTCTCCTGAGCTGGGGTGGCTATGCACCAGCTCCCCCAGCAACCTGAGCTTCATGTCACCTTCCTGTACACCTGGGGCGCCGGTCTGCTGAAGTGGGAGGTGAATAGGCACAGAATGATCCCGGCTGAGGCTCCTGAGGTTTCTCATCAGCCTCTCTGATACTTGCACATAGACAGCAAGGGTTTTTTTAAGTTAGTGTGCTATTTGAATCCTAATCTGTAAAGCTGATAATAATGTTGATTTAAACAGCCACAGCCATCCTTCTAGAAGAACTCATAATGCTTTCTCTAGTAAGAGTGGGGTGGGAAATTGAAGAAAATTATTTGTTACTAATCACACAAAACTCTACAGCAGGTAAGTGCATAAAAGTCGGATTAAATCTTAAAAGTCCTTTTTAAATCTCATTTTGGTCTTTCGTCCTGGGTGACCCACTAGCAGCTCAGCTCCCCTCTCTGGTTTCTGTTGTCTCCGGAAGCTTCGGACACCTGGGCGCTGTTTGCCGTCTCCATATTATACGTCGTGTGTTATGGATGTGTTTTCGGATGATGTACGTGATTAATAATTTAAAAACTCAATATGCTGAGAATTGCAGAATTCATTATGGGAATCCAATCAGAAAGTGAGAATGTGCATCTATTACTTATTTCAGCAATCAATTGTGTTGATAGGTGCGCAATTACTTTGGGAAGACTAAGCCACTGGGCTAGATCCCGAGAGGAAAACAGTAGCTAAGCTGAAAAATTAAATATAAAAAATTTGGATATAGGTTCCTTTTGGGTTTTCTTTTGTTGAAATTTTCAGAATGTATACTTGAATCTTTAAGTGATGAGAGTCAATTATCCTGTGAAATTTTAAGGACCGCGCAGAGACTTCCATCCTCTGGAAGCAGGGGGATGGGCGTGTGAGCACGGGCACTCGCGGTCAGAGGCCACCAGGCAGGATGAGGATGCTCTTTTTCACGGATTCGTCGTATCTTTTATGGATTCACTCAGAAAGCAGGAGGCAAGGTTATCACCTGTGCAAGATTAAGTGGGTGATGCTTCATGTTTGTGGGGGGAAGCGAGTGAGTGAAATTGTTACCTTGAAGTGGGCAAAATAACTGATTAGTGAAATATAGAATAATAGGTGATGCTGGGGCTCACCTTCATGAATTTCACCTAAGCCCGATGTCATATTTTCTCCAGGGTCACCTGCACGGACTTGTGAATATCAGCGAAAAACTAGATCTACCTGGATTAGAATGTGTCAAGCAGGAAAGATGGAGGAAGAAAGGGGCAGGAAAACACAGGGTGTGTGGGTGCAGGGGGCTGTTGTAAGGATGAACCAGGGGTCCAGGTGAGTCAGGAGTGAGTTCAAGTGTGGTGGAAACATGCAGGGTGGAGGTGCTGAAGCTCTGCAGAGCAAAGATGAGAGGCAGCCATCACAGTGTGAGAAGCTTGCACCTGAGACTAGGAAGGTGAAAGAAAGGACAAGAGCCAGTGGGCAAAGAGGGAGTGGTGTTGATGGGCGCTCCCAAATCTACTGAGGCCCTACGGTCAATGACAGAACTAATAAAGTCACTGGAAGGCCAGTGATTTAGAGAAAGACTGAAGATAAGAGCACCAAATGGTGGGAGGCAAGAAGACACCACTATTAAGAGAGCCCGACTTCCCAGGCTCAAATCCTAGCTCTGGTATTTTCTAGATGCTTGACTGTGGACAGCTAACTTACCGTCATCCCAGTACCTCAAGTGCATTGTAAAACAAGGATGGGAATACATGCAGCACATAGCTTTGTTGAGAGCTAAATTAAATCAGTGGCTGGCACAGGGTAATCATCATAGTAATGTTATTAGCTTGTTGTATAACCTTAGAGGTGGGATTTCCAGTGTGTGTGTGTGTGTGTGTGAGTGAGAGTGTGTGTGTGGGTGTGTACTCCTCATAGTTTATCAGGGAGCTTCCAGAATCAGCAGTGAAGAGCAGTGAAGAATGACGTATGGGAGAGAAAAGAGCGACCCCTTGAGAAGACTTCAGGGGTTATAACCTAGGAGAGGGTCAAGTTTCAGTAAGGCCCAGAGGAAATGTGGATGCTGAGTGGAGGCTGGCAATCTGGTGTGAGTTAATAAAAGACTATGAATTCAAGGAGGCACCAAGCAAAGATTTAGGAGGGAGAAGATTGGTTTGGTTTTAAAGGATGTAGAGAGCCAAGTTGAGACCAGTATCTTCATTTTGGTGGCTACTTAGGGGTGTGGGGGCTGGGCTGGTGCTATTGAGGCAGGAATCTGATGACATGAGGTCTGAGGACAGGTCCTGGCTGCCTTCCTTTCCGCCTCAGGACATGGCATGTGTATATCCCACAGAGCACTGGCCTTCTCCTCTGTGGTCCGTGTGAGGGATTGCAGACTACCACCTGGAAGGAGTCCCAAGCACTGCCAGGAGAGTGTTGAGAGTGTGCTGATGGTTGCTGATGGGTGCTGATGGGTGCTGATGGGTGTTGAAGCTAAGTTCAAACAGCTGATTCAGGTCCCCAGAAAGGATCAGATGTCAGCATTCATTTTCAAAGCATCTGTATTGCTTCTCTGCAGCAGGCATCCTGAGGGTAACTATGTAATTCATCGAATGTGATTGCTTCCCCTCACAGAATGGTTGGGAAGTGCCTCCTCTGTCCACTGGCAGAGCTCCATGTGGGAGGCTCTACATGTCCAGCTAATCCACCTGTCTACACTGACACCTCTGTTCCATCTCTATCTCCATCTGCTTTTGTGAGGTCATATTAATAGTTAAGTTGCCTAAATCTATTTGTTGGCCACGATTCTAAGTTCAGAGATCCACTCCCTAAGACGGTTCCACACCACACCCCAGCTGCGGCTTCCCCGCTCCTCCACTGCAAGTCAAGGTTGGTTTGGGAAGGCGGGGGGTGAGCGACTAGTAGAATTCCAGCCCCTGGTCCTGAGGGCTTTATTTGCAATATCTTTCCAAACTTTCCTTAAGGGAAGAAAATGGAGACTTGGCCTGAGGAATGAATCAGTCTTTGCAATGTTTGAACTTGATTTGCAGCACATGATGAGACGAGCAAGCCCGAGTAGTCTCTGAAGGCACCCTTCTCTTAGCTTTCCTTGATCAGTAGACAGGGAGATGCTATTTTTATGTTGCCTGGAATTGTTCAGGAATTATTTCCCTGGTGACAGGAAGGCAGTCACGTGGGCTGGGGGGGCCAACCTCGCCTGGCCAAAGCAACTACTTCCTTATTAAACTATGGGAGCTGCATTCAGGGAAGTCGAGGAGGTGATGTGTAATTCTACATGAAAAGGTTATCCCTCTTATGGTTGGGATGCTGTGGTTAATGGGGAGGAAACAAGATGGCAGGACCTGTCTCCTGTCAGTGGCCTTCCGGGATTACCAAGGCCAGGTTCTCATAGTCCACTGCACAGCGCTCTGTACTCAGTGCCATGCCTTGGACTCTGGCGCACAGTCATCATTGTCATCCTCAACGACTGGAAATAGTGCATTTTCCACCGTGATGCTCTTGACTATGGTGACGTTTCTCTTTTTCACATGTAGCAGCATACTCGGTTGAAGCTGGCAGCTTCCTAGAGTTGAGAAGGCTATCAGGAGACTGCTGAAATGAGGCGTCCTGTGGTTCATTCCTTGTGCTTCATTCACTGCCTCTAATTGAGTGAACGTGCAATTGAATGGAAGTGTCTGCATTCAAATCTAAGTAAAAGAAAAGGTCTAGGTGGGAAGTTCAGGGAAAGGCTATAGTCTTTTGCAAGGGCCTGGAGTCCAGTGAAGATGAAGCTGGGAGTTAGGCTGGACCAGGGGACAGCAGAGTTTAGAGAGAATAATGATTCCCATGGATTATTTTTTTTAATAGGTATGGAGGTGGGTGAAAAGAGACCATAGTGGAAGGAGAGTCAGAGATCAGGGTCAGCTAGACTAGGAACAACTTGCACATTTGACTTGGTGTCCTGATCTTTTTATCCTTTTATTTCGTCTGTGCTTTTTTGGTGGAAATCTGTGTCCCAAGCTGAGCCACCGTAGGTGAGGTTGGGGCGGGGGATGGGGGTATCCTACAAACTCTTTACAGACAGGCTTGGTGTAAATCCATTGAACTATTTGCTATTACTCATTTAATACTCTCCCTTTTGTAGCTGGCAAGTTAGATTGACAAAGGCTGAAAAGGGAGGTGACTTGTCCTTGGCCCTTCCTCCCACAACCACCTTTTACCTGCACAAACAGTGCATGGGTCTAATTCCAAAATGTGCACAGGGGCAGTAGAGACCTGGCACACAAATAGTGACATCAGAAACATTCTGTTGTCAAGCCCTGAGCTCACTGCCTGATGTGCACATAGGCCAATACCAGGAAACCAGGGCTTGACAAGAGAAAGAAACTTAATTGCCAATCGATTGGCAGGAAGAAGACAGACAAACTCTAATTAGGTTAAGAAAGGAAATGAGCTTTATAGGTTTGGGGGTTTAGGGTTGAGAACAACGGGGTTAGATTTTATTGGCTTGGGGTTAAAGGCAAATGTGGACTTGGCTGAAGTTCATTGGTTTGTTACAAGGCAATTCATACATGAAGGGGCGCAAACAGACTTTTCTTAAGATAACTGGCATTTCGGGTGTCTGTGGGTTGGTCCCTCGTCTCTGTGGATCCCCTCCCCTGCATTTCCTTGTGTTGGCTGAAGTCAGCCTTGGGACTGAGCTCAAAGATAGTGACTTCTGTTTGCTCAATCTGTGTCATCTCCAGATAAACCGTAAATCTAAAAGAGAAAGTTAGATAAGTTGTTTTGTTTTTTGTTTAATTTAAATTTTATTTTTTATATTCCTCATACAATTACAACCCCCTTATTTTGACCCCAAGCCCACCTTTCCCCGCCCCACCCGCCATAGAGTATCTCTGGTTCATAGTTGTTTGTCGATTTTGATATTTTCGTTCTTATAGTTATTCTTTTTCCTGGTCCCTTATTTAAGTTTTCTAGATTCCTGCTATGAGTGAGACCATCGGGCATTTTTCTTTTTCTTTCTGGCTTATTTTGCTGAGCATGATCCCTTCCAGCTCCACCTATCTCGGGGGTCTAAAAGCAATTTAACCATTTAGCTTCTGTGTTGTCCTCTTCACCTACACCCTTGAATGCACTGCTGTGCCCTAGCTTCTCTAATGGTCATTTTTGCTCTTACTCACCATAGTTGTATTAGGGACTCCAGTCTCCCTTACCTCCTTCCACAGAGCAGCCGAAGTGAGCTTTCAAAAATGTACATCGCATCTAGAAACTTTTCGACCTGAAATCCTTTTACGACTTATTCCTTCTCCTGGAATAAAACTGAAGTCCTTATCACAGTTTACAAAGTGTTGGATACTCTTGCCTGCAACCTCATCTCCTATTGTAAGAAAAGCCACTTCCTACCACAGAGCCTTTGCATCTGTTAATTCCTGCCTGGAATGATAATCTTCCACTGATGATTTTATTTATCAAATTTACCAATACTTCTAATTACCTCAATTATATACGTGATTACCTTTCAAATATTTTTGTAATGTTTGTCTCTCCCACCAGAATTTATACAGCAGGAGGGTGAGAACTTAGTCCATTCACTGATAGATCCCTAGCACCTAATGCAGCATTTGAGATGTAATAAGTGCCTGTAAGATAGCCCTAGAATAAGTGAATATTAACTTGGAATCCTTCAAGCATTTTAATTAGCATGAAAGGATCACTTCCTTCTTTGACACCTTATTTTTTTTTCTTTATCTTATGATAGCTTGTGAAACATATATTTACCTTTTTTGCTCCACACTTGTAATTAAATGTGAGTGACCTGGTGTTGTCCTTGATGGCTAGGAGTAATCCTATTTACAATCTAGATTATTCTCTCACATGTGTCCAGCAGGCTTCTGCACAGTGTGCTCTTTTGATCTGCAACACCAGGCACAGCTCTGAACCCTGCAAAAAGTCCCAGCCTGGTCCTCCAGTAACCTCCCCTTTTCTTCAAGTTCGGAAATCTAGGAGACCAAGAAGCTGAGCCAGTCTCTGGACTGTGTTCCACTACACAGGACACTGAGTTGCGTATTCAAACGGTCAACTTAAGCTCCAAGTTTGAGACTTGATCTGACCTGAGGAGAAACTGTTTGCATATGTGTGGACAGAGGTGGAACAGGCAGGCTGGGGGTCCACAGGCCTCTGTGCAGGGCTGGAAAGACCCCTGCTGGGGATGGGGAGGAGAGGAGAGTCAGCAGTCAGCAATCCCACACCTCATCCTAGAGTAAAGAAGACCTTCTTAAGGCTCATGCTCCTAGACTCTTGCTCACTTGTTCTGTAAACTTGCTGGAGATGAAATAAGAAGAAAAACTACTCTCAGGATCAAGGTTAAAAAAAAAATAAAGTATGCTGTTAATAAGAAGTTTTCAAGAGTTAAGTATCCTTAAAGTGAATATTGCGTTATCAAGAATTCATTGTTAAGGGGGCGGAGCAACATGGCGGCGAGGAGACGCTGCGAGTAAGATCTCCCATTAAAAAAAGTTAATAGGGAGGAAAAGCGGCAGGTCCCAGTGAGAACTGGGACACGGAAGATAAACGGACGACTCCAGCAAACTGCCCGAAGAAGAAAGTTGCCATAAAAGAGGACGAGAAGGGAGGGAAGCGCAGAACCCTGCTCCCCTCCCCCGCCCACAGAGGCGGCACTCTCCGACCGGCAGAGAGGAGGGAAACAACAAACCAAAACGCCCAACAAGAAAAACGGACGCAGCAAGTGGGACTGTGAGTGGAAAGGAACTATTTCAGCCACCACACCCCGTGAACGGGAGCTGAGGCGAACCCTGCAGGATCCGCCGCGGAGGTGAGCTCCAGGCGCCATTAAAAAGAGAGCCCCGCCCCCCAGGAGGAGACCAGCACCAGCACACAGCCCCGGCCGCCCGGTAAGCTTGCGCGAAAGCGGCGCTCGGATTGCAGCTGCCCAGGTCCCCGCGCCTGCGACCTAGGCTTGCGGGGAGACGGCGGAGGCCCTCCCTGAGTGAGCAGGAACAAGGCGCCCAGGCAGGGGAGCGGGATTCAAAAGGCGCCATTCCCGCGCCACTGATCTGGGCTACAGCCCGCGTCCTGGAACTGAGGGCTTTGGAACTGAGGCCCGGGCAGAGGCCCTCCCTGAGTGAGCAGGAACAAGGCGCCCAGGCAGGGGAGCGGGATTCAAAAGGCGCCATTCCCGTGCCACTGATCTGGGCTACAGCCCGCGTCCTGGAACTGAGGGCTTTGGAACTGAGACCCGGGGCACGAAATTAGGGGCGTGGGTTCCCCACGACGGTGGGGCACAAGGCAGACACAGCACCCCAAAGCCGTTGAGGTGTACCCTACCATCCCCGCTCTGCTCCCTGTCCCACGGGGTGGAAAATCAGCTCCCCAAGGGCTCTAGGAGAGATCTCTGGCGCCACCTAGCGACTTGACCCCAGCACAGGCTCCTGAAGGAGCTAGTGGCCAGCTGGGGAGTTAGCCCACACCGGGCCCCTTCCGAACAAGTAGTCTGAGCCCACAGGGAGAGCGAGCACCCACAGCCGGGGCAGACCAGGCGCGCAGAAGAGTGTGCCTGAGACCAGAAGCGCAGGGAGTGTGTCCCACATCACCATTTTAGAACAGGGACATTTCTTCAGTAAAGACTACCTGCAGAAGGCTTCCTCAGGAGCCAGAGGTGAGCGGGGGAAGTTCGCCCACGCCAGACCCCCTCTGGCCTGCAGTCCAAGCCCAGAGGGGAGCAGGAACCCACCGCCGGGGCAGACCAGGCGCACAGGGGAGTGTGTCCCCACATCGGCATTTTAGAACAGGGACCTTTCTCCAGTAAAGGCTGCTTGAAACTGACAGATGACTCCTGGAAGAACCAGAGGGGAACAGAGAAGCCCACCCAAGATGCCGGCCAGTCCCAACAACACAGTGTCCCAACGCATACGGCAAATTAGAAAACAGACAGTAGGGAGGAGAAGAACCACACGCAACCTAGCAACTCTCCAGAGAAAAAGCACACCACAAAAAGAAAGCCAGCCCCCAGATTGCAACGACAATAACTTGGAAGAATTTCTGAGCCTTCCAGAAAGAGAATTTAAAATTGCCGTGATTAAAAAACTGACAGAAGTCATAAAGGAAAACAATGATAAGGGAAAAATAATCAACGATCAGAAGAATGCAATTGAGTCCCTAGAGAGGGAAAACAATGGTCAGAAGAAAGAAATTGAGTCCCTAAAGAGGGAAGTAAAAGAAATGCAGGAGATCAAAGAATTAATGGAAGAACTAAAGAATTCTGGGAAAAGCAATGAAAGCAGAATAGATGAAATGGAAGAACGAATAAGTAATCTTGAAGACACAGAAATAAAAAGAACCAAAACAGAAAAGGAAAGAGAAGTACGAAGGAAAAAGAACGAAGAAAGACTTCGGGAACTATCTGACTCCATGAGGAAAGGAAATATAAGAGTTATAGGAATACCAGAAGGAGAGGAGAGAGATGTAGGAACAGAGAAAATATTCAAAGAGATAATTGAAGAGAACTTCCCAAATGTGAAGAAGGAGCTGAAAATTGATATACAAGAAGCAAGAAGAACACCAAACTTCCACGACGAAAGGAAAAATACAGCAAGACACATAATAGTAAAGCTCCCAAGAATCCAGGACAAGGAAAAAATAATGAAGCTGGCAAGAGGGAAGAAACAGATAACATTCAAAGGAAAACCAATCAGGCTGACATCAGACTTCTCCGAAGAAACACTACGGGCAAGGAGAGAGTGGAGGGACATAGTCAACAGACTCCAAGAAAACAGATGCCAACCAAGAATACTCTATCCCGCAAAGCTCTCCTTCCTCTTTGAAGAAAGAATATGGACCTTCCCAGACAAACAGAAACTCCGGAATTTCATTGCAACTAAACCCCCACTCCAAAAAATACTACAAGGAGTCCTAAAGCCAGAACCTCAGAGCGACGAATAACAATGAAAGAAGGCCAAAAAAAAAAAAAAGTTATTAAAAGAATAAATAAAATCAAAGGAAAGACAAACACAATGGCAAATACAGATGTTAACATATCAATATTAACTCTAAATGTAAATGGACTAAACTCTTCAATAAAAAGACACAGAGTTGCAGCCTGGATTAAGAAACAAAACCCAACCTTTTGCTGTCTCCAGGAAACACATTTAGCTACAAAAGATAAAAATAGACTCAAAGTTAAAGGATGGAAAACAATCCTACAAGCAAATGGACCAAAAAAGAAAGCAGGAACAGCTATACTTATATCAGATAAAACAGATTTCAAACTCAAAAAGATAAAAAGAGACCCCAATGGTCACTACATTATGATCAAGGGGACAATACTTCAAGAAGAAATAACACTCATTAACATATACTCACCAAACGAAGGAGCACCAAAATATATCAGACAACTGTTGTCCTCTCTGAAAACAGACATCAGAGAAAACACATACGTAGTGGGAGACTTCAACACACCACTATCAACAATGGATAGATCAACAAGACAAAAAATAAGTAAAGAAACCAAAGCTCTAAATAAAGACCTAGAGCAATTGGGCTTAACAGACATCTATAGAACACTAAACCCCAAAAAAACGGAGTACACATTTTTCTCAAGCGCACATGGATCATTCTCCAGGATCGATCACATACTGGGGCACAAGACAAACATCAACAGATACACCAAGATTGAAATCATATCAACCATCTTTTCTGACCATGAAGGCATCAAACTAGAAATAAACCATAAAAAGAAGGCAAGGAACTTTCCTACCTCATGGAGATTAAAAACCACACTACTGGAAGACCATTGGACTAATGAGGAGATCAAAGAAGAAATTAAAAAATTTTTTGAATTGAACGACAAGGAGGACACCAATATCCTAAATGTATGGGATGCAGCAAAAGCAGTAATAAGAGGAAAATATATAGCAATAGAAGCTCACATCAAGAAACAAGAAAGAACGCAAAGAAACAACCTAATCTCGAAGCTCAAAGATCTAGAAAAAGAACAACAAAAAAACCCCAAAACCAGTAGAAGAAAAGAAATAATAAAAATCAAAGCAGAAATAAATGAAATTGAAACTAAAAAAACAATCCAAAAGATCAATGAAACCAAGAGCTGGTTCTTTGAAAAAATCAATAAAATAGACAAACCCCTAGCCAGGCTCACAAAAGAAAAAAGGGAGAAAGCACAAATAAACAGGATCATCAATGAAAGAGGAGAAATCACAACGGACACAGCAGAAATCAAAAGAATAATCAGTAACTACTATGAACAGTTATATGGAAACAAGTTTAACAATCTAGAGGAGATGGACAAATTCCTACAACTCTACAATCACCCAAAGCTAGATAAAGAAGAAATAGAACACCTAAACAGACCAATTACAATTAGCGAAATTGAAATGGTAATCAAAAACCTCCCCAAAAACAAAAGCCCAGGACCTGATGGATTTACAAATGAATTCTACCAAACATTCAGAGACGAATTAGTGCCTATACTTCACAAACTCTTCCCAAAAATTGAGAAGGAAGGGACAATACCAAACACGTTTTATGAAGCCAACATTACACTAATACCAAAACCGAACAAGGACAACACAAAAAAGGAAAACTACAGGCCAATCTCCCTAATGAACACTGATGCAAAAATCCTCAATAAGATTTTAGCTATCAGAATCCAACAATGTATCCATAAGATAATTCACCACGACCAAGTTGGATTCATTCCAGGGGCACAAGGATGGTTTAACATCCGAAAATCAATCAACGTTATCCAACACATCAACAAAAAGAAATATAAAAACCATATGATAATATCAATAGATGCTGAGAAAGCTTTCGACAAAGTGCAACACCCATTCATGATAAAAGCCCTTGAAATTCTTGGGATACAAGGAACATACCTCAACATCATAAAGGCCATCTATGACAAGCCAACAGCCAGTATCATTCTCAATGGTGAAAAGCTGAAAGCAATTCCATTAAGATCTGGAACAAGACAAGGATGTCCACTCTCACCATTGCTTTTCAATATAATACTGGTAGTCCTAGCCAGGGCAATAAGACAAGAGAAAGACATCCAAGGAATCCAAATAGGAAAAGAAGAAGTCAAACTATCACTATTTGCAGACGATATGATATTATACATAAAGAACCCCAAAAACTCCACAGAAAAGCTAATTCAACTCATCAATCAGTTCAGTAAAGTGGCAGGATACAAAATCAACACGCAAAAGTCAGTAGCCTTCCTATACACAAACAATAAATCTGAAGAAGAAGAAATCAAAAAGACCATCCCTTTTGTTATTGAAACAAAAAAAATCAAATATTTGGGAATAAATCTAACAAAAGAGGTAAAGGACCTATACAAAGAAAACTATAAAACACTGTTAAAAGAAATAGAAGAAGACACAAAGAAATGGAGAGACATCCCCTGCTCATGGATTGGAAGAATAAACATTATTAAAATGGCCATCCTTCCAAAAGCAATATACAGATTCAATGCTATTCCAATCAAAATTTCAATGTCATTCTTCAAAGAAATAGAACAATTATTGATGAAATTCATATGGAATCACAAAAAACCCCGAATAGCCAAAGCTCTCCTGAAAAAAAAAGAAGGGAATGGAGGCATCAGACTCCCAGACTTCAAACTATACTACAAAGCCATAATCATCAAAACTGCATGGTATTGGAACAAGAACAGACATACAGACCAATGGAATCGAATAGAAAATCCAGAAATAAACCCACATATTTATGGTCAACTAATCTTTGACAAAGGAGCAAAGAATATGCATTGGAGCAAAGAAAGTTTGTTCAATAAATGGTGCTGGGAAAACTGGGTCGCTACATGCAAAAGAATGAAGCTTGACCACCACCTCACACCATACACAAAAATCAACTCAAAATGGATTAAAGAACTAGACATAAGACCTGAAACCATAAAATATATAGAAGGAAATATAGGCGAAACACTACGTGATTTGCACATCAAAGACATCTTTACAGACACATCACCCAAAGCAGTGATAGTGAAGGCAAAGATAAACAGCTGGGACTACATCAAATTAAAGAGCTTTTGCACAGCAAAAGAGACAATAACAAAAACAAAGAGAAACCCCACCAACTGGGAGAACATTTTTGCACCCAACACTAATGATAAAGGACTGATCACAAAAATCTGCAAAGAGCTGATGAGACTCAACAACAACAAAGAAAATAATCCAGTCAAAAAATGGGCAGAAGAGCTAAAAAGAAACTTCTCTGAAGAGGAAATGCAAATGGCCAACAGGCATATGAAAAAATGTTCAACATCACTTGTCATCAGGGAAATGCAAATCAAAACTACCATGAGATACCATCTTACACCAGTGAGAATGGCACATATTAAAAAAACTAGCAACAACAAATGTTGGCGAGGGTGTGGAGAAAAAGGAACTCTTCTGCACTGTTGGTGGGAGTGCAAACTGGTCCAACCACTGTGGAAAGCTGTGTGGAGATTTCTGGACCTACTAAACATAGAGCTTCCATATGATCCAGCAATTCCACTCCTAGGTATTTACCCAAAGGACACAGAAACATCAATTCCAAAGAACACCTGCACCCCTATGTTTATAGCAGCACTGTTTACAATAGCTAAGCTTTGGAAACAACCCAAATGCCCAAAAATAGATGACTGGATCAAGAAGATGTGGTACATATATACCATGGAATATTACTCAGCATTCAAAAAAGATAAACACATGCAATTTGCTGCAACATGGATGGCGCTGGAAGGGATCATGCTCAGCGAAATAAGCCAAAAAGAAAAAGAAAAATACCGGATGGTGTCACTCATAGCAGGAATCTAGAAAACTTAAATAAGGGACCAGGAAAATGAATAACTATAAGAAAGTGAAAATCAAAATCAACAAAAAACTATGAACCAGAGACACTTTTAGGGGGGCGGGGGCGGGAGGGGAGGGATTGGGGTCAGAATGAGGGGCTGCAATTGTATGGGGAATATAACAATAAAATTTATAAAAAAAAAAAAAAGAATTCATTGTTTTTTATTTGGCCACAGCAGTAAGATATTTAGAAGAGTCTTGTGTTTTATCTTTTCCCATGAGGCAGTTGTTAAAAGGAAGTTATGTCCTATTTCTTCTAAATATTCTAGTATTAATAGAATTTAATATAGACTGCAAAGTATTTTTCAAAATGTCTTATGCCAACCTCCCAGGGGTCCTGCTCAGTTGTACTGGTTGCCTGTGCAGCTATAACATGGCACGTTTGTCACCTGAAACCAAAATACAGACACATTCTAACCATTTCATCACCCACCGTGTATTTCAGGTTCAGGGTGGGGCATGGCTACTGGGGTTCCTCCGGCTACCTCTTATTCTCCGCTGGGAGAAAAGGGAAAGTAACCTTGACTCTGAACTAAAGGAGCAGCTGTCTAGTTTATATCCAGTGCCTCTTGTATCCTGGTTTATGTCCACATGTAAGAATTTGAATGATAGGAAATGTATATCTCGCCAAAAATAGGAACATAGAAGAATAAATTATGAATACTTTTGTATTTGCATATTTTTCAGAGGACCTTCAAGTCTTGAATGTTCCGATTTGGTTATTTAGATAACCACTATC
Source organism: Talpa europaea (assembly GCF_964194135.1). NCBI lineage: Eukaryota > Metazoa > Chordata > Mammalia > Eulipotyphla > Talpidae > Talpa > Talpa europaea. The sequence goes on along the minus strand of NC_140080.1, from coordinate 2,379,294 downwards.
ATTGCATATTCTCTAAACTGTCTGACAAAAGATAGAAATGTTAATTGTATTTCCTTTTAACAATTGATGATTTGCCAGTAGACAGTTGTCAGAAGTCCTTAGGAGTCTTTTATGCATTGAGAGATGAAGAAAAATTTTCAAAACCTGCGGCCTCCCCGGTGGCGCAGCGGTTGAGTGCTGGGTTGCGAAGCTGCCCGCGGCCTCTGCAGCGCCGGTTCGATCCCCGGCTGCTCCCCGGCCACCGGAGGAGGGTCCCACATGGTGCGCAGACCTCTCCTGCCGCCCGCTGCTCCCCTCAGCAGTGTACTTCGGTCCTTCTGCCTGCTCTGCTCCCCACTCTGGCTCTGGTGAATTCTCTCACCCTCCCGCGCTTCTGACTGTACCCAGTGCATGTATAAACCAAACAAACAAACAAACAAATAATAAATAAATAAATAAATAAATAAATAAGACATGCCTCTAGAAAATTAAGAAAAAAAATTTTTCAAAACCTGGATACAAAAATTAGGACAAGATCAGGAAGGTGAAAGTGGATAAAAAAAATTAAACAGAAATACTATTGACTCTATTAACAGGGCAATAAAAGTAAATGATGCAAGTCATGTTTACTAAGCTGACAGGATTGTTAAAAGAATTCCTTTCTATAGTAAAACAAAATAAACTGAACACTGTTCTCTGCCCACAAACTTATAAAAATACCATTGTCTCTATATAAGCTCAGCAGGTTATTGGATCAGAAAAAAATATTTTTATAGTCCCAGTGTAGAATGGGGCAGGTAGAACGTGCATCACAGATTGCTAATGGAATGAAGAATAGCCAAGTCCTGAGTACACATTTCTTGCACATTCAGCTTTCTCCAAGTTGCTGGAGTAAACTACCCAGAAAGGCACATTTGATTTATAACTTACCTATTTTATTTCTTCTAATTCAAACCACTTTGCAAATTACAAATTACTGTTACGGGTTTATATCATTTCCTTGTGAGGCATGGTATTTAACTGCTTTATCTTCAATTAGTAAACACGCAGTTCACGCAGCACAGAGAAGTCTGTTTCTGATGGGCACAAACGTTGAAACACTGAAGCTCTGAACTGTTATGTAGTAGAATTTGGAGTGGGAGGAGTTGGTCATGAAAGAGGATCTTTGATAACTATGTAAGAAGGTGGTTAGAGTCCCACATTTTCCATAGTGAGGAGCTATTTTCAGGTGCTACATTGCCAATCTGGCGCTGTCTATCTGCCAGTTCAGGTGCCTGTGGGAACACATACACTACACCGCTGCACAGATCCGGGCTGCAGGGAGACGGCCTCCCCAGGAAATAAGCAGCGACATTGGCATTCCACAGAGCATATTGAAATAAAGAGATTTCAGACGTAGAGCTGTAGAAATATTGCTAGTGAATTCTGAAGTTTGACTGCTTCCTGCCAGAGAGACTAAAATCACACAGCATTCTGCGCAGACTGGCCCGGTACACATGTCAATCTAGAACACCAACCTTCAGACAAGATCATCCTCCAGTATGGTTGGCCAGGAAGTTCAGACCAGAACCACTGTGTATTACTTGCAGTGGTTGAAAATCTAGCCAGACAGATGTTGAAAATGGATGACTCCTAGTAGGTGGTGCATATTTTTTATGGTTTGTATTTCATGTTGTGGAATTATTCATTCTGATGTGATTTTTGAAGATTAAAACAGATCCTGAAAAGTGGGTCTAAACAGGAGGCATTTCTGAAGAGAGTTGTTTCAGTTGGGTAGATGCGCTGAAAGTTGCACTTAGGATACAGATGCCTTGATTTGTAAAACAGGTGAAAATTGCTCCAGCTGGAATGCATATTAGCCAACAGACTGTAGACTCTGCTTTTTGTACCTAAAATCAATTTCATCAAGAAATTACTTTTTCTTGAAGAAAATGTATCTGAGACAGAGTCACAGAACAAGATAATGACAGAAATAACTTGTCCCTGGGTCTGCTTCTTTGCCCTCCCTCCCAACCGTATCGTTTTTCTGGAGACAGAATTAAAAGTTTTATATGATACCACTTTGGCAGACTGGGACTAAGAGCTAATTGCTGCATTTCCTGAAGTGCAAGATAAATATTCCTAACCTGGCCTCCTAGGAGATCTCAGCTGATTAGGATTGTGGTTACCAGGCAAAATGGAAAAGTAAGATTTAAAAACATCCTACTTCCTGTTCACAATGGAATTTAGTTGGTGTGATAAATCATGTATGTGCTATCAATTCTCTTTTTTATTGATAATGGGTCAATAAGAGCATATGCAGTTTTAATTCTACAAATGGACACATAATACTCTGGATGTAAAATATTAAATTTGAAAAAATCTAGACATCAATTATTCAAAATGCAAGTAAGTGGTCTTGTCAAAACACTTACATTTCCCTAAATGCAGCCTATTCTCTCTCACCACTTTGTCTCTGCTCAAGCTCCGGGGAATGACTTCTTCCAGGTTGTGAAATGGCTGGTCCCTGCTTATCTGGTGAACTTCATATTCTCCAGGCCTCCTTCCCTGTCATCTTCTTGCTGAAGTCAGCTGGTTTGGTTTGGATATTCTTGTTGTGTGCTTCCAGAAATTCCTAGGATTTTGTCATAAGATACGACCATCAAATACCCTATTCATCTGTTAGTTTGTCTGTCTTTCCAGAGAACAACAAGGTGATCTTTTAACTCTGAGTCATCCATGGGTAATGCCATGCCTGATAGGTAATAGATGGTTAATACAATATTTAGCTGCTGAGAAAACTACAATTGATAAAAGAAATACTGTAGCATACACAATGTCAAAATGCAAGGGATCTAGCTTTTGGGAACGCCTCCAGTACTTTATAGGATGAAATGTTAGTTCCCAGCAGTGAAAGTCTCTTATTACTGGTGACGTGGGACAGTTCATATTTTATGAACCTAAGGAATATACAGGCTCACTGACGGAGGCACTCCTGGATGAGATTAGGGCTGTGTTTAAAACATGTCATTGCTGACCGTGTGCTAAGGTGAATTCAAACTATCTTAAAGCAGAAGACTATTAATGCAGGTTTCTGAAAAATGCCACCCTCATCATCACCACCGTCACCACCACCACCACTGGCACATCACCCTCCCCTTCTCTCCCTTCCCCTCCCTTCCTGACACATCCCTCTTTGGTTCTACAATTCTTCCAGCCACCTTGTGTGGCCTTGCATTCACAGCTGCACTCACATCCTCCATGGTGACATAAGCGACAAACCCATGGCCTCTGAATCACTTGGTGTTTGGATCTCTCATTACTCCTCCACCTGTGAGCACCACGCATTTCTCATCATGGCTTCCCAGATGCTCAGCACTTGTTTGGAAGCTTACACCTCCAATAAAGAGCTTCTGCAGCTGTTACGGGTCCTGGGAACTCTCACTCAGACATGATGGCAGTAGAAGGACTTAACGATTCTTACTCAGTGGCAGAAAGGCTAACTACCCCCCTTTTTTTTAGCAAAAGCAAACTAACAAAGTACCTGATGGAATTTGTACAGAACTATCTTAAGTAAAAAAAGCACTTTTCAGAAAATTGAAATCTATAAATGCTGGTTCTTCCAATTAAAAACTTGGCATAACTTTCCATTTGGGGGAGGCAGGCGGGTTAATACTTCTCAACATTTTAATGATTGGATATTAAAACATTAACATATCTTGTCATATTTTCTAAGTATTTGACTTTTTCATGTGATTTCAAATGTCAGGTTTTAGTTTCTTTTTCTAATTGGTGTTATATATAAATACTTTTGATTTTTTTCATATTGTCTTGTGTGCAAAGATATTGCCAAAGTCTCATGTTATTTTTAATAATTTCACTGTAAATACTTCATTTTATGTGTAATCATGTACCTCTCATTTCTAGTATTGATAATGTGTGTCTTCTCTCATTTTCTCTTGGTTAGCCTTCTTAGATTTTTGTCACCTTCAGTAACCTTTTCGAAGAATTGTATGTTGAATTAATTGGTTTTATCTATTGTTTTCCTTTTACATTTCAACAGCTCCTGTTTTTATTCTTATTGTTTCTTTTCTGATGCTTGCCATGGGCTAAAGTTCTTTTCCTCTGATTTTCTAAGGTAGAAGCGTGTATTATTGATTTCTGATCCTTATTTTTTGATAAATGAATTTATTGCTATAAATTTTCCTCTAAGTACTGCATTCATTGCATCCCATAAGTTTTCAAAAGATGTATTTTACCTTTCATTTAGTTTAAAATAGTTTTTAATTCCTCTTGAGATTTCTTCTCAGACACGTATTATTTAATAGTGTGTTATTTCCAAATATTTGAGGACTTTCTTTTTATTGATTTTTAATTTGATTTATTGTCATCTGGTGACATGTTATATTGTATGATTTTCATTCCTTTCAATTTGTTAGTGTATTTCATGACCTAGATTGTGGATTATGTCACATAATGTTCTATGTGACCTTGACAAAAATATATGTGCTGCTTTTGTTGGATGGAATATTCTGCAAATGTCAATTAGACCAGGTCAACTGATATACTGTTCAAATTGACAGTACCTTTATTGATTTTCTTCCTTTGGGATCTATCAGTTATTGGAAAAGGGGATGTTGAGGTCTCTACATATAATAGTGGATTTGTCTACCTTTCCTTTCAGTTCTATCAGTGTTTTCTCATATACTTAGGTACTCTGTTGTTAGGTGCATACACATTAAGGAACTCCATATTTCCTTGGATAATGGATCCTTTTATCATTAAGTAGAGCTCATTTTTACCCCTAATAATTTCTCTTGTCCTGAGATCTGCTTTATCTGAAATTAATAAAGATACTCCAGCTTTCTTTTAATTAATGCTAGTTTGATATGTCATTTTTCATCCTTCACTGGAGTTCTTATATTTAAAGTGTATTTCTTGTAACAACATACAGATGGGCATTGGTGTTTTAATTTTCTGAAAGTGGACAATTCTGTCTTTTTAAATAGGTATCCTTAGACCATTTAAAAGATGTTGACATAGTTGGATATTTGTGATAATAGAATTTTCTTCTCTTTGTTGCATTCATTCTTTTTTCTTCATTCCACCTATTATTCTGCCTTTCTCTTGTTTCAGCTAGTATTTTATATGATTCTGTTTTTCTCTTCTGTATTAGCTTATCTACTGTACATTTTAAAGAATGCTTTGGTGGTTGCCATACAATTTACAATATGTGATTTTGACCAATCTAATTCCCCTCCCGAATAATGCTGAGATTAGAAAAACAAGTAACTTAGAAAAGACTTCCCCATGGCTCTTCTACTTGTGACATTGCTGTCATTTACTTCATTGATTTACAGACTGTTATCACCCAGTCCATTGTTACTGCTATCAACTTAAAGATTTTCAGATCAATTAAGAAAAAGAACAATACAAATTTTAGTTTACCTTCTTTTATTCCCTCTCTGACATTCTTCCTTTCTTTATGTAAATTTAATTCTTGACTGTATTGTTTTTGTCCTCCTAAAGAACAACTTTTAGCATAGCTTGCAGTACCTATCAATTCCCCTACCTTCCCATATGGTATGAGTTAACAGCTATTTCTCTGCCAGAGAGGAATTCCTTTACTTATTTTGTCAGAGAAAGTTGTTATTTCTCTTTCACTATTAGAGAATAATTTTACTGGGTATAGAATTTTAGGTTGGTGCTGGTTTTCTTTCAAAACTTTATTATTTTATTTATTTTTATTAATGATTCTTTTTTATTGTTTTTATTATATAATGTGTCTTCCAACACTTTAAATTTTTTACTCCATTCTTTTTGTTTGCATGGTGTGTGTAGAGATTTTTTTCAGTAATTTTATTCTAGTTCATTTATAGGAAAACCCACTTAACACCACCCCTCTCCCCACACACACTCTACCCCAGGCTCTTTCAAGATATTTCCAAAATCTACATATTATCCAGAAACATTTATTATTTACAATTGTTATTTAAAAATCCCACATAGCTTGGCAATTTTTGTTCATACATTTTATACCTTTCCCCATAAAATATGAGGTAAATGCTCTTTTATCTTTATCTTATCAATATTCAAAGAGACATTCAGAGTTAGTGATTTGGGAGCCTTAACCTGAGATACAGTGCTCTTAATTTTTATGCCATGTTGGCTCCCATCAGTAGCACCTAATCTCTACTAAAATAATCTGGTAAAGGCAAATATTGAATGATAAGTCTCAGCAAATCAAGCTGTCTCCCATCACTACACTGACTTCTTAGTTTCTTGATTCCATCTTTTAATTTCCTCTAGATTCTCCTCCTTGCACCAAATAAGAAATCTGTGCTGAGCAGTGTGTAATTACCATCAGTACTATCTTACTTTTTGTATCGGTTCCAGGTCTGAAAACAAAAATAATATCCATTTTCCTGCTTACTCACTTGTACCAAAATCCTAATTATAACCACTACTCTCTGGTAACAGATATAATGTTGCTTCACTGTACCAATCCAGAAGATTGCCCACTTGGGAATATCCACTATGCTTTGCCCAGTGACACAGGAAGCATGCAAAATGCATACAGCAGAAATAGCACTTGCTTACATATGCCTAACACTAATGACCCAACAGCTTTGCTCTCTGACTAGTAAATGAAAAATTGCTATGCAAAACTAGTGATTTTTCACAGATATGCATCATCACGTGTAATTTTCATTCATCTTAAAAATTTTCCATAATTAATATTGAATTTATAGTGGTAGCATTTGTTTTTATATATCTCTAGATAAGGAGGCCTTGGGAGGTCATTCTCCATGCTGGACTCTTTAGTTCTGATGTGGAATAATGCAAGTTCTTTCCTCCCAGGGCGATCAGGTTTCATAGAGCTTCTTTAAGATTTTTCTCTATAGAAAGGATTTCTTTCTTTCCCATAAGATATAAAAATAGATTGCTAGTTAAACAAAAATAGCCTCTTAGGGGACACAGATGTCTTTCATTTTGTGTATTTGAAAGTAGAGGAGACACAATTTTGGAAGGCAACTCTTTCTAGTACAGTTTTACACTTAATATGGAAAGAAAAAATGGAAGAGTTTAGTGATACTTGATAAAGTTTCCTTGAAATTTTATGTTACTTAGAAAGAGAGCAAAAAGAATTTAAAAAACCCACACAACTCTTAGTGGGTCATTTTAAGAAGATAACTGTCAAAAGTTTACTGAAAGTATTAAGGAAAGGGGTAAGAGAAAGGAGTGTAATTCTGGTGAAAACAGTAACTTCCAGCAACAGAACACAGATTTAAGATATTCTGTGTCCTGTCTGCTCTCATCATCATTTTCCATTTGTCAGTGGAAGTTGTCCATTCTGTTTTAACTATTTGTTTATGTGTCTGTCTCTTGCCACTAAGCTATAAAAATTTCCAGGGCACAGACTCGGCCTACTTAAATTTGTGTCACTGGGATAATATCGACATTGCTGGATGTTTATTTGGTGAATGAATGAAAGAATTGTGTAGCACAAGCTGATAAACATATGAAATTAGTTGTGAGAAGCAAAAATGGCCTATTGGCAAAAGTAGGTCCTTTGTCATACCTTCTAGTGAGCCCAACTGACCATAAGAAAGCATGTAAATTTTTTTAAAAATGTATATCAAGATATCTAAAGTTTTACAATAGCTCTTAGAGTCACAAGGGAATTCTCAATGTTGCCCAGTCATTTCAGTCATCGGGCACTGATGATTACGAGCTTAGTGTTTACTCTGGGGGCTTTAGGTGTCCTTCGCTGTAGTCTTTTACCTTGCGGTCTCTGCTTGGAAGGACCACAGGACCTGGAGCCTTGGGCAAGGGGGAGGCTCCCCTCCTGTCTGCTGCCCTGTTCTTTGCAGGTAGGATTGGGGTGGCTGTAGGCTCTATAGTGCTGTGGCTCTTTTGCAGTAGCTCACAACAGCCAGCAGCTTCTGGAGTTGTGTAGATCTGGGCGACTGTCCTGGTAGGTGTGTGCCTACCTGCTCTGTTGGAGCCTCTTCCTTCCTGCCCATGAAGGGGAAAGAGCACCACACAATGGGAGAGCTGGGGCTTGTATGAAGTCCTTAGTTCAGCATCAAGATGTAAACAGCCTCTAAGGAAATGGGGCCAGGTAGCCTAGTGACTCTCCCACTATAGCTGCTCTGGTTTGTGGAGATGGGTGGGCTTCCGGGATCTGGATGGGGTATTTTCCCAGGCGTCCGAGATGTGGACAGATCTGCTGAGGTACTCTCGGCGTGTCATCTGACCTCACCTGTGATCACAGCCCTTTAATTTCAGAGCCATCACCAAGACTGAGATCTCAAGTGTCTTTAGAGAGCCAGTACCGCCTTGGTGGTGTGTCTGTGTCATTCAAAGCGAGAAAATCCCTCCACATGGAGGCTGTGCCTGCCTTGGGCTGCAGTGCCCCTCCTCCGGGCCACCTTGCTGGGGCCTGGGGAAGCAGCAGCCCTGGTCCTGTCTGTAGCTGGGAAAACCAGCCCCTGGACACGCATCCTCTGTGACACTCACAGCTAGCATGTCTGACCAGCGGTCTCTCAGCAGTTCTGCCTCACAATTTCACTCAAACCCTGAATCAGAGCAGAAATTTTCAGAAGGCTGAATTCTAAGCATGTAGCGCTTATTTTCACCCCAATCCTGACCTCATCCCAGGCAAAGCTTATCTTCAAAATCTAGAATAGTGGAGGCCTGAGGGCCTGCCTTCAATTCTCTTCAGGCAGCAAGACAAGGGGGGAGGTCGGAGCTCAGGAGCCTGACTCCAGAGAGCAAGGGGGAAGCATGAGAAAAGATGGGAATTCACTGGAGGATAACAGCCAGAGCAGGCACTTACCAAATGAATCAGGGAGGAAATTTCTTAGAAGGCTTTAAGAACGGAAAGGAAAAGGAGCAGTTAATCTGAAACACGACATTGAAAGGCCTGGCAGATGCGTAATTCTAGTCTTCCCGATAAGATTCCTCCCGGAATTCAAAAGCGTCCAAAGGAAGCAAGACAATTGGCTGCTGGCTCCGTCTGTAAACATGGTGCAGCTCGCCGGAGTGGGGATGTTTATTAGAGAAGTTAATGCAATGTCAGGCGGAAGATCAGTGTGGAACCCAATTTCGCTGCAATCTATTGGTCTGCCTCGGAATACAGAACAGAAAATTAGCAAACCAAAAAAAAAAAAGAGGAGAAGGGAATTTTTCATAAAGAAATTCAAATCACAGACAGGGGTGTTTGTGACAATAAAAGGTCGAGCATCAACTGCGCTGGCAGGTAATGCGTGCCCCTGACGTTGCATATTCATATGTTTTTATTAATTTCAGGGACATAATAAACATTTTCCCAGGTAAAGCCAGAGAAGGTTGGACATTTGCGTGTTCAGTCCTCTGATTTCACAGTCCTCTGACCCCAGAGCCTGACAGGATGGACCTGGGTGTCCTCTGTGGGGAGAGTGTGGTCATCGAGGGGCACTGGTCCCCACTTCGCTAGGAAGGGGAGCAGCAGGGAGACCAGCTGTGTCTGAGCCCAGTCAGCTGCCACTTCTGGGCGAGCCTTAACACCGTGGCCATTCCCACTGTAAAGCGCCTTCAGAATGCCTTGATGCAGAATACTCCCCAAGCGTTATTTAACCCACCCCCAGCCTGTGGTGTAGAAAGCAAAGATCATTGTCCAGGAGACAGAAATAAAAAATGCCTGCTGGGTCGCTGGACCCTGGGATGGGTTCTCAAGCCCTTTGATGCCCTCACATGACCTCTGGTTTCCCTTTTCACTTGGTAATTTGGGTGAATTGTAATGGAGTTGTTGCAATCTATTTTGGCGGTGATGATTAAAGGTGATGCTTCAGTCTAGATTTAAGAAATCTTCACTGGAAAGGAAACTAAAGAATGATTTTCCCTGTTATGTTGGGCCTCAGGAAGGGACTCACTCAGTAGAGACGGCTGTGTGTCCTGGGGGAAGGGTGACCAAGTCACGGACAAGGAGCCAGCAGTTAATTACACCACCATAAACACAGCAGTGGGTGTGGCCGGGCAGCCCCAGAAGCAGCTGGACAGACCCTGCCGTCTCTTCCTGTCCACTTGGTACTGGCTGCTGTGGGCTTGGACTAGACAGGGGACACACCAGCCAGGGCACAGACTAGAGGCCGCTGCTCCCCATGAGCTGTTTTCATTGACCAGCACTCCCCAGGAAGGACCAGCGTGGGGTGCAAAGCAGGTCTTCAGCAGAGCACGGGCCCAAGGACCCACAAGCTTCCGTCTGTCCAATTCTGTGAGGACTCACTGACTAACAGCTGTCGAGAGGCTTCTGCTTGCCGGGTGCACCCCTGAGAAGCACATAAAGGGCACAGAGCCAGCCCTGGCCTCAGCAGTGGGGCGTGGAGCACCTGGGCCCAGCGATTCCGCACACTCTGAGACCGGCGCCCTGGGACCGCCTCCCTCCATTTTTACGACCTGTGTGGACAGTTAACACTGCTGACTTCCCTCTTTACTACCCCCATTTTTATTGTTTCTTTGAATTCTTCGAACAGTTTCGAAGGTAGTTATTACAGAAAAGTCTGGCACTTGTCTACTTAAGAACAGGGAGTTCTTTTTACCAGGCTGATTGACAGCTGGTCTGTGATTCCTCAAGACGAGTGGTGAATGGCTGGTGTGAGAACCATGTCCTACCTTCAGCCCGATTTCCTCCAGCTCCAGAGGGTATCTGCCCCCATCTGCCTCCTTAGGACCAGAGAATACTCTGGAATCGGGAACGTGGGAGTTCAGAGGAGAAGCCGAAGGCACTGAGTCAGCACTGGTGGAGTCCCGTGCTGGCTTTGCTTTCCTGTGTTTTGTCTCTTTTTTCCCCATTTTTCTATTTCTATCTTGTTTTCCTCTTTCCTAGCCAGATCTACGCTGCTCACCTCCAATTCCTGTTCATAAATTTGGAGCACAAGTAAGGATTTCAATGAACGATACATTTTTTTCTTGATTTTTATAAAATAGATGAAATAAATGCTCTGTTGTTGTTTTGCTAGAGGTCCATTCCCTCTTCCTCTTTTTTTCCCCTAAAAACATCTTTTTTCTAAAGAGAACAAGAAGTTGGGAAACAGGGAGGAGAAAATGGGAATTTGAGTAAATCTACCTTACTCCATTTGTTCCATTTTGCCTCAAATAGGTTCATGATGAGTTGGCATTTTGACTAAATATCCTATTACTCTGAGGAATACAACAAAGAAGGGGGCACACTGACATGTGATTCGAAGCAAAATGTACATTTGGGTGGAAAATGAGTTTTGATGATGTCATAGTAACTGTCTTTTTCTTTGACCATTTTTTGTGAGAAAATGAAAATAACATTCTATTTACTTCCTCTGTGCATTTTTGCTTCTCTGCTGTCTTACTTCTCCCCCTCGTACCCCTCTTTGTCTTTCCCTCCATCCTTTCCCCGCCTTCTCCCTCTCCCACCTTCCTTCCTTCCTTCCTTCCTCTTCTCCCTTCCTCTGTACCGTTCAGTGTTCCACGTGTTTCAAGATAATGCTAGGTGCTGGGCAAAGCAGGAGACAGAGTCTGTGTCCTCAAAGAGCTTGCAATGGGGAGTTGGGAGATCAACCAGTCAAAAAGCAATTTCAATTCCTGGTCTAAGTGCCCTCGACTAGGATTTTCCGAAGCTCTTCTGCAGGAGCGATGCCCAGCCTGGGCTTGGCAGTGCCCTCTGCATGGGGAGCTGGAGACTGGTTGAGTGTTACTTAGGTAAACAGCGATGTGAGCTATTTTCAGGGCACTGGCAGCATCAGAGCAAAGGCGAGAACATGGGCCTTCAAGGTCACTGTTTCCCACCATCTTCCACCAACCTCGTAATTGACAATCTGAGGAGTTCTGGGTGGGTGGGTGTCTGTTTAGAAGAAATAAGGAGACTTACACTTGTCTGAAGCACATAGGAGTGTCGTAAGAATTCTGCTAAGAAATTTCTGGAGAGGATAAAGGAAAATTTAGTAAATGGATAACATAATAAAACCTACTATTTACCAGGGGGAACTGAAATACTAAATTACTATACTGAATGATTTGCTAGTAGATGATGATGATGATTATGAATGTTATTATTTGTTTATAAGAGAAGCAGTAAACAGCTTTGAGGGCAAGCAACTTAGCCAAGGAGTTTAAAGCAAGTTCCAAAATTGAGTAATTTATCCTTTTAATAATACTTAATACTGCCTTACAAAATTATCAAAAAGTGATGATCTGAAAAAGTAAATCAAGACACAAGCAAAATATTCATTCTCTCTGATGGAGGAGTATCAACAGCAGTCAGCCCCCTCCCCTGTCTGCTCCCCCCAGGTACCTGCTGTCTGTAAGGTGTATGCGGGCCCTTTGCTAAATGTAATAAAGAGCTGTAGTTCTCATGTAACAACTATATGATTCTTACCTGGTTATTATTCTTATGTAGTATTTCATATGATTATTTTTTAAATAATTAATTTTCTTATAATAATGGTCTTGATCCTGACTATTTCTAACTTAGCTATGGCGCAAAGAAAGATGTATATAAAAATAGTTCCTAATGCTGAGTAACATTGGTCATAAATGACATTTGAATTGTGATTTGCAATTTCTAAAGGCTTCACATTCACATAAATATATTATTTCCGTTTTACAAAACAGGCAAGGTGGTTACACCAGTCAGTTGGACTGAAATAAGGCAGGGAACAGCCCCTAAATCTCAGTGCCTTACAACTACAAGCATTTCTCTGGACCTTGATCTGTAGGTTGTTCTTGGTGTCCTGGTCTTATCCGGGCTCCTCTGGCATCGACGCCAGGCTTCATGGGTGGTTCTGCTTCGTGGGGCTCCATCTGGAGGCCCGGCCAAGGAGTGCTTGTTCACTGGACACTTACCTGCTCAGTGAATACATGGAGGAGCTGGGCTGAGCGCTGTCTGCAGACGCTGACTTCTGGGTGCTCTGCAAAGATTACTTACAGCCACACAGTCTGAAAACTTTTCGGAAGAGGGGAGATATGATGGAGATGCTGACAGATCTGTAGGTATTTAGTAGGTTAACTGCACATCCCAGTTTACCTGAGAGAGTCCTTGAGTAACTGCTCTTCCTCCTCTTACGTGGTCCCCACACTCCCACCCCAACCCCAGGAGACCTGGATTGTGAGATAAAATGTAGGGTCACTTTAGGCTCTGATAAGCAGATGAGAATAAGAAGTGTGCCCCACTGACGCAGAGTCTGTGCATAATTCCTAAAAAGGAGAAAAGGCACATGGTACGTTCAAGTGCAATGAAGAGACTGGCCAGTTGGTATGGATGATGCTACGTGTGGAATATTAGGAACAATTCATGGGGGACGTAAATTTGCTGGTTGGTTGCCAGACCTAAAATGGGGCTGTACTCATCAGCAGCAGGAAATCACTGAAAATACTGGGGCTGAACGGCGACTAGTCATAGGTGGTGACTAAAAAGATACATGCAGGCTAAATAAATTGCATAAAAGAAACTAAGGTAAGAGGACCAGTTATTAAACACATCCACGCTGTCATGATAGTCTGGACCACACAGAAGAGTGGGAGCAATCAAAAGAGAGCATTGAATGCCTAATAGAAATGTGAGATGACTGGACTGGAGCTTGGGAACATTCTATGTCAGTCAGGAGTGAAAACCCGAGCGTCTGGCCTTGACATTTACCGTGTGAGCTTAGACTGGACTTCACTTCCAGGTAACAGCACAGAAAAGTTAGCTGTGGTTGTTTGTTTACATATTGACCAATCATTAGTTGAATATTTCTGCTATGCTATTGGCCCTGGAGTATATTCTCTGACGAACATAATGTCCATTAGAAATTAGTCCACTCTTTTGAGCTTGTGGTTTGGTAAGAGAGAGACACTTAATAAGTCAAAAATACAAGACACAAAGGCACAGAAAACCTTCCTTGAACTTTGGAGTGGGAGCTATTTCCAGATTTGGAAAGCATTCATAAAGAGCGAAGCACATGAGGGCCTCCCCGGTGGCACAGCGGTTGAGCGCTGGGTTGCGAAGCTGCCCGCAGCCTCTGCAGTGCTGGTTCGATCCCCGGCCGCTGGGCGAGGGTCCCACATGGCGCCCAGACCTCTCCTGCTGCACCCGCTGCTCCCCTCAGCAGTGTACTTCGTCAGTCTGCTGCTCTGCTCTCCCCTCTGGTGAATTCTCTCCCTCCCGCACTTCTGACTGTACCCAGTGCTTGTATAAATAAATAAATAAATCTTTAAAAAAAAAAAAAAGAACTACATAGAGAAAACTTTAAAAAAAAATAAAGAATGAAGCACATGAGCTGTGCCTGGTGAATCACTAGTTGTTGGATATATGACGACAGCGGCAGAACCGACATATTAATAACGGCGTCTACCTTCCAACTGTATATTCTAGCAAGTAACTACTCAGTGAGTCCATGCAGCTATTTGTGTTGTAGAGAGAGAATTGGTGCAAAATAAGCTTGAGAGTGAGGTCAGGGGGAATCTGAATGCTGAGGACATGAAAGGAGCCACATCGAGAGGTTTGAGGGAAGAGATGCACAATATTTAGCAATATTTTGACCATATTTTAAATGAGTTAGTATAAAATGAGACTTCAGTTAGGAAGCTCTTGCAATATCTCAAGAGAGAAATGAGAGCCCAGATGGGGATGTAGGCAGTGAGGTTGGAGAGAGGGTGGATGAGGGAAATATTTAAAATGCAGATTAAAAGTACTAAGAAAGTGATTGGGTTGGATTGTGGGGTGCTGGGAAACAATCATGGAGAGTGCTGAAGTTTCAAGAAATCCAAGAAAAATGGCCATAGCCTCCAGAGAAACAGTGATGATTGGATTTGCATACAAAAACAGCAAGTTTCCTTTTAATTTATTGGGTTTCGGGTGTAAGTGGAGTGGCGAAGGAGTGGTATTTAGCAGGTGCTGGAAACTCGGGGCAAAGCTCCAGAGAGAGGTTGGACCCGAAGATGTTAACCTGAACCTCAGCTCACAGGACTGCAGCCAGTGGGCTCCCTGGGAAGACAGTAAGGAGGAGGAGAAAGCTAAACCGCAGACAGGGAAGGAGAGCAACAGTCCTGGGATGGTGAGGGGCCCAGAAGACAAGAAACGGGGAGCTGAGGGAGAGGCTTGCAGGGGGGACCAGGCAAGGAAGGCGGTCACTGGAGCATCTAAGGGAAGGAGGCAGAGAGCTACTGTGGGGCAAGGAGGGCGCCATTAAGGTGTTTGTGGGAGAAGCTGAGCAAGACCTGGGGGGTGATAATGGCAGGTGCTGTGGAGCAGGACACAAAGAGGGGACATTGTGGGGCAGGCATGGGGATCATTTTCATAGCAGGATCAGTTAAAACTGGGCAGAGAGGGTGCTGGGGAGAATGTGAGCAGTTTAGAAGGGAACACTAGTTCTGAGCTCAAGGACAGAGGGGGCCTGCTCAGGCCTTGCGGTGATGTGGGGGTCTGTCTTCCCCACACCCCCAGTTTAAGCAGTGCTGCCCGACTTGCCTGTGCTCCACGGCCTCCCTGCCACGTCCTCACTGTTCCCCTGGGTTTTAGCCCCCTGACATGTCTTCACCCAGGGATGACTTTCCTCCAGCCCTTCAGGGCAGTGTGATGTGTTCTCAACTCTGCTCCTGTGAGCTTCCCCGTATCTCTGTCAAAACAATCTTATGACTAAGTTCTTTGCTTCTCCCTCTGTGTTTGTTGCTAAACGGGGGGTAAAGTCCTGTACTTGATTGGGGCCTTTTGTCCCCATCACAGCCGAGTTAGTCTCTAGCATCTAGTGCAGCTACACCATGTGTGTGGACAGCTGGCAGGGGTGCGGTCTGCAGGTCTGCGGGTGGGCTGGGGCGGTGGCTGTGTGTGCCATGTACATAGTCTTAAAATAATTTATGTTTTGCCTTTAATTTTTTCCAGCTTTGCTGACACATAGCATCATGTAAGTGTGGTATGCACAATGTATTGATTTGGCACACTTACATGTTTCAGTGGGATTAACATGCCCATCACATCATCATTACCCCTTCTTTCTGTGGTGAGAGCAAGGAAGGTCTACTGTCTTAGCCAGTTTTCAAGCATATAATTCAGTGTTATTAACTATAGTCCCCATGCCGTCCCTACCCAGCCAGAGGGTTTTCAGCTGATAATTTTAAGTTTGTGTCCCCTCCCCCCAGAGCGCCGATAAGTGCCATTCTAGTCTCTGTTTCTGTGAGTTCATTTTTTTTTGATTCCACGTGTAAGGATTTTAGGCACTATTTGTTCTTCTCTGTTGGCTTTTTTAGATTCCCTATGAAAGTGACATTATACAGTACTTGTCTTCCTCTGTTTGACGTATTTCATTGAACATAAAGCCCTCCATGCTCATCCACATGGTCGCAAAGGAGGTTGACCTTCTTCGTCATTGACATGAATATTATATAATGTGTATAATATTTGCATGTGAGTATGTTATATAAACGTATATGTTATATATCCATAGACCATATCTATACATCATGTTCTGAGCTCCATTGGATTGGGTGGGGGGAGGCAGTGGTTCTTCTGTCATGAACACCATACCTATTGTCCAAGACAAGACTTTTGGTCAAGCCTGAAGTCCAGGGACACGAAAATACACTCCTCTCCCCAGGAGGCCATGGAAAGGAAAGAATGAGGAGGCTTGACACACTGTAGAGCTGTGAAGAATGA
The DNA here is from genome assembly GCF_964194135.1 of Talpa europaea. Taxonomy (NCBI): domain Eukaryota; kingdom Metazoa; phylum Chordata; class Mammalia; order Eulipotyphla; family Talpidae; genus Talpa; species Talpa europaea. The sequence continues at coordinate 2,362,688 of NC_140080.1, read as the reverse complement.
AGACCATGGATTCGGGCCTCCACAGCCCTTGACAACGTGTTTCTCACTGAGTGCCATTGAGTGAATGCAAAAGGCTGTGGTTACCAGACCTGCAAGTCTTAGTCTTTTCTGATATTCACAGTAGCATAGACCGAAAGGCAAGAGGTTCAAATATCAGGAAACGCTTTCTGAAGCAATTTCAGTCGTGGCATTTGAAGTGAGGGAGGTCAGATGATAGAGCCATGTTAGGTAACAATGGAGACTGAAATGTCATATCAAAATGAAAAGCATTTGCTCTGTTTCTCTATATTCCGCATCCAGGTAAAATCATAGGATGTGTGTCTTTCTCCACCTGACCTATTTCGCTAAGCCAGATACCCTCTCGGCCCATCTGTGTGGTACCCACATATACAGCTGAGGAGTACTCACTGTGTATGGACCACATCGGCTCCAGCCACTCCTCTGTCCTTGGGCACTAGGTTGTCCCCACAACTTGGCTATTGTAAACTGCTGCACTGAATGTGGGCCGGCATGCTTCCCTTTGAATCAAATATTTTTTGTGTTCTTCAGTCAGATACACAAAACTGGGGTAGTGGGATCATATTTCAGATTTTTGAGGAAGCTCTATGCTGTTTTTCCAGCTTACATTGCTACAAACAGGGTACCCGAGTCCCACTCTGCACATCCTCACCAACATGTTGTTTCTCGTCTTTTGGATAAAAGCCATTCTCACAGGTGTGAGGTGATTTCTCACTGTACTTTATGATTTCCATTTCCCTAATTTTAAGTGATGATGAACATCTTTTCATGTGCCTGCTGGCCATCTGTATGTCTTCTTTAAAGAAGTGTCTATTCAGATCCTCTGCCCACTCTTTAACTGGATTGTTTGTTCTGCTGTTGAATTTTTTGAGTTCTTTGCATGTTTTGGTTGTGAACCTGTGTCTGCTAGATGATGTGCAAGTCTCTCTGCTCACTCAATAGCTGGCCTTTTCATTTTTAACAACGGATTCTTTTGTTGCGCAGAAGCTTTATAGTTTGATGTTATCCCATTTGTCTACCTTTGCTTTGTTTCCATTGCCATTGGACACAAGTCCACAAAGACATAGCAAAAGTACCTTTTAGACTATGAGAACAAAACATTGGGGGAGGAGGGAATGGCTACATTGGGTAGCAGGGGTCGAGCATAGGGAGGTAGACAGAAACTAGACTTTTGGTGGCAAACAATGTTGTATACGCAGGTGTCGATTTGTAAGGCATATACCTGGGAGATTATACAATGATACAGACCAGTTATTTCTGTTACCAAAAATTGGGAAGTCTTTATAACTGGGGCCTTCCTAATGCCGCATGCATTTGAGTGCAGTGCTGTGAAGCTGTCCACAACCTCTACAGAGTGGGTTCGATCCTGGCTGGCCGTGGAGATACCCACATGATGCAGCAGATCTCTCCTGTCTCGCCCGCTGCTCCCCTCAGCAGTGTGTTTCGGTCCATCTGCCTGTTCTGTTCCCAGGTCTGTCTGTCTCACCCTCCCACATGTCTGGTCTGTACCCCAGTTCTTGTATAAATAAATAAATCTTTAAAAAAAAAAAAAAAGACTTGGGCCTCCCTGGTGGCACAGCATGTTGAGCACAGTGCTGTGAAGCTGTCCACAGCCTCTGCAGCACAGGTTCAATCCCAGCTGGCTGGGGAGAGTCCCACATGGCGTGGCAGACCTCTCCTGTCATGCCTGCTGCACCCCTCAGCAGTGCTTTTGGTACGTCTGCCTGTTCTGCTCCCCACATTTTCTCTGGTGAATCCTCTCACCCTCCCGCTACTCTGGCCTGTACCCCAGCTCTTTTATAAATAAAAAATAAATCTTTAAAAAAAAAAAGACTTTATAAGTGACCCAGTCATTTTGAACAGTGAGGAGACTTCAAATGTATGATGATGCTTTCGCACATCAGTGCTGTAGAAGGTCTGAGGAAACTCTTGTATCTGCTTTGCCAGGCTTCTTAAAATAGCAACTAAGGAAGTATGTGTTGGCTGAAACAGTTTTAAACTAGGCACTCCTCATTACCTCGAAGTTGTCAACTGCTCCAACAGAGAGACACACTGAGGAATAAATGTCAGAAACGAAGCTTAAAGTAATCTGGGACCTGAACAGTCTCCTGCCTTCTCATCCTCGCTCACCTGCCTTCCCCTGCCTGGCCTCTCTGTGAACGCCCTGCTTCCTCAGCACGCCCTGGACATGCGCTCTCACCCCTTGTCCTCGCGGGGGGGTGTGTCTGGGGGAGGCTCCCGTCACCCCTCCTGGGACCCACACCACACTCTTCAAGTCTCAACCCAGACAACACTCGCAGAGGCCCTTTTTGTTGCCTTCTTGTCACCTGTCTTAAGGGCAGAAACACAGTCACATCCTCCTCTGGGTCCCTGGTTCTTTGCCCGTGTTTGTGTTGTCTCCCCGACAAGGTGGCTCCAGTGATTGTCCGCACAGCAGCCTTGCCTGCTTCCTGAGCTTGCATCCCGGGGGCTGACATTCTCATCTCTCCAGATTATTACTCCCAAAGCACAATAGAGTGTTTTATATTAGCTGGGTTTCCAAAACAATAAAGGACTGAAAAGTATGTTTAATTTTTTTTTTCAAAGACCTATTTATTTTTATACAAGAACTGGGGTACAGGCCAGATGTGCGGGAGGGTGAGAGGATTCACCAGAGAGAACAGAACAGGCAGACTGACTGAAATACACTGCTGAGGGGAGCAGCAGGCGAGACCAGAGAGGTCTGCTTCACCATGTGGGATTCTCCCCGGCTGGCTGGGATCGAACCTGTGCTGCAGAGGCTGCAGACAGCTTCACAGTGTGGCACTCAACCATCTGTGCCACCAGGGAGGCCTAGTAGAGTATGTTTTAAAAGTATGTTTTAACGTAAAGCTTCCATATGATCCAGCAATTCCACTCCTAGGTATTTACCCAAAGGACACAGAATCATCAATTCCAAAGAGCACCTGCACCCCTATGTTTATAGCAGCACAATTTATAATAGCTAAGCCTTGGAAACAACCCAAATGCCCAAAAATAGATGACTGGATCAAGAAGATGTGGTACATCTACACCATAGAATATTACTCAGCATTCAAAAAAGATAAACACATGCAATTTGCAGCAACATGGATGGCGCTGGAAGGGATCATGCTCAGCGAAATAAGCCAGAAAGAAAAAGAAAAATACCGGATGGTCTCACTCATAGCAGGAATCTAGGAAACTTAAATAAGAGACCAGGAAAAAGAATAACTATAAGAAAGTAAAAATCAAAATCAGCAAACAACTATGAACCAGAGACACTCTATGGGGGGTGGGGGGCAGGGAAAGGAGCGATTGGGGTCAAAATAAGGGGGTTGCAATTGTATGGGGAATATAAAAATAAAATTAAAATGAAAACAATAATTAAAAAAAGTATGTTTTAAAATGAGGCAGTACAGTCTAGAGAGACACGTGACCTTGGGTTATTGTCCATACCAGCTTGGAAATCCATGTTCTCTTGTGCTCTCTCTTCTGTGACACTTCAAGCTAAGAAAATAGGCTCTTCTAGGTCACAGGTCAGCAGAGTGGCTGTGAACATCCTGCTGTTTTCTGGAAGAGAAATCATAGGCATGAAACCTCTGTGAAAACGTCAAAGAGAAAGCGCTGGCATCTCCCTGTTTCTTATCCAAAGATAAGTCATGCCAGGGGCCTCCCCTGGTGGTGCAGGCGATTGAGCACCATGCTGTGAAGCTGCCCGTGGCCTCTGCAGTGCTGGTTCGATCCCTACTGGCCAGCGAGGGTCCCACATGGTGCAGCAGACCTCTCCTGCCTCGCCAGCTGCTCCCCTCAGCAGTGTATTTTGTCAGTCTGCCTGTTCTGTTCCCTGCTCTGTCTCTGGTGAGTCCTCTTGCCCTCCCACTCATCTGGCCTGTATCCTGGTTCTTGTATAAAATAAGTAAATAAATCTTTAAAAAAAAATTTTTTTTCTTAAAAAAAAAAAAAGATTAAGTCATGCCAGAAAAAAATTCTGAAATGTTTGAAATCAGCCAGTGAGTTTTTTCCCAAGGATTTGGTCTGCACAAATATTTATGAATTTAAATTTATTATAGATTGGGCCCCTGGTGGTGCAGGTGGTTGAGCGCAGCACTGTGAAGCTGTCTGCAGCCTCTGCATTGCCGGTTCGATCTCCGCCGGCCACGAAGATAACCACATGGCATGGCAGACCTCTCCTGTCTCGCCTGCTGCTCCCCTCAGCAGTGTATTTCATCAGTCTGCCTGTTCTGTTCCCCACTCTGTCTCTGGTGAATTCTCTCACCCTCCCGCACATCTAACCTATACCCCGGTTCTTATATAAATAAATAAATCTTTAAAAAATACTAAGAAAATAAATTTATAGAGTAAATATCATGCCTTTAGTTTCATCATCTCTTTGCTAATGATTTCCATAGTATGTTATGGCCACTTTTGAAACGTTGAAAGTTGAGCACTTTTCTTTCTCATACTCTGTAGAGCCCAGGTGAACTAAAAATAAGGTCTCTTTTTTTGTTTTTGGCATCTCGAAAGTGTTCCAGATGTGCTCTGGAAGGTTTCTGGTGGGAACCTTGTCCTCCAAAGCAGCAACCTTGGGGCTTTTTCGACATCCAGGCACAGTCCAAGACTGTAGACTGGGAGCTAGGAGGGGTGGCCTTCTAACCCCATGTCTGATAGGGTGTATCAAGCAGACATCTGTCTTCCCTGCTGACTCGGGCTGTTCAGGGCCAGCTTCAGTGGCCTCTGGACCGAGTTTGGGGAGCAGACTCTCAGTAGAGCCCTGGTCACCCCAACCCTCGTCCCTGGCCTGCTGTTCCAGAGGCCTTCCCAGGCCCTCCTGCTGGGCCTCTGCCCACCCACCACCACCACCATGCAGGAATCCTTTTTCAGTGGGAAAGAACTATTTTTCCTTTTAAGCTTCTTAAAGCCTCTTACCTGTATCCATAATGCTCTCTCCCTCCTAGGCTCTAGGTTTGGGAGACAAAGGCCAAAAGTTATTTTGCAGAAAGTCACTGCTTGTCAGGGGTGTCCTTCCTGGCAGGGAGCAGCATCTCACCCCTGTGGATTAGCAGGAAGAAAAGGTGAAACAAGGGGGAAATTTTACCTGGAAACACGAGCCCACTCCAGTGTGCATAAGAACTGCTGAATGGAGGAATAATCTGGGGTGTTCACAGGGTCATGACTGCCATCGCCCATGGCCCACCCCCGCTGGCATTGCCCTGAAAACCCAGCGACTTGGCTCCCAGGAAGGAGTGAAGGAATAAGGACTGAAACTGTGTCTCTTGCATCACTTACATCCCTTTAAAAGACAGCCAGTGATGTGTGAAGGGATGCGATTTTATATGAATGTAATTTGTTAATTAATATCTCCGTTAATTAATATCTCCACTGATCCTTAATTGGGAGGTTCTTGCCTGGCAGGTTTCACTATGACTTTTTACTCCCATGTATGTTTTACTGTTGAGCATGTTTTTGGCCAAAATTTCGATGCTTTTCTTGGGAAACAGAGCGCTCTGGCCTGGTGATCAGGTGTCATTACGATTATTCCTCAGTCAGAACATTGGACTTTGGAAAGAAGTTTGTTTTTTTGTTTTGTTTTTCTAACAAACAAAGCACTTTGGAAGTTTGCTGCCTGGAAGGAAGAGTGTAATAAAAGTGTCTCTTGAAGATGAGGTCAGACAAGTGGAAGTGATTTCGTCATTTTACAGACCTGTTCCCTTAAACTAAGCCTGAAGAAAGATTTATCAGGCACTTTATCAGGCACTGATAAAGATTTATCAGGCACTTTCATAGGATACGGATTTTCCATTTAAAATTTCTAGTTCCCTAACCTATGCCTTGTTTTATCCTCATCCCAGACAGAAACTTAAAGTCAGTGACTAAAAAAGAATCTAAAACTCAGGTAGCCAGAAAGACTTCTGATTCCAAATCTGCATGATAGGCAGCAGCCTGCCGGGATTTTTCTAAACTAGAGAGTTTTACCAGGCTCTGTAACTGTCCACTTTAAAGACTGCTGTGCAAAATAAGAATCGCTGGTTCGGACAGTTTCTACTTTCATGAACTTGTCTCCCCATAGTCATTTCCTTCTCGCAGGACTCGGCGGAGGGAAGCACATCCCTCCGTGCTGCAAGGATACATATAACCATCAGTGGTGCACTTTGACTAGTCCCTGTTCTGTTCCCATTGGGGAGAGTCCCCAGTCAGCCAAGCTACAGGGTCACAGGGACAACACCCCAGGTTCCAGTTCTCCTAGGCCTTCAGACACTGCATGGAATAAGGCCACAAAGCTAGAGAACAGGTTCCACCACAACCATCTGATGTCTGGTGCCAGCTGCAAGTGAGGGGGTTCCCAAAACACTCCTCACAGCTGGGGATTCACTTGAAAGAGTGGCATAATCCACTGAAGCCTGTGGCACACAAACGTATGGCTTATTACAGGAAGATGTTATAGATTCAAACCCAACAGTGTGGGGAGGCACGAGGAGGGCCCCAGTAGCCCAATATGAAGCCTCTTTTGTCCTTAGGATGAGCCACGCTCTCAGCATACACATAGGAGTTTTTAATCCTGGGAAGCTGGGCAGAGCTTGGGTGCCTGGAGCTTGTCCTGGGACTTCACAATGTAGGAGAACTGCTTGGCCAGGTGCCCACACAGTGGACTCTATTTTCACCCCCCGTGTCCCCACAGTTTGGGGGATAGCATGGCACCCAAGGGACCTGCCATGCATGGCCTTGGTAACATCATCTGTCAAGTGTGGTCTGAGGGACTCACCACGAATAACAAAGATGCTCCTATCCCTTGGGAAGTGCCAAGAATTTAGGTTATTTCCCAGGAGCCGAGGGCAAGGACCAGACCTCTCCTGGGTGAGGACGAGGCTTTACTCTACCCTCGGGGTCAGGAGGGAATGACATATTGACATTGGGTGAGAGAGAGCTCTCAGTCCTGTCTAACTTATTTCAGCAAGTGACTCAGTCACAAACCTCAGTGTGTTCACACAATGAGTAACAAGTTGCATCACAGATGGCTGGCCTCAGCGTGCGTCTGCATTGAAGAGAGAGCTTCCGCCTCGTGATGTGCCTCTGCAAGCCAGGGTGCAAATATTGGTGAAGCACGGTCCTCCTCCAAGACAGCCAGACCACTGACTGCCCTGCAGACCAAAAACTCCAGGGTCCCTTATTCATTATTGCGTCTGCAGCCTCTGGCATGGCGATTCTGCTCAGCGTTTGCTAAACTGGCATAAGCTGTCTCGCTGTGTCTGCACTGAGACCATCGTAGTGTTTTCTTCTTCTTTTTTTTAATTGAGATAACATTGGTTTCCAACGCTGGATGTGATTCAGAGTTATAGTTCACACCTCTTCAGATGTATGTTACCACACCACGCCCACTGCCAATGCAGTTACTATAGATTCTGAAGGGGATGTGACAGAAATGGAGTTTAGGGAGAGCCATTGGACACAGCATGCAAGGTGAGCTTGAGGGCAATGGTGCTAAAGGAAGTCGACAAACTAGGGGGCCCCTGCTGGTCTTGGGGACGGTAGTCCCGGCTGGTGATGTTTCAGAGTAAGACTATCTGACCTGTATAAACTAGCAGTGCCATCTCAGAAAATCAGTTACATCTGATTTTGGCCAAAGCCTGGCTTCCTTTGCGGGCATACATGTAGGGTGTGTCAGCTTCTGTTGCACCAAAGACCACCCCTAAATAAAAGGACAGCCATCAAGTGTTATTAGCCAGTGTCCACAGCAGCTGTCAGAATACATCACGTCTGGGGTAGGCGCAGTGGCTGAAGCAGATTGGAGCAGCAGCAGCCACGTCAGCCTTTGTGGGAAAAGCTGTGCCCATGACCACGCATGCCCTCTCTCCCGATGTTGCCTTCTCTGCTTGTCAGCTCCGTCCAAGCACTGAGATGACCGGGGTTGTCGGGGTGGGATGCTGGCTGGCAACCTGGCCAACTCACTGGTGTCTCGTCACCCCACGCCCATCTCCTAGGACATCAGTGAGTGCGGCTCAGATCCAACACTTTGTGCTTTGAGCCCTGGTCCAGCCACCAGCTTGTTTCTTGAAGAGTCTTTTCCTCATCTTGCATTGCAGTCTCTTCATGAGTTGTGAGTAACTGAGCAACGAGCTCAGCCGCCCTGCACCGCCCTGTTACACAGGAGGCTTGCCTGTCCTCCTGAGGTCTGTGGCAGATGAACTGCCCACAGGTCTGCCCTCTGGGGCTTGCTGTCAGCACTGCCGTTGGGGTTATTGCTTGCACCCACATACAGGCCCTCTCTCTCCAGATGGCCCCTCGTGGAAGTGACCACAGCTCTTTCTAAGAAAGAAAAGAGAAGGCCCTTCTGCACCATTTAGGAAGACTGACAGGCTTTTGTCTCTAGAACTGCTGTCAGTCTGGAAGTTCTATGCCAGGCCGTGACTCTCCAGCAGGGCAGGTGACCCAAGCCTCTCCTCGTTTATTCCAATCTCTTGCCATGTGAGCAGTACTGTCATTGTTGCCACCCTGTCTGGCCTTTAGAGGTGCCATGTTCTATGGGCCCCCTAGTAGGTTCCTGCAGCCCCCACCCCTCACCCGGTCCTGCCATTCTGATCTCGCTGCATGTAAAGTAAGTCTGTCCGCTGGGCTTTGAGAGCTCAGTGTTGTCACCTCCTCTCTGGACGCCCAGGTCCTGTCCGCTTGCTACCAGGGAGCCCTAGCTCATGACCATGGCCTGCTCTTAGTCCCGGCTGCAGAAGGCGGCACCCTGTTTTCCCGTGGCCAGCACCTTCCTTTGCAGCCCATTCTTCAGCACCATGGCAGGATTTTGTCTATCTGAGTGGTGGATTTGGTGGCTAATAAATACTAGTCATTTGAGTGATTAGATTGCACATATTCTGTATTTTTCCAGAAAGAGAGCGAAAACTTGTACGTTCCAGTTATTAGAAATGTCCTCCCTTGTGTTTGGACAGGAATAATTTACGAGGCTTTTTTCCATGACCTGAGGGGAAAATTTTGTAATCATGTGTAATTTTATTTTCTATTCTTCTGCATTTAGAAAGTATCCTTCTGATTATTCATTTAGCTTCCAGATACCTTGATAATGAAAGATGGAGCCAGGAAGAGCAGGCATGTGGCTGCCTCCTTCAGTTCCCTGGTGGCTGATAAATGTGGCTCTCAGTCTGAAAACCTCATTGTCTTGCCTTTGGAGATGTCCAGCAGCACAGGGAGCCGCCGGCCATTGGAGGCTGGAGTGGGGTTCTCTGCTCCCATGGGGTCATGCAGCCTGTCACGGCATGCAGGGAGTCCCGTCGCGTGGGAGGACAGAAGGTCTGCAACGCTGGCCTGGACGACCTTTAAACCCTCTGTAATTGCAGCTGGCCTTCGCACAAGTAGGTGCTGCTGCTGAGGGCTTCATCTTCCTTTGGTGAACATCCAGCTTTCCTGGAACCTCCCCGTGGGTTCCTGGGTTCCACTTTGGCCCCCAGCAACCCCTGATATGTTGCATCTACACTGTGTGTTGAACACCAGGGCTTCCAACTAGGAGCAGCGGGAGTGCCGGTGGCTCCCCAGCATTGAAGGGAAGCTTGCCACCCTGTTCCTGCTGGGACACACATGTACAAAAGGTCAGTGAGGAGCCTAAGGCTCTGCATGGAGGCTGCCAGGCGCAACGGGAGCATCGGGAGCTCGTTCTGAAATCACGTAGCAAGAAATAGAAGCAACAGCCAAAAGGCCTAGATGTGATTATTAGGGAAGAGGCAAGAGGGCCGGGGAGCCGATGGCAGTTCTTGGGGAGGAGGGTGCTGGAGTCAGATATCTCGGGTCCCTGGCAGAGCCTCCCACCCACTGGCCTGCAGCCAGACAGCGTCAGGAGCAGCCACGAGAGTCTCCATCTGTGATGAGGACACATGCACTGCGTGACGACTGAGTCAGATAGTATACCCGACATGCATGGTGTGGGATCCATTCCCCGAGCATCGCCTGCTACCAAGTGTTATTGTTGTTGCCAATGAGGATGGGGGCACAGGCTGTTACAACGTCTTACAAGAGGCAGGGTCTGGAAAGACCTTTCGGGATCAGTAGGCGATCCACTGGCTTGTTATTACCTATACTCTGTCCTCTCTGCTTATAGATCTACCCCAGTGCTACTTTTAAATAGGAATTTGTTCACAGAAATAGAGATGTGTGTACATGTGTGTGATCATGCATGTTGTCTCCCTCTCACGTACATGTCACGTCTTATATTTGTGTATACTCCATATAAACACAGAAGTACATGCTCTAAAGTTTGTAAACATAACAACATCTTATGTTTGGAGTCAGCTTCCTCATCATTTCATGTCAACACAAACAAAAACTACTCTATCCCCTAAGTTGACTGAAGAGGTGCAGGAAGCCGGGCAGCTCTAGTTGCCTAAACCCCTGGAGAGATCTGTACCCTGACCGTCACCCAGAAAGGATGCAGACATACCAAGAACACAACCTGAGTTAAGTCCCAGCACCAGGGGCGGTGGAATCAGCTATTTTGGTGTGAGCTGCAGGTCGCCTAAGAGCATGCTCTTTTGAGGGCCGTGTGGTGTTTACTTGAATTCCATTCATAGCAGGGAGCTCCTAACCTTCTATTGCAGAGGGTGCATTCTTTATTTTTTTAGTGCCAGGTTTCTTACACATTTGAATCTGCAAACTGGTCCCTTCCTTCCCCTGATGTTCAGTTCGCTCACCCACCACTTTCTGTTGTGGCAACTCAGAAAACTCCATTCCCTCCTGCACTTCTGCAGTGGATAGTTTGTGTATTTCCTTGCCCACCTCCCCCCAACAGTTGAACCCTTCCTGCGCTGAGGCATCTCCTGATTTGGGAATCTGTCTGCAGATGGGCACCCCCAATCTGTCCCCTTCCTTCTGCTTTGAATCCGGTTCGGGCCATCCTAGAACACACTGACCAGAGGCAGCACGTGGCGGCAGCCCAGCTGGGGGGCTAGACAGTGTGTCTCCAGGGCAGCGTGGCGGGCCCCCAGTACAGAGCCGATGGTGGCGAGGGGCGCGGGCTGTGTGGCCATAGGCCCGTGGGATGTGCGCTTCACTTTGGCTTTGCAGATGATTTGGGATGGGAGCCTGCTTGTCCCACCCATCTCTCCAGCCCTGGTTCTGCAGTCTCAGGGGACTTCGGGAGCTTCTCCATAATTTGCCTTCTGCTTCAACCATTCCAAATCCTCTTCTGTTGCTTGCACCCAGCAGCTCTGGCTGACACAGCCTGTCAGTCACTAAGATGGCTGGAGAGAGCAACTGTGTGGGTCTTCCTTATCTGCTCTTCACCTTCTCCAGATTCAGTTCTACCGCTTATATTCATGCAGCAATCTGATGACTTAAGAGTATGTGATTAAGAAACCTTATAAACCTGAGCATTTTGGAAGAATATGTGATCTGTCTCTGCACATGGGCCATGCTCAAACTTCCATATGAAACCTTTGCATGCTGTGTCCTCTTTCTGAAAGTTCTGCTCTCCCCAGGGGACCTGCTGTTTCATGATCCGCCTGCTATGGAGTCAGACTCCAGCCACTGTCCTCACATGGAACAATTGACAAATATGAATGGACAGGAATTACAGCAGCTCAAAGAGAGTTGCTCATGCATCCTCTATGTAAACTCTCAATGAAAACTAAGCTGCCCTGCACTGAGTGATTTCTGTGTGCTCCTCAACAATCTAGGTGCTTTGCATTCTTACCTTTCAAAACGTTCTAGGTGGGTTGAAATCTTACTGTCTAATAAGAAAGGAGGAGACTCCAAAAGGTTGACCCATTTACCTCAAGGTCTGCATGTTGATGGATGGACTGGATGGTGCGTCTGACTGCAGAGCCCCTCCCCTGGGCCACGTGCTTCTTTGTGTGACAGTGTCTCCCATTGCTGCTCATGAGAAACTTCTGCTAAGGGAGATGATCATGCTCAGGAGGCTTTGTGATCAGAGAGGGCTGAGCGCTGGGTGTGCACTGGGTGTGTGCTGAGATAGTTTGGAACCACTCATATGCGTGACTGACCCGTGTGAGTTTACAACACTGGAATATTCAATCGAGGTCTTTAAAACTGCTGTTGACAATTGCACACGACAGCAAAGTGGAATCGGGACATAAGATCAAAACTTTTGAAGAAGTCATAGATTTATATTTATTACATAATTTTATATCCATGAGTGCCTTAAATTCTGAAAAACTGGATTAAAAGGAATTAATTATTGGGCCTCCCCTGGTGGTGCAGCGGTTGAGCGCTGGGCTGCGAGGCTGCCTGCAGCCTCTGCAGCGCCGGTTCGTTCCCCGGCCGCCAGCAAGGGTCCCACAAAAAAAAAAAAAAAAAAAAAAAAAAAAGGGATAAATTATTTTAAAATTAGATAAAGATCACTTCAGAATTTCAGATGGAGTAAAAAAGTAAATTCCGTCTGGCTCTTTTGTATACTCTTACCTCAGATGGACTCAACATCAGAAGACTTGCCCATAATACTGTCCTGACCTCATGAACTAAAATGAATGACCTTGGGTGTTTCTTAGTGTCTTTGAAGCACAGCATCCTTGTCTATACAACTAATGGGTTTAGCTGAATGATCTCTTTCAGCCCTAACTAATTTTAGAATCTAAGAATCTCTGCATGTTGTTGGAGAAACAAGCCAGTAACTATTATTTTTATTAATATATGACCCCATTAATTATATAAGTACAAGATATGTTCCTATTGTTAATATGAGATAAAATTAATAGTCTCAACAAAATTTATTATTGAGTAATGAGGTTACAAGTTCTGGTTAATTTTATATAAATTTATATCTGTCAGTAGTTACTAAATGTGCTTATTAATGTAATAGGTAGATTATATGCAAATATGCATATAGTGTGAAGGGAAATTTATATCTAAATATCAATTCTGCATGTTAAGAGAATATCTCAGAAACCAAAATCTTATTTTTATTTTTGAAGTTAAAAGTACCATTTCTCTTATGATGGACTAATACTTGTTCATTTTATTAATAATAGAAATTATAGATAAAGCAAAAAAAAATACCTAACTCATCACTTAGAAATAATCATTACTAATCCATGCTTGTATCTACTTAGTTTCTGGTTTTATTCCTAGCTCACAAAATTGATGAATCACTCTACTATTTTATAATTTGCCTCTTCCTTTTTAGCACTGCATTGTAAATGTCTTCCCATATTAACAAATATTATATAATACATTCTCTGCCTTGTTTTCAAGATTAGTTGCCTAGGATCAGCCAACCCAAGAGAGCTCTCTGCTGCATCCCGTGCAATAGAGACCTAGACCCCCAGCAAGAAGACCCGCCAGTTTCCTGCAACTTCCCTAGTCCCTTCCTTGACCTTTCCTTACAGGGGTCTTTCTGAGACTGGATAAATATGAAAACTTAACTTCTTGGCGGCAGCATCTTTTTAAAATGTGGTATCACAATAGGATGGCATTGCATAGCTTGGTAGATTTGACCTAAGTCTTTAAATAGGGGCTTTACAAAATCAGGGCCACATCGCCTCACTCAGCACTCAGTGGATTCTGTCTCAAGGCACATGGCTCAGTGTCGGCCCTGTACCTACTCATCTTGGCTTCCACTAAAAGCTCTTCTGACAACGCCATACAGGAGTAACAAAAACTGTGTATGGAGAAAGCTGCACACCGATACGAAAGCATCAGTAAGGAAAAGACACACTGCTCAGCACTGCGTATGTCGCAGCTGGTAGCCAGGCTCCCAGCCGGACGGTCAGCCAGAAGAGTGTCCTCCGCATGTAGCACTTCCTCGCAGAAATACTGCCTGGAGATGTGTCGATGTCACTGTTGACTTTAGGTTTCTGTTCCTTCTAGGAAAGACTCTCTTTTCATTTATCCGAGCTGTTTCCTGTCACTTGCTCCACAGATATTCACAGGGCTGTGCCACACACATCGCTGTTTTCAAGTCGTGCTCGTCATATGGTACTTATCGCAAAGTTATTTTTAAGGTTCATCTCTTACATTTCAGCAAATGTTTGAGTGGGTAGGGAGAGGATTCTTTCTGTTTCTATTTTTAAAGGTGTGGGAAGTGCATGGAGATGAATTTTAATTCATTTGTCAAAGGTCAGAAAGCAAGTCACAGCAGTGGTCCAATTTGCTGAGATCAGCTCAGTGTTCTTAATCATATATACTTATGGATCGATTCATATTTTCATTCCCCTCCTACCTCTTCGAGAATTAAAGTGGAACATTTTTATTTTTACTTGCAAATTGTCTTTGATCAGTGAGAACATATAATTTTTCAATTGTATTGTTTTTTTATTGAGATAACATTGGCTTACAGCACTGCATACATATTTTTAAATTTAATACTTTTTGGTATAACCTACTTTTGACTTTAAAATCCGACAAGCAAGCAGAAAATAACATAGGTTTGGAATGCCAAAAATGTTTTGCGGGAGAGAGCCTACTTTCTGAATCAAGTCGGTGAAAGAAATTTCTTTCATGCATTTTGATTCCAAACATGATCACCTTATGATCCAGTGACTACAGTGTGGACACTGGCCAGCGTGGGCAGCACTCCGCTCTGGCAGTTTTCAATTCACGTTATGGGGCCACCCATGAGTCCCACAGCCAGCTCCTTCCCTGCAGCCTTCTCCTGTGCTCTGTCTTCTTGGAGGACCCAGGGGATGGTGGAATCGGGTGTGGTGTGAATCCCCTCATTCATGTCCATGTCCAGTGTTGTAAACCAACATTACCTCAATAAAAAAAAAAATCTAAAAATAAGTGTAAAGAACAGAGTGATGAGTAAAACCACAAGCATTTTAGGAATAAGGTTCTGGCTTCTGTAATCAGTGATGACTTCACAGGAATAATCTAGTATATGAACCCTACTTTTGGGCTTTCACAATAGAAAAAACAAAGGTGCTTCCTCACTTTTCTGTAGGATGTAAGTCCCAAATTAAGGCGCTGGCAGGCGTGGTTCCTTCTGCAGGCTGTGAGCACAAACCTCTTACGAACACTTATCATATCCTTTTTCTAAATCTTTCAGTAATTCACATACTTTGTTCCATTCTTTCAAAGAAATAAGAAATTAAATGCAGCTAACGTGGTAGGTTTTGGTAGAAAGGAAAAACACGAACGCCAAAGATTAATCATATCCTGCGTGTCACTGGCGCCTCGTGTGTGGTCTGGGCTCAGGCCTCGGCGGGTGCACCTCTGTTGAGGATGCCCTGCTCACGTCTCCTCCACCACTCACGACCTGTTTCCCTCAGCTGCCCTCTCCTGGACTGGCTGGTGCCGTGCCCTTGTGTATGTCCAAAGATGTCTCTGGATGCCCTGGGTCAGCCCCTATGTCCTATTGCTTTCACCTCTGCCCTGGGAGTTATTTGAGGGCAGTAGGAATGTGTTTGCATGTTTTTATTGTTAAATCTTACAGTCTGGTCTTGGGAATTCATTTGCAAGCAGGAAGGAATGAAGGGAAGTGAGGAAAAAAGGGAAGGCAGGGCGAGGAGAAGAGAAGGCGTGAACGTCAATGCCGCTGTCCTTCAGGTCTTCATTCCGTGGTCTGCGACTGTTTGTTTTTGTTGGTTCTTGGAAACAGCTAGATACTGGTGGTCGCCACCCAGTGCATCCTCAGAAAGTGGGTCGTGCTTGTGTTTTGTTTTAAAAACAAATATGGCGACATGATAGTTGGTGAGACAGTGGTGAGAGGGCGGGAGATGAGTCTGGGGACAGCAGCGAAGGCCTCCCAGCTCAGGACCCCCCCTCCCCACCGTGCACAGCTGTCCTGGGCAGGGTCTCCCGACTCCCCACCCCTTCTCACTTCACAGTCACGGTCCCTCAGCCTGGCAGAGGGGCCTCTGCTCCTCTCCTCTGCTCCCACAGCATCTCTCATTAATGCGGACAATGGTAGCTGAAACTCATTGTAATGAAAACTTAAGAAATTTAGGAGCGGTGAGTGACTTTCATTTTCATCTGTGTGGAATAGTGCATAAATGCCAAAACTCTGTGAAAATGCCAATTATTCGTGATTTAGAAAGCTAATGTTAACTCTTCACCAGGCTGTTTTCTGTAAATTGCGAAACAAAGGTTGTGGCTATCTGCTGTGTTGCGGTGACTCACATCATGGGTGGCTAGGTTTCTAAAGATCCCAAGCATAGCTGTTGAACCCTGGTCTTCAGCCTCCCGCGCAGGCTCTCAGGCGGCTGCTGATGACAGTTCTGTTGCCTCTGTAGTCCTTCCCGGTCCTGTGATGGGCTCCGTCCGGGCTTGGTGCCCTGTCAACTTGTCATTGTTCTAATTGCCCAACTACCCATTCTTGTGTGATCATAAAACCCTTTTAACATTTCACTTTTTCCCTCAAAAAAACGTATCCCAGTTTCCAGGCCGTGACCTTGGGTTTCTCTGGTAGACACGCAGCACAGAATTGGTCGCGGCTCCAGCTGCACAGCTTCATCTGTCAAGCATCCACCCCGCCCGGAATGGCCCCGCGAACTGGCCGGCTCATGGGGTTGGCATGTCGGGAACCAAGCTTGTCCTCTGATCGGCAATTTCTTTGCTTCCTTTTTGCCCCTGAATCCTTTTAGAGCTCCCTTCCAGGTACAGAGCATTTGATTTTTTAGGCCTTTGAAAAATTTAGATCTGGAAAAAGGGAAGGGCAGCCTCTCCTCTGCCGCATCCTTCTAGAAACACTACTTTTCCACTCGGATCTTGTGAGATGCTAAACAAATCCACCACTGACTCGTGGGCCTGGCTTTCGGGGCCATGCTGTCTTTTTGTAAACCACTTCCCTGCTCTGCGCCCAGACCTTAATTCAGCGGTTTGTCTCTCTCTGAATTAATGATTATGTGCCCGGCTTTATTTTCTGTCTTCCTAAATTCCCATGCTGTCTCTAAACACCTCTAGCTTCTCTTTGGGATTAAATCATACGCTTAATGAGATTTAATCACTGCTTTCCATATTCTCTCTTTCCTTTGAGCCCTAAATATTACTTAATCCTAAACCTGGCACCTTTCTTCCCTTTTTGGCTTGATGTGCACCTTCAATTAGAAAGCAGCTTTCACCAGATTCCAGCCCAGCTTCCTCCACTTGGAGCAGCTCTGTCCTGTGCCTAGGTAATTAAAATCTGCCGCTATTACTACCTTGCCCTTTTCTTGCTCTGTGTGTGTGTGTGTGTGTGTGTCTGTGTGTGTGATATTTCCTAGCTCATTTCTGCCCGGCAGCCTATCATATTATGGCTATCACCTTTTCAACCAATTTATAATACATAATTCCTGTCCTTCCTCCCTGCTTATTCCAGAAATCAGGAGCTATCAAATTTCCCCCACAAACAGGGCAGCCTGTCTCTTTCTCCCTGTTGATTCTGACAAATGGGTGTCCAGTGGAAGCGAGGTTCCTAGAGCAGATAAATATATATATATATATATATGGTTAACAGCAGCCCCAGATGCAGCCACTAGTGTTCACAAGGTTTTGTTCAGGGTAGCAGGAGACATGAGGGCAAGCAAGCACAGGCGGTGCTGGGGAATCATCAAGGTGGACGTCCAGCGGCCAGGGCACTGATGACCTTAGAAAATGGCCGCATATTTAAAAAGAAGCAGAGCTGTGCATAAAGAGGATGTGCAGCTCGAAGCACAGTCTTTGGATTGTTTGCTGCCACCGCTTCTAGGCAACAGGCAAGAGGTGTTTACAGTCTGGGCTCTCCCCTGCCCCCACCTCTGGGAGCTTTTCATCGGCTGCTGTTGACGAGCGCCCAGCCGCTGATAAGGCCCTCCCCCACGCCCAGCCTGCACCCAGCTGCTAAGGCCTATCCAGCTAATCACCCCCTTTACTGCCAGGCTCATTTGTGGACGTCCACATGGCGTTCAGGGGACAGTGCTGCAGGCAGAGCATGGGATCTGATTTCTCATTTTACCTGTGAGAGCACAGCCTCGGGGAGGAGGCCCCTCTTGTGGCCTTGGTGCTTGACTCCTGGCCGCTCCATCGCAGCGGCTTCAGGGAAACCCGTGAAGTGGGGTCGCAGCCCCCCAGCTGAGGGGAGAACTTATAACAGGGACCCCTGACCCAGGTTTCACACAAACAGCCCTCCTCAGAGGATGCGCTACCCACGTTTTCCAGAATGACAATCCAACAGAAGGAACTAGGGCTTTGATTTATTTTTGAAAAGCATGCAGCCTGCATCTGTTTAGGAAATGGATGGGTAGACAGTCAACAATAATAGAATATCAGAGTCTAAAGGTAACTTGCTTCTGGCCCCAAGCAATAAGCTTTCATTGTTCCTTTGTCTTGTGGCAAGCAAGAGGAGGAGATGTGAGAGAGGTAGGAAAGCTGCCTGTCTGAGGCTGTCCAGGACTGAGGTTGTGAGGACAGGTTGCCGCTGTAGTTGCCTAGAAACCTCTACCTCTTGTGACAGTGGGAGCAGGCCAGCTGACCAGGGAGAACACAGGTGCTTTTGCAGGCATCCAAGGCATGGGGTTGGGGGCATCAGGGGGTATATAATGTCCTTGGTTTCTCCACCTCAGCTGAGGGGAGCCAGGTCATCTCTTGGTACCCTTTCTTCCAGCTCTCCTGGTTGGCTTTCCTGGCTCAGTCTGGAGGCACCATCCCACAGAGAAGCCTTGTATTCCACTCCCGGTCTGTCCGACCAACACCTGTCTTCCAGCCCTGGGCAGTTGCCAGGCAGAGGTTCTAAAAAACTGTCATTGGGTCATAACCTCTTACCTGTTCTGGATCCAGCCACCCGCCTCCACAAATGCAACAAAAGAGGCTTTGGTGTAGAAAAAAAAGAAGAAAAAATTGTCTGCTAAGGAAGAGGGGGTAGAGGAAGCGGGAGAACTGCAGGGAGGAGGTCCATTTGTCAGCCCATAGCATGCGGTGGAGTTGCAGCTACAGGGGCCATCAGAGGCCTGCTGCGGCGGAGGTCGGGGGATAGCCTTCCCCAAGACAGCGGTGACCAGGCTGGCAGGATGGCTGCCTTCCATAGCAGCTCCACCAAAAACGAGAGTAAACCACATGATCTCTCCCTGTTAAAGGCTTCCCCAGTGGGGCTCTGCTCCACCCCTTCCCAGCAGTCCCTTGCTCAGGTCAGGGACAGAGTGCGCTGTGCAGGGTCATCCCATCTGGCTTGGCAGTGCTGGTGTCCACCCCTCCAACAGGCTGATGCTCCTCACCCAGGTGTAGGGGAGCAAAAAAGGGCCACTCCAAAGTCAAGTGGAAGCTTGTTTCAGAAGGTCTGCTTTTGAGTTTCTATCTAAACTTCTCTCTGTTTGGGATCCAACCCCCTTATCTGTTTTCCTGGAGAAGTCAGCAGTACCTTTGTTTGCTTCAGTTAAGACCCTAAATTTCCCCCTTTCTTTCACTAGCCTCCCTTGTCCCAGCTAGGCTCTTCAAGCAGGTGTCCGAAGCCCGTGGGCCGTGCTGGGTCTCCCGTGTCTACAGGAGGACAATTGTCATCATTAAGCCTCCGTACGGCCTTCCCTCTTCTCAACCTGTCTGATGCTTGTTAGGTCATTTGCAGCCTGGAAGGACCCAGAGGTTCCTCTGTGCTTGCCTGTCTTCATCAGTGCTGTGGGTCGCTGCCTGTGGACTGTTCTCGTGAATGACACTGTGCCAAGTGGCTCAGAGCACTGCCTGGGCCATAGTAAGCGTTTGTGGAAAGTTGGGTATTGTGTTAATATCCTTTTCAAAAATGTTTATTTGTTGAGAGAACGTTGGTTTACATCAGCTGGTATGATTTAGAGGGAAAGGTCCACACCCCCTCAGAGGTATGTCCCTGCGCCACGCAGACCACAGGCACCCCCCCCACCCCAGCCCGTGGGCCGCAGCACCCTGAAGTGTCACGGTCATGGCAGTAGCACCGCATCCCGATGTTCCGTGAGTTCCCGGCAGGCGTCGTTTTAATCCGACATGTGTGTCTACTGCCTTACGTTCACCACTAGAAGTCCAGGTCTGTCCTGCAGCATACAATTGATCCCTTTTCTGTGATTAACCCTTTAATATCTTTTTGATGAATTAAAGGAAAGAATTGGCCATTTAAATGCCTTTTCACGCTGTTTGCTGTCATAGCATCGCCAATAAAATGTGGGTGAGTTTTGCTTAGTATCCTATTGGTTAGTATCTGGTATTATTGCACCAGACATACCCCAAATTCTAGCAAAGTTAGAAGAGAATCTAACCTGAACTGGTATTTTTAAAACGGAGCTGAAACATGGACGTCTGCTCCTTAATTAGGTCAGGCTGGTACCGTGGTACCTTTGTCACCCACACACCTGTAAATCCTTGTTCCCTGCCGTCTCTCGGAGGCTTTAGAAACTAGCCCTTGGGCAGCGCCAGATGCTGTAGTGACTGCGACATCTGACCCTCACTGCCGCTCTCAAGCAGGCGGCCACGGCTCTCACAGTGGGAGGGGGTTGGCTCGCGAGCCTCCTATCCCCGTCCTGAGTCCTGAGTCCTGTGCTCCCCCCGCGCCCCCCACCGGGTGCCCATGTTCCTGCCGTGGGGCAGGGAGCACTCAACTAAGGGTGGGCTGGGCTGAGAGGTGAGAAGACACAGAGAGCAGCATGTTCTGCCGCCTAAAGGGAGCCACAAGGCCCTGCCGTGGCAGAGCGTGGGCGCAAGCTTAGTGCTGCTCGAGGAGGCTCTGAGAAAGGGCAAGGTCCAGGTCCTGACCGTGACCTAGCTGCCCAGATGCGAGCAGAGCCTTTCTCCGGGATCCCTTGTCTTCTGTATGTCTGACTTTCTCTTGTCCTTCGAACATCTGCTTACACAGTTTCAGGCCAAGCTTTGTCATGAGACCCAAGCCGCACTTTGACCGCAAGGTTTGAAGGGCGGATGCTGTCGGTGACCTCTGTGGGTCAAGCTTCTGGTCAGAGAGAGGACGGGGCACCTGCGCTTGAGAGCCAGACCGGAGGCCGTTTCGCTGTAATTTAAAAGTGTTGACTTGAGTCTATCAGGCTTTATTTGACTTGGACCCTTGTTACCGTAGAGACCCGCTGTCTTCCTTCACACCCGCATAGCAACTGGGAGCTACTAACAAGCATTTTGCCATAATTTTTACTGTCACAGGCAGGTGCTCAGTGGAGGGGGAGAGAGAGAAGAAGAAGAGACAGACACAGACGCAGAGAGACACAGACAGATTTGAACTCAGGATCTTTTTAAGCAGGCATTTGTCAATGTCAGAAGAGCCCAGGAGCCTGCCGTGTGTGGTCAATTACCCGGTAATTCTCTGCACCTTTCTTTTTTTATTTTTATTTTTTTAAAGATTTATTTATTCATGCATACAATACCTGGGGTACTGGCCAGGGATGCGGGGGGTGAGAGGATCCACCAGAGACAGAGCAGGGAGCAGAACAGGCAGACTGACCGAAATACACTGCTGAGGGGAGAGGCGGGCAAGACAGGAGAGGTCTGCCTCGCCATGTGGATTTCTCCCTGGCAGGCTGGGGATGGAACTCGAGCTGAAGAGGCTGCGGATTGCTTCATAGTACGGTGCATAACCCCTTGCGCCACCAGGGAGGCCCTTCTCTGCACCTTTAACCATGTCAGGGCCCCAGCCCCAGCTCAGCAGAGATTTCAGAGCCAAGATGGTGAAGATGGACAGTCCTCCTGCTTGAAGGTGCCCAGGGAAGTGGATTTAGTGACCGTCAAGCCACATCTAGCCTCACCAGGGAGGAGGCTCCCGTGGATCTGGGTTAGTGTCCTCTCAGAATGGACAGGGATTTTGTTCTCTGGTCTAGGAACACTGGTTGATTTTAGTTTTTAAAGGATATTAATAAACATGAGAGTGAGAGTGAAGACAGAAGTCATGCTAGGGGGATGCAGCATCTACAGGACTAAAGGCTTCGCAGGGAGAAGCAGGTGCGGTGCTCGGGGCAGTGAGATGGCGGGGATGTGCCCCGTTCCTCGAGGCTTTGACCAGTTATCCACCTCCCGCCATTTTGAAAAAGCCAGTGGGTTTGGGGTGAGAAGGTTTATTGCGGGTTACACAGGCGGAGAGGGGCAGAGTGCCCTGAGCCTCCTGCTCTGCCGAGGGGGTCCTGCTTCCCCGGGTTGATCCGGGATGGGTGGCAGGAGCCGTGTGGTGGGTGCTCTCGGCCTGGCTGTGCTAGCCGTGTGCGGAAGACGCACCTGTGTCTTCACACGCGCACATCTCACCAGCATCGTGAGTCTGGGTGTGTGTTTAGCCGGCTAATGAGACCTAGGTCCCTCCATGCTGGCCCTCTGCCGTCTGTCTCAGCCACCAGGTCTCAGCTGGCTCCAGAGTCATTGCCTGAAGGCTGGCCGCCTCCTCGGGAGGAGGGTCTGTCTTTCACTGGCGGTGACTGAATTCCTGGGAACCTGGAGCTCTGCAGCCAGAAGGTGAGGTGCCAGGTCTAGGTCCAGGAAGTCAAAGCACACATTGTAGCATCACAGTGGCCATGGAAACAGAGTTGGGAGGTAGTGTTACGGAGAATTCAGAATAAATCTTTAAAAATTTGGTATTTTTGTGATCCTATGTATTGGGTAGTTCTAGAATTTTCTAATATCATTGTAAATTTAGCAACTTTCTAGCCTGATACTGTGTGAGAACTTGCAGGGGGTGAATTGGAGCTACTCAAGAACATTATTCCCACACTAGTGGTAGAGTGAGCCCACTGTGACTTGTGCTCAAAAATACCAGAATCCTATTACTAGTCCCAACCCCAAAGAGCAGGTCCCCTGTCCTCTAGACAAAGAATTCCCTAGAGAGTGAATTCCCCTGCAGAGATCACAGAGGCTGGTGCATGAGGGAACCAGTGCCAGAAAGGATCATTTCGCCTGATTCCCTAAGGGCGTTAAGAGGAGACATTTCAGGGCAGGTCCACAATGCAGAGTGGAGAGCAGCTTCACCATGTCTGTGCCCACGGTGCACGCATGGGTCCCAACTGCTCCTGGACTCTTGCCTTCCGCCCCAGAAACTGTGAGATGGATAACCCTAGTCTGCATGTAGCACCTGTCATCGGGCACGTGCCCCATGGCCAGTGTGGAGGCCACATTGTTTGGAGAGGATGTTGGGATTGGGCTCCCCTCTCTGATTTAGCCTGCCTTTCCCACAGGACTGAGGAACCCTTCCCTACTGCTCAGTTTCCTTACCCGAGTGTCTCACTCCAGTGTGGAAGGGGTTTCCACCGCAAGGCCACAGCACATTACATTCCCATGGCCAGGCCACGTGGCATCCCTAGAATGGGTGCACACCAGAGGTTCGTCTCAGATGAGTTTGGCCCCGAGGAACAAAGCTGAAGGTGGAATGTCTCGTGGGAAAACAGGGGGAATCAGCGAGAGTCCACATGTGGGGGGAAGAGTCCAGGCTCCTTCCCAACTTGCATCTAAGCACAGAGACAGCAGGTTTTCCTCCCTGTAGGAGAGTGAAGCGTTTCCTTTGTTAGAAGCTGTCCTGGAGTATTTCAGCACCTCTAGTGAACGTACCTCTAGCAGCTTCTTAGCACCATCCTGAGCATGGATAGCCAGCCAGGCCTGGACATGAGAAGGGAAACAAGCCCCTCACAAGCTTCTAAGCACCTCAACTGAAGAGAAACAGCAACCTGAGCCCCCAAAAAGAAGGGGAAAGGCCCCATGACATGGGAGCTGGAGCACAAATAACCTCCAGATAAAATAATAGAAGAAGCATTAAAAAATTCAGAAGACAAGGAAAAAAAATGTAAAAGCTTTTATAATTAACGTCTCCAGATAAATAGTAAAGCTCGGCAGCCTTGAAATGAGAAGAGAGGCTAGAAAAAAGCAAAGAGAACATAAAAGTGCTCTTGGAAATAACAGCAGGACAAAGCATCCATCTGAAGGTTAAATGATAAAGTGGAGCAAATCTCCTCAAAAGTGGGGAAGGTGCAGAAAATAGGAAGAAAGATAATAAAACTCAGAGATCGCTGTAGGAGATTGACACTCAAAAAATAGGAGCTTAAAAAAGAGAATAGGAAAAAAATTAAGCATAGAAATTGTCAAATAAACTCTTGTAAAACCTTTTCTAGAATTTGAGGAGAGTTCTCCCGGGCTCAAAAAGATAATTCTGAAATTTTATAAGGACAAACAAAAACCAGTTTTTATGAAAGAAGTGGGAATCATGACAGCATCAGACTTCTCAAAACTAGTGCTGGAAACCAGAAAAAGAAATAGAAACGCCTTCCTAATTCTAAGGGAGATAACAGAGAATATGTTAAGTTCTCTTACTTGACTAACTCTCAATCAGATACAAGTGTGATAAAGACGACGCCAGACATGCAAGAAATCTGCCTTTCATTTATTTGCTCTTTCTCAGGAAGCTACTGGAATCTGCTCAGCAGCAGCAGAGTGTGGAAGAGGCAGACCTGGGGTCCATGAAGCAAGGACCCCTAACAGAAGAGCAGTGATAGAGAAAGATCAGAGGGTGGACAGAGGTAGGGAGCAAAGCAATCCTGCAAGAAAGCAGTTGTGATCAAGGAATATTATACAGCTGAGTATGACATGATTTTCTTCGTTTTAATAATGTTAAAATTGAATATTATACCCCAAAGTGATTACATGGCTATTTGGAGCTTGCTTTGAGAAGAGAGGTGTGTGTGTGTGTGTGTGTGTGTGTGTGTGTGTAAATATTGGAGGCAATAGATTTTCATCTTCGAAAGTGTAAAGGCAATAGATGATACCTAAAACTGAGTAATTTCTCAATGCATATTTATGTATATAGAAGAAAATACCCAAAGAAACAACTAAAATGACGGAAGGCAGTTGCCACTGAAGTTGGAATTCCGCTCTTCTGTTTCTGATGTGTTATTATAAGCCCTGCACTACTATTTGTCTTTCTGGTTTTTGTAAGTTTGGTGGGGAAAATTTGAAGCAGGAGATTTCTGTATTACTGGCTTGAATAGTGCGAGAAGGAAGGACAGGGAAGGTGAGACTTGAGATCTAGCCAGTCCTCGTGCAGATCTAGAGACTTCCCGGAAAGCTGCTAGCAAGCTGGCAATGCTAATGAGCACTGTAAAGGTGTGGAACGTGGCAGGTGCTGGGCTTGAGATCTGCACACACCCTGGCCGGCAAGCAGGGATGAAAGTGGTGGCAAATACTATAAAACAATCGGGGACGCTGCTGTGTCCATGCAATTGTTACCGATTATGTCAGCACCCTGACTGCTACAATTCGAACAGAAATTTAAAAAAATTATTAGTGGCTGATTGCACAGCACAGTGTTTGAGATATTCCTGAGAAAAACAAGTTGTGACTTGTCCCCATAATCTTGAAAATATTTTCGCTATGAAGAGAAACACGAAATTGGGTGGCTCATAACACGAAATTGGGTGGCTGACTCTTGATCCATGTGAAACTCACATCGGCAGCCAATGCAACAAAGGAAATGACACAGAAATTAGTGGAAATTCCTTTTAGAAAGCTGATGTTACTTAGAAAATGGGTCTGATTACAGACTTGCTGTGATAGAACAAACACCCGGATGGGGAGTCTGGTGACTTTGGAGTCTGTGAGGAATGTCAAGAGTGGCTGTTACCTCCTCTCCCTGGAAAGCTCGTGGTCAGGTCTCCTGCTTCCAGCCTCTAGCCCCACTCTGAATGTGGTGGGCGCACAGCGCTTCTAGATGGATGATGAAACAGTTCAGCGAACAAAATGTTGGAAAGTGTGCGAAGTCTAGAATCACAATTAAAGCAAACCAGACACCCATTCTATGTAAAAAGTCGTAAATATACCAAAGTCCCCGTCCTACTCAAATGTGTCTTGCTGCCATCACATGTCTTCTTACATCTGCAGTCAACCTCTGGTTTCAGAGTTGAAGATCGTTTTCTCTTTTCTCCCCACTCGCCTTTGGAAAGGGAAGCTCTCCTAGCAGGGAGGACCTTGGAGGCCTAGGCCTGGGGAGACAGGGAGCCTGAAGCATCTGGAAAAGCCCAGCCAGGCTGCATGCTGAGGTTTTTGCGGCCGTCTTAAATATGGTGAGGAGTCCGGCACACAGCAGGGTGCCCATGAAATAGTCAGAGCTTACAGATCCTTTGAGAAGGACAAGCCGGTCTGCCTGAGGCCAAGACACGATTCTCACTCTGGTCAGGAGTGTCCACACAGCGTGGCTGGCTGCTGAGTGGGCGGCCAGAGCTCTGCGCAGGAGGTCACAGAACTGGAACCAGCATTCAAGCGACGTCTGTGCTTTCCCAGCAGAAGAGGAAAATAAGCCGGACAGAGAAAGACAAACAGTGGGTGACTTTATCATATGTGGAAAACAGAGACACAAAACAAAGACACAGACAAAACTACGTGAAGCACACGCTGGATACCCGAGTGTGGAGCAGCGGCTAGTGGAGGGGGGGACGGGAAGAGCGAAGTGGGGAGGGCCCAGAGGCTGAGGTGCAGGACTGTGGGTGCCTTGTCAGGGTACGGTGGGGTCCCTCTGTCTGAGGAGGAGAGAGCCTGTCCCCTAAGGCATGCACAGTGCTGTGAACCCATGTCACCTTTACAGAAACCAGTACAGTTTAAAAAAAAAAGGAGAGCAAACACCGTAGACCTGTGTCTGCCTGCCAGTTACGGAGTCATCCCTCGACACCCACGCAACCCCACGGCAGCAATCGTCCATGCCTGGGAAGACAGTTGCGCCTCTCAGCTGTCTCATCTTTGCATGGAGTGCCTTTTTCAATCAGTTCTTTTCTCTTTTTTTTTTAAGATTTATTTTTATTTATACAAGAACCGGGGTACAGGCCAGAGTCGCGGGAGGGTGAGAGGATCCACCAGAGACAGAGTGGGGAGCAGAACAGGCAGACGGACCGAAAGCACTGCTGAGGGGAGCAGCGGGCGAGACAGGAAAGGTCTGCCTCGCCATGTGGGATTCTCCCTGGCCAACCAGGAATGGAACCGGTGCTGTGGAGGCTTCACAGCGCCGTGCTCAACCTGCTGCGCCACCAGGGAGGCCCTCAATAAGTTATTTTCAATCCATCAGATCATCCCTGCTTCCACATACCTGCCGTCAACACACTCAAGCTTGTACAAGCTTCTTGTTTTCTTCCTTAACATTTTGACCACTATGGGCTCTTCTTTCGCACTGTCATCTAGTACAGTGCATGGCCGCTGACATTGGAGACCTGTGTTCAGATTCCGGTCTGTCGTGTATTCGGGGTTACTGCACCTCTGCATCTAATTTCCATTTTTAATTTTTTTCAATTGTACTTTTTATTGAGGGCTGGTTTACAATGCTATATATGATTTTGGGGTACAGGTTCACCCTTCTTCAGATGTATGTCGCCACCCTACCCCTACCCCCAAGTGTTTTATATGAAAATCAGAGTAATTTAGAGAAAACCCCACCACAAAGATGTGAGGATTATCACAATGATGTGAAATGTGTCGAGAAATACACCTAATACATAACATGCACTTAATGGAAGTTAATTTCTCTTGTATGTGTTTAATAGTCAATTTATGATGGTTCTCATAGTATCGTCTGCTGATCGCTCCGGGCCTGCTTTCCATGTGTGACGGTTTTGTGTGTGACGATTTCGCAGTGAGATATGGTTCCCAGAATCCCCTTCCCTGTACACTTTCAAGTCGGTTTGGCTCCAAGGAAATGTAAGTGAAGTGAGAAGGATGGGAGCCCAGCACAGACCCCAGAGTCCACTCTCCCCATCCGCAGACACACTGGTCTGAACCCAGGCCAGGCACGTGTGAACCCCGAGGCCAAGCAGGTAGCGTTTGGCCAGGTCCCTGTGCAGCCCCGCTGGGTAACACAAGCGTGCTGACCAGAGTGCTGGCACAGGCAGGTTTTTCTTGGTCTGGGCACAGTGAGCAAGAGCTGCAGGCAGTTTCCAGATGTTCTTGTGGATCCCGTTTATTCTCCGGGTCCCAGTCGGCCTTTGCTTTCACCCACTTCATGCCCAGCTTTGAATCTCAGACATGGGCCCCACTTACATTCTATGACTTCAGTCAACCACCAGACGCGGGGGCACAGGTTTCCATAGACGTCATTCCAGCTCCTGCCATTTAATAAGTTCTAGAAGCAATTCCCTTTTCTCTATTAGTCATAGTGTCTCTTTTGCCTGATTGAATCTTAACAGATACATATGCTATAGGGAACCGACTGACTTGTCTCCAAAACAGTCATTTTTGGTATTTGTCCAGATGACCATTTCTCTACCTGAGCCCCAGAACCACACGTGTTAACAATCATTTCACATCCAACAACAGCGTGTGAGCGGCAGAAGCATCTTTGTGCTTCACTCCCATTCCCAACCTCCCCCGCCTGCAGATAATCCACGTCCCTTGAATCCTTCCAAGGGCGGTGCTCGGTAGCTTGCATTTTCTCATTTATTATTCACAGAAATGCCACCAGATATTTGGCTATGAATATCCTCTTTAGAAATGAAATAGTTTCAGAGATGACTGAGTTTGACATTGTCCCCATGTTACTGGAACTTGGTGGCCCTTTGGAAAAACTACCAACCTGTCACTTTACTGTAAGTCAGAAATCATATTTACAAAATAAAGGGGAAATACCAGAAAAAGAGCAGCTATCAGTAGTGAGAAGATGAGTGAGTTTGAGAATTTAAGTGGTTGAGGCCACACAGAGAGATAAAAAGTGGTAGAACCAAGAGTCTTGGGCCCAAAACCCCCATACTCCCTCACATTTCAACATCATACTTCTTGAAAGTTTGTCATTTCCACCAAAACTTAAGGGTTTTAATTGGCATTACATTGACTATATTGATCCATTTGGGGAGAAATGGCATTTTACAAATACTGAGTCATTCAATCTAGAATTCCAGTATATTTCTCCATTCGCTTCCAGCTTCTTTATTTTCCTGAGCAAATTTTTGTAATAATTTCATTATGGGGTGGATTTCTCATACCAAATTCCAGTGGCAGGAGGGGGTGTCCCCCATAGCCTCTGGCAGTGCTGACCTAGCCGGAAGTCCTATAGTTCAACTCAGTCCTGACTCCATCTACCCAGAGATCATATCAAATCCCCCAGTCAAGGGCTCTGTCCTATAAGAAAGTTAAACTTCTGGCCTATGACTTCTCCTGTCAATAAGAAATTCTCAGGTTAAGACACAGCCTATGTGAGGAAGGACAATGGATAAATTACACTGGAAAAAGTAACGATCTATCCTAGTGTGTTTGGACATTGTCTTTTAATCAATAAAGTATTACTAAAGGCTTTGAAAAAAGAAAGACACAGACAGAGAACAAAGTTTTACTCATTAGTAGTTCTCAGCCTGAGGCATGGAGCAAACCAGAACCCCACCCTTATGCCCTTTGTGAATCTCTCCGAACGAATTCAGGGATGTCTCACCTGCCTCTTCCCCCATAAAAGGAGCATCTAACAAAGGCCTTTCAGGCAAGGGTCTGCCTTTCTGAGGCTGTTTACTGATGTCCTCCATCACACTAACGGTCTCACACAGACCCGGCAAACTCATTTTAACAGTCGTATTTTGATGCATATGGTGGAATTGGGTTTTACGTTTTAGATGAGTAGTATTTTATTTGTTGGTAGAATAGCTTGGATTTTGATCCTCAGGAGCAATTTTCATCACAAAAGATGGTCATTTTAAGAAAGTGTGCTGGCGTAGTCCCACAGAAGCCTCGTGTGTCCTAAACTAAGAATAGAGACAGAGACCAAAGCAGGGAAGTGATGTGTGCTTCGCTAACCCCTGTTCATATTGGACAACCAGAGCGAGCAGTGAAGTGGCCGAGTTCCCCGGGGAAGGAAACCAGTTGTCCTCCCCACTCCCGGATGGCAGGCTCTCTCCTTGCGGCATGGGGTGACTTCTGGTGTAGAATGAGCTCGTCCTGGGGATCTGGCTGCAGCGTAGCGACTATAGCTAGCTAGTGGTACATACTAGACTAGAAAGTTGCTTAGAGAGTAGGTGCTGATCTTGATGGCAGCGCTCATCACTTCACCATGTCATGCTGCTTAAATCATGGAATGTTTTGCATCAGTTACAGCTCCATAAAGCAGAACAAATAAAATGAGGGATGCGGTCAGTAGACTTTCCTATTCTTCTACAGTGTGCCATGCTTTTTCTCTTTGCCCATCCAGACCTGACCTGCTTCTGCCCAGGTATCTGGTGACACCACCCTTAGTCTCAGAAGGCTGCCTTTCCCTTGAGGTTTCCCTGCACCCTGTTCTTCATCAGCCATCACAGTTTAGTGATGGAGACACAAGTGCTCAGGTCCACACAGAGTAAGTTATGCCTCATCTGTCTCATCTGAGATGATCAGGAAGTATAATGTATAAAGAAAGCACACACACATACACACAACACAAGCACACACAATACAAGCACACACGCGTGCGCACTGTTCATTAGATATACTTGCTGTCTCAGAGCTAACTTCTAATTTATGATACGTAAAAACTCAAGAATTGATAACTTTTCTAAAAATTGGCCATGTTTACTTTTGACAGACATTTTACATTATGCAAAAGAAATCACACTACATTTTTTCCAGAACTGACCTTTGTACTTGCGATAGCTTGCTTTGATTTTTGCCCCGCAGGGACAATTTTTTCCTTTTATCACACAGCTAAAGTATTTCTTCTATGGGAAGTTAGTCTTGTTATCTGGAAATATGTTTAAGTTTAGAAAGCATTGGATATATTAAAATTCACCATCTGTTGGTCAAACATTTAAATTATTCATGATGAATAACTCTAGTCGGATGCTTTGGAGATTTCTATTCTCAACCAAGAGTGGAAAAGTGTCCCTGTATTGTCACCACAGAAACTGCGCAGTAAGCTGACACTGTGGCCCCTGCCTGAGAACAGGAGGCTGGAAGCACAAAAGGGAAGTGGCTGCACCTGCCTCCTTAAGCACAGTTGAAACCCTTGAGGGTGTTCTCACAAAATGTGAACT
Organism: Talpa europaea; assembly: GCF_964194135.1. Lineage (NCBI taxonomy): Eukaryota > Metazoa > Chordata > Mammalia > Eulipotyphla > Talpidae > Talpa > Talpa europaea. The sequence goes on along the minus strand of NC_140080.1, from coordinate 2,331,882 downwards.
CGCTGACAGGGAGACCTCAGCAGCAAACTGTATTTAACCTGAGGCATTTTAACACTATCCTTTCCCAAAGAAAGGGGAGAAAATAGGAAAAGGATTTAAAAAAAGCAGAAAGAAGCTAAACTAATAACTTTAAAAAAGAAGATATTTTGATAGAAAATAGAATGTCATTTTAAGATCAAGCAATGGCTGCCTTCAGATTTGTAAATGTTCTTTATCTTCCATTTGAGACAAAGAAAACCAAGTACTTATTGCATAAACTGGCAGCACACACGCACCCACACTGCACACGCACCAGAGTGCAAGTACCCACACTGTCTCCTTGCTGGTGCTTCCTCTCAGATGCTCGGTGGGGTTTCCTGGAGAGGCAGGCGTGGTAGTCCCCGCGCAGGGTCCTCCATGAAGACTTTGCGCACAGCTGGCCCTGACCGTGACAGGCGACAGCAGAGGGCCCGGGAGTGGGAATGCACCGAGAGTTGACCCTCCTCTGTTCCTGCCCGGCCTGTCTGACTTAGAGACGAAACTGCCACACGCTGTGGCTGGGAGGGTGGTGGGCGAGGCGGCCGGGCTCCGTAGGCTCACTGGGCAGCTTGTCAAAACTGTGGACACACAGGCCCAGTCCGGACCGGCAGCCGGAGGGCTGGCTGATAGGGCTCCATCCCAGTGCCACGCAGTTTACTGGAAGCAAAGTATATTCCAAGCTGGGTCTATACTGGCAACAGATATTATTGTCCACCTTTCCTTATCCTGATCTCTCTTACTCAAACAACAACTCAGCGTGTATTAGTTGGACAGTCTTGGTGTCATCCTAAGGGTTTCCGTGCTGGCGTTCTGTCCCGACGCCAGGATCGACAGTAACAGTTCTGGTTGCCTTGGAAATTCAGTGTGACTCTGTCACTTTCCCTCTCCTCCTCTCGCTGGAGTCGCTCCCTAAGACAGAGACTCTCGTGAGCGCCAGAGTCCTTCACTTTTCAAGACTTGTGGGTAAACTCAGGCTTCCTTTCGGTGCTTCTTGCACTTGATTTTTCTGCGGTGGTTGACACAACGGGCTCTCCATCCTTTGTGAAACTCTTTAGCTCACATCTCACCACCTGGCCCGGTTCTTCCCACCTCCAACGTGCCCTCCCGCTCCGCCGGGAGGCCGTGAGCCCTTGGTGACAGTCCTGAGCCCTGACCCTGCACCCCCACCTCTCTAACCTTGGCTGCTTGCAAAGTGCTCCCTTAATGGGACTTCGTGGCTTAGAACTTACAAGGTTGAAAAGTTTAATTTTAAAGTCTAATCTAAGCAAGGAACTAGATACGTCGAATCCATGCAAGATTTTCATGCATGCTTAATTTAAGCTTATAGAATGTACGCTTAATATCTAATTGGGATGCTCTGGACTGTGTAACAGAAATCCTCTTTAGATAGAATTATAGGGAAGGCACATTTGGGCTTGAAAATAGCAAGCCAGGGGATGGCTGTGCTGGGTTTGTGGGTCCCAGTAACCCCCGGGTTCAGCGGGGTCAGAGGAACCAGGAGGGAAATGGGACACAGGAGAAGAAGTGGGTGCTAAGCTTCTTCCTTTGTGGTGCTAAAAACCTCTATGGCAACTGGATTGTTTGGTTACATAAAATACATTTTGTTGTTATGGGAATTACTTCATACTCGTGTGATTCCAATTATGTGTTGGGGAGCTTCCTGGCAGGTGGAGAGATCTCCATTCCTATTTCCACTTTGATGTGACCTGTGACAAGATAATGTCAATCTTTGGGCTGCAGGGTCTTAAAAAAGAAGCTGGCCAAGGACCATGCCCTGGGTAAGCAACATGGCCAGTGTGCCAGAGGGTCTCAGGCATCACCCTCTGCATGTCTTTCCTGCTATGGGAAAAGTCTCTGTCAGTAATTAACATGCATTTCCCTCTTTTCACCTGCCTCAACTAAAAGAAATACCACATACAATCACTCAAATTACAACAGAGGGGAAAGGCAACTGAATCACAAGACACAAGGGTGTCTTAGTTGCCTAGGAATTAATGTTTGCAAGTGAAATATAAATAGTGCTTCTCAGATTGACTCTCAGAACACCAGCATGACTAAAAAGTCCTAGGAAAACTTGATAGACCTTTAAACTTCTCCACTGTGATTGCACCGTGTTTCAAAGATAACTGGGACTTATAAATTAATTTTACAGGTCAATGAGGTTGTCCACAGAAGGATCATTAATGAATGTGAGAAAGGCAGCAAGCAGAACATGTGTGATTTCAGTCATCTGAGATAGAGCCTTAGAAGGTAAAATCAAGTTGCACTGAGCATTCTCATGCCCTTAGAAAAGAACGTTGATAGAAGACACACAAGTAAGGGGTGGTGCTGGATCATGCAGGTTTTTTTTTTAAAGATTTATTTATTTATGCATACAAGAACTGGGGTGTAAGCCAAAGGTGCAGGGAGTGAGAGGATTCACTGGCATATCTACCAAAATCCACTGCTTAAGAGAGAAGCCCGGAGACAGGAGAGGTCTGCTGCGCCATGTGTTGCTCCCTGGCCGGGGATCGAACTCATGCTGCAGTGGCTGACAATAGCTTGATAGCGCTGTCTTTAACCCCTGCACCACCAGGGAGGCCCTGGATGGTGCTGTTTTATTCCAAAACAGCCGCCCTCCAGGTCATGGGGCACGGTGACAAGTGTGGGCACAGCTGAGCCACATGCTGATGAAGTCTCCTCTGGGGAACAGCAGGAGGCGCTGTCGATGTGTTCAGTGGCAGGAGGTCGGCACATCAGGATGGGGGTGTGTGAGCAAGGATGACCTTTACTTTAAAACTCAAAATACTTTTAAAACAAAGCCATTCTTGGGCCTCCCTGGTGGTGCAGCGGTTGAGCGCTGGGTTGCGAAGCTGCCCGCGGCCTCTGCGGCGCCGGTTCGATCCCCGGCTGCTCCCCAGCCACCAGAGGAGGGTCCCACATGGCGCGCAGACCTCTCCTGCCACCCAAACAAAACAAACAAACAAACAAACAAATAAATAAAACATGCCTCTATAAAAAACAAACAAAAAAACACAAAGTCATTCTATGGAAGGAAAAGAAGGGCATGAAAAATGTACAAAGAATAAATGCTCCTTACGGAATAAACATCTGTTTACAGATTTGACTTTAGTAACAATGCAATGGAATCAAAACCTGACTTGGTAACTGGGGGCTTCCTGTGTTAATTTCGCTCTGCAATGAAAGAACAGCACTGCTTCTCCGTGGGGTTCTGACGAGTCCACTATTTAAATATTGAAAGCAATATGGTGTTTATCAACGTACCCACAGATAGCAAAACAGGATTAAATGCATCTGAAATGATAGGGGCAATAAAAATGATTAAGGAGTTAGCCTGATGAGCTTCTGAGAAAAGATTAAAATGATTAATCTTGTAGTATGCAAACCACAGAGAGGAAGCACAAAGGACAGTGTGGAGCGACTTTTCTCCCTGGGGAGCAGCGTGGTGGAACCCCGTTCCTCCATGCGCAGGGCATTCCTCTGAGCACCCCGAGTGTCTGGTGTTTCATTTCAGCAGCAACACCTGACAGAATGGCTAGTAGGTGGTTGCACCAAGTTTCAACACTGCCTACCGGATGATGGTGCAGGGTGTAGGGGCCAGGGTCACGTCGTGATGAAGTCAGAATCGCTGCAGCAGCAGAGGTCACAGCCATGCGTCAGGTCAGGCCACCCTGGCGGTGACAGCAGGCGGAGGTCCCTTGGGGTTGTCGGTGTGGCTGCAGAGAGGATGCAGGCGCCATATCTCTCTGGCCAGGGCCCACAGGGCCCCAGGCGTGTCAGCGTCCCACTCCTTGACACGCTCACACGCTTATTGTGCTCAGCAGTTGTTTCCAAAAGTGGCATCTTGTTGGTGAGGTGTTTATTTATATTTTGTTATTCTTTTACTTTAATTTTAGGAAATGAAATAGAATAATTTCTAATAGGTCTGCAATAGTTATACAATCTTGCCATGATGATTATAAACATGTGTGTATAACCATTGTCCTTCACAGAAATAATTCATTTTAACAAGCAAAAAATCGACTCTTACTCACATTTTAGGCAAAGAGGTCTTGACATTTTCTGTCCAACAAGTGGTGTGCGTCGCCTCTCAGCCTCGGCGGACCTGCCCTCAGCAGCAGGTGGTCACCGGGAACACGTGCTGGCTCGGGTGATGGGGCTGTGACGCGACGGGCGCTGCATGCCTGTGCCGTGACCAGGTCAGCGCACGTCCACGAGTTCAGAAGAAGGAGACGGCATTCTCTAAACACCTAGTTTAAAAGGATTCAGGAAACTGCCAAGTGGGTTGCTGTAGGATTTTATGCTCCAGGCTGAATTCAGCACCCTTCAAGGCCTGCCGGGATCCGTCACCTCCACATCTTTAGTGTCATCTCCTGACACTCTCTCCCTGCCCTGCACATACCCCAGAAGCCACCTGCACCAGAAAGCTCCATTTTTCCAGTGCACATGAGGAAAATGTTGCTCTTGCCAATTAAAATGCTTTCCCGCCTCCCCCTACGACTCAGGCATTTCCTGCGAGTCCTGTCATCTTCCCCGTGGTCTGACGGTGATTGCCCGCTACTCCTCAGTGGGTTTTATTCTCTCCATGAATAACTGGAGATGCTGAAAAACAAAAGTTTGTGTGGAGAGAAGCCCAGTTCCTCCCTGCCTCCAGCCCGCGCTTGTCAGGTCTTAGCTCTTGCCCTGACAGCTCTGTTCTCTGAGTCTGGTTTGTGAGAGGATGTGCTGCCCCTCTGAGACCAGCCTCTGCAGCCTGTACCTGCCTCTGAGCCCTGCTCGCCGGTGACTCACTCAGCCCTTCCGTGCCTCTGTTTCTCCATCTGGGAAGGGAGGGTCAGAGCGGCTGCCTCCCCGGTGGCTCTGAGGGTCACAGAGCCCATCATGGGTGAGTGACAGCACCCGCCCCAGCCTGCCCTGTCACAGGGCCCTGCCCTCCGCCCTGGTCACTCCTCGCTGCTCCACTTCATCAGCTGTGACTTCCCCACAGGCAGAAACCTGCTTCTCCCTCCTTCTGCGCCACCCGGCGCAGGTGGCACAACCTGTACATTGGATGACACGTGTGTCAGCACCAGCGGTGACTGAGTGTGCAGGGAGGGGAGTCAGGTGTGGGACCCTAATATGGGGAGGCTGTGAGTTCCTTTTCCTGGCATGGGAGAAAAAGAAAGACTGGTGGGCTCGAGAGGATTCTAGCAATCCATCATGCCTCCTCCGGGACGCTCCGGGATAGTCTGCTGAACTGATTTCCCTGCAGAGGGCACTGAGTGGATAGTGAGGACTGCTGGGTGCCGAGAGGCCTGCCCAGCTGCTGGGTGCTGTCCACCAGCGGCCGCCCCTTCTTCTGGCTGGAGGCCGAGGCTGCCAATTCTGCCGCTTCCTGCTGACCCAAGACCCTGATCCAGAACCCGCTCTCCATGATGGTGGCACATCCGAGGAGGGACGTGCTGCAAGGACTAAGGGCCCCAATGCTGTAGCACAGCCTGCGTTCGCACCGGTGGGGCTCTGACCGTCACCCTGATGTCCAGCCCTTGTGGAGGGGTGGTTCAGGCTGTCCTCTTCAGCCCCTCTGGAGTGCCCTGCGGCTCCCTGTGCCCTGCGCTATGGCTTCTGCCTCAGGCTTGAGTTCTGAACACACCAACACGGGGTTTCTCCTCCCCCACGTCACGCTCAGGGGAAGCTGTCCTCTCTCTGTGCAAACCAGCCGCCTGGCGACAGCCAGCTGCAAGAAGCAGACAACGCATGCTCTTCTCAGGCTCTCCTTACAGAAGGGACCATGGCACGATGGGTAATAGCCGAGCACCTGGGAGGCGGAGCCAGACAGCTAACCTGACTCCTCCATCACCCGCAGGAAATCACTTATGCCCAGCCTCGGTCTCCTCACCTGCGTGAAGAAGCACATCCTGAATCTTCCCCTGCTGGGCTGCCATTCTGAATGTCTGATTAATACAAGAAGTAAATCAGAGTTGATGTTGGTATTAAACACAGATTCAGGCATGAACCACAGCTCAAAAGTTAAAAATCATGATTATTACCAAAATACCTTATTTTAGACCTAGAAGTGACCTTCATAGCTACTCACTTTAAGAGGAGGATGTTGGGACCAGAGCGCAAGAGGCACAGTCGCGAATGAAGTAAACGTCTCTATCCCGTATTCCAAGTGAAAATGTTTGCCCAGATTTTTATCACTGCCAATTGTGTGGCCTCCGTGATCTCAGTATTTCTCCACCATCTCTATCTCTGCCCACCCGTTCTTCGGGTGACTTCGCTGTGGAGCTGTGGATGTGGGAGGCCTCACCCCGAGACCTGGGACTTTGCAGTCCTAGTCCCAACACCACTGTTCTTCCTCCTGCTGCTTCTGTCTCTGCCCTGAGGACATGTACCCATGTCCCTCCGCATATCCGAACATCCCCTTTAGAAAGCCTCAGCAGCAGGAAATTTTGAGGAAACAAACTTCTTATTGCTAGAATTGGATCTTACAGAGTAACTGTCTTCATCAAAATATTACTTAGACATTCTCAGCTTAGATGTTCTTGACTTTTTCTTTCGATTGTCCTCTCCTGCCCTTGGCTTCCTCTCTCTCCCTTCTGTGGAGCTGGATACACACCAGAACCTTCAGCACATGAGGACCCCTGAAAAAATTCTGTGATGTTTAATGGATTGTAAACCACATGAGAACTGTGGCTGTTTCAAACCAGTTTTACACCCTTAGGTAGGTGCTCAATAAATGTATTGATAGTAACACCAAAGGCTCAATGAATATTTAGGAGTCCTTCTGCAGAATGAATAATCAGTGACTATTGTTAACAGTTGGGGGTGTCAGCCTTTTGAGTGTCATCTTTGCTTTTGTCTCGGATAAGTGTACTTGGGGGTTCGTTAGCAGGTGGGTAAGTGCTGTCTGGCCAGCAGCTGATGGTGATCAGTGCAGTGAACAGATTCGCATTTATACCTCAGGGGCTTTCATGACAGTGGTGTGATCACTCAGAAACTTTGACGTCTCGAGAACCGTAGATATTTGGAAACAGTCGAGGCAAAGAAGATGCGAATCTAGGTGGATGATCTCGGTGGATGTTGTGGAAAGGAGGCAAGCTGCTGAGTCCCTCCTGAGCCATCATGGCTGGTACATCACTAGGGGACAAAACGGGATCCCCCTTTGTCCCAGAATCAAATATCTGTGCCTTTGTTTGTTCAACAAGCCACCCACCCATGGGTGTTGTCGCTCTGGCAGAGAAGACTCAAACTGAATCAGATGCTCCTTTTCAACTTCAGCAGGATGTTGGGGCACTGGCTTGCTCCTGTCTTCATGCTTGTCAGCTCTCTCTGTCCTGTACATCCAGCTGGTTGTTCAAGTCCCAAGTGTTGGCATTCCCGTAACTGTTGTCTACTAACCCTGTCTACTACCTGTCACACACTGTTGTCCCTGCCCCTTCTTCCCTCCTACCCTCTGTGGCTGTTCTTGCAGCACTTGGGGCCCACTGTGCCTTAGGGGCTCTGCGCCAGCACCTTCCACCCGGGGTCTCCTGCCTCCCATCGGCCACTTACTTTCACGCCTTTGCTGGGTCTTCACTCAGATGTCATCTCCCCGCTGAGGCCTTCTGCAACCATGCTTTCTGAACTAATAGTCACCCCATTTCCCCTCCTGTGGGTGTCCCTTCTCTGCATGTGTCACCATCCAGCACATGATGTGTTAGATGTGTTACTGACTGCCCCCCCCTCGTGGGAACATTGGCGACTTAAAGGGCAGAATGTGAGTCTGCTTTGCCCCTGCTTTATACCCACCACCCCGAAGGTGCCCTGAAATGGAAGACACTCTATGAATTAGTCCCCAGATGGATGAATGGCTTTCCAGGGCTGTGGTGCGATGTCACACTGAGGCCCCATCTGCGGGGGGCCTGTCTGTCCCTTTTGTGGCAGGTTGTGTTTTCCAAAGAGGCTGCAGTGGTGTCTCCTCCATCACGCATTCTGGGAGGCGGCTGTTCTGTGCTCCCGCCAAGGGCAACATGAGCTCGCAGGTGTCCCAAGGATCGGGGTCAAGATAAAGCCAAGGGTGTGATATGACACCCTCTGCTAAAACCTCAGGAAGATTAGCACATACACCCCATGGGCCCTTCCGGACAGATGACCTTTTTTCTAACGAATTAAGGACTTGCCTCAAGGCTGCTTTTCGTCAAAACTTCGGGCTCCTGAGAACCTTCAGAGCCGTGTTCCATAGTAACCGGCAAGGGGTCTCTTTAGTTCCCAGGCCCTCAGAATGAGAGAGAACCGGAGGACCTATCCCTGGGGAATTACCCCAAGGGGCTGCATCCTCGGCTGCCTAATGTGTACAGTGACCTCTGAGCTCCTGGACTGGGAGCTGAGGCCACTATGAGGGTCTGAGGGGAGAGGCGTGAGTGAATCGACGTAGCTGGAATGGGGTGGCAGCAGAGCAGATTGTGTTTGCTAAGATGGCAGTAACGCTGTCTCCTGTCCCCGCAATGGTCCACACTGGGGCCTTGGCTCTCGCCTCCCCTGGAATCTGGGCAGGCACTGAGGCCTCCGCTCATCAAGCCTGGCAGCGGCTTTGCTGCCTAACCCCCAAAACCCGTTCACGAATGACAGCGCACTGCTGCCTGGGAGCCTGTAGGAGCCCGGAACCTGCATGTGGAGAGTCTGGTGACCTTCCACTGCCAGAGCCCACAAGGGCTCCCCACCCAGCACCCTGATCATCGGGGCCAGATCCCAGACACGTGAGGACGGCAGCCCATCTGCCTGTCGCCCTCTGACCTCAAGCCTCCCAGAGGCAGTGAGGCAAGTTGCTGTTCCGTCCCCATGCCTGACCCACAGACTATGAAGAAAACATCAAGTGGATGTTTAAAGCCATTGGGTTTTATGTTGTTTTACTTTCCTAAACAAGTCTCTTTCAATGAAGCTTTGCAACTTCTGGCCCTTGAGCCTGGGCCAAAGACGAGCAGAATGAGGGTATTCCTGTTCCAAACCTTGCCTCTCCCGCAGGCTTGGGCTAGTCTGAAGGAGGTCAGCAAGCAGACTAGCTCACGGCCAGTGGCTCACGGCCAGGAGGCCAACTGGCGTGCTGAGAGCTGCGGACCCTCCCTGCAGTCACCAGAGGAGCCGGCTCAGACCAGAAGTGCACCCACTGACGTGTAGACAAGAGAAATAATAAGTGCCTGTTGTTTCAATCCATCAAATTTCCTTGGGGGTGGGGTGATGGAGAAGGTGGGAGCAGTGGGGAGGATTGTCCCATTGGACGGCTGGAATAAGGACCGCTGTTGCTTTGTGGCTGACAAGTTATTCCCAGACTTCCACAGGGACGCTTTCAAACTCCCAGTTTAGGCCCAGGAGGCTTGCAGCAGGGACTGTTTCCTCTGTGTCCTTCATGAATGGGATAAAATCATTCTTCTCACTCCGCCTTCCTCCTCCTTGTCCCAGATCCAAGGAACATACCTTGGCTGACTTCATAGCAGCCCACTTCCTCCGAGCATCAGACTTCACACATATAATGACATCGAGTGCTATGTAAACAAACAGTGTTACCATGTTCCTAAGTCTAGAGAGAGAGAAAAAAAAAAAACTTTTAAAGCACAGCTAGAGAATTCAGATTTTATCAAAGCCAAATTGGAATATGGGAGAAGATTTTTTAAAATTCTAAATTTGGGTGGTGGCATGCATTTGTTTGGGCTACGCCAAACCATTTCTTCCCTGCCCTACTTTGAAAGGTCATGGACAAGAGGGAGGGGGGAGCTTTGTCTGGTTGTAAGTGAACACTTTATGGTCCTAACACAATAGTACGTTTATGCTTCTGTCACCAACATTCAGGAAGAAAAATTAAATGTGGCCTTTATTTTCAACTGATGGAAGTGGGTGTATGATTTTGTTTTATTGAGGTTGCATTAATATACAGTCTGCATATGGTTTGGGGGAGGGTAGCATCAGACCCCTTCAGAGTGGATTACCACCTCACACCCACCACCAGGGCACCCTTAATCCTTCAGCATAGTTGGGTCCCATCCCCACTTTGTTCTCCGACTTCCCCTTCTGGTGGCCTCAATTCTCCAGCCAGATTTAAAGGGTCTGTCATTGGTTTGGTTTTCTCTGACCCTTTGTTTTGTTTCTCTCTATTCCACATAGAAGTGACACCATCTGGTATTTGTTTTCCTTCTGCTCACTTATTCCCCTTTAGCACCATCTTCTCCCATTTCATCCATGTTGTCACAACTGGCAACAGTTGTACCTTTTATAATGGCCAAGTATTCCGTTGTATATACATGCTACATCTTCCTGGTCCGCTCATCTGTCCTCAGACTCTTAGGTTGTTTCCATAACTTAGTTATTGTAAACAGGGCTGCAGTGAACACAGGAGTGCAGACATCCCTTTGAATTCATGTTTTTGCATTCTTTGGGTAGGTACCAATGAGTGGAATTGCTGGGTCATGTGGTAGATCTGTTGTTCATAGTTTGAGAAACCTCCACACAGCTTTCTACAGGGGCTGGACCAGTCTGTATTCACCAGTGGTGTAGGAGAGGGCCCTTTTCTCCACACCCTCACCAGCGCTTGTTGTTTCTGGTATTTTTGATACATTCTCATAGGTGTGAGATTTTATCTATTCAGATATGTTTTTTTCTTTGAAAGACTAAAATGCAACTTTTACATAGAAGTAGTAATTTTCTTACACAGGAAGGTATCCTTTTCAGGCCACAAACTTTTCATCCTTAGCGTAAAAATGATGCAATAAGGAAAGGAAAGTTTGTGCAAGTAGGCATTATACAACATCACGGCAGAAATTTAATAAGGAAGTTAATGCTAAGGGTGTGAACTGAGCATTTTTATGTTTCTTTGAAATGATATTTAATGTGACTTTATTAGAATACAAGTCACCTGTAACCAAACTGCTTTCCCAATTGCTACACACACTATACCTGGTTAAGCCTGTGGCCAGCCAGTTCCCTGCCCATAGCGGGTATTGAACATGAGGGTAGGAAAAGGCCTGTATAACTCACTTTGGGTAACTGTGTGTTTCCTGGTTCTATATTCTGAGCCCATGTGTTCCAGAGGAGAAGAGGTTGGCAGAGAAGGGAAATATTAACTTTGTTGGATTAGTTTTGTTAAATTTTAGCTTCTACCTCCTGTAGAAGATTCAGGAGAAGATATTTAGTCTGGAACTCAGAGTTAGATGAATGGAGCAGATATTTGTTTAAATCCTAATGTGTGTGAAATTGCAGCAGACAATGAAAAGACAAATAGAGCTACAAGCAACTCCAGTGTTTTAGGGGCTCAGAGGAGGAGGATCCCAAGGAGGAGACTGAGAACATAACAAAGAGAAAATTATCAAAGGGAATAAGTATCAGACAAAATGATAAGCTGGGATGTGAGCCACAACCATTAGATTTGACAACCAGGTACCATTACAAGGTCATTATCAAGGTGGGACAGCGAGGTAGTGCCAAATTCCAGAGGTCTGAGACACGACTCTTGTTCAGGAAACATGGTAGTGGGCGTGAACATCGCTAGCATGCTCATCTCGAAAGGGAAAGGAAGAGTAAGTGTGGGGAGGTTGGGGTCAGTAGTGAAAAAAGAAGAGGCCAGCTGAAGGGCTGGGAAACTGACTGACCAGTTTCTGGACCCTGTCCACTCCATTTTTGCTGCAGATACATCAGCCTGTCATCCATTGCCTCATCCTCATCACACATAAAAGTGTCCCCCAGAACAGACATGAAAGAATTTCTGAAACAGGCCACTGACCTCCTTGCCTCGGAGTGTCCGATCACTAGTTAAAAATATTTTTATGTTTTGCTTCCAGACCTTTTTTTGCTCTGTGAGACTTTCTGGGCGCCCTGGGGTGATCTGGAGTGTATTTCTGTCTCCTCTTCCTTGTTTAACACCCGGCCCTGAGTGTTCTGTGCTCCCTTCCTTCCCCCTCTATCTTTATCTTTTCAAGCAAGATCCATTCTACTCCCACAGATGGCCTTGTCTGACAAAAGTTCAGCTCTATTTGGAGGGCTCCTTGACTTCCTCAGTTTCAGACCTCAAGTTCGGCAAATGCGTTCCGCATTCCAGACTCACGAGGCTTCCGGTTTCGTTTCTCCTGCCACCCCAAGTGTATTTCACAGCGAGCTGTACGTCGCTATCCCCAAGAGAATCCTTGTCCTAGGTTACAGGTGACAAAGAGCATGTACTTACGAGACTATATTTAGAACTGCTCCTTTCTCTGCCCCAGCCCTCAGATTTGAATTACCCTCCTCTCTTGATTTGTTAAAATACCGTCTGAGCTTGCTGAGCTGGATCACTAATTGATTCATTAGTTCTGATTTTTATTTAATTATACAAATTGGTTCTGTGTCTGGCAGGCACGGGGTCTGGGGGCAGGGGTGGCAGGCAGGAACTGGAAGCAGGTTCACCAAGCATGAGTGGACTGAGCCTCTGGAAGCCTCTCCAGGGGCCTGTCCCGAGCACCGCATGGGCTCTGTCAGCAAATCTCTCTGGATCTGATTTATCAAGTGTCCGTTGTCAGAAGGCAAGGCTGGCACGATCAGTTCTGAGCCCCTGTCAGAAGACCCTTATCCCCATGATTTCAAGACAAAACTACTCCATTGCCCTCATTCCCAGAGCGGCCGTCTTCATAGTTCTCCATGGAAATGTTTGAATTTGTAGGGTCGATGTCAGATTCTGTGAGTCTGGCTTGTTGGTTTCTTGGTGTTTTAATCAATTAAATTCATAGGATTGGTCATTTCCTATGTTATTTAATGGCAAATGCTTTTCTGGAGTTCTAAACTGTGTTTGCTCATCACCCGCTTGAGCAGACCCAGGGTCCGGACCCATCTCTGGGCTGGCTTCTGCCAAGCGCAGCTGCAGGCCCTCTTTGCTCTCTCTCTTTCAAGCTTCGAAATTTTAAATTGGATTTGTCTTTATTGAGTACTAAAGTGAATGATAGCATTTTCACAGAAGCCTCTGAGAAGTATAATTGTGTCTGAGTTAAACTGGGAAAGTTGTATTGACTGAAAGAAGAAACTTGGAAAAGGCTAAAGTCTGGATAGACTTCTGAATAATTAAGAAGAATGACTGCTAAGCCAAGCGCCGTGTTCTCCGTTGTCTGGTCTATAGAAATCGAGAGGGAAGCAGATGGAAGTGGAGGTATAGACTCAATATCACTGGGAATGTCAGATCAGAAACTATTTTTGGAGGTGCGAGGGAGCGCTGTGGAGAGGCGCTCCAGAGGAGGAGCACAGTCCGGGGCGGGATGGCTCCCGGAGCCAGGCGCCGTCCTGGGGCCTTGAGTCAGGCTCATCTGCCAGGCGGAGGAGCTAACTGCGACTCCTCTAAGTACTGGTGACATGGATCTTCAAACCCCGTAGCTTCCGAATTGGTCATTTTGAGTGCAAACCCGAATGATTTATAACCATGTTCTAGCAAGAGCCGGGGCTCCTCACGTGCTTGTCCTCACTTTCGCTTCTCCGCCCCTCCACGCCAGCGTTCTGGAGGCACCACGTTTATCTAGAGTTAACTCTCTTGTGGGTTTTTAGCTTCTAGAGATCACAAGGTAGAGGGAATGGCTCTAGAGGTAGGGCAAAATATTGAAAGGATTTAGCAGACTTAAGGACAAGAGGAAGAATTGCAGGCAGGGAGGCTGCTGCACGCACGACTAGACAGGACTTGCTGCCCTCGCGCCTCAGTCCCCAGAGGAACAAAGGGCTGGCACGGCTGCATGCAGCAGCAACGCTGTCAGGCCAGGTGTTCGCAGTAAACCTGGCGGTCCCCTGCCGCCTGGCTAGCTGGGAAGAAAGGTGCCAATGAAATGACCCGGAGAAGCCGCCGCCGGCGATGGGAGAGGAAGGCACCGAGCTACATTTAGGGTTCTTGCAATTAAGAGAGATTCGATTGCTTGGCAGTTATTTGCACGATAATGAATGTTTGACTCATTCTTCAATAGTGGATAGATCTATTTATTTGTGAGGAAGTATTGTCTCCTCTCTGTCATTGGCAGCTCTCCCCGACTCACTCTCAATTGTTTGCCTTTTAAAGGAGCATGAATATATTTAAAGACTTTTAAATCCAGATGAAAAGCAGGGATTTTTAATTAAACATATGCTACATCATCATCTGAATTATCAAAATATAGGCAGTTAAGATGCTAAAAATAAGCTGTCTATACTAAAATATTACATATGATCTACATATGATATATGGTGTATATGTAGCAGTGATGTGTAGCAGGTATTAAGCAGTATATTGGCCTCATTTGCTTTGTAGTGAAAATTAGTTGGCATTTTTCTTTTCTATGGATGTAGACATTCTAAATAATGTCTATTACATATATGTGTGTATTAGTAGCAAACATTTCATTGCATATGAATTTTAATTTCACTTACTAAGCAATATTCTCCATAATAAAATAATTTGTGTACTTTCTCATATAATGACAGGAATATGTAAATTTCAAAAAAATTAAAATACATTACACGAATATAGTACACATTTGCCCAAATGCTATGATTATGCCTTTTTATTTTTTGCATTTTGATGCTTGTCAAATTTGTTAGGAGATATATTCTTTAAAAGCTTTAAACTATTTTTTTTACAAGAATCAGTGGCAAAATAAAAACACAGAAACAAGTGGGCTCTAAAAACATCACAAACTGTTAAAGGCTTCATGTCCCTATTTACTTTGTGTATTTGAGAAACTAAAGATTAGGTTCATAATCTTGAAGCATACACAGGTGTGTATCATCGCTGGACATAAGATATTGAAACTGTAACAAAAAGGAAAGGTCATATATCCCCATAAGGTTTATGTAAATATATAGTTCTGTTTTGCTTTATGTAGTCAAAAATTATCACAAAATATTAAACATTCTGTAAATGATTATTGGGGGGGAACCCTCCATGGGTGCCTCGTATTTCTGCCCATCTTTGGTGTAAGGCACTAACTGCCCTTGGTCCTGGACAACCTTCGAAGGAGTATTGGGTAGCACACATCCTTGGGAGAGAGGGATGGCGTCTTCCTCCAGAGTAGGAGTCAGGATCTCCAAGTTCAGGGTATCTTCTGTGATGCACTCCATTGCCTATGCCTGCTGACACCACTCTGTGCGAAGTGGAGCTTGAGGACCAGCATGAGAACATGCTGACACTTTGGCTATTGCAGTTGCATGTTATGGTCCTTCATCTCTGACCCAGGAATCGCATGGGTCTCAGACAGTATTCATGACTTATGTCAGGTGCTCTTGTTGCCTGGAAAGTAGGATGGAATCTCAAATCCTTCAAAGTCCTTGACAATGATCTTTAGTAGGAAGAAAGTAAAGGTCCTAAAAATAAAGAAACCCTTTCATACAAGACTACTTGATCACAATATGTACCTAAGAAGTGTGTCAATCTTTAGATGGTATAAAACTTACATACTTATTATAATATACTGTATCCTGATACTTTCATAATTTAGAACTTCTAAAAATTGCATATTTTCTATTTTTTAGAAATGTTAAAAATCTGCTAAATGTATATTTAAGAGGTTTATATTATTTAAATCAAATGTAAAGTCTATTGTACTTCAATAATGAAGGACTTAGCCCATATCAGTTAGCAATTCAAAACTTGTGAGTTGTAAGGCATTTAAAACATCGTGCTACTTTTAAGTAGAAGTGATACTAGGTTATATGATAAAATAGACAAAATGTATTACCCTTCTCTCTTTCAATAATCACCTTTTTTTCTGTGTTGATCTTACATTTCTTTCATTAGTTGTTGTTGTTTTCTTCCATGCTTACTGAATCAGAAAAACTCAAGGCAGAATCAGAAAGAAATCGATAACTTGAACAGATCGATCTTGAGTTTAAAAAAAACAGTCAAAACAATAAACAAAAGCCTCAAAAAAAAACAAAGTCTAGGACCAGATGACTTTACTAGTAAAGTATACCAAGCCTCAAAGAAGATATAATACCTATCCTTCTCAACTTCTTCCAAAAAATTGAATAGGAGGGAATACCTCCAAACACGTTTTGCTAGATCAACATTATCCTGATTCTGCAGCCATCACAAAAAAAGAACATCACAAAAAATAAGCTATAGAACAATATCCCTGACAAATATACAACCAAAACCCCTTAACATACTCTTAGCAAATCAAATTCAACAATGCATTACAACAATCAGACATCATGTCCAAGAAATATTTATTCTAGGGGTGCAAGGATGGTTCAACATATGGCAGTCTATTAATGTAATTCACCACATCAACAAAGGAAGGATTAAAATCATGTTATCACAATAGACGTAGAAATGTACTTTCCATGATTTAACACCCATTTATGATAAAAGCTCTCAATAAAAATGGGAAGAGAAGAAATGTTGCTGGAAATTTTTCATTTTAAATAGACTTTCCGAAGAAATGAAAAATAAATTAAGGACTGTTTAATCAATCCAGCGTAGTGGAGTTCCAATGACTAGGTTGGAAATTTTCAGCAGATATTGAGACTGACCTCTGTGTGTTCCTTCTAGCCTACAGAGACCTTTCTTCTGTCTCATGGGCTCATAATTACATAAGTGTGTAAAAAAATCAATATGATAATTATACCAAGCAATATTCGAAATCAGAAGTCCTGGCAATAAATCTTACTCCAAGACTTCCAAGTTGGCTAAACTTGGGAAAGACATTGAATTACTCTGAGTATCTTTCCCCTGCTTTGTAAGATAAGGAAACAACAACTGAATCTCTCCCTTACAGTTGTGATGAGGAGCAAATGAAGTGATGTGCTTGGATGCCCTTACAAATCATCAGGCGGTATATAAATACACTGGAACTTGGAAACATAAAGATGAGCAAATAACTTTATCCTGGGCAGGATAATGTAATGTATGGATCTTAATATTTGCCAAAGTCTCTATAAATTTATATCTTCCCATAAGTCTGAAGGTGTATCATTGTCACATGTCCAATACTAATATCATTTGATAGTTGGCCAGTTTAGTACAATATTCTGCACTAAAATCATGTTGAAAATTCTTGCTCTGTGCTTAAAAACAAGATGTCAATGTTTGATTACTCTTTATTGCTGGTTCTTGATGAAGCTACTCTTCAAAGTTAATTTTGAACAATCAATCCTAGACACAGCTACTAAAAATTGTTAAGTCTGTAGATGAATAAAAATTCTTAGAAGCAACAACACAAGGAGAAGAGACCCTAAGGGAAAAAAAAAAAAATCTGGTAGGTGGATATTTCTGCTTCACAAAACATAATCTGTAACTTTACATTTCCACTGGCTGAAAATATGACCTAAGAATTCTTTGCAAGCCACATAGTTAACTATTTGTGAGGAATATAGGGATTATATATTCTTTGATATGTAACTCCTTGGGAAAACCATCCTATTTACAGAAAAAATAAGGAAATGTTATTAGTTATTAAACCCTAAGTTAAAAACTAAAATTCTTATTTTGGGTAAAAATATATTTATATATAGAAGCAAGTTAAATGTGAAATAATAAGGTAGGGAAAGTCCTTAAAAAAACAGTGCAAGTCCCTATAATTTAATGTTATTTAATATAAGCTCACATTTAAAAATTTTTTACTAATACTGGTTGGAAAATTTATCAAGTAATACTTAACGACAACAGCAGAAACCCAAACCAAATGCATATATTATTTCATTTCTGTTAAATACATTAGTCATAGAGAAAGCATGGGAAATGCCTGTGTGATGACAGTAGTAATTGCTAGGTGGCAGGATTATTAATTCCATGTTACTTTCAAGGCAATGCTTAATATCTACTATTTTCTAGTGGTCATATTTTACTTTTATAATCAGAAAATAAAGGTACACAGGAGAGCCCTTGACAAATTCTGTGAAATGTAAGCAAATAGGAGGAACTCTGTAAAAGAGAGTGAAAAAAAGCTAAGATATAGAAGGAATGGGCCAGAAAGGAGATAATTTGAAGACGAAGGAAACTGCTACCAGTCTCAAATAATGTGGTGAGATCAAGTAAGATGGGCATGAAAACAGTCCCCTGGGAATGTCTAATTGAGAATCACAGTGGATTTGAATAGCAGGTCCAGACCTTTGCCAGCGCTATTTGCCAAAGTGTTGGCTGCAGGAGCTTGAAAGATGAAGAATGGGAGAAATCAGAGCTCATTCTTTTGAGGAACTGGCTTCGAAAAGGAGGAAAATTGGGTTTTGGCTGGAGGGTAATACATTGGTAAAGGATTTTGTTGTTGTTACCTTCGTTTGTTTTAAGATAAAGTTAGGCATGAATTGAGTGGTGTTACTTACCATAGCTAAAAACAAGGGAATCAGAAGAACAGATTTGAATCTGGGATTTGGGAAGATGTCAGGTAGAAGGGAACATGGAGTAGACACAAACCTATTCGCTATGATTGGAGGCTTTCATTGCTTTGTTCATTTAAAATATACATTTAAATGTGGAATCATGACACACATATTTAACTTAAAGCATATAAGGCACATTTTTTCATCAAATTCTACATATAGGTCAAAGCTTTATTTAGTTCTCCTTGGATTTTTGGAATAAATTATACTCATAATACATCATTTAAATTTTCCAGTTGTGAGTTCTTTAAAGCAGAGTTAATATTTAAAGCCCTAGGGAAACAGAAGCTTTTTCAAAATTTTACAGATCATTTCTGTCCACATCTATTCAACTACAATTTATAATTAACTTTATCAAGACTTCTCTGTGTTCATTTTAATTTTCATAGCTAGAGCTGGTGGGGTTTTTGTTTTTTTCTCACATATACTTAAATGGTTTACAAAGTGATGGCTTATTTATTTATTTGAGGTAATTAATATTGGTTTTTATAACATTATACTGATCCCAGGTGGACAGTCTTGCAAATCATCCCCTGTATCTACTACATCATGTTCACCACCAAAAAATAATCAAATATCATTAGACAACATGTGAAATTGAATAAAATGACTTTGGGGGTCCACCCAGCAGGCTCTTGGTCACCCTGCAAGTCCGCTGGAGCACACAGGATCACGTGAGGCCACAGGAGCACAGCTGAGCAGCCCAGGGCTCTGCTGCCACTTTAGAGAGCACCGGTCTCCAGTGGGTTGGGTAAAGGGAGGTGGGTGAAGAGTCTGTAGATGTTAAAGTGAGTAAACCGTGGAGCAAAGTCCTGAGAAACAAATAGACTAAAAGCTATACATTGAAATGTGAATAACAAGATACACGCTGTATCACGTACAGCAGTAGAAGAATAACATTATAATAAACTGTCAATGATATACAATGTAAGACTTTTCAAAGTATAAAACGATGAAAACAAAAACCTGGAGCCACACTAGCCAGATACTGAATATTATTTGTAATAAATATTTCACATGAAGTGAAATTTTAAATGTTTTCTCTGACTAGAAGTTGATGGGGTATAATTTTAGCAGAAGTCTTTAGATAGATTGAGAATTAGAGGTCTTTGGTGATTTTTTTTTAAAGATTTATTTATTTATGCATACAAGAGCTGGGGTACAGGCCAGAGATGCGGGGGGTGAGAGGATTCACCAGAGACAGAGCGGGGAACAGAACTGGCAGAGTGACTGAAACACACTGCTGAGGGGAGCAGCGGGCGAGACAGGAGAGGTCTGCTGCGCCATGTGGATTGCTCCCTGGCGGGCCGGGGATTAAACTCGTGCTGCAGAGGCTGCGGATTGCTTCATAGTGCAGTGCTTAACCCCTTGCAACCACCAGGGAGGCCCTGGTGATTTTTATTTTTAAGAAAGTGTTGTTGAAATTTTGTTTCTTGCTACTTTCAATTCTTTTTTTTTTTTTAAGATTTATTTATTTATATTATACAAGCACTGGGTACAGTCAGAAGCGTGGGAGGGTGAGAGAATTCACCAGAGCCAGAGCGGGGAGCAGAGCAGGCAGAAGGACCGAAGGACACTGCTGAGGGGAGCAGCGGGCGGCAGGAGAGGTCTGCGCGCCATGCGGGACCCTCCTCCGGTGGCTGGGGAGCAGCTGGGGATCGAACCGGCGCTGCAAAAGCCGCGGGCAGCTTCGCAACCCAGCGCTCAACCGCTGTGCCACCAGGGGAGGCCCTACTTTCAATTCTTAATGTAAATTTCCATAAAGCCAAACTGTCAGTAGAGATCCAACTCTGTAACTTTCTACTGTGATGGAAATAAGATCACTGTGAACATTATGTGGCCTGGCTTCCTATTTAGGCAAGGATGGGGGGGTCCTGTTGTGACCTTTGTAAACACCCCACAGGACTGAGCACAGAGGCACTCAGTCAGAGAGGGTCCGGAGCTGAGACAAATTTCGGTCACCAGAAGCCTTTTTCCAAAGCACGCAGCAGACAAGGGGAAAGGAAGCCGTCAGCTGGGGCTGGAGAAACCACAGAGCCAGGGAGACGGAACTGTTGGGCAGCCAAACTGGGAATCTAGAGCAGACAGCAGATTGCTGAGACAAAAAGAGATCAGGCTGGGACAGATGGAGGTTTGGGAGCTCAGGGGCCAGTTGAGAAAAGTGGAGTCCTGGCTGCGTGTCTGCTTCCTGTGGTCTGTGCTTCCTTCTCTGGGATCACCCCACCGGATCCGAGGGCGGAGTCCTGCCTGTTGCTGCTTTCAGACAAGTCCCCCTCCTCTGCCAGAGTGTCTCATGTCAGCCATATCATTCTCAACTTTCAACAGTTAGCTCTCATTTTATTATTATTCCAGCCAAGAATAGTGTCCTTTTTTCAGACCATACTGATAGTCACGTTGCCAGCAGGGATGGGATTTGGGTGGGGCAAGCACAAAACCTAAACTGGTATCCACTGTCAACACCACCACCAGTGGGGGCAGGTCCTCATTTCTCACCTGGGCCCTTCTGGTACCCCTGCCACAGCAGCCCTTCGCCCCACCGACTGATAGCTCCCGCTCACTCTGCTTCCCCTTAGCACCTGGGGCCGTCCTCTTGTCCTCTCCCCTGTCTATCAGGGTCCATCATCATCCCCTTGCACCCACAGCCTCTGTCCCTGGCCCCTTTCTGGCTTCCTCCAACTCTCTTAGAGAAGACACAGATCTGAGCAAATTCATTCTCTGCCCACTTCACACTCCCATCCATGCAGCTGAATGGGTTGAAGAAAAGCATACAATTACCCGCCTTCCACCTCTCTCCATTAATGGTGACTGAGCCCACGAGGATCTCTGGGCCCCGGGAAAGCATGCTTTAATAGTAGCCTGGTTTCTTTAGTCTGCCACCCTCCCACACGGCAATTTCCTGCCATCTCTCTGCCTTCAAACATCCAGCCCAACCTTCCCCACCTAATACTAGTTTTCGATTCTGCTTCCTGCTTCATTGTGAACAGGAACATTAAATATGCAGGAAAAATTGTGTTTTCATAGATACATATATCTGTTGTCTGTCTGTCCATCATCAATCCATCTATCCATCTCTCCATCCATCCTGTTATAAGTATATATCGCACAGCATCTCTCTTTCTCCCTGGCTAGAATGACAGCTTGCTAAGGGCAGAGACCTTGGTCTGTTTTGTTCACTAGGATCCCAAGCACTTAATACAAGAGCCTGATACTCAGTAAGTTCAAATAGTTGTTAAATAATTTTTATTATAAAATTTATTCTATTATTTATTGTGAATGGGGCATATAAACAGTGGTTTAGAATTAGACTTTCCATATAATAAATTTTAGGTTTATATGGTTAAATTGTTTTGTTCTGTTTTTTCAGTATTGCAGCCCATAAGAAAAAAGAAAGTCCATATATTTTGACTGTAAGTCTAGGCAGCAATTTTCTAAACTGAAAATTTCCCAATTTAAAAGCAGTGGGGGGCCTCCCCGGTGGCGCAGCGGTTGAGCGCTGGGTTGCAAAGCTGCCCGCAGCCTCTGTGGCGCCGGTTCGATCCCCGGCTGCTCCCCGGCCACCGGAGGAGGGTCCCACCTGGCGCGCAGACCTCTCCTGCCGCCCGCTGCTCCCCTCAGCAGTGTCCTTCGCTCCTTCTGCCTGCTCTGCTCCCCGCTCTGGCTCTGGTGAATTCTCTCACCCTCCCGCGCTTCTGACTGTACCCAGTGCATGTATAAACAAAACAAAAACAAACAAATAAATAAATAAGTAAAAACATGCGTCTATATTAAAAAAAAAAGATTTATTTAAAAAAAATAAAAGCAGTGGGAAAAATCACTAGGAAAAAGGATTAATTATAGCACATAAAAATTTAAAACTTCCAAATGGCATAAGACATATGATTTAAAACCAAGCACACTGTAGATCCTATGTACCATGAGTCGAGTTGCAGGAATTAATGGCATTGTCATGTCATCATAAAGAACCCAACAGGCACAGAAAATGTCAGGAGGTTATGAACTCAGGGATATGTTAAATTCTGAAAACATAGGAAACACAGATTTGCACATTCGAATATTACCTTAAGTTAGCATAGTAATAATGATGGACTGTAGTGAAGGACCTTGGGGGCCTTGATGCTGGGTGTGGTATGGTGACATGTGCTGGGGTGTGACCCCATACCTCTGATTCATAAATAGTGTTGTAAACCAATATCACCTCAATTTTAAAAACACTAAGAAAAATTCCTAAGAAAAATAATTTTAATTTGATAATTAAATATTAAAATAAACATAATAGATATAAAACAATTACATTTAAAGCGATAATAATTTTAAAGTAGAATTTCAGTGGACTGGAAATTCATCTTTTCCCCCAAAGCAATTTGAAAATATATACTAAAAATTTTTAAAGTATTTCTGTCTTGTTGTTGGAATAATTTACCTTCTGGGAATCATTTGGATCCCCCAAAAAATAACAGTTTGAAATACATAGACATCCTTTTATATACAATGATTTTATATAGTAATTTTCATAAAAGCAAAAATGGAGAGGGGGGAAATATAAGTTTACAGAAATAGAAAAAATAAGATACACATTTTTATATCCATAGCATGAGGATGTTAGAAATGACATGTTTTAAAAGGTGCTTTAATAACATGATTATAATTATATAATAATTTTCATTAAAAAGAGTATAGGCTTATAATCAGTATAGAGTTATAATCAGTATAAACTTATAATTCCTAACTTGAGGGAGAAAATTTTAGAAAAACTGCAGAAAGGAAATAATGCAAAATGTATATAACCGTTATATGAGTAGTATTACATGCTACAGGTGATTTTGATTTTTTCACAAATTTCTATGTGTCTTTCAAACTTTCTCCAACAAGCATCTCTTACTCTTATAATAATGAGACATTTTTACCCAGGAAAACATAAGTACAGACTTAAGTACTTACAAGCAAATCACCATACCTTGGGCATGTCCTATAAAGACTGGAGTAAAATGATATACATGTGTGGTCTCAGGTTAATCAATTCTGTTGACCGAGGCTATTAAATATATTCCAGACTCTCTTTCCCTGTATTATTGCCCTTTCCTCCTAATTTACTTTGCTTCTGTTTCTAGATCCAGTCTGACAATCTGCTCTCTTCCCCTCTCTGCCTTTGTAATAAAGGATACAGGGAAATTGCTTGAAAAGGGTCCCGGCAGTGTCTCCTTCCTGCATACTCTTGAGTCTCCTCTCTGATGAGTTAAACCCTTTTGCCCGGATTTCTGCCACTCCTCTGCCCAGTTCCCACATCACGGAATTGTACAAGAGCCCTCTTTGGAGAGACACCGTGTCGATCTGGGTAAACTTGCTCCACTTCCAGTCTGCTGGGCAGTAAATGCACCCCCTTCGTCCCACTTCAGGTCTACAATGATCTGTTTCTAACCACTTAACATCTGAGCCGTTGCAATTTTCAGGGCTTTGCCAACTGAATGCTTGATTAGCTCCCCTTATACCACTGAGTGTCTCCCCCAGCGCCCCTAAATAGACCACCGTGCCCTCACAGTTCCCTGGATGCTTCTGTGTCCCCTCCTTCCTCTCACCCCGTCAGTCCCCCGTCCTCTGTGGGGAGCCTTCTGTCACTGGTCTTCCCACCAGCCTACCTGCAGGAGCTGGAGCCTCCTCCTCGTCAGCCTTCTCTTTCCTTAGGTACACCTCGTTGCTGGGAATCGTCCCTTCCCTCTAACATTTACACAGATCACTAAAACATTAGAATTTAATTACAGTTCGGTTCTATTTTTCCTCAAATCAGAGGATGACATTTGAGGCTTGGAGGCAGCGCAGGGGTAGCTGGTGCATTTCTGCATCAACACTGCATTTGTATAGTAACAGGAGGTTGCGTTACAGCCAAGTACTTAAAGATCATTGGGGAAAGCGATGGTAGGATCTCTGTCCCTATTGTCACATTTCAATCTCAGGCACGCACTCATCTTCATACATATTTTAACAAGTTGTATTAATTAATTGCATGAATGTGATCTATCACTGAGATTAGTTTTCTGTTTGTGTGAACAGAAATACCAGTTTCGGAATTTATGTCATCATCAGTGAAACCCCAGCCTTGTGTGTGCAGCTTAATCCTCAGGATCACAAATGGCTTTACTGCACTCCCTCGAATTTTACCTTTGCTGTACCTGTCTCCCAGCCCCAAATACTTATTGACATTCTATATGAATGTCCTTGAGATGGTTCTTCTTAATGAAACAGCAATAAGTTCTAACATTTTATTGAGTTTAGTCAATAACAGATTACTTGATATATTAACAATCATATGCCGGTTGTGGTCAAAACTTTGTCAATATATCTTAACAGCTACTATGTCAGCAACTCTGAGTTCACACTCTACCATATTTCTGTGGTACCTATTATCATTTAGGAAGTAAACGTACAACCTTAGTAATGTCACAAAAAAATCACCAGTGCTCGTTTATGTATAAAACTAAACAACTATAGTTTCTAGTATCCAGTTATATATTTTAATAGCTAACTTGTATTTTGCCTCCATCAGTATTCCTGCAGTCGTTCATCTTTCAAAACAGCCTATTTGGAATTGCCATAGTTTCTATCCCAAAAAAAAACCCAAACCAACTAAACAAAAAAACCTTCTTATATCTTCTCTCCTCCATGACACCGGAACAGGGCAGGAGTGGGAATCTGGGGCTTAACGCGAGAAGCGATGAACCATAGGCAAGAGAGTTCAGTCCATGAAGCAAGAGCTCAAGTGCATGCAGAAGTGTCTGCCCAGAGCCTTTTTATTTGCTGTTTATGGTAATCTCTAAGTGATAAGAGTACAGGCATTTTTTATTTCATTTTCCCTATTTTCCAGGTTTACTATGGTAACTATGTATTATTTTTATTTTATTCTCCGCACCAGCTTCCTTTCCAGGCCCTCATGCATTCTCTTAGCCTCACAACCCTCATTTTTTTATTATTGCCCCCTAGTTTTTACAACTATTTTACTCTGTCAAATCTTGCACTGTATAAATCTACATTATTCATCTTTGTGACTTGCTTTACTGCACATAATTCCCTTGAACTCCTTCCACTGTGCTGGAAATGGCTGCATTTCATCTCTCCTTATGGCTGAATAATATTCCTCCTATGGACAGACCTCATCTTCTTAATCCAGCCTCTATCAGTGGGCTCTTAGGTTGTCTCCATGTCGCAGTTATGGTAAATAGTGCTGCAGTAAACATGGTCGTGCACATCGTTTTGTTTTGTTTTTGTTGTCATCGTTATTGTGTTGATGGTTCCATGTTCTTTGGATAGGTGCCCGAGAGTGGGACTGCTGGATCATATGGTATTTCCACTTTGAGTTTTTTAAATAAATCCAGATTGCTTTCCATCATGGCTGCACCAGTTTACATTCCCACCAGCAGTGTAGTAAAGTTCCTCTTCATGGCGTCGTCTTTTTAAAGTAAATTTTCTGTGCCACTTAATACAAGGGGAAACCAAGAGCACTGACTGTGAAAGAAAATACCCATTAGGGCGTAGAATTCTAGAGTCTTCTTAGCCTGGCACAGTTTGATGCGCCACACTGCTTGTTCTGTCCTGCAGCTTTCTCAGACAGCTTTCTCCTTCTGAGGCCACATGGCCGTCAGCTGCCAGGGCTGGGTTACCTGTGGGCCAGGACATGTCCTGGTAGACTAGCGCCATCAGGCCCTGCCACGGGTGCGCCAACCACAGCACTGCTACGTGTGATGCGTAACCAAGTTCTTTCCAGAACAAGACAGAAAACATTTTTCGTTTAAGATACTTGATCCACAGTAACATTCTCACATGGAATTGGGCAAACGCTTCCCCACTGGGCTGGGTAGAGTGCTGGGGAATAGCTTGCCACATGGCAGAAGGTGGTGGTGAAAACCACAGGATCTGTTATTTCTTCCAGGGGTTTCTAATAGGGCCAAGTCGGCAGAGGGGCTGCAGGAGCACTGGATAGCTCTTCTCTTCTGCAGGGTGCTGTAAGAAGTCACGGGTCACTTGCTAGTGCCCTGTGGATAATGGTTCCTAGTGAAGTGGCAGGTGTGGTGGGGGAATTGCATGAGCTTCAAGGTCCAGGGTATTTAGTCTTGTCAGCTAACGTTGGGGGGACTAATTTGTCCAAGTGCCATCCTGCTGTGAGGGTTCACTCAGCCCTCCCCTGTTCACGCAACCCAGCCACACTGTTCCCGGACTCTGTGCTGGCTCCTGGCTTGCGAAGGTCCACCCAAGCCTCACGACCACCTCCTCTTCTGTGTCTCCTCGGCTTCTTATTCCTGGTGAAACTCTGCCAGTCTTTCAAGTTCACTGCACAGCATGGCTTTCTGCATCTCTTTGCCGAAAAGGAAGGATGAAAGTAGTTTGTTAGGGATAGGACAGAGGCGCAGGTAGGAAAAGGGATGGAGCTGCAGCACTGAAGAGAGAGTGAGAGCGGTTGCGGTTGCTAGCAGCCATGAGGGGATGGCCCTGTGGAAGGTGAGTGCAATGGATGAGGGAGTAGAAAGTTCTGAACTGGTTTGATGACAGATCGATGGATGGGTGGATAGAGAGACAGCAGCTGAATGGATCCAAGTATGAGCAGCTCTGTAGCCAGTCAGGGGAGGGCGGGGAGAAGGAAGTAGAATGATAACACTTTCTACCGCCCTGGGTTGAAAATTTAAACATGAAATGTTGTTCGGCAAATAAAAATTCAGCGGCCAAATTTTCACCCAATATAATTGTTCTACTGGAACTCTCCCACACATACAAAATGTTTATACTTCAAAAGGCACCTTTGTACTTCATACTTTTGTTTTCTTAGGTTTTCGCCAACATACTACATTTTGGAGTATTCCAATATGGAAAAATGTAAGCATTCTGGTTAAGTTAGTAGCAGGGAAATTCTTCCAGATAAATTTTTTTTCAGTGTTCACTTGTCCCAGACGGGATTTAAAATTGTTTTTTCCCCCTCAGATGAGAATCAAATTAATCTAAGAAACATAGTTTTGACAACATAATTTAATTGATTGGAGTCAGGAATTGCTCTCTTTCGCCCACTATAATTTTTTCTTATTTATAATTTGAGAGTTCCAGTGTCTGTAATTGGTGGTTGGATTTCCCGTAAGTGAGATGGCCAGAGGGGCACTGCCGGGGCCACGGCGGTGGCAGTGTTGGTGGAAGGTACCATCTTGCTCCAGGGTTTCTGGCCTCCACCAAAGAGCACGATGAACTGTTTCTCCCAAAACTAATGAGAGGGAGGTGATTTCACACAATGTCCATAATGGTTGAGCCTTCCCTGTCCCGCCCCCTGCCCTCTGACCCCTAAGCCCTCTGACCTGACTCAGCTTGGTGAAACCCCTGCACAGTGCCCAGGGCAGAGCTGAGCTGGGGACCCAGCGTCGGTCAGTCTGAGGATGGACCCTGCCCACTGGGGAGCACCAGGGACCAAACCCATGTGGAGAAAACTTTGGCAGAGACAACTTCACGTTTTATAAATCTCCCTGACACAGCTTAACCCTTTCAGCCACTCCCCTGAAGATGCAGTCGCTGTGCCCGTCAGCAGGGTGTGGAGTCACACCTTCCAGGGGACGCCTCGGAGCCATGTCCTGCGAGCATCTCACGGAAAAATTACGCAAGTGGTGGCAAAACCCCGTGTTTCCCTGCTCTCCTTTGTCTGTCAGCTCTACGTGGCCCCGGAGGACCTCACAGCTGCCACAGTGTCAGCACCAGGGAGGGGGGTGACCAGTGTGACTGTGGGCTGAACGGGCTGTGACCCTCTGCTCCGAGGGCTTTGTCTTTCCCCAGAGAGCACATGTGTCCCCGCAGGTTCTAGTTGATCTTAAAGGACTCTCTGAGGTTTTAGATATAAAAGGAGTTGGAAAGCCAATCCAGATTGTTCTCTCTTTGTTATAAAACACAGGACTGCTGTCAGCAGGTGTGGTGCTGGCGACACTGAGCACGCACCATTGGGGACTCAAAGCTGCAATAAAACAGCGATGGTGACGTCCCCCACCTGAGGTGATTTTGTAGGCTTTCACTGGCACTGACTTTGTGCTGATTTTCTTCCCCGGACAAATTCTTCAGGATCACCTTCCTCCTCGGAGCAGCCTCCTCTTGGGGCTTAAGAACAACTTGCTCTTTTGCAGGAAGATGGGCCTCAGGTGGCAGAAGAAGCTCCTTTGTGGGTTCGTCTGGCCCTGAGCTCTGAGAGGAGGTGGCACCTCTCGGGACTGTTTCCCTGCGGGAGCTCCATGAAAGTTCAGCATTCCCTTGCTTTTTGAAGTGTGTGTCACAGAAATTCAGCTCCTTCATGAACCATGGACCCTGTGTCCAGCCCCACCCTTGCACCTGGGCACACCCACCGCCCAGGGCCAGTGGGACGCAGGTGCTGGCCACTGCAGAAGGACATCCTCAGCTCACCCTTGGCCTTTGACGACTGGGCAGTTTACAGGGTTCTCAAAGCAAACATGGAGAATTGACCCTGTCGAGCTGCACGATTTCTGTGGGACTTCCTGGGTCGATGAATAGCAAACTATTTCCAGAGATCACCTGCAAGACTTCAGGGAAGCACAACACTAACTACTTCTGAAGCATGGATTTCTGTTTTGTCATGGGAAACATCTTGCGTGAGACGTATGTGGATGCCAGCACCCGTAAGCCCAAATGCTGAGAATCTGTAGAGGAATTAAATTCTGTAGATATTGGCCATGAATACCTCCAATCACTGACCGTGTTGGTAATATTGAAATCCTCAGAATATAGATGAGATAAGTCAACTGCCATCAACTTCATCAAGAAAATAGAGAGCTAATGAGTGAAAAAAAGTAATAGGAACTTTGCAAGGATCCATGTAATTTTGAGTTTAAATTGGTCTGTGACAGAGACTCATTTGTTCCAGAGCTCTTCCTACAGTTAAAAATAAAATTTGGAACTACTAGGATGTTCCCTTGTAGGGGAAGTTGGACAAATAGTGGTACATGAAGACCCTGGAAAATTACATAGTGATTCAAAAGGAAACATTAGATCTATGGCAATTGTCTGGGACAGAGTCCATGATTATAGGGAGGGAGGAAAGCAAGATGCAGACATGAATACATAATGTGAGCCCTTCCGCAGGTTGGATTTTCCAGGAGGCAGACTCTCGCCTGGAGTTTAGACTTTAGAATATTCACTAGGAGGTATTTTAGAGTCAACACCTGTGAAAGGGAGATGAGCTGAGAAACAGGCCTACCTAGAGTGCTGGCTGGCCCCCGGCCAGGGCTAGAACTGAAATGGGCCAGCAGAGTGTCCTTGCATCGCCCAGGACGGCCAGTAAGTCAACTCTGACCAGTCTCAGGCCCTTGATGGGGCTGCAGGACTTGGGGTGACGTTGGGTGGGGCTGCTGTCTGCAGTGGAGACTGTCCCCAAAGAGACAGGGCTGAGGGCATCGCTAACTGCAGTTCCCTCTGGTGGGGCCTCTGTCCATCTCAACACCTGAAGCAAATGATGCCAGAAAACCCAGGGGGCATCAGAATATGTGTAACTGATGATACAGGCGTGGACAAAGAATATCACCTGGACGGGGAAGGAAGCAGTGGGGCTGCAGGTAGTACAAGTAATCACAAAATGGAGATGTCAGCACTTCTAGGCCTGGAGCCGGGGGAGAGAGTGAAGCTTTGTGACCAGGATGCTGCCCTTTGCCTCTTGCCTGCTGTGCATGGTGCGGTCATCCCTTTGGTGGCTGCTCCTGGTCTCCCTTCTTGGCTACCTCTCTGCTGTTGCTGTTCATCCTGATACTTCCCGCCGGTTTCTGACAGGTCAGCGCTGCCACCGGCCCCTCGTAGCTAGTCCCACCAGGTCCCCAAGCCCGGTGACTCCCGGCATCTCTGGCTGTTGCCCCAGCCTGGGGACGTTAGCCACCTCGACCTTCTCAGACACGCCCCACGCCTCTCCCTAGCCATGCTCGTATGTGCCCTTGGCGGGAGGGATGGTTCTTGTGCTGGTAGAGGTCGGGAGATGTCCTCACCAGTGTGTCCACGGGGTGCTCACCCTGCCACAGCTGTGAGCCCCACAGGCCAGCACTCTGCCTGGCCCATGGCAGCCTCTAAGCTCTCAGGAGCCGACCCAGCCCCTGGGCACCCCCATGCCCACCTCAGGGACTCTACATCCATGTTACACCCTGTAACCAGGAGGGTACTCAGCACACGGTCTCTGATCTAGCATTCTCCTGGCTCCAGCTGGTGTCACTGGCTCATTCCCCTTCATCTTGCAATCCCTGCTGCTCTGGATCAGTCCATTCCCAGAGGGCTGGGCTGTGGATTAACCCTATTCCTGGCTGAGCATCCAGGGTGAGAGAGAAGAAGGGCGCACCCTGGGGACAGCTGTCCCTTTGGTCTTGCAGGGAAGAAGGTAATAGCAGGTGCATCACCTTGACCATCTCAGAGGGCTCAGAGGGTGCTTGGAGGCCCCTAAGCCCAGATATCCACACCCCTGGTTTCAGAGCTCTGCCCTTTCCTAGTCTGAGACCTGACATTGACGGGGCCAACCTCCCAGAGGTGAGGATTCCACCCTCTGAAGAGCTCTATTCCTTTTGAATGAAATGCCGAGTCTCCGGCTTTTGCTCCCCACTAGCCACTGGAGACCCTCTGAGTCTACACTTCATTCTTATTAGTGACTAATCACCTTTCGACCTTCTTCTCCCAACATGTCAGTGGCCTCAGCCTTCGGAGACCTCAGCACTACTGTCACCTCTGAAATTCTCAGACTCAAATTTCAGAGAGAACAGTAACTTTTTTCTCTCACCAGCCTCCTTATTGCCACTTTGGTTTTACTTCTGTATGATACCATTTCAAATACATAATAGGCACTTCTAGTTTCTGTTTTTCCACATAAAGTTTCCCACACGGTAAACTATAAAATAAGCATGTTCTTGAGGCCTGAATGAGTGGAGGCCAATTGTGGGGTTGTTCTGAGCTCAGGAATAGCAAGGAGTCTGGTGTCTCCTGCCACCCCAGTGGGCGCTGGGGATGACTCTGCCTTGAGCACAGTCTTGGGGGGCCTAGCAGTTTCTCTCGAGCCTCGCTGGGCCTCCCAGCCTCAGGACCCCCTGGCCTCTGCGGGCCACTCAGCAGTCAGGGGTGCCCTTCCTTGTCAGACTTCCCGCCATGGTCTTGTTTCCTGTGGCTCTTTCTGAGTTACCTGCCTGTCTCCTGCAGCCTGTCTGTGTGGGCTGGCACGCCACACACTCTGCTTGGTCTTCCCACGTCCGCTTCGCAGCAGGGATCTGAATCTAAAATACTCTGAAGAAACAGAATGGCTCCCCTCCCTCTGAATCATCCTCAGTGCAGGTCAGAGGGATCCTTTCCAAATACGACAAAGTTCATTGTAAGCATCTTGCCCTCAAAACACGTAATGGCCTAGGCCTCCCCTGGTGGCGCAGCGGTTGAGCGCTGGGCTGCGAGGCTGCCCGCAGCCTCTGCAGCACCGGTTCGTTCCCCGGCCGCTGGCGAGGGTCCCACAAAAAACAAAACAAAACAAAAAAACATGTAATGGTCTCTTTCTATGACGAAGTGAGCCTTTCCTTCAGCACAGCATTAAAGGTTAAGTGCGGGCTGACTCCGTCCTTCCCTGGCTCGTTTCCCTTCCCTTTTTCTCTCCTGGGGTCCTCATTCAACAGCACACCCTTTGTGGGCTCTGGACACTCAGGCCCCCCACATCTGCTGACGCCAGTTCCAGTGGGGCTCAACCTCACACCGAATGCTCCTCCTCCTCTTCCCTTGTCAGTGTCCCGCCCCCCCCCCCCCCAACCAGGCCAAGGACGACAGGACTCTGGCGAGGCCTTTCTTAGGCGCTCACAGTCTCTCCAGCTTCTTGCTGTTACGTCCTAGCCATACTCCCAGTATAGAAGTTTCCAGAGTCTGGTTTTTTTTTTTTCTTGTTACGATTTGCCTATTCATTAAAACTCTTATTTTTTAAGAAGTGAGGGAATTGTCACGAGATCTCTGTGTTTCCTCCTTGTCTGCGTTCTCTCCACTAGATTACTCGGTTCTCACTCCCTCAGTACTTGGCGCTATGCCACACATAGAACTGGTGTTTAAGAAATGTGTGCTCAATTAAGGTGGGGTAGGGACGAATCCAGGCTGCAGGGGAAGGCTTAGTCGCCACCAGCTGATAGGGAGATGATTGCAGACAGTAAGTTCCACCAGGACAGAGCTTGTAAACTGTTTTGTCTTTGGCAAGTGCTGCAGAAATGCACTGGAGGAACAAGAGGCATGTAGGAGATTTCACACTTTTCTCAACACTTAACCTTGAGCAGCAGACAGGTGTTATGTGAAGGTTGGGGTTTCTCACATCTCAATTCAAATAAATACACTTTTGAGAACGGGTGTCCATTTTTCTCACCATCAATCCCTAGGAAAAAATCTGAATAGGCACAAAGGAGAAAAATGATTTGCCCAGTACAGTATTACAAAAAAAAAAAAAATTGTAAATCTTCTTTTTATGAACTTTCAGATTTAAAGAAGGCTTATGTGCCTTAATTCTATTCAATTTTTAAATCAATCACTCTTGTGCTGAATATTTTTAAATGAATATGACACTTTGCCTGGATCCCATAAATAAACAAAACGTGCACAGCTTTGTTTATGTTAGGAACCTTCTGCTAAGTGTTGCTTCTATTTATTTACTTTTAAATTATGCCAGATTTTTGCAAATTTGAGTCAGTTTGGGGATCAACTTGAAATTTTAACGACTGGCTATTTACTTTGCTCCTCGTGTACCTTGCAAATATGTTAAAGTAATGTTTTCTTAAGGGCCAGCAGAAGGTGTAAGAGGAAATGACTCATGGTGGACTTAATTATGGAAATGGATGTGCCAGAACCTAGAATGGTTACTATTTCTCTTAATTTCTTTGAACTTCCTTGTTGTCTTTGCCTTTCCTCACACCCTGAGTTCTTAGCCCCGTCTCTTATTGCTTGAACTCAACTGTGCCCCGCTTGGCATAGCACGAATATTCTAATATTCTAAGGGAGAGGAGACAAACCAAAACTTTGCCCAGGAAGCTTGTGGCTAAAACACGCCCGATTATAGACAAGCATGGCTGAAGTCATAATTCACTGATGCATTCAGGCTAAGGAACATGGTACACTGGCTGCCTTTATCAAACGCCATCTGCGTGATTCGTGATGGCGCTGTTAGCTGTGTCCTCCCGGGGCAGAAATGAGGGGTTAGGGTCACCTGAGGCAACACCGATTCCTGTCTCACCAAGGCTGGGGGTCTGGCATCCTTCGCAGCCATACCCCTTTTTTAATTGAGCCTTGACGGTGTTCGGGCCCCTGTCCTCCACACTGTGCTGGATGCAGGCCTGGTCTCTAGCGGGGAGAGTAGGCGCCTACAGGACCAAGTCAGCCTCGCCTCTCTGAGTGGTAGGTTGAGGTGTGAGCAGGAAACCTGAGCTGGCCTGGCGAGAGCCCAGGAGCCTCAAAGCCTAGTGCTTCGAGGAGATTTTTAAAGACATCCCTTTGCTGTCCTTGATTTTTTTTTTTTTTTAATTGCGTAGTTTCCTGACTGGCTGTTCTACCCAGAGAAACGGCTGCAGGCAGAGCCGAGATGAGGGGGTCAGGAGAGAAGGGGTGGGAAGAACCGCGCTGCCCGGGACATACCCAGTGCTCCATTCGGGGAGCCGCCCCTACCTGGGACCCTGCCACTTACGGCTTCAGTCATCTCCCTTCTCTCCATCTTGAACGAGTGATTTCTGTTTCCAGAAGGAAAGGACACGCGCTGCGGCAGCCGCGTCCCTGGAGGTGAGCTTGCGCCGGACACCGCTCCAGGCTTGGGCGCTCGCAATTTGGTCAAGGGACTGGGCCTGTCAATTGATGTTATCTTTGGGTGACAGAGCTGCTCTTTGTCGCTGATACGAGATTGCCAAAATTGACAGGAATAGAACAGCTTTAAGAATAGAAACACTCAACAGGAAATGCCATCATCTCATCACGCATTTCCAAAGAGCCAAGTTGCAGTCAGGTTAAAACAACTGCTCTTCCTAGCAGACCCCCCAGATAAAATTCTGATGGTGGCAGTGGGAGCCTGAGTTATGTGGGGTACGGATGGGGCCTCCTCTTTCAAAGAGAAAGGAGTTGTCACCCCCCTCCCCGAGGAAAAAAACATGACATCATTACAAACATCGATGAATGTTACTCTTTCATTTGTTAACTTTCAATTAAACTAGCTCCCGGGTCGGCTACAGTGAGTAGACACTATTTATATTTAGATATTTTTTATATCCCATTTCAAAGGTCGTTCTTTTTGGAGTGGGATTTAGGTGAATATGGGTAAAGGTAAAAGGGGGTAAAGATAAAAATGAAGATGATTTTAAGCTTAATGTTAGTATGGTCCGACAGGTTTCAGAGGTGCTGGAATGCTAATTTTTTAATACTGATTCAAGTGGCTCTGCCATGCGCTGCTTCACCTAGTTGACACGTAGCTCGGGCACTGGCCAGGCCATTTCTGCTCCCTGGAATGCCGCGTGTGCTGGGAGCCCAGAGGTGGCTGGGCGTGCAGAGCTGTGTGGCTGGCCGCCAGCTGCTGGCGCGGTGTCCTTTCAGGCCCCAAGTGGTGAGTTTCCGTGCTTGGGGAGGTGGTCAGGTGCTAGAGAAAGGGCTTTCTCAGCAGAAGGGGGCCTGGAGACCCCATCCTGGCCTCTCACTGCAGCTCCAGCAGCTCTCTGGGGAAGGAACGTGCACAGTATTTTCAGACCTCCCAGGTCACCTAGCACTGTAGTGTTGCCCCCAACCAGAGGTGCTGGAGCCCGGCTTCCGGGGTGGCCTGCACTTGGCATCTCTGACTTGAGGGACGTGGTGGTAGAAGCTGTTTATTCATGTTCTGGGGGAGCACTGGGGTCTTTGGACTCAGGGGTGTCTGAGCACTCCAGGGCGATGAGACAAGTGAGGGGGCAGAGGCAGAGCCTGTCACCCCGGGTAAGTCCTAAGCACAACGGCCATGGACCTGGGGAGCAGCTGCAGGTGTGGTGTTCACTCTGGAGAAGTGAAGTCAGAGGGTGAAGACAAATACCTCTGGTGTCGCTCGTTTGTGGCTATAAATAACCAAAGCAAACAAACTGGCAAGACCCAGCGAAAATCATTCTTCGACTCTCTGGAAATGCACTGGTTCCCAGAGGGGTGGGGGGAAAGGCACAGGGAGGGGAGGTGATGGGGCCGTGGCCCCCAGCTTGGAGGAGGGAGAAAAGCGGGTACACACGTGGAAGGTGGGCCTGTGCTCCCAAATTGATAGTCATGAAAGCGATGGGCAAATCAATCAGATTAAGGGAAAAAAAGAAAGGAATTAAGTAAAATTAAGTCCTATGTGAGGAGGGGAGTTGTGACTTCCAGGTACTTTCTTTCTGGTGGTGTGTTCTACTAGGTAGCTTTAGCATTGCTAACATTAATTAAACCTCACAAACCCTGAGAAATAGGTAATTACTATAATTAAACTGATATTCCAGATCAGTAAATGAGATTTAGAATGTCCAAGGTCGCAGTGAGATTGAGATTGTGTGGCCCACTTTGGCAGACAAACTACATGTTCTTTGGACATATTACCCCACCAAAACGGGCTCTCCTAGCTCCTCTCTCTGATATGATGACAGGATAAATAAACTTGATCATTGAGAAGTTAAATTGGAAGCTGATTAGGGAAGCTTAAAGACAATAAGGAAAAATATCTAAATGAACAATCCATATTCCATAAACATATAATATGCAAATTCCATTTCAATTAATTGCATTTATTTAAAATTTCCATTTTAATTGCTGGTTTAGCTAAATGCGTCAGCAAATCAAGAAATCAATGCACGTAGGGCATTCTCCATACCACACAACCGCATAGAAAAGACTGTCATCAGTTTGGAAAGAAAACACAGCAGACAGACAGAAGGAACTCTTCTTGTTGCTATAACTACGGCATAACAAAGGTCAGCACTGGAGAAAAACCTCCCTGGATTGAACGGTTACAACTCAGGGATATTATCTTGAATTCTTCCTTTCCACAAAGAAAGATAATAATCCTTTATTTTAAAAAAGGGTTAATTGAAGATAAACCAAAATCATGGAAGCATCATTTTAAAAATCAAACATAAAAATGATTTTGATTTGAAGTGTAACATTGGTGGTGTATCAGAGACCTATGTCTTTGCACATAGGATTTTTAGCTTAGATTGGAAGTCAAAATCTTAAATTCAGAAGGGGAAAAACAATCTCAAAAATTTCTGAGAAATTGTCCTTATTTTGTTTGAAAACAGCAAATTCAAAAATAGTTTTGATAAATATTATACAAAAGTTTTAAATAAATGTAATTTTGAAGTTTTACAGAGCTTTAAAAAAGTATGACTTTTTTTTAAAGATCTATTTATTTATGCATACCAGAGCTGGGGTACAGGCCAGAGAAGCGGGGGTGGGGGGTGTGTGGGTGTGAGAGGATTCAGCAGAGACAGAGCGGGGAACAGAACAGGCAGACTGACTGAAATACACTGCTGAGGGGAGCAGCGGGTGAGACAGGAGAGGTCTGCTGCACCATGTGGGTTGCTCCCTGGCCGGCCGGGGATCAAACTCATGGTGAAGAGGCTGTGAATTGCTTGATCGTGCAGTGCTTAACCCCTTGCGCCACCAGGGAGGCCCCCCCAAAAAAGTATGACTTTTTTAAAGCCTAATAATGTGTCTTTATGAAATGAGTTTTAGAAACTGTTTCACTGTTATAATTCTTGGAGGTTGTGTGTGTGTTTCATTTTTCTAATGACACGAGTCCTGTCTGGTGGTTTGGGGGTTCAGAAGCTCGATTACAAAATTTCCAGTCTGCGTCCCACCTTCACTGTAAACCAGAACCTGCCGCCTGCAGGGTGGTCCAGGTCCAGAGAACACTGGCCAGACCTGGCCAGTACGGGGCACTGCGCAAGGACACCGGGTTCACCAGACACCCAAGCTTGGTGTGGCTTTATCGTGATCTGCCTATCCCAAGAGGTACATGTTGCCCCACAGCTGAGGCGCTGTATGCTGGGAGGAAGGCTGGTACAGGTGGCCTGGTACCCCCTAAGAGCCACTGGGACTCAAATGACAAATTTGTGTGCAGACCTTTTAGTGGCAAGAGCTACGCACCCCAACTTGGTGTTTCTGTTTCTTTGTTTTTTTTCACCAGTCATTGTTGTTTTTTTTTAACAAATAATTCGTTTATTTTTTCACCTTCGAGTCAGTATGTTGAAAAACTAATCTGGAACTTACTGCTGGGTTTGCTAATAATCCAGTGACCAAAGCACACCAAATCTTTATGGTAAGCTGCAAGGAACTCTCTCGCTCTCATCAGAACCAAGCCCAGGCTGGGGCCCGTGAAGACGTGTGGTGGCGCCGCGCCTCCGTCCACGGTATTGCACTTGTGCGGCGTCTGTGTTTGGGTGCAAATCCTATCGCACTGCCTTGGACTACCAGACGTGTCACTTTATAGAAATGACAACTTACACAATGAGGAGTGCCATGAATTAATGAGACTGGGTCCAAACCCTCCCCCCCCCCAAAAAAAATTATTCTTGCAAAGAACAATTCTAAAAATGAATGCTCAGGGTCATATGTGGTACTTATCTGTCTGGTGTGCCACGTCTGTGTAGAAGAGGTGACGGCATGTCCCTGACCAGCAGAGGCGATTTGAATGTGGTGCTAATGAGGCCAAGGTAATAGGTTTAACCCTGTGAACCCATTATTTTCATTAACCTCAATAATCACAGATTTCATCCCTAACAGTGGCCAGCCATCCCATAAACATCCTGTTAGTCATGAAAGAGACATGGCAAGAGTGCAGATCGCCTCAGACAGTTATTACCGCTGGGAACGGCAGCTCCGGCACCCGGCCTGCTGCTGGCGGGTTGAGAGGACCAGCCTCCACGGCGGAGGTCAGTGCTGTGCTAACGATGCATCGATATTTAATTAGAGGTGAAAGAAAATAACAGGTGTGCAGCATATTGATTTTAAGAACTAATTTCATCAAATCCCACTTGTTGAGTCACCAAGAAAATCTCTGAAAATGTCCTTAAAAATGTTCAGGGGCCTCCCTGGTGGTGCAAGGGGTTAAACACCGCACTATGAAGCAATCTGCAGCCTCTGCAGCACGAGTTCCATCCCCAGCCGGCCAGGGAGCAACCCACATGGCGCAGCAGATCTCTCCTGTCTCCCCCGCTGCTCCCCTCAGCAGTGTATTTCAGTCAGTCTGCCTGTTCTGTTCCCCACTCTGTCCCTGCTGAATCCTCTCACCCCCACCTCTACCCACCCCCCCTCCCCGCATCTCTGGCCTATACCCCAGCTCTTGTACACATAAATAAATAAATCTTTCAAAAAAATGTTCACTTGGGGGGGGGGGTTAAGATAGCTGGTGATGTAACGAGGCATCGTAAGCCAAAGGTCTCTCTTCTGTCACTAGTACCACCTTCATCTTTCTTCTTAGCTTATGGCTCGAGCGTTTTCCAGGAGCGGGGGTGTGGGAGGGTATCTGCAAGGCGCCACAGAGGATGCGGACCTGGAGATGGCACCCGTTGGAGAGGCCCCTTGGTGGCCTCTGTGAGTCATGCAGTACTGTCCCTGTCTGAGGCAATGGGGAGCTCAGCTCCACAGACGTGCCTGCTGTTCTCCTCACTTCCTGAGTCAGGACAAGAGGAGCCTGCCATGTGCCTCAAGATAGGGGCGCCAAGCAAGTAAGACAGCATCCCTGACGCCAAGGACCACGACTCTGGTAAAGAAGACAGATGCGTGAAGTCCCAGGTTTCGACAGTCAAAGGAGAGCTAAAGGGGTTCCCCTCCCTTTTCTGCTGGTACGAGGCCTCTGAGGGGCATGGCTGCTTTGTGATCACTTCCAGGGCAAACTCCTGTGGGAAGAGGCCCTGGCAGACAGACCTGTGGGTGCTCAGCGCGAGAGATCTGGAGTGCTAGCTGCGGGAGGCTGCACCCTGCTCGCCTGTGCGGTGGATGGCCTTTGTGACTCATGGAGGCCCCTTTTGCTGGAGCGAAGAGGCTCCTCTGGGTCTTGAAAACACCCGCAGACAGACTCTAAGGCTCCCTGGCCTTGTCTCTGGCCGGTTCATTTCAGGGAGGTGGCATTTCCTCTGCCTGTGCTACTTCTGCTTCTTTGAGTCTTGAGGAAATTCTCGTGTGAAGAGTCTGGCCCCGGCTTGGCGAGCCTACACGTATTGAAGAAAGCGTAATTGGTTCATAGTCTCAGTCTTTCCACAAAGTCATTAGCTGCTGTAAGTAGTTATCTCTAAGGGTAAGACACTCCCCGGGGAGGAGGACTCTGCAGGCCTGTGGTCTGGTACCTGGGCCAGCAGCTCATTCTCCTGCAGCACTACTCCTCGGGGCACGGCCAGTGGAGTAGACCAGCGCTCCCTTGGGACCAGCCAGGTCCAGGGTGGAAGGAAAGCGGACGCCTGCATCTCTCAGGGAGCACCTGAGAGTCCCACCCTGGGGACAGTCACCTGAGCAAAGACACATCGCCCTGGTTTGTGCGTTGCTGTATCTTGGAGTCTCTTAAATACCAGATGGCTCATTTGGGCCAAGATTCCAGCTTCATGGGGACCATGTCGCTCAGGATGGGACGTGGCACAGCACAAAGTTTCTGCCGAAATTTTTCCGGTGATATCCACGTGGAATTTTAATTTTCCCGTGACGATCTCAGTGAGACCCCCGTATTGTTCAGCTTTGAATTACAAGAAGCAGAATAAAGGCACAAGCCCCTTCCAGGTAAATGGAGCTGTAGCAGGCATTTTGCAGATGACACGACCCTTAAGTTGATGATGCCCAGAACATGGATCTGAAGGGGGTTACCATCATTACAAAAACCATGGCGCGTCATCCCGGAGAAGATGACAGAGGATGTGCCA
Source organism: Talpa europaea (assembly GCF_964194135.1). Taxonomy (NCBI): domain Eukaryota; kingdom Metazoa; phylum Chordata; class Mammalia; order Eulipotyphla; family Talpidae; genus Talpa; species Talpa europaea. The sequence goes on along the minus strand of NC_140080.1, from coordinate 2,291,689 downwards.
CATGGCAGAGACCCTAGGGGCCAAGCTAGTGTTATAAGAAGGTGAGAGGTGTAGCAGAAACATGGTGTTCCCCTCTGTCCCACGCAACTAACGAAGCGGTCGGTTTCCTGGGAAAGGCAGCGGATGTCCTAGACGAGCCAGGAGAGGATTGTTCATAATGCCAAATGTTTAATTAATGTCATATTACTGAGAGACCTATGGCCATAATTAAAGCAAAGGTCCCAGTATGCAGAGGGGGTTTATTGATTAATTAATAATTGATAGTGAGACTAGGGTAGAGGTGTTAAGCTCAGGGGTCTGCAGATGGACAGGGCTGGGTACAAATTTCAACCCTGTTATATATTATACTAATGTTACGATCCAGACCAGGTTGTCTGATTTCTGTGGGTACCAATTCCCTCTCTGATAAAATGGAGACAGTAGTAACAGCTACCTCACAGGTGACGGCAAGTAATGACTTAGTATGGTGTCTGGCTGAGGCCGGTCATTAAGTCTGTAATTATTAAGAGTAAATGTTCTGTAGTTTTTCCTTTATAAACTAGAACACAAATTGGAAATCAGAATTTATTTTCTGTCTTTGGTGACGGTTTCGTTTTCAAAGTGAACTTGAAGTATTCGAAAAAGGAAAGTGAATTTGGCATGAAAAAGCATGATGTCTTGATTCGAATTTAAAACTGTTTACATACATACAAATTTCAAAACTTCTACTATGGACTGGTATTTTAAATATCTGGAAAAGATGTTGAATAAGTTATCGTTTTTCTGGTATGCGTCCACTCATTTAAAAGTGCCTGCGTTTTGCTGATAAATTTTTTATGATGTTTGGCTCAGAAAAATCAAACGGAAAATCCCCCTCCTTGGTTTTACAAATAATAACAAAGTATAAAAATATCTTATCAATGAACTGAAGTGATTATTAATCACCCAGCTTTTTTTTTTTTTTTTTTGGTCTGTAAATGCTAAGTAATGTGCTTGATTGATTTTATAACAAAAACGATTCTGTATAGAAATTGACAAAACATGCCTATTAATCAATGCTTCACAAAACAATGCCCCATGTCAGTTGTTGCTCATCCTCCAATAGCACTGGCACTGGGTGCACCCCAGTTCTTTGCATGCTGTCCGCCTTCATTCAAAAGGTCAAGGTCGACCTTTTGAAACATCAAACATAAAATCCTTTAAAATGTCTTTCAGCGTTTTCATGTTATACAAGGAACAACTCATACTCATTACTTTTTTGAAACTATGCTATTGAATGATTAGCACATGGACTTGAAATTTTCGTGTAAAACTTGTTCTCTGCTTTATGGCACCTATTGAAAGAATTTGGGGGTTTTCCTTTTCTGTTTCTATAGCTTCTCTTCTTCGGTCACTGTGATTTTTCTCTTAGGAAAAACTGTCGAAAAAGATTTCTATCTTCCTATCTTTTTCCGGAGCCTTTTCCATTAACATGTTCTTCATTTTCCTGGCAGGACAGCATGTAATGGGGACTCTCTCGTTTTCTTGAAGGCAGAAGGGGAGGAGTTAATTCCTGGGTGCCTTGTGAGTGAGTTTTATTTATACGTGTGACCCGCGGTAAAGAGATTTATCTTCAATTATTAAACTCTGTAGCCATGTGTCAGGAACTCACACCCGCATAAGCTAGATGGATGCAGATATAAAAGTGGGGTTTGCTTAATGAAAGATTGCAATTAAAAACGGGGCAGTCAGGTAGAAATACTGGGGCTACCCGACTTGGGGGGGCGGGGAGAGGCGTGGGGGAGGGAAGGGGAGAGAAAAAATGAAATTGATTTTGCGGGCCGGTCAAGCATCCCGCCATCCATGTTTTCAGCGCTGCGGCTTAGCGGCTTAGCAGTGTTTAAAAGCGCTGCCCGGCGGGAGCACCTGCACGTCCCCCCGCCCCGCGGTGCAGACCCGGGCGACCCGGCGTGGGCCCGCGAGGTCTCCCCGCGGCCGCCGAGCTCCAGCCCCGCGCACGCGGCGGCCGCGCGCCGGGCGCCTGCTGCTCGCGGCCGACCTTGCCGCGTTTCCGCGCCGCCTCCGCCGCCAGCCCGCCAGCCCAGACAAGTTTATTTACACACCCCGCGCCGCACACACCCCCTCGCGCGGGGAGCCGGCGGGCACGCCCTCCGCCGCCGCCCGGCGCTGCCCCGGGAGCGAGCCGGAGCCGAGCGCCGCCCGCTCGCGGGGCTGGGCCGGGGCGGGCCGGGCCGGGCCGGGCCGGGCCGGGCGGGCGCCGAGGGAGGCGGCGCGGGCGGCGCGGGGGCCGCGGCCGCTGCGCCCGGAGGCTCGGAGCGCGCCGCGGCGGCCCGCGTGCGCCTCTTGTTCCCGGTGTAATTTGCAGCCAATCACCAGTGGGTGTCCGCGCCCCTGCGTCCTGCTCACCTCGCGCCGAGCGCCCCCGCCCCGCCCCCGCCCCGCGCCTCCCCCCGGCGCGCGGCGCTCCCCTCCCCCGCAGCCGCACACACGCACACACACACACACAAACACCGGGCGGGGGAGGGCGAGCAGGGCGAGCGGAGAGAGGAGAGGCTCCCCGGCGCCCGCCCGCCCTCCCGCGCACACGGCGACTGGAGACGGACGGAGAGCACCGCGCCGGCGAGGAGAGACCACCGCGAGCAGCCCCGCGCTCCCACACACACGCTCACGCCCGGCTCCCCCACCCCCGCCACCGGCACCGTCTGCTCCTCCTCCTCTCCGCAACAGGAAAAAAAAAAGCCATTTACAGGTATTTTTTTTTTTGATCCGCATATTTATTTCTCCCCCCCTCCCCAACAGTTTGTTTACAAGTATTAAAGTTGTAATTGGGAGCTGCCAAGACACATCTGGATTTGTGTTTCTTTGTGTTAGGGGGTGATGTGCAACTAATTAAAGGCAGACTGGCAGCGTCTGCAAATTCTAAGGCTCCCCAAATAAAAAGAGACTGGTAAGTGATTGTTCTTTCTCTTTCTCTGCCTTTTTTTTTTTTTCCCCCTCTTAAATGTTTGCTGTCCGTGGGGATTGTAAAAGTAGATTATGAATGCTGGACTCCAGCAATAAAAAGGCGTCGCTGTATTAATTTATTAATTAATCTGCACCCGCCCCTCCTCCTGAATGTTAAATATGACCTTTGATCTCTGTGTCGCTGGTAGACCAGACATACAATATTAGGTTTGTACAGTCACATTGTTTAAAGGCAGAGCAGGGTCATGAAGTCTGGGTGTCTAATTTAGCTCTGGAAGAGGACTGTAGTTATTTGTGTGTGTGTGTGTGTGTGTGTGTGTGTGAGAGAGAGAGAGAGAGAGAGAGAGAGAGAGAGAGAGAGAGTGTGTGTGTGTGTGTGTGTGTGTGGCGTTATTTTTTTTTTTTTAAAGAAAATCCAAACAATAGCTGTGGCTTAGGTACCTTTTTCATGCTCCAGAGATGCATCGATTAAACAATAATGACCTGGATAGTGGGCACAGTCATTTTCTACAGTTTCTGGTGGTCTTAAACCTTGAGGGAGGAAGAGGGGAGGCGATGGTAATGAGAAAAGCAGGGAAGCTTCTGTGTGGAAAAAAACACCACTCTCCTCCTCTGAAAGGGGGCTTTGCAATATTTCCTTATTGGGAACAAGGTCAGAGACTAAAATGTTGAAAAATTTCCCTCCACTCAGGGCGATGAGATCTAATGCATGGTTGGCATAACTAGTTTCTCCTGAGTAGCAGTTATGATGGTCGGTGCAGTTACAATGTGATTCGCAGAAACCGAAGCTCGGTGCATATTCTTGCTGCCTTCCCCCACCCCCTCCCAAGCATGAAGAACATTTAGCCAGGAGCATTTGGGGGGCACCCTTTGTATTGCCATCAGGCCTCAGAAGGGAGCAGTTTTCCCTAATGCGAAACCACAGAGGTGGTTCCTGAGTGATTAGGGACTTGCTGTGATTGAAGGATGCCTGCTAGCTTCTAATCCAGCCTGGGGTGAGGTTCCTTATCTTGATTTACTTTGCCTAATAGGGATTTGTTTACATAAACCCCTCTTTTTAGGGCACCTCATCAGTAGGTCTTGAAGTTTTTTGCACTTGGAGTTGGGGCATTAATGGTTCATTAATCTAATTATAAGCATAATTACTATAATTGATATCTATTTTGATCTGAATATTTGAAACTGAGACTGCTGGGCCCTCCTTTAGAATTCCCTGAACTCCACATGCTAGACGGATATGTGGACTTCAGAAGGTGTCACAGGAAGGTATTCTGGCCAAAAAAAAAAAAAAAAATCTGAAACAAAGAAACTGGTTTTTTAGGTTAATATATACTTTATGTCTCTGCTTTACTTCTTAAAAGGCGATGACATAGGGCTCCCTCTGTAATAAACAGCTAAAATACCTCTTCCTAAAGCATAATAATGGCCTGTATGCAAAGAGATGAATGCAAATACCCAGTTGACATTAAACTTTGCTCTGAAAAAGAGCAAAAGGAAAAATCATCTCAATGGTTATTTCTTGAGGTAAACAGCACCTTAGTCCTCCTCCCAACCCCCCCCGCCGCCCCCCACCTTTTTGCTCGATGTGAAAACCAGTGACAGTGAGAAATCCCTTTTAAAAAAAGTGCCATGCGTGCCTGTGGTCCTAGACAGAGCCAGGGTTCTCCATCAGGAATTACTGACGCTTGGTTCAGAACCTGTGACATGCCTCGTTTTCATTTTAGTCTGCATTTTATCTGGCCCGTCTTCCTTGCCTTGCCTTTCCCCCTTTTAAACAAGTAGAACGCCACCCTCTCACCCCCACCCAGCCCCGCCGCCAAATGGCTTGTACAATTGAGACCTGTCCTGGGTCCCTTGAATGAAGACCCTCACAGAGCCAGCTGTGCTGGGATTCAAACTAATGACCGCAGACACAGAAGGACACTGTGGCAGCTGGTAGTTCCTTTCTCCCGGCCTCTTCGGTCGGGATTGTCTGTGGGCAGGCTCTCTCGGCTCTCGGCGGCATTGTGTTTGCTTACAGTTTATACTCGGCTGTATTGTCGACTTTCTCGGTACTTCATTTGCTAATTTCCTGTTCATTTTCCTCATAGGGCCATTGCTGTTCTCTCCTCTACAGCATTTGCATGCCCAGGCTGCGCCCGTTCACACATTTCATAATGTTTAAATGCCCTCTGCTTCTAGGTGGTGTCGCCCTCGCACCCCTGATTTGCATGTCTTTAGCACTCCAGTTGCCCTTTTCCCTCGGCATTTGTCACCCCCGTCTTTCCTCCTTCCCCGGGTACCCCGGCTATTAATGCGTTTTCTCAGGAGGGTTATAAGAATAGGGGGGAGGAGCTGTGGCGTGCAGTGGGGAGAGGGCGAGCGGGCGAGGGAGGGAGGGAGGGAGGGAGCGAGGGGGGGCGGGCGCGGGAGGGAGGCGGGCGGGCGGGCGGGCGGGCGGGCGGGGAGGGAGGCAGGGGGAGGCAGGGGGGCGGCAGGGGGGCGGCGGGGGGCGGGAGCGCGGTGGGAGCGTGGGGGAGGGGAGGGGGTCGCGCCTTGACGATTGTTATGCAAACGACCTGACGGGGACGGTGGGAGCTCGCGGTGCCTGCGGTGGGGGCGCGCGGGGACTGTTTGTTTTTGCGCCCCGTCCTCGTGCAGCCCGCTGGAATGACTTTCTTTATTTTAGTTGTGGCAGTTGGAGGATAATGCAAAGGACGACGCCGCCGGGGACCTCGCCGAGCGCGGACATGCGCCCCAGCGCGGAGTAGCGCGGGCCTCCTGCTCCGGCCCCGCGCCCCGGCGCCCGCCCGCCCGCCGCCCGCCGCCGCCGCGCGCCCCGCAGCACCATCGCCCCGCGCCCGCGCGCCCCCCTCCCGCCGCGGGGCCGGGCCCGGCGGCCCCCGCCTGCACCCTGCACCCCTTCTTCCCCCCCTGCACCATGAACACCAACGTCTGCGTGGAGCCGGGGCCGGGCCCCGAGGCGCCGGGGCTGCCCAAGGAGAGCCACCTGCCCGAGGGCGCGCTCAACAGCCTGGTGGATTACAACTCGGAGATGGAGCGCTACCGCTCCTTCGCCTCGTCCTTCTACAAGAGCGGCGGCGGCGCCTTCCCGCAGGCCGCCAAGATCGCGCGCATCACCACCCCCATCTTCCCCAGCAGCGCCGCCGCCGCCGCGGCCGCCGCGCGCATCGGCATGTCCCCCTGGACCTGCGACAACGCGGCCACCGCGGCCGCCGCCACCGCCATGCTCTGGGGCAGCGGCGGGGGCGGGGGCGGCGGCGGGGGCGGCGGCGGCGGCGGCGGCGGCGGGGGCGGCGGGGGCGGCAGGAAGTCCTCGGCCTCGGCCGCCGCCGCCGCCGCCGCCTCCTCCGCCGCGGCCTCGGCGGCGCTGCTGCCCGCGGGGGGCGGCGGCGGCGGCGGCGGCGGGGGCGGCGGCGGGGGCGGCGGCGGCGGCGGGGGCGGCGGCCGCGCGGGGCTGCACGCGCGCGGGGACGCGGCGCGCCTGGGCAAGGCGGGCTGCGCGGCCGAGCCCGCGCTGCAGATGGCGAACGGCAACTTCCTGCCCGCGCTGGCGCCCGAGCACTGCCGGCCGCTGGCGGGCGACTGCGTCAACAAGCTCAAGTGCGGCGCGGCCGACGCCGACCTCATGAACCTGCCCGAGCGCGTGGGCGCCTTCCCCGCGCTGCCCGCGCTCGGCGGCCTCTCGCTGCCGCCCGGCGTGATCGTCATGACGGCGCTGCACTCGCCCGCCGCCGCCTCGGCCGCCGTGTCGGACAGCGCCTTCCAGATCGCCAGCCTGGCGGACTGCCCGCCCGGGCCCGCCGCGCCCGCCGCCGCGCCCGCCGGCTCCGGCGCCGCCACGCCCGCCAAGAAGAAGCGGAAGCGCTGCGGCGTGTGCGTGCCCTGCAAGCGCCTCATCAACTGCGGCGTGTGCAGCAGCTGCCGCAACCGCAAGACCGGACACCAGATCTGCAAGTTCAGGAAGTGCGAGGAGCTCAAGAAGAAGCCGGGCGCGGCGCTCGAGGTCAGAGGGGACGATTTCCTGCTCCCCGCGCTGCCCCCGCCCCTGCTCGCGCCCCTGTCCTCCCCGCTGCCGGGCTTCTGGCCGGGCTGCCGCCTGCCGCCGCCCGGCCCCGACGCGCCCTGCCGGCTCTGAGCGCCCCCCGCCCGCCCGGGGCCGGGGGCGGGAAGGACGCGGCGGCCGGGGGGTGCCCCCCGCCCCCCTCCCCCTCCCCCCCCCCGAGGCGGCTCTCCGCGCCGCGCCGCCGCCCACCGCGCGCTCGGCCCGCCCGTTATAGCTCCGAGAGGGCAGAGCCCGGGGCGCGGGCCCGGGGCCCCCGCGGCTGCCAGGAGACGTGACTTAGCCTCGGGGATGCGGGGCCGGCGCCCCCCAGGCGGGGAGGGCGGCGTCCACGGGCTGCCCCCGGTGTCACGCGCTTTCCTCGCGCCCGGGCGCGTCCCGCCGCCGCCGAGGCCCCTGCGGTTCTCCACGTCTGCGCTCCGCGGCCACCGAATCGCTGTGCCCCACGCGGTTTGGGTGACACCGAGGAGGCGGAGGAGGCAGTAGTGGTTCCTCCTCCCCGTCTGTTCCGGACACAGACGGCGTCCATCCAGACGATCGCCCAAGTAATGGTGGATTAGGCTTTTGAGTACGTTAAAAACAAAGATGATGTCTTCGGTGGAAGTTTCTCGGGGTGTTTCCATCACCTGATCAGAACAGAAAGGGAACGAGTGGGGAATAGCAGGTGAAGGCCGCGGGTGGCAGGTGGTAAGGTCGGTAATCAAATCCAGCCCTTGGAGGAAACGTCCCGCAGGCCGTCAGTTGCTCCTGCAGGGAAGGCCATACATAGGTGTGGGCTCTGGGGTGCGGCACCATCATCACAGCACCCGCCCGTTCCAGAGCAAGGTGATGGGTGACGCCAAGGGCGCCCCCTCGGAAGAGCAGGTCTGTGAAGTGATGAGAGAGAAGCGTGAGAGATCTGTTGCAGGTTTTGAGCACAAATGAGGTAGTTTTGCTTCTAGTTCTATTCATAGAAGTCAGAGGAAATGGTGCAGGGCATCATGGCTGGTGACCGTCTCCACCCAGACAGCGCGCCTGGCCCTCTTTGTAAGAGAAAGCCTCTCAGCGCAGGCTTTGACTTAGCTCCAGGTTTCTTTCATTTCCTTCAGCAGCTCTGCTTGAGCAAAGACAATAGCAATTATAGAAACGCAGGTCCTTATATCCTCTTAGGTGGCAAAAAAACGAGTTTTCAGCCTCTGAATTCTCTCTTTTTTTTTTTTTTCTCGATTTCTTATTGTAATTTCTTTAGGTCTCTAAGGCCTGTGAGAAATTAAAATCCAGTTCAGACGGAACTTTCCTGTTCGCCCAGTTGACAAGGACCCCATGCCTCTCCTTCCTCTTCTGGAACCATAATGGTCTCTCCTCAGGGGGCTGGTGGGCCTCCTCTCCAGCCAGGCCCAGGTGACTCTCAGCATCCGGGTTCAGGGTGTTAGTGGACGGGACCACTGTGTAATTCTGACTGCTTTAGTAAATGACCGCCCTGATGACAGAGCTTGACCAACGACTCGCGGGTTTTCTGTGGGGGTTTCTAAGAGGATTCCATCAGTTTCCTTTTCTCTTTCTTCGTGGCTGTCCCACCAACTTGTGCTGTCGAGATTCCCGAGGCATTCTGATCACAAAGTCTTCTTGCATTACCTCTTGTTCTTTTTTAAGATCCACCTGTACACAGTCCTGCTGGTCTTGACAAAGCTGGGCATGGGGGGGAGGAGGGAGCAGCGAGTTTCTGTCTGCAGTGCAGCCTCTGAGATATGCGACCTGCACCCCTCTCACCCCAAGATTGCCCCGCTTTGAGGCTAAGATCCGTCATGGAACGCTGCTTGGCAGGAAGAAAGGAGAAAATGGTTGTCATTGGCTAAGTGTCTACCTGGACCATTCACAGAATGCCATGGCAGGGTGCTTCCTTGAGGACACGTGTCAGCACGCAGGGGGCTTCTGGGAAGCCAGCCGGGCACAAGTCAGTGACAGAGGGTGCTGCCCGAAGTGGAGCTGGGCCAGTGCTTGTGGGTCAGTGCAGGCCCCCCCACCCCCCACCCCCTAGCCTACCTGCCTCTCTCTAACTTGGTTCCTTATCGTCATCTGAGGAGATGGGGTAGAGCTTGCACAGACCCTTCGCTGCTTCACTGAGGGTAGGGATTTGGGGGTCCATTGTGGACATCACCTGCCCACACATCAGTTCAGTGCCTCCTACTCCTGGTGCTGGGTTATGGACACCCATCCCTGAGTGGCTCACGGCCATCACTTACATCATTCTCGTTTGTCACTTCAAACCCGATGTGTCCTTTTTCCCTTTGACTTATTTTCATCCCAGAGCCTTGAGCCATAATCAGATTTTCAGGGTGAGTACACTGAAATTAAGACAGACACACGTGGGTGTGTTGGGATCCTTACCCACACTTTTAAAAAAGCCTCCCCTCCAACCTTCCTTTCCAAACCGCTTGACTTATTTCCACATTTTCTTGCTTAGTTCTCATGTTAAGAGCATCTCTCATGTTTTCAAAATATGTTTGTACAGTGACCTCTTGATAACATTTCGTATGATAACAAGCCGCATAAACAAATGCCTTTTACCAAGGGTAGAAGGCTCCCTAGTTTGCACACCCCACTGTTCTCTTAGTCAATTGCTAGAATAAATATTGTGACTAAGTTTCAAAGCAGTTGTTCTAAGCAGCTGAATGTCTTTCCTTCAACAGCTTATCTGGAAACTTTGTATCCTAAGTGACCACTAATAAGTCCCTAGATATGCCTAGAAACATCAGCTATTGTCATTTGTTACATACTAGCACTTTGTCCTCAAAGATAATCCTTCAGTTTTATATACTCACAACAGATACATTTTTGATACTAAGCTCCAACTCTTCAAAGTAGCAGGACCTGCTGTAACTCAGGGATGAAATTGTCCCTGGCAAGCCCCGCCTCCCATCCCTGCACCTGGCTCAGGTGGCATGATGGAGCTGGGTGGAGACCACCTGGCCTGGCTTCTCTCCTATCAGCTGATTCATGGAGTCACATTAGTGCCCGGCCCCTGGGGAGGTGCCCTGCGCCCAGTCTGCTCTGCTGTCACCTCCCAGAGTTTCTGTGAGTGGGGGAGGGACCATGTAGGGACACCCGGTGAGAGACCGAACAGCTGCAAAGTCAGGAGACAGGACAATGCCGTTCGTTCTCTCTTTTGTGTGTGTTCTTTTCCACTTTTTAAAACATTCCTGCTGCTTGTACAGGCCCACGATAATTTCCTGCAAGTGAGCTTGGGCATCTAAGGAGTGCGAGGAAACGTACCCAGGAGGAAGCGTATGCAGGTGTTGCTCCAAATTTGATATTTGACTGAGAAGAGTGTTTCGGGGTGGACACACTGGGCTGTGCCCTGAGCCTCCCCGCACTGGCCACTGAGAGCTAGCCACAGGCATTCTGGCCGCACGGGCAGAAAGGGGGCACCTGCTCCCCAAAGCCGGGTAGAGAGTCAGTGTGTCACTCGCTTTCAGAGTCTGTGCATAGATAGGGGAATCAGGCCATGAATGTCCACCAAGTTTTTAAAGTTTGAAACTTTGAAGCTTATTCCACTTATGGGTGAAACACAAATAATTCATTCCTTAAAATGAAACATCTACCAGGAAACATAAACATTTGTTTTAACCTGAAAATGCTAAACTCCAAGGGAAAGAGGAGCAGCTGAAGTCGCAGCAGAGATCTGTAGCAGCCATGTCGCATGCCACGCAAGGGTGGGGCGCGCGGCGGCCTGATCCACCATGAGCTTCAAAACACGGGTGCAAAGTGGCTCTTTAAACAGCCACACGTTTTCAATAATTTCCAAATGAAAACATCCCATCCATCCAGGCATCATATAAATAAATGCTAAGCAATGTTTTGGATGGCAGTGAAAATAAATTTGTAAATTATTCCAAAAGAACATGTGATATTCAAGTACAAACCACCAGGAGAGCCAGTGGGGCACATTGAAAGCCTAGACTTCAGTTTAAGCAGAAAAAAAGTGTTTGGACACTTCAAATAAGGAATGAAAGTGTGAGCTAGTGATGAGGGAAATAAAAGCCACTTAATTTTTAGGGGTTTTAATTAATTGATCATTGATTTATTAGTGGCTATTTTGTTTGTTTCACACAACTGTTTCCCCCCGGCTGAATAGTTCGAGTTCTGTGTAGTCAGATCCAAAGGCTGATAAATATGGGACACTTTCATCAAATAGTCGAAAGACTGACATTGTGAGCGCGGCCCAAGTGGGCTCCCCTTGCGTATTTGGTCGCGCAGCCGGGCTGGTCATGGGCCCAGCTTGTGCATTTGATTATTCCCAGGGAATAGCGTGTCTTTAAAAACTCTTCTAAAGGAGTTGGTGCTCCTCAATCTTAACATCCAGCCATCACTGGTCAGATGGTCTGGGGATGAAGTTCACTCTTACCAGAAAATATTGTTTTTCATTTTTCTTCCAAAAAGTATAGCAAACATACCCCACTTTTCAATAAATTTCACATAAGTGGATACGCTTCGCTATCTTACGTTTGTTTTTACTCAACCTTATGCAAAATATTAAAAAAGGATCTCACGTATTCGTCACGTAAAAATAAGTGAATGAACGGGTGAAATTCAAGATTCACTGAAAGGCTCCTGTGAATATGCAAATTGGAGAAAAGACTTCTTTTTTAGTTTTTCTCTTTTAGACTAGTCTTTAAAGAGCAAGGAATCCAGGGCCTTGCTAAGACACAACCCATGAAGCTCTCCGCAGCCACTGCAGCATGAGTTTGATCCACAGCCAGGGAGCTAACCCACATATGGCGCAGCAGACCTCTCCTGACTCGCCTGCTGCTCCCCTCAGCAGTGTACTTCGGTCAGTCTGCCTGTTCTGCTCCCCACTCTGTCTCTGATGAGATGAATCCTCTCACCCCGCCCCCTCCACAGCTCTGGCCTGTACCCTGGTTCTTGTATGTATAAATAAATCAATAAATCTTAAAAACAAAAAGAGCAAGGAACCCAAAATAATTATAAAATACTTGATTTTTATGCAAGCATTTCAATCCCCCATTAGAAGGGCAGATGATCTTGGCAAGGGAAGCAGAGCACTCTAGAAAAAAAATTTTTTTTAACCTGCTTTCAACAGAGTTTGTTCGTTTGTTTGTTTTTCGTCATTGGCGTGCATGGGGAGGATGTGGGGCCATGTTACATGTTTCTGTCCCCGCAGCACCTCTGCTTGTTCTTAACTTACCTTTCCATGAGCTTCTGTTATTCCTCATAGGTGTTTCAGGATATTGGGGTGGTGGGGGGATCATCCTTCAGTCATATCTTGTTCCATCACATGCAAACACCTGTCCTGAAATGGAATGATTCCCAGCGACGGCACAGCCTCCCTGCTCTCCGCACCGCGTGTCCTCCGTTGTTGTCTGCGTTATGTTGCTCCATACTTCACATGCGACAGCCTTTTAATAATGTTGAAGACTTAGCTCTGCAGGGGCTAAAAGGATCCCAGCAGGCTTGTTAACTTCTACTCTAAAACATTATGAGAAATATTTTTTCCTCTGTGAAATTCCAGGGCTTTCGCTTAATTTATTTTACGAGGCTGAGACTCCATAGCCAGGTATGAGAGCGAGCCTGCTACATATTTTTCTGTTTTGCCATAGTTAACCCATCTGTTTCACAGCACATGCCATCCTCATAAAAAATTCAAAGGAAACAATTACTTTTTCAAAGAACTAATACTAAAGATGTTTCCTTGGTTGATACAAAACCAAATTTAAATTATATTCAGAAATTCTGTTAGTTTCTTGGTTTTTCATTGCTGTGATAATTAAAAGGATACTTGGGCCATGTGGTCACCTGTAGATGACAGGTTGTGGAAAAAGACCCGCTGGTGCAGGTGACCACCAGCTGGACACAGTCAGGCCCACTGCATAACTCCTCGGAACTTTCCTCAGCTATGATGGGGGATGGTAATTTCAGCACGCCATACACCTTTTCAGTGTGACATGTAGGTCAGAGGGTGTTGCATGCTGAAAGGTACTAAGCAAATTCTTGTACCCGTTTTGAAGTTAGAAAGAGGAAGACAGTTGTCTTTGTAGATGACACCACTGGTTACTTACAGCTTTCCAAAGTGAATGCCCGGGTGTAGACTATTTGGGGGCCTTGGGATTTCTGAATGTTTGATTTAAGCATCTAGTTCCCGAAGATCTGGCTTGATTCCACTTGCAGAGATAAGCCTGATAAACAGGTTTCCCTTGTTCCGTGCCTGTATCACTTTGCCCAGTGAGGAGGTCTCTCGGCCTGTGGGCCGCCCTCCTTCCTGCTGCTGTGCACTTCTCTGTCTTTAAAGCTGCTCCGCTTTGCTGACCCAGCCCCTTCAGTGGCTGCTGTTTTCTTTTTTTGGACAAACCCAGGGAGTTCTTCTAAGTGTGAGTGAGTGAGTTGAAGGAAATTGTTGTAAGAAAGAAATAGTTAAATGCTTATCATGAATTCTAGTTAGAGACATTTAAGAAATAGCGGGAGATTGTAGATTAACGTTTGCTCTAGAAGATAGAGGTGTGCATGTGTAGGAAACTAAAGTGGGGAAACATTTTGAGATTAAAAGTGAAATGACTTTATGGAGCTTGCCTTCCCCCCCTCCCCTCTTTAGTAAGAGCATTTATGAACTGGAGAGTTAGAACGCAACAGTGAAAAAGGGCTGGTGGTTTCTGGGAGAAAAAGAGTGGTAAGCCCTAGAGATTCAGAAACTCGCCACAAAATGTTGAAAACAAAGGAGAAAGGAATAGTCAAGCTAGGGCCTCTGTAGGGTCTGGAAGGAGCTTCCTCACGACAGCAAAGTGGGTCTGCTTCCTTCAGCAGTTACGATGGTTTACCCAGAATGGACTGCGAGGAAAGGAAGGCGGGGGGTGGGGGGGGGTGTCTTTCCAAGACTTGAGACGAGTTTGGGAGTCAGAGCTGAGGCGCAGGAGGAATGGAGGGACCAGGAAAAGCAGATTGTGCTTTGGCTGATGTCATCATTTTTCCTTATTTAAAATACTTGGTGGGGTAACTCCGAAGCGTGAATCAGAGACAGCCCTCCCAACGTGGGTGGAAAATGGAATCCCTGTTTGGGTCACCTGCATGTAAATTGCCATTCAGAGGACATTCCAAGGAAAGTGAAGACAAGCATCCAACTAGGGAGAAAACTGCTGAAGGTGCTAAAAATCTATGATAACTATCTTTTGATCGTATCAAAAGGCTAGAGGTCAGGCAGGATGAGAAGAGCTGGGGCTGGCTGTGTGTGTCGCTCAGGAGCAGCCACGGGCCTTTCCGTATGTTTCAGCAAATCCGGCAAATTCCAGATGAATTTTCCTCAAAACCTTGCAGAGAGAAGAGAGATGAAGTCAAAATGTAAAAGAATAACAGGCGGCGTAAATTTCACAGTGTGGGAGTGATGATTATGAGTGATGGGGAATCAGGGGTAGAAAAATAACTGCGCTGGAGAGAGACTCCTCTGTGGGAACCTTTCTTGTTTATGTGTTAAATGAGCTCAGTGATGGTTTTCGTGGAGTCCAGAATGAGGAACAGATAAAATTCTCAGCTGTGTGCAGGTGGATGAGAACGAAGATGTGGGGTCTCCTAGGAAGCATTGGATACATTGTGTGCTTGGATTTTCCTGCATGAAAATAAAACAGAACACTGGCCTTTTCCACCCGGAAGGAAATGTATATTGGACCTTCTGCGTGAGGCCGCCCCGAGAGAGAGCAGTTGGGTAGGAAGTGGAGTGGCTCAGGATTTTCCACACGTGATTCTCTCCTTGTGAGTATGCTGTTTGGGTGACATGTCGATGTTCTTTCTGACTGAAGGCGACTGCCCCGGCTGTGTGCGGCTGTGTGCATGCGTGTGCCCCGCCGCTGTGTCCGACGGCTCGCCCGCCGATGGTTCCAGCCCAAGAAAGTTTGTAGAACGCTCGTTGAGTGACAGCAACAACCCAACTGAACAAGTGTGTAGTGAGGAAAGAAATTATGTTTGTCAATGGAACAATGTTAATGAGATAGTAAATGTGTTTCTATAAATAGCGTCTTCTAGGCAGGTCTGTACCTTTGCTGCTAAAACCACGAGCACATGGTTTATTAATAAGCACACAGTAGACTCTTGATAAATATAAATAAATGCAATCCAAGTTAACAAATCTGTAGGTAGGGAACTGTTATTTTCTAAGACTTGTAGTAGGTGCTGTACACACACACACACCCACTCACACACTCACTCACACACACACACACACACAGAGCTTAGGGAACTCAAAACTTTATTCACACCTTTTTTTTTCATTATCCCAATTTTTTATTCCCTGACTCTATGTGTTCATCCTTCATCCACGATGCTTAGTTATCTAACTTATATAAGAAGTGGACACCTTTGAGATACTGAAATTTTAGAAATCTCTTGAAGCTGCCTCATAAAGCCTTGGGAGTCTGTGACTCGCCCTTGGCCTAGTGTCTCCCCAGACGGTGAGAAGAGACTCACCTGCCCGCTGCCTGGCCACTGCAGTGCTCACGGTGCAAAGCCTCACGCTTTCTATCAGTATGCCAGAGTTTTTCAAGGAGTAAGAAGAATAAAATAGTTGGCTTGGATATTTGAACATACTGAGGAGCAACAGTGTGACATGCTATTTTAAGGCTATTTTGCCAAGTACCAGGGACACTTGTTTGATCTGAAGAGAAAGGGCTATATTAACAGAAACAAGTAAAGCAAGGAAGAAAACAAAGGAAAAAGATGCTAGAGAGGGATGGAGGGAGGGAAGGAGGCAGGAATGGTGGGCCAATGTCGGTTACACACTGAAGGCAGATCAGGAAGGGGTGGGTGGGCACAAGGATGAACACAGGACATCATCTCCTTGAGCCTGCGTAAATAAGAAATTATGAGACTAGATCAGTGTCTCACAGTGTTAGCAAAGATGTCTCGAGTGGGACCCAGCTAAATCCACCGAGCTTTGTTTCTGTTCATCTGCCACAGCAGAAAAAATAGGTTCAGGGACAACTGACCACTCATTTCTCTCTTCCTGTTTATTTTGGAGAGTCCTCCTTCCAAGAGGGTGGTGAGAAACATAGCGAGGCCGAGATATGCTCAAAATCAACGATGGTGTTCAGGGAGAGAGAAGCCACCCAGCATCAATGCACAGTGAGCTGTTCCACAATATCAGTGTGAGTTTTAAGTGGCTCTAAGGAGAACTTACTAGGAAATAGAGAATTGCACATATGGAGAAGACTCCAGGAAAAAAAAGTGGCAAAGAATGAAGAGACTACTAATCACTACATCTTATCAATCCCATACCTGGAGAAGAGTCAGGATTCTTGATGGACACTGCCAGTTAGGTAAATACGTGAAGGCAACTCTCTTTGCACAAATATGGGACACAGGGTGGCTACAGAAAGAAGTAGGATGTGGCCATCCCCTGAAGACAAATCTGGAGGAGACACTTGAGGGCTTGCTCTAGCACAGGCTCTGTCGACCTGGTGGTGGAGAACACGTAAAAGTGCATTTCCCTTACTGGGAGATGACCTCAAATATGTTTCTAAAGAGCTAAGTAATGTATACCCACTCGATAGAAGTAAATTATAGTGCTGTGGACTCTAGACTTTTTATTATTTAAAAAGAAGTTAAGGAGAGAGACCGAAAAGTCAGAGGGGTTGATTTGTGTACTTGCTGTGGCAGCAAATAATTTATTATTAAAAAAAGTTAAAAAAAAAATGCTCCACAAGCAGCATGTTGGTCTGTTAAGTGTGGCTTAGGAGTATCTGAAGGACTAAAGTATCAGGAATTGTGTCTGCGTTCTTCTAAGTAACTCAGGGACATTAAAGGGCTTTGGTTTTTAGACTGGGACTATCCCAGTGGCTGGATTTTTTGTCATAAAAGATTCTCAAGCAAAGGAAGTTCAGTGACTGTATCCCAAATGCTACAGAACTTAGCCTAAGAAAAAATATTTTTCACATTTTTATGTAATATAGAAAAGGGAAACACTTTTTAGCTCCCCAGGACTCTGATAATCAGAGAGCAGAACCACAGTTCGAATTGCAGTGTAGAGGTCGGGAGTGAACATTGTATTTTATTGACTACATTGTACCTTACTTTATTAGATGTGGTCCTCATGAGGGCAGTTGTACAAATCACTTCTTAATATTTTCAAGTGATTTCCATTTACTCACATTTCATATGAATTTTTCTCTTTTTTAAAGAAGTAGGCAGTTCACTGACAACTTTAAAAAAATCACCAACATTTTCAAAGTTGTTCCAAGGTGTGTCCAGATGACCAAGTTGTCTCGTAGGTGAGACTCCAGTGTCTTCTTCAAAACTGTCCAACAACTTGGTCATGGCAAGGTTGAAGGTGGTGTTTCAGTAGCTGGCAGTGACCTCACCTAAAGGTACCTCTGCACTTGGCAGGAATCAGCAGACTGACCTAGAGGGAGATAGTTACTAACTTTTGTCGCTGCTGTGTGCATGTGAGTGGAGGTGGTATTAAGATCCGCTTATCAAACGGCCATATACATTTGTGTATGCAAAGATTCACAAATGAAGTATAAACACATAAATAAAATTAATTCTAAATTTTAAATCATTTTGGACAGGATAGTATTGATGTCATTCATCAACCTAATATTTGTATTTTTAATCTCCGTTTTCATTTTCCTTTCACACTCCCTCTTGCACATAGAGTTAAATATATACTATAAAATAATTTCCTAAAAATGCCATTTTAATTTGTAGATCATTGAAAAATTTTCCTTTTTCTGCTTGCCCTGGTACCTTGATAGCATAGTTATTTTTGTATGGCTAAGAATATTGTCATCACTCAGCTTCCCATTTATAATAGGAAATATTTTGTTGTTCGGAACGAGGTGGTAGGAAGTGCTTTTACCAAAACACATTGAAATCTGATCATTTGTAGCATATCAGTTGCCTAAATAAAGTGCTATTAGGTTCTAGGGCCAAAGTGGGAGACTTTTCCGAGGTGTGGATGGAAGTGCACCTGTGCACACGTGTGTTCCTGACTTGCTCTGCCCGAGTGTTGTCTTGGCCTGGCGCAGAGCCACTTGATGAACCTTCTCCCCTGTACAGACCTGCGCTAGCTGTCCCTCCTACACACGTGCCCTCCTGGCTGCCCTGGCGGCGAGGCACAGGCACTGGTGAGGCTGGCAGCCATGCAGGAGCGGGGAGGCCCAAGCCCTGGTGTCTGGGCCCACACGAGGAGGCAGCTGTCCTCTCCATCATCAGTCAGAGAAGCCCTGGCCCCGGTTGTCCATTTGGAAACAGAAGCTAGAATGTCCCTTATCCCAGAAGCAATCCAGGTATTGATTTGGCTCCCTTTCTGTTTTGTCCCCTTTAAACAGGGGTGCAATATGCAAGTCAGGGGTGGGCTTCATAGTTGTACTGGATTACACCTGGATAATGGCCAAGGTGAGATGTGAGGGTACCAAAGATTTATACAGTTACTTGATAAATGAATCTGGATTATGAGATTTGACATATATGACACATATATTATAACAGGAGAGGAGAAAGTTAGATGTCATTAAAAAGGAGAAATAGTATATACTCATATGAACATGTATTTTAAAGTAGAGGTATTGATTAAAATGATTAAAATTTTTCTATAAGTTAATTATTGGGCTGTGAAATTATCCCTTCCCAGTAAATTGTTCTCCCAGACTTACTGACCTGTGCTGTATCTATGCTTGCTAATAATTCTGTTATAGTTACTGAAATATTATTTTTAAATTTATTATTCATAAGTAGAATATAGAAAAATCTTTCTGCTAGAAACATTTTGGGAAGGTTTTCATATTAGCTAGGTATCATTTTAGACCTTAATTATTAATTATCCAAAGATTGATATTAATGTATGTCCTGTGTGTTCACATGAACAGCGTTGCATGTGTGTTACCATTTTCTCTTTGTCCAAGTAAGTTTTGAAATTTTGTCAATTAAAACATTGGACAGCCTACATAGCTTGGTATTTTAACATCCTTACCAGTCAAATTAGGGGAAAATGTAGTTTTCCCCCAACCATCAAGAATCCTTTTGCTTTTGTTCATCTAAAATGTCCCAGAGCTTGAACTTTTCAGATGAAGCCAAAATAAAATGTAATAGACTATCTACAGGCGGAAAACGGAACCTTGTCATCTTGTCCATATTTAGTCTCATCCTTTCCATTGCAAAATTTAGTGCTTCACTAAGGTTTTCAATTTCTGGTGTGAAGAGGTAAACGGAGATTCAGGGATGGCTCAGCCAGCTTCAAGGACGTAGCTGCCCAGGAGTCTTCCCTCCTGGGGAGGCGGAATTTTGGAAGGTCACACAGGGCTGTGGGCAGTTCAGAGAGACATGGAGAAAGCAGGCCTCACGTCATGACATGGGAGTTAGGGAACGATTGGATGACTCGGATTTCCTTTATAATGTGTGTGGGGAGAACGGGGGATCGTTTTTCGCTCAGCGTAGGAATAATGGTCCCCAAACTATTGGCTTCAGCTTGGGAATCTTTGTATGTGCCCCCTACTCACAGTGGGGCTCCCAGCCTGCGTGGGGCACGGAGCTCTGGGGGCTACGAAGTCTGTGTGTGAGGATTGGAAAGACAGATTCACCTTGAGTTACAGGGTTGCTCGTGTCATAATCATTATCTCAGTTTGTAACTGTCTATTTTGAAGTACATTTTAGCATCGAAAGTTACCATGATTTGGTCTTTGAAAACTCACGTGTCATTTGATTAAAGCCGGTCAGTCTTATTTGGGGTGTGAATTCCGCTGCATTTCGCTAGCTCTGCCTAGATAGGAATAGCCTCGTCCGTGTTTGTGGAGATCATGGGCACCCCATCTTCCACTTTTAGGAGAAGAGTTTTTTTGGAAGCTGACGTAGTGAGCACAGCTGTGTAGGTGCTTGCTGTGCCTGAAGCTATCCCAGCCGTATCACTTTCAGGAGGCCCTAAGAAAGAGACACTTATGCTGATGTTCTTCAGGGGGAGGCTTTCGGGATCCTTATTTTAGGTTGTTTGATTCATCCTCATTGTTGATTTAACAGAAACCAAACTGAAATACATGTCTGCCAGAGATAGTCATAATTTTTGTATTTTTTTAAAGTAAGTGGGAAATACACTTGACCTTGGATGATGTCATCCTTTCATTCAAGGAACTACCTGTGCTTTTTCAAGAGTCAGAGGGAAATGCAGGCATGCCTTTCTGCTTGAAGATCGTCTGTATCTGGCAGGTAGGGGCAAATTCTCTGGAAGACCAGGCTTTGCAGAGGGCAGGCTGCAGGGCTGGCCTGGCCCCCAGGGAGCCAGGCTGCCTCCAGCGAGGGAGTGTTCGCCCTTGCTTGAGCAGCAGCGAAGGCTGCCTTAACCAATGCTGATCAGCGCCAGTCTGGCCTGCGCCTCCCCTCCCGCCCCCCCTCTTCCTGGGGAATCTGGCTTTCCTGTCACTCAGGATAACGATTTCCTGCTAGCATCACGGAGATCCAGAAAGTCACTGTAATCTCATCAGGAGTGTGATTTCCCAGCTGCGACTCTGGCATTTATAGAACCCGAAAGAAGCTGGTCCAGTCACCTAGCCCTGGCAACACAGAAACAGAAGTCTCTTCCAGAGTGCACCTCAGGCGCTGACAGAACTAGACAGGATAGGTCCCCGGATGAGTGGAGACTGAATCAGGAACCAGCCCTCCACGCTTGAGGACATGGCAGCCTCCCCAACCAGACGCGCCCTTCCAGGTTGCGCCCACTGGCTGCCACAGGGCAGGCGGGTGCCTGTGCACCCTCTGGAGGCGACTGCAGGCCACTCAGCACTTCTGTGGTTTTTAACCCTGACATAAAACTGCTAGAGAAAGCTCCCCTCAGAACTCCGGGGAGTGACTTGGTCATTGTCTCTGGAAGGAGCTTGTGGCTTTGCTAAATTTTCTCACATTTTAGCTTATTTTCCCACTAATCACTCTTACACTTCACCACTTCAACTTCCTTAATAGAAGAAAGAAATGACTTCGAGAAGATGCTTCCCAGCCTCCTCCCTTCCCCTGAAGCAGAGGTGGGTCCCTCCCTCCGTGTGGAGACACGGGGGTATCTGACTTCCCGTGTTGGTGTCAGAAAGCAGCCCTATGCCTCTCTCAGGTTCGCCTTAGCTGGTCACCTCGCAGCACGCATGGGCAGTGAGCAGCAACCGACCATTTCCTGCATGGCTGGCCTTGTGCCTCAGGTGGCCTCCGCATCCTGCTGTCCCTGAACACTGCAGATAAAGGAGCGGTGGAGAGGTCCAGCAAAGATCTGAGA
The DNA here is from genome assembly GCF_964194135.1 of Talpa europaea. NCBI lineage: Eukaryota > Metazoa > Chordata > Mammalia > Eulipotyphla > Talpidae > Talpa > Talpa europaea. Next base: position 2,270,459 of record NC_140080.1, on the reverse strand, counting down.
GCAGGGAGAGGTTTAATTCAACATGTATCTGCAACATAAGGGGTTCAGCTCGCTACAAAAATGTACTCCATGTATTTTTTATGTTTATCTTCATAAACATATATGTTTATCAAGATACAAGATTATGGAAGTACATACGCACTGTCTTGTTTCCAGTTGGCATCTGAGAGCCGGTTGGCGTCCCCGTGTCACACACCACACATGTAAATGCGAATCTATATGAATATATATGCACATGTTTATTTTTCATATGTGAATCTGTAATTGCATGAATATGCTTGGATCAAGCTTATCTTGTTAAAAATGACTACATTTATATAAGTATGCATACTTATATAAAATTTATACTTATTTGGCGTCAGGCAGCAAGTTAGCATCTGGTATCAACCACTGAGTTGTCATTGACTGTCTCTGTGTGTGACCATGTGTGAGTGTGAGTGTGAGTGCGTGTGTGTGTGTATGGCAGAAACACAACTATCAGAGGAATTTGTTATGTTTCCTGTTATTTCATATGGTCCCTTGAATAATGATTGAATAAATGTAAAGAGCATACAGAAGTGATAGGCTTGTCACTCAAAAATTAATTTTAGAAAATAAAGTCTGTTTTCTTATCCACTAAATGTTGGGGATTCAGGTATGCATAGTGAACTGGAGAGAAAAAAAGCTAAATAATCAGGGGTAAGGATTCAAATATTCATAAATGCTATGCTTATGGGGATAATGGACCTTTTGTGCTTTTAGAAAATATTTCGCAAGTATGGCGTGTGTGCGTATACCTGAAAATATATATGCCCACACTTACATATATGTGTGTATATATATATATATATGTATGCAAACTTATGAGATAAATTGTAGTATATCTTTAGTTTACTCTAAGACATTCACTTTGAAATTTATTATAGGGACTTATGGACAATTTTTTAAAAAATTATTTTTGGTGAGGATAGTGAAAAGCAGCTAGCTATTTAAATCTCAGTTGACATCTTAATTAATACACTTTTCTTTTTAGATGATGTTACTACAACAGGACTGTGAGCCAAATACACCATGTGCAAGAAAATAAAAGTTATCCTCAATTTTTAAAGTGTTTGTAGTAGAATTTTTCACATAGAGGAAATTTAAGCGCTCCTCCTAACAACCTTAAGATGTTTACAAGGGGTATGTGTGTGTACGTGTGTGTGCGCGTGTGTGTGTGGGTGGGTGTGTTGTCCTGGACTTACCCAGTATGTTGGTAACAGTCTGCTTAGCAATTGATATACTCATTTACTCTTAGCAGCCATCTTGCAGTCTGCACTGGCTTGTTGAAAGGTTGAAGGAATGAAACCAGCTCTCTTCCGTTTGCCCCTATAGGAAAGTTCACTCTTAGCTTGTTCTCCTGTCCCTTGCATATGGACTCTTGTGGTTCTGTTCTGCAATGACACATATGCATGGTGAACTACTGGACTGTTAGCCTATGGCGGAAGAGTCAGTAGCCTAACTACTGCTTAACAGGAAATGCTCACAGATGTTGTTCAAAGGATTGCTCCTACGTTCTTGGTGCTAGCCTATGAGTTCTTTGGAAAGCCATAGTATTTTTATGGTTAAAAAAATAGTGCCATTGAGTATTACTGGTTAGTATCCCTTTCACAAATAGGATTTCAATTTGTTGAAAGTGAAGACATACTTTGAAATACTGACATATTTTGTTTAGTCCCCATTAGCGCATGTGGGAGAATGTGTAGCTCTGGTAACTGACGAGTGACAGGGTGACACTGATGTCATAGTTACTATCCGGCCCTAAAAGAAGTTCTCCAGCATAAAGAAATGACTTCACTGAGTTCCGAACGTCAGCCTCACATAGGAAGCATACATGGACAGCAGACACAGATTTTAAGTACTCCTGTTAGCCAGTCTCCCTGCTATTGATTACTAGCTTGAAGCTTCCTCAGTTACTGTGGTGGCTATCTGCATCCCATGCTGTTTCCTGTATTTCTTTAGATAAATGTGTTTTAATAGCTACATTCAATAAATCAGCATTAAATCCAATAATATATTTTTTATGATCTTCTCACATCAAGCATTTCTAATCAAATATTAAAACATTATGTTGTGTATTGCTGCCTGAAAGTGTTGCCGAGTATAAAGGAGAGAACTCTAACTTGCTCTTGGCCTAGAAAGAAAGCTTAACTTGTTTTCTTGCTTTTTTTTTATAGAGAACGCCTGTTCCCAGCGCCGAAGCATTCCGATGGTTCTTTTAAAGCAGTAGTTTATCTTATTTTCAAGGCATTTGGAAGTGAAGGGCACACTAGTGTCTTGTTTTAAGAAACTGCTTAGTCCACCACTGAAGAAAATATCCAGATATTATTTTCATTTTATGTATCGGGGTTTCTTCAAAAAAAAAAAAAAAAAAGGAAAAGAAAAGAGAAAAAAGACCTTTAAAGATAATCTGGGAGCGTGGGGAATCGGCCGGTCTATTTCATTTCGATACACTGAATCTTTCTTTGATGTAATTTAGCTATCCTAGTGAAGTTGTTGTCTATTTTGAAAGTGACTGTAAAAAAAAAAATAAGTTTGGGTAAACCCCTGCTGTAAAATCATGTATCTTTGCAAAGTACATATCTATACTTCATTTTCAAATATATGTGTTTCAGTACTGTAAACTGTACAGATAGCAGCTTGTATTTTGTGTGTTTGGACACAAGGAGACAATCACGTCTGAGCATCTATGGAGATTAACAGTTTGTACACCACAGTATGGTTCTGCGAGTTAAATCTGGAGCAATAAATTTTAGCTTTAAATATTTTTTTGCCAGTTGTTTCTAGAAGCAACGACAGCCGTGGCGCGTTGCGCTGCGCCCCTCCCCGCAGAGACTCGCTGCCAAGTCTGACAAAACTCAAGGCTGATGGTGCGTCCGGCAGTGGCCCTCCGCCGTCTTGCTGTAAGAGGGGATGGTGTTGCCAGCGCCTCGGTGGACACGGAGCACTGTCGTAGGGTAGTGTCCTGCCAGGCTCCGCACCCAGACGCTGTGCAGAGCATGCAGCTCCGACGCTGGCTGGCGCGGTTGGTTGGTCCGGGTTCGCACTGTCAGGCGGAGAACTCGGACTAGTTGGGACATGCAGATGATCAGTTGTGTGATTTTTTTAAGCGGTGTCTTCTAGGGTACAGGATGAAGTCTCTTATCTTAGGGGAAGAAATCCATGACTAACTTCTTTTCCAAGCCCAACATGAGCTGTAGGTATTTTTTGTTGATGGTTTGCTTTTTCTTTGGGTAGGGAAATAAACCCTATATCAAATGTATCCAAATGTTTTAATTCCATGTATGATATTAAACAAGGGTAGTTTTGTCTTAAAATTTGACTACATGAAGGTGCCCTGCATCAAGGCGTGACAGGGTGTATTTTTAAGTAGAAGCGAATCAACTACATTCATAAAAGTGAGGCTTTTCCATCTCTTCCTCCTAGCCTCCCAGGGTGCTCCACTGCTTTCGCCCCTCTCATTTCTGAGAGGGGTTTTCCTTGCTTTCCTTGCCCGGGAGGCAGGGCCACACAGCCCCAACACTGCCACAGAGCTTCGCAGGGCCGGTGCTCATTTCTGGGAGGACCAGGTATTTTTAGGGCAGCCTCAGTCTCTACGGTGGTCCCATGGGACAAATATGATTTCTGATGACACAATAACTAAGAATTTTCTTCCTTCTGCAAAGACCATTTTCAGCTTCAGGAGACTAGCAGAGTTTGGCAGAAACACACAAAGTAACATCTTGTCCTTTATCCATTAGTTATCTTAGCCTCTGACACCCATTAGCCTCCAGGAAAATGTTACCAAAATGGATCACATGGAGAAAAATAACTTGAGAAGGAAAAGGGCGATGAAAAACACTGGACATTTTAGAAAGATCAGCAAAGGAATAATTTTAAAAGGCTAGTTGCAGACTTGAGCGGGAAATAATAGGACAGATCTTTAAGATGTGTGGAGGGCATGACAGGAGGGGGTGAGTCCCCTCAAAGCCAATGTGGAAAACCTGCATTACTTCTCTCCCTGGAGCACTGATGAGCCTCAAGTCCAAGTTATGGCCAAATGGGCCTTGTCAGGAAAATTGGTCAGGTATTGCCTGTCCATGTCTAGAGACAGGAATTAGCTGCTCACACCCTCGGATGTGCTGTAGGTCGATTTGGAGACAGCGTTCTACTTAGTGGGTAGCCCTTCTAGGGGCTCTAGTTAGAATTTCTCCTTCTGCTGTGGGACCAATGAGAGCCATGTGCGCCGCTCTTCCGTGTTTATTTTGCTTTGCTGCTTCTTAAAATCCACCTGCTAATTAATTACAGATCAGAAGAAACATGTTCACACTTGAAGGGTAAGCTCTTCTAGCTTTCTGGAAAATGACGACTGTCATGGAAGTGAAATGAACTTGGACTCAGGCACCATCAGGCCCCAACCAGACCTCATGGCAGGGCACGGAGTCCAGAACGCAGGCTGGTGCGGTGGTCTCGGTGTGTTTCTGCTTGTTTTCTTAAAGAACTAATTAATCTGTATGTTGGACAATGTGGTGCTTTACATATCAATTCAATTTTTTAATGAAAGGAAATTTGTCGATAACCGTAATGGAAAAGTATTGCTTTTCTTTAATTCTCTTACGTGTTTATTCCTGATACTGTTCTTTTACACCACCCACTTTTTAGATGTTTTTGGTGTAGCTCTATTTATATGATGTAGGGTGCATATAAAGTTCTCTGATGTGGAAGAAAAATATTTCTGTCTGGCCCCCCTCTACTTCTCCTCCCTGTCAGTCCGGGTACCCGAAACTTGTAAAGCATATCATTGCGACCCTGCGGGAATGATCTGAAAGGTTTACAATTTCCATGAGTCTAAAATACCAATGAAATGTGACTTTTATGTATGTTTCATATTCAATACCAGGAAAATTCAGAATGTAGTGACGAGAATGCGCATTGTGTGGACTATCCATATCCATACAACTGAGAAATCACGTATCAGGTCAGCCAAGCTCAGACCCGCTTCAGAGGCCTCTACACTGGGTGGGTGCGGACGAGGGGACCTCCGCTCTGTCGGCTTCTGGGGAGTCTGGGCCACCCTTGGGGAGACACAGGCAGCTCCCTGCACCCATGCACCTGCACCCAGCACCCCCAGGGCACCTGAGCCTACCTCCCTCGAGTCCCAGCCTCCTAGCACGTCTAGAACACAGGCCCCAACTTGTGTACGGGTGGAGGCATGGTCCCAAAGTAGTGGTGAATGTCCCTCTGCTCGGGAGAGAAAGCAGGCATGTCTTCCCCCAGGGGAAGATGGCGCAGGGGCCTCTGCTGGCTGACATCCGGCACCCGTCTTCCTTCTCCCGAACGCCAACATTTCTAGGGGGCAGGAGATGGCGGGGTCGTGATGAACAACACCCACAACGACCGAAAGAAAGGGCCTACCCTTCCCTCAGAGTCAGGCCTGTGCACCATAGTCAGTACGAAAGCATGTGAAGTCTTGGGCTGATCGTGTCTGCTCAAGGAGAAGAGGGAGCGATCGTGACCCACGGTGGGGGCTGCCCCCCCAGACCTGGCCGCGCCAAGCTCGTGGCTCCCGCCACAGCGGAATGTTCCCCGTTTTTTGTTTCTGTTTTTCTTTAAATTTGGCAGTTTCACACTGAGATCTGTATCCTAGTGAATAAAAGACAGCCACTATGTTAGGAGGGATTTCCACTCCCACGAGGGCGAGGAAGCCAGAGGCGATTTGGAAGACGCGCCCACGCGCTCCTGTCACTGTGTCCCCCTGTCCGAGCTGTGCGGAGATCTATTACATTCTCTACTAGGTATTTGTGTACGGTGTATGTATGCTTGTGCAATTATAAAAAAAAAAAGTTTTGGAAAAACAGTGTATTTATTAAAGAAAATCACTTATGGGGCATGTACAAAATTGTAAAAAAAAAAAAAAAAAACTTAAAAAAACACATTCAATTTGCCCAGTAAAGTTGTTTTTGTGAAATTTCTGTGTTGTTGAATAAAGGACTTTAGTATTCAAAATATCTCTATTTTTCCATGAACAAATGTTTGTTTGTAGGATTTTAAAGTCAAGAGCCTCTGAACTTGAAAATCTCATTTTGTTGGTGATAAAAATGTATAATTCTGCGTTTACCCTGATGTCAGCAGAACGAATACGGTGTATGCCTTTCATAAAATATACCACTTCTGTTCGTTTTTTCCTCATATATTTTTGTCTTTTCTGTGTTGAAAGGGAAAACAAACACCATTCCTTTCACATTTCTGAAGGATATATTTTTGTTGAAAGCTTTACAAGGTCACCGGAAAGAGAGGAAGTGATGTATCAAGGTCTCCTTTCTTCTCCGGGGCCGGTGACAGACAGGCTTCCCAGGAGCCATCTTCCTGATAATGCCGACAGCCAGAAGAGTTAGTGGGCGTGGAAAACCCAGGGCTCTCTCCAGCAGCTCCCGCAGCTCTCTGAGATTAGATTTTTACTGTGTTACATTTTTTATTACCAAATATTGCGATCCACCCATGTGCTGCTTATCTGGTGGTGAGTGTGCTTTGCCGTATTTATAATACTGCTTCTTAGAACAAACGTCTAGTTCTTTTTTGGATGTCTTATAAAATACAAGAACTGTAGACCCCACTTTTCTATCTTGGAAATCATTAATACAGTCACAAACACAAAACTTCAATTGATGGGGTTCTGTCAGCCAAAAATAACACCACATTGGAAGGTTGTCGCAGATTTTATAAATTTCAGGATATGTTCTGATAGTATGATATCACAGAGAGAACATTCCTGGGCCATGGCAGCAGAAGTGACCACGTGGGGTGAGAAAGAAGGATTAAGTCACATGAATAACGAACAATCATGGATCCCCTGCCGTTCTTCAGGTGAGTTGCTGAGCAACCTTGTGATATCTGGGCATGGACAACAAAATGTACATATAAAACTGGACTGCACAGGTAATATGCCAAGGCATAGATACTTGAAGTTTTATCTTTAACGATGAGCTTGTGACTCTTCCAAATAGTTTGAATGAACCAAAAAGGGAGGGGAAGATGTGTTGTAAGTTATTTAGGCAATGAACCAGGTAATAATTTCATGTGGTTTGTGCAAAATCACACTGAAGTGTATTTATTGGTGAAAGTTGTTTTTATTTGCATGTTTTATGCTAAGAAGCCATTCTCCATCATGTTTCCATTGTTTATGTTTCTTTTTATAGAGAAAAATGTTATTGAAAGTAAACAAAAATGAACACAAGTACTAAGTTTTATTTGCATATACTACGTAAGTAGCCTAGCTTATAGATGCAATTTTTGCTTATTTGAAAATTTTATTTCTAATCTTTTATTCTAATATCATGACTTAAATCCAACTTTGTTTCCTTTGCAATTCAGATTTTTTGGACTATTTTTTAAGTCAATATTTCTTATTTTCAATGTATTTATATATAATGAAATGTCAACCAAATTATCATCATAGTCTACGTCTGTGCTTTGTTTACAGTGTGTTTCTTATGACAAAAATCATTCCGGTTAACAGGTGTTGTAATTTCACAAATTGGAAGCAGTGTACAGATCTCTTTCCAAGACAGTACTTTAAAAAACTACTCTTATCGTGCATGAAGCTACTGTAAAGCATTGCTAATACATTATTGAATGACATGACTTCTCTAATAGAGGGTAGGGAAATCTGATTGGCTAGTTTGAATTAAAATCCTCTGCTTATAAGCGTTTTGAAAAAGTGACTTTGTATTTAAAATTTCATGCCTTTAGGAAACCTGCAAGTGTGGCTGAGAGGTTAGAAAACAACAACATTTAAAAGATACTAGTTAAACTTCGATACCATCATCCCTCATAAAACATTGGTAGCTCACATTCTTATTCATTATATTCTTCAAGAACTTTTCTTACCTTTCCATGAGTTGCCTTGTAGTTTTATTTATATCTTATTTAAATATTTATAATTTGTAATTTTGTACATTGATAGACAATTACTGCATGTGTATTTGTGTGTGGTAGATGGAGCCATCGATCTGTACATACTGTGTGTGTGCGTGTGTTTGTGCACACATACGCGTCCACACAGCCAGGGAGGTTAGGTCATACCCATGATAGCTGAGGGGCAGTAAAGGGCATTAGATTGTTCTTCCTGGAGACACTATCGTGATTGTGCAGTTGCCGCTGGATTCCATGATTCGGGACCTAGGGGACTGAATCAGAGTTGGGGGAGCCACATGGAAGCTCTTGGGCTTGTCAGGCTCTCTAACGAATGAGTGTTCAGTTCACTGTGTCCGACTTCCAGTCAGTTAAGAGGCTGTGTTCAAAATTATGTATACAGTCTGCTTCCCAAATGTGTTACTTATCTTCATATAATTGGAACGTTAGGTATATTTATGTACTATTGAGCTGTTTGCGTGTCATGTATTTGAGCTTCAACTATACGTCCGACCCCTAATAGGTGACTTAATGCGTTGTTGCTATACTTTATACAGAAAAAGTCTTTACTGCCTCCTCCCCGCCCCCCATTCATGATGTCTGCAGAGCAGCGACTAGAATCTCATGAATTTTGTGTGTTGGGAAACCAGAAATTGATTTACTTCCTCATTTATTCCCAAGTATTACTGTATATCTTCAGTGTACCAGCTCCCAGGGCTATCAAGATGAGTAGCACACAGGAATTCCGCCTCCCCAGAACTCAGCCCCAGGGAGTAAGTTACTATGGGGCACACAAAGGCCGGGGAAAGCATGTGTGTTGTGGATGGAGTGGGTGTCGGGTGGAGGCGTGGCAGAGACCACCGGGTGAAGCTCTCATTTCGAATTCTCCCAGCTAAGAGAAGGAGGCGAGGATCGACTCCAGTGACGTGAAACTCAAATGTGAAGTAGAGAGCCAGAGACCAGCTGTGGAAGCTAAGGGAGAAGGTGCAAATGCCCCGGGGCACCACCCGCCAGGCCAGGCTGAGTCACGCTCACCTGTCAGGAGCTGCCTTAAGAGTTCTTCCCTCTGTCCTCCTCTGTCTGCAGTACAGTCTCTACACTGTAGCCTGGGCAGGCCTTATAAAGCACAGCACGCCCCCACACCCCCAGAACACATGTAAAGTCCATGTGACCCCGTGCTCAGTGTCAGTGGTCCTCCACTGCTGTTAGCATAGCCCCCTCAGCATAGTCTGCAGGGACCCAGCCTGGCTCTTCACCTCATCCCTTCCTCTCTTGACGCTTGGCTGCCTAGACATCCTTGGCTACCCTCACGTGTATACAAAGCATTTTCCTCCCACCTCAGGGCATTTTGTTCCTGTGGTCCTTAATACCCATAGTCATGTCTCCTCCTTGCCCCTCCTGGATCGGTCCTCTTTGTTCCTCAGAACTTAACTAAAGCTTTGCGTTCTAACAGGAAGTCCTCTTTAATTTTTGTGACTATCAAATTTACCACTCATGGGTCTTCAAGGTACCTTCTACCTTCTCTTGGCAATTCTTGATGAATTAATTCACCCAGTAAATACGTGTTTTGCACAGACCATGTGCCGTTCGCTCATGTAGGCAGGCACCTGGAATACATTCATGAGAAACTAGGACAAAGATTGTGCCTTCATGGAGCTTCTGTGGCAGTAGAGTGGTCATGAACAAGCGAGTCTTTATGAACGTCAGTGACAGTGTTGTGATGTACATGCGCAAGGCGGGTAAATGAGATCAAGAATGCCAGCAGGGTAAGAGGATGGGGAAATGCTGGCATTTTAGTGGATCTTGAGGAAACACTATCTGAGAAGGTAACGCGAAGAGAGACCTGGGGAGGCAAGGAAGAAGGAAGGCCGTGTGACATCTTGGAGACTGCCTACTCCCCAAGGGGCTAGGAAGTTAAAGACCTTGTGACAAGAGCAGTCCTGGGGCTTTCAGCATGCGCAGGAGTCCCTGTGTGGGAGAGCAAGGGACGAGAGGGCATGGACAGAATAGGGTTGGGGAAGTCAGAGACGCAAGATGGTGTGTTGGTGCGCTAGGACTTTGCCTTTGATTTAGAGCGAGGAAGAAAGTCTTTGGAGGGCTGTGGTGGAGGAGATGTGAGCTGACATGTTCTGAAAGGCCCGCTTTGCCTGCTGTGCTAAGAACAGTGTAGAAGAGTGGAGAGTGTGAGGCCAGTGCCCTAACCCAAGTGGTAGGATCAGGTGGTAGCAGCAGAGGGTGTAAAGAGCTTGACTTCAGCATGTAGTTCAAAATAAAGAATTTGTAGACAAGTAGGGCTGTAGGGATGTGAGAAAGAAGAATTAGTAAAGACCCCAGAGTTTTCGATGTGCACTCCTGGAAAAGTGAAGACCATTTACTGAGATGGAGAAGACTGAATTTCGGAACTCCGGGTTTCAGCTGCCAGTTAGCCTTTCAAGTAAAGGTGTCGCATGCACAACTGAATATGTGGACTTGGAATTCAAGGTGGATGAACCGGCTGGGATACGGATGGTATTTACAAGCAATCCGCCTGGATGAGATGATCAGGGCAGGAGTGTGGATGGATAAGGGAGAGAAATGGCAAGGACTGAGACCTGGGACAGATCTACAACTTCTGTCTCCGTTCTACACATTGTTTGATTAGCGCTCGTCTCCCACACTGACCAACATAGATGTCGAGCGATGGAACCCGAGGGAAAGTTTTTCAGGTGAATTCCTCCCGTTCTGTCTTGTTCCTACGACTCATCCATCCTCTTTCGATCTCAGCAAGCCCCATCCACAGACTTCTTCCTCAGGTGATGTGTGGTTTGGCCCCTGCAGTTTACCCATCTCCACAGCATGCATGTCTGTCCACACAAATTCTAATGCAATAGTTACATGACAACCTTTCTCCTGACACAGATATAAATACATCCAGTTAAAAGGCCTAGAATTAATGCATTAAAAAATTAAATATGATTCTGTGTTTTGCATTAAGGGAGATGAATTATCTCTTATTTGGTATCTCCAGGGACTAAAACAAGCAGAACATGAGTGGATACTAAAGCCACATATGGACAATTGAAACTGAGCTTGGTTGACTCCCAATCAGAAGGACTATTATAGGACTTCCAGGTTTGCCTAAATTTTCCTTCATAAGGCAAGAAGTATTAGAATACAAATCTCTCAATATTTACGGTTTTTGTTTGCCTTTGATTCTTTACAGAATTGGTCACATTTTCATGAATAGCCTAAACGCCTCACGGGGGGCATGGGTGGCAAGAAGCATTTCCTGCTATTTTGTATGTGAGGGGAAACATTTTTGTACCAGCATTTCCTTGCCACTAGTCTCGGGGCCAAGCTGCCACTTCGCAGGGAGATCTGAATCTCACGGGTTCCACGCTGAATGCTCGGCAGCAGAGTCCTGAGACTGAACAAGTAGTTCCAGCTCTGGAAGAACTTTATGGTCTGTATTTCAGGACACTGAAATCTCGAGGATCCTCAATATAATATAGAACAAGAAAACAAACAAGCAGTGACTACCTCACATGTGAAATGCTTATTTCAATTTTGTAGAAAATGTTGAGACTCTTATGACATGTCAAGAATTTAAAAAAAAAAAAAACTTGTCAAAAAGAATTTAGCAGGCCTCCCTGGTGGCACAGCGGTTGAGTGCTGGGATACGAAGCTGCCTGCGGTCTCTGCAGTGCCAGTTCGATCCCTAGCCACCGGGCAAGGGTCCCACATGGCGCGTGGACCTCTCCTGCCTCCTGCTGCTCCCCTCAGCAGTGTACTTCATCAGTCTGCCTGTTCTGCTCCCTGCTCTGGCTCTGGTGAATTCTCTCACCCTCCCGCGCTGCTGACTGTACCCAGTGCTTGTATAAATAAATAAATAAATCTTTTAAAAAAATTCAGCAATAAAGCCACAATCTATACTTGCTTTGGGAGTATGGATTGCCATGGATGCAGCTGAACCTCTGAGACTTATCAACAGATTTCTTCACTAAGAAAACATCACAGAAGTATCCACAGCAAGAACTGTCACAGCCAGTAAGTGTTCATTTGCAGGCTCATTATTCAATGTATCCCATACCATCACCAAATTGTGAACCTGAGAAGATGTAGTACTTTCCAGCTTATAAAGTTGTCAGAGATGGAGTTCTTAAATGGCTAATTAAAGGAATCTGGCTCACAATTTAGCGATGTAATCTGAGTCACGGCTGATGATATACTTTTACTTGTTTAGCCTTCTATGTATGCAGTGTGTTTGCATTACTTGAACAGATTTGCAGTTTCTATTCTAATGGCATTGTGTATGGCATGGAGAATGCTGATTAATTCTTGTCTGTAATCACCACGCACTCTGCCAGCGCTGCACATTTATTTCCCCCTTTACGTCATCTCTGTATGCCCTCTCCAGTCTATCAGAGGAAGTAGCATGTAATAGGTAAATAAACCTGTTCTTGATGCAGATTGAAAATGTCTGTCAGTCCTGTCCTGTCTTTAAAAGCCAGAGGCTGCACTAGATGGAGGAATCTGGTGTAGACTTCATCTGCTTCAAGTGGCTTTAACAAGAATTCTCGAATTGTGCCTACAACTGCCACCAACAGTAAGCTCTGAAATACCCACTGGAAGATAAATTTGCTTTTTACTCATGACATGAAGTTAGTGTGTCATCTTACTTTGGGAGCTTTAACACAGTGGTACTAACCAAAGCTATTGTAATGTCCCTCAATGGCTGTTTTTGATCACTTGATCACTGCTTGTATTGTAGGTGATTGTCTTATCTACTCACTATTAAAAAGAGATGTTAAGTAATGACTTACTTCTAGACTTCTAGGTGAAGATGATCTAGTAGACTACTTAGTGGCATATTTGTAGGCTAGTGCAAAAAATAGGCTTTAAAATGGATTAGAGTGGAAATAGGCATCTTGCTAGAAGTTCTAAAAATTTAAAAGGAAATAAGTGTGTTACTGCTTCCTCTACACCTCATAGCACAGTTGGAGAGGGGAGGAGTGAAGAATAAATTACACATACTATAACAAACTCCTCCATCCCTATCTTCATAACCTCATTCTCAACCTAATCTTTTCTTGACTTGCCAAGTTGGAACCACATTATCCAGTGATTAGATAATCTACCTTCTGTTTTCTGGAAGAGTAAATGGAGTTCTGGATTCTGTGTTCTGTTAGATCTTTTTTCCCCAAAGTCAATCATTTACTCCTTAAAGAGGGTAGAAAGTGTAACTAGTCACAGTGGCTTAAATAGGGAACACTAATAGGGAAATTTCTTATCTCAGGTAAAGAAAGATCCTGAATAAAGACTGAGGGGGTTATCCTACTATCCTGTCTTATTCTTTGTCTGGGCAATACTCTCAGGTGACTTTACTCTGAGGCTACAGGTCTTCATATTGTGACCTCTAGCACCGCCAAACATTTACTTTCCATTGGTAGGAATCCTGGCTAGGGGGAAGAAATTTTCTTTCCTGACATGGCCAGCAAAAATTGCAGAATTGAGTATTGGTGTATTTAAGAGCCCTAAATTGGAATATGTCCCCACCACCTAAGCAGTTATTTTTTTTTTCTATAGAAGCATGTTTTCTTCATTTATTTATTTGTTTGTTTGTTTTTTGTTTTGTTTATACAAGCACTGAGTACAGTCAGAAGCGCGGGGGGGGGGGGGCGAGAGAATTCACCAGAGCCAGAGCGGGGAGCAGAGCAGGCAGAAGGACCGAAGGACACTGCCGAGGGGAGCAGCGGGCGGCAGGAGAGGTCTGCGCGCCATGTGGGACCCTCCTCCGGTGGCCGGGGAGCAGCCGGGGATCGAACCGGCGCTGCAGAGGCTGAGGGCAGCTTCGCAACCCAGCACTCAACCGCTGCGCCACTGGGGAGGCCCCCACCTAAGCAGTTATTACAGAGAGGAAAGTTTGGGTAATCTTACATGACTGTGATATGCCAAGTCTAATCTAGCCTGTCCTGAGGATCTGCATGGACATCACCTCTCCCAATCTCATTTCCTTGAGAATGAAAGAGAAGTACTTCTCCAGGGAAATTCAGGGTATGACAATTGGGAATAAAAAGGAAAATTAGTATTGGGCAGGAAAAAGTGAATGCAAGGAAAAAGAAAGATTGACAGAAGGGAAAAAGAAAGTAAGTGAAAGAGAAGGAAGAAGGGAGGGCAAAAAGGGTGGGATGGAGGAAGGAAAAATTAAGGACTACTGTAGGATGTCTGCTTGAAGGGCTAATGGGCCAGGAAATGCTGGAGGGTGGAGACAGAAACTGAGATCTTCAGTAGAATTCTTTTTTTTTTTTAAAAAAAGATTTATTTATTTATTTATACAAGCACTGGGTACAGTCAGAAGCGTGGCAGGGTGAGAGGATCCACCAGAGACAGAGCGGGGAACAGAACAGGCAGAAGGACCGAAGTACGCTGCTGAGGGGAGCAGCGGGTGCGGCAGGAGAGGTCTGCGCGCCATGTGGGACCCTCACCCAGTGGCCAGGGATCAAACCGGTGCTGCAGAGGCTGCTGGCAGCTCTTCACTAGAATTCTAATAGGATAATTTCTGAATAATTGTATGATGACTCTATTTGCTTTACTTGAAAGATCTGGTTTTTTTTTTTTTGAGCAGCTATGTATATGGGTGATATACACACTGTGTCTCCAGTTGGGTCTCCCTGAACCCAAGACCTTTTCTGGAACAAAGAAGACAACACACAGTGAGTTCGACAGACTTTACAGCAAGACTTTTAGTCACCGCACTGCTTTGCAGCAATGTATGCAAATGCTGGCTGTGCATGGGTGCATTCCTTTCAGAGAAAAAAGACAAAATCACAAAATCCTGAAATACAAACCAGATTTCTGCGAATAGCCATACCATGCATTTCATACTGATTCCTTAATTGTGTTTGCTGTCTCTTCACCGAGTCTGCATGAAACTGAATTTGCCCGAGTGACTGTGATTGAAGCCCAAAGTCTACTAGTCTCAGCACTTCATGTTTTTAGTCTTGGATGCAACTTCTTTGAGCTCATAAGAAAATGCTTGTTTTTCTCAAGAATAACAGTCATATTTCCTGCTTTATGCTATTATTTTATCAAATAATAAAACTATATGTAATACAATACTTGAATAACATGGCTACGAAGACAAAGATGGCAGAGTTGAAGACATGAACCATGGGTGGAAGCGATTGCTTCAGATGTGCTTTGTTGACAGGTAAAAGTCTCAATCAGGACTCCTGGCTTCCACTGAGGAAGATGGAGACACTAGAAAGTGTATTACTTTCAACTCCACAGTGAAAACAAGCTGCCACAGCAAGTCCATGGCTTTTCTCAAGGCTCTGAGCACTGATATCACAAGCCAACAATGGCCCAAATCCACAGAGAGGCATCTAGAGAGGAGAGACAAAGCGGACCGTGGCTGTCATGGACAGGTGGGTAGCAGGCAAGACAACTGGTGGTCTCAGCAGAGAGGAGCTGTGGGAGGGATCACATGGACACACTGGAGAGGAAACACACAGCCCTGGATGAAGAATGCATTTCCAGGGGCAGTTGGCAGACATGACACAGCTGAGAAAGCCTCTGTGTCCAGAAGGAGAGAGCCACAGACATGCCCCAGCTGAGGCACGCAGGGGAGAAAGAGCAAATGAGTCCCAGAGAGGCACTGGGAGGTAATCAAGTAGCGTATTTGATATAAAAGAATGGGTCTGGTAAAGTTACACGTACAAAATGGAACATAGTCTTTAATCACCCCCACGACGTGGTTCTGACTTGAGCAGACGTCAAGTCCCCTTAGAAGGCACGTGCATGCCAACTGTGCTAGTTCAGTTCTTTTCCTTTATGTCTGTTCTTTGGGCACTACCTGGGCTCTCAACATGCAACGAGCCACAAAGAGGCAAACAGCTGGTGCCCACTCCCTCCCAGGGAGACCCCACTGGGAGAGATTCCACTGAGCTGCCTGCGGGTCCCCTGAGCTCAGCCAGGTGTCATTTCCCTCGTGCCCTCTTCAGTCTCTATAGATGAACCTAAATACCATGATCTATTTAAGCTGCAAGTGATGGAGCCTCAACCTAAAGTCCCTTCGCGAATAGCAAGAATCGGGTGACCAGGGAGGGGAAGGGCCCTCCCAGCTGTGGCTGAGCCTGGACTCAGGAGCTCTGCTGGCAGGGGCTCCCCCTCCACTCTGGCCTGGCTTGTGTTGGGTTTATTTCCAGGCAGATGCTCCTTGTGGGGTAAGCACCAGCAGTTCTGGGCTGGCCTGTTCCTTGTTCGCAACCTTAGCAGGCAGCATGATTCTCTTCCTCTACTGGCTTCCAAGAATGAGAGCGAGAGCTCCTGGTTTGGCTTGGTGTGGATCTTGCACCCCTTCTGCGTCCCTTGTCCATATAAGTATTAAAAAGATGGGCTCCGGCCCTTCCTCCCCACCCACGGGTGTGAAACCAGGTCTCCAGGCCCCTGGTGCTCAGAGGAGACAATCAGTGTTTGAGGAAAACCGGGAGTCAGGACACAGTAGTGGGGTGTGGTGATGCAGGATTGGCAAGGCACTGCCCACTGCCTGGGAGAGTGGAGGCCGTGGCGGCGGCCAGAACTGCCTGTCAGCTGGAGGAGGAGGAATAAGCACGGGGCGGGGCGGGGGTGGGGGGGAGGGCTTGATGTCCCGAGGGTCAGAGGCTTCCCAATGGGTCAGCCCTTACTCCTTGTCAGTATTCAACTTGGAAAGAAACTCTTCAGTCAGTAGATACATGTTTGCTTTATGAAGATACAGCTTACCTTTGGTTCATGTATGTATGTGCTCACATGTATGTACAACACACACGTATGTATACATACACACACTTTCCCTTCTCCAATTTCAAACAGAAGAAAATAGCTCTAAAATTTTAGATAATTTGGCCTTTTATATAAACATGTACAGGGCTTAAAATATGTACGTATAGAAATCAGACCGGCAACTAGGTAATGCTAAGCAGGAATAATTTGCAACATCCTGAATTAGGGTTCTATGGATGTGTGAATAAGAGATAACCTGGGGCATTAGAAGAGAACTTTTTTGTTACAGGTATCAACATGAAAAGTTTGATCCAGGGTCACTGCTGTGGAATGTAAGGAGTGTGATATTTAAATATGATTGTAGGAAATTTAATTACACTTGCTTTCATTTATGTCGATGAATGCTTTCACTCTAATTGAACCATCTTATTTAAAATAAGTGGTTAGACTTAATAATGAGTCTATCTCCATATTTATGAATTTTCAAATTATTTATCATTCCTGAGTCATTAGTGGAAAGCACACCCATCCGCATGAGCACTGATTCTTACCACGAAGCAGTGTCCCTCCTACAGTGTCCCAAAGTGAAAAGTTGGCAGAAAGGCTTCTCGCATCATTCGATAGCGGGCAGCTCACACATGGCTACAGCTGTGCCACCTTCCACAGACTCAATGTCCCGTCACTGACATGTGCGCACCGCCTCGTCATGGCTAACACGGTACTAGAGTCACTGTCACAGATAACTCACAGACTTACATCATTCCATAAAACACTATATTCTTCCAAACCTTCAGTGAAATAAGTAACAGTTAAAGTAGACGCCCAACGGGCTTACATTTACCTGAGCGGCCTCTCAGTTAGAGGCTGGCGCTATCGCCATGATACTTTAGTTCACTTTGCTTGTTGAAATGGATGACATCAGCGTGCCCAGGACAGGCAGATGTGTGCTCAGCCCAGGGCCCTGATGGGGGAGATCTTGGAGCATGGTGTGGAGACAAGGAGTGGCACAAAATTTTCTATTTTGTAATCAAGAAAATATTTCACAAAATGGGAAGTACTGAAAAAAAAAAACAGCAACTTTGAAACAGGCCCTGGGATCCCTCTGGCATCTGTTGACACCCAGGACAGTCTCGGTCCTTCACAGTTTCTCGAGAAACACCCACATGCAAAGGTCAGGGCCTCCCCTACAGAACCAGGTAGCAGGTTCTTCACTGAAAGGCACCCTGTCACCTTCATTTCCCCAGATCTGGGGGCTCCGAGGGTGACGGCAGGGCCCAGGGGTTCTGGGACAGCTCAAGGCAGAATGACAGAGAGTCTTCCTGACGGCCAAGGTCCCTCACACGCCCAGAGGGCGCGGGCATTAGTACTCAAGTTCCAAACAACTTGAAATGATTTTCAAATATCTGAT
This sequence comes from Talpa europaea, assembly GCF_964194135.1. Classification (NCBI taxonomy): domain Eukaryota; kingdom Metazoa; phylum Chordata; class Mammalia; order Eulipotyphla; family Talpidae; genus Talpa; species Talpa europaea. The sequence continues at coordinate 2,252,401 of NC_140080.1, read as the reverse complement.
TCCTAATTCTGGTGCCAAAACTATTATACCCCCAGCACCCTTTGTTTGTGTTCAGTACCGGCTCTAAATCTTCCTCAGTCTTCCCCTCGGACACCTTGCGGAGGGTGAGCATCTCAGCCCGGCTCTTAGGGTGCCGGATCAGTGTGGCTCTTACATAGTTGCTTGTGGCTCCTCTCCTAGAGTTGCTTGCTTAAAGCCCATGGCTGTGTTCACTGTTTGTGTTAGTTCAGGTCTGCCTGGAAGCAGACCTGGGGGAGAGGTGCAGGGAATTTATTATGGGAAAAAATTAGGGGATTAGTGGGGAAAAGTGGGGAGCCTCTTCTGACCTCCAGGCTGTGCCAGGAAGTGAGATCTTACACCCTGTTCCTTTCTGGGAAGCGCTTAGGAAATGCAATCTCAGGTGGTGTCCTCGTCTTCTCTGGCTGGTACTCGCTGATTCCTACAAGTGCTTTCAGATGTGGTCTTTCTCCTCCCACTTCAAGGCCTGCAAGACGCAGGGGTGGTTCTGGGGTTTAACGCGGTCGGGGGTGGGGGGGAAGCCCAGTGTGCAGCGCACGGGCTGCCTCACAGAGCAGGGGCCCCAGCAGCACCTTCCTGGGGAAGCCAGAGGCCCATTTGCCGCTTCGGGGGCCAGCACAGAGCCAGCGTCCAAGGCTGCCACCCTCTCGTCCCCATGCCATGCTCCAAGACCTCCCCCACCAGGACCCTGGGCTGAGCTCACACCTGCCTTTCCGAGCAGCTGAGGCCTCTGGAACCCCGTGACGCCAGCTGATCTTTCCTCAGCTTCTGGGCTGCTTTCCCGGTACTGGAGGGAAGGGCTTTCCCAGAGAGACCATGAATTCCTCAGGCTCTCATACTTGTTAAATGCTTGTTAATGGCCTGGTGTCTCCCCGCTGTGGGGGGCTCAACAGCAACAGGAGTTAGCAGGAACTAGCCAATTCCACTGGCTTCCAAGTGCCAGAACTATCTTTCCTGTAAGGCGGATCACCACCCAGTGCAATCTCTGGCACTTGGGCTTTGTGCCAGTGATTTTCTTGGACCACTTTTCAGACATAATGGGTGGCTAATGAGCTCTAACTGAATCCCCATCTTACAGCTTGTTTTCTCAGGCCAGTCTTAGAACCGATCACATTCGTTGGGGGTCTACTGAGTAGCAGATGGCAAAGGCGGGTGAGACATGCAAGAGCTGGTGGTTGGGGAAAGAAGCAGCCGCAGGAGAGCACGAGCTTAGGTCATGATGCAGGTTTAGCAGCCTGGGCAGGGGAGAGGCAGGAGGGAGTGGGGGCACATCTCGGCTGTGACAGCAGCATCGTTCTAATACAGACAAGGCTTGGCCATGTGGGGTCCACCACACCGAGTCACAGCACCGGAGCCACCAGGAGGAGGTGTCAAGATGAGAATAGGGGGCTCCCCCGTAACAGACAGAAGCCAGGCATTTTGACACCACCCCGTGGTTGCCATTTCCAGGACCACAGGTGGCATGGTGACTGCAGTCCCGGATGGACAAGTCAGGTCCCGCGGTCAGAGCCTGCTGGTCACCTACTCACCACGGAGCCTGGCACAGGTTAGTATACATGAATTTTTACTCTCTCATACTTAAGTTGGTAATCCTTGCACAAGGAACCGTCGGAGGGTTCAAAGAGATGGTTCCCGAAAACCTGTCTTTGCTACTATGGCTTTGCGCCCTGCTCAGTCATTCAAAAATGTGTCTTTCTTTCCCTGCGTCTGACATGAGGTCATGTTGTTCGGATCCCAGCTGGTGCTGGCATGTGACTCGGGGAGTTTTGTGAGGTCCTCACACGGCACGATGATGAGGAGCAGGATTTTGGGTCGGACTCTGAAGGCTGCCTTTGTATGGGTTGTATGGGTTGGATATAGGACTCAGCCCTCTGGGACCCAGCAGAGCGCCTCACCCAAAGGTGAGGCTGTGAAGGTAGACCCTCAGGACCTGGCTGACGCCATGGTTGGTAGACTCAGGCCTGTGAGGTGCTGAGGAAGGCTGGCTCTCCTTATTATCCTTGGTTTGAATAGGTCGCATCCTGTTTTGAGTATTTCAGTCCTGAGAGTTTAATTATACCTTCCAAAGGCAGGGTAAGCAGCACACAGGGTGCTTTTCAGGAAGCTAAGAGCATCTAAGCCCTCGCTTCCTCCTGGGTTAGCTTCCATTTTCCTCAGTCTGGGGAATCTTCAGGTAGTCTGAGCTGGGGGATCTGGTTCTTTATTCCTTGTTTATGGCATAAACTGTGTGCCTTGAATGGTTCAAGGCTTAGCTTCCCTCACTGCAAAAGCCTTGCCTTTTGAGATTTAAAAGCTTTACTTTTTGAAAATCAAAAGGTTTTCTTCATATATTGTGATATATTATCTCTCCCCTATAATGAGAGGAGGGTTGGGGAGGGGTAACGTGTAAAAGGAAACGCATCACAAGAGGCAAATCTGAGTTAATATCTCAAAACATCATTCCCGGCCACCTTATTGCTTCGGCTCTTGTCTGTTCTGACTCCAGTTACTCTGCAGTGTGGAGGCTCCTCTTCTCGGAGGTTATCTTGAATCACCCCGGTCCAAAGTGTTTCCTCCTCTGATTTTACCACACTGTTTACTACCACTATGATGTTACTACACTGTTTTTAATGGCCTCATACATTCTTTATTTTCCCCACTAGACCACATGTTCCTTGTGAGCTAGGAATAAGCCTTATTCATATTTGATGCCTAAATTCTCCTCAGTACCTAACACAGGGCTTAACCCATAGAAATGCTAAAAATGCTGAACCTAGTACTTAAAAATGACTGGAAGCTGGTAATAGCAAAGGCTTACAGTTCTGTCTGAAACCTACATTTTCTTGGACTTCTGAACTGGCCTATCTGATGCTCTGGATTATTGGTATTGATGCAACTAGCTAGGACATATTAATCTTGATTTCCGTAAGAGGAAGGGTTAAACATACTGCCCGGCAGCCATTTTGCTAGACTTGGGGGATGCAAGATGGAAGGCTGACCAGCAAGGAGATTCTTAAAGCAAGCAATTTAGGTGACAGACCAAGACTGAGCTGCCAGCTGGTAGCCCCAAGAGCTGGGGCAGAGAAGGAATAGGAAGGCCTCTGCTGGAGTTATGCATGTGTGCATGTGGGGCACAGGGCAGAGCTTCTGTTTATCCCAAGGACACCCTGAAGGAGGCTGTCATCAAGCAGGCGGTCAACAGGAGAAAACCTGGAGCCTCCGGCATGGCGGCACAGCAAGGCCACGTGGCCACACAGCAACAGGACTGTGCAACACAGGGCCGTGGTTTGTGGTGTGGGCTCTGGAGGCAGACGGCCCGGGCGCCGATCTCAGCACTGTTACCTGTTCACTCGCCCTGTGATCTCAGAGGAACATCCTGCCCTCTCCCGCCGGGACACTCCCCTGTTGGGCTGGGAATCATACCCCTCAGAGTTGCTGTGGACATCGAGTAAAGCAGTGTGTTTACACGTACAAAGGGGTCTAACCAAGCAACACTTAAAAAATTTCAGCTTATGAAGATTTAATGTCATTTTCTTTTTAAAACACTTCTCATAAGTCATGCCCACTGCACCTCGTTTTCACCCATAATTCTACCCAGACATTCTCAGCAGGGAGACAGCAGAAAGAGGGATCCACTCTTCTAGGAGACTCAGCAAGAATCACTTGGAGGTCTTCTAGACATGTATCCATTTGGTTTCCCTTCTACACCCCAATTTCAGAAGGAACGTCATTGCTTTCTGAATCACTGTTGGTGGTTAGGGATGTTGGTTGCAGAAAAATGGTTTTAATTTTATAGATGTTCTAGATACAGAACAGAAAGAGTTCCATCGTGGATGAACAGTGCACTGTCTAAAATACTAAAGAGGATCCTGCCTCCCACCCCCCATCTGCCCCTCAGACTCTGACTCTTAGTTAAGTGCCCATAATCCGCCTATCCCTTTACCTCTATCTGATGAAACTGTATTTATTTTTTACATTTTTCTAAATGAAGTTAGAGAAAGAAACGAAGAACAGAAAATAATCCATTGTTTTGGCTCAAAAAATCATAATTTTTAAGTCACGGCAAAGGAATTCCACAATGGTTAACTACTACTTTATGGGGGAATGGATTTTGGCTGACCTGTACTTTTCACCCACTGGAGGAAGTTGCTGGGAGCTAGTGTGGATAGGAGGGTGGGTGCATTGCAGTCCAGACCTTGGCCTCAGCTCACGGATTCAGCTCACATGGCCTGTGGTGCGCCATCCAGGTGGGCAAAACTCTTAAGGTTACAAGAACTGTTATTTACCTTGGAATGATTGTCCATGAGGATTTTATTTCCATTTGCTTGATTCCTGACAAATCATTTTTTTTAATTAGTTTTTTTTAAAGATTTATTTATTTATTTATATAAGAACCAGGGTACAGGCCAGATGTGCGGGAGGGTGAGAGGATTCACCAGAGCCAGAGTGGGGAACAGAACAGGCAGACTGACGAAATACACTGCTGAGGGGAGCAGCGGGTGAGACAGGAGAGGTCTGCCGTGCCATGTAGGACCCTCACCAGCTGGCCGGGATCGAACCGGCGCTGCAGAGGCTGCAGACATCTTCACAGTACGGCGTTCAGCCACCTGTACCACCAGGAGAGGCCCAACAAATCATAATTTTGACCAAAACAAGTCTCATCTATTTAGTCAGAAAACTTCAAGATTAAAAGCATACTATGTGTGTAAACACAGGCTCTTGCTTTATTTGCAAAGCGTAGTAACTCTTGAAACTGACACTTAGATGACACACGTATGTATGGTAGATGCCTCACCGTTTTACTTCTGAAAACTATGTACCTTAAGAAAAATGTGGTTAAAAAACCAGGACACTTTGTGGCATTATAGTTTAGGACTGTAACGATTAATTCCCAAAGTACTATTCTGCAATGATCTGCCATCCCAGTTACAGCGTGGTGGCTGGACAGTCCCTTCCCCAACAGGTGTGGCTCTTGGTGACCTCTAAACTGCTTCTTTCAAACTACTTTTCAGATCAGTCCCCCTCTACCGTGAATACATACTTATAATAATGATATCTTAAATATGTATATTCTGCAATCTTCAAAACGGAAACAATTTTTCTTCCTTTCAACTTCATACAAATCAAGTAAAAAGCAGGTTCTATGATAGTTTAGTAATATTGATGGTTATTAATATTACCTAGGATTTGAACACAACCTGTGCCGTCTCCTGTGTTAACGTGCACCAGTTGTGATTTAAAATGTCTCAACTCTTCTACTCCTTGTAAGCAACCTCTGAAGGAGAGGCTAGTATTAGCCACACTTTACAAAGAAAGTAAGACTGAAACCCAGCTCACTGGTAGAGCGACTATCGCCAGGGACCTGTCTGATGCCGGGCGCTCCAGGAGCAAACACTAGCCACGGCTTCCAGGTTTCCTGGAGCGTCTGAAGTCAGACCCTGCTCCATAGACTGTATGCACTTGGGGCCTCTCAGCCACACGACTAGCACCTTATTCAACCATGTGATTTGCCCAAATCTAATTCCAGACCCACAGAATGTAAAAACGACCATCAGTTTAGCCAAGAACTAGCTTGCACGCGTACAGGCCACGCAAGCTGCTTCTGACTGACGGTGAGGTCTGGCGGGGTAGGCGGTGGGGGGTGGTGCTCCTCCCCTCCTGGTCATTTTCCCCAGCCTTACTGAAGCACCGGCCTGGGGCAGGGCCTGCTGGCAGGCGAGAGGCATCATTTCCTGGACAGTCCAGGCCGATAGGTTGCTCCGGGCTCTCAAGCAGTTATGAGCTCCCCGGGAGATCTACACATTCCTTCTGCAGCTCCCTCACCTTCCCACGGATGCTGCCACCTGCTTTCCCTGCGGTAACTCCTTGTTAGCTCACTATATTTCTCTGTTTTCTCCTTCCTTCACTAAGGCGTTGTGTCTCTCCACCTATCACTGCCACGCTCTGTTGTCTACCCGTGCCACTGGCACATGCGTTTAGGCGTCGCTCTTGTCATGTCTACTTGCAAGCTGTGGTCACAGGTACGCCTTCCTCATTTTTCTGCATCTTTCCTCTGCAAACATCACCATTTTGTCAGAGAGGACCACCTTCTGGGTGACACCACTGGGAATATATTTCTCTCAGGAAATATGACAGACCTTTCTCTCCACTGCTTCCTGTTCTTCCCCTTTAAAGCATCTCTCTGCTGAAGCAGCTAAGTGGCTGCACAACATAATCCTGTAGAAAGCTGGCAGAAAAGCTATTTCAGAGCCTTTGTGTTTAACTCTTTCCTGTCTGTTTTGAACAAGTTGCAAAGACACATTCTCAGGGGATGAATTTTCACTCAAACTCTACCTTTTTAGCAGTTAGGATGGTCAGCCCTTTTAGGCTTCTGCACATTGTCCTTTGTCATTCCAGTGGGCTCTACCCCTCCCCAACCCATACACCCCTGAAGATTTATGCAGGGGCCTGCCATGCTCCCAGGTGCAGGTTGGGTTCAGAGTATGGGCGACATCAGGGGAGGATGTAGTGCCCTGACTTATCCATTCTTGGTCTCCAAAATTCCTACCCACAACTCTTGCAATAAATCTCATTACTGGGCCTCCCGGGTAGTGCAGGCGATTGAGTGCAGTGCTGTGAAGCTGTCCACAGCCTCTGCGGTGCTGGTTAGATCTTCACCGGCCTCGGAACAACCCACATGGTGAGCAGACCTCTCCTGTCTCGCCCACTGCTCCCCTCAGCAGTGTATTTCGTCAGCCTGCCTGTTCTGTTCCCCACTCTGTCTCTGGTGAATCTTCTCACCCTCCCGGGCATCTGGCCTGTACCCCGGCTCTTGTATAAATAAAAATAAATCTTTTTTAAAATTAATTTATTTATTTATACAATCACTGGGTACAGTCAGAAGTGTGAGAGGGTGAGAGAATTCACCAGAGCGGGGAACAGAACAGGCAGACTGACTAAATACACTGCTGAGGGGAGCAGTGGGTGCGGCAGAAGAGGTCTGCGTGCCATGTGGGACCCTCGCCTGGTGGCCGGGGATCGAACCAGCGCTGCAGAGGCTGCGGGCAGCTTTGTAACCCAGTGCTCAACCACTGTGCCACCGGGGAGGCCCAAATAAATAAAAATAAATCTTTTAAAAAAAGAAAGAAAGAAAAAGAAATCTCATTACTGACCACTCCACAAATTGCAAACTTTGGGGGTGGCTTCTGTATCCTGCACTGAACCACAAGGAAGTAGATAGACAGTTGTTTCCTTTAAGGAACTTGAACTGTAAGCAGAGCCAACCATGCAAACACATCAACAACGTGTGATCATGGCACACAGGACAGAGGCAGACAGAACTACAGAGAGGACCTGGGAGGCGGTACCAGTTCTGTCTGGAAAGAGGTATCAGAGAGGGATTCTTGGAGCCATGAATGAGCCCAGCCTGGAAAGATGCACAGGTTCTCAGTGGGTGATGGAAAGACTGGATGGGGCTGGGGTGCAAAGGCCATTCTCAGATGAGAGAATGGAATGGGTGAAGCCAGAAAGTCTGAGGTATGACCTTGTATGGACAGCTGCAAATTGCTGGTCGCCACGGCTTGCAGAGGTAGAGAAGCAACCCAGTCCAGAAGAGCCGCAGTTCTTAGGGGCCCACAAGGTCACACTAAGGGATCCGGACCTCATTTTGTAGGCCATGGGAAGCCACAGAAGTTTGTACCCTAAGAAGTGAAAAAATAAGTTTTGTCTGTAGACACATCACTTTGGTGACAATGAAACTTGCTCGGTGGTGGAACAGGACTGGAGGCGTGGAGGAGAAAAGGGAGGAGGAAAAGACTGGTGACGCCACTGACATGACGGGAGGCTAAACAGGCAGAAGACGTGTCATTGTGTTGGATGTGGAGAGGAGACAGCAGCCCTCCCCCACCCCAGCGGGGTGACTGGTAGGACTGGTCCCCGAGGCCAGCAGCACAGTCACAATCAAGCACAATCATCCTTTGGGGATAAAATAATAGGGTAGTGGACACTGAGCTGAATCTTTTCCGGGCCCTCACAGGTAGACCCTGGGGCTCTGTACAGCGTTCCGGACCAATGACATTGATTTGAACGTCAGCACAGAATAACTGTGCTGCCAAAACCAGAAATGACCGAGGTTGCCCAGGAAGGGTGTCTCCCTTAATAAGAGGAGGACGGGGATAACAGTCATATAAAGAAAGAGGCATTTCGTACCCCAGTATGCTGGGCATTTTGACCATCAGTTTCCTCCCGGTCTCAGTAGATACTTACTGCACAGTGGAGTCACAGACTCTTATTTTTCTAGTTTCACAAACGAGACCACACTGACCTAGTTATCAGTCACACCACCCCCGCTTGTAAGAGGGAAGCTGGATTTCAAACCTTTTAGCTCTTTTTCCACATCCTACTTACTGCTTTACTTTGGCAATATTTATGAACACAGGACAAGGAATAAAGACAAGGAAAAAATACAGACAAAGGACTGGGGAGATCCCTGAAAAGTGGCTCCAGGGGCGGAGTGTCTGCCTGTCCTCTGTGGCGTGCTTGTCAAAGACGGGCTTTTTTGAGGAATGTGGCCCTATTTGTTTTACATGTTTGGAAAATGGGCCTCAAATTCCATTTGTTTACTTTCTCCCCTTTTATTTTCTTAACCCCAGCCTCCTGCATCCTTTGTCTGCTCTCCCTGGCTGTCACTGTGGCATTTGCTCACCGTCATCTGACTGTCTGACACTGCAGCCGAGTTGAAAGGACCAGGGCTCTAAAGACTGCCTTGTCCTCCTCTCAGAACTGCTACAGTGCTCACCTATAGTTTCGTATTCACAGGGGTGTAGATCCTGAGGCTAATTTGGAAACAGAGAAGAGCATTTGTACTGGATTCCTGCTTCCCACAGCTATAGTGGTTTCCTGAATCATGATCTAAGGCTATGAATTGGAAATGCCTCATGGAGGAAACTGCAAAGATAAGAGTCCCCAGATTAAAGGTAATGCTGTGCATTAGGCATCATGACCCATAAACTGGAATGTTCTTATTAGACAGAAGGTACCACTATGTAATCATTTATGGCTGACTTTCACAGGAGCCACGGGATACTTTACTCATGGAAACCAGTATATGAGAAAACCCCTTACATACCCTAATATCAATTTCTGAGAAGCCTGCTGCCAGCTTACAGTGAGTCTTAAAGGAACAAAGTAGATGGAAGGGGCCTCACCTGGGCACCATCACTCCTTCTGCAGCTGAGGGGGTCCGAGTACCAGAGACCCCAGAGAACGCCTCCTTCCTCAAGTGGGAGGAGGAGAGAAACTTTTCTGGTTGTTTGTCTTAGTGAAATAGGAAGCACCTTTTCTGAGAGTCAGGAAGGGAGAAGGTGCTGATGACAGGGCAAGAACAGGGGAGGGAAGCAGGCTGATGAGCAGTTGAGAGGATGGAGGGAGTTGACTGGGAACTGTGGATGGCGGTGGGTGCTGTGAAGTGCCCCGGAAACCGCGCTCATGGCTGTGTACTTCCCTCCATCCACGGTCGCCAGCGGAGTGCAAACAGCACCAAAGAGCTGGACTTAGCAGGAAGAAATGGAGAAGTAGGAGGCACCGGAGCTCTGCTTCTGGACGGAGCGATCATCGTGATGTGAGATGGACTTAGCTGCGCCAGGACAGAAGTGGACGGTGAGTTGACGTGAAAATGCGGAGGAAAGTGGTGTGGGACTGTTGGAAAGGGCCACCACCCTCGGGAATGAGAGGGCTTAGGAAAATGATTGTCTTTGATTTTAAACTTCTTGGAGAAGAAACTGGAAAAAGTAGAAGAGCAAATACTCCAGATGTTCTGTTTGAGACTTACGGCAAAAGGATCTGAGGACAGACTAAGGGACATTTTCTCCTTTCGGTAGACATCTGGCAACCTAGCTTAAAGTACATATTTGGACAGTATTCTCTTGATTATCTGCTAAACAGAGTGAGTTTGTTTCATGCATATAAATGTGTGCACATCTCACAGTTAGATTCTAATTGATTTGTACATAGTAAGCCTGTCACAGAGAGGGGCCTGGCATGCTCAGTGTCTGTTTAAAGTCCTCTCCTTTCCAGCTACTAGAGCGAGGTGGGGCAGGGGTAGGTGGAGGGTCCAGGGTCTTCGGGGAAGGTCACTGGGTGCTATGGTGATGCGGCGTGGTGAGGTGCATCTCAGGAGGTGTGAACCTCGTCCCCTGAATCATATACAGTGCTATAAACCCATGTTACCTCAATAATAAAATAACAAATTAAAAGATTTAAATATATATAATAAATTTTCAGGAACAAATGTCTAGCATAAAATTAAAAAAATAAAAACTACATACTTCGGACTTTCAAAAAATATAAAATCTCATTTTCAAAGGGTGCTATCTAAGAAATCATTTTAGCTATATGATCCCATATATCACAATTTATTGCAAGATTCACTATATTTTATTTCGTATGAATGGAGAATTCTGAAAATGCCGATGGCATGAACTTTCTGTAAAGGTATTTCACCAAGTCAAAATTTTTAAAATGCAGAGCTCTAATACATTTTGGGAAATCTTGAAATACTTTGTCCCAATTAAATTCCAGTTTATATCTTTGCTTAGTACAACTTTATTTCAATATTGGACTTAATTATTTTATTATTTACCAATTTTATGATAGGCTAGTACTGTTAGACATTTTAATTGGTATTTTTCTGTTTACTAGTATGATTAATGTCTTTCCGTAATTTTAGTTTTCACATTGGTTTGTTATAAACCATTTATATCTCTTTTCTCATTTTCTTTTTCCCTCCCTCCCTCCCTCCCTCCCTCCCTCCCTCCCTCCCTCCCTCCCTTCCTTCCTTCCTTCCTTTCTGTCAGAAGCACGGGAGGGTGAGAGAACTCACCAGAGCCAGAGCAGGGAACAGAACAGGCAGACCAACGAAATACACTGCTGAGGGGAGCAGCGGGCGAGACAGGAGAGGTCTGTCGCACCATGTGGGACCCTCGCTGGTGGCCGGGGATCGAACTGGCACTGCAGAGGCTGCGGGCAGCTTCACAGCCCAGCGCTCAACCGCTGCGCCACCAGGGGAGGCCCTTTTTTTCTCATTTTCTACTGGGCATTCAGTTGATTTCATAATAGCTTATAAAACTTTTTAAAGTATAATTTTAACCCTTTCAACTTTTGGCAAATATTTGTCAATTTGTCTTTTATCTTATTACTCAGGGGTTGTGAATATGCCCTTTAATGTCTATGTGGTTGTTCAGATAGCACAATTGCTCACACTAAACCTTTGTATTCCCACTCTGCCTAGGAAAGAGAAAAACAGACACTCGGGCAGGTTGACTAATCTGCCTTGCATCCCGTGAGGGAAAGTCTGATGCGCGTTAAACCCCAAACTTGCTCACTTTCCTAGGTTATGCTAGAGCTGCACACACCAGGTCTGACTGAGAGGATTTCACTGTGAAACACGCAAGGGGATAAAGTGAATGCGTAGTTAAGAAGGACCACACTTGGGAAGAGTACATACAATTACAGCCAAAGTTAAAGAAAATGGATCTACAGAACAAAAGACAGTGATGAGTTGACAATTGCTCCAAGATTTCCTGCACGGCTGGCTGCTGATACAGGGGCATCACCCAGTGTGACAGAGGCACCAGCACAGAGCTCTGTCACTGCATGATGATCCGCAGAATTGTCCCCTCCACGTTTCATTTCTGCTAGTGACAGTACATCCAGTATGAAATGCCTTGTACAGAAAACTCTCCCCAAGATGGGTGAAGAGGCCAAGTTCACAGTTAGACAAGTAGATCTGGACAGGTTTTTTGACACAGATCGAAGCAAATGACGTGCCCAGTGTTCGGTGCATGGCAGGAAGAGCTGGCACCTCGTCATTTCCAGAGGAAACTCCTTGGAGGCCAGCTAGGAAGGAAGCGGGGAGGAGGGGGGTTTCTGCTATGACACAACATGCCAGCTCCTGAGTATCCCGTGTTCCATACATCTATGGAAGAAGAGCAGGCATAAGCAAGAGCAGAAGTTTGAGGTAGGCAACTTGAAACTGTCTTAGTTTTGTGAAACCAAGAATCTTTGAAATTAATGAATGCACAAAAACCAAATATAATCCTGGGAAAAACATTTGGCGCTGTTTAAAAGATGTTAAGTCCCATATATGTAAAGAACTGCGAGCATAAATGCATGCAGGACACTTACCCACTGGCAAACAGGCAAAGGTCAGTTTATGTCAGCATTTTAAGTTAGGGTGGAGGTTGGTGAGTTATGGAAATGAGGGAAATGCACCATCAGGGAGACCTGCGGTGTCACCATCAAACAGAAGTGGTCAGACAGACGAGCTGAGGGCTAGAGCTGCAGGAGGCCTGGTCCTGGGTCAGCTGGGTGCAGCTGTGTGAGATGTGGAGGAACAACGTGTTAACATAGTGGGGAAAAGGCTCGTGTACCAACGCGACTTCCCTGTTACAGCGACCTTATTCTCTCATTTGTAAATCGTGATGAGGCTCTTTGCCCAATGAGAACAAACTCGATTTGAGAATTCCAGGCCATGGAAGGTCCAATTCATAATCCAAATGAATCCTCCCGCTGCTGCTAATTTTCCTTCTAATTTTCCAGTAGGCATGTCATTTGTTTCGATCTATGTTAAAGCTCACCATTTGTATCACACTAAGCTCTACAAGGGCAAGAACTTCAGCAACTTTGTCTGGGATCCTGGTATCGACACATACATGTGAACGGAATGAATACAAGCAGTGTAATCACTTACCAATCACAGAGTGAGCGCACACTGCATGCCGGTCCCTGTGTGAGCGCTTCAGTACGTCACAGTGCAAGACACAGGCCAAGTATTTGAGAAGGCAGCTAGAGAGATCTAGTGGGACGGACAGATAGATAGGCAGTTACAATACTGTGTGTGATAAGTGCACGCTTAAAGAAGATGGACACAGAGAGCGATGAACTCACACCAGAGGTGAGTGTATCCCGTCTTGGGGAAGGCTGGCTTTCAGATGGAGCTTCATCTGAAATCTGAGAGTTGGTCAGGAGAGAAACTAAAAAAACAGGAGGGCAGAGGACTCCAGCCATTCAACAGCATGTGCCAATCCTAGACCTCAGCGAAACTTCCAGGAAAAAATAGCAGCAGGGGACAGGTGGACAAGGCCATGGGGAAAGGAGAGGAGACCAACAAGTCTAACCTACTGCCAGTGTTCCTGGCAGCAGCCTCCCAGGTAATAATCCCAGGATCCAACCTTCTGTTGTCTTTTATGTCTCTCCTTCCCTATGCCCCCAGGTCCTGTCCCCCCAGGTCCTCAGGTCCAGTCCCCCTTAGGTTGTCCTCAGGCCCTGTCCCCCCTAGGTCCTCAGGTCCTTCCATGGACTTAGCAGGTCCAGGGAAAAAGACACCATGGGAAAGATACAGGCATGCCTTAGCCACGGGGCTGGGAAGAGCCACAGACATCCAGCTTGTACTCCACTGGTCAGCAATGCACCTGTGAGCAGTGACAGAGGATGCTGGGAAATGTAGTCCAGCTCTATGAAACTGTTGAAGAATAGATGGGTTTTAATGGACATAGAGCAGCCTCTGCCTTGCACAATGGTAAAATTAAGACGGTAGAGTCACACAGTCTCTGAAGGACATTTTTATTCCATGTTTAGACCTTACCCTGAAGAAAATACAGTCCTAGAGAAAATTTTGAGTCAAAGTGTGTTAATATCACATTTAGACTTTGAGAAGACTACTTTTTGATCAATGGATGGATGGATGGACAGACGGGTGGATGGATGGAGAGAGGCCGCTTAAAGGGAGTAATTCAGATTCTAGTCTAGACAAAGGCAACACGACTATGGGTAGTGTCAGGGAGGCTGATGCCAGAACAAACCAAGAGACGTTAAAACAGGACTTTCCCAGGCATGTGCATGGGGGTGAGGGGTGGGGAAGAGAGGGGGAGTGACAAGTTCCAAGCTGCTTTTTGGCTTGAACCTTCTGGATAGACAAGAAGGTGTGTTTGAGGTGGTTTAGGGGAGAGGCACGGAGGCTGAGCTGCAGAGGAAGTCTGGTAGCTGCAGTGCACGTGTCTCTCAGGTGCTGGTCCTGTGTGGTTCTGGTACAGAACCCAGCGATGGATCCTGGGCGTCACTTACTCATATCGCTTGACTGCGTGGATTGATTACTCCAGTGGAGTGGAAAGAAGACCTGTGCTGAGCGAGTATATAGAAAGGCTTTGCCGCAGGGAAGTCATGTTGATGTACACACTGAGGGATTTGGTGCCAGTCACACCTGCTGTCCTAAAAACAGGCTTCATAACCTTAGAAAATGAGTTCAGAAACACCTGTCAGAGTTTTTGGAAGCCTGTTTGGGATTCTGTCTTATATTTCCAGTGTTTTCCATATTTATGTATATGAAACATGAGACATTGCCATCTATACCTATATATGATTACAGTCATTACATAAACAAAGTCTTTTTAATTCCATTCTCATAGAATGTCAGTTACTTACATTCAGTTTAAGTAATGAGGCAACTGACTCTATCAACTGTAAACACTAATTACATATAAAAATATGTCCAAAAAAGCATAGGTTTGCCCAACAGAGGTTACCCCGAGGATTGAGCAGTTGTCTGGTACATTTACGGTGGTAAATAAAAAATGTGGATAGTGTTTACTTGTAGCTACTAATCTCACTTTATCTACTATAAAGCTAGTCCTGAGAAGCTAGTTAATTCAGTTGTTCTGGATAGAATTCCTCTGGTGGAGGGTGCGCATATTGAAGATGGTGCCCAGAGAACGCACCCACCTCCCGCTTTATTTTGGTTGTGTCCAGCGCATTCACAAGAGGGCCTGTGGGCTCATCCCCACAGGTAAGAGAGAAGGACCAGCCGGAGTCCTGGTTTCTGACTGTGTGTGTGGCAGACCGCCTGGTGCTCACACAGTCCCTCCTGATGTTCCCGAGGAAGCCGGGACGGAGTTCTCTGAACCTAGATGGGAAGGGATTGGCTAGCTACCTGGAAACAGAACAGTGAAGGGAGCAGGAGGCAAGCGAGTTTGTTGGGAGGATCCTGACCAGACTCATGTGGATGCTTCAACTGCTGTGGACGTAGCGTTAGCATGAAGGGGAGACCCTGCCCAGGCTTCGTGAGTCCACCCCTTTCGGCCAGTGTGTTTTAGGGAGGCGGACTATAAACGTGATTGTGAAAAGAGGGATTTCTTTTAAGGAGAGAGGTGGCTGTGTTTGGGGCACGGTGGGGAGAATGCTGTCTCATGGCTGCTGGGGAACAGGGCTGTCCCCATTGTGCACTGGCACCCGCGAGTGACAAGTGATGGGGTCTGATAACTCCCACCCAGTCCAACATCAGCTTCTGGGAGGGCAGCGCAGCGCCAGCTCCTGTGGCCATCCCCAGCATGCTGGCCACATTAGTGTGGGTACACTCTGGCTGCTGAAGGCACGTTTTTATAGTCACTTAAGCAAGAGCTGGCCAGGCATCCTTCCCAGATTGGACAGTCTGTGCGACTTCCACACAGAGGAATGCTGGAGCTTTTTTCCTCTGTGACCCTTTGAGTCTAGGAGAAAATAATCTGGAATTGTGGAATAAATCGGAGGTGAAGGGGGAGGGGCAGCAGGGGAGTTTACGACCATTTCAAATGGACTTATATTTGACTGTGAACCTCAGGAGATTTGTGTCAGGAATTTCAACTGCTCGAGCAGCAGAATGTTCGGTAATGGGAGCACGTTTTCCCCGGACACTGTTGCCTCTCTGCGCTTGCTCATTGGTGCAGGTCCCTTGTAAAAATGAATCGAATACCTGCGTTTTGCTTCCGCGTGCATTTCATCATTTTAAACAAGTATTTGTCACCAAGAATGGGGAGATACCTTTTGTCCCTGTCTTCCCAGGAATTAGAGTCCTTTTGGTGGACAAAATGTTAAACTGACAGTGACTGTTCAGTGAAAACACTACCTGCCATATTCCAAAGACCTACAGTGTGTCGACAGATAGCAAATGACTCTCCTATCCCCATTCTGCTGATGAATTCTGGCTGCATGGAATACTGTGTTGAGAAGGATTATGGGAGTAATCCTGAATTCAGTGAAAAAAAGGCCTTGATTGGTTTCTGATGTCTGTCCATGGTGAGGGCGAGAGAAGTAGGGGCCTGTGCACAGGCAGAAATGAGCAGCTACACATTTTAGAACATGTGGAGCATAAGACTTAAAAAAAAATTATTACCTCAACAAATACTGAATACTGAGCTATTTGGTGGTGTTCCTCAGTAAAACGTACAGAATATCAGCCTTTGTGGGTTTGTTGTCCGTGTGTGTGTGTGTGTGTGTGTGTGTATGTGTGTGTTTAGTTGACTTGAATTTGAATTTGGGTAAAGAGTGCCCTCAAATTCATTTCAACAATTTTTAAACACACACACACACACACACAATGACAAATTCCAGGAAAGATCACGGCAGCCTGTGCAGGTATGGATGTCTGGGGTAGAATTAGAAAAGTTGACAAAAGGAACAACGTCATTGATGGTGAAAGGGCAGAAGAATGTGAATAATGTGCAAGTAACAATGAATTGGTTCAGAAGGTTCATAAACAGGACTGTAATGTTACTGACATTGCAGACAGACATGCTGGAGTTCTAGGCCAGCTGGACTTTTACAACTGAATCCTGTGGGCTGTGGAAGGATACTGATTTTTTTCTGAGAATTGGAATGCTGTGGCAAAGCCAGACTCTCTCATATGAGGTCCTATAAGTGAGATCAAGAATCTTAAATGTAACTTATTGTATTTTAAAGCTTTTACTATATGCAGATTGGACATTTTGATAAAATAAATATTGCTTGGGTCTATCTACATCTCTATTATGAGTTATGTTAAAATTAAGATTTGCTAATGGCAAAAATGTGTTAGTGATAGGGACTTTTGGGGAACATTGCTTAGAATTTGGAAGTATCTCTTAAATGTACTATTTTTATTACAACAGAATATTTTACTTATTTTTATTGAGGTAACATGGCTTTACAATATCATATGTAATTTAGAGAGATAGATCACAACTTCTGATTACTCCTTGGAACTCTAGGGTTCTATGTGAATACTTCAGGAAATCTTGTAAGACTCCACTGAAATTTCTCAAGAATTTCACAGTAATTTGTAATATGTTTGGAATGCATTTCAACTCACAATTTAGGTGCCTTCTTTTGTCACCCATGTGATTTGGATTACAACTTTATTTGAAAAATATATTGTTTTTGCTACCCAAAACATCTGAATATCTCTGAAGTTAAACGTGATTCTAGGCTATTACCACTCCTTTCTGTTACCTTTGTCCATTTTCTAAATCTAAGCCATTCTTTCAACAAATGGTATTTGAAAACCCCCAATGCTGGTGCCCTGCCTCAGTCTCCTAACTCCATTTCCACCCTCATTGTTGTCCTCTGTATTTCAGCAGGCTGGAAGCCTGCAAACTACTTTTCTAGCCTCTTTGTCAACTGGCTTCTAGTGAGGGCCTGCCCCAGGAGGCACTGGTAGGAATCCGGAAGGCAAAGGTCTAAAAAAGCACCTGCCCCTTCACATGGAGGTTTGGGGAGGCCTCCTTTGTTGTGACAGGAGGGAGACAGCTCCTATCTAAGCTGCCTCACCTGCCAGGGTGCGCATTCTCTGCCATTACACACTCCTGGGGTCCCTCCCCAAGTGCTGCAGAGCCCACCGTGTTAGCAGGCACGGCAGTAGGGACCATTCAGGCTGGGGGCTCCGGCAGTAGCAGCTCCCTGTCTGGGGTCATTGCCTTACTCCATCATATTGTTTCACTAGCCCGACCCCCTTGTTTAGCTTGTTTAGCTCCTACAGATTTCCTAACTTTCAGCCATTAGATCTCCCCCTCCTAAAAATAGCGAGTGGCTTTAGTTCTGGTTGGAAATTGATAAACAAATAGCATCTCAGTCCAATGCCAGATACTGGGTCAGACAGACTAAAGACCAGCTTCCTGAGCTGGAGGACACACGGAACTTCCTGTGTAGTTACTTCAACTATGGTGTGTAGGTCCTTCTCCCCTATCAGACCGAAAACTCTATGTGGGCACTGAACCTCCTAATCCTTTCATCTGCAGAGTCTGTCACACTGGCTGAGATGTAAAGATGCCCAATAAAAACTTTCTGGTTGGATCCATGAAAATGTAAAGGATGGTGATGGTCCCTGTGCCCTCACTGGGTTGATAGAAAGAAGTGATCCACTTACCAGACACTTCATTTTTTTCTACTCTTTCCTTATTCCTTATATCTGTGATCTGTTTAGTCAGATATTGTATTCCTGCGCACCAGAATACTGAGATGGAGAGAAAATAACCAGAAGAGAGGACAAATTGGACAGATTAATCATACTGCATTTTAAATCTCTGTGTGGAATATTCTATCTCATTGGAGAAAAGGGCACAGAATTTGTGGAACCAGCTTCTTTCTTCTAGATTTGTGCAAAATGTCAAGATAAGAACCTGCTATATTATGGCTGGAGCTCAGACTCTTCCCATAGAATTGCCTGATGCTGGGTTTTAAATCTCTAATCCCAGGTGGGCGCAGAAATGGTTGGGTGTGTTATCCTGATGTGGCTGGTGGGGGGTGGGGGGGTGGGAGGAGCTTACATCAGTGATGTGGACTGCAAAATAAAGATTTGATTATTTGAATTACTAGGTTGGAGAATCTATCAACAGACAAGAAACCTCACTATCCTTGCTAGCTGGAGAGATCTGTGAGAAGTTTCAAGAGTTATTTCTTATTATGTTCTAGCTACTGGAGAAGTAATTGATATTTAATGAAAATAAGGATATTTACAATGTAATTCTTAAATATATCTTCCATGATAGATATAATTGTGGTGCGTTATTAAGAAAGGCAAAGATGAAGGTACACATTCATCCACCGGGCAGGTATTTTTTTCCAACTACGGGTATAAGGATATTAAACACAATTTTTCTTTTCATCACGAACATACTTATGCCTCTGCTCATTTTTACCATGTTATTGCTGCTCTTGCATTATTGCCGTTGTCACTTTGACTATGTATTTTGCTTGGCCTAGGCTTGGAAGCCAATATATTGACAAGAAGTCACCTTCAGAAATTATTCCTTCTTACCCTGACTTTACCTTTAGTGAATTTTCTTAAGAGCAGTTACTCTTATTCAGTTTATGAGCAGTCACTGCCTAACATGGCCTCAGTGCACTGCATGTCCCCCCACCCCCACCTTTTAAAACGTTTGTTAAAAGTCCTCATTTCTAAATCTCTATCATCATCACTGCCCTCACTACTGCTGCAAGCCTACAGCTACTGCTTCACAACATTACACCTCCCTGGGAGATGCAGAAAACACATAGATTGTTTGTTTTCACAAATCTCTAATTGAAGGGTTGAGAAAAGGAAGGGTCTGGAGGGGGAGGGTCTCTGAGGCAGATTGAACTGCTGGGAATTTCTCCTGTTAGATCATAACTGTTTGTGTTAGAAACCCTGTTGAAAATGGAGCTGGCTGGCTTGTTCTCTCATTCTGAATGATGAAGAAAAACGGAATGGCTCTAGTGCTGCAGTCCTTTATAAACATTTACATTTTATTTATGGGTCCTGGTGATATTTTAAAAAAAGTTAGTGTACATGGAATTCCATTTCCTCAACAAAGAAGTCAAAGTGTAGTTTGGTTTCTTGGGCTTTTAAAAGCTTTTCCCCCCACCCCCCTTCTAGTAATTCTGAAGTGCAGTTACAGGCCACATAAAACTATACCTGTGAGTTAGCATCTCAAACAAAATAAGCTGCAAGAGAACCTGCCTCCAAAGAGAGTTTTCTTGAATGTTGTCCAGGAAACCTGTGCTGAGGATGAACACACCTGGCTGGTAAGTTCAAGCCCTATTAGAATTGTTTTTAAGTTCAGTAAGTAATTGTAAGAATGAGTATGTGGTTTTTTTTTTTTTTCTTTTCCAAGAAGTATGCTGATACTACTATCAATAAAGCCGTAGCAGACTGGGACGTGTTTTAAAGGCAGCTTCCTAATGGCCTGTGCCTCCTTCCCTGCGTTTCCTGCACAGAGCTGCACGCCCTGATTATATGCAGTGGCCTCACACACAAGCCTGAGAAGGCCCGACAAGCAGTCAGGATGGTTTGGGGGGAGGGAGGGCTGTCAGGTGGATTGTGCTGTGCTAAGTGAAGTGTGCAGGAAAAGGAGAAGAGAAAAATCCAAAACAAAACCAGAGCTATATGCCAGCGCCTCTGCTTTTGCTAGGGTGATACCCTCACCAGGCACTGGAGCTGAAAATGGCCAAGCAGGGAGTAAGGGCTTTTCTCACCCTTCAGAGATCTGAACCCCAGCTATGGAAGAAGCCAGAGGCATGTGCCGGGGTGGGGTTGGGGTGGGTTGGGGGTACTATGGGCTGCCTTCCCCGCCCCCACATGTGCTAATAACACTGATAGGGCCACTAATGGTGATGAAGTACCTCCGCCAGTTGTGTCTGGGACTGCACCTTTGTGCACTGAGCTGGAACAGCTTCCTCTGAGTGTAACCTGAAAACAAAGAGGGGAACAGGAGAATCAAGGGGATGGCTCCCTGCTCCCTGCCATCTTGCCTCTGCTCACACTGCCTGGCAGCCCAGGATAGGGACAGGCCCCCTCCTCTGGCCACATCACTGTATGGAGATGAGTGCACAGTGACGTCACACAATTGCACGATGATGATAAAATTAATTTCTGCTGTTACCTTAAAAAAAAAGGAATCACCCGTGCAGTGATTTTACTGTGAATAAATTTCATAAGCAGGACCATATACAAATGTGTTCTCATCTACTATGGGAAGGTGACATACTCTCCATATGTTATGAGTTTTCCCCCTTTTTCATATAGTAGTCAAAGAAAATAAACATCATTTGGTTCTAGGACTCTGAGCTTTCTACATTTCATCTGTAATCTGATTCCTTTCCCCAAATAACATATCATTGGCCTTAAAATATAATACCTTCTCCAAACTCTAAATTGAAGTTAAAAATAACATTTCACTCCTGAAAGCTTTAAATTCCATCTCGTTTCTAATCGGCCGTCTGGAGTGACTACACAAGGTTACGCAGATCTGACTGATTTATGAATATAATTTTTGTTTTAATTGAAACAGCAACATTTAGGTTCCACCTTAACAGTGCACCTTAAAAGATTATCTCGGTTATTTCACAGGCACCGAGCCGGCACTAATAGTCCAAGGCAGATATTGAAAAGCAGCACAGGGCCAGGCAGATCTATTAGAAATTCCCATCCACGCGCCTCATACATATTGATTTCTGACACCAAGCAGCAGTGAAAGCCCCCGTGGGAATAATATATTTAGCAGGGTTCGCTGCGAGGAGGTCACAGAGTGCATACAGATTAGCTTCAGAGGACCAAGGCACTAGTGTTGGAGCCAAATGCTAGATTTTATATCATTTTAATCTGAACTTTTATAATCCTTTTAGTTCTTCTTTCTCTGGATGGCAGAGAGAAGGCTCCTTCACATGTATCATGCATCTTTTGCTTTATTCCTCCTATAAATGTGCAAATGCCGTTGTAATGGGGAGGAATGTTCCTTTAGCATAAAGCTGCAGAGCCCCAACCAGATTTGCTTTTATAAACGGTGGTCAATTCAGATGAAGACATCTTTATTTAAAGATTTCTTTCTGTGGGGGAGGGAAAATCACAAATCCCTATCTCCAGTTGGATGCTCTGAGCTAAAACCTGCTCTTATTAAAAGAACCATCGCTCCCCATCCCCCTTCTCTGACACTGGGGCTTAATTGAGCAGAAGTTGCATTTAGGCTGTTACGTCTATGAAAACAAAAATCTAAACATTTTTTTAATTACCTTTCTGATGGCTAGGGAATGCCTGCTCATTATGTAAAGAAGTGTTGTGACTGTATCAGATAAAGGTGTCAGAGGAGAGTCAAACAGGCGTTTTAGCATCGAGGCTGGAGGGACGCCAGCCGAGCAGAGTGGACACACTTTGACAGAGGGTGAAATGCATTCAGACAACAAAGGGGAAAAGGAGGTTTCACTCAACAGACACAAAGGCTTATTGTCTTCCCCTAGACTGCATTTAAATTTTAGGTGTTCTATAAAAAGTTCCCATGATTACTAATAATCAGAAAGAAATAACTACATCTGTGAAGTGCCCTTTGAATCCAACTTATTTTCTCTGGCATCCCAAACAAGTACAAAAGGCTGATAAAAAAAAAAGAACAGTGTTGGAAGAAGCAATCAAGAGTTATCTTTGAAAATATTACGAGAAAAAGGTGCATTTCAGCTTAGCTTTTATTAATAAAGATTTGCTTTGCCAATAAGCATTAAAGTCTCCAATTAAGATACTTAATTGGATATTCACCTGTCAGAATATCTAAGGAAAATATGTCAAACATTCTGGTGAGTTTTCCAAGCCTGTCTCTGTGATATATGTTCACTTTTATTCTGTTTTCTAGTATGGTCAAGCTGAGCACCAGCCAATCAAAGGGAGCCATGAAGTTTGTAGAAGGAGCAAAAAGAGTAAGAAAACCTCAAACATAATTTTACGAACTTGGGAAGTTATATGAAGATCTGCATTAGGCAAAAGATCTCTGTCAGAGATGCTGCCTGGAGATGCCGCCTACCAGCGACAGAGCTGGCCCAGAGCTCTAGGCTTTGCAGTTGGTGTCTTCACGGAACTGCAAGTGCACTGAGAGCTACATCAGACTGGGTTCTCCGCAACCAGAAGAATTTTGGGATGACGAAGTATCTGGATCCCTCTCACTCCACTTGCTCTAGTTTGAGGAGATTGTACCAAAACACAGAGGGGACTAGATCAGCTAGCTAGCTGAGGACACCAAAGGAATGATCTCTGTAGAATTTACAAGTGGTCCTTCCACTAGGACAAAAGAGTACGTGTGTGTGTGTGTGTGTGTGTGTGTGTTTAATTTTAAATCACTAGCAAAACAGGATGGTTTGATGAAATCAGCCATGTTTCTAGGCACTGATGATACTGGTAGGTGATGGGCAGTTAAGGAAAAGACCACAGTAGAGTTTGCTCATGTCTGAATGGAGTTTTCCCGAAAATGGAGTCATTCTCTGTCCTTGGTCCAGTGCCCCCGCTCCTAGGTAGGCAAGGCCACTCCTGTATTTGAGAACGCTAGGTTGTGCCAAACCAACTTCCATAACATGACTATCAGGGTCTGGACTGCTCCTCCTGCTGTTTGGCTAAGGGACATGTCTTCATGTTTAAAAGGCAGAAGGGCCATCTTGAAACCAGGATCTCCTCCATGAGCCTAGAATAAGCACGGGCACACTGAGGAGCGGGCACCAATGTGTGAAGAAAGCTAGACATGTGGGAACACCTTCCCTTACCCCTGTGCCAGGTAAATCCTGCTTGGCAGATAGCAAGGAGACCCAGGGTGCATCACCCCCTTTCTCATTGAGCAGCACATCTCCTATTTCCTGGTACACAGATGTCAGTTAATAAATGTTAGCTGACTTGAATAAATTGAATTAGAACAAACTTGGGAGACAGAGACCAAAAAGTAACTGCAAAATTAGAAAAAACTAAAAAATTAGCAAGTCATTCTTCTGGCAGTTCCATCTGCAAGGGGTGCAAACCTTCTGCTCTAAGGTGTCTGTCTGACTGACCCTTGTCTGTATCTGGTAGACACTCTGATGGATGAAGCTCCTTATTTTTGCCTGAAGGGGAAGGGGCATATTTCCCCCTCAGAAATAAGCTAACGTTACCACAGGGCAAGGAAAGTACAGGTATTGATGGCGGGGCTCCTGCATTTGATGGCAGTTCCACTGCCTGGGTGTCAGTTAACAACTGACATTCCATTTTTCATGCGGAGCCCACATTCCAAGTCTTTCTGTCATCTAATCCCATCTGGCCCCAACCCTGCTAGCTACCTGTCCTGATGAGGGTTTGAAAGTTGAACATCCTATTTCTTCCACTTGCAGCTCTGAGTTTGTTTTAATAGATGCTGGGGGATGTTTACTATTAATTTTTTTAGTAACAACAAAAGAACGAACTAAAACTACAAACCACTATGCATCTTCACTTGATAGGTCAGATCAGCTCATGTTGCCTTCTTTATTATTAGAAATGTTGGTGAAACTCTGCCTGTAAGGGGTGGGGGTGGGTGGGGGAAGGGAGTGGAGATGGTTTGATGTCCTACCAGCATTCAAACCACGGTCACAGCAGGGGCCTGGCCTTGCTGGCCATCCTTCCCACCCCTGCCTGGTGGCCCAGAAACTCCCTGGGCTCAGCACCAGAAGAATTGCTGATGTTTGAGGAGCATCTTGCCATGGGGTAGAGATTCAGAATTCTGATTCATTGAATATACTGTATAATCTTGGAAATCCAGAAGGAGCAGGCAGGCACCCTGATTTTAATTATTGATATGAGACCTTTACCTAAATCAAAAGAAGCTAGATGGATAATTTTTCTGGATTTTTTTTTTCTGAAAATGTAATACTTGATACCTATATGGTTAAGAAGAAAGCAGAAAAATAAAATAGAAATCAAGTTAGGGAATTATTCCTTAAATTAATTTGGACTTCCAGCCCTCCTAGTTGAGTCAGATATTTCCTTTATCTCCATGAAGAGCTTAAAAATAATGGGCAGTGTGTGTGAGGAAATAAAATGTGAAGGTATAAACCGAGAGCATAAACTATGTGTGTGTGGTCTACAATTCCAAATTCTGACAATGTCCACAGTGTAAGATGCAGAGAGAATATACAGATGCCTTTGTGAGCAGGAAACAGGGAAAAAGTCCCTTTTAGTTGGGGGCAAAAACATGCATTTACTTTCAGCAGAAGTAGACACACTTAAATCCCTGCTGAGCGCTGGGGAGGGGCTGGATGAGCTGTCTAGAAAGCATTTTCTCTCTCTTTATAATGTTAGAAATCCTCGGACTGCATTGTGCATGGCAATGCAAGGATTCTGCAGTGTAAGAGCACAGGGAGCATTGAGAAAGGCTTAATGTGTTCTCATTAGGGGAGGTGGGGGAGGGGAGGCGCCTTGGGGGATGGAGCCAGCTCGCCCACTCTGGGAAGCATTACAGTTTTGTGCCTTCTCACTTCAACTCCCTCAATCCCCTAGCTTTACATAGCTCTTTCACAGACAGTTCAGTAAAATGCCTCCCAAGCCTCATGTAAAGAGAGCAGTGTTGTATATCGCAGCTTACAGTTTAACAGTTTGTTTGCTTGGGCCTTTTAAATATTTTTTTCCTTCCTGGGCTGCCTCTACAAACCTTATTTTTCACATTCACTTCTAATCAGATGAAGACTAGAAAGGAAAAGAGGGCAATCTGATCAATGGAAGAAAATCTAGATGCTTTTAGACTTATTAAGCTCCACAGAGCCGCCAGGACAGAAAGTCCAGGAGGAGCAGCAATGCTGGCTTTATAATTGAGATTCCTCCTAGCTGGCTTGATAACTGCAATCTTCCAGGCTAATTCACTTCACTTTTATTTTTTCCAGTTTATTTCTTCTCTAAGAGAGACCCAAAAATAGGCTTTTATTTTATTTTTTTAAAGAACATTTTATACGTGGAGTGGGGATTTTAACTTGGAAAGAGAGCCATGTGCGTGGGCAGACTTCCCCTCAGCATCAGTCCACCTGTGAGGAGCAAGATGATGTCTCCCAAAGCAGAAGTAAGCTGACGTCAGGGCCCTCAGGTATAAAATATTGAACTAAAGTGGTGACCCTCTGGGTCCACTCCCTGCTGTCTCCTAGATGGAACACTGCAGTTGCATGCTAGCTCCCTCTGTGACCTGGGCTCCCCACACTGGACCGCTAACCCAGGGAAGTGTGAAGTCTTCTCTAATCATTTCCTCCTTCTGTTTTGAAATCTTACTCCAAACACTTCCTGTTTGGAAGTAACTGTAGATATTGTAGATATACAAATACTCTAACAGAGAAAGCCACCAGCCCAGCTCACCCCACTTTGTGACTGTAGTGAAGCTGGGGGGTTATGTTTTGATGGTCTGCCTAGGTACAGTGTCCTAAGAGTTATACTAACTGCTTTTGTCGCGATTGAAACATTGAATAGTTGCCAACATTTATTTATTATAAAAAGATCTGGCATACATGTGAAGAGGTATGAACCTATACCCATAAAATACGATGGAGTAAACCAATGCTACCTCGGTAAAATAAATGAAGAAGAGATTTGGCAAAACTATTAATCAATACATATTTCGTGTTTACTAGCTTGAGATTTTCTTCTCAATCCCTTTAAGATTCTATTCTGAGGAGAAACTGACCAACAAATATATTTTTTCCCCTGGAGTGGGGCAAGAGAAGAGTGCCAGTTGAGCTCAAACTGAAAATTATCAGACCAAATTCTTCCGTGATTATAATTAACTGAATGCTGATGGTGTTCATGGGCTTGGGAAAGAGGCAGCCATTTGGCAACACTAACTAGTAATGCATCTCCAAGTCAGCTGACGATTGATCATAGAGAAACATGATCTCTAGGCTTACTGTGGGATGACCATTTTGTGTATCTTTCATTAAAATAGCCAAATAGGGGCCTCCCCGGTGGCACAGCGGTTGAGCGCTGGGTTGTGAAGCTGCCCGCAGCCTCTGCAGCGCCGGTTCGATCCCTGGCTGTTCCCTGGCCACCAGTGGAGGGTCCCACATGGCGTGACAGACCTCTCCTGCCGCCCGCTGCTCCCCTCAGCAGTGTATTTCGTCAGTCTGCCTGTTCTGCTCCTCTTCTGGCTCTGGTGAATTCTCTCACCCTCCCGCGCTGCTGACTGTACCCAGTGCTTGTATAAATAATTAAATAAATAAACAAAAAAACAAGAGTTCTCCTTTAAAAAAAAAAAAAATAGCCAAATAGTATCACATTACAGCATTTTACCTGGGTGGGGTAACTCATAACTTTATACAAAGTTTGTACCTCATTTATATGACTGCAGCGTCACCATTACAGTGCCACTCATACAGCGGGCACCATTATAGTGCCACTCATACAGCTGGCGGGGAGAGATGGGCTGCATGGAGTGACTTATATGTTGTTGATGCCTTTTGAATTTTTTTTACAGTTATGTATTGATTTATGTTGATCATGTTAAATAGAAATATGTTGAATATTTTAATGGTATGGATTACATATTCTGCAAGCAAAAAATGTTGACTGATTTTCATATATTGCAAATATACAATCTACTGTTAAAATGAGCATAAAAAATCAAATTCATTTTTCTTTAGATTCAGATGTTCAAAAAGTATAATCTGGTTGGATTCTAATGCTATTGATTTGAAATTTAACAATTATTTTTGTATTCCCACATTTTCATAGGAGATGTGAAGAGATAATGTGGTAATATGCTTTTACTCAGTTATTTTAACCGAAAAACAAGTGGTAATTGTTGCAAAATGCTTTTTTTTTATCCTGCTATCTTAACCAAATAATAAATGTTGCAGATAAATAAGTGAATGATTAAGGGATATACTTATCTTTGTTTTGAAATTGTCAATGCTGGCTAAGCATTTATTATTCATTAATTCAATATGAAAAGGAGATTTTGATTTTAATTTCTTTATAATGGTAATAATAATAGTTAACATTTATTGAATACCAGATTCCTTAAGAGTTTTATATGACTTTAATCTGTGATTTTTATTGCACTCTATGAAAATAACTATTCTAATTTTAAATTTAAGGAAAATATAGCAGAAATAGATTAGCTAAATTAGCAAGTTCACAAAACTTGTAATTGAAGATGTCAGGATTCAAAGCAGGTCTGTTTGACTTGTAAGTTCTGTGTAGTATGTTATATTGATTCTGTCAAAATTAAGAAAGTTTACAAATCATGTATTTGATGTTGTTCCCCATTGGACTGACTTTTCCTGGGCAGGTAAAGAGAACGTGATCATTGATTGAATGGAAGCTTTTAGCTCATCTGTTTCCTTACATAATCCATTCATTTATTTATTCCAAAAGCACAGAGCACCAATTGTCTGGTGATGTCACACTGTTTGAGATGTTGGCAGGCTTCAAGTAGAAGTGCTGGCTGGCCTTCACTGTGTTACTGTTCTGATATTGACATGGGAGAGAAATAATAAAAAATGTCATCAAATCCATTGTTCAGGGAACGATAAAGACTTTGGAAGCAATAAAACAAGATGACATGGCGAAAGGTCTAGGGAGAATTTACCTTCGAGTCAGTGGTCAGGAGAGAGAAGCAGTGGCCTTATCAGTCCCTGGAGCAATCACCAGGGGTCTGGAAAAGGAGAGAATGGGTGAACGGGGTGCTTCGACTGATAAAGGGAGAGGGTTAGGGCCCAAGAGGCAGAGGTTGGAATGGATAGACTCTCTCGTAAAAGCGACTGTGGCTTTTAAGAGCAACAGGACACCTAGGAAGGGTTCCACGCAAGGTAATGCATGGTCGGCGCTGCTGTTATATCCCAGGCTTTCTCTCTAGGAGAGTTACACGAGTGGGAGGAAACAGATGAACCAACTTCAGAACAGGAACGCTGTAGATTCTGGGCCCCTAAGCATGTGCGTGGCGTTACATCTGGTTGCCACGTTCCACACGGTGTTGGCGGTTACGCAGGCCTCCGCTCTCAGGTGTGGACGAGGAGACCTGCGACACGTGCAGGCGGCGTGCAGGGCCCAGGTCACTCCTGGAGCCCAGCAAGCGGGTGAACGCTTGACTGACGCCTCCCAGCGGAGTAACCTTGGGGTGCTTATAAACCGCTCTGAACCCCGATTCCTTTGCAAAATCAGGGTAATTACAAGCGCCTAGTCGGGCCCCGCTGGGCTACGAGGTGTCCGCTGGTGGGAGACGCGCGGGCGCGGGAGGAGCAGTCCCGGGGCTCTCAGCCGCGCGTGAACTAACGTTAACTGAGCACAGACGCCGCTTTTCCTTGAGGGTCTAAAGCGGGGCCTGCTGAGGCCCCCACAACCTACCGGGTCACCCCGGATGCGGGGACCGCCCCCCAATCTTGTCGGAGTCCACTCCACGCATGTTGAAGCGCGGCTGTCGCTGCAGGCTGGACGAGGCGAGGGCGCGCTCCCCGCGTCTGCGGCTGCGCAAGCCCACGTGACCCACGCACGTGACGTACACACGCGACGGACCGCGGCGCACACACGTGACATGACATGCGTGGCGCCTGCGCGCGCTGCGGCCGTGTGGAGAGCCCGCGTCGCCCGCGCCGACTGCCTCAGCGGGGCTCAGGTGGGCTCTGGGGGAAGTTAAGTGCCCCGCGCGGACCTGGGGAACGTGGGGGGCCCAGCCCGGGAGGCGGGTGTCTGTCTGGGCCCCGCGCCCCCCGAGGCGAGCTCTCTGGAAGCTTCGGTGGCCACCTCAGAGCGCGGGCCCAGCAGGCTGAGGAGCCCTGGCAGTGCAGGCCTCGAGCCTCTGTCAGGGCGGGAACGGAGCGCCCTCGCGGCGGCCCCAGGCCTCGGCTCTGTCACCTTGGCAATGAGAAGTGATGTCGCCCCAACTTCAGTGAGAAAAAGGGCGCGGCGGTTCAGGCCTGCAGGGGTGTGGGCTGGGGTGCTGCGAGGCAGCCACCCCAGCTTCCAGAGAGCTCACAGCGGGGAGGCCGGAGCGAACCCGAATCCCCTCCAGGTGGGTTCCTGTCATAGCCTTCCGCACCTCCGGGGCCTTCCCTCCCCTTTTTATTTATTTATTTTTATTTTAAATTGGGTTTCCTGAAGTAATTTTGGTCCCCAACCCTGTGTGTGATTCAGCTTCACCCCGGGATGCTACCACACCACACCCACCAAGGAGCCCATGAGCCACCTCTGATTCGCTTTACTAGAATGTTCCCTTCTCCCCACCCGTCCTTCAAGCTGCCGCTCACTACCCCGTGTCTTTTGTCTTTCATATTCTTGCGCCCCCTTCTGCAAAAAGTATCATGGAAGTCGTCGTCCTGCAGGACATGATCCACCTGGTTCGTTTGCTTCCCATTCTCCAGATCCCATCCACTTCCTGTGGCAGAGCTTTTAATATACTATCTGAAATGACTAAATACCTGAGGAAGTGGAACCTATTCATGAGTAGGAAAATCTTACCCATTTTTGACCCCCTTGAAACATCAGCACAGTGATTAGAATACAATGAGTAGAATTGTTCAGTGGAATCTCTAACGCCTAGACTGTTGGTAGTTTACTGATTATATTCCTCAGTGTAAGAGCGCCAGGATTTTCCACTAAACCACAACTTGTCCATATAGGCTACATTTTCTTTATATATGTACTTTTTATTTTACAAGTGAAGAAGTGGTGTGCCCACATCATGTCTAACAGGCAGAGTGGAACCTGGACACCGGAAATAGACATTAAATCCATAGTTCTAAGGAATATTATATATAGCCATTATAACACTCTCAAATTGCAAAAAAATTACAGCATGCTTTTATATTGGACAAGAATAAGAAACAATTATTTCAATATCTATCTTACCTGATTAATATTTCCCTATGAACATATTATTTATTTTTATTTTTTTAAAGATTTATTTATGCATACAAGAGCTGGGGTACAGGCCAGAGGTGTGGGGGGGTGAGAGGAGTCACCAGAGACAGAGTGGGGAACAGAACAGGAGATTGAAGTACACTGCTGAGGGGAGCAGGGAGCAAGTTAGGAGAGTTCTGCTGTGCCATGTGGGTAGCTCCCTGGCCGGCTGAGGGATGGAACTTGTGCTGCAGAGGCTGCAGAAGCTTCATAGGTTGCATTTTAACCCCTTGCGCCACCAGGGAGGCTCCATACTATTTATTTTAAAATGGTGACCATCTTTTCGATGCCACACTGGATTTGAATAACTAACATTTAAACACTGGAAAATATTTTTGTAATCCTATTCATCATTTTACTTTCAAAATGCACAACCCCAATAATTTTAGATTTTTTTTAATAATCAGAAACATGTGGAAGTTGATTTATTTGACTCAAAGAGCCAGTATTTTGAAAGGATACCCCAAAAAGCATTGATTGATAACTGCCTTTTAAAAGTCATTTGCTAATGAAGTGGTGGTTCTTCTCGTGTTCTTTTTAATTTTAAACTTACTGGAACATTGACCAATATTTTTCTCATCCTTTCTTTTCCTCCTACTTATTCATCGGTACCAAAATGATGAGTATGCTCTTTCTGAAGATAGGAATTCCAGATTTGAAACACTTATAGAATTAACTTTTTCAAATATAGGAAATGTTCAATATTTTTGGCCCTGAGGAGTTTAGGAGGCAATAGTGATATCAGTGAAATTTATATTTGGTTTGACATTGAACTTGACTTTGATGAAAATACCAAATTAGCTACTATTAATTTGGCTTATTTCCTGGTTAATAAATGTTACTGGTTGTTTAAGAAGGATCCTTGGAGGTATATTGAAAATATTTTTAATTTTTTTTAAGATTTATTTATTTATACAAGCACTGGGTACAGTCAGAAGCGTGGGAGGGTGAGAGAATTCACCAGAGCCAGAGCGGGGAGCAGAACAGGCAGAGGGACCGATGTACACTGCTGAGGGGAGTAGTGGGCGGCAGGAAAGGTCTGTGGGCCATGTGGGACCCTCGCAGGCAGCTGGGGACTGAACCGGCACTGCAGAGGTTGTGGGCAGCTTCACAGACCAGCGCTCAACCGCTGCGCCACCAGGGGAGTGTAGGGTCAGGAAGGACCACAGCGCAGGTTTTCTGTGATCCAACAGACCGGGTAAAGGAGGAGTCAGAGTCCTCAGTGGTTTTTGCAGATCTTTTATTGGGATTTATCTGGTACACAGCAGGCAGTCCTCCCAGCCCCCAGCAAATCCTCACTCTATCTGGGCTCTCCGGTGATTTCTGCTTCTTTGCTTCTCTCTCGGCTTCTCTTCGGCTGCTGCTGCTGCTGCTGCTGCTGGTGTCCCTGTGATGCCGCCCTTAAAAGCCCAGTCTTAGCCCAGGTGAATCCCATCTACCTATGCCCACACCCTACTCCAGGTGCCCGCCATCAGGCATGCATTCAGGACCGCAAGGATCCATCATCTATCTTGAGGGCGGGAGGGCAGAAAAGCCTGACATTTTTCCTTATCCTGCAGGGAGGCCCAAATATTTTTAATTTCTTAAGGAAACATCATTTACTTTAAGTAGAAAAGAACATAATTTCCTTTATATGTCTCTTTAGCTGTCATTAGGAAAATAATTTAATTTTCATATTGTACGTTATTGCTTTTTGAGGTATGTGTTGATAAAACTAGGTAATATGGGCAGAATTATTTCAGATTATTTCAGTTTACCATTATCACAGTAACTGTAGGCACTTTTATTTTTGCCCATTCTACATTTCTTTTGCAGTATCGTTGAATATAAAGTGCCCTCCTCCCACCCCCAGCACACACCAAAAACAAATGTGTTTGGAGAGTAAATCAGATTGGAAGGTGAATCATTTGATGCCCACTGAATTAGACATGGTCAACAACTCCCCAGATATCAGTATCACTTTCCATGTAAATGAGCATGTTGGTAGGTTGCCCATTTATTTAATATATATAGAAGTATCAAATATTCAAGTAATTGCTTTAATCTTCACTTTGCTTATAATTAAGTTCATTCAATCCACTTGAAGTAAAAACCCTACTCTCTGACCACTTCTACCATTTGCTGCCATGTCCCTAAACAACCCGCTACCCTCTCTGTAGCCTGGACCGTGGCAGTGGCTCCCAGAGTCATCCTCCTAGAACAGACGTCAGCCCCTGTTACTCCTCTTGCCTTTCTCCATTCCGCCTCATTGCTCAGAGCTCCAAAATGCTTACAATGTTTGACAAGGTCCTGCATGGTCTGTGTGTTATCTGCCACCTGCCTGAACTCATCTTGCCTGTGTTCCCCCATCCACAATTTCCTGTAGTCACATAGCCACCTCATTCTTTCCAGGTCATGCAGGTACATTTCAACTGCCTGGTCTCTTTGCACTCCAGCTCCCTTAGATACACAGTCAGTCCCGTCCCTCACCTCTTTCCAGTCTCCAACTGTGTCCTTAGTGAGGCTTTTTTTTTTAAAAAGATTTATTTATTTATGCATACAAGAACTGGGGTACAGGCCAGAGGTGTGGGGGTGAGAGGATTCACCAGAGACAAGTGGGGAGCAGAACAGGCAGATAGAATGAAGTATACTGCTGAGGGGACCTGAGGGGAGCAGTGGGTGAGTCAGGAGGGGTCTGCTGTGCCATGTGGATTGCTCCCTGGCGGGTGATCGAACTGGCGCTGCAGCGGCTGTGGACAGCTTCATAGGTTGCAGCTGAACCCCTTGTACCACCAGGAAGGCCCCTCTTTAGTGAGTCTTCTATCAGTACTTTACTTAACTACAAATGTTCCCAGCTGGAAGAGGGATTATGCTCAGTGAAATAGGTCAGAAGGAAAAAGAAAAGTATCAGATGGTATCACTTATAGGAGGAATATAGGGGAAGTGAACAAAGGGTTAAAAAAAAAAAAGACAAAACTTGTAGTCAACTATAGTTTTGAGGCTTAAGGCAGGAGAGGGGGAAGGGAGGGAGCGGGATCAAAAACAAGAGTGGGGAGAGCACAAGGGACCGTGGTGATGGTTCACAGGTATTGTGGTGAGATATGTACAAGGACTACATCTGAGGGGAGAAATCAAATACTGAACAAAAATAAACAACTATGTAAGAAAATGAAAAAATGTATGAAAGAAAAGAAATGTTCCCATCCCAATTAGGAGCTCTTATTCTCTTTTCGTTTCATGCTTAATTTTGCTGCATGGTACATATCATGTTTTAAACTATGATTGGATTTGCTTTTCTTACTCATTTTGCTTGTTGTGTGTCTTCCAACATAGAATGCAAACTTTATGAAGACCAGGCCCTTTGATCTGCTCTGTGTTTGCCTAGAACAAAGTAAGTGCTTGGTACATATTTGTTGAATGAATGAATGGATGAATCAAGTTAACAGAGAAGTAGTCTTCGGAAAATAAAAATGCTGGGCATAGCACTCAATGATGTTAATAGGATGAATGAGTTACGTGAAAGTTCTTTTGAAAGAATACTTTGTGGAGCATTTTCTACGAGTTACTTTAATATTTTAAAAACCTGATTATTGTAAATGAGCGTACACTATTGCCAATCTTTCTGTAAATACATATTTGTTACATCTTAGGTAATATCAGAAAGATGGAAATGTGATTGATGACACCTAAATCTTCTTTTTTTTAGAATATACAGAAATGTGGGGACCCGATCTGTTAACTAGAATTTTCTTTTTCTTAGATGTAGGAAAAAAGAAGTTGGCACACAGGTCTTCCTGCTGTGGCCTTGTTAAACACGCTCACTTCACACGCTCCTGCAGATGAAAGTGTAATTGTGTGTAAGGTGGAGTGATTGCAATTAACCTCGGGACTTACCCTCAGGCTGGGGTGTTCTACCTCTTTTTCTGGGAATGTGCCACTAGGACCATAATACATAGCTGATGAATACATATATCATACAGCGAAACACATATATTATAGGATAAAGTACATAAATCATGTAGAAAAACATGCATTATACTGAGATGATCAAATTATAAATGAAGCACATAAATCATAAGATTACACTGTTGAATTGTATCAGGAAACATAAATTATATAGTGAAATCCCAGGGTCACTGGAGGGTTCACTGAATAATGAAATGAGCTCCTGTAACTTAAGGAAAAGTAGAATAACTCCGAGGAAAACCCATTGTATATTACATGGAATATCCCATTTTTTCAGTTTTATCTCCTTCACCTCTTGTACCCAGGAATTGAGGTTGCACATGAGGAAAGGGGAATAAACAGACCACAAATGCAAGATTGGGTGATGATGTGTTATAGCTCCATAAAAAAAAATCTATACTTTCAAAATAAAGAACATCTGTAGCCAACGTTTTCAAGTCAGAATTGGAAAGGAAGGCTGCTACAAAAATCCGAAGGGCCGTGTCTCATTTAAAATGAAAAATATCTTTTTTTTAAAGATTTATTTATTTTTATACAAGAACTGGGGTACAGGTCAGAGGCATGGGAGGGTGAGAGGATTCACCAGAGACAGAGTGGGGAGCAGAACAGGTAGATGGACCAAAGGCACTGCTGAGGGGAGTAGCCGTTGAGACAGGAGAGGTCAGCTGTGCCATGTGGGAATCTCCCTAGCCAGCCGGGAATGGAACCCGCGCTGCAGAGGCTGCGGGCAGCTTCACAGCGCAGCGCTCAACCCACTGTGCCACTGGGGAGGCCCCTCAAAATGAAAAATATCTTAAATTTTGAGAAGATCATAAGAGGAAGAAAGAGGTGAGATTAGGATTAGCTTGCTCTGAATGTGGAGATGCAGCTGAAACATGGATCAATCCATTGCATCGCCTAATGAGGGAGGAAAACATGGTACATGGCTATAGAAAGATTTTGCTTACATATCTTTGGGGGCCACATCTTTCACATGTAATTTTGTTTTTTTTCCCCATTACTTCTCTCACCTTTGCTCACACATTTATGTCATAATAGGATGAAAGGAAACAACTGGAGGAGAGAATTCTTTAAATTTTTAAAAGCAAGTCACCAGCCAGCAAGTAGAGGCCATTCCACGAGGCTTTAAGGGAAGCCCTGGAAAACAGACCTCCACACGCAACACACAGCAGTGATACAAATCAGATCAGTCTTGCAAAGTTTCTGTGTGCAATGTGCCTCTCCATGAATGATGGCCTCACTAAACCCAGAGCCTGGAATTCACATCCATTCCCAGCACTGGTGAGTTAGGGTTATGGCCAAAGCATGGTGTGCTGAGGGATTCCTTCGTCATAAACAAAGTGTTTGACCCACTCTCTCCCTCAGGGCAGCAGAGAGTCAGGGCTAACTGAATTTATACAGTGGGAATTGATAGTTTATTGCTGACCCTGGAGGGGCAGGGGCACTGACTCACATCCTATTTCTGGGTTTCCTTGGCATTTGTTACTGCAGATAAAGGTAGATTGTGTCAAGATGTGCTGCTCTTCCTAGAATACAATTGTGTCAAAATGCAAGAGCTAAATTTTATTTGAAGGGAAGCAATAAATTGGCACCCCCCAACATCTGCCTTCCCTAAACATCATATTTCAATTTCTCACTGTTACTCATGTTTAGCACCAGTTAACACACCATAAGGGTGTTAAAAGATAAGATCCTGTTAATTTTGCGTTAGTCATCATAGAGAAGCTGAACTATGAAAGACACATGGGACTTATTTGTTTTAAACAGCAAGTGAAGTGCGAAATAATAGTAATAATAGTAATAATAGTAATAATAGTCATAGTGGTAGTAAAGATTAATTCGTAAACATGTTTAACTTGTTATTTGTAAATCCAGTTTGGGCCTGCTAACTAAAACTGATTTGTCCTCAAAACATCAGTAAATGGTTAAATCTGCTCAATATAAGTGTAATCATTTTACTCTATGATCTATGTGTTTCATTAGTTGAGGTACACATTTTGCTATAATAAATGTGCTTCAGCAAATGATCTATGCATTTCTTTCTGAAATGTATGTGTTTCACTAGAAAAGGTATGTGTTCATCAACGATGAATAATGTTCCTAACGGCACCACATTACACTCCTTGCTGGTATCAGCACAGCATTACACATCATTCCCTCGTGACTGTGGGCGCTACGCCCGTAGAAGACACACATCAACCCTGTCATTTCCGGGCCTGGGGCACACGTGGGTGACCCCTGTAGCTTGGGAAGCTCAAGTGGGGGCCAGGAAGAGTCTTTTTGTAGGTGAATATATTTGTTATATTAACAGGAAAGAAGGGATTTTTCTACTCCTCCCCTTTTTAACCCATAGGAGGGAAAAACAATACAGAAAAATGCTGTTGAGACTTTCCTATTCCTAGACAAACTTCCATTTTATTTCAATTACATTACTGGGGTAAATGATGATGTCACATAACTCCGAGTGAAACATTAAAAACAATGTTTTTTTGTTTTGTTTTGTTTTGTTTTAAAGATTTATTTATTTTTGTTTATTTATACAAGCACTGGGTACAGTCAGAAGCGTGGGAGGGTGAGAGAATTCACCAGAGCCAGAGCGGGGAGCAGAGCAGGCAGAAGGACCGAAGTACACTGCTGAGGGGAGCAACAGGCGGGCGGCAGGAGAGTCTGCACGCCATGTGGGACCCTCCTCTGGTGGCCGGGGAGCAGCCGGGGATCGAACCGGCG
Organism: Talpa europaea; assembly: GCF_964194135.1. Lineage (NCBI taxonomy): Eukaryota > Metazoa > Chordata > Mammalia > Eulipotyphla > Talpidae > Talpa > Talpa europaea. Next base: position 2,215,305 of record NC_140080.1, on the reverse strand, counting down.
CTGCAGAGGCTGCGGGCAGCTTCGCAACCCAGCGCTCAACCGCTGCGCCACCTGGGAGGCCCTGTTTGGTTCTTTGTTTTTTTTTTTTTTTTTTTTTTGTGCTGATGTGATATATATTAAAAGTACATCAGTTTTCAGATTTCAGTGACTTGGGATCCAAAATGATAAAGTGGAATTATAGAGAGAAATGAATACTTAAGTTAAATATGTTATCCATCTATAAAAGTTGTGGATCATTCATTATGAGTTCATGTGCTTTTACAAATGAAAGTGTTTTTCTTAGGTATAGCAACATGTGCAATGATGTTCTTCTCAACATATTAAAATTCAAACAAAGCAATTACCCAACTAATTCTTTGTGCCCTCCAAGCAGTCTGGAAGCAGACAAACCTTTAGATTAGCTATAGTATAGAAAATCTTTTTTTTCTCAAGTGTCTGAGTTTCCTATGTCCAGTTATCAGTGTTGTGAAATGTGCCTGATGTTTACATATGACCATTAATTTCAGACTTGTCACTTCTTTCCATCTCTTCATTTTGCTCTAAGGCCTATAATTCAATGTACAGGATATTTGTTAATGTCATGAACACATGGAGTGAATTAGAATCTATTCTTCATGTAAATGTGTTAATTATGATAGAATAACTTCTTTTTCACAGATTAAAACTAATGCTCTATATATGAACTTTCCATTTTAAAGTCAATTTTCAGTAAACACTGAATACTTCTTTACATATGACATCAAATGATTCATTATACATGGCTCTATTTAGTCACCTAATTTTCTCTCTACTTTGCATCTGTCATTACAAATATTTCTTTCACTTATACCTGCCTTTTACATTTATTGAAATATCTGAAACCTGGAGGTTATTTTTTACTGTTATGGCCATTAGGAATTTCTATAGATCTTATCAGCTGGCAAGTTGTTCATCTTCTATTTGAGACATTGTCCGTATAGGAATAGTCTACATTTAATGGTTCTGAAATAATTTATTCAGTGCTTTCAGAGAATTGCTACTATTTCTCCCCAGGAGGATATTTTGATGTTACTCTTGTTACCGTTTTTTTGAGGGATGTAAACATTCATGTTTGAAAAACAGAAGGTTCTAGACAAAAACAATCCTTGTGATAAAATTAGTTTCAGCATTAAAGTGAAGTAAAGCTATGTAGAAAACTGGGTCAGCCACTAATATTTCAGGAAAACCAAAAAGCTGGCAAAGAAAAAAATATTGGCTTATATATAGGATCAGGCATAGTCTTTTTATTAAATATATCACACTAAGTATTAGTCATCTTGTAAATTAAGAGCTAGTAATCTTGTAGCTTTGTCTGATATTTTGTATGTCACTACATGGGAGCCTTTAAACTGTCGTTTAAAAACAAACATAAATATGTGCTAAATATGTTTTTAGAAATTTGCACAGATTTTGAAATATGTTGAATTTCTTCCTTACCAAGTTGAATTAATATCCACAATTGTATGTTTCTTCTTACCAAGAAAGTCCTTACTGAACTTAAATCAGTTAAATGTGAAGAAGCAATTTCTTGAGATCTGAAGTGGTGTGAGTGATTAATATTTTACCAATTTGATTCCATTTTGTGTGTGATTATTTCAGAAAATTCTCTTTGGTAGAGACTCCTAAACACCTATACTGAGATAAACCTTTACTTAAAGTATTCCACTTTGTGAGTAATGAAAAGAACATCTTCTCAACAATGTAATATTTTATGCATGTATTTCCACCATTTCCTGTACACATAGGTGCACACACACACAAGTACACACACACATAGTTACATATGTACACTTACACATATACACTTATATATGTACATATGTTTAAAGGTTATTTAAAGAATAGGGTAATTTTTACTAGTTTGCTTTGCTTTAGTTCAGAGTCATTGTGAGTAGCCTGTTTTATTGGCTACTGTGAGGCCCTGTGTTATATATATATCTCCTGAATCCCAAATGGAATCTAAATTGGTGCTCCCTGTTCAGAAATATAGCTCCAGCATTGCCTGTAACCTGGTTGTTTTCAACTCTAGATACATGGTGTCTCTCCTGTGGCTTCTGCAATACTTTGAGAGCTATGTTGTAGCTTTGCTGCATGAATAGAAAAGTCTCAAACCACTCTTAAGATAAAAAGAAATAAGTTGAATATTAAATACAACTTGAAAATGCCTTTAAGAATTTGTACAGATGCTAATACATTAAAAAATAGGGTTTAAATCAGGTTATATTAGGCCAAACACACCTTAAATTGCTAAAGAGTTTCACAGTGACATTTTGGTCATCAGCTGCAGCCATTATCTGGGGATAAATCAGTTTGCAGCAGCTGTAGACGGCTATTTGAGTGGGGAGTGGAGCAGCTTAACTGTGGAAGCACGTTAACAGTTAACAGGCCAGAGCCCTGCCGACTACACAGAAGGAGATTTTTTTAAGGCAAAACATAACCCAAAATTGCCCAGCTCAGAAGCCTTATCTGCTCTTGTTAGTTCATCCCACCTAATAGTTGATTTGATATGCTTTCTCTTCTCGCTCCCTTGTTAAGGATGGTGCATATTATAGAAACTTGTCTAGATCTATCTTTTTCTCTTTTGGCAAATAATTCTCTTTAGAGGTTCAGTTAGTGCTTCTGGCAATGGCAGAACTAGCACTTTTATGGTCTTTTAATCTATGAAAAAGATTGTCCTTGGTTTCTTTAAAAGGTCACTATCAGGTACAGAGTTTTCTTCAGCTATAAGCAGAATGGTGCTGCACTACAAAGGGAGTCTTGCTCAAATTAAAATAAAGGTGTGATCTTATGTGCCATCGTTATACATTAGCTTATTTATAATCTAGAAGTTGTCATTTTTTTACCTTTATTTTTCTCATTTGACATTACAGTTTGTTTTTTTCCAAATTTGAGACCTAATTTTAGAAAGCAAAATTTTTATGTTGAATTTTAAGTTCATATATTGATATGAAAATGAATGATGGGGGCCTCCCTGGTGGTTCAGCAGGTTTGAGCACAGTGCTGTGAAGCTGTCCGCAGCCTCTGCAGTGCAGGTTCGATTCCCGGCCAGCCAGGGAGATTCCCACATGGTGCCGCAGATCTCTCCTGTCATGCCTGCTGCTCCCCTCAGCAGTGCTTTCAGTCCATCTGCCTGTTCTGCTCCCCGCTCTGTCTCTAGTGAATCCTCTCACACTCTCACACCTCTGGCCTGTACCCCAGCTATTGTATAAATAAAAAATAAATTTAAAAAAAGAACATGAATGATGGATAGAGAGGAAAGGAAGGGTCTTTATAGAAAAAACAGCTTTCTGAAATAAGTTGAAATTATATATACACGAGTTCAAGTGTGTGTCAATTGTGGTTTATTTAATAGATTTATTTTTCACAATGTACTGCATCCAATATAACCTCCAATGGCTGAGACAACAAAGATTGCTTACAGTGTAGAGAGTGACGTAATCTAATATGGACCAGTTATTGTTGTTGAAGTTAGAATAATGAATTCTGTCAGAGCACAGAGACTATTCATTGTAAGTGAATCATTGTCACTGAAGACATGACATTGCTGTGGTTTGAGGTTTGTGTTGGGATAGTTTCAGTATCATCACTCAGATAGAATCTGTATTTGAAATACATGGCACATTTTAGTGCCTCTATCAGATGTTAAATGTTAAAATAAAATTAATGACAATTAAGTATGCTTTTAGTTTTCCAGCAGAAAACTTGTTTCTATGGATTAAATTGATTACTGAAATGTGAACAGATCTCCAAGTTAAATTACAGATTTAAAAATAAATATTTTATCGTATCCATACAGTTTAGTCATATATTAAATTTTCAAAAATGTTGATATTGACTGGTTTGAATTCTTGGCATGAGGATTAGTTGGTGGTTATTGTAACCATTTTTGTGGGAACATGTCAGAATCTGAGAGAAATTGGATCTTAGTGCTGTCATTCCAGAAATGTTTGTTGTTTGGTTGGGTTATGAAGCCCATTTATGACTTAGGAATTTTTCCAGTTAGTAATTTATGTCTTTAGAACTGTTCGTCAATAAAAGAAAAAAATAAATGAATTAATAAATAAAGGAGACATATTTTAGGATAGACGTTAGGTTGTAACTTTTTTTTTCCTGAAGTAATCTTCCTCAAAGCATAGATGCTCTGTTCCGTCACCAGTAATTCTTTCCTTTAATGTAAATCTTTGGCTTACATTTGTTACTTTAAATCATTGTTGCTTCATGTTTTCTGTCATGATTTCTGATTACTCAGACAGAGTTCTTGTGTTGCTCCTCTTGAGTCCTCATCAGTCTTAGCTATCTTCAAGAACTCAAATCACTCCAACAATTTAAAAATTACTCCTGCAAATATATTTAATTAATGCAAATTAGTTGGTCAGTAAAAATTTCAATAAAAATATACATCAAAAAAGATATGTGGAGGGCAGCCCATGCAATAGGAGAAAATATTTGCAAGCCTCATATCCAATGAGAAGTTGATACCCAAAGTATACAAGGAACTCATACAACTCAATAGCAAAATAAATAAATAAATAAATGAACAGCCCAACTTAAAATTGGGCAAAGGTTCTAAATTGACATTTTTCTCAAGGAAGAGAGGAAAATGTCCCACAGGCACATGAAAAAGCACTCAAAATCACTGATTATCAGGACGATGCAAATCAGAACCACAATGACATGTCATTTCACTCTCTTTAGAATGGCTGTATTGAAAAATACGAGATGAATGGGGATGAAAAGGAATTGGTTTGGGGTATGGAAAATACCTGTAAGGGTGTGGAGAAAAGGGAATCCTGGTGCACTGTTAGTAGGAATATAAACTAGTACAGCTGCTATGGAAAACAATTTCTCAGGAAATGAAAATAGAACTATCATGATGTAACAGTCCTTCTGGTTATAATGCCAGAGGAATTGAAAACAGGATCTTGATTTGATATCTGTACCCTATATTCTTTGCAACATTATGAAATGGGATATTATTCAGCCTTAAAGAAGAAAAAATTCTGTCATTTGCGGCAACATGGATTGATCAGCATCATGTTAAGTGAAATCAGAGGAAAATGACTACTGTAGGGTATAACTTACATGTAGAATCTAAAAAAAAAAGTCCAATTCATAGAATCAGAGAATAGAATGGTGATAGCCAGTGACTGATAGCCAAGAGAAATGTTGGGCCTCTCTGGTGGCCTAGGTGTTAAGTCTCAGTGCTGTCACCACCAAGGCCTGAGTTCAATCCCTGGCCAGTGCTCTAGGGAGCTAACTTATATATGCTGCAGCAAACCTTTCCTGTCTTTCCCACTGCTCCACTTGGCAGTGTTCTTCACTAGATCTGGCTATTCTGCTTCCTACTCTGTCTCTGGTGAATCCCCTCACCCCCTGCACCTTTGGCCTACACCCCAGTTCTTCTACGCAAAATAAATCTTTTTTTAAAAGGGAAATATTGATGGAAGGGTACGGTCTTTCAGTTAAGAGACAAATAAGGTCTCAGATTCTAATGTATAACTTGGTGACTGTAACACTGTATTACTGTCTAATTGAAGTTTTCTAAGAGTAGTATTTAAGTATTCCCCAAGCCCCCTACCCCAAATGAGAGATGGTGGATATGATATTTAACTCCCTTGTGGGAATCCTTTTACAATATATATGCATATTAAATCGTATCTTTCACTATTTACATGTCTTACAGTTTTATTTATTATACTTCAATAAGTGAAGAAAACGATACATGGAGACTTCTGCTTTCTGATCTGACACATAAAAACATTGGAAGTAGTCAGTTCATTCTCACAACAAGCAAGAAGTGAGCAAATTGAGTCTCAGTCTTTTCAGAGCAATCAGAGAATTAAAGTCACAGGGCACACTGCTGCCCACAAAACCAGAGCAAAAAGCAGACCCAGAGACCTCGTGAGCTTGATATGTTAGTGTAAACGTCCCAAACTTAAAAGCAAAAAGGCAAGAAGCAGAATAAAAAAGGAACAGATAGCCAAAAACTGTGATTTTTATAACAAAGTGTTTAACTTGTGTAATAGAAATTCCAGAAGAGAGAAACAAAAGAACTATTTAAAGAAATATGACTTAGGATGTTTCCAAATTAAAATATTACTAAAACTCACATAAGAAGAAATAGATCTATGCATATAAAGAAATTGAGTTAGCAATTACTAGCCTTCCAATTCTGAAAGCACCAGACAAAGGTGGATTCGCTGATGAGTTCTACCAATTCTCTAGAAGCACTTTCAGAGGATCGAAGTAGAAGAAATACTTTCTAACTCATTCTATAAGGCCAAAATATAATGCCAAAACCAAATGAGACAAAGAAATTTTAACAATAGAAAACAATAGACCCGTGTTTCGTGAACACAAATGCAAAAATCTGACAAAATATTGGAAAATCAATCCAACAGTGTTTATAAAGAATCATATACCACAATCACATGGGATTTATCTCAGATATGAAAGACTGGTTCAGTATTTGAAAATGAATTAATATATCACATCATCAGACCATTATTCCAAGATAGTGTCAATAGATGCACAAAGAATATTTGACAAAATATTATATTTGTGATTAAAAACTCTCAGTAAACTAGGAATAGAGAACTTCCTTGATGTAATAAGGTATATCTCTGAAAAACTCCAGTGGCTGACCTCCTATGTAAATGGGGAGAAAATTGACACTTTCCTACTAAGACAGTTATAAAGGCAAAGATGTCATCCGTCATCACTCCTTTTTAACATTGTACTGAAAGTCCTAGATAATAAAGTAAAACACAGAAAGAAAGTAATAGAATAATGTAGTTTGGTCAGGAAGAAATAAAACAGTATTTGTTCACAGATGACATGAATGTTTATGTAGGAATTTGAAACAACAGAAGTCCTGGAACTAATAAGAGATTGTAACAAGATCACAGGATATAAGGTTAATATATAAAAGTCAATTGCTTTTCCATGTACCAGAAATGAACAAATGGAATTTCAAATTAAAAACCCAGCACCTTTCATATTACCATAAAAAAATTACTAAACTCTCTTGAGGAAATCAAAGAAACTGAATAAATGGAGAGATATCCTATGTTCATAGATAGAAATACTCAATAATATTAGAGTAATTGTAATCTCGAAGTCCTAGTGTTTGTCTTGTTTTTCCTGATTTGTTTTACTCTATGTAATTTCCTCAAACTCTTCATTTTGCTGAAAATGACTGCATTTCATCTTTTCTTGTGACTGAATAGTATTCCACACTGTGAATATACCACATTTTTAAAAATTCTCCTGTCTGTTGATGGATATTTAGACTGCTCCCATGACCTAGCTATTGCAGATACTGCTGCAGTAAACATTGTAGTGCATGTAGTTTTTTGCATTGATGGTTCCATGTTTTTTGGATAGATGTCCTAGAATGAGACTGCTGGATCCTATGGTATTTTCATTTTTAATTTTTAAGATGAATTCAGATCACTTTCCCATAGTGTCTGCACCAGTTTACATTCCCACCAGCAGGGCAATAAGATTCCTCTTTATCTGCAGTTTCTGGGGGTCATTTTAATATGTACCATTCTCACGGGGTCACAAGCTCTCTCATTGTGATTTCAGTCTACATCTATCTTATTGGAAGCAATAATGAACTTTTAAATTATCTCTTGGCCTTTGGTATATCCTCTTTGGTGAATTGTTTGTTCAGATCTGCTGTCCATTTATTGATTGGGTTGCTTATTTTCTATTATTAATTTATCTATGTTCTTTATTTATCTTGGACATTAATTCCCTATAGGTTATATATTGTGTGACTATTTTGTCCTATTGGTAGGAAGTCCTTTTTAATTGTTTTAATATGTGAAAACCTTTTAATTTTATGTAATCCTATTTTTTATTTGCTTTTATTTCCCTTGCTTTAGAGATTAAGACTCCCAAAACACCTTTATTTTTGATGTGATGGATTCTATCACTGATGTTTTCTTCTCTATATTTTATTGTTGTAGGTCTTATACTTACATCTTCAATCCATTTAGAATTTATATTTTGTATGTAGCCTTCCATTATTCCCAGCACGTTTATTAAAGAGACTCTCCTTTTCCCCTTGTATGGTCATGGCTGCTTTATCATCGATTATCTATTTAGAAGTATGTGAATTTATTTCTGGGCTTTCTATTCCATTAAGCCACATATCTATTTTTGTGCTAATAGCATATAATTTTTAATACTTTTGCTTTGTAATAAAGTTTAAAATCAGGTAATGTGGTGTCTCGATTTCTCTCCTTTTTTTCTCAGGATTGTGTTTGCTCTTCAAGGCCTTGTTCCATGTAGATTTCAATAATTTTTGTTTAATTCCTTTGAAAAAATACTGTTGGTATTTTGCTGGGGATTGTATTGAATTAATATATTATTTTAGGGAGTCTAGTCTTTTTGATTATATTGATTCTCCTCATCCACAGGTATGAGATATTTCACCTTATGTCATTATCTAAGTCCTTTCATAACGTCTTGTAGTTCTCATTGTGTAGGTCTTTTACCTCCTTAGTTAGGTTTTTGATTCTTTTTGAGGCAACTTGAAATGGAGTTATCTTGACTTTTTTCTTCTTTTTTATGTTTTATATATATAAATAACATGGATTTTTTTTTTTTTTTGGTAACGCCACTTCACTGTATTCATCTACTATTTCTCATAGCTTTTTGGTGCAGTCTTTGGGGTTTTCAGTGTGTAATATCTTGCTGTCTTAGAAATAGTGATAGTTTAATTTCTTCTTTTCTGATTTATATTCAGTTTATTTCCTGTTTTTGTCTGATGTCTCTGGCCAAAAACTCTACTTAGTTAAGCAGACTGGGTAATGGGGGACATCCTGTGTTAATTCTTTTTATTTTTAATAATATATTTTATTTTATATAATTCTTACATCATTTTTCATTGTTGCACAATGTATGCATTTTCATTTTGGTTGTATTCCCCATACAATTGCACCCCCCCCTTATTTTGACCCTAATCCCGCCTCTCCTTCCCCCCCCCCCCCGCCAGTGTGTCTCTGGTTTATAGTTGCTTGTTGATTTTGATTTTTTCTTTATTATAATTAGTCTTTTTCCTTGTCCCTTATTTAGATTTTCTAAATTCCTGTTATGAGTGAGACCATACGGTATTTTTCTTTTTCTTCTTGGCTTATTTCACTGAGTATGATCCTTTCCAACTCCATCCATGTTGTTGCAAATGGCATGAGTTTATCTTTTTTGATTGTTGAGTAATGTTCCATTGTATATACATGCCATATCTTCTTGATCCAGTCATCTATTTTTGCGCATTTGGGTTGTTTCCATAGCTTAGCTATTGTAAATAGTGCTGCTATAAACATAGGGGTGCAGAGAAGAATGCTGTTAGTTTTTTTACCATTAAGTGTTATGTTGGCCATTGATTTATATTATATGACTTAATACAATGAGGTAGGGTTCTTCTATTCCCAAAATCTTACAAAAGTTTTCTTTTCATTTATCGATATAATAATGATTTTAATCTTTACTTTTGTTGACAAAACAAATTCAATTCCATTGCTTGATTTACATATATTAAACCATCCTTACAATTGTGGGGTAAATCCCATTTGATCATGATGCATAATATTTATGATATATTCTTGGATTTGATTTGATAGTATTTCTTTGAAGAACTTTTCCTCAATGATCATAAGGGATATTGGTCTTTAATTTTCTTTCATTGTGTTGTTATCTGGTTTAGGCATTAGGGAATTAGGCATTTGGAATCATAAAATGTAATAGGAGCTATGTCTTCTTTTTGTATTTTAAACAACAATTTGAGTAAGATGAACATTAGTTCTTTGAAATTTCTTTGAAAATTTGATAAAATTCATTTGTAAAGTCCTGTGGTCCTGGGTTTTGTTTCTGAGTAGGTTTTTTATTGCTGTTTCAATTTCCATACTTGTGATTGGTTTGTTTCAGTCTTCTGTATCTTTCTGACTTAGTCTTGTAAACTATATTGATAAACTGTTGATCTAGAAATATGTCTGTTCAAGGTTATCAAGTTTATTGACACAGTGGTTCATGGTAATGTCTTATGATCCTTTGCATTTCTGTTTTAACTGATAATTTCCCTTCTTTCATTTCTGATTCTGACTGTTATCATTTTCACTCTTCTTTATTAACCTCACTGGAGGTTTATCACATTTTTTTTATTTTATCAAATTTTGTTTATTTTTTCAAAGAGGCAGTGTTTCAAACCAGCGCTCATCACTCTGTGTTCCTGCTCCCATAGTTGTCCACAGTGCACCCTCTGGCCTGCACCCCAACTCTCCTTCCCTGATGTGGGTACATGTCCCTGAGTAATAAACTGAGGGCCACTCTGTATGGCAGCCACCTCTGTAATCACAGTTCAGTTAGAGTTTTTCTTTCCCTTGCCAGCTGAATCATTGCTTCTCATGTGAATTGTAGTCACCCTTTCATCTTTCAGGGGTTATTGACTTGGTTGGAATTTAGTTGTGAATACATGGAGGAGGTGAACCTCCTCTCTCTCTGCCTCCATCTTGTTGGATTCTGCTCCATGCATTTAACATTGCTGTTGGGTTCACACATGTTTAAAAATCTTACTATGTTTCTCACAGATTGACCTTTAATGAAATTTTTTCTGTTTACCTCAAGAAATTCTTTGGGTCTAAAGTTTTTTTTGTATTGTAACTATAGCAACCCTATTTTCCCTGTGCTTATTGACTATGTGGTATATCTATTTCCACCATTTACTTGCAACCAATCTTTGTATTTATATGTAAGCTTAATTTATTGTTGCATATTTAAAAAATGTATTCTGAGAATCATGTCTTTTAATTTTAAAATGTAGTCTATTTAAAAAAAAGGAAAAAAAAGTAGTCTATTTATATTGAACAGTTATTCATCTATTTGGATTTAAGTCTGTATTTTGTTGTTTTTCTAGTTATCATTATGACCCTCCCCCCCACCCCAGTTTCTACCTCCAGCCTTCTTTTTTGGTTAATAAAATCTTTCTAGGATTCTAAGTTTATAAGTTTATTGTCTTTTTTATATTTGTATTACCATTCACATTTGCCTTGTGCATTAAAATTCTAACTTATCACAGTGTTCTTAGTGATAAGAATATTTTATTATATTTTACTTTATACTATATGATGATATACATTATGATTTTATTTATCCTTTATCCTTCAACTATCTTATATTTATATATTTTAAAATACCAAAACACAGTGTTACAAATTTTACCTTAAACAGTCACTTGCTTTGAATGGAATTAAACAGAAAAAACATTTTATAATCCCCAACTATTAAAAATGCCTAGTGTTCTTTATTCTTTTCTGTAGGTCCAAGTTGTATCTGGAGTAGTTATCCTGAAATCTGAATATTTCCCTACTCTTCCAACACTGCAGCTGTACCCTAATACTCTCAGCTTTTGTTTATGTGAAAATTTGACCGTATATTTTGAAGAAAATTTTGCTGCATATAAAATATGAATCAAATTATTTCTCATTTTGTTTCAGTACTTTAAAGATCTTTCTTTGTCTTCCAGGCTCTCTTACCTCTAGCAAAAAGTGTGTTATTATTTGCAATGTTGTTCCTTTTGTGTAATGTCTCTTTATTCCCATGAGTCCTTTCATGACTTCCTTGATCTTCAGCTTCTATCACGTTTACTGTAACTTTCCAAGATGTGGTTGGTTAAGTATTTATCTTTCTTAGGTTTCACAGAGGTTCTGGGATTTGCAAGGTGATAATTTCTTTTCTCCCCCAGATTTGGTAAATTCACAACCATTATTTTCTGCTTTTTTTGTCTGTGGATTTGAATTGCATGTGTGCTAGACTGCTTGACTTGGTCCGAACATTTCATGCCTTTTTCTTATTTTTTTCAGTTCATTTTGGTCTTTTTTTCACATTGGTGAATTTCTGTTCATCTGTCATTAAGTAGCTCTGTCTTCTTCAGACTTCTAGGCCTGCCTAGTAGATGTATCACATCAGATACTTTTTTATATCAGATTTTTCAGGGCTTTAAAAATAATTTCCATTTGATTCATTATGACCATCTTTCCCTACAAATTTCTGGACCTATCTGTAATATCTGCTTGAATTGGTTTAAGTGACTAATCCAGTCATCTCAAGATCTTTTTCCATTGACGACCTTTTGGTCTAGTTTTAGTCACATTATTGTGTACTTGCATGTCCAGTAATTTTTCACTGTATCTAGATATTGTGGTGATACACTGTCTTGAGTCTAGGTCTATGGTTGACAAACGTTTCCTCAAAGGGTCATATACTAAGTACCTTAGGTTATGGACTACGCAGTCTCTGCCATAGCTCTCTGTTGTGGTGGTGGGAAAGAAGCAACACAAAATATCTAAACAATGAGCATGGCTGTGTTGTGATAAACTTTACTTACAAAGCAAATGGCCAGACTTGTCTGGAATGTGACTTTTATTGTAAAGAGTATTTTATTATGGCGGGGAATTAGATTACTAGAAAATCCTTTTGTCATTCTTTGTTATTTGTTTTGATGGCTCTGTATCAGTTTTGAAGTAGTTACAGGCATTTCTCTTACACCTACTCTGTGTAGTTTGTAGATCGCTGCTGAAAAGTTGCTCAGGAAGGTCTCGTTATAACTTGTGGTGTTGCCTTTCAGCAATCAGTGTGCCATCCCATGATTACCTTTATCCGTTGTGGAATCTTATTTTGTGCACACCCAGGCAGTCTTACCGAGGTTAACTTTTTTAAATCTCAGAGTCTTCTGTTCTCTAAGCTGCCCCCTTCTTATCCATCACTCTGCCCTGAAATTTCTATTCACTGTATTTGACTTGAGTCACAGTCTTGAATCTGCAGTTCAAGAAGACTGGTACTCAGTTTGGGCTCAAACCTGTGCACTAAAACAATAAAATATCCCCAGGAAGAAGCCACGGTCATTGCAGCAATCACCTCACATGTCACAGTCTTGCATTACCTCTTGGTTCATGCCTACCTATAATTGCTGCATAATCCTTCCCTCCCTCCTGAGTTTTACAGGCTTTTTTCTTTGACCACAGGGCTACTGCATTACCAGTTATTCTGTCAAGACAAAGGGGAAACTCAACGACCTTTTCCTACAGCATTCTGTTTGGAAAACGTCACTTTTGTCTTTGCTCTTCAGTCTTACCTTACTGCCACATTCAGGATAATTCTGACACCACATGTGCATGAGTTTTTCTACACCAAGCAGTTCTGTGGCACCGGTGGTTTACAACTTAACTCAATCCTGACACTTTCTGAAGATAGCGTTAGATCCCACAGGCTAGGGACTCAGTTCCATAAGACTGTCCCCCCACTTCCCTTACATGCCAGTGGCAAGTCCAGATTTTCGTCTGTGCTTCTGACTCAATGGCTAAGGATATATAGATTGGAGGGTCAAATGATCCCCTCATTGGATTCAGTTAATTTACTAGAAAAGCTCACAAAACTCAAGAAAGCAGTTTGCTTATTGTTTATCAGTTCATTATTAAAGGGCATGATAAAGGATACAGCTGACCATCCAGATGAAGAGATGTGTGAGCGAGGATTATGGGGAGGGATTCAGAGCTTCCATGCCCTCTCCAAGAGCACCACTCTCTCAGCTCCCCACATGTTCACCAACCCATAACCTCTCCAAACCCCGTGCTTTTGGGATTTTTATGGCATCTTTACCAGATGGATGTGATCAATCAGCAACTCCCCAACTCCTAGCATTGAAGACACCAAACTTCTAGGCATGTCTTCATCTTTCTGGTGACTAGCCCCGATCCGGTAGCCCACCAAGGGTCACCGCACCAGAACAGAATACACTGTTATCACCCAGGAAGTTCTAAGAGATTTAGGAACTGTGTCAGGAGCTGGAGCCAAAGAACAAATATCAGAACAAAGATGTTCCTAGTACTTGAGCATTTAGGAAGTTACAGGGGTGTTAGGAGTTCTGTGCCAGAGGCCTGAGACAGATACCAATGCGTGTGTTTGTATTCTCTAGGCACTCTTAACATTTTGAATGCAACTCAAGTCAGATCTCCTGAGGTGAGGTATAAATATGCTAGATACCATGTTTATATCTCTGGCTATTGGTCACATAGCTACATTTCACCAAGACATTCAGAAAGTACTCAGAATGTATTTAAATCTGAAATACCATTAACTGAATACCATTATCTGAACCATTAAATATGTAACTGTTGAGAAAAATTAGTAGTGCTTAGTATTTGAGGAAAGTCAAATGTTTGAATACATTATCAACTCTAGGTACTTTTGACCTAATCTTTAGCCACATTTTAATTTTTTTATTTTTATATTTTTTAAAGATTTATTTATGCATACAAGAACCAGGGTACAGGCCAGATGTGCAGGAGGGTGAGAGGATTCACCAGAGACAGAGTGGGGAACAGAACAGGCAGACTGAAATACACTGCTGAGGGGAGCAGCGGGCGAGACAGAAGAGGTCTACCACGCCAGCCACATTTTTAATATAATTCCATATTTTACTATTCTTCAGGATTCCATATAGACTAAAACCAATCATTGTGGTACTTATGACTCTTTATATGTGTCTCTCGACTTTTAAATCCCTGGCATTGAAATCTAGAGTGAAAGTAATATACTTAGGTTAATCATCATTGCCAGATTTGTCTCATTTCTAGCATAAAATTGAACACAGAAATTAGAAACATGGTTTGGTCACTTCAATTTATATTTTAGAAAGCTGTTCAAGAATTTAATTTCCTAAGCAAAGAACTTGACAGAAGGTGGAAGAGCAGTCTCTCTTCTCAGCTGTCATGTCCTAGTATTTACTCTAGTGTTCCTGACAATTCTGTGGGCCAAAGCCAGACTTGGTGTTATAGTCTAAGTCTGAGAGCTGCCTCCAGTGCTTGCTCAAGATACAGGTTTCTGGGACCCCCAACTCTTGTATACACTGTAGGTCAGGTTTCTAATGCAGTATCCATATCTCATGTCCACACTGAACCCGCATGTAGCAGCATCCTTTGCCAGCAATATAACTTCCCTACCCCATACAGTTGTTAAAACAAAATCTTCTTTCTGAAAAGCTAAAACAGATGTGGCAAATGTGAAGATTTAACCTGGTATTTAAAGTAATATCCATAAACCAAGTTTAAATATCATTATTTCTTAAAAGGAGCTTGTGCTTTACCATAAACTTTGAAGAAAGTTATTTAACTTTTTTAACTTTCAAAAACACATAACACATCTTGAAAATAAACTGAATGTGGAACATTATATGGTTATAGAAAAAAAGATTTCTAATATTCAGATTTGTGTTTTCTATATATCCAAAATATACAATCTAAAGAGTAATTCTCGAGTTTTCATTTATATAATCTGTTAACCTGTTAAATTGTATTTAATGGATACTTAGTAACATTTTTCAGGTGCTATTTTATAGAATAAAAGTCCATGACTTTTTCCTGACTCCTTTTCTATATTCGTGTTTCTGTAACAGAACTTCTATTTCTGAGAGAAAATAGTATTGGAGCAATTCTTCTTCTTTCACACCCCTTCTCCAGAGAAGGAAAAATGAAAGCCCAGCTCTTGATTTATTCCATACTTGACCCCTCTGAGGTTCTGGTGTACAACCTCGGAGACATCTTAACCACAACCTCGGAGACATCTTAACCCAAATGCTACTAAGAATGTAGTAGAAGGATACATTCAGCTCTGTTACTTGTGAAACACACAGATGACTATAGATAAATTGCTTAAAAATAGGCCTTGTTGAATTACAGAATTGGGGTTGAGAAGCATACCCCTATGTAAGAAAGAGGCTGGGCGCACTGCGCTTGGCAGACTTCTACAAGGATGCCTGTATAATAACAGGACTTGGCTCTTTCACACTTAACATGCTTCCCCAGCTAAGCTTTCTAGAACTTGAACTCCAGTATGTGGCCACAACTGCTAGAAATTGATTTATCCTAGACAATCACTAGGACTTCTGACCTATTAGAGAATTTTATTTAGCGTTTTGGATATTTGTCTCCTTTTGCTCTAGAGGAAGCATGGGTAAGGAGTGATGTAAATGTTTGCATGCCTGCTGAGTGGGATCTTTCACTGTTTTAGTCTTCCTTTTCAGATACTACATTGTTATACTTTGTCATTATTCTGGAAATATAGGACTATAGCCATTTAATGATATACGTACTTTCAAATGCATATGGAATGCACAGAAAATTTTGTTAATTTGTCTTGTAAATACTAGAATAATATGTGGTGGATGTTTTGTTTACATGTTAAGTTTTATTCCCGTCCAAATCCTCCCATTACTGCTGTTATTACTATTATTGTGGTTATTGCATTTCTAAAATTAAGTATTTGCCACAAAATGGGTAGAAAATGATCATCAAATAAAATAGTTTGAAATGTATTAAATAATCAAACATTGCCACCTTGGGTGGGTAGCTGTATGTCCTTTCCCCGGCGTGTTATTCCCCCTCTTAACAGAATTTGCAAGGGTGCTCTGAGTCAGAGACATGTCTGTTTTTCCGAGGAGCTGAAGACCCGTCTTTGCTGTGAGCTCTGCTGAGAGCAACCCACACTTGGCCTCTCGGTGTGTGTGGGTGCTCTTGTCTCTGCAGACTCCTGCCTCATCCATGTTTTGGCTCGTGGTGGCCCACGGGGCCAAGCCCTCCTCAGGGCCGTTCTGCCTGCCTGGCCCTAGTGGTGTAGCCACCACAGGTGTCACAGACGCTAAACTGGAAATAGCTCTTGGATTCAGAAACTCGTAATAATTACACAGCTGTTTTAAATTGTGGTTAAGTGGCCGAAAACTGCCAAGAAACCCTACCCACATTCATTACTGTCTAACCGAAAGGGACGTGTACACAGTGATTATGAGGTTTCCTGTGAATCCCCCAAGCCATGAAGCTGACTTTCCTAATTGTCAGCTGGACTGTGCAGCGCTTGTTTAAAATAATTAGAGCACCGAGGCGGCTTCGGCAGCAGGCTTCAGTGCAGGTTTTCATATCAGATACTATCAGCTTCCCGTTCATTTTGACACTATCACTCTGCCAGTCTGGAAAATGGGGAAGAGGGAAGGAAAGCATTATCCTAATGTACACAAAAAATGCAGCCCAAAAGTCAGGCAGATCCATCCCCTCGTGTGAGATGGATGGAAACGATTCAGCAAACAAATCTAAACTGGCGGGGAAATGTGATTCCTCTTATTTTTTTTCCAAGAGGGATAGCTGAAATCTTTCTTAATTACCGCTTATTCCAATGACAGAATTGTAATTTATCATTTAGTTGTAATTTGACATATGTTCACACCTTTGCCATTTCCAATTTCCTCCTTCATTCTAATTGTCTGCCTCACTCGCCTGTCACGCGCCCCTCTTGGGATTAATTCGAGCTGTCTGTCTGCACCGGGCGACCAGCACACTTGGGGCTGCTGCGAGCGTGACAGCGTCAGCGCGCACACAGTTTATCTAAGGCCTCACCAGCCCTCCCATGCCCGGTCCTCTCTTCCCTCACTGTTTACTGTTTATTCTACTTTGCATTTGTGACTTTTCCGTGTTTTATTAGACTCTAATTATGCTCTTGGCTGTCAGCTGTATAGAGAGAAAACCTTATGTTAATAAGAGTAGAGGGGGAGGTGCATGGGATTGGCAGTAAAGGGACCAGTAGGTGTCTCTCTGTCTCCAAGATCCTGGAATGATTTAAATCCTACCCTAGTTCCACTTTGGTTGGAATCCTTGATAGATGCCTGTACTCAAACACAGACGTGCAAACAGTTTGGCAAATGTAGCTTTAACATGTAAAACCAATTGTTTTCCTATCCGACTAAGACTGGGTACACAGGCATTGATAAGATAGGAACCTTGGCTTTCAGGTGACCATGCGCTTTCAAAGGTCATTTGTTTAATACATAGAAGGTGTCAAAGCAAGCATAGTGGGGCTTGGTGCTGGGCAGGTACACAGAGATGATGGAGTCCACCTTTTAGAGGTTTCTGGTGTTCTGGAGATATGGAAACTGTTGATTTCTCCTCCTTAAGGCCATATTACCCCTTTAAAATTTTACTCCATTTGGCATAATTTTTTTCTTTTTTGTCATCAAAAAAAAAATTCGTCACTGCCAGTCTATGTAAGCCATAATAAAACAAATTTTATGTCCTGCTGAACATGTTTTCTCTGCAGCTAAAGCTTCCTGGTAATAGGAGGAAGCTGAGCACATAAAAAGCCTTCCATCCACGGAGTTCATTAGGACAGGTGGTAAGTCCTTGAGTTACTTGTATGTTTCCCTTTTGTCCAGAGATTGAATCTGACTCTTCTGAATAACTACTAATAATTTTCTGTGGAATTATCTGCGGAAATAGACATATTTTCTTCCTAGCCTTAGAATTTCCTTAGTCATGCTCAGGTAATTGTGGGGCTGAGGATAGGCTGTAGTGTAGACTTGTTTTATAACCCCAACAGCTAAATTCTGCTAATTATCATTTTTTAGCTTCAGACTCACAGCTTTCATTCTTTATGTGCTGTAAATACTCTATAATATTACTATTTGGTCATTATGTCACATTATCTCCGCTTATGAAATACCTGTATTTCAACAAATATACTCATTAAATCACATCCCTGAGTTTTTATGAAAAGCTTCCAAGGTGGGAGTAAATAAAGTATGCCTGTAAAATATGGTATCTGACGACAAAGCTAGTGAAATGCTGACCAGACTTTTTCTCTTGTAAGTTTCAGATACCAGACCATACATTTCTGGCCCTTATCTAAAGGACTGTAACTGTATATACTATGTGCTGAAGTGAATATCCAAGGACATTAACATCTCTAACCTATCAAAAGCTACTTTTTGATGTTTTATTTTTAGTATTCTGTCTTTACTCTAGGGTGAAGCATTTCTAAAATATTGAAGTCTAAATTGAGGGTTTTTTTAATTTTTTTTAATAGAGGCATATTTTATTTGTTTGTTTGTTTCTTTTGTTTATACATGCACTGGGTACAGTCAGAAGCACCGGAGGGTAAGAGAATTCACCAGAGCCAGAGCGGGGAGCAGAGCAGGCAGAAGGACCGAAGTACACTGCTGAGGGGAGCAGCGGGCGGCAGGAGAGGTCTGCGCGCCATGTGGGACCCTCCTCCGGTGGCCGGGGAGCAGCCGGGGATCGAACCAGCGCTGCAGAGGCCGCGGGCAGCTTCGCAACCCAGCGCTCAACTGCTGCGCCACCGGGGAGACCCCTAAAATTGAGTTTTTTAAAATGCCATTTGAATAAAATATAGCTAATTCAAATCTCAGCATTCAGAATTTTTTGATATCTAATGTTTTTTTTTTGTTTTGTTTTTTTTTAAAGATTTATTTATTTATTTATACAAGCACTGGGTACAGTCAGAAGCGCGGGAGGGTGAGAGAATTCACCAGAGCCAGAGCTGGGAGCAGAGCAGGCAGAAGGACCGAAGCACACTGCTGAGGGGAGCAGCGGGTGGCAGGAGAGGTCTGCGCGCCATGTGGGACCCTCACCAGGTGGCCGGGGAGCAGCCAGGGATCGAACCGGCGCTGCAGAGGCTGCGGGCAGCTTCGCAACCCAGCGCTCAACCACTGTGCCACCAGGGAGGCCAGATATCTAATGTTTTTAGTTAAATATGTGAAGGAGAAAAAGCACCCCCCTCCCCCAAAAAAAAAACCAAAACAACAAAACCAAGAGGCATGAGAAGATGAAGGGAGAAGGGCAGAAAAGGGAGACTCAGAAGTTTAACTGAAGGGCAGGAAATCAGCTAAGTGGGATGTTAAATTGAATATCAAAAATGTTATATAATATTATATATAACATTATTATATAATGTTATATATAATATAATCTGCTTGGAAGGCTTTATTTTAGTTCACACATGCCCTTTTTATTTGCTAGTTGTGTACTGTTTTATGAAAATGCTGCAAGGCCTCGGTTATTGCACACTTGTCGCTCTGTGGCACATTTCTTCTGGCTTCTCTGCCAGCAGGGACCGCTCCAGTGCATGCTGTCTGTGACCCCCTGATGGCTCAAGCTCAGATATTCTTTTCATTTATTGGTTCTTGTTTTAGCTTCTTTGTGGACTTCCAGGTCAGCCATAGTTTGATCCTGCAGTAAGTAGGCATACCTGCTTCCTGGTACTCTGTCATAAGAGCCTGTCACTTCAACCCACTAGTGATGGGTTGGTTGGTTCATTCATTCATTTACATGATTGTTCAACAGGTGATAGTGTTGTCTGTAAAGCAGTGAGTAAGACAGCAACAGTTCTGCCTGGGGCTTACTTTCAAGTGACCAGCTTGTTCTTCGTGATGATTGCCAAACACTGGTCATTTCTGCCTGTGTGCTCTCTTCATAGAGGAATTTCTCCCTCTCTATACAGTCCTGCTAGGTCTGCACATCCAGCTGATACTTGAAGGCACAGATCAAAGCTAATCTTTTAATGATGTCTTTCTAACACATTGTGCCAGAAAATTCAGTTTTTAATTACATATTACTTTATTTATTTTAAAGTGCTTTTTTTTTTCTCTCCCAACTTCACTGAGCGAAGGTCCATGTCCTGTTTATCTTGCAGTGGCTACAGCCCTGGCATTCTAGCCCTCGTGGATCTCTTCAGTAATCTAGATGTTGCACATTGTTGTACCTTTGGGGTAGGACTCTGAATGCATTTGTTTAAAAATAATCACAAGAATATGTGATGTGCTCTTCTGGTTAGGAGTCACTGCTCCAACCAATATTGGGTACAGCACATACCGATTAACTGATGACGTGCCCCATGTGGCCCTAAGCAAGTTAAATCTCCTCCTTGTGCCTCTGTTGACACATTTATTATGTGAACATGGAATATTTATATGAAAGATGCTAACATTTGTGCAGCGGTCTAGCTAATTGCTTTTTTCCCCTTAAATTTTTGGATAAAATTGATCACAGATGACTTTAAAATTGTATTATGAGAGAAATATTACAAAGAAGTTTACTATTTTTTCACACAAAGTAACTTTCACAAAATATTATGCAATTAAAGAATGCAATAAAATAAATAGCTAGCTAGGAAATAGGTATCTTGGTTATAAAAATGTCTATTAAATAAAAAACATCAATATAGTGCATGGAAAGCATGAGATGGAGAAGAGTTATTTCGTAATGTTGTAAGACTTCTTAGCAGAATATGTAGTCTTATTCTGATAAATTGTGGTTAGACTAATTTGTTCTGCTTTGCAAAGTGGAGTTGCAGGCATCTGAAGTTATGACTAAGTGGCCAAATAAGCAATCCAGTCATATCACCCATTAAGAAGGTATATGAATGGGTGTGGCTGTGGGAAGGCAATTTTAATGATACCACTCTAGAAGATCATAATGGGAGAAGATCAGGAGAGCTTATATGAAGCCATAAGACCTAAACAAAAAGAGGATCCAGGATCTTGCTGGTATTAAACAGTGAACAATTGATAACCTGCAAGGTGTGTGTGAGTCATGACTTTCCATGTCTTTGAGACAGAGGCGAGAATGTGTAGCTGTGGCTGTCCTTTCCCCTGCACTGCTTAAGGGCAAAGGGCGTTATGTGGACAAAGAGGAAACCAAAATCCTTTCAGTTATGCCACATTAGCTTTCTGCATAGCAAACTTCCAGAAAAATATTTATGGAATTTGAGCAACATTTAAAAAACAGTATCTGTTTGAAGCCATCAGTAGGCAGAAATAAAGAGATAATGATCTTAGAGAGACAATATCTTAATGGAGGTTATCCTCATGATTTTAGATAAAATACAAATAACAGCAAATTTAACTGTACCCGATACCACTTCCCCACCTTCCCAACAACATATGCACAAAACTAAAGAAAGCTGTCTAGGCAAAAACATTTTTTTTTTTCAATTTAGAAGCATAGAGTTTTGTAAAGGAATGTACACAAGAGGTATGGAATGAAATAATGTGATCAAATCTGAATTGTGGATATGTAATAAATAGTATTGTCCTATGGAGGAAAAAACATGAGTTAAAATAAAAACTGTGTCCTTATAGCTCTAAAAGTAGTTGGATTTCTAAATAAGTACCTTCTTCCAAGAAAAGTTATAGACTTTGTTTAGTTCAATAGTGAATTCTGCAAATCACTTAGAAGCAACATAATCATGTAGTGACTATTCCAGAGAAAAGTAGAGGCAGCAATTCCAGTTTGTTTTACAAGGCATTTTGCAAAAATGAGAACAGCTATACCAGTCTTTAAAGTCTTTAAAAATAAGGCAAACCATATCCAGTCATCTATAGAAAAAAGTACACCCTTACCAAGTTGGCACTGTGTCCCCTGCAGGTTCGGATGTTTGAATCCCTAACTCAGTGATGGTATTTGGAGGTAGGAGTCTTGGGGGTGCTTAGGTTAGATGAAGTCATGATGGCAGGACTCTTGATGAGATTGGTGCTGTTTAAGGAGGACACAGAAGCCTGCTCTTGCTCAGCTCAAGCTCGGGAAGGAAAGCAAGAGGACTGTGAGTAAGAGAGGCTTCTCAACAGGAATACACTTAGCCCACACCTTGAGCTGGTACTTCCCAGCCCCTTGAACTTCAGAAATTTCTAACTATGGTATTTTGTTGGGGCTATCTGAGCCCAGGAACTGCGGGCAGGTAAATACTACCTTCTTAAAATCTTGTAGCTCAACTTGTGCATGTCTGAAAACAGGCTTGAATGAGATATTTAAATGCTTACTTCCTCTCAACATGCCCTTTCAGTTAAAGTACAAATTTCACATTCCTTCTTAAGTTTCTTAGAAAAATGAAACATCTCTTTATTATATATGTATTTATTTATATTCTATAAATAAGAACACAGAATATGCTTTACCAGCTACCCCCTCTTCCCCTTCCCTGCAGTGCATCCTCTTCTGTTGCTCCACCCTCCTCTCTTTTGGATGCTTATGTCAGTGGTTTCAGTCCTTCACAGAATGATGCACTTTGCCTTCCAAATCAGAAGGTAGATCTATTGAGATTTAAATTATAATGAGAAGTCATGTGTGTTCCTAGGGTTGAATAACCCACAATCTTCTGTGGACCAGAAGAGATTATCTGGGATCCATTATGCAATGCAGGTGGTATGCAAAGATATTAGTGTGTATGATCATGGGTTATTGACATTTTCAGTTCTACTTTGAAGCATTCTGTAATCTATAATCATCTCTATGTTTTGGGTTTTAACTTAATGGTGGTAATGAAATTTTACAAATCTTTCTAATATACATCTTTTATTCCCAGACTTTTTCTTTTTTTTTAGGTTTTCACACCCTTCTAAACCTTTCTTGATTACTTGTTTTTTTAAGCCATTTTTGATCTATACTGCTCAAAAAAGTGTATTCAGATGTAAACTATATATATATGTTTTAATTCTTTCCAGTGTGACTCCCCCACTCCCTAAAAGGTGGGGGGGGGGGAGGAAACTACTCAAAGCAAGGCATCTGTTCTGTATGTATGAACTTGAATTTTGAAGTATTAGAACCTCAAAGTGTAATAATACAGTGCTTTGCATGATTATAGCACTTTGCTTTCTAAAAGCCGCACATACTTTATTCATTGCATCTGCATGTATATTTTATTAGTATATTTTCTGATGCATCATACAAAAGCATAAAATCCTTCTATTCTTGAGAATATGTGTGCTTCCTCCCATTTTTACATTATCAGTCTTAACACATCTGTATCGGTCATTTATCTGCTATTGGTCCTTTCAGCCATTACATTTCATAGCCACAGTGTTAAGAAGCAGTTACAAACACAGCATGCACCTCTCCTGGGTTGTGTCATATTTAATTGTATTTTGACTGCATATTTTGTTCTTTTTGGCATTTTCTTCATAACAGTGTTAATCTTG
Source organism: Talpa europaea (assembly GCF_964194135.1). NCBI lineage: Eukaryota > Metazoa > Chordata > Mammalia > Eulipotyphla > Talpidae > Talpa > Talpa europaea. Next base: position 2,191,472 of record NC_140080.1, on the reverse strand, counting down.
TTTTTAAGGTAATCACAGTGTATCTATTCCAAGGAGCCTTGATTGATTACTACCTTATTGACCACAGTTAAGGCTTTATGCTCTGTGGCTAACTAGTTTAAAATCCTTTCCTTATATTTCACAATCTCAAATTATAAATTTCCATTATCTCTTATTCCTTGTTCTTCCAAACCTTTTACCCACAAGCAGCTATCTCATATGAGGTGATTTTGCATCTCTCCCTTTTTTGCTCCTCACATTTTGACCTTTGGCATGATTTTACCCTGAAACGTCGTATCTCCTTTGAGCAGCATTGACAATCCCTGCTACAAGATTGAATCTCCTCCACAAGGATTTCAGTTGCTGCCTTTCAATTGTTTGGGCTTACTGTTCCATAAAGCAGTAAAAGAAGTCTCCACAAAGATACCCAGCATTCAGTCTCTAGTAGGCAAACATAATTAATGCATAAAAGACAAAGGATTAAAGTTGCTTTATAGCACTCTATGTTTCTATGAAATTTCCTAAGATTTGCTTTCCTAAACCATCGGTATACACATTCCGAGCATCCTAACAAGGGTGTTGATTCATAAGCACATTATGTTCCCTCTTTAAAAGTTCAGTGTAGGGATTATTCCTAAAATAATTGTGTAAGGGAAAATAGCTGAATTTTCATTCTCATTGTATTTTCATTTCTTAGTCACTTTCATTTCTTACTTATTTTTATTGATTGTGGATATTGACTTTTCACATTTATTTTGTTCCTTGGAAGTCTTCTCTTTTGACATCATCGCTGTGATTCTGTTCTTAAGAGATGTGAATAGTAGATTTGGCATCAATACTTGCAGATCTTTAGTTCATTATTTACTGTTCTGGTGTTGCTTCCTATTAGGAAATCTATTGGGTTTTTTTTGTTTGTTTGTTTTTTTTAAATTTATTTATTTATGCAAGCACTGGGTACAGTCAGAAGCACAGAAGGGTGAGAGAAATCACCAGAGTCAGAGCGGAGAGCAGAGCAGGCAGACTGACGAAGCACACTGCTGAGGGGAGCAGCGGGCGGCAGGAGAGGTCTGCATGCTATGTGGGATGCTCGCCCGGTGGCTGAGGATCGAACTGGTGCTGCAGAGGCTGCGGGCAGCTTCTCAGTGTGGTGCTCAACCACTACGCCACCGGGGAGGCCCAGGAAATCTATTGTTAATACACACAGCGGAGAGCTTCATAGGCTTTCTTAAAACTGTTTTACACATCAGATCTTGAAAGTTTAAAAAATTTATTAGTTTCTATTGAGGCAATGTTGGTTTTCAACAGTGCATATGATTTAGTGGTAGAGGTTCACACCTCTTCAGATGTGTGTGATCACACCACACCCACCACCAAAACCCCAGAAGTCCTCGACCTTGTCCATTGGGCTTCCCTCACCTTAGCTTCCTCCCCGAGCCTCCCCCACGTTGCCTTGATGATTGAAGAAGAGAGTGTAAGTAAAAGCACTGGGCATGGGCGTCAGCAAACATGCATTCAATTTCCTTCCTACATAGCAAAGTGGCAAAATACCATGATCTGTGCTTTTCCACACATGGTACCTGAACTTCTGTATGTGGAATCAGATGAAGATAGGTCTTAGCTGAATGCAGATTCTGGTAACTGATAGGTCACTGACTCCTGATGTATCTATTGTTATGACTTTTTTTTTTTTTTTGCTTTTCCTTTTTGTTATATATATTTTTTACATCATTGTTCATTTTTTAAAAAAAAATTCATTTTTTTGTTTCACGTCACTTGCAATCAGGGAAATGCAAATCAAAACTACAGGGAGATACTATCTCACATCAGTGAGAATGGCACATATTAAAAAAAACTAGCAACAACAAATGTTGGCGAGGATGTGGAGAGAAAGGAACTCTCCTGCACTGTTGGTGGGAGTGCAAACTGGTCCAGTCACTATGAAAGCTGTGTGGAGATTCCTCGACCTACTAAAGATAGAGCTTCCATAGGATCCAGCAATTCCACTCCTAGGTATTTACCCAAAGGACACAGAAACATCAATTCCAAAGAGCACCTGCACCCCTATGTTTATAGCAGCACTGTTTACAATAGCTAAGCTTTGGAAACAACCCAAATGCCCAAAAATAGATGACTGGATCAAGAAGATGTGGTACATATACACCATGGAATATTACTCAGAATTCAAAAAGATAAACACATGCAATTTGCAGCAACATGGATGGAGCTGGAAGGGATCATGCTCAGCAAAATAAGCCAGAAAGAAAAAGAAAAATTCCGGATGGTCTCACTCATAGCAGGAATCTAGAAAAACTAAATAAGGGACCAGGAAAAAGAATAACTATAAGAAAGAAAAAAATCAAAATCAACGAACAACTATGAATCAGAGACACACTTTGGGGGGGGGATGCAGAAAGGAGGGATTGGGGTCAAAATCAGGGGGTTGCAATTGTATGGGGAATATAAAAATTTAAAAAAGTTTGATTTCAAAAAAAATTTAAAAATAAGATAAAATTTTTTTTCCATTTTTTAAAAATTCTATATATTTTTTGCATCATTTTTCATTTAAACAATATTTGCTTTCCCCCACCCCCTCAGGTGTAGTCCCCATAGAGTTTCCTTCACCCATGCACCCGTGCACCATCACCTCAGTCCCCTGTGCTCCTCCCTCCCCTGCAGTGTGTCTCTGATTTATAATTATCCGTTTTTGCTTTGTTGTGTTTTGTACTGTTATTTTTTTAAAAGATTTATTTATTTATTTATTTATTTATTTATTTATTTATTTATTATTTATACAAGCACTGGGTACAGTCAGAAGTGCGGGAGGGTGAGAGAATTCACCAGAGTCAGAGCTGGGAGCAGAGCAGGCAGAAGGACCAAAGGACACTGCTGAGGGGAGCAATGGGCAGCAGGAGAGGTCTGCGCGCCATGTGGGACCCTCCTCCGGTGGCCGGTGCAGCCGGGGATCGAGCAGGCGCTGCAGAGGCTGCGGGCAGCTTCGCAACCCAGCGCTCAACCTCTGCGCCACCGGGGAGGCCCTGTACTGTTATTATTTTTGTACACTTATGTCTTATTGGGTTCCCCTATATGCCTGCTATAAGTGAAACCATCCAATATTTTTCTTTTTCCTTCTGACTTATTTCACTGAGCATAATTCTTTCTAGTTCCATCCACATTGCTGCAAATGGCATGAGTTTATCTTTTTGATTGCTGAATAATATTCCATTATATATATATGCCACATCTTCTTGATCCAGTCATTTATTTTTGGGTATTTGGGATGTTTCCAGGTTTTACCTATTGTAAATAGTGCTGCAATAAACATAGGAGTACAGGCATTTTTTTGAATCAATGTTTTTTGTCCTTTGGGTAGATCCCTAGGAGTGGAATTGCCAGGTCATATGGTAGCTCCATTTTTAGTAGACTGAGGAACCTTCAGACAGCTTTCCACAGTGGTTGGACCAGTTTGCACTCCCACCAGCAATGTAGGAGGGTTCCTTTTTCACCACATCCTCATCATCATTTGTTGTTGCTTTTTTTGATATGTGCCTTTCTTACGGTGTAAGGTGGTATCTCAACGTGGTTTTAATTTGCATTTCCCTGATTATAAGGGATGTTGAACATTTTTCCATATGCCTGTTCACCATTTGCATTTTCTCTTTGGAGAAATGTCTTTTAAGTTCTTCTGCCTATTTCTTGACTGGATTGTTTATTTTGTTTTTGTTGAGTCATGTGAGTTCTTTGTATATCTTTGTGATCAGTCCCTTATCAGTTCACTCGAGTGCAAAGATTTTTTCCCAAGCAGTGGGGTGTCTCTCTGTTTTGGTTAATGACTCTTGTGCTGTGCAGAAGATTTTCAGTCTGATGTAATCCCGTGTTTATCTTTTCCTTGACTTTCTTTGCTTTGGGTGATGAGTCTTTAAAGATGTTTCTGAGATGTATGTCTTGTAGTGTTTTACCTTTATTTTCTTCTATATATTTTATGGTTTCAGGTTTTAGGTCCAGTTCTTTTATCCATTTTGAGTTGATTTTTGTGCATGGTGATTGGTAGTGATCTAGTTTCATTTTTTTGCATGTGGTGGTCCAGTTTTCCCAGCACCATTTATTGAACAAACTGTCCGTGTTCCATTGCATATGCTTTGCTCCTTTGTCAAAGATCAGCTGTCCATATAAGTGTGGTTTTATTTCTGGGCTCTCTGTGCGGTTCCATTGGTCTGTGTGTCTGTTTTTGTTCCAATAGCAAACTGTTTTAATTATTATGGCTTTGTAGTATAGCTTGAAGTTTGGGAGTGTGGTACCTCTTTTTTCCTTTGTTTTCTTTAGTAGGGCTTTGGCTGTTTGTGGTTTTTTGTAGTTCCATACGAACTTCATTAGTATTTGTTCTATTTCATTGAAGAATGTCACTGAGATTTTTTTTTTTTTGGAATAGCATTGAATCTTTATATTGCTTTTGGTAGGATGGACATTTTAATAATGTTAATTTAAATCCATGAGCAGGGGATGTCTTTCCATTTCTTTGTGTCTTCTTCTATTTCTTTTAACAGTGTTTTATAATTTTCTTTGTATAGGTCTTTCACCTCTTTTGTTAGGTTTATTCCCAAGTATTTGATTTTTTTTTGTTTCATTTATAAAAGGGATGGTTTTCTTGATTTCTTCTTCTTTAGTTTGATTGTTTGTGTATAGGAAGACTACTGATTTTCATGTGTTGATTTTGTATCCTGCTACTTTACTGAAGTAGTTGATTATTTTGAGTAGTTTTCCTGTGGAGTTTTTAGGGTTCTCTATGCATATTATCATATTGTCTGCAAATAGTGATGATTTTACTTCTTCTTTCCTGGATTCCTTGTATGTCTTTCTCTTGTCGTATTGCCCTGGATAGGATCTCCAGTATTATATTGAAGAGCAGTGGTGAGAGAGGACATCCTTGTCTTGTTCTTGATCTTAAAGGAAAGACCTTCAGCTTTTTGCCATTGAGAATAATATTGATGGTGGGTTTGTCGCATATGGCTTTTATCATGCTAAGGTATGTTCCTTCTATCCCAAGAATTTCAAGGGCATTCATCATAAATGGATATTGGACCTTGTTGAATACTTTCTCAGCATCTATTGATATGATCATATGGTTTTTATTTTTCTTCTTGTTGATGTGTTGGATTATACTTACCGATTTTCATACGTTGAAACATCCTTGTGCCCCTGGGATGAATCCCACTTGATCGTGGTGTATTATCCCTTTGATGCATTGTTGGATTCCGTTGGCAAGGATTTTGTTGAGGAGTTTTGCATCAGTGTTCATTAGGGAGATTGGCCTGTAATTTTCTTTTTTCTGTGCTGGTTTTGTTTGGTATTAGTGTAATGTTGGCTTCGTAGAACATATTTGGTAGTATTCCTTCTTTTTAAATTTTTTGAAAGAGTTTGTGTAGGATAGGCACTAATTCACTGCTGAACATTTAGTAGAATTCATTTGTGAAGCCATCTGGACCTGGGCTTTTGTTTTTGGGGAGTGCTTTGATTACTGCCTCAGTTTTGCGCCTTGTAATTGGTCTGTTTAGGTGTTCTATTTCTTCTTTGTCCAATTTTGGATTATTATATCATTCTAGGAATTTGTCCATCTCTTCTAGGTTGTTGAATTTGTTTGCATGTAAGTCTTCATAGTAATCTCTGATTATTCTTTTGATTACTACTGAGTCTGTTTTGAATTCTCCTCTTTCATTTATGATTCTATCTATATGTGTTTTCTCCTGTTTTTTTCTTTGTGAGCCTGGCTAGAGGTTTGCCTATTTTACTTATTTTTTCAAAGAACCAACATTTGGTTTCATTGATCTTTTGGACTGTTTTTTAATTTCTATTTTGTTTATTTCTGCTTTGATTTTTATTATTTCCTTTCTTCTACTGGCTTTAGGGTTTTTTTCTTGTTCTTTTTGTAGCTCTTTGAGATGTGAGATTAGGTTGTTTCTTTGAGTTCTTTCTTGTTTCTTGATGTGAGCCTGTATTGCTATATATTTTCCTCTTATTACTGCTTTTGCTGCATCCCATTCATTCTGGAAAGTGGTGTCCTCCTTGTCATTCAACTCAAAGTATTTTTTAATTTCTTTTTTGATGTCATCATTAGTCCAGTGGTCTTCCAGTAGTGTGGATTTCAGTCTCCATGAAGTGGGGGGGATTCCTTGTTTTCTTTTCATGATTTATTTCTAGTTTGATGCCTTTATGATCAGAGAAGATAGTTGAAATGATTTTAATCTTCATGTATCTGTTGATGTTTGTCTTGTGGCCCAGTATATGATCAATTCTGGAAGAGTAAGCATTCAGAAACTTTGATCACAATTTGACTTTGCTGTGGTGTTCCAGAATATGCTACTTTTCTAGAAATTTCATTTTCATTTTATTTTACAAATGCATTGGCTTTGTATCAACTTAGGGGAGAAAACTACTGCTTTGGTATCAGAGGCCTGAGGAAAACTGTTCTGGGGAGAGTTCTATGCAATGCTGGAGGTCGCCCTCAGCTCTGGAGGGGGTAAGTTACCTCCTGAAGTTGGGTGTCTGGTAGTGAACATCAGTGAAAACTTAAGTAGGAATGCATGAATGAGTTTGCCCCCAAACCTCTGTGTGCTGAGCAGGGGGTTTGGTGACTTTCTATGTGCAAACATGAGTGAAATTCCTGTCTGTATTCACTACACATATATTAATGGCCACTAGACTTCCAGAAAGAACTGGAAGAAATTTTGACCTGGGAATTGAAGTGTCCTGCATCAGAAAGTTGAGGGAGTTCATCAATAAAATTTGGGTTCTTTCTGTCACTGTTGGATCATTTCTTCCTGCTTAGGAAATTTGGGGTTAATATCACCGTATGGTCTATATATGCTATGTATAGGAAAGTAATATAAGTAAAGTTAAAATGATTGTTACAGAGAAATGAAAAATAAAACAAGGTCACCGCTGGACCATCCAGATAAATAGTAGAGTGAAAAGTAGTGTAAGCCCCTCAGCAGATCCAAAGGAGAGTCTGAATAGGAGACACTGAGGGCAGAGGAGAAAGGACATCAGGAAAAGCTGTGGTTCTATTTTTCCATGATGCAAACCAAGTCTGAGAAAAGAAAACAGAGACCAGAAATATTGTGTAGCTACTTTGTCAATTACTTTTGTCAAGCACACAGGGAGGTGGATGCAGCTAGAGGAATGTTCAGGCTTTCATAGACTAGAGAAAGAAATTCTGGTGAGATGTAGGCAGAGCTCAGGAACTTAACTATATCGTAGTCTCCAAAAATATACAAGTCTTAACAAATCAAGATAAATTCCCTTTTCATGTGAGATGGCAGTTTCGTGGGAGTATCAGGTGCTTTCCATTCACAGAGAAGCAGTGAATTCTGACTTGCTGCAATGCAAGAGTCTCATGGATGCAAAATGACATGAGCCTTGAAGGATCTCAGTAAATACTTCTTCAGTAGACTGAGTTGAGTTAGTGAGGAGAGAGTAGTGCATGTTCCACTTGTAACTCTGAGTGAGTCACTCACCTCTCTGCACCACTTTCCCTATCTCTTGGAGATGGCTAACAGGAGTGTGACTTCAGAGATGTGGGTGTGCGGAATGGGTCACCAAGTGAGAAAGGGAACTGCTCATCACAGGCTCCCAATAGAACCTCAGTGATATTTGCACTGAGATAAAATAAAGTCAAGAGAAAAACAGGACATTCACAAAGCCATACTCCCCTGGGCAGTAACTAACTTCTCTCCTCCTTGTCTCTCGATACACCAGTATCTTTCCAGCTCTGCTCTCTCTCTCCCTCCTGAAGATATCCAATTGCTAGACTGGACCTCAGAATTCTAACCCTCCCCAAGCATCAATCAGCACAAACATATCCCTCTAAAAACACCTCTTTGTTCTCCCTGAGAGGCACCGAGGCATCGGTGGGGTGCAGGGTTGCTTTGCTGCAGTATGGTGAATAGGCCAGTATTTTTTCCTGACTTCTGGCATATGCTAGGTGGCCTCCAGTGGCATAGCAGCACTATTTACAATAGCTAAACTTTGGAAACAGCCCAGATGCCCAAAAATAGATGACTGGATCAAGAAGATGTGGTACATATATACCATGGAATATTACTCAGCATTTAAAAAAGATAAACACATGCAATTTGCAGCAACATGGATGGCGCTGGAAGGGATCATGCTCAGCGAAATAAGCCAGAAAGAAAAAGAAAAATACCGGATGGTCTCACTCATAGCAGGAATCTAGAAAACTTAAATAAGGGACCAGGAAAATGAATAACTGTAAGAATGTGAAAATCAAAATCAACAAAAAACTATGAACCAGAGACACTTTTTGGGGGGTGGGGAGCAGGAGGGGAGGGACTGCGGTCAGAATGGGGGGTTGAAATTGTATGGGGAATATAAAAATAAAATTTATTATTAATAAAAAAAGAAAGAAACATATATATGTATATATATTTAAAAAGCAATGTTACCCCAATAAAAATTTTAAAAATAAAAAAAAAGGAAAAAGAAATAGTTCATGAAAGAGAATGTGGTGAATGGAAGTTGTGCACACTGTTGTCATAAGGCCATGTATTTCTCACACTTTACCAGTGAGAAAACTAAGGTCCCACTAGTAAATTCACTCTTCTCTAGGGCACTGGTTGCTGCAGTGAGTGGGAAACCTCAAGATCCACCAAATACATTATGGTAAAAGAATGTTTGTCATGAAACTCACTTTGAGTAGGACAGTGGGAGAGACGATACAAGGCCAGAGTAGATGGCAACGAATCCTGAACATTGCAAAACATAAGCAAACACAGGATGACCATCCATGTTGTTGGTCTAAGTCTTGTTACTATGCCGACCTTTGCCCAGCGTGCATCCAAATTGTCCTAACTCCCCAGAGCTATGAATGAGTTCACTTCCTGAAGTCACTCCCCTGAAACATCTTCCAGCAACAGAACTGGTTCATCTAGTGCTTTGCCCGCCTTTTCTAAATTCATAAGCACAGGAAGACGTCTCCTTAGTGGGGAGGCCCACTGTCCAGGCCTCCTCATACCTCTTTCATGATACCCAGTCTTTCAGTTACTTTCTGTGCTTGGGGTTCGCAATGTTGTCTTCACTCACAACCCGAGTTCTGACTCCGGACAGTGAGAGTAAGCACTTCTGCCAAAGGTCGATCAAAACAGGCAGTAGTTGATAAAATCCCATGGGTAGACTTTGTGTCTCAAGATTTTAGCTTTTTGAATTGCTTTGTCATTTAGCTTTAAGCTCTTCCTTTTAAAAAGTCTATGACTCCTTTTTTTTTTTTTTAATTTTATTTTTTAAATTTTAACATTTATCATTTTTTTACATTTTTTAGACAATATTTGCTTCCCCCCACCCCCTCAAATTGAGTTCCCCATAGAATTTCCTTCCCCAAGGCAACCATCCTTTTGTTTTAAGGAGGATGTCACTCTTCTCACAGCTGTTCACTTTTTTTTAATAGTGAATGAAAGGAATTTTATTTTATTTTTTTTATCAAGGAAAATAATTTATTTTTCACTTGATTTATTTATTAGCTTATTAAGTCACTTTCACTTCCACTTAAAATACTTTAGGACAATCTAAGAATGATTTATTTTGACTCTTGTTCTCCTTAACTAACATTGACTTTCCTAAGCTCATTTCTTTCATTAATTCCTTGACCTTTACTATTATTCTGTGGCCCCTTACAATTCATCTGTGACTACTTCCACTTGCCAATTCTCTAGTTATAGGTGTGTGTAAACTGTAGATGCTTCTCACCCTCTTTAGTAATCCTTGTAATGAGATGTAGTGATCTGCTAAACAAGACAGGACGTCGCCTTGATTTTATGTGTTTGGTATTGATTTTGACTCTCACAGTGATAAATAAAATCTACTGAAACCAACTATTTTCCTCCCAAATACCCTTTCCTAATTTAATCACAACATTAACTTTTTGATATTTACCCTACATTGTTTTGTTGCAAAGCAGAGATGGCAAATACTTGGCAGTCAGGGCTCCCTTCTCCCTTCTGTAACAGTAGTTTTCTAAGGCTCTTAAAATCCAGCAACTTGCCCACCTCACAGCAAACCCACTTCCTACTGCTCAGAGGTCACACAGCAGGCTTTTTCATGTGATTCTTCTAACATTTATCTCCATGTTCATTTTTTTTAAAGATTCATCCATTTATTTAGACAAGAATCGGTGCACAGGTCAGATTCGCAGGAGGGTGAGAGGATTCACCAGAGACAGAGTGGGGAACAGAACAGGCAGACTGATGAAATACACTGCTGAGGGGAGCAGCGGGCACGACAGGAGAGGTCTGTCGCGCCATGTGGGACCCTCGCCAGCCGGCTGGGATCAAACCAGCACTGCAGAGGCTGCAGACAGCTTCACAGTGCGGTGCTCAACCACCTGTACCACCAAGGTACTGCCCTTACCTCCATGTTTATAAATATGTTCACCGATTCTATTTTCACTTGTGCTGACCTAGCTCCCATGCCCAACTGTGCATGCACATGGTCCTCGCCCATCCACCACACTGGTTATAACGTGGGTGCACCAGTGCTCAGCTCTCAGGTTTCCTGGGCATGTACTTGTAATCCATAGCAAAACCATGTATTTTGTTACAAATACACTTTTTTTTTTTTTTGTACAACTGTTATTTTGTTAAATTAATATTGCTCTTTATGTTTACTTAGTTTTTCATGAACATGTATTCCCAAACTCTGCTCATGGGGAAAAATCTCTTATCAACTAATTTAAATACCTCACTAAATGTTTCCCTTTATGTGCTCATTCAGAGATGTTCTTCCTCTTGCCCACTGGCTTCCATGTCTACAGTTGTTCTGTAGTATGAAAAAGGGGTCTTGAGACCCCTACCCTGTACGTCCAGCTTCTTGTCAGTTTACTCCTCCTGACGCTCCAGTTTCTCTTTCTTTGTGAGATGTTCATATCCCCGGACACTCTTTCACTAGTGTCTTGAGAAGTAGCTCAGGAATGGTGAGTTTGGGTTCCTGCATACCTGAAGACTTCTTCAAGCTACTACTTTCAAACTCATTGATTGATAGCGGCTGGAGCCAGGAAGTCACATTCCCTTTGAAATGTAGAGGGATTACATGCCAAAAACATGCACTTTTTGTATGGTTGTTTCCTCTAGGCCTTCTTTGTGACTCAGAGGGAAGCCATGCCTGGGAATCAGTGATGGTATACACTTTGCAACCCTGGCCCGTGCACCCTCCTCCTGAGGGTTTATACTCCCTCTTTGCTAGGGTTGTAGCTAATGCGGGGGGTCCAGTGGAGAACTCTGAGCATCCAGATGACAGCAGAGCTTCTACACGAGTGGGCCCGGGCCCCTCATCACAGGGGCCATGTCATAAGAGAACATCAGTGTTCTTTTTCTTGAGACACTGACAGTTAAGAGTTGGTCACAGAAACTGGCCTGTCTTAACTAGTATCCAGATCTCACCGTCTTCCAGCTCCAGGGTTTGCTGGAGGGAGGCCTCACGCCATCCTGTGCCTCATCTTTTTTTTTTTTTTTTTAAGATTTATTTATTTATACAAGCACTGGGGACAGTCAGAAGCGCGGGAGGGTGAGACAATTCACCAGAGCCAGAGCAGGGAGCAGAGCAGGCAGAAGGACCGAAGTACACTGCTGAGGGGAGCAGTGGGTGGCAGGAGAGGTCTGCGCGCCATGTGGGACCCTCCTTTGGTGGCCGGGGAGCAGCCGGGGATCGAACCGGTGCCTCAGAGGCCGCGGGCAGCTTCGCAACCCAGCACTCAACCACTGTACCACCAGGGAGCCTGTGCCTCATCTTTTGGAAGTGACCTACCAGCCTTCTCTACACCTGTGGGCAGCATTTTGTCCCTTCCTCTGGACAGTGTGTGAGCCCTTTCAACCTGAAGACTCATGTCCTTCAGTTCTTGTGCTTTCTCTTTGTGTATTTTCTCACATACATCTTTCTGGATGTTCTGTTACTTAAATGTTAGACTTCTAGAATGACTTTTTGTTTATCATCCCTTTCCAATATTATAGCTCTTTTTTTGTTCTGCATCTTGGAAGATGTTACAACTCTGTCTTCCACACTTTGAACTGTATTTATAATTTCAGTTAAAGTTTTAATTTTCTATAATTTCCCCCTCAGCTTTACTTTAAAAATCATCTCCTGTTCTTTTATGGATTCAATTTCTTCTCTTTGTTCCCAGGGTTTTCCCCCACCAAAACATTGTTTCACTTAGAATGAACCAAATTGCTTGCATTTTTCTGAGATCCCTAGAAAACCTCACTTCTCTGAGCTCCTTTTGCTCTCTGACCTCACCTCCCTCTGCTCACTGTACAGCATCTCTAGGCTCCCTCACTACTCCTCAAACCCTCAGGCATCCTCTCAGCACAGTTTCTTGCACTTGACATTTCCCCTCACCCTAGGATCCACATGGCTGGCTCCCTCATCTTCATTAGGTCTGTATTCAAATATCACTTTCTCAGAATGGTTTTTCAAATGGACCTGTTTGAAATCATATCTCCTTCACCTTTTCAGTTTCATTTTTGGCTTTATTTTCTCCCACAGCACTTGTTACTTTTCACTTACTATTATTTTTTGTCTTTTTTATTTCTAGTTACAGACAAGCTCTAATAAGGTACTATTTTTTTAAACTGATCTTCAGTTCATAGAACTTTCTTAGAAAATATTTGTGCTTTTTAATATTTTGAAATGGATCTTGAAATCACACCTGTATCCAGATGAAAGCTAGACCTTAAAATATAAAAAGATGTTTGCTGAAAAACACGCAAACCTTGGGAAGAACAACCAGTCTTTCTTTAAAACTTCCTCAGTAGTTACAATGTGAATTCTGTCCTTGATCACACTTTCTGGTGCCAAAGTTTGTTTATTTTTACCCTTACTTTCTACCTTCTAAAGCCAACTTTTGCTGTTACCAGCAACACTATGTTCTCTCCCCCAGCATAGCATTCAGACCCTCTTTGTTGTGTAGATGGCCTATGATGAGATTAGTCAAATAGTGCTCTCTTTATCCTTTATTTTGCTGTCCTTTCTGTCCCTTTAATCAGTTAACTTTTCCTTTCTGCTTGACAGTTCTTTCTTAATCTCCATTTACAAGTGTTCAGCATTTAGCAAATACTGAGTTAGAAACTGTGGGAGGGAGAAGAGATGCAGAGACAAAAATAAAATGTTATTTCCTATATTCCTTAACTTAACGAGGTTCTTAGAAAAACTAGCCTGACTTCTCTGTAAGTCTCAAGTATTTTAGTTACACCGATGCTTTGTATATTTGAGTTCATCTACCTGTATTACTATAACTTTAGACAGTTGAATTAAATACTTCCCTTTACATGTGTGTTACAAAATATACTATTCTTTATCATATAATATTAATCTTTCATTCATTTATTTCCTTCTTTATAGGAGGATAAAACTGCACATGTGTGTAGATCACATGGTGCAGGGCAAGGGCATGTTTCCAGAAGTTAGAGAAGACGCTTCTAATGTAAACTTTGGTATACAGCCCGCCTTCCCTTTAAGGGAGACTCTGTCAAGTTTCTGCAAGTGTGGTAGCTGCTTTAGGTATTGCTCAGCTGTGGGCACCAACTTGACCAGGGCCAGATCCATCCTTGGACAGTGTGCATCCGGTGACAGATGAGCAATTAAAGGTCTGTCCATTTTGGCTCAAGACCATTCTGAAGGGCTGTGGAGTAGCAAAAGCTAGCACTGAACACACATTTCTTGGCTGCTCTTGCCCCTGCCCCACATCCTTCCCATTTCTTCCACAGTGTTGTTATGAGCAGCAGGCGAGTCAGGAGAGGTCTGCTGCGCCATGTGTGTAGCTCCTTGGCCAGGGATCAAACTCATGCTGCAGAGGCTGTGGATAGCTTCATAGGTTGCATCTTAACCCCTTGCACCACCAGGGAGGCCCACCACTGAAGTTTTTTATAGGTGTCTATTTACTCAATAAATAAATGATAACACATTAAAAAAAAAATGCACGGAAAGCTTCAGATAAGAGATACACCAAACTGAGTTGGAGGTATGTTAGGGTAAGTTTCCATGATGAAGAACACTTGATTTAAATTTTAAAAAAAAATAGTTATTTGTTTATTTATTTATACAAGCACTTGGTATAGTCAGAAGTGTGGGAAGATGAGAGAACTCACCAGAGCCAGAGCAGGGAGCAGAGCAGGCAGAAGGACCGAAGCACACTGGTGAGGGGAGCAGCGGGCGGCAGGAGAGGTCTGTCGTGCCATGTGGGACCCTCGCTGGTGGCCGGGGATTGAACTGGCACTGCAGAGGCTGCGGGCAGCTTCGCAGCCCAGTGCTCAACCGCTGTGCCACCAGGGGAGACCCTTGATTTAAATATTTAAGCTGAAAACGTTAGCAGGTTTCATTAGTCAGCATAGGTTAGGGTGTGTTACAAATAAGTGGACTCGGGATCAATAAAGTTGTGTTTATTTCTTATGTTACATTGTGACATTGGTGACATTTCCCCTCAAGACTCTTGTCCTTGATAATGTGGCCTCACTTAGAATCCTTCCTGTCCAGCTGTGTGGGTGGGGGCGAGCGAGTGGGAAAGATGAGGTGCTGCATTTTTACCTAGAATCGAACATTGCACACATCACCTTGACCAAAGTACTTTGTCCTAAACTGATCACACTTGAAAGAGGAGTTGAGAAATATTTAGAAGGAAGAGGAAATGGAATTGCGGAGTGACTATCCAGTCTCTCCAACACTAGTGTAAAAGTGGGAAATATTTCTGATGGAAGGAAAAGCATGTGCTAACATACAAAGTTAAGAGATAGTATTGCACATATAGCATAAGATGCGGTGAGGTGGGGCGGGGAGCTCATAAAGGAGATGTGTCGCATAAAGGGGTTGACGTTGTGCTTGATGAAAGATTTGCCATTAGTGTATTCTAAGAGTGTGGTGTGAACAGATTTTTTTGCTGGTAATATTGCTCTGTTCTTGGCCTAGGACATAAGTAAAGAATGTGGGACAGAGCATAGAGCTGGGGTGGGGGTGGGGGCAGTTTAACAGCAGTATATAATATGCTTTTTGTCATATACTTTGTTTCCTGATACTAAAAATTCAACTGATAATTATTTGTTTTCTTAACAGACACATTAAGTGGTCCTATGATTTATATTCTACACAAAATATGTAGAACTTCCTTATCCTGTCAGTTCATGATTTCTCCCATTGGGATAATTGGTTTCATACCCAGCTATCTGTTGGGTTTAAGTTTAGCTTTTTAAAACAGAATCTTAGATAACATGGTTTACCTAACATAGATGTACATTTCTCCCTCATGTAAGATAATTCTGTAGGTTATTCTAGCACTGGTGGGATGATTCTATGATGAGATTGCTGGGATTTTTTCTAACTCAGTGCTCTGCCATCTTGGCGGAAGATGATCTTAAAGCTTCAGCTACCGCATTTGTGTGTTAAGCAGTGGGAAATGAATCCAAGGTTTGAAAGCTATGTGCTTTTCCATGCGTCCCATATCCCAGTCCACCTGTCCATCACTGAACAGGCATACACCCGGGATCAAACCTAGTTGACACGGAAGTGGGTCCTTCGCATGTGCAGTATTGTACTGTGCGTAAATCAAAGTTTTTAATTGTCAGAGAAATCATTTTGTTTTTATTTGCTAGAGAGTTGGAAGAAGAATATTTGACAGGTTTTCAGACATCTTTGTCACTGCCTTTTCAAAATGCAGCCCTTACCCTTTCAGTTTGCCTCACTACCCACTATTACAATGTCCCTTTATGAAGATTCAAATTACATTTATTGTTTTTCCAGGAAATACTAATTTTAGCAAAGAAACAATTTCCCTTGCCTCATGTTTCCATATGGCGCTCCCTCTTCTCACAACGTTGCCAGTCTTTGGAGAAGGAATGAAATGGTTGGCAAAAGTCTGACATTCATTGTCCAAGTTGTTTTTTTAGGATAGAGCCAATCTAAAAAGAAGATGGAAACCCTGGAGATTAGCATTCTTTTCTCCTTTTTCTGCCTGAGGCCACCATGAGGCCAGCACCATGCGATGTGCGTCAGCCCATGAGACCTGTGAGTGTGCCCGAGTGGCCTGTGCTCCAGGGGTTGGTGGTGGGGGTGCGCTTGGCGGCCTGTTTTGCAGGAGCACACAATTAGAGCCACCTTTTTATCACTTGTTATCAAAACTAAAGCTGCTATTTGATCTTCTGCTTCTGAGTTCTTTCTCTTCCTCAGTGGGTTATGAGTTCAGGAGGGGAATTATCGCACAGTCTTAGCTCTTTAATTCCCCACCATCGTGGAGATTCTCTATAGAGATTCGCATAACCATGGCTGTAGTAGTCAGGTGAAGAGCACAGTGATCGAAACTACTTCATGAACAAAGACTAACTGGAATTTACTTGTGTAAAGAGGGAAGTAGGTCTTCAGCGATATTAATGATTGTTGGGTAAGAATTCTGACTTTGAGTTGTAAGATTTCTCAGCTTAGGGGAAGAAACGAGAAAAGTAGATTTTCATATAATATATTTTTAAATATTGGCTAAATTTAACAAAGAAGTACTGTGTGAACCAAACACAGCCTGTCTTCAGATCCCTGAGCTGCCAGTTTATTCTAAAACCCTATCATTATCTCAAAATCCCAGGGTATTCATTCTATCAGGGCAGGTTGTTATTCTCCTGGGTTAAAAGGGTTCGTGTAATTGTGACTGGGCACCTTAGTTTAGAATAAAACATGACTTCAGGGAGAAAGGCCCCGAGCAAAATGAAAATATCCATGGGAGAAAGCATGGCTACTCAGTGCTGCCCAGGTCTAACAACACACAGTAGCTGGAAAAAGCTTGAAGATTTTCGCTTGTTTGGAAGTAGTGACTGAATTTCATAAAAATTAAAACTGAGAAGCTAATTGTTACAAACCCAGTCACAAGCTTACTTACCATGGTGATTCAGGAATAGAGAAGAGATAATAAGAATATTCTCACAGCCTGCCTTGTTTCAGAGGCATAGTAGGACTTTAAAAATAGAAACTAGCTAAGGTATTGTCACAGGAAACACTGCAAGCCTCGCTCTGTACTGACAGTGCAGAGGAGCAAGAACAGGGGATTCTGGCTTTCTCATTTCTTCTCTTTAACAGAGAGAGATATTTCCCAAGAGTCATTATATATTTTTTAAATTTCACCACACATTCATGCATCATTGTCTTTTTTTTCCCCTTCAACTTCAGGACACAGAGCTAAGTTTATTTTTTCAAATAATGGAGGTCAGGGGTAAGCTATGGAGGCTGAGCCTGCTCAGGGGGCATCACTCACACTTTATTACCAGGTGGCTTCAGGTAACAGGCTTCAATAAACCTGAGATTTATATAAAATCTAGAATATGAATTGCACTCTGTTTCTCTCTTTTTATCTTTTAGACTTTATAATATATGCACAAGCCTGAAATGTAGACATTTAAAAATATATACAAGAATGAAACTATGGAGTACATAATTTGATAGATCTCTAATCATTTTAGTTTGAATTATATTGAAATCTAATGTTATTCTAGAACCAAACATGTTATTATTTAAGAAATAAGTTTGTGTATCACTGCTGGTGATACACAATGATACACATTAAAAAAAACACAAAAACTTCTGCTGATACAGTATAACCTAATGGTGAAAATACTGTCAACAAATAGGTAATACTTCCCATTGTTCTCTTTCACGAATGAGCACTTGCAGTTATTCTTATTTCTAAAGCTTATATAAAGCATAGGAGCAATTAACTCTCCTATTATCTTTACAATCATTTTGCTGTTTTTTCCTGTGTGACACCTGAACAACGAAAGAACAGTCAGATACTCAGTAATTGCAAAGCTTGTTCATATTGGGTAAAATGTAAAGAACTCTATTCTTTTCTCAGGCAGGGCATATGCTGCTACACCCTCCAGAGGTGTGACATGTGAGGGACCTCAGGCCCCTGACCCAGTTCCAGCCAGTAAGGCCAGTTTCACTGTAAGGTGCAACCTCTCAGGAGTGCCTCTGGGGTTTGTGGGATATTTCTGGGATGGGAAGTCGGTCATTCATCCCCACACCTGGTAAGTCCTACTCCCAGCAGACAGGACTCCCACATCGCTCACAGCTTCTCCTCCAGCCTGGAAGGCCATCTTCAGCAGTGCTACGTTTCCACCTTCTTACTCTGTCGCCCTCTTCCCGCACTTCCCGCCCTAGCTCTGGTGTTCCTCATCCTTGTTAGATCACCATTTCATCACTTCCCACTCCTTCTGGAGTCCATAAAATTTAAGGCTTGGATATGTAAGGCATTGAGGTTAATACAGGGGGCAGTCCTGTGGGATTGGTAGGTAAGTCCTTGCAAGCTGCTTTTTCTGTGCTGTGTCCTCCATTTTGTTTCACTCTGTAAGGGTATGTGTCACTTTTCTGGTATTTTCCCCTTAAACTTTAATATCATTTGTTGAAACTAATGTATGCAGTTCATGACAATTCTAATATGTAATAATTTTTAATGATGTATTTTACATATTTTATAATAAGCCTTTTAAGTCAGAGGTATATCTTGTAGTTAAAAATTTTGTAAGCTTGGATAATGGTAATTTTCACCAGAAAAATTTGATTCATGTTTTGGATTTCACTGGTTTAGCAAAGGTAGATTTATTACCCAACTTGTTCTAAGCATACTGAAGTTTCCTAATGATGTCATTGAGCACCAAAACTTGTGTTCCTTCTAAGTTTTTAGATCATAATCTGATAAAATTTATTTGTAGATACATACAAAATGTATGAATATAAATTGGGCATTGTCACTTAAGTCACTGACATTTATTTATTTTTTAAAGATTTATTTATTTATTTATTTATACAAGCACTGGGTACAGTCGGAAGCACGGGAAGGTGAGAGAATTCACCAGAGCCAGAGCAGGGAGCAGAGCAGGCAGAAGGACTGAAGCACACTGCTGAGGGGAACAGCGGGCGTCTGAGCGCCATGTGGGCCCCTCCGGTGGCCGGGGAGCAGCTGGGGATCGAACTGGCGCTGCAGAGGCTGCGGGCAGCTTCGCAATCCAGCGCTCAACCGCTGCGCCACTGGGGAGGCCCAAGTCACTGACATTTAAAGAACCATATTTGTCCTTTTTCAAAATTTGAGGTATTTTATCTTTAATGTTGTTAGGAAGATTTGTGTTCTATGGAAAATTGTTTAGTGGCTTAAAAGAAAAAAAATTACTATAAAAGTATCTTTTACATATTATTCATCATAATTTTATAAGAGATTTTTTTAACCTTAATTTCTTTTACCAAAACTCCATATAAAAATATTTTGTATATTCTGTAAGAATCTAAACAATTTCATATCTGACCAAAATAACAAGCTCCAATCCTGTTGATGTAATAAAAATTTTGGTTGAGTATTTAATTCAGATTTTAAGCCACTCATTTAATCAGTTTCTTCATTTTTATTGTAGTCTATCTGGCCCAAAATTTGTTGTATCTATAAAGGGAACAATGTGATGACTTGATATACTTACATACTACGTAGGACTTTCTCCACAGACTGAATCAATACCTCTATCACCTTATATCTATACCTTTTTATTTTTAGTGAGAAAACTGGAGTTTTACTCTCTTAGAAAAATCTCAATTATTGGGCTTCCCCGGTGACGCAGTGGGTTGAGCATCACACTGTGAAGCTGTCCGCAGCCTCTGCAGTGCAGGTTTGATTCCTGGCTGGCCAGGGAGATTCCCACATGGCGCAGCAGAACTCTCCTGTCTCGCTCGCTGCTCTTCTCAGCAGTATCTTTGGTCTGTCTGCCTGTTTTGATCCCCACTCTGTCTCTGGTGAAGTCTCTTACCCTTCCGTGCCTCTGACCTGTACCCCAGCTCTTGTATAAGTACATAAATCTTTAAAAAAAAAATCTCAGTTATGCATTATGGTATTATCAACTGTAATTATACTAGATTCTCACACCAACTGTAGTTACATTAGCATCTCAGCCCAGTGTGAAAGTTTGTACCCATTTACCAATGTCTCTTTTTTTCTCCACCCCATGTCAGGGCAACCACTTCTGTGCAGTCTTTTCCTGTGAGTTTTTTCTTTATAAAATCCATGTAAAGTGATACCATGTAGTACTTGTTCTTCTCTGGCTGGCTTACTTCCTTTAGCACAATGTCCTTGAAGTCCACACATGTAGTAATAAATGGCAAGATTTCCTTCTTTTATGTATGTGTTGTTAAGTAATAGCCCATTTTGTTGTGTGTGTGTATGTGTCCGTCTGTCTGTCTCTCTCTGTCTCTCTCTCTCTCTGTATCATCACATAGTCTTTATTCATTCATCATGTTTCTTCTGTGTCTTGGTTAGTCTAAATAATAATACTGCAGTGATCATGGGGGCAAATAACTTTTTTGAGATAGTAATTTTCTTTCCTTCATGTAAATATCCAGAAATAGAATTACTGAATAATATAGTAGTTCAATTTTTAACTTTTTGGGGAAATTTCATCCCATTTCTGTAGTGACTGTACCAATTTACATTCCTACTGATAGTACACAAGGGCTCTCACTTCTCTATATCTTCACCAATACTTGTTATCTTTTGTCTTTTTAAAAAAGATTTATTTATGTATGTATACAAGAACCGGGGTACAGGCCAGATGTGCAGGAATGTGAGAGGATTCACCAGAGACAGAGTGGGGAACAGAACAGGCAGAGTGACTGAAATACACTGCTGAGGGAAGCAGTGGGCACAACAGGAGAGGTCTGCCGCACCATGTGGGTATCTCTCCAGCCGACCAGGATCCAACTCGCACTTCAAAAGCTGTGGACAGCTTCACAGCACTGCGCTCAACTGCCTGCGCCACCAGGGAGGCCCTCTTTTGTCTTTTTTAAATAATAATCAAGCTAACAGATGGGAGATGATATTTCATTGTGGTTTTGACTTACCTTTCCTTTATGATTAATGATGTTGAACATCTTGTCATAAACCTGTTGGCTATTTGTTTGCCTTCTTTGGTAAAATGTCTAGTAAGGTCCTCTGCTCATTTTTAAATTGGATTATTTGTTATGGTGTTATTGGGTTGCACAATTTCTTGTATATTTTGGATATTAAGCCCTCATAGGATCAATGATTCTCAACCATCATGTAGGATGCCTTTTCATTTTGTTGATATCTTTCTGTGCAGAAATGTTTAATTTTGATGTAGTCCCACCTGTTTATTTGTAATCTTTTTGCTATACTTTTGGTGGCATGTTCAAAAAATCATTGCCAAGACCAGTGTAAATCAGCTTCACCCTCAGTTTTCTAGGAATTTTACAGTTTCAGATGCTACCCTTAAATCTTTAATTCATTTCCTGTTAATTTTTATGGTGATCTAAAATACAGGTCGTGTTTCCTTCTTTCCCATGTGATTATCCAGTTTTCCCAGTGTCATTTCTTGAAAGTACTATACTTTCCCCATTAAATGTTCTTGTTTCTCTCATCAAATATTAGTTTGCTGTGTTTGTGATTGGATTCATTTCTGTATTCTCTATTCTGTTCCATTGGTCTGTGTATCTGGTTTTATATCAGCGTCATAACAATTTTGATCACTATAGCTTTATGATATAATTTGATCTCAGGAAGCGTGAACTCTAAATTTGCCCTTCCTTCCCAGGATTGCTTTGGCTGTTTTGTGACTCAGTATGAATTACGGGATTGTTTTTCTATTTCTGGTCATAAAAATGCCATTGGAATTTTGATAGGGAGATTATATTAAGTCTATAGGTGATGTCAGGTAGTGTGGACATTTTAATAATAATTCTTCTGATCTATGAATTTGGGCAGTTCTGTGTTGTAAAAAGTAATGTCTTCTCTTTCATTTCTGGTTTTATTTGAACCTTCTCCTTTTATCTTAGTTTGTCTATTTTGCTTATCTTTTCTAAAATCAGCTGTTTCATTGATCCTTTCTATTGCTTTTCTATTTTCTATTTCATTTATTTCTGCTGTATATCTTTATTATTTCCTTTTCAAATAACTTTGGGCTTTATTTGTTTTCTTTTTCTAGATCCTTGGGGTATGAAGGTAGGTTCCTTATTTGAGGGGTTTCTTTTTTCTTAATGTAGACATTTATTACTATAAACTTTTTTTTAGAACTGCTTTTGGGGTATTCCATAAGTTTTGGTCTGTTGTGTTTCATTTTCATTTGTTTCAGGTTATTTTTTGATTTACTTTTTGATCTCTTCTTTGTTAATTGTTAAATTGTTAATTGTTTTTTTTTTAAGATTTATTTATTTTTATTTATACAAGCATTGGGTACAGTCAGAAGCACTGGAGGGTGAGAGAATTCGCCAGAGCAGGGAGCAGAGCAGGCTTCTAGAAGGACCGGAGTACACTGCTGAGGGGAGCAGCGGGCGGCAGGAGAGGTCTGCGCGCCATGCAGGACCCTCCTCCGGTGGCCGGGGAGCAGCCTGGGATCGAACTGGTGCTACAGAGGCTGCGGGCAGCTTCACAACCCAGCGCTCAACTGCTGCGCCACCGGGGAGGCCCTAAATTGCTAATTGTTAAATAGCACATGTTTGTGAATTTCCCAGTTCTCCTCATTGTAATTGATTTCTTATTTCATACCACTCTAGGAGGGAAAAGCTGCTTGATATGATTTTTTTTTAATTTTTTTTTTATAGAGGCATGTTTTTATTTATTTATTTATTTATTTATTTATTTGTTTGTTTTGTTTGTTTATACATGCACTGGGTACAGTCAGAAGCGCGGGAGGGTGAGAGAATTCACCAGAGCCAGAGCGGGAGGCAGAGCAGGCAGAAGGACCAAAGTACACTGCTGAGGGGAGCAGCGGGCGGCAGGAGAGGTCTGCGCGCCATGTGGGACCCTCCTCCGGTGGCCGGGGAGCAGCTGGGGATCGAACTGGCGCCGCAGAGGCCGCGGGCAGCTTCGCAACCCAGCACTCAACCGCTGCGCCACTGGGGAGGCCCTTGATATGATTTTAATTTTAGATTTATTAAGACCTATTTTGTGGTGTAACATATCATCTGTCCTGAAGAATATTCTATGTGTACTTGAAAAGAATGTGTATTTTGCTGCTATGGATAGAATCTTTTGTCTGTCTGTTCTGTTTGGCCTAATGTGTAATTTACATCTTTCTTATTGTTGTTGTGTGCATATGAAAGCTTACTACTGTTTTTGCATTGTTGCTATTTCTCCCTTCAGTTTTGTTAAATTAGCTTACACACACACACACACAAATAGACATACATACACTTACATTGGGTGCGTAGACATTTAAAGTATTATAAATAATTAATTGACCCCTTTATCATGTATTTTGTTACAGTATTTTAAAGTATTATTCTGATAGAAGTGTAATTTTTCCTGCTTCCTTTTGATTTCCATTTTCATGGAATATCTTTTTCCATCCCTTTATTTTCAGTCTTCGTGTGTCCTTAAAACTGAAATAAATTTATTGTGGGTAGCATATAGTAGTGTCTTTATGCTAATAATATTTATTTAATCACTCTATACTAATCAATCTAAATACTATGATAAGTAGAATTAGGCCTACTTACATTTAAAGTAATTATTCATAGGTATGTACTTACTATTTTCATTTTGTTAAAGTATTTTCTGCCACTTTTGTAGATACATTGCTTCTTTCTTCTTACTCTCTTGTGATTTTCTGTAGTGGCATGATTTAATTCCTTTATCTTTTGTGTATTACTGTAAGTTTTGCTTTGTGGTTACCATGAAGCTTACAAAAACATCTGATAGTTGTAATTGCCTATTATATTTTTATGCTCCTCCATATTTTATGTTTTGACATCATCTTTTGCATCTTTTTGTATTGTATATCCATTAACAAAACTTATATTTAACACTTTTTTTAAAGATTTATTTATTTATTTATACAAGCACTGGGTATAGTCAGAAGCGTGGGAGGGTGAGAGAATTCACCAGAGCCAGAGCAGGGAGTAGAACAGGCAGAGTGATGAAGTACACTGCTGAGGGGAGCAGCGGGCGGCGGGAGAGGTCTGCGCACCATATGGGACCCTCATCCGGCGGCCGGGATCGAACTGGCACTGCAGAGGCTGCGGGCAGCTTCGCAACCCAGCGCTCAACCGCTGCGCCACCAGGGAGGCCCAATCTTAACACTTTTTTAACACTTTTTTTTTAAACCTTTATACTTACCTTTATATTTATCAATCACCATGACAGTACAAGTATTCTGAATTTAAAAATAAATTTAGGGCCTCCCTGGTGGCCTAGGGTTTAAGTCTCAGTGCTATCACTGCTATGGCCTGAGTTCAATCCCCAACCAAGGAGCTAACCCCTATATGGTGCAGCAGACCTCTGTAGTCTCACCCACTGCTCCCCTCAGCAGTGTATTTCATTAGATCTGCCTGTTCTGCTCCCCCACTCTGTCTCTAGTGAATTGTCTCACTGCCTGTACCTCTTGCCTACAACCCCAGTTCTTCTATACATAAATAAATAAATAATTCTTTAAAAATAAATTAATATAGACTTACTTTTACCAGTAAGTTTTCATATATTTTTATGTTACGAATTTGTGTCCTTTCATTTCAGATTAAAGAACTCCCTTTAACATTTTTTTTTTAATATTTCATTTTATAATTCTTTTTTTTTTAAATAATAAATTTTGTTTTTATATTCCCCCATACAACTGCACATGCCCCATTCTGACCCCAATCCCTCCCCCCCCCCCGGCCCCCACCCCCCAAAAAGTGTCTCTGGTTCATAGTTTTTGTTGATTTTGATTTTCACTTTCTTATAGTTATTCATTTTCCTGACCCCTTATTTAAGTTTTCTAGATTCCTGCTATGAGTGAGACCATCCGGTATTTTTCTTTTTCTTTTTGGCTTATTTCGCTGAGCATGATCCCTTCCAGCGCCATCCATGTTGCTGAAAATTGCATGTGTTTATCTTTTTTGAATGCTGAGTAATATTCCATGGTGTAGATGTACCACATCTTCTTGATCCAGTCATCTATTTTTGGGCATTTGGGCTGTTTCCAAAGCTTAGCTATTGTAAATAGTGCTGCTATAAACATAGGGGTGCAGGTGTTCTTTGGAATGGATGTTTCTGTGTCCTTTGGGTAAATACCTAGGAGTGGAATTGCTGGATCCTATGGAAGCTCTATCTTTAGTAGGTCCAGAAATCTCCACACAGCTCTCCACAGTGGTTGGACCAGTTTGCATTCCCACCAACAGTGCAGGAGAGTTCCTTTTTCTCCACAACCTCGCCAACATTTGTTGTTGCTAGTTTTTTTAATATGTGCTATTCTCACTGGTGTGAGATGGTATCTCATGGTAGTTTTGATTTGCATTTCCCTGATTACAAGTGATGGTGAACATTTTTTCATATGCCTGTTGGCCATTTGCATTTCCTCTTCAGAGAAGTTTCTTTTTAGCTCTTCTGCCCATTTTTTGACTGGGTTATTTTCTTTGTTGTTGTTGAGTCTCATCAGCTCTTTGCAGATTTTTGTGATTAGTCCTTTATCATTAGTGTTGGGTGCAAAAATGTTCTCCCAGTTGGTGGGGTTTCTCTTTGTTTTTGTTATTGTCTCTTTTGCTGTGCAGAAGCTCTTTAATTTGATGTAGTCCCAGCTGTTTATCTTTGCCTTCACTATCACTGCTTTGGGTGATGTGTCTGTAAAGATGTCTTTGATATGCAAATCACGTAGTGTTTCACCTATATTTCCTTCTATGTATTTTATGGTTTCAGGTCTTATGTCTAGTTCTTTAATCCATTTTGAGTTGATTTTTGTGTATGGTGTGAGGTAGTGGTCAAGCTTCATTCTTTTGCATGTAGCAACCCAGTTTTCCCAGCACCATTTATTGAACTAACTTTCTTTGCTCCAATGCATAGTCTTTGCTCCTTTGTCAAAGATTAGTTGACCATAAATCTGTGGGTTTATTTCTGGATTTTCTATTCGATTCCATTGGTCTGTATGTCTGTTCTTGTTCCAATACCATGCAGTTTTGATGATTATGGCTTTGTAGTATAGTTTGAAGTCTGGGAGTGTGATGCCTCCATTTCCTTCTCTTTTTTTCAGTAGAGCTTTGGCTATTCGGGGTTTTTGGTGATTCCATATGAATTTCATCAATAATTGTTCTATTTCTTTGAAGAATGCCATTGAGATTTTGATTGGAATAGCATTGAATCTGTATATTGCTTTTGGTAGGATGGCCATTTTAATAATGTTTATTCTTCCAGTCCATGAGCAGGGGATGTCTTTCTTTTTTTTTTTTTTTTTTTTTTAAATAGAGGCATGCTTTATTTATTTGTTTGCTGGTTTGTTTGTTTGTTTTTGTTTATACATGCACTGGGTACAGTCAGAAGTGCGGGAGGGTGAGAGAATTCACCAGAGCCAGAGCGGGGAGCAGAGCAGCCAGAAGGACCGAAGTACACTGCTGAGGGGAGCAGCGGGCGGCAGGAGAGGTCTGCGCACCATGTGGGACCCTCCTCCGGTGGCCGGGGAGCAGCCGGGGATCGAACCGGCGCCGCAGAGGCCACTGGCAGCTTCGCAACCCAGCGCTCAACCGCTGCGCCACCGGGGAGGCCCAAGGGATGTCTTTCCATTTCTTTGTGTCTTCTTCTATTTCTTTTAACAGTGTTTTATAGTTTTCTTTGTATAGGTCCTTTACCTCTTTTGTTACATTTTTTCCCAAATATTTGATTTTTTTTTGTTCCGATAATAAAAGGGATGGTTTTTTTTATTTCTTCTTCTTCAGATTTATTGTTTGTGTATAGGAAGGCTACTGACTTTTGCGTGTTGATTTTGTATCCTGCCACTTTACTGAATTGATTGATAAGTTGAATTAGTTTTTCTGTGGAGTTTTTGGGGTTCTCTATGTATATTATCATATCATCTGCAAATAGTGATAGTTTGACTTCTTCTTTTCCTATTTGGATTCCTTGTATGTCTTTCTCTTGTCTTATTGCTCTGGCTAGGACTTCCAGTATTATATTGAAAAGCAGTGGTGAGAGTGGACATCCTTGTCTTGTTCCAGATCTTAATGGAATTGCTTTCAGCTTTTCACCATTGAGGATGATACTGGCTGTTGGCTTGTCATAGATGGCCTTTATGATGTTGAGGTATGTTCCTTGTATCCCAAGAATTTCAAGGGCTTTTATCATGAATGGGTGTTGCACTTTGTCGAAAGCTTTCTCAGCATCTATTGATATTATCATATGGTTTTTATATATAATTCTTATATCATTTTTCATCTTTGTACAATGTATGCATTTTCATTTTGGTTATATTCCCCATACAATTGCACCCCCCCCTTATTTTGACTCTAATTCTTCCTCTCCCCATCCCTCAATAATCTTCCCCACCCCCCGTAGTGTGTCTCTGGTTTATAGTTGCTTGTTGATTTTGATTATTACTTTGCATTGATTAGTCTTTTTTCCTGGTCTCTTATTTAGGTTTTCTAAATTCCTGCTATGAGTGAGACCATCTGGTATTTTTCTTTTTTCTTTCTGGCGTATTTCGCTGAGCATGATCCCTTCTAGCTCCATCCATGTTGCTGCAAACTGCATGTGTTTATCTTTTTTGATTGCTGAGTAATATTCCATGGTGTAGATGTACCACATCTTCTTGATCCAGTCATCTATTTTTGGGCATTTGGGCTGTTTCCATATCTTAGCTATTGTAAATAGTGCTGCTATAAACAAGGCGTGCAGGAGCCCTTTGGAATTACTGTTTCTGTGTCCTTTGTGTAAACATCTAGGAATGGAATTGCTGGATCCTATGGAAGCTCTATCTTTAGTAGGTCCAGAAATCTCCACACAGTTCTCCCTACTGGTTGGACGAGTTTTCACTCCCACCAACAGTGCAGGAGAGTTCCTTTCTCTCCACAAACTCGCCAACATTTGTTGTTGCTTTTTTTTTTTTAATATGTGCCATTCTCACTGGTGTGAGATGGTATCTCATGGTAGTTTTGATTTGCATTTCCCTGATTACAAGTGATGGTGAACATTTTTTCATATGCCTGTTGGCCATTTGCATTTCCTCTTCAGAGAAGTTTCTTTTTAGCTCTTCTGCCCATTTTTTTGACTGGGTTATTTTCTTTGTTTTTGTTGAGTCTCATCAGCTCTTTGCAGATTTTTGTGATCAGTCCTTTATCATTAGTGTTGGGTGCAAAAATGTTCTCCCAGTTGGTGGGGTTTCTCTTTGTTTTTGTTATTGTCTCTTTTGCTGTGCAGAAGCTCTTTAATTTGATGTAGTCCCAGCTGTTTATCTTTGCCTTCACTATCACTGCTTTGGGTGATGTGTCTGTAAAGATGTCTTTGATGTGCATGTCATGTAGTGTTTTGCCTGTATTTCCTTCTATGTATTTTATGGTTTCAGGTCTTATGTCTAGTTCTTTAATCCATTTTGAGTTGGTTTTTTGTGCAAGGTAGTAGTCGAGCTTCATTCTTTTGCATGTAGCGACCCAATTTTCCCAGCACCATTTATTGAACTAACTTTTTTTGCTCCAGTGCATATTCTTTGCTCCTTTGTCAAAGAATAGTTGACCATAAATCTGTGGGTTTGTTTCTGGATTTTCTATTCAATTCCATTCGTCTGTGTGTCTGTTCTTGTTCCAGTACCACACAGTTTTGATGATTATGGCTTTGTAGTATAGTTTGAAGTCTGGGAGTGTGATGCCTCCATTCCCTTCTTTTTTTTTTTTTTCAGGAGAGTTTTGGCTATTCGGGGTTTTTGGTGATTCCATATGAATTTCGTCAGTAATTGTTCTATTTCTTTGAAGAATGTCATTGGAATTTTTATTGGAATAGTATTGAATCTGTATATTGCTTTTGGTAGGATGGCCATTTTAATAATGTTTATTCTTCCAATCCATGAGCAGGGGATGTCTTTCCATTATTTTTGTGTCTTCTTCTATTTCTTTTAACAGTGTTTTATAGTTTTCTTTGTATAGGTCCTTTACCTCTTTTGTTAGATGTATTCCCGAGTATTTGATTTTTTTTGTTTCAATAATAAAAGGGATTTTTTTTTTATTTTTTCTTCTTCAGATTTATTGTTTGTTCATAGGAAGGCTGCTGATTTTTGCGTGTTGATTTTGTATCCTGCCACTTTACTAAACTGATTGATTAGTTGAATTAGTTTTTCTGTGGAGTTTTTGGGGTTCTCTGTGTATATTATCATGGAAGAAGGCCAAAAAAAGTTATTAAAAGAATAAATAAATAAAATCAAAGGAAAGACAAACACAATGGCAAATACAGATGCTAACATATCAATATTAACTCTAAATGTAAATGGACTAAACTCTTCAATAAAAAGACACAGAGTTGCAGGCTGGATTAAGAAAAAAAATCTAACCTTTTGCTGTCTCCAGGAAACACATTTAACTACAAAATATAAAAATAGACTCAAAGGATGAAAAACAATCCTACAAGCAAATGGACCAAAAAAGAAAGCAGGAACAGCTATACTTATATCAGATAAAACAGATTTCAAACTCAAAAAAGGTAAAAAGAGACCCCAACGGTCACTACATTATGATCAAGGGGACAGTACTTCAAGAAGAAATAACACTCATTAACATATACTCACCAAATGAAGGCGCACCAAAATATATCAGACAACTATTGTGATCTTTGAAAACAGACATCAGAGAAAACACATACGTAATAGGAGACTTCAACACACCACTATCAACAATGCATAGATCAATGAGACAAAAAATAAGTAAAGACACTAAAGCTCTAAATAAGGATCTAGAGTGCTTGGGCTTAATAGACATCTATAGAGCACTAAACCCAAAAAACACGGAGTACACATTTTTCTCAAGTGCACACGGATCATTCTCCAGGATCGATCACATACTGCGACACAAGACAAACATCAACAGATACACCAAGATTGAAATCATACCAAGCATCTTTTCTGACCATGAAGGCATCAAACTAGAAATAAACCATAAAAAGAAGGCAAGGAACTCTACAACCTCATGGAGATTGAAACCCACACCACTCGAAGACCACTGGACTAATGAGGAGATCAAAGAAGAAATTAAAAAATTCTTTGAATTGAATGACAAGGAGGACACCAATTTCCTAAATGTATGGGATGCAGCAAAAGCAGTAATAAGAGGAAAATATATAGCAATAGAGGCTCACATCAAGAAACAAGAAAGAACTCAAAGAAACAACCTAATCTCAAAGCTCAAAGATCTAGAAAAAGAACAACCAAAAAACCCCAAAACCAGTAAAAGAAAAGAAATAATAAAAACTAAAGCAGAAATAAATGAAATCGAAACTACAAAAACAATCCAAAAGATCAATGAAACCAAAAGGTGATTCTTTGAAAAAATAAATAAAATAGACAAACCCCTAGCCAGGCTCACAAAGGAAAAACGGGAGAAAGCACAAATAAACAGGATCACAAATGAAAGAGGAGTAATCACAACAGACACAGCAGAAATCAAAAGAATAGTTAGAAACTACTGTGAACAGCTATATGGAAACAAGTTCAGCAATCTGGAGGAGATAGACAAATTCCTATAACTCTACAATCACCCAAAGCTAGATAAAGAAGAAATAGAACACCTAAACAGGCAATTACAAGCAGCAAAATTGAAATGGTAATCAAAAACCTCCCCAAAACCAAAAGCCCAGGACCTGATGGATTTACAAATGAATTCTACCAAACATTCAGAGACGAATTAGTGGCTATCCTTCACAAACTCTTCCAAAAAATTAAGAAGGAAGGGTCAATACCAAACACATTCTATGAAGCCAACATTGAACTAATACCAAAACCAAACAAGGACAACACAAAAAAAAGAAAACTACAGGCCAATCTCTCTAATGAACACTGATGCAAAAATCCTCAATAAAATTTTAGCTATCAGAATCCAACAATGTATGCATAAGATAATTCACCATGACCAAGTAGGATTCATTCCAGGGACACAAGGATGGTTCAACATCCAAAAATCAATCAATGTTATCCAACACATCAACAAAAAGAAATATAAAAACCATATGATAATATCAATAGATGCTGAGAAAGCTTTCGACAAAGTGCAACACCCATTCATGATGAAAGCCCTAAATTCTTGGGATACAAGGAACATACCTCAACATCATAAAGG
Source organism: Talpa europaea (assembly GCF_964194135.1). NCBI lineage: Eukaryota > Metazoa > Chordata > Mammalia > Eulipotyphla > Talpidae > Talpa > Talpa europaea. Next base: position 2,160,422 of record NC_140080.1, on the reverse strand, counting down.
CCATATATGAAGAGCCAACAGCCAGTATCATTCTCAGTGGTGAAAAGCTGAAAGCATTTCCATTAAGATCTGGAACAAGACAAGGATGTCCACTCTCACCACTGCTTTTCAATATAATACTGGAAGTCCTAGCCAGGGCAATAAGACAAGAGAAAGACATACAAGGAATCCAAATAGGAAAAGAAGAAGTCAAACTATCACTATTTGCAGATGATATGATAATATACATAGTGAACCCTTTAACATTTTTTCGTAAGGTCTTTGTTCCTCTGGGATAAACTTTATCTCCCCTTTAGTTCTTAAGGCCTACTTTGCCAGATAGCATATTCTTCATTGCTCTTTTTTTTTTTTTCTCAGCACTTCGAATATATCATCCAACTCCCTTTTGACCTAGAAGGTTTCTGCTGAAAAAACAAGTTATAGTTTTGTGGGCATTCCCATGTAATTAACAAGTTGCCTTTTTCTAGCTGCTCAGATTCTTTCCATCATTTTCTTGAGGCAGCTTAATATAATGTGTGTTTGTCATTATCTTTGGTATTTTTAATCTTATTATTTTTCTTTTTTTTCTAGATCTTGATATTTATTTCCCCAGGTTAGGGAGGTTTTTGGCCTTTCTTTGTGTGAATAAGGATTCTGCTCCTTTCTTTCTCTTCTCCTTCTGAAATTCCAATAATGAATATATTGGTCCATTTAATGGTGACTCCAAAGTCCCTTAAGCCATCAATCTTTTTCGTTGTTTTTCTCCTCTGATTGCATGAATTCCACTACCCTGTCTTTAAGTCCACTTATATTTTCTTCAGCTTGATCTAGTTTGCTGTTGAACCCCTCTGTTGAATTTTTTTTCAATTATAATTGTCTTCTTCAACTCTTTGATTTCTGTTGGGTACTTTAAATGTTTTCTGTCTCTGTGGAATTCTCACCTTATTCATATATTGCTCTCCTAACCTTGGTGATTATCTTTGTTGCCATTATTTTGAACTCCCTATCAGGGAAATCATTATCTCTATTTTAATGAAAATGGTTTCTAGAGATTTATCTTGTTCTTTTGTTGGAACATATTCCCCTGGTTTTCATTATCTTTAACTTAATTGGTGTCCGTGCATGAGATAAAACAGCCACCTCTCCAATATTGAAAGAGGGCATGAAGCTTGCTAATCATTCTAGCCTGAGCTCCTGGTTGCTTTTCAAACCTTTCTAACTGTCCAGCCTCAGTAATTGTCCTTAGTGTCTTCTAGTATTTGAAAATGTGCCAAGACCAGTGTCCCAAAGGCATAAGATATTCTTGTGTGTCTTTTCAGGTTCTCAGAAGATTACTAATTGCCTTCCCTTTCAGTTCCTGAGGTAGGCTAATTGGAAACTCAGTTCTTAGGCAAGAGTTGGGACATTCAGTATGAGATATATGTAGTTAGTCCAGCACCTGTAATGGAGAACCTGGGAGCCAGTTGTTACAACTTTCTCACTCTGTGCTGAGCCAAATGATTAGTCACTCAGAGTGCTTGTGCACCCAGATAGAGCTGCCTATGGTCTTCGGGGGCTTGTGGATGTTGAGCCCTGTCACTTCCCAGAGGTAGGTGTTTGCGGAGCACATTGCTGAAGTGCTGGTGTGTGGACAGGCTTATCCCAAGGAGAAGCTGAAAGTTTGACTATCTTGTTGGAAGGAGGCAGGAGATAGCAGGGGATGTGCTTTCCTCTCTTTTGCAGTTCTATCAAAGTAGAAGGAGGATAGCAGGAGGAACCCAGTCAGCACATGCAGTCTGATGAGAATCAAAGACATCAGGTAGCTGATGGGAAAGTATGCAGTGAAACTCAGACTGGGAGATGGGCATCTTTGCCTGCCTACTCTGTGCTGAGCTCTGGGGAGATAATCAGTCAGTGTTCATGTGTCTGTTAACTACTGCTGTTGTCTTTGCTGTAGCCCCAGGAGATTCAGGAGCTCATCATTTGGGAGTTTGTCCTTTGGGTGGCAGTCTTAAAAGTAGAAGCACTAGAAATTTGCTCCAGACCTTTTGCTTCTCAGGGGCAAGTTTAGAGCTTGGGTTCCCTCCAATTTTATGGAACTGTGCAAAGGATGAGGTTTAGGTTGAATGTGTGTCTCAGCCTGGCCTGCTCATTTTCATGAAGGTGTGTTTTTTTCAGTTGCTGGATCATATGAATCAGTCAGTTTCGGGAGTTCTCTCAGAGGGAATTGCTCTGTGTCTAGCTGCATATTTGGTGTTCATGGAGGAGGGAAATTGAGGAACTTCTGTGGTGCCATCTTGGTAAAGTCACATAGTCTTCATTTTTGACAGTTGAGAGGAAACTTCTTACATTTTGTACCTGTAAGATCTTTTTTTTAAAAAAGCAGGACTATGAGATATAATTAGCATATAATAAACTGTACATATTGCATGTGTACAGCATTTCTGAATCACAATAAAATCGTCACTGCAATCAAGGTAATGAACATACCCATCACCCTCCATGTTCCTCTGGTCCTCTTCCTTTCTCCTTTCCTTCTTCATCCCTAGTTATCCCCTGGTCTACTTTCTCTCTCACAGTATAGATCTGGAGGTCAGAAATGTATTTTCTGTTAAAGGCCAGATAGTAAATATTTTATGCTATGCTGACCATGTGGTCTCTATTTTAACTACTGTCTTCCTGCAGCTCTTCTTTTTTTTTCTTTAAAGATTTATTTTATTTATTTATACAAGAACCAGAGTACAGGCCAGATTTGCGGGAGATGAGAGAGGCAGAGCGGGGAACAGAACAGGCAGACTGACAAAATACACTGCTGAGAGGAGCAGTGGGCATGACAGGAGAGGTCTGCCACACCATGTGGGACCCTCGCTGGCCAGCCAGGATCGAACTGGCGCTGCGGAGGCTGTGGACAGCTTCACAGCGTGGGGCTCAGCCGCCTGCGCCACTAGGGGAGGCCCCCTGCAGCTCTTCTTAATCCCGCCTCCTGGATTCATGCTCACCACCTGTCTCTTTAAGGACATGGTTTTGCTATGAATAGGAGTTAGGATGAACCATTTCTTCATTCTCCCTCCCACTTAAAGGAGTTTCTCCTTATGTGGGTTATCTGGTGAATTTTGTCTTCCAGTCAGAGGACTAGCTAGACAATAGCGCACATAGTGTAGTGCAGCATGTCTCACAGCCTGTGTTGTGGGCCAGCAGGCCCAGCCTTCTTTGAGGGTGTTGCGACATCTGGGTGGTGCGTGACACCACACCCACTCTGGCATTTGTTGTTGTGTTCTTCTCTTGGCAAAGGCCTTGTGTATGTTTATATTACACATTTGTACAGATTTTTAGTCTAATTACTAAATCTGACTTCTTTTTAAAGGAAATACCTTCCAAAAACCCTCCTGTGCAATCATGTCCCTCTTTCCCTCCCTCAACCCCCCCACCACACACACACACACCCCCTTGTTCTGAGACAGTCCAGCTCTGCTTGGATAGGATGACCCAGGTGGCAGGAAATTGTTGTCTGGGGCCAACAGTCAGTGAGGACTTGAGACCTGACAGTAGATACATGAGTGTGCTTAAAAGAAGTAGATCTTCCTCTAGTCAAGAACTGAAAGGGCTATAATCCTGGATAGCCCCTTCATGGCAGCCTGTGAGTGGTGCAGAGTCAGAGGCAACCAGCCAAGTAACACTGTATTACATGGTCCACTCCGAAATTACAAGTTAATGAGTAGCTGTTGTTTTAATCCACTAATTTCGCAGTAACTTGTTATAAAGTAATGGATATGTAGTATATATAATAATTATATCACTATAGTTTATTTTATCTGTATAGCCTATTAAGATAAAATCACTTTTAAAATATTTCAATACTGTTACATTGATGTTTACAAACGATCATTTGAACCAAGTGAATCGGTTGATACCACTAGATAGGAGTTTCTCTATATGTAATGCTAGACACCATCTGCTTAGATAAGAAGCTAGGAATGACACTCACACTATGACAGTGAAGTCTTAACGTGATGTACGTTTAAGGGAAATGCAGTCCAACCAAAACAATGAAATTATATTTAGTGGGAAAACATTTTATACTGCTTTCATTTTAAATTTAAATCAATTAACATTAGTATTTCAGCTGATTTGTCTTATGTTCCACATTTTTGGGGGCCGCTTATCACATGTGAACAACATACTAAATGAGGCACTCTTGGGGTGCTTTTTGCCGGGTTCAACTGTCACACTGATGAATGTTTAGGTGTGTTGATAGGGTTTTTTAAGATCACAGAGCAAAGAAAAGAGATTCAGAGACGAAAGTCCCATCTCCTTTTCCTTTTCCATATTATTATGCATTAATTCAGCCAGCTACTACTCTATTATGTATATTTGCTTGGTAATAAACTGAACCTCTACCACAGGAAGTAAAGAATAATTTCAAATTCTTCTCAACTGCAAAAAGGCAAACTGGTCCAGGCTGAGGCAGCTCAAAGACAATGATGGACAGATGCAATTTTCGAGAATTTTCCTCTTTGGAAGGAACATAGGCAGATGGTACAGGGCTCACAGAGGCTAATATTCCATGGCAAAAGACAATTTGTCTTATTCCTCATGTTCTGCACTGCCCTTTTTGAGCAAGGCTGTCTTGCACAGGTCATGTGTCTCTCTTGTTCAGGTCAGACTTTGTAGTGCTTGTGGCATTAATTTAATAGTACGAGAACATGCTGGAATTCTCTAATGCTGTTCACCTCTAGAAAAAAGGCAATACATCATCATTCAGCGCTTTTATGGCACTGTCTTATTTGGTCAGATAATCATTGTTTAAAGAACACATTGACACTTTTTATGTGAAATCTGTCAATGGATTCAATTTGAATCATATCCAAATGGGAAATAGGAAGTTAAAAGTTGCATGATTATTACATATTTTTAGAGCAGGGTAGATTTCTCCCCTTTGTTTTAGCTATTAACTTCTTAATGACAATTGCATGAACACTTGTTTAATTTCAGGTACACAAATATGATAAAATTATGTGTATGGAAAAAAATCATTACATTAATATGTAATATGACTAATTTTGTTCATGAAAGGCCCCATTCTGTTTCATTATTTAGGAAATCCAGATTTAAACTTAGATACTATTTGATTGTCATAAAAATAATTTCTTTTAAGTTATTTAGGACGAGTGTTTCCTCTGCCTTTTTTATTGTTGTTTGCTGCTCTTCTGGTGTCATCTAAGCATGGGATACTGGGCAGGTCTCATCAAGGGCATGGAGGCAGATAGATATCTCAACCCCACTTGTTTCCTCTGATTCCTTTCATTTCAGTTCTTCTGGTCCCCATGATATACACCTGCCTCCTCCTTGTGTCCAGGTATTGGTGGAGCTCTCTCTGGATATGTCCCGTCCTGCTCAGGGTCACCTGCCAGGACCATGCTGTGGCTTCCTTGTCTTGAAACCACACCCCAACTTGTCTCTTCCTTCAGCAGGCTCAGCACTTCTGGATCCTTCATGAGATCTTAAAAAAATTTTAGATCTTCCCTTATGCCCCAGGATTTTGATCAGGAATTTTGGAGGGTGACATGTCTCAGCCATTTCACATCTAAATACATCATGTTGATGTTTCTGATCTACTCGGTCTACTCAGTTGCAGCAAATGACAACCTCCCTGTTAAGACATTTCTTCCCAGAGTTTCAAAGCAGAAGAGCACCACAGACCTCTGCCTTGGAACAGGGATGTATAGGGACAGATCACTGGGTCCTTTCTCAGCGAGCTCAGCTGTGTTCAGCTCTAGTCTTCCCTACTATGTATCTATCCAGCTACTCCCTGCTGACCCAGGTAGGGAAGGTGGTCCTGGAATGTGGGGACCGTGCTGGATATAGGTGACAGGAAAATGTCAAATTGTAGGAATAGTCCTTAGACAAATTCTCCTGCAGCAAATTATCTATTGAATATATTTAAATCTACCTCTGCTTTCCATAAGTTAGATCTGATTTCTTTGCATGTTTTTTCAAGAAAGAAATATAGGAGGGGCATAAGTTAGATTTTCCCCATTAACTTTGCCTTTTTCTAAATTTCAGTCTCTTCAAATAAATAGACTCTAATGATTTCATTTTATTTTTTTTAAAGATTTTTTTATTTGTTTATACAAGCACTGGGTACAGTCAGAAGCATGGGAGGGTGAGAGAATTCACCAGAGCCAGAGCCGGGAGCAGAGCAGGCAAACTGACGAAATACACTGCTGAGGGGAGCAGTGGGCGTGGCAGGAGAGGTCTGCGCGCCATGTGGGGCCCTTGCTGGCGGCCGGGGATCGAACCGGCACTGCAGAGGCTGCAGGCAGCTTCGCAGCCCAGCGCTCAAACGCTGGGCCACCAGGGGAGGCACTGTAATGATTTTATTGCTGATTTATATTGCTAAGGCTAAAGAGAGTGAAATTGGTTTACACAAATGAGCTAGTAGTTTACTTTCTTATGCTCTCACCTAACTTTAACTCACCTATATAGTCAGCCCACAGATAAGAACACACACAGAGATACACACATATACATGCCTCAAAACATAGCAAATATTTTCATATTGTTGATTAATATACTGCAACTAAATAACTAAGTTAAATTTTTGCCAAAATGTTGGAAAGAGAGGGAAGGTAATATTATGGTTATCAGCTTTAATTTGTGAAAAATCTCTGCCTGTTGAAAGTCAGTGGAGAATGGAAAACGATCCCTCTATGAAAACTGGGTTTTGTGTGACTGACACATACTGCATTTTTAATAACACAGCCTGAAATACATTATTCAGAATTCACTGTTGTCCAGCACTTTGACTCTGCTGTAGATCTTCATACTTATTCTAGTATTCTTTTTGCATCAATACTGGTGGCCAAGATAGTATTTGCCCAAGTACAATGAAGTGAATTAGCACAAGGGACCATTGCACTGTAATTCAAGGAATCAGATAGGTGAGTCAGTATTTAGTGTGAGTTAATTCATTGAGTATCTAACATATCCAGCCATTTTGATTTTGATTTTATTTTGGTAAGAATGACTTTGTATCTGTGCAAGGAGAGCATTCCATTTCAGGTAACAATGCATAGGTTGAGATATTATTTATTAACAGCAGTGACAGAGCCCATAGAGAGTTTCAGAAATTGTTGAATCTCGGGGATGGTATATTTAGAGATGATGCTATTTATTGTTATTCATCTAATAACATCTTGACTTTCCAAGATCAAATATATATGTCTTATAGCAACACAAGCTATCAGTGCATACAGTTATGCCTGGTGTCAGTCCAACAGACCCTGCCCTTTTGAAATTAACATACATATAAAAAAGCAATATATAAAATGGAGTCAGGAATTTTTATTCAAGATTCAACTCAGTTACTTGCTACTTGCGAAGTGAGTTTTAACTCATTAATCTGCTCTGAGCATCATTCACTTTATCTGTGAGAGAGGTTATAATAATCCCTACTTCAAAGATTCCTGTGATTCAAATGCGATAAGTGATATTATAAAGTATTGTACAGGGGAAGTTTTATAATTAATGTTATTGTCTATCTTTCCATTTTTATCTCAAAAATTTTGCTCCTGTCACTTTGAAGCAAGCTTTCAAGATCAAAGTTGGCAGTGATTAGCTGTCAGTGACTTAGACTTCCACATGTCTTACGTTTAGTCGGATTTTCGATCTGAACTCATATAGGAACAGTGTATAATAAACAAGAAAAATAACTGGTGCAACTTCAGGACAATTATACAGACACAGCTCTCCTGGTACAATGTGAAGCCATAAATGGTGCACCTTTGGTGTTCAGTATTTAACATTCTTTGTGTCTTCCTGTTCAAAAGTGACCTTTGTAAGCTCATGATCTAGAATAATAAATAAAATCTCATGAGGAAGATAATCATAGGCTAGTGCCAATTAGTTGATCTTTCTCCTTCTGACCAGAGTGCTATCCATGTTATTGCAAATGGCAAGAATTTATCTTTTTTTTATAGAGTAGTATTTCATTGTATATATAAACCATATTTTAGTAATTTACTCCTCTGTCCTTAGGCACTTAGGTTGTTTCCATGATTTGACTTTAGTAAATAAGGCTCTAATAAACACAGGAGTGCATATGTCCTTTGAATTAATGTGGTAGCATTCTTTGGGTAGATGACAAGCAGTGGGATTGCTGGATTATATGGTAGATCCATTTTTAATATTTTGAGAAACCTCCATATTATTTTCTGTAGGGGCTGGACAAGTCTACATTCCCACCAACAGTGTACAGGGGTTCCTTTTTCTCCCCATCCTCACCAATTCTTGTTGTTTCTGGTCTTTTTGATACAGGCTGTTCTCTTGGGTGTGAGGTGATTATCTCATTGTGATTTTGATTTGCATTTCCTGCATGACTTTTTCATGTGCTTGTGGGCCATTTTTATGTTGTCTCTGGAGAAGTGTCTATTTAGCTCTCCTGCCCATTTTTTGATTGGGCTATTTATTTTCTTTTTGTTGAGTTGTATGAGTTCTTTGTAGATCTTGGAGATCAGCCCCTTGTCAGATGTATGGTGTGCAAATATTTTCTCCTATTCGGTAGGATGTCTTTTCATTTCACTAACACTTTCTTTTGTAGCGCAGATGCTTTATAATTTGATGTAGTCCCATTTGTTTACATTTACTTTTGCTTCTTTTGCCTTTGTAGACAAATCCACAAAGACATCACATGTAAACATAGAATAGATAAGACATGGACTGGTTTTGATTCATAATGATCATGTTAATTCATAGATATTTTGAAGATAGAGAATTCCTACAAAATTTTCAGATAGAGTAAATGTACTTACGGATTTCTGGTTTTAAAATGTGTCCCTCATGATGCATGATGAAATAATAGTTAAGCAAAAGAAATAGGAGGACTTGGAAAATGTTTTAATAGCCTAAGTACAGATGAAATTTAGCAGTGAGAACATTTAGATATCATGTTCTTTAGGAAGAAGTACATGTTTAATTACTGATTGAACACCTATGTCTTTCCATACCTTTGAGTCTCTGAAGATGTAAGTACAATAAGTGCTCCTGTTAACAACTCATGCCCCTCTTCTGGGTCAAAACCAACCTCAAATATTGGGTACTTCACGAAGCCTTGTCTTCCTCCAGTCTGTAAATTCAGGCATTCTGTCCTCTAGGTTTTCACGGTAAATCATTGTTCACACCCCTGTCTTCATAGATAGCACTGTTTCGACATTCTCTGTAATTGCGTGCAGTGGACTCTTTGGTGCACTCTTGAGTATCCCTTCAGGATGGAGACACAGCCTTCCAGTTGAGGGAAGGTGGCCTGTTGATAATTTATCTGGTGTCCTTCTCTGAGAAATGCTCTAAACTGATGAAATGGCTATACCCTCTTCCCCAGGGAATCCCACTTTAACAACTGTTTGATGTAGGTTTACAAAGTCTGCCCATGTGTTCCTCTTGGGGATAGTTCTGAAGGAGCCTCCAGGCTTCAGAACTCCCTGAGGGACTGACTGGGTTTCTTGTTACTACTGCCCTGTGGTTGAGTCTCACCCTCTTCCCAGTGCTGCTTCTTAGTTGTAACCACAGCACTCTCTAATAAATCCTATTGATGGAGTGTTTGATAGGGAAGGGAGCCCTGAGAATGAGTGTTGGAAAGAACATGAAATAAAGCTGGTTACCGAGGAAGCAGACCCTGCCTGTGTATCTGTCTACTGTTAGACTCCATTATTAGAGAGAAGATGGATTCTCTTTTTCCATGGATAACTCATGTAGCTTGCATTTGGGGTACCTGCTATGGCTTAGCATCACAATCTGTAGTTCTCTGTTGTAACTTTTGAGTTAGGTAGCACCATATTTTAATGATGCTAAGATTCTTCTTCAATTTGTAACAGCTATTAAGGACAAAACAATTATAGATAACAGAATATAAAATCCTTTTAAGTGCATATTTTTATTTTTTACATTTGACTTTTAAAAAATCTTTGTCAGTATAAACAATCCTCAGAATCTTCAGATTTCATGTTGAATGAATATAGCACATTGCAGAGTAATTGCAGAACTCAAAAGTGTATCTAAAACGCAGGGGGTGACGGGGGATATCACTGCATTGTCAGTATTGTGGGCTTACACAATTTGTTCCTTGATAGAAACTATGCTTTTCTGAAATTCAAACACTGCATTGGAAAAGTCAGATTACTTACACTGGGTCTCAATGAATGAAACGATGTGAAGTTGAGGGATTCAGTACCATCTAAACATATTTCAGACAAATGATCGCAATGTTAAAATAGACTCCCTCTAGGGCCTCCCCGGTGGCGCAGCAGGTTGAGCATAGCGCTGTGAAGCTGTCCGCAGCCTCTGCAGTGAGGGTTCGATTCCTGGCCGGCCAGGGAGATACCCACATGGCGTGGCAGACCTCTCCTGTCTCACCTGCTGCTCCTCTCAGCAGTGCGTTTCTCTTCAGTCTGCCTGTTCTGCTCCCCACTCTGTCTCTGGTGAATCCTCTCACCCTCCCGCGCCTCTGGCCTATACCCCAGCTCTTGTATAAAAATAAATAAATCTTTTAAAAAAATCAACTCCCTATAATAAATGAAAAACAAAGCCTTGGAATCCTATAAGATTTGCATTAGCCTGGTGATACAAGGAAGACAACAAAGGAGGAAAGGCGGTTTTGTAGTAAATGAGACATTGAGAGATAGGGCCACACCAGGAGCAGTTAGCAGGTTAAATAAAGTTGTGTGGCTGAGGAATACTGACACCTGTACAAATTCATTCCAAAGAAATTCCAAAATAAGAAAATTTAGCAATTCACTTGGAAATTTTGTAGATCAGGGAACTTCTTTGAGCATATTTTTAAAATGCAGTGATCATACCTGTAAGAAAAAAAATGAAACAATCGTCAGAGACTCATATCTTCCTGTTTGGGGATTTGAAAGTTGCCTCTCCAGCAGGCAGTGCATGGACCACGGTCCTTAGGCAGTGGCTTGTTTCAAACGGCGGCAGATTATATTGCTGGCATTAATCAGACGCCTGCATTATGATATCTTGCACAGCATCTTAAGGCTATAAGGCTTTATTTAGAAAACAGAAATGTTTTATATATATATATTTTTTTTACCAGTTTCAAATTCTTATATCTAAAGGGACATAGTCACCAGGTAGACTCGTTTTACCCTTTTAACATGAATTTTATTTTATTTTTTTTAAAGATTTATTTATTTATTTATACAAGCACTGGGTACAGTCAGAAGCACGGCAGGGTGAGAGAATTCACCAGAGCCAGAGCGGGGAGCAGAGCAGGCAGAAGGACCAAAGCACACTGCTGAGGGGAGCAGCGGGCAGCAGGAGAGGTCTGCGCGCCATGTGGGACCCTCCTTTGGTGGCTGGGGAGCAGCCGGGGATCGAACCGGCGCCGCAGAGGCTGTGGGCAGCTTCGCAACCCAGCGCTCAACCGCTGCGCCACCAGGGAGGCCCTTAACATGAATTTTAGTAATGATTTTTTATAAAAAGATGATTTTATGATTCCCAAGAGTTCAATGAAAAAAGCTTTGTAATCTCGTCCATAAACTTTGGATTCAGGATTAATCCAGACATTCCCTGGGTAAGATTATGGTAATATTTACCAGAAATCTGACTTTGTCAGAAATATCACACTGGAAGCTTGTGTCCAACGTGTAAGAAGCAATGTGAAGTGCTACCATACCGTGGGGAAAAAAAAAAAAAAGATGTATCTGGAGATTGTTATTCACCAGTATTCATACCTTAGCTGTTTTTATATAATTGCACATGAATCAATTAGCAACCTAACCAATAAAGCAAAATCATTACCCTCTCAATACTTAGCAGAATACATGAGTGAGAGTCATGGGGAGGACCTGTGTTCCTGCGTCTGGCCGACACTGGCTGCATTCTACAGCGTCATCTGGCAAGTGGACAGCTGTGAGCTGGTGAATAGGCGGAGCCAAGTCCTTCAGTTTCAGCAAGATTGAACGATTAGGGAAAAAGTCAAATTAGATTTGAGTAATAACTCCAAGTTCATTATAATTTTTGCCAAAACTTTTTTAGAGTGTAAAATTAATATTTGAAAACATGGGGCCTCCCTGGTGGCGCAGAGGGTTAAGATGCAACCTATGAAGCTATCCAAAGCCACTGCAGCACGAGTTCAGTCCCCCGGCAGGCAGCTACCCACATGGTGCAGCAGACCTCTCCTGACTCACCCACTGCTCCCCTCAGCAGTGTGTTTCATTCAGTCCGCCTGTTCTGTTCCCTACACTGTCTCTGGTGACTCCTCTCACCCCCCACATCTCTGGCCTGTACCCCCATTCTTGTATGCATAAATAAATAAATCTTTAAAAAAATTCATATTTGAAAACAGACCTAAAACCCAAATTTAAATCACTTCTCTCCCTAGAGGCAGTGGGAGGGAGGTTCAGTGAAGAGGCTACAGGGACGTTGCCCTCCATTGCCCTTTATGGCATGAGGGAAAAGGTGGCTTCTTGCTTGCTGCTTGCCCTGCCACTGTTGAGGGGGACATCATCATCGCATCACCAATAACGTGGCAACAAAATTCTCCGCAAAGAAGTCCCAGAAGGTTATATACCTACTTTCAATGTCAAAGAATTATTTCCAGAGGCTCAAAAAAGCATCTTGAACCTTGCAACTTTGTTCTCCCTTTACACTGACCTCAACTTCAAGAGAATCTTCTCTGGTGTTACCAGTGTCCATGAATAACTTCCGTGCCTAGGAGAGGTCAAGGGTATTGTGGGACCCGAGTACAGTACACTCACGTGAGAAAGCACTGTCACGGTGATGACTGGGGAACCTGGGAATCCACGCTCTATGGCTCTCTGGGTATGAGCTGTACACCTCTGTACACCCCCCCCCATTAAAACAGCGATTAGATACTTTAGTCTTTTTATTTTGAGGTAAGTATAGATTCACTAGCAATTTAAAAGAAGTAATACAGAAGGATTGCACATATCCTTTATTCAGTTTCTCCTGGTGGTGAGACCTTGAGAACCTCTAATCAGATACCACAGTCATGATATTGACATTGATACAGTCCAGAAATAGGCAATTTCTTTCCCTGCAAAAGTCCCTCATATTGGTCCTTTATAATGAAGCCCATTAAGCCCTTTTTAAACCTTGGCAACCAGTAATCTTTTATTTCTCTAATTCTGTCATTCAAAGGACATTGCATACATTGAATCATACATGCATGCATACAGGCTGTAATGTTTTGAGATTTTTTCCCACGCAGCCTCGTTCTCTGTAAATTCATCCAAGTTGTTGTGTGGCCATAGTTAGTTTCCTTTTTGTAGTATTCCCTGTATGCAATGACCAGACTTTCTCAAAAAATCAGAACAGAACATACCCGTCTTATGAGAACAACAGCATCCAAATACCACTTGAGGCAGATTCCACAGAGTACTGTGGAGGTCATCCCAAGCAAGGAAAGTCTGAGAAACCGCCAAGAGAAGCCTGAGGAGACATGGCAAGCAGATGTAGCGTGGCGTCTGGGTCCTAGTGCAGGACACAGGAAGTGCATTTGGGCAAACTAAGGAAATCTGAATAAAGTATGGAATTTAGTTAAAGTAATTTATCAGTGCTGGTGCATTAGCTGTGGCCAGTGTACCACACTAATGTCAGATATTCATCATAGGCAGCACTAGGTGTTGAGGAGAACTCTCTGTACTGTCTTCACCATGTGTTTGTAATCTAAACTTGCTCAAATACATATAATCTCCTCAAAAATACACATTTCCTTAGCTTTATCCACTGGAATTGCCTAGAAACAGTAAACAACCCAACAACAGAAGTCACCCTCAATCCCACAGGAGCAGGGATTATGGATAAAAAACCAATCAAATGCTGCCTATGTTTTGATAATTGTTAAAATTTAGTGATGAATAAATTAAATTTTTATTATTCCATCTTCTTTTACATGTGTTTGAAAATTCCACTTTTAAAAATTGTGCATGTACTCTTCAATTAAAACAGCACTCTTGCTTGCTGAGTGCTACCTCTTACACCCGAGGTGTTGTAACTGGCAGAGCTGGGCCCCCATCTGTATCTGCAGCAGCCGGCCGGCACCACCGATTTCCCAAGTGCAGGACTAGCCTTGCTTGGGGACAATGACTTGTAAATCCAAATTCACCCTAGTTAATGAAGTATAGTCACAATCACTTTCAAGAAAGGAATTATACCCAGAGAGATAGAGGGCCTGCTGCTTCTGTTGGATGGATTTCTTGATTAATATTTTTTAGAAGCTTAGTCATCTCAGAGCAAATCTCTTCTTTCCATTATATAGACAAAAGGTTGCTTTCAGACAACAAAATGTATGAGCATGGCAAACCTTCACAAAGGTAAATGCAGAGGGCACCAGGCACACAGTAGGCAGGTTGTGTTTTGATGTGTCACTGCTGTTCTTGCTCCTGCTCTGTGGAGATGCTGTGCTGATCTCTCAGTTTACACAGCATCAATGCCAGGAGTGGTTTTTATCTACAGTTACTGCCCTGCCACCAATAAGCACACTTGTTGGTAAGACCTGGTCATTTCTCTAGGAATTTCTTGGGATCAGAGTTCAGACATATTTTTAATTCATTATGGAATCAGCCTAAGTTAACACCCATGAACTTGGGAAAAATTTATATGAGGCATCAGTGATTGATTTGGGGATGAGGAGATTTCATGGAAGAAGCAGCTCTCATTTCACATTGTTAAATGCTGTTCTATTAAGGAAGCTCCTTTCCAAGAGACGTTTCTGTTTGTTCCTCACGTTTAGTGTCGCACTGCCTCTGTTAGGCTTCCTCCGTAGTGTTTTCTGCTTTTTAATGTTTATGCCTAAAATGCAATTTTAAAAAACAGCAAGTAAGAATACAAATGGATTCCTCCATCCCAACCAGCATGTGCTTTCAATTTCAGATGTGTCTTTTGTATGCACTTCTTCGTATGTAAAGAAGACCTCTGAGGTCAGATGGTCCAGATTTTCTATTTTTCACATCGCTGAACTAACAAAACTATAGACCCCTATTTCATTAACATGTTAGAGAAAAAAATATTCACTCCTTTTCCCCCTATTTTCATAAAGATTGCCTTTTCTTTGCACTTTATGGAACCCATGTGGAACCCATGTTTCTTAGCCTTCCTGTGGCATGTGAGCGCACACACAGGTAGTGTGATGGAAACGCGGGCTCCCCACAGACCTGTCAGCGCAGATTACATGGCTGGACACTGGCAGACAAGCTTGTAGGATAAGCTTCACTTGATTAAGATATGTCTCTGTATTTTTTGATATTTACATACTTGATTTCTTCCCCCAATGTTTTGACTAAGCTTTTTTCTTTTTCTTTTTTTTATACTTAAGAAACTACTAGGCCTCTATTTTCCCAAATCCTATCTTGGGAATGGAAATCTTCAGTGACATGTAAGTCTTTCATTTACTTATACTTAAAACAGACAACAAGAACAAAAACCTTCAGGGTCCCACTGAATTGGGCCTTGGCTTTGAAAATTTGCCTTTGGGACTCCTTCAGGTTACTGACCCATCGGGTAGAGAGAGGGATGCTGTTCAGGTTGAAAAATTTTCCTGATCACCTAGAATTGCTTCTTCTTGACAGGGATATGGAGGCCTCTTTCTTGAGTCTAGCATGTTTTCTAGGGAGATCTTGGGTTTTCATGTTGCAGTAGAGACACAGCTCCCCAGAATTCAAATTGTGAGATTAACAGTTAGAAAATGCCAACCAGCTCAGGCTTTGGCTGATGGCAAAGGAAGTGTGGAATTGATGGTGGAAACAGAGGAGGGAGGCAACGTTCTTTTTTTTTTTTTTAAACTATTATTTACATCTTTGTAAATTTTTTTAAAGATTTATTTAATTATGCATAAAAGAGCTGGGGTATAGGCCAGAGATGTGGGGGATGAGAGGATTCACCAGAGACAGAGTGGGGAATAGAACTGGCAGACTGACTGAAACACACTGCTGAGGGGAGCAGCGGGCAAGACAGGAGAGGTCTGCTGCACCATGTAGATTGCTCCCTGGCTGGCTGGGGATCTAACTCATGCTGCAGAGGCTGCGGATTGCTTCATAGTGCGGTGCTTTAACCCCTTGAACCTCCAGGGAGGCCCATCTTTGTAAATTTTTGGATAGTACTTGATTTCTCTCTTCTGGGGTAGCCCCTACAGTTCTCCTACCACCATGGCACCCGTGATCTATCATTGCAATCCCTTGTGCTCTTCCCAAGACATTTTTAAGGACAAATTGTGGCCCAATAACCAGCTTCAGAAATTACGATGACAGCAGCATGGATATGTCCTCTAGTAGTAGTATGTCACATTATTTCATCACCTATCGCTTCTGTATTATATTTTGGTTGTAAACAAAGTTAAAACTTACTCTTTACTATGCAGTGTAATGGATTATGATTAAAGTGTCACTATCACTTTATGTGATAGTGTTATGTGTTACTTAGCAGTGGTATACGCTCGGAGAATATGTGGCTATTTTGTCACCAGAACAACATAGTGTGTCCTCACCCAGCCTGCATGGTAGAGAATCCTACACAACTGGGTTACATGGCATCACCTATTGGGACCTGCTCATGTGTGTCTTTTATCTTTGACCTCTCTCTTATGTGAGGTGTAGTTGTAATGGGATTTTGTGTCTTCAGTTTTTTAGAGTCTATGTCTTCATTTGTGTTGAAATTAGTTTCACCTGGGTCTCCCTGGTGGTGCAAGGGGTTAAGCAACGCACTATGAAGCATTCACAGCCTCTGCAACACGAGTTCGATCCCTGGCTGGCCAGGGAGAAACCCACATGGCGCAGCAGACCTCTCTGACTCGCCCGCTGCTCCCCTCAGCAGTGTACTTTGGTAGATCTGCCTGTTTTGCTCCGCTCTCTGTCTCTGGTGAATCTTCTCACCGCCACCCCGCATCTGTAGCCTGTACCCCAGCTCTTGTATGCATAAATAAATAAATCTTTAAAAAAAAAGCGAGAGAAATTAGTTTCACCTTATCACCAGGTTGATGTTACTGTTGCTATGATGAAATAATATTTATTTTAATTATCCTGAAGTTCAAGTGTGAATGAGACTGTTTTGATCTTTGGTAAGGGTACCATATGGCTCTGTGAAGCTTCCTCTTAAACCCTCCATGCAGCATCCCCAGGGTGTAACTGCTTCTTACAGCAGCTCATCTCTGAGTCTTTCGAGTGTCTGTTACTGTTCTTCCACCTTTCAACACCTGGGCAACCAGCTTTCTTTAATATGCCCCTGGTGCTTAAATTCCAGGACTGGTTTTACTTTCCTAATGCCTAATAAACACACACACACACATTTCGAAAACTCTGTGAAAAAGTTTTAGTACGAGTCCTTGCCTTTAATTATATGCCTAGCCATATTGATAAAATCATAAATTACATTTTTAAACAAAACCTGGAACAAAGGTATTGAAATGATTTTCTGCCTCTTATTCATTTAGATAGAAAGTTGCTTATTATTTGGGAAGATGCTCTGGAACTGCTCTGGGAACTGCTCTGGAATATCTCCTCGAGTTGTAAAAATACCATTAGTTCCTTTAAATCACATCTAAGATGTAAACGAAAATTGTCACCTCCCTCAGTTATCTTCCTTTATTCACCAAAATTGATTGCAGATTGCTTTTTTCTCCCCATCCCAAAATGTCCTGATGCAAAGGAAGAAATAATTTCATAATGTAGCACAACATTATTCTTTTGAACATACCACAGGTTGTGTATGTGTGTTCATGTGGATATGCTCCTTTTCATTTATAAGTTTTGATTGATGTTGGGATTTAAAGTTAAATGTATTCCTCATAACTTCCATTGTGTTCTCCCTTGAGAACATTTCCCCACACCCACACAAAAAACCTTCGAAATACTTAGGCAGCTTTTCTTTTTTGGATTAAGTTACTTCTTTCTTTAATTATCTTATAAAAAATTTATTGTGGCAAAATATACAGAACATAAATTTACTCTTTTAACTATTTTCAGTATGCAAGCAGTGACACTGTCAGCCACTGTTTCCGAACAGGAACTCTGTGACAGTTGAGCAGTAACTCCTTTCCCCTCTGCCCTGGTCCTGGCAAACTCTGCCTCCTCCTGTAACATTTCATTTTAGTGGAATGACACAATGTCTATCCTTTTGTATCTAGCCAGCTCCACTCTGCACTTTGTCTTCAACGTTCCTCCGCCGTGTTGCCTATATCAGACAGCAGGCGTTTTCATGGCTGAGAGATAATCAGCGGTACGGAGAGACCGCGCTGTACCTAGACGTGCATCTGTCGATGGACCGGTGGGTTGTTCCCTTTTTGTTATTGTAAATAATACTACAGTGAACTCAAATATGCAAGAATATTTTGAATCTCTCTTTTCACTTCTCTGGGCCTATAAGGAGAATTATCTGTACTTGTTCTTTATATGGTTATACCCTAATTCCTCCATGGTAACTCAAGGTAGCTATCTAATTTCTGGATCTTTTACCAGCTGTCAATAACTGATCACTAATGAGATTTAATAGTTTTAGTGTCATGGATAACATAGTTTGCAGTGAAATCCTTTTATCCCCATCTCCAAAAAATCTGTCACCAAACTTAATTATATTAGAAAACAAGAGAAACAGTTTGCTAATATACTTTTATTTTTAAAGTATGTATCTTTTTCTCATCCAGCAGATAATTGATGAGAAACTTGCAACTACTTTGACTAATACAGATGATTGAGAGAGGTGGCAGCTTGTTTTGGCCTCACCGTTCTTTTCAGTTCTGTGCTTTGGGTTTGTTTGTGCAGTGTTGAAATAATCTTATCCCCATTAACACACGGATTAAAGTTGAGATAGAATGAAAAACCAGTTCACTATGTAATGTCATGTCATGTTTGAACTGAAATAGGGAAATGGAGTAAGCACCACTTTCCTCTTAAAACTGTGCTTGAAAAGCCTGAGTAAGCAGGTGTGAGATTGAGAGCCTGGGGGGTCAGGGTCACAGAGCAGTTCCTGGCCTCCCCTGGGTCTGAGGCTCTGATAGCTCAGAAAACAGTTGAAGACACAATTAAGATTTCTGAGTCTACCAACAGGGGCACGTTAACATTATGTATGATGGAGGACCTTTAAATGTGCATATATAAAAAATGGAATGCTTTTTATTATTGAGCAAATTTACAGTGCTGTTGTTTACTGAGCCAGAATCTTCCAGCTTATTCACTAAGTGCATATTCTCTTTGGCCTTTAATACACAGTGTAGTTCCACTGCTTGCTTACGTAACTTCTACAACTTAAAACATGAGTGGTAGAGAGTGAGCGTGAGTGGTAGAGAGTGAGCAGTCAAGGGGTTGCTGTTATGATTTTTAACATGATGCACTGTTTTATCTGATTAGTTCCATTTGTAGAAGCAGTATCCCATGATGAGAGAACCAGAGATATGTGCCTGCCTGTGGAGTGCCCAGGACATTTTCTCATCCTAGATGTACACGAGTGGACATGTCCACAGCTGAGTTAAGCAGTCATCCCATAGCCCAGGCTTTCTGAACACAGCATCTTGATTTTTTCCAACTCACCCTTGTTAATACCCCAAACTCCAAAATCCATGTTGTTCTAAAAATAAATTTATAATTTAAAAATAGTTTCAGTTTTATAGAAAAATTGCAGAGATACTATATGAATTACCATATCCCTTGCAGTCAATTTCACCTGCTGGAAATGTTTTATATTAGCATATTTGTCAGAAGTAATGAACCAATATCGATATGCCATTATTAACTAATGTCATATTTTACTTAGGATTCTATAGGGTTTTCCTGATGTCCATTCAAGAGACCGCATTAGTCGTTTTTCCTTGTACTCTCCTCTTGTCTGAGACAGTTTTCAGTCTTGCCTTTTTTTGATGACCTTGACAATTTGCAGGCCTGAGCAGGTATTTTGTGGACTGTTTCTCAGTTAGCGTGGGTCTGATGTTTTGTGCATGGTTAGCTGGGGTTCTGTGGCTTTGGAAGGAGGTGCAGAGATGAAGTGCCAGTATCCTCATGTCAGGGCACAGGTCTGTGCTGGACTCACGTGCTTCAGTGGCTGCTGACCTGGATCATCTCACTCGAGGCGGTGCGTGGCAGCCTTCACTGTAAGCCACTTCAAGCCCTTCCCATTTTGTGCTTTTTGGAAGGAAATCGCTTGAAGAGGGAACTGCTCCGTGTCAGAGGTGGAATATCCATGCAAATTATTCAGGATTCTTCATGAAGCATTTGTCACCTCTCTCCCACTTACTTATTTATACAGTCATCTCTTTCTATCAGAATGGACTCACACAATTATTTTATGCTTTGAGTGAGTTGTCGTCTAATTAATTTATTGTTCATGTTTATCTAGCTTTTATTTATTTTATTAAATTTATTAGCCATTGGGATTCTTTCAATTGAGGCATGTATCCTTTTGACTATGCATTGTGGATTATTGGGAATTTTTTTAGTACGTTCTGGAATTATAAAATGCTCCAAGCTTGTCTAGTCCCCCCCCCCATACTAGAATCAGCATTTCTTCAAGAACCTTTAGTTCCTTTCATTGGGGACTAGTATTAGAAACCAAGCTCCAGGTGCTGGTGAACTTGTTAGTGGGAGGTGACATCTGTAGGCATCACACTGAGCAGAGCGACGACATGCTGTGTATATTTGGACCTCTGTACACACAACGTGTGCAGATATTTCTGTGTGTTGCCATGTGTGTGAGACTGAAAAGGAGTTCGTGTTGATGTCTCCCACTACATGTACCTTCCCTCCTGGCCTTGCTCATCTGGGCCCTGCACTCCAACAGCGAGCAGTCCATCTCCCACCCTCTACCTCACAGCCATGCCTGGCTCTGACCTCGCTCTCCACTCGGGTCCTGCTACCCCATCCATGCTCAATGTGGTCCAGCTGCCCTGCTCCCGGTGCTCCTCCACCACACCAGTCTGCCTGCTCCCTCACCATCTGTGCTGCCCTCTGCACGCTGCCACACCTTTACGCTGGTGGCACCGTCTCGTTCTCTTGGAGGGTGCCCTCTTACACTGGCTGAAGCTGCAAAGCTCCCCAGCCCCACAGCTATCTTGTTCCATTTTTCTTCATAACAACTTAACCATACAGGGCCTCCCTGGTGGCACAGGCGGTTGAGTGCAGCGCTGTGAAGCTAGCTGTCCGCAGCCTCTGCGTCGCGGGTTCGATCCCGGCCAGCCATGGAGATGTCCACATGGTGCCAGCAGACCTCTCCTGTTTCACTCGCTGCTCCCCTCAGCAGTGTATTTCAGTAAGTCTGCTTGTTCTGTTCCAGCTCTGTCTCTGGTGAATCCTCTCACCCTCCCGCACATCTGACCTGTACCCCAGTTCTTGTATGCATGAATAAATAAATCTTAAAAAAAAAAAACCATATAATTAATATGCATTTTACTTAGTATCTGTCTTTGTGAAGGAATGGTAAGCCCCACAAATGAAGGGGATTTTGTTTTATTGCAATAACATTGGCTTACAGCAGTTTACAGGCTCCAGGGATGCAGTATTATAGCTGTAAATACTGCATGATGATCTCAGTAACGGTTTCGTTTCCATCCACCACCATGCAACTGGCCCCCCTTTACTGGACTTCGGGTTTTTGTTGTTGTTGTTTCTTTTGCTTATTCATCTTCCACATGAGAGTGAAATAATCTGGTTTTTATCTTTCTGCATCTGACGCATTTCATTCAGCAGAACCCCCTCTAGGTCTGTCCATGCTGTCCCAAATGGCAAGATTTTTTCTTGTTAATATCTGAGTAGTGTGCATGGAAAATAGTGCTGTGGTGAGCACTGGGGGACATACATCCTTTTGGCCTAGTGTTTGGTAAATAACCACAAGTGGAGTAGCTAGATCATGTGGTGTTACTGATGTTAATTTTGTGAGTAGCCCCCATACTGTCTTCCTCAGTGGCCTCACCGAAGTATGTTCCCACCAGCAGTGCATGTGACTTCCCTGCCCACTCTTGTTCTCGTCTCTTTGATCATAGCCTTTCACACAGGCGTGAGGTCATACTTCATTGTGGTTTTGCTTTGCATTTCAAGGGAGCGAATTTTAAACTGTTTTGTATGCTGCTGTGTCCATAATACCAAAATGTGTGCAATTATAGATTTAATGATAAATATTTGTAGAATAAATGAACAAATGAAAATAAACATATACAAATATACTAAGTGCATATATCTTCTCAGATATAAATTTATGATTTATTTCAAGTTTTGCATATAGACACACATTATGGTCATTGGTTTCAATCATAGTCTTTGTAAATTAAATTCTTTGCAGTACTGATAAGTCACATTCATATAGCATGTTTTGATTTTCAAAGCACTTTCTGCATAATACTCTCAATTGGTGTTATAATTCTTCGTGTAAGGAAACTGAGACTCCATTTCCTGCCCAAGGGCTTGTATCAAATAAGTGTCAAAGCCTCAAATTAACTGTAGGTTTTATTATTCCAAGTCTGTTTTTCTTCCTTTTGTACAGTACTGCTGTGTTTCTTCATTATTTGTCATGATAATAATTATATAATAAATTTCTATCAATTATACAGGACTAGTTGAAATCTGTAACATAGAGAAATGCAAAATGATCCAGTGAGTCAGTGTGATTGACATGCTTAGGAACTAAATATTTTCATCAATTAAAAATCTAAAGAACACTTTATAAATTCAAAAACTTCCTCTATGCCTGTAAGAGTGTTTCAGGACTCCCTTGTCAGGAGGGTTTTCCTACCCTTCGCTCAAGCCTTTAGCAGCATGAGTGAGTTAGCCTTAGTGAGTTAGCCTGCGCCCTTTGGGAGCCAGGGGTTATGGGTTAAGGCACCTTACCAGACACCATACCAGCCTGTCAGGTTCTTGAGAAGCCCATTGAGGGATTAAATGAGGACTCAGATGCCTTTTGGAGGGACAGGGGTTGATGTTCATCTGAAGGTGAAAGAGCAGGAGCCAGGAGCCAGCGCTGCAGAGGCGCCCCTTCTGGCTGCAGAGGAGCAGGTTCTAATGCACTGTGCTGGGCAGGGCAGGGGAGTGGTGGCGGCTGAGGCACAGCCCCTCCCCCTGGGGTGTCTGGGTGTTCCTCTGTTGGCGTCTGCGCAGCGGTGACCATGCTTCATCATACAGCACGTGTGCAGAAAACAGCGGCTAATCCCTCCCAGAGGTGGGGATTATGATGAGCTGTGGGGGACTTTCTGTCACCTCTCTCTTCCTGGGTGTGCTCTTTAATCAGATCTTAACCAGCTTAATTCTGGGGTCTGCTGCTTCCTTCCTTGGTGACTACAGGGTGCTGATGGTCTGCAAATACAGCTTGAAAACACAATGTCTCAGGAATTTTAGAGCATAAGCAAGTGGTTTAACAATGTGGGATGCTCCTGAATCCTCCGTGATTAGGGCCCTTTCCTTTCAGGGAAGCTGGGAAGCCTGGCTGGCAGGACTTGCTTTGAGTTCCATCTACACAGCCCCATGTCCCGCCTCTCCCGCTCAGTGTCCTTCGAGTGAAATTGGGATTAATGATGCTGCATTACTCCCTCCCTATGCAGATCTTGGCTGTTTGCTGTGTTTGGGCATCATTTTCCAGAAAATAAGAAACCCAACACCCTTATAACCAATTAATGTCCAAATCCTGTTAATTTTACTTAACAAATACTCTGTAATATGTGCACTTTCCATCCCGAGGCCCACCCGGTGCCGAGGCTCTCACCATCTTTCTCCTGGCCTCTAGTGACAGCCTCTTCACTTCCCCCTTGGATAGCCGCAGACCAATCTTCAGTAGCTCCTCCTCGTTTGGCGCCTCTGTGTTCCAACTCCGGGCATCCTCTTCGAACGAGGTTGAGGCTCTGGAACTCAGAGCTTTTCTTGCAACTACTGCTGAAGTCTGCCACTGCAGGGTGAAAGCAGGCATAGACTAAGCAGATAGGGGCTGCACTTAGCAGACAATTATTACAGAAATAGGCGGGGAGTCAGGTTTTGCCAGTGGGTATTGACTGCCCACCCCTGTTCTTGGAGAACAGGGTCTCGTTACAGTGCTCTCTCTCTCTCTGGAAAATAAGTTAATGATTCTAAAAAGGAGTAGTGTGTGACCAAAAAGCCAAGTGTCCACCCTGTGACCCTTTCAGTTTAAACTGGGGCATTGATATAGTCATTCACTTAGAAAGGAACTGCCCATGAGGTAAGATGTCAGCTTCACGTTGTGCACTCGTGCTCTGAGTTCTCCATAAAGTTGCTAGTGTGTTTGGCAGTGCTTGGGCTGCGGATGGAGATTTTGGAGGTAGTGGCATTAGCATCATAGCTATGGGCGAGCAGAGTGGGTGAAGAAGGTCTGGGTGGGTGGGGAGCACTGAGGACGCCAGGAGAACATCGCCTTAAAGCGCTCACAGTCAGAGTAAGTTCTGAGGGATAGGCAGGCGGGAGAGGAACAGCTCTGAAGATGGTACTTTCGTGTCAAGGGCGAGAAAGAGGCAAGCAAAGTGGTGAATACTTCTGAGATATTTAATGACATTAATGACTGAAAAGTGCTTGTGATTTGGAATTAAAGTTCATGAGTCACCTGTCAATTTAAGCAGCGGCAGTGATAGGCTTACTAGTGGTGAAAGGTAAGAAAGTGGACATGGTAAGGGCGTGATGACTAAGAGAGGAACCAGAGGAGAGTGGAGAGTTAGTGGGCAGGCCGGGCAAGGCAGCATTTGTTTCATGTTTGTCTTGTCTTGTCTGTTTATGAGCTTCTTTAAAATGGAAACTTTGTGCGTGTCTACATGTTACAGGAATCAATCCATAAGAAGAAACTAAAGTTTCAAGAAAGATTAGGGAGAAATGACAGACCAAAAGTACTCAAAACAGAGAGTGGGAAAAATAGCTAGAGCAGAGATGCTCTGGGAGAGTAGAGACAGACGTCTCAACTTGTAAGCGTAGAAGTAGGGAAGTGTGTTGGAGCAAATAAAAAAAAACTGAAAGAGTCAAAGAAAATGATCTCATTTTTTCCATGTGGAAAAAAGATAATAATGAAGACTTTAGAGCTTAAAAAATACAAGTTTCACATAGATTTTGAAGGAAATGGAAGGTTTTGATCATTCAGGGTATAGAAGGGTTGCAAAACAGTATGGAAGGCATGGCCGTCAGTAAATCATAAATCTCTAATGGCACAAATAACAACTGTTTGGAGCTTTTCTTTTGCATTATTCATCAGCAAGGCATAAGTGCTGAGAAATTAGATGTTGAAAATGATCTGTGATTGGGCGTTTGGGAAGGCTCTGAAGGAAGGAGGGCGTTGTCAATAAACAGTAGTTATGATGATGTCCCTTACATTGCCTGTGTGCTGGGATCGAAGCTAGGACGGAGTGTGTCAAGACAGACATCAGGACTGTGGGTCCCTGTCAAGTGGGGAAGGCATTATGGAAGTGAGCACAGATACCAGTTAGCACAGATTACCGTCAGAAATGAGATCATGGAGTTTACACCTCAACAACAGAAGAGCCCTGGGCAATAGCAAGGATTAGTGCTACTGCCATGGCTGGCCCCAATCCTTCTCCCCTGGCAGTCACCTGCCTGACTTCTCACTGCTATCAGCTTCATACCTTTTTTTTTACCCTGAGTTCTTCCCTAGCTTCTGGACTCACCTGTCTTACCTGTGAGGTAGATGGAAGTTCTGGGAATTGAATGCCCTCCCTGCTCCCCAGTGCTCTAAACCAATGAGGGGCCAGTCTCTTTAGCCCGGTGGATGAGACAGTGCTGAGTGTGTGTTTGCCCTGACTCACAGAATTTCCATGGTGGAATCAAGTTTCAGTATCCAGTGTAATTTGCTGGAAAACACACCTTTTACTGGTTCCATTCTCTTCCTTGTCTAGTATATTACTTCAAACTCAGGTTCTTAGAGTTCTGATTTTGGGCAAACATAAAATGACAGACCCTGAAATTCCTTGCAGTGAAGCCAGGAGTGAAAGGGTAGAAGCAGCAGATAGAACAAAAGCCAAAAGATGGCTTCAATGAGGAAGGTTAAATGGTACATATTTATACATATGGTTGAAATAGCACAACTTCAAAAGCAACTGAGTTAGAGAGTGTGTTTGACGCCCCCACACGACAGGTCTCCATGAGAAGATCAAAGGGAACAGGGCACAGAGAACAAAGCCCAGCCCTTCGGCAGACATCTGTTGGGCATCCTCCACATGCTAGGCACAGGCTGGGGGCCAGACACGCACACAAACATGGTGCCATGCGTGACCTTAATGCAGTTTTCTACTATTATGGGAGATGAACCTACTCGGAAAATTCTAATGCAGTGTAAAAGCAATGACTGAAATATACAGGAGTGTGGTAGACACAAATGGGAAAGGTGTCTTAAGGCATAGAAGAGCCAGAGAAAACTCCGTAGAATGACCTCTGAGGTAACTTTTATTTTTTTTTCCTAAAGATTTACTTATTTATGCATACAGGACCTGGGGTACAGGCCAGAAGTGCAGAGGATGAGCGGATTCACCAGAGACAGAATGGGGAACAGAACAGGCAGGGTGAAGTACACTGCTGAGGGGAGCAGCGGGCGAGTCAGGAGAGGTCTGCTGTGCCATGTGGGTTGCTCCTTGGCCGGCCGGCAGATCGAGCTCATGCTGCAGTGGCTGCGGACAGCCTCATAGTTGCGTCTTAACCCCTTGTGCCACCAGGGAGGCCCTGAGGTAACTTTTAAAATTAGCTGTCTGTTAAACAGACCAATTTATAGTGCTAAAGAGGATGAACAATGTTAAGAAGATAAAAATAGTATAATATTTATAGGAAAGCAGATACTTAGTGCTTTTGGAACTTAGACATGAGAGAGAGCATGTCGGAGTGCCAGGTGGGGAGTGGCATTCCTTGTAGGGCGTGCTTGGCAGTCTCTTCTTAGGAGATGGACTGTCTTTGAGGAATTTTGAATAAGTGAAGTAATTTGTTAACATCTGTATTTTAGCTGTGCGTGTGGGTGAAAGAGAGATAGAGAGAGCGCGAGAGGTGCGCGCTTGAGAGCGTGTGCTCACACACTGCCTTTGAAGATGGAGGAAGGGGCCACAAGCCAAATAGTGTGAGGTGGTCTTTAGGAGCAAAGAAATGCACTCCTAAGGGCCTCCAGAAGAGAAGGTGACTGCCAGCATTCTGATTTTAGTCCAGAAAAACCCATATTCAACTTCTCGCCAGAACTTTAGATAATAACTTTGTTTTTTAATCCAATAATTTGTGATAATTTATCACTGCAGTGATAGAAAATGAATCCATGAGGTGTTGAGGATTGGCAGGTGAGAGGATTGCAATGAATGCATGTGGCTTTCAAACAAGAGTATCAAACAAGAAGTTACACAGAAAAGTACGTGGTTTTGGGATGTGTTTTGGAGTTAGAACTGAGGGATGTTGCTTGTGGATCGGATTTATGGACTGAAATAGAAATAGCTATCAAGTAAAATGCAGAAATTTTATCCTCGGGCAACTGGGCTGATGTGATACTATTCTTGGAACTGGAGAACAGGGAAGGGGTAAGTTTGTGAAGTAAATGAGTTGTTCTGGGGCCACAATGCAATTTTGTATCTCTGCATTTGTGTCAAGTAATCAGGTGTATCAATGTGGGCAGAGCTCAAGTGTGCGGGTTTAGACTTGGAATCATAAGTGCTGAAATGCTATTTAAAGCCATGGTTCTAGAGTCAGTCACCAAGGGATAAGATTTATCAAAATATGTGAAATATGGGGATAGCAGTGAACATTGCAGACCTAAAGGGTAAAAGTGAAGAGAGGAAAATGAAGACCCTAGAAAGAGTGGCCAGGAACAGAGGAAGACAACCAGGGTTGCATGGAGTCACAGAAGCCAAGTCAATAGGCCTCAGATGCTACAGGCGAGCGGGACCATTAACTGTGTCAGTGTGGAGCAAGTGGAAACTGTGCAATGTCTTGGTGAGGAGGTGTGGATGGGCACCCAGCTGAGATAAGTGGGGGTTCCCTGAGGGAGAGACTGTGTACCAGCTTAGTGTCCCATCCTTACCATCTCAGTAAGCTTGGCTGTGAAGGCAAGTATCAAACATGGTAGCAATGAGAGGGAGGTGTTTTCATTCTCAACAAAATATCCCCATCAAGAAATGGAACATTTTACATGTTACTTTTGCCCTCCCAACTCTTCCTGAAAGATAGTGCTCAACTCCCTCTCCACCTCATGTAATTTACCCACTGCATGATCATTTATTTATTCCTCATTCATTCCCAGTCACTGACCTGGAGCTCCCTCAAAGTGGAAGGCACCGGTGGGTGTGCTCTCTGGAGCAGACAGAAGACGAGTAAGATGACATGTGCAGATGGCACCTGGCAGCTAAGAATTGTAATTTACTCATTTCCCTTTGATTACAGTTATTCCTGGATCCAAACAATACTAATTTTCCAAACCACCATCAAGAGCTACTAATCGTTCTGTTCAAAATTGTGCCTGTCCTTACACCCATTTCCTTTCAATGCACTGAAAACTACACTGCTCTTCAACACATACGTTTTATTTTCAGATCTTAGTGCTCTGTTTTCTTTCAAAACACGTCTTATGTCATCTCCACTCATCAAAATAGTGGCCATAGAAATTTAACACCTGACTCAGTGTTTACTTCTTTCAGAAGTTTCCTGAAAAAAATCAACTATGTGGTCAGAAAGGATCTTTTTTGCTTTGAATTACCATGTCAGTTCTTGTACACCCTGTGTAATGGATGGATCCATCCCTGTATATACCTTCTGTGAGGTGTAAGGATTCAGGCCTTACTTTTCACTGTGTTCTTTAAAATACTGTTCCAGAGTGCTTAACTTAGTAACTCGTAATGAATATATTTTGAATAGATGTTTGGCAGTGATTCCTGAAAGAATTAGGGAGAAGCAGCACAAAGCTGAGCCCTTAGCATGCTAAACTGATTGATTCAGCCCATATTCTAGCTGCTGTATTTACTAGTGGATACATACAAACAAATCCTTCCAAATCTAAGTTAATGAAACAAGATCCTACACATTCCCTAGGGCATCTGCTATTGATGTGTTATTCTATGAATGCTACCTTCTTTTCTTTGGTATTCATTTGATAGGAAAAGATAGGGAGTTCATTTTATAATGAATTCAGATTGTCTCATTCAAACCGTCTTTTAAACTCATTACAGGTAAATGACATTAAAGGTCCAGAATGCAGAACTTAAATTTGAGAACGTATGTTAAATAGTTGACTACTTCCTTCAACATGCTTTTTCTCCTCAGCAATTGATTATTTTAGGGATTGAAATATAAAAAGTGTTCTTGAAAGTTAGAAGAAAGAAACACAGTTTCCCTTCCCCTTTCCCCGGAAATGATGATTTAAATTGAAATAATTCTGTGTTTCATTCTGGAGAAAATTGTAAAAGATCAGACTTTTCCCATAGGACTTCTAGTACTTCCAGGTTTGGGTTTAAGTTATAAATATCTCAGAAACTGCCTTACTCATGGTGTTTCAAATTATTCCCAGTTGTGTCTCTTACTGAAATAAAGATGCATCACTATACCTGTATTTAGTGAGGGGGGAAAAATTCTTCAACTGTTTGAAAAGGTTACATCTAGTTCACATTTGGATTTGGCCTTTCCATGAGCTAAACTAGTTTTTTGATAATTACAGAAAGAAAAGGTTTCAGTGCTACCCTTGCCTGATATGTGCCTTTTATTTCATCTGAAACTGATCTGATAGGTTCTGGGCTTTATTTTGCAAGGGGAGGGGTCAGGTGTCCATCTAAATGCACAGTGTCATTAAAACACTGGGCACATGTCCCTCTGTTTTAGTATTTATCAAAGCTTTCAAACAACATTTGTGACATTTTAGCAAATATTTTTTCTTTGCATACTGTGACATATGCAAATTCCAAATAAATAGGCTCTTTGCATTTTTAATCATTAATGTATATTAATTTATATATCACATTGACATACATTGATATTCCATTTCTGTTGATAGATATTACATTGTGTATCACATTGTATACTAAATTAACAAAAGCAGGGAGTAAAAAAACAGGATGGCAACATTAATGCAAGTCAGAGAAAAGGAGAGGAATTAACTTGAAATTTACATAGATTTTCCAGAGGGTCTTTGAAGGAAGAATCTATTCATTATATAGAAGCCACATTCCATAGCAGCCAAAAAACATTTCTGTAGCCTGAACCCCACCAACCATGCCGTGAGCTTTTGGTGGGAAATTGAATCTGCAAAACAGAATTCATCTGCTTCAGGTATAGATTAGCAGACAGCAAGATGTCAGAAAAAATATATATACTGCTTTATTTTAAATTTTAAATATTAAAAAAATCAAAAATTTAAATATTCAGATTCTTTATATATTCTCAAGCTATTTGTACTTTTATTATTGTATTTCCTTGATTTGCAAAAGGGAAATATTTATTTTCTTCTCAATACTTCTGAAGTTATAAAACAAATACCTTCAGATGGTAGTAGTCAAAACTTGTGTGTCTTGGAGTGGGGAATAGAAAATGAACTTGTTTTTCTTGCTCAAGTCCCTCCTGGGAGATGGCAGAATGTGTTAGCTTCCTTCCGCTCTGCTGCTGATTGTACAAGAATTAGCGACTGGCCCTCCCCTAATTCCACCCAAGTGACATTTAAGAACGTCAGGTATTAGGGCAGAAATTTGAGAAGTGGGATGAGTTTGAGGACACAGAACAAGCTGTGTGTAGTCTAAAGAGGAATTCCACTTCCCTGATTCTTAGATTGGTCTATTCTCGCCTGTGTGCCTCAGCATAAATGAACCTTGAAAACGTAACTCTTGAGAATTCAGCTAAGCCGTTCCCTGGTGTTGCTGCCTCCACGCCCATTTTGTATGACCACGCAGACTTCGGGCGCCTGCCCTTCCTCCAGCCCCTGGCACGGTGCATGCCCCGGTCAGCAGCTTGCAGTTTACCAGCAAGTGCAAGTTCCTAATAGGGCTCCCCATCCCCCTGGGTGATTTGGTCTCCCCTGTCTCCCAGGGCCTTCCCCTTGTGTGCTGGAGCTCACCAAAACCCTCATCTTCTCATTTCAGTGAGCCAATCTGGGCTCAGCCCAAGAATCACAAAGCTTTCCTACCCATGAACCTAATGAAGGCCTGAGCCCCAGGTCCAGCCTCTTTCTGTCTCACTCAGCCGGGCCTTCCCTGTGTGGCCCCAGGGGTCCTGCAGCCCTGGGAAGAGTAAGCCTCTCTCACCTTCTCTGGGATCTGTCTCTGAACCTCAGCTCACCGCTTAGCACCTGTGGCTCACGTAACAAGTGCTAACTGGACAGACTCATAATACCGGTGCTCAGAAACTGGTCACAACAGAGCATATGTCCATGATTCTATTGATGTGACGTGTCCAAAATAAGAACAGAATCCCTAGGAACAGAAAGTGGAGTAATAGCTTCTGGCAGGGAATGGGAGATGATTGCTCATGAGAACGGGATTCTTTTTTTTTTTTGGGGGGGGATGAATATGTGGTAAAACTAAATAGTGGAGCTCGCTACACAACTCTGGGTATGCTAAAAACAACTAATTATAGTTTTTAAAAAAATGAGTCTCATGATATGTAAATTTCATCTCAGTAAAACTGTTATAGAAGTTCCGTGTGGTTAATTTGGGGTTTGTTGGCAATGATTTTAACATCATCTGTAATTGGTCAGCTACATTATATCTGTTTGTTTATTTTAAACACTGTCTGTTTCAACTGTGTTTTGCAAAATATGTAGCACTTTCTTAAACCCATAATAACCCTATTACTAAAATAATTCTTCTCATCTTAAGGAAGAAGACTTTAAGACTTAGCAGAATTGAATGATTGGTCCAGCATTAACCAGATCTTGTGAGCTGCATATTTAGAATTCTTTTCGGGTCAGTCTCAGAGTCTTTCCTGACATGAGATTTGCTCCTTGAAGATTTACTGAGAGCAGCACACAAATGAATTGGGGTGGAATAGAAAGGGCCAGGATTCCAGAGAGGGCTGCTTGAGTCATAACTGCTGTCTCCAGAGAAAATGTGGATAGTGCAGAACAGGGAGTCAGGAGCAATTTATTGTTTGAATCTGTGTTCCCAGCACTCACATAAAAATAAACCACTGAGTATGGTGTTATGATTAGACAGGGGATGCTGTTTTATAGGAATATTGAGAATAGAAATGATTCAGTAAAATTTAAAAGTAAGAATATGGAAATGTCTGGGAAGAAGCAGAGCAGAACTTTTCTAGAAAATTTATTGTGGTTAGTTATATGAAAAAACTAATTATCAATTATCCTTATGTTTCTTTTTGAGGATTATTTGACTAGTTCTGACAAAGATGTGAAGAACGTTACTGCCACACAGAGAAAGGAAGCCGCGCGTGCCAAACCTTCTCTCACGTCTCTGCAGTGGCAAGCTCGGAGCCGCACACTCAGGACTGCAGGCTGCACAGTGCAGTCCAGACTCACTCCAGACTAGGAGGTAAGAGGGGTAACAAGTCTGCTTTCTTACAAGCTGCCGAAATATTAAGGCTTATTTGTTCTTCCAGTGTAGCCTGTCCCATCTTAAAAGTTGTGTGCCTTGTTTTGAAAAAATGGAAACAAGCAGTAGAGAAGCCAACTAGAAACTCCGTAGACACGGTAATCCTTCCTTCACCCGCGCAGAACAGTACATCTGTGGGCACCAGGATGCTTTGTGTGTTGAGGAGTATTTGCCGTGCTTGGCTAAGTATTAAAAAGAAAGAAACATTATTAAGAAAGAATTAACCAAGTTGTAAACAGAAATAGTAAAAAGAAATGGAAAAACTCACCGGAGGCTTGACCAGTTGGGCAACATTTCTAGACACAGGATAAAAGAGCAATGAAGACCCAGTGTACTCCCTCAGCTGATGCAGGAGGAGGATGCAGTGGCATGAATGGTATTTCCTTTGAAGCCTGATAATAGGACCAGGGCCACCCTAGGTGGGGAGTGAGAAGACAGGAGGCGAGACAGTCAAAGGAGGTAGACAGCAGGTCTGAAGTAGATGCTTCAGAAAGATTTTCGGGTATGGATATTGACACATTGAAGTGACTGGAAGAAAAATATATTTGAAAAAAAAATGGTATTGATAAAATGTCTTGAGTATTTAAAACTTAACACAAGAGGGCCTCCCCGGTGGCGCAGCGGTTGAGCGCTGGGTTGCGAAGCTGCCCGCAGCCTCTGCAGCGCCGGTTCGATCCCCGGCTGCTCCCCGGCCACCAGAGGAGGGTCCCGCATGGCGCGCAGACCTCTCCTGCCGCCCGCTGCTCCCCTCAGCAGTGTACTTCGGTCCTTCTGCCTGTTCTACTCCCTGCTCTGGCTCTGGTGAATTCTCTCACCCTCTGCCCTTCTGACTGTACCCAATGCTTGTATAAATAAATAAATAAATAAATAAATAAATAAATCTTTAAAAAAAAAAAAAACTTAACACAAGAGTTAGGCCTAATTTTTCTTAGGTGGATATGGGATTTAGGCAGCTGTGTACTCGCCAGCAGAATGGACTCACTCCATTTTTAGATGGAGTCAAGAAAGAAAATGGAAAGGGCATAAACTTCAAGAAAATCTAGGAGTTAGGGAAAACTATGGACAGTCACTAGCAGAATTTATAAATGATAAAAAGTTAATAAAACATCTCCCCTACTCCTGAGGTTGGAGTCTTTGCAGTGTTTGCTATCTGCCCCCTCTTATCTTGTTCCCGGACTAAGAGTTTGACCGTACTTGTGTCCTTGCTCTTCCTTTTTCATTTGCACTGTGTTTGAAAGAGTATATAACTTGTCCTTTCAGCTGGCACAGCACACCAACAGGCAGTGCATATGAGCCCAGCATGAAGGGCCTTGTGGAACAGTTTCCTCCTTTTGCTGACCGGGAAGTGGGGGGCTCGGACAATAGGAGGCAGGCTGTGGCTTCATGCTTGTGTGATACCAGGAGACCTGTCTTTAGAAGCAGGACCCCAGGAGATCATTCCATTTTGAAGCTCTCTTGCTCTGTGTCTCATTCTCTCTATTTCTCCCTCTTTCCATCCTCTGATTTTTATGTACTTCTTTGGACATTCCTTCTTGCAAAACTGTAAATAATTACCTGTTTTCTGAAGCCTTCTTCATTGCTGGGTAACATTCCCCAGGGACACAAGCAGCCCACTCTGTTCTAGTCCCGCAGTGATAGGATTTGTACTATCTGTTATTTTTAGGGAATTTTAGTGACTAAAACCCAGGTTGCGTAGTTCTCTTTTCCTAGGGCCTCCTGAGGAAGCTGGGTGACTCTTCCCATGCCACAGCAGCAGGGCCTGGTGCTGCTCTAATGAAGTCAGGGTGGCACAGGGTGGGGAGAGAACCATCCTGCCATGACAGCACCTCTTTGCCACACATGAGCCCTGACGGACTGCCTAGGTTGTGATTCTACTCAGTTTGTTGTATAGTGTCACTGCCTCTGTAATAACATGATATTCAACTGTCTTCTCTAAGAACTTGTAAAACCAGTCTCAGATTGAAAAATAAAAAAAAAGTTAGGTCAAGAAAGGGCTTGTAAAGACCTGAAAGAAATAGCAGATGCAAGAAAGAAAAAGTGTGTGAAAGAAGTAGCATGAAAATCCTGATGTTTTTCTGCCCAAATCTTGTGTGCTTTCAAATGTGTGGTTGTCTTGATGGGCTCGGAGTATTTAGGATACTCCTGCAGAGGCGTTATTAGTTAGAAATGTAGTGTGTGGGTACAATAGTCATATTAAAACAACAAGAATATTGCAGTAATGACCACCAAATAATGTTGATGTGAAACTGTCATTGTACTGGGTGGGGAGAAAGCTGGGGGGGGAGAGCAAAATTCAATCTTTTTAATTCTTAAAATTATGCTTAATGAGATAAACCATACAAAGACAAACACTGTATGACTTCACCTGTGTGTGATACGTAGAGAAAACAAGCATGCAAATCAACTCAATGAAACAACAAACTTTGGGACTCTTAATCCTTTCACGGATCACCAGAGGGAAGAGGGTTGGGTGGTGGGTAAATCAGGAGAAAGGTCAGTGGATAGACTTGAACTCTAGTTATGTATGTTACAATGCTGTGTTACTTCGCTTAAAGAAATTAAAATTCAAAGCACTTACTAATATGATGGATGGAAAATAATGACACAATTGCTTTTTGTAACTGAAGAACAGCCAGAATTTAGCCACAGAGAGATTTCTATGACAAGCTATCTGATTTGGAGAACAGAGACATAAACCTTGCACTTATTGTTAGCTTTCAACAATACTGTTGCAAAGTCTGAAATTTTTAGTAATAATTTTTTTCTTGCACTTGGCAACTGGCTTTAATTCTACCACGGATTCCTCCTCTTACTAAAGTATCTTACAAACTAGACTGTGTAGAAATAATAAGTTGCATTATGCCTTAGTGTTTGTTACATATTCATTGCATAGTTGAAATGGTAAATTAAAGACTTTAACAGGATTTATGAGTCATTTGATAACACATACAGTAAAATAATTGCAATAGAGTAATATACTTAATACATGAAATGCATGCTATTTCTTTCTGCACTTTTCCATCCCCATTATATATATTAATATAGTTATAATACAGTTAAGTAGAATAAAATTCTCTGTTGGAAAATTCCCAAGGATTTTTGTTGGAATTTCTATCCCTAAAAGGAATTTTGTTAGACTGTAACACCATAAATAATAATTGTCAAATTTCCTTTTTTTAACAGCTTTAGTCTATTTCTAGCTAGCATTCATAATGTGAAAGTAATGTTGATATGAATTGGATATCACCTATTAGTCAAATAAGATCAGTATGGTCTCCCTGTTTCTTCACTTTCTGTATAGTTCATCCATCATTACATTGCTAAAGTTTATTAGCTGTTCATTTACCATGTATAATATACATTAACATTTAATCCAAAATAGCTTCTGGCCATATTCTGAAATTTGTGAATTGAAGGCCTGGGGGCCACTGTGTCCTCTCACATACATACTCATGCCTACCGCATCCTGATGCCATTCTCCATTCCTTTATTGGGCAGTTACCCCAGTTATCTCCAGGCAGACCCCTCTGAAAGTTCTGCATTTTAAATTTGGAAGTGTGAATTTCTACAGTTAGAATATTAGAAATGTCATTTAATGAATTAGAATATCTTTAAATAGATTTAAAATGAACAAAGTGATTTATTTACTAATTAATTTTTTATCCTGCTCTTTTTCATTTTTAAATATTTTTTTTTTTATTGAAGCAGCATTGCACCTATAACATAATGACCTAAGTTTCAGGTTGTGTATCATTACTTCATGTATATACTACATGAAGTTCAGAATTGAAAGTCCAAGTCTATCTTCTTACCCAGTTTACCCACCCTTCCTCTCTCTGGTAACAACTACTTGGTCTCACAGTACAAAAGCTTATTTTTGATTTAGTGAGGTTATTCATCCATTTGTTTATTTCCTTTGCATATCACATCAGTACAACCATACATGTTTGTGTTTTCATTTTTAATTTTATTTTATCTTGCTTTTCAGTCTATTCATAATTTGGAGGGAATGTTAATGAGTGGTATCTTACTCTCTCATTTGTAATGTTTAATGAAGGAAAAACTTTAAAATAATAAACTGGTGTTTGAGTGTATTTTTCCTTCATTTTTAATACTACAGATTACAGAGAACTATTTTTAATATTATGTCTCTGGTGATGAGACACCTTTCTTATGCCTGCATTGAGTCTGTATGATTTAGTAGCCTTTACAGGGAGATCTGTGGTTGGTGAAGATATAGCCTATCCTTTTAAGAAATCTGGAGAACTAGAAACTCTGAAAGTCCCTTCTACTGAAAGGAAACCAGATTTTCTAATGTATTGCTGGCTACTTAAAAATAAGAAAAACCTCCCAGGTTCATGAATAAATAAAAAATATAAATCAATTAAACAAAAATATTTTAGTTACTCTGTCTGGAAATCTTTCACTTTAGAGAAACTCCAAAGACAGGTAGAATTGAGGCAGAAGATTCTATTTGTTCAGTCTTGGTCCTTTCCAGTTTAAGCTGTGGGCGTTTAAGTAGTAACATTAAGCCTGGGATTTGGCAAGGAACTACAATCTTGGATTAACAATATCCTTTGACTCTTTGAATAAGCAAATATAAATCCTTTCCTTTTGAACAATGAATATAACATATAACCCTCAAGACTTATTATCAGTTATGATCAATCAGTGTAAGTTTGCAATCAAATATCACAAAAAAACCATAGATCATACAGAAACTAACAAGATTAAAATCCAGGCACTTCAGATGTTAGAATTTTTAGGTAATACACAGTCGTGCATTGCCTACTGATGTTTCAGCCTGCGGTGGACCACGGATATGCAGTGGTCCCTATATAGTCTAGGTGTGAAGTAGGCTCTACCAGCTAGGTGTGCGTAAGTATACTCTATGACAATTTCACAAGATAAAATCACCTAATGACACGTTTCTCAGAGTGTGTAACCATTATTACAAGACACATGGTTGTACAAATTTAAAAAAGTATGTGAAATGCCAGAAGAAAAATAAAGATGGAAGCACAAATTGAGAAAAGAAAATATAATTTACAAAGCAATTTCGTAAAGACACATTGGTTAAAAAACAAAATAAAAATTTAGAATTAAAAATATCATTGAGTCTTAGATTTATTGAATGATTATTATAAAGGTTAGAGATAATTAAACAGAGAATTTGTGAAATAGAAAATAGAAAGAAATTGTCCAAAATGAGACTCAGAGAGATAAGATGTGAGCATATAAGAGAAACATTAAGGCATTATTTACAATAGAATGGAGGTGTCTATCTTATAGCTAGTTGCCATTTAAAAAGGAGACCACAAAAGAAACAGAATTAGCAATATCCAGTTATGTTTAATACCCCCACAATTATCAACCCAAAGATAAAAGCAGCAAAATAATTTTAAGACATCCAAAAATAGATAATTAAATTAATCTGAAGAAGCAATGCAGTGAAACCGCAGAACCAAATGTGCACTGAAAAGGTTAAAATAGCATCAAGATTTTAAAAATATATCTCAAACTAAAGGAAACTAAAGTGAGAGCTCATCTTTCAGAGTAACAGGACAAACAAGAAAAGAATAACACAGTGTTTTCATACTACAGAGAGAAAGTAACTCCAACTTAGAAAATCATGCTCAGCAAAATGCTATTTCAATAAATAGGAAGAAACAAAAATATTTTTAAAAGAGTTTACTAACCCAACAATTTTCCAAGAATTTGCGAAAGGTGCATGAAGATTCAAGAAGCAATGTTTGAAAGACAAAAAGAAATGGAGAACAAATACATTTATAAACACACTATTAAGCAAGCATGCTATTGTATAATAGACTAAGTATAATAGTTTTTTTAAAAGGGACAAATTAAAATCTATATAGCAATAATATATGAGTTCAAGTTGAATGATTTGAATTAAGTCAGTAGAAAGAGCCCTTGAGTTGTTCAGGAGAGAAGTTTAGATATTAATCAAAATAATCAAGGCTAAACCCAAAATTGATTT
Organism: Talpa europaea; assembly: GCF_964194135.1. Taxonomy (NCBI): domain Eukaryota; kingdom Metazoa; phylum Chordata; class Mammalia; order Eulipotyphla; family Talpidae; genus Talpa; species Talpa europaea. The sequence goes on along the minus strand of NC_140080.1, from coordinate 2,121,978 downwards.
TATAGCAAACTCCTAAGAAAGTTTAAATCTGTACAACAAATTTTCAGTCTTTTTAATATTTATTTATTCTTGTATAGAAGAACTGGGTTGTGGGCCAGAGGTGTAGGAGGTGGGCATAAGAGGATTCACCAGAGACAGAGTGCGGAGCAGAATGGGTGGATTTATTGAAATACACTGCTCAGGGGAGCAACAGGAGAGGCAGGAGAGGGCTGCTGTGCCATATGTGGCTTAGCTCCCTGGCTAGGGATGGAACTCAGGCCATAGAGGTGATAGTGCTGAGGCTGAACCACAAGGCCACTAGGAAGACCCCCTGTATTTTCAAAATTTTAAAACAATGATAAAGGGAATAATATGAAGTATGAAGCAAATCACAAATCATTTTATCCACTCAAATCAAGAAAAACAGTGTAAAACAAGAAAATGATAGAAAAAGAAATATGGAAATAAGTACAAAATAGCAAATATCAAAATTAACATAAATGTATATAACTGTAAAGTCATATCTGAAAAATTCTGTAGTTTATATAAATCTAATTATCTAACCTATATCTAAAACTTTAGCACATATACTATTGAAAGTAAAAATCTTGGAACACTTCTATTAGGCAAATTTTAATAAAAATAAAACGGGTACTAATATCATGCTATATAGAAATAAGGGATAGTTGTTGTTATATGTTGATAAGATTCAAATCATAATAAATCCAGTAGTAATATATTTATAATATGTTGATATCTTTTTCTGATCTATATACACTAATAAAATTACATAGTCAAGTAAATATTAATAAAGCCTTGTGGACAAATTTACAAATTGACCATTTAAAGGAATGTTTATACTGAACTTTTTACATTAATGTTAGATCAAGCTACATGGGTCTAAAAAATTAGGACAACCAGATTTAATAAACACATTATATAGAATTCTGAGCCCTGATACTTGAAATTATAAATTTGGTAGTAGAGCACATGAGCAATTTGGAATTATTGATCATATACTAGGCCAAAAAAAACCCCCAAATTTTAAAAAGTTGTTATTCTGTAGACTATATTGTCTAGTCTAGCACAATTAAATAAATTTAGAAGTTATTAATAAAATTACAAGCCCCTAAACCGGTGATTTGAGGAGATTACTCAGTGGACTCTGCATTCCTTTGGTGGTGGTGTGGTGTGGTAACACGCCTAAAGGGCATGAGTTACCCCATTCCTCAAAACCACATACAGTGTTGTAAACCAGTGTTACTTCTCTAGAAATAGTACATAATCAAAAAATAAATAAAAATGGAAATGGTTACTCAACTTATTTTGAGGTAAAAACAAACTATATCTGTGATTAAAAATAATTAGAACTGAAAAATAATGAAAATCTTACATACCCAACTACGGGGGGGGGGCACAAAAAATGACAACTTGGAGGAAAGGAAATTTAACTTATTATGTGTCCTTATTAGAATATATGAACGGCTATAAACTAATGAATTCAGAAACAAACTCAAGATTTTTTTTTTTAAGATTTATTTATTTATTTATTTATTTATTTATTTATTTATACAAGCACTGGGTACAGTCAGAAGCGCGGGAGGGTGAGAGAATTCACCAGAGCCAGAGCGGGGAGCAGAGCAGGCAGAAGGACCGAAGTACACCGCTGAGGGGAGCAGCGGGTGGCAGGAAGAGGTCTGCGCGCCATGTGGGACCCTCCTCTGGTGGCCAGGGAGCAGCCGGGGATCGAACCGGCGCTGCAGAGGTTGCGGGCAGCTTCGCAACCCAGCGCTCAACCGCTGCGCCACCGGGGAGGCCCCAAACTCAAGATATTAGGGAAAAGGTACCGAGCAAAAAAATTAGAATGTGAAAATAAAGAGCTAAAATTATAAAAAGAGTAAGAGAAATGTATTTGCAGAGATTACTAACTAGTACAGACATATAAATCAGGAAAAAAGAAGACTAGTACAGACATATAAATCAGGAAAAAAGAAAACACAAAACAGAAAGAAGAAATGAATCACAATTAATTCCATAAAGATAAAATATGTACGAGAATAATGACATATTTTGTGCTAAAATAAATGTGAAACAGACAAATCTGACAAATTCTTAATGAAATATAATGTATTAAGTCTAAATGAGGAAGAAACAGAAAGCCTGAACAGTTGAAGATTCTTAATAGAAAATTTATTTGTAATGAATTGTTTTCCCTGAAGAAAAAACAAATTATTATTTTACAGAAAAATTCTATCATGCTTTGAAAGAACAAATCATTTTAATTTTATAAAAATCTTCCCAATAAAAAGAGCAATAGTTCTTAGTTTATCTTACTAATTTATTTGAACTTCAATAAAAATTCTCATGGAGAAAGATAAGCATCATGTGACTTCACTTACATATAATATATAGAGAAAGCAAACAAATGGATGAACTAAATGTAACAAAAATAATCTTTTAGTCTAGAAGGCCAAATAGTTACCAGAAGCAACAGGGGAGCAGGGCAGTAAACCCAGTGGAAGGAGACAGTGTATGGTGAAGCACAGAGTTGGACTTTCAGTGGTGGACACTGTGCGTGGTATATACAGATGTGGACTGATAATGACACAAACATGAAACTTATAATGCAGTGTTACTCTAATAAAATCTAAAAAAATGAAGTAAATGTATATATATTACTATTTTTGGTACTAAAAGAGAGAGGGACAGTGCAAGAATAGAAAATTTAAGATGTCATTAACTCATAAAATTAGATATAAACATGCAAAAAATACTACCAAACAGAATCCAGTGATGTCTATTTAGTGGTATCTTATGAATAAGTTGTTTTTATTCTACAAGTTCAACAATATGACATTACAAAATTGATCCTTTTTTTTTTTTACTACATTTTGGAAGGGGAAAATGGTGATCAAGCACTCAATAAGTGTTTGTTGAATGGATTTTGTAGAATCTATGGCATATGTAGCACTGCTAAAAACTGGGGAAAGACAGAATTATTCCGTGAGTTATTTTGGGGTGTTCGGCAGTCCTATAAAACGGACTCCTTACCAATAACTATTTGAAATAAATTCAAGACACCTTGTACATTTACATGTGAGTAGAATATATTGTTATTTTAGATTTAAAAATATGGAAAAACATAGTTGTGACTTCAAGGAATATATATTTTTTCTTTTGTTATTGAAGTACCATTGGGTTACATCTTTGCTAGTATTTTCAAAGTCTAGGATTTATCCCTCAGGTGTGGTCAACGTAGCGCGCCCACCACCAGAGCATTAAGGAACAATTTAAAAACAAGGCATAAATGTTCTAAACTTTAAGAAATGGAAACATTTGAACATACTGAAATTAAGAAATTCTGTTCAGGGCCTCCCCTGGTGGCGCAGTGGTTGAGCGCTGGGCTGCGAAGCTGCCCTTAGCCTCTGCAGCACCAGTTTGATCCCCGGCCACCGGCGAGGGTCCCGCATGGCACGAAAGACCTCTCCTGCTGCGCCTGCTGCTCCCCTCAGCTGTGTATTTCGTCACTCTGCCTGTTCTGCTTCCCGCTCTGGCTCTGGTGAATTCTCTCACCCATCGCGCCCTTCTGACTGTACCCAGTGCTTGTATAAAATGAATAAATCTTAAAAAAAAAAAAAAAGAAATTCTGTTCATCAGAAAGCATGATATAACAGGTGAACAAGCTGTAAACTGGAGAAAATATTTGAAACGCGCACAACTGAGAACAATGATTATATGGTATATATAATGAATTTTTACTTATCAATAAGGAAAAGACAAACAACCCAATATAAGACAGGGCAAACTATGTAAATAGGAAGTACTTAAAAAGCCCTGAATGGTAGATAAACACATGAAGAGATGCTCACCCTTCTTGGTAATCAGTGACTTAGTAGCTAATGCTACATTATGCCCATAAGGTCGACCTACAATGTGGTCAACCATACAAGCTTGAAGATGTGGGTTAAGGAGAACTTCATATGCTGCTGGCAGGGCATAAATTGCTGCAATTCTATTGGAGAACACTTTGCCATTATCTTTTATGTATGAACTTCCTCATCCTCATTTATTCAGATGAGTTGAAATAGAATCACACAACTCAGTCATTACTTTATCCAGTCTTCTAATTTTGGTGGATCTAAGTCACTCCAGAATAATGTGGCAGAAAAAAAATCTGCTTTAAAAAATAATGCAAACAATCAAACAACAACAACAACAAAAACCAATGCCCTTACTGAAAAGTAAATTACTCTACTTGGTTCATTTAGCTTGAAATTTAAGTATTTTGAATGTATTGGTTTCACCAAAATGAATACTTCATTTGAGTAAAAATCATGCTCTGTTAAGAGGTAAGTCTTATCCATGTCATGACAAATTAGTACTTTCTTACTGGAAAAATTTGTTTACTCATGATTGTTATTCTTGTGCTGTTAATAATATGAAAGAAATGAATGACAAGGTGTAATAGGAATTGAATTCACAGTCATGTAGCAAGAAGTCATGGTGAGAGTAAAGCGTTAATAGAGATTACAAGGCTATAGCTAGGTGGTGTTTTTTTTTTTATTTTCCTGATAAAATATTCTAAAATCTGGTGTATTTTTAGAAAAGTCCTTGATTAAAGCAGTCAAAATTACAAAGGACACTTTTTTTTAACCTTGTTTCAGAATAAGATGGGGACAAGGAGATACTTGATAAAAATAAGAGGCAGTAAATTCAGAACAAATTGAAGTAAATAATGCCTTATGAATGTGTATAGTCAACCTGTGAAATTCATTGACCGAAGAGGTCACCGAGTCAAATACTATGGTGGAATTTAAAAAACAGCTGGGTAATTTTATGAGCACTAATAGCTTTGGGAGCTCTGCTCAGCATGCAGAGATAATGATAAGGGTAATCAAATCTCTTGTTTCAGAATGTAGGCTACCGGTGGGGGCTGTCCAATCCCATGCCTTGCTTTTGTCCTCTGGACATTTCTCATAAACACCACCTTCAGGTGCAAGGATGGACGTGGTGTTATGCAGCACTTTGATGCTGGATTTATAGAGGCCTCTGTGTCCTTTCACCTTCCTCTGGAGTAGCTGCTCCAGGAATATAGGAATGGTGAAAACTGGTTTGGGAAATAGGTTTGTCCTTCTGTGATCGTTAAGATAATCAATAGCTTATGCTTTTACCAGGCATCTTAGAATATTGCTGTCGTGATTGTTGAATTTATTAAACTAAAACAGTTTGAAAGTTGGTAATCATTACATTTTTGAGGGATGAAACTTGTTAGCGCCATTTTTGTCTGCCTTTATCTTAAGTGGTATTGGTGAAGTTACCATCTCTCTAAGGCGTCATTCCTGTAGTATCTAAAACAACGTGTCATTGCATGTTAAACTGTGTTCCTCTTTAGAGCTACTATTTATTGGCTTATGCTACCACTTATCTTTCACTGGTATCACAGACTGAATTTAAATTTTTTTTAATCTGAGATCAAAATTAATTTTATTGATTAAATCCAATTTTTCCAAAGTAGAAACTTCTGAAAGAAAAACAAAACATAAACCCATCTGTAATCTTAAAGTTCATCATAACAATTACTGTAGGTATACAATTACACACGTGCCCATAGTCATTTATATGTTTTTTGCTACTTCGGTCATACAAAATTGGGAGCTTGTTATTGATACTGTTCTCTACCGTCCTTTAGTAACAATTCATCATGAGAAACTTACATGAAATTAAATATTTTTGAAGATTATATGTTACATATATGAAACGGGGATATCATGTACATATTCTAAAATTTACCGTTTTCCTCTTCAGAAATTTGGAATAGCTGCAATTTCCCACAATCGAAACCGTAAAGACATGTGTGATTAAGTCTTTATTGTTCATGCAAGTGAATGTGCTAGTCAGGGAGACACGCAGAGGTGCGGAAGCCATGTCCTCAGGCCAGGCCAGCGCTCCTCTGCTCACCGGAACCTGGCGAGCTCTTCCCGAGAAGACGGCGTTACAGCCACAGATGACTCGCACTGGCTGGTCTTCCTCGGGAGAGCCAGCTCCTGGAAACCTGCAGCCAGGACATCAGTGTTCCCCAAGTCAGAAAAGTCTTATTTTGACTGCATGTCCTGGCTTTAAATTATATCACATGGCCTGCAAAATGCTGGTGCCATTTAAGTGACGCGTCATCCCCCTTCCCATTGTGAGTATACATGATGAATTGCTACTAAAGAATGTTAGAGAATCAGCAAACGTTTGTTTTTTTTTGCTTTGGAAGGGGGAGGATATTTTTCCTTTTTTGTCTCATTTATCTTCTACATTTTGGCACAACGAATAAAAGCCTCAGCAAATTTTTTAGGTAGTCTTTTCAGAAAGAAGAGATTTTGTGTCCGCTGGTGACAGGAGGAGCGGGTGCCCCGCTGGCTGAATTGTCCCTGGGAAAGGACCACGTGGTGTCCGCGCCCTCCCTCCGCTCAGGGACATTGGCTGAGGGTCAGGGACCGTTATGGCAGAGGCCTCAGAGACACATCCTCTAGCCCATGGAGTTAGGTGCTGTCCGGGGAAATGTGTCTTGAACAGTGCCCACACGATGAAGAATATCTGTTACGATGGTAAAGTGAAGTGCTAGGCAGGGGGTCGTGACACGGCAGGTGTTGTGTTCTGGTGTTGGAGGTGGGTCTAGACTGATGGGGCAATGGGGGGGAGGGGGCAGTTGAGGGGCAGCAGCACAGGAGGCTCATGGGGGGTGGGGCAGGTGGATTACAGAGTTATCAGCGGACTCAAGTAGAAACAGTTCAGCTTTGATTTATTTTTTAAATGTAATATATTAATTGCTTAGTTTGTTAAAATTGTATTATATTGTATGGAGGTAATGCTGGTTTACAACAGCTGTATGAGTCAGGGGTACAGGTTCACCCACACCACACCCACCAGCAGAGCAATAATCATGTCCCTGCTTTACTCCCTCCCTCCGCCTCTGGTAGCCTCAATTTTGCTGGCAAATTTTAGGATTTGCTTTGGTTAATTTTATCTATTCCTTTCCTTTGTTTTTTTGTATTGCTCATGTACGTGAAATCAGCCCGTGTTTGTTTGATCTTTGATTTAAAGACCACTCTGCAACAATGATCCTAAATATAATTAATTGATTGCAATAACAAATACTCATCCACCATTCCCACTTCCATTTTACTGTTAATCAAACCAGTGTTGAACCCAGAACAGAACTGTATTGGGTTCTTGCAGGACTTAAGTTTATATAAAACCCTTGAAGAAACCTTGAAAGTGATACTTCTATACTTCTTACAGCAAAAGGGATAAAAATCAAAGGGCTAAGCCTGAAATGAGTACAGGCTCCCCAGCTTGCCAGGCCCTTGGGTTCAGTACCACTGTGTGTGGAGCAACCTGAAGACGTGCAGCTGCGTAGATCAGGGTGCATCCACAGACTTGGAGAGTTTGGTGTTTCTCCTAGTAGTGTTGAAATGCTGAGGGTGGAAAATGAGTCTTACTACAAAACTGGCTTTACCTTTACGTTTATCCTCTGCCAGTTGCTCTCACCTGCCAGCCAAAATATGCTTGAGTTTTTATTTCCCTAAAGTTAGATACTATTCCAAGTAAATTCAGAAACTCTGGGCTTGAAGCTGGATGACAAGAAACGTAGGAAAAAGCTGATGTCTCAAAAATAACATTGAATTCACGACTATGTGTGGTCACTTCTCGGCGGCCTGGAGACTCAGAAAGAGATAGGGTTTGTGTCCCCCGGACATTTTGGGGAGGACTTACATTTCCTCTTGGACAATGTAAGAGCTGGCAGGATACAGAAGCTGTGCAGAAGAGGGAAAACTCATGGAGAATGAGGTGAAGTTGTCCCATAGACAAAGTAGCCTTTGAATCATTTTGAATCATTTTTCTTTAATTTTATTTTTTTATTGAGATTGGTTTGGTTTACAACAGTGTATATGATTTAGAGGTATGGGATCACCCCCTTCAGCCGTATGTCCCACACCACACCTACCACCAAGACACCCACAGTCCTGTACCAGAGTCTGCTGCCCCCCCCCCTTACTCTTTTGCTCTCCCCTTCCCCCTCCCGCTCTGGTGGCCTCAGTTCTGCAGTCAGATTTCTAGGGTGTGTTATTGTTTTGTTTTTGTCTGACCCTTTTTTTTTGTTTCTCTATAGTCCCATCTATAAGTGATGCCACTTGGTATTTATTTTTCTCCTCCTGACTTATTTTGCTAATCATTATTCACTCCAGTTATACCATGTCACAAAGGCAAGAGTATATTATTTTTATAGTTTAGTAATATTCCATTGTGTCTGTATATCACAATTTCTTAATCTGCCCTAGGAGACTGATGTGGTTTCCATTACTTGGCTATTGTAAATAGTGCTGCAGTGATCATAGTATAGTAGTTCATATTCCTCTTCAAATTAACGGTTTTGCAGTCTTCAGGCAGATACTTAAGAGTGGATTTTCTGGGCCATATGGTAGATCTATCTTTGATATTTTGAGAGGCCTGCATACTGTTTTCCACCGGGGCTGGACAGTCTACATTTCCAACAGTGTAGGAGTCTCCTTTTCCTCTACGTCCTCACCAACACTTGTTGTTTTTGTACTTTTTTAAAAAAAGATTTATTTATTTATGCATACAAGAACTGGGGTATAGGCCAGAGGTGCCAGGGGGTGAGAGGATTCACCAGAGACAGAGCAGGGAACAGAACAGGCAGACTGACTGAAATACACTGCTGAGGGGAGCAGCGGGGCGAGACAGGAGAGGCCTGCCACGCCATGTAGGATTCTCGCCGACCGCAGGGATAGAACCCCTGCTGCAGAGGCTGTGGACAGCTTCACAGTGCTGTGCTCAACTGCCTGCACCACCAGGGGAGGCCCTGTCCAATGTGTTTTACCAACATTTCCTCATTCATTCTTTGCAGGAATTCTTTGAGATGGCATTGTTAGCTCCATTTTACTAAAGAGGTCAGAGAGATAATCAGCTTTCCTGGGTGATAACCAGAACATTTGAATTCAGGTGTGTCTTACCCTAATAGGACTGACGCCATTATCTTGAATCCAGGGTGGAGGGGGCAGCAAGGAACAAAGATATCACAGCACCGTCTGAAGTAGCAGGCATGGTATGTGTCCAGGTAGGGTGTGTGTAAGAAATCCCTAAAGATCAGGGGTCCTATTTGGCAAATAGGGTACCCTACTGCTAGAAAATAGACTAAGCTAATGGATAGAGGGCCTTGAATGCCGAGCAAGGGAATGTGAGCTGTTTCATAGATCATGGAGAACATTTAAAAATCTCTATTTGGAAGCATGATAAGTGACGGCAGCATTTACTGGTATTGGCTTGGCCAGCTGGGAAAGGTAGCGAGAGCAGAAAGAAGACAGAGGAGAGGGGACGCTTCCACCGGCTGGAGAGTGGCTCAGGTTTGGGTTTGGGGTGGTGGTGCAGGGAATAGGAAGGGAAAAACACATATGAGAGGCAGAGAAAAAAATAAAAGGAAGAAATGGCAGTGAGAAGCTTTGAAAGGTTTTTAATTCAGGAACCCATCATTTTTTAATGTTTTGGGAGACATAAAAGGTCTCTAGGCAAAAAAAAAAAAAAAAAAAAATTAGGGCTTTTCCTTTCCATCTGGAGTCTTGGTCCCAGGGCCGTCCATTCTCATTCGAGGGGAGGCGTCTTCCAGCGCCCGCCCCGCCCTCCTGGGCCTCGCGTTGCCGCGCCCCCTCTGGCTGCGGTCACCCCTCACCTGCCATCACCCCTCACCTGCTGTCCCCGCCCTGACAGCGCCACCACCGGGAGAGCCACTGTCGCCCTGCCCTGGACCAGATAACCCTCAGGGGAGCAGCGCGTGCTTTTTTCTTAAAGGTAAACTGGAAAGGTGGAGAGCAGAGAAGTGAAAACAAAAAATTAAATACTGCCTTTTCAAAGACACAGTAACCACCGCGGCGCTGGCGACAGGCGGCAGATAAAGCGGAGGGCGTGGAGAAACCGCGGCTCGAGCCCAGCTCCTCGTGGGGGGACCCGGAGGAAGGAATCAATTTTCAGATCAAAAAATTGAATTGGTAATGTTTGACTCACACTGTAAATGGAGTGTGTGGATCATGAATCTTAATTAGCGTGGTATGGCCGTCGAGTAAAATCCTTGGATGTGTGTGAAAGGAAAATAGCATTTAAACATTTTTTGTAAAAAACAAAAGACTTCAAAGCTGACTTGGAGAATTATTTTTCTGAGAATTACCTTACTTTCAGTTTTTGGTTTTTAAACCAGGAGAAAAACCCAAGCTCTGGTTGAGGAATTAAAATGTTGTTGCAGAATACAAGTTGAATGTTAGGCAGGAAAATTAGTAACACTGTAGCTCTCCACAGTTCTATTTGGAACATTCATAGAAGTCAGATTAATGTTTTAGGGTAAAGGTTTCACTCTTCAATTCAGTTCCCCTCCATACCTCCTAAACTGATGCCATCTCCCCCTCAGCTAAACATCCTGGATTACTTAATTTTCAGATTTACAGCTGTGGCTTGCAAAGAGTCTCTCTTTCCTCCCTCGTACACAGATCGATTCCCCTTGGGTGCTGGTATCTTAATCATATAATCATTTGGGTTGGGAGGACCTACGCTGGGGCACTAATCTATTCCCGTGAACCACAGTGGGATTGATTTTATTATTACTAAGTTGTTCCTGATCAATGGGTGTGTGGTTTCAGCCCTGCATCTCGCCAGTGATGGTGATTCCACAGCCTCCCCTGGCAGCCGGTGCCATTCCCAACTAGTCATATTGTTATAAAGTTAGTCCTTTTATTTAACCTAAATTTTCCCTTGTGGCATCGAAGCCTATTACTTCTTGTTCTGTCTTCATTGACTAATGAGAATTGGTCCCTCTCCTCTCTCTACCATCCGTTAACGAATCTGCAAGCTGTTATGCTCCCCCCTCCCCACCACCGTCTCCTCTTCTCCAGGCAGAACATGCCCACTTCCTTTCACCTTTCCACAGAGGTCCTATTTCCTGAGCCCTTTATCATCTTTGTGGCTCTCCTCTGAACTCTCTTTATTCCGTCTGTCTCTTGCATGTAATGCCACAGCCTACACGAACATTTCACAGAGGCCAGAACTACACAGGGAGGAACAGAACCCCGGCTTTCTGCTGCGTGTGGTGCTTTGTATTAACCGCTCGACTACCATTTAGTGGGACGAGTAGAAACTGGATGCATGTAAGTGGGATCTCAGCAGGGTCCTGCTAAATGCATAAACTGAGGTGCCCGCTGCTTGGTTGGTGTTTGCTTATGTGGTCCCTTGAAGAGGTCATTCCTGGCAGAAGCGTCCTTGAGATTCTCTGAACTGGGATTCTTTTCAGTGCCCACTGTCCTCCCCTCCCAGCATTGGCAACAAACAGCAGCAAAAGAAAATGCTCGACAAAATACAGTCTTTGTTATCCTTTACTTTTTGCATATTTATTAGTTCTGTGGTTGCGCAGAACGAAATCAAGGAATCAAAAGAAAATCTATGTAAGAAAATGGGCAAGAAAATCAACATATATATTTTCAAAGGCAAAATAGTTTTGTTTTCCTTTTACAGTAGGCTATCTTTGCATCACTAAGCAGGCTTAAAAATTCACAATCTAATACAATCACAATTTCCCCCCATGTCACTGCTCAGAACAACAGAGCTCACAGAATCCTGGAATGCTAGGTCTGGAACAGGTCTTAAAATTACCCTCTTGGTAAATGTCTGTTGAAACTTAAAACCCAGAGAGGTAGAATGGATCACTTAAGATTGATTTACTCTTTGATTAATTTTGAAAGATAATTGTAGTTGAATACCCATTAAGTGCCATTCATGGACAATAGAAGATTAAATGCAAGGCTCACTTTCTGCTAAACAGCTTGTTGCTGACGTTTCAGAGCTGGAATCCAGCTCTCCTGACTCTGCCACTATATTTTCTGTCACCTAAGCCGCCTCTCCCTCTCCTGATGGCAGTCCTTTCTTGGGTGAAGGGTAGATCGCCCAAGCTCAACTTCCAAATAAAGGTTCTCTCGGGTGTTTCTGGAGAGAAGCAGTGGAAAGCTGGGACGACTTGTTGAGCTGTCACTGACTAGGTCCTTCCAGTCTAGCCAAAAGACCCGCCTCCTGGGAAGGCGTCCAGTCTGCCTCTAGATAGGGGCTGTGCTTCCACCACCACAGGATGGAGCTTCCAGTGTGAGCTGCCCACGCTCACTGTTGACTCAGTGGAAAGCCCCGGTTGTTTTTGTTTATCTTTTGCCACCTCTGGTTCCCACACTGAGTCTCTGCCCTGCCCCCTATGATGTATTCTGTTCGAGGGAAGGGGGAATGTATGTGTTTCAGTCTCACCCCAGCCATGGGACTCCCTCAGGGTAAGTGTGAGATGTTCCTCTTGGGAGTGAAATGAGGAGCTTCCTCTGTCACCATCTTGCTGAGCTCAGATTTATAAGTTTTTTTTTCCCCCTAAGGAGTGAGAAATAAGAAGAAAAATCTGTACCATGGTATTTCACGTGTGTACACACCCCAGGGATCACACTGAAATGTGGATCTGAGTGAGTGGGAGTGGGTAGGACCTGGAATCCTGAATTTTAAGTGTCTAGCGATACTACTGCTTGTCTTCAGGCCACATATAAAATATAAGGATTCTAGAGAGAATTCTTTAAGGGCATTCTGTTAGCAGTGCTGGACTCAACCAGGGTCAATGTTGAGGCCAGAGGGAAAGTCAGCGCAGACACGGAACCTTCACAGGCCACGCAGAGCAGGCTTGTCTCTTGGGTCTCCTGGCTATGGTCCATGTCAAATGTGGCTCAATGCAAAATATGAGTGAAATGTGGCTTCTCCATGTCTGCCTTAAAAGAAAATGGAAATATCTCCCTGTCCTCGCCTTGTTCAAGTACAGTAAACAGAGCACAGCAGGGCTTGACTGATTCAATGATCAGCTTCTTAAGACAGCCATTTTACATATCTGACATAGAGGCCATTTGCATGTGATACTAATTTAAATGTGTTAATTTCAAAATCATATGAGCCTTGTAATTCTTGTCCTTGTCACTTTTCATTTTACTGCTTTTGTCCATGTGGAAATCACTTCATGATTTTATGCCATCTGTTATTTTGGGTATTTTTACAAGATGGAAAAAAGCAGTCAGTTCAGTCAACAAACTGTTAATTGGATCAAAAATCAATATAATGTGATCTTTTGCTTAATTTCTCAGCTGTTTTCCTCACTTTACCTGTCGGTCAGTGAGATTAGTTAGGTGATCACCACTCAGTAGACTCTGAAGTAACAAAGCATGCTGTTCCCCCCAGGAGGTGGGTGTGCAGGTGACGACTAGCTTGAGCTCACCTAAAAAGGTTTCCAGAAATGCCTCATTTTTTTTTTTTCCTCATGCGTCCACTTACCCATCACATATAATGGCAGGATATCTTTGGAGTTTGAAATTTATTTTAGTTTTAGGAACAGAAACTGCTATTGAAAATTTATTCGGTTGAGATTTAAAGTACCTTGGAGACTATCTTTTTATTATGAGAAAAATCACTGGAATCATAACTTGAATATTTAGCTTTGCAAAGACGAAGGGTGAGGGTTAGGGTTTAGGGGTTGGGGTCAGGGTTAGGGTTAGTGCTGTTTTCTTACACACCCAAAACATTGACACAAGAGCTAAGAAACTAAATGACAGAGAGCAACTCTAATGTTTGTTGCTCACTTCATGGGTCCTTAAGATCATTTTTAGATTAGTAAAAACAAAGTTTCAAAACATTACCAAATTCTATGAAATATACTTACTTTGGGAATCCTGAAATTTCTTTCCAATATAGATTTATTTTAAGTCTATTTTGAGTTTCTTATATTTGAGACCGATCTTCTGCTAAAGATGGCACACTCCTCAGCAGAGGCACTGCGTCACCCGGGATAATGCTTCTGCAGGTGCCAGAGCATGGAGACTGAGAGGACACGGCGCTGACTGGGTTTATGGTGACAGCACCATCTCTGTTACCAACTTTATTGCCCACTGAGAAGCTCAGATTTGTCACAGAATTTATTTATGGTAACTTTTTAATACAGCACAAAAGTGAAGTAGAGCCAGGGTTTCTAGCACAATACTCCAAAGGTTGGTGGCAGGCTGGGGAGGTCACCTGCTTCCCTTCCTCCATCGCGAGGTGCTGAGAGATCTCCACTCCTGCTCTTGGGTTCATCTCTGGTATTGACACAAACCATGGTAGGAATGCCGTTTCTTTCGTTCTCTGTACCTGATTGTTCTGAGAGTTACTGATGAGCAGACGCTGTCAGGTGTGGCTCCTCACCCACGCCTGGCAGGAAGTGCTGCTCCCTATGCCAGCGTCTGCAGTGGACTTGTCCGGGTGGTGGCACTTGTGCCTTGCTTGGAGACCTCATCTGTATTTTCATACCTTATACCATCTGTCTAAACTTTCCTTACATTTATGTTTTCCTAACACTTGCCATACATGTTAACTACATAAAATATCTGTAAATGTTTAAATAGAAAACAAACATCACCTATAATTCAGCAACTATGCCCAGAACTGTCCCCTTGTGTTTAAATATCTTAATAGACTAATTCTCCAGTCAAGGTAAGAGTGGGCCTTACCTGTTGTTAGTGACTGGGAATGGCTGGTTTTAATCCAGTTCTTTGATCCCTAATGCCCATTAAAATCTTCTCTGAAGTTTCCTGTATTTGTCTCTGAGTATAAATTGCTTTTAGATTCTCCACCTCCATGTTGTTTGTCATATTGCTCTTAATTTTTATGACTTCTCAAAGCCACCATCCTAGCTTTCCATAGTGTTCCAACAATGCCGTTATCTTTGTCCTCCTGGGTTCTGTAACCAGAGGGGACAACCTTCTCCCTGCAGCCGGCCCTGCCTTGGCTGCTGCTCCCCGGGAGTTATTCAGGGTCGTAGGCAAAGGTAGAACTTAGGCTGCCTTTGGCCAGGAGCTTGGAGCTGTCAGGCTAGCTGGGAAGCACATCCTGAAGGACACAGGAAGAGTGTCACAGGGGAAGCCATCACCCGAGGGCAGACACACAGAAGGAACTTAGCTGGGAGAGACACGCAACCCAAGGCTTGTTGTCTACAGCCCTCTCTTCGGGAAGTGACTGAGCTACTGGTGTGCTGCAGCTCATGCTCCTTGCAGAGTTCCCCCAGAGGAGGTGTCACTACGTGGGTCTCCCTGTGAGATGGCCCTCAGAGTAGGGCTGACCACCATGGGCGCTGGGGAGGCAGCGGTCAGAGGGTGGGATGGGCCTGCCTAAGAAACCCCACGTCAGGGCGCCTCCTAAAGTGAGCTAGCATCAGGCAGCTGCTGAGGGAGACTGGAGGGCGGGCAGCTGAGAGAAAATGCATGGATAACCAAGACTCCATTCAGATAGCGCACTCTGCCAACCTGTCTCTCTCGTGGCAGTCTCTTAAAAAGTAACAGAATAATGAAACACAGAAATCGTGGAACATGTTATCTAAGCGATATTATATATTGCTATTTGTCTAATAGGAGTGTTACTTACAAGTACTTTGAGGATTTGAGGGGTGCAGATTGCTTTATATTTGCTTTACTTTCTGACTTTTTTCTTTGCATATTTCAATTTGGTATAAATTTTAAGTGTTTTCTTAAATATAAAGGGATTGAAATAAGTATGTAGTAAAAATTATCTCAAATCTAAGTGGGTATCAGTTACTATTAAGTTAATCTTGCATGTAATTTTTATAAAACTACATACATTTAATGTAAAATCTAAGAAATCAATTTTCTGTGTGTAATATTGGGAATATAGTTTTATGAAAAATAAGTTTGCCTCTTTGATATGCAAATTTTTTTTACAATTAAGACTAGAAAGTGAGCAGAAATTTGGGGAAGGTGATACTGATACAAGGCTGTTTTTTTTTTTTTTTCAATCTCTTTATATATTTTCATAAAAGCAGACAAAACAACTATATGGGAAAACTAAAAATTCATGGCCACAGTTCTGCTCCCAATTAGACTATAAAATGTTGCACGAAAGTGTTGTTTCTGTTATAACAATGAAAGCAGGCTAGATAAGATAAAGGCCGTTTAGCTTTTTGTTTTACTGAACTAAGCAGAGCAGGCAAACTCTGAAATAATGACATTCGCAAGAGGCAGAAAGTTGTCTTTCCTAGGGGAAAAGAGACTCAAGGCTGCTTTCAGGCCGGAAGTGGAGGCATTCGCTACAGATGGGGTGAGGAAAAGCAGCCTCACTGTGAGTAATATTTCATGTAGCGTGTCGCCTGGCATGAAGGATCTGCCTCTGGAGGAGCCTTTGTGACAGAAGTCTGCACCTACCCCAGTGATTGCCCATGGGCCGCCAGTAGATTCACAGAATTTAGTGAATTTAACCCAGGGAATGTTGAGTGAAAACAGCAGAGTGTAAAAGAAAGCAAATGTATGGTCACATTTACATGATATTAAAATATCTATACATACAATTGTAAATAACTGTCAAGAAGTAATAATCACGAAAGTCAGGCGGTGGTCATCCTTTATGGGGGCAGGAGAGGGACAGAGGAAGGCTTCGTAAACCCCAGCAATCGTCTCCGCCTTGGCATGAGTGTTAGCTAAAGGAGTATTGTATAGACTTATTTTATGTTGTACTGGCTTGTTTTATGCATTTTGTTTGAGATATCCTATATGATAAATTCCATAGTGAAAAATACTTTTACAATGTCTAGGTACTTTTCCTTACAATAAAATATCACTATGTCTAGTAATTTAGCTTGCCTAACATGGTCACAAAGTGCAAAATGTATGTACAACCATTGGAGCATTTTGTTGATAAGATTATTGTAAACAATTAAAAAGCAGCTGCAGAGGGTAGGCTGTATTTTCGCTGATACTAGAAGAGAATGTTGATCTGTGTGGATGTAGAAAGATCTCTAAGTACAAAATAATGTGGAAATAGATAAGTACAAAGGGGTGTGTGTGTATGATATTTTCACTGAGATTTTCCGGAAGGATCTGTCATGATCTGCTGTTGCTTCTCCCCTTCTTCATTGCTCCCTCTGCACCGTGACGCTGATGACAGTAGGTCAGGTCGTTGAGCTTCCCTGTGCATTGGCTTCTGGTTGAGTTTGATCAAAGGGGTCCCAGCTGGAGAGCCAAGTGAAGCAGGAGGTGAAGGTGTGCATCCCTGCTTCCTGCCTCACCTCCGCTTCCCTGAGTTTTGCTAACTGCTGCCCTTTCTGCAACTTACCACGCTCTTTTCTGCTTTCCTTCCTCTCTTGTAATCACCCCCTCATTAAAACCTTCTCAAATGGCCATCACTTGATTGTGTCACGTTTCTTATGCTGCAACCAAAGACCTAGTACTGTTATACAGAGGACCAGGGACTATTTAAAGCAGAGCTGAGGCTTTTCCTTTAAGGAGCACTCCCCTGGTGGGCTGTTCAGTGACAGTAGAGGGAAGTGGTAAAGCATCCTGCAGTCACATCTGACTGGAGCGGACCCTTGTCTTGTGGTACCAACTGCTGGTCATTGGTTTGTGTCTGTGTTTTCTGCTAAACTGTGCTCCTCCTTTGTGGTGGCTGCAGGCAGCCTATGTCTGGTCATTCACTTTTTCACTCGTTCAGAATGCTGGACCTGACTCGGTGGTGAGTCTGTCCTGACTTTGGAATCTGGAAACCCTGTGCCCCACAGCACTCATGCCAGAGAAGTGCCAGGCTCGCCATCCTCCCCCACAGAAGCACTCCAGGAACCAGGCCAGGTTGAAAGCAAGGAAGCTGGATAACGGAAGGTTCCTCAGCCTGGGTCTGTAGTTGCCTCTTTCTCAAATGATGCAATTACCAGATGTGTTCAGCAAGTTGTGGGTCGGCTTCAGGCATCTCCTGTGATGTCAGCATGAGGAGCCATAGTAACTCTCCCTTCCTTCCTTCATTTGTCCCGAGAATATTTAATTGAAGGCCTTCCGTATGCCAGACACATTGCTAGAGATTTGGAATATAGTTATAAGTAAAATTTCTTGCCATTATGGAGTTTACATTGTAGAACTGAGAACAGAGCAAACAGCAGACAGTAAAATACATGTTCTGTTGGTGAAAATGTCTCAGGGACGTATCAAGTGTTAGCTGCGGAGGAGCAGTTTTAGATAGGGCAGCTAGGAAGCATCTTGGGGAGAAGGTGACTTTGAAGGGAGACTTCATCTGTGGGAAGAGCATGGTAAGCGGAAGGAATGGCTATAAGGAGGGAACCTGCTTGGGGGTCACCACAGCGGGGGACCAGTGTGTCTGGGGTAATGTGAGCAAGTACAGAGGCCTCCTACCCAGAGAGGCAGGCCCTGGGGACTGTCGGCAATGGTTGGCGCTCAGCCTGTGCCTGGCAGTCAGGTAGCGGGGGCACTGGCCTTGGTCCCAGCACTGATGGTCACTCTGACTGGTCTGTGAACTTTAGGGGCAGGGAGACAGCGGAAGCATAGCCACAGGGGATTGCGTTTAAGTGAAATGTGTGCTCCGAGCCAGGAGGGACATGGTGTGGTGAACAAGTGAAATAAATGAAGAGATGTCAGATTGAAAATGAAGGAAGGCAGGGTGAAGAGCTCCATGAAATGAAGGTCACTGCCTGGGGCAGGGGGTGAGGGTCAGGTGTGGCTGCAAGCACCTTAGGTGGCAGTACCCAGGTGCACAGGATGTGCTGGTAAGGCACCCATGGGTGAGGGATCTAGAACAATTAGGAATTAGGCTTCTATTGTAGTTGGGGCCTTTCACCTATTTTTAGTCCAGTTACAGAAAGCAAAGCTACTTTCTTTTACACCTGACTCTGCCCATGGAAAGTTACATCCTTGTGTGTAGCTTGTGGTGTGTGTAAGACTTCAAAAAACATCTAGTAGTTACACAACTGTCAGCAATCATTACATTAGGATTGTTCAGGGTGAAAAGATCTGAAGAAAGTTGGATAATGAGGGAAGATTTTTGCGTTTTACTGTAGGTTTACACGATTCATGTAAGAGTTTCATGATTTTAAAAGTTAAAAAAAAAAATTGTTGTTTTTCTGGAATGTGTTGTAACGATTCTCTTGCTAGATTTACCTTTTCTAAAAATTAGTATTCTACAGTGGAGAGCCCATACCCTGCAAATTTGAATACATTCCAAGTTACTTAGATATTTCTTAAACTAAATATGCTTTGAATTTTGCCGAGTTACATGTTTTTCTCATTAACTCTTATTGCCCTGAGCATCCTGTTCCTATTATAATTGTTGTCAATGACTGAGGTAAAGTGGCTATTAAGAAATTCAACCCTCACCTTGTCGCATTCCGCTTTTCCTCCTGCCCCTGAAAAGTGGAGAGCCCACCCTTCCCTCTGCGTGCCCCGACTTGGTAATCACGTCTAATCTCTGACATGCTCCCCTTTATGTCCTTTGCTAATGGTAACCTGTTATAGCTCTGCTGCTTTATATGTCCCCTGGATGCCCTTACTAATTATTTTCTTCTCCAACCATCATTTTTTTAAAAACTCACATGTATTCTCTTTAGGCAATTACCTTCCTTCTTTTATTCTGTTGCCTTTTTTTTTTTTCATCTGCTCCTTATGTAGAGAAGAAATCTTTAAAGTGAAAAAAATAAAACATTTTCCAAGAAGTTTCTTCCTTCTCTGCTTCTTGGGTTACAAAATGTAGGTCTGTTCATTCTCTTAAAGGGGCAGTCTGCTTTTAGCGGGCTTTGTCTTCTCTGTCGGTGAGACAGGCTTTCCCCGCTCTGCACCTGCACAGCCTTGTGCCTTCAGTCAATAGGAAACATGCATACAGTGGTCAGGGGAGCTGGGGTTTTGTTGTGAGTGGAAAATAGAGGGAAAAACAAGCCCATGAAAGAAAAAAAAAATTAAAAACCCTTTAATTTAGTATGGTATGAAATTTGAATTCCTATCTTCCCATTCAAAATGCCTTCCAGGCCCTTGCAAGTTTTTAGGTGGAAGGAAAAGAGGGTAAAAGGGTGAGCCTGGGAGAGGCGGGTAGAAAAATGACATCATACCTGCTAGCCACAAGGTAGGGAATGTAAGTAGGGTGTGAGGGTCTGGGAGAATCCAAGCGCCTTGAAGTGACCAGAACAAGTGGGGGTAGGGAAAGCTTTCTTAGGTCTCTGGCAATGTCTATAGTCTTTTCCAGACAACATTTTCTGATTTTTTTAGACCTCACTATGTTTCTTTACTTTAGTTGACAACTTCTGAAAAACTCAGCTTTAAATTTTGGAAGTAGGGGCAGACCGGGCGTGCAGGGGAGCGCGTCCCCGGCACCGGCATTTTGCAGCAGGGACCCTTCTTGCTGGAGACTGTGTGAACACAGCAGAAGGCTCACCGAGGAGACAGAGGTTAAGCTGGGAGGCTTGCCCACACCGGGCACCTTCTAGCCTGCAGTTCCAGCCCAGAGGGGAGCAGCACCCACCGCTGGGGCAGACCGGGCGTGCAGGGGAGCTCGTTCCCGCATCGCCATTTTGCAGCAGGGACCTTTCTTGCTGGAGACTATGTGAACCAGCAGAAGGCTCACCAAGGAGACAGAGGTAAGCTGGGAGGCTTGCCCATGCTGGGCGCCTTCTAGCCTGCAGTTCCAGCCCAGAGGGGAGCAGCACCCACCGCTGGGGCAGACCGGGCGTGCAGGGGAGCGCGTCCCCGGCTCTGGCATTTTGCAGCAGGGACCCTTCTTGCTGGAGACTGTGTGAACCCAGCAGAAGGCTCGCCAAGGAGACAGAGCAGGGACCTGTCTTTGCTGGAGACTTGTGAACCCAGCAGAAGTTCCCCAGAGGAGCCAGTGGTGAGCTGGGAAGGTCGCCCAAGATGCCGGCCAGTACCAGCAACACAGTGTCACAAGGAATACGACAAATTAGAAAACAGGCAGTAGGGAGTAGAAAAACAACATGCAACCCAGCAACTCCTCAGCAAAATAGCACACCACAAAAAGAAAACCATCTACCAGATTGCAACGACAGTAACTTGGAAGAACTTCTGAGCCTTCCAGATAGAGAATTTAAAATTGCTGTGATTAAAAAACTGACAGAAGTCATAAAGGAAAACAATGATAAGGGGAAAATAATTAATGACCAGAAGAATGAAATTGAGTCCCTAAAGAGGGAAGTAAAAGAAATGCAGGAGATCAAAGAATTAATGGAGACGCTAAAGAACTCTGGGAAAAGCAGTGAAAGCAGAATAGATGAAATGGAAGAACGAATAAGTACTCTTGAAGACACAGAAATAAAAAGAACTAAAACAGAAAAGGAAGGAGAAGTACGAAGGAAAAAGACCGAAGAAAGACTTCGGGAACTATCTGACTCCATGAGGTAAGGAAATATAAGAGTTATAGGAATCCCAGAAAGAGAGGAGAGAGATGTAGGAACAGAGAAAATATTCATGGATATAATTGAAGAGAACTTCCCAAACGCTAAGAAGGATCTAAAAATTGATATACAAGAAGCAAGAAGAACACCAAACTTCCATGATGAAAGGAAAAATACAGCAAGACACATAATAGTAAAGCTCCCAAGAATCCAAGACAAAGAAAAAATAATGAAACTAACAAGAGGGAAGAAACAGATAACATTCAAAGGGAAACCAATCAGACTGACATCAGACTTCTCTGAAGAAACACTACAGGCAAGGAGAGAGTAGAGGGACATAGTCAACAGACTCCAAGAAAACAGATGCCAACCAAGAATACTCTATCCCGCAAAGCTCTCCTTCCTCTTTGAAGAAAGAATATGGACCTTCCCAGACAAACAGAAACTCCGGAATTTCATTGCGACTAAACCCCCACTCCAAAAAATACTACAAGGAGTCCTAAAGCCAGAACCTCAGAGGGACGAATAACAACAAAAGAAGGCCAAAGAAAGTTATTAAAAGAATAAATAAATAAAATCAAAGGAAAGACAAACACAATGGCAAATACAGATGCTAACATATCAGTACTAACTCTAAATGTAAATGGACTAAACTCTCCAATAAAAAGACACAGAGTTGCAGGCTGGATTAAGAAACAAAACCCAACCTTTTGCTGTCTCCAGGAAACACATTTAGCTGCAAAAGATAAAAATAGACTCAAAGTTAAAGGATGGAAAACAATTCTACAAGCAAATGGACCAAAAAAGAAGGCAGGAACAGCTATACTCATATCAGATAAAACAGATTTCAAACTTAAAAAGATAAAAAGAGACCCCAGTGGTCATTACATTATGATCAAGGGGATAATACTTCAAGAAGAAATAACACTCATTAACATATATTCACCAAACGAAGGAGCACCAAAATATATCAGACAACTATTGGCATCTCTGAAAACAGACATCAGAGAAAACACATACGTAGTGGGAGACTTCAACACACCACTATCAACAATGGATAGATCAACAAGACAAAAAATAAGTAAAGACACTAAAGCTCTAAATAAGGATCTAGAGTGCTTAGGCTTAACAGACATATATAGAACACTAAACCCAAAAAAATCTGAGTATACATTTTTCTCAAGCGCACACGGATCATTCTCTAGGATCGATCATATACTGGGGCACAAGACAAACATCAACAGATACACCAAGATTGAAATCATACCAACCATCTTTTCTGACCATGAAGGCATCAAACTAGAAATAAACCATAAAGAGAAGGCAAGGTATTCTCCTACCTCGTGGAGATTGAAACCCACACTACTGGAAGTCCACTGGACTAACGAGGAGATAAAAGAAGAAATTAAAAAATTCTTTGAATTGAATGACAAGGAGGACACCAATTTCCTAAATGTATGGGATGCAGCAAAAGCAGTAATAAGAGGAAAATATATAGCAATAGATGCTCACATCAAGAAACAAGAAAGAACTCAAAGAAACAACCTAATCTCGAAACTCAAAGATCTAGAAAAAGAACAACAAAAAAGCCCCAAAACCAGTAGAAGAAAAGAAATAATAAAAACCAAAGCAGAAATAAATGAAATCGAAACTAAAAAAACAGTCCAAAAGATCAATGAAACCAAGAGCTGGTTCTTCGAAAAAATAAATAAAATAGATAAACCCCTTGCCAGGCTCACAAGGGCAAAAAGGGAGAAAGCACAAATAAATAGGATAATAAATGAAAGAGGAGAAATCACAACGGACACAGCAGAAATCAAAAGAATTATTAATAACTACTATGAACAGTTATATGGAAACAAGTTTAACAATCTAGAGGAGATGGACAAACTCCTACAACTCTACAATCACCCAAAGCTAGATAAAGAAGAAATAGAACACCTAAACAGACCAATTACAATTAGCGAAATTGAAATGGTAATCAAAAACCTCCCCAAAAACAAAAGCCCAGGACCTGATGGATTTACAAATGAATTCTACCAAACATTCAGAGACGAATTGGTACCTATCCTTCACAAACTCTTCCAAAAAATTGAGAAGGAAGGTATAATACCTAACACGTTCTATGAAGCCAACATTACACTAATACCAAAACCGAACAAGGACAACACACAAAAAGAAAACTATAGGCCAATCTCCCTAATGAACACTGATGCAAAAATCCTCAATAAAATTTTAGCTATCAGAATCCAACAGTGTATCCATAAGGTAATTCACCACGACCAAGTAGGATTCATTCCAGGGACACAAGGATGGTTTAACATCCGAAAATCAATCAACGTTATCCAACACATCAACAAAAAGAAATATAAAAACCATATGATAATATCAATAGATGCTGAGAAAGCTTTCGACAAAGTGCAACACCCATTCATGATAAAAGCCCTTGAAATTCTTGGGATACAAGGAACGTACCTCAACATCATAAAGGCCATCTATGACAAGCTAACAGCCAGTATCATTCTCAATGGTGAAAAGCTGAAAGCAATTCCATTAAGATCTGGAACAAGACAAGGATGTCCACTTTCACCACTGCTTTTCAATATAATACTGGAAGTCCTAGCCAGAGCAATAAGACAAGAGAAAGACATCCAAGGAATCCAAATAGGAAAAGAAGAAGTCAAACTATCACTCTTTGCAGATGATATGATTATATACATAGAGAACCCCAAAAACTCCACAGAAAAACTAATTCAACTCATCAATCAATTCAGTAAAGTGACAGGATACAAAATCAACACGCAAAAGTCAGTAGCCTTCCTATATACAAACAATAAATCTGAAGAAGAAGAAATCAAAAAACCATCCCTTTTATTATTGAAACAAAAAAAATCAAATATTTGGGAATAAATCTAACAAAAGAGGTAAAGGACCTATACAAAGAAAACTATAAAACACTGTTAAAAGAAATAGAAGAAGACACAAAGAAATGGAAAGACATCCCCTGCTCATGGATTGGGAGAATAAACATTATTAAAATGGCCATCCTACCAAAAGCAATATACAGATTCAATGCTATTCCAATCAAAATTTCAATGTCATTCTTCAAAGAAATAGAACAATTATTGATGAAATTCATATGGAATCACAAAAAACCCCGAATAGCCAAAGCTCTCCTGAAAAAAAAAGAAGGGAATGGAGGCATCACACTCCCAGACTTCAAACTCTACTACAAAGCCATAATCATCAAAACTGCATGGTACTGGAACAAGAACAGACATACAGACCAATGGAATCGAATAGAAAATCCAGAAATAAACCCACAGATTTATGGTCAACTAATCTTTGACAAAGGAGCAAAGACTATGCATTGGAGCAAAGAAAGTTTGTTCAATAAATGGTGCTGGGAAAACTGGGTCGCTACATGCAAAAGAATGAAGCTTGACCACTACCTCACACCATATACAAAAATCAACTCAAAATGGATTAAAGAACTAGACATAAGACCTGAAACCATAAAATACATAGAAGGAAATATAGGCGAAACACTACGGGATTTGCACATCAAAGACATCTTTACAGACACATCACCCAAAGCAGTGATAGTGAAGGCAAAGATAAACAGCTGGGACTACATCAAATTAAAGAGCTTCTGCACAGCAAAAGAGACAATAACCAAAACAAAGAGAAACCCCACCAACTGGGAGAACATTTTTGCACCCAACACTAACGATAAAGGACTGATCACAAAAATCTGCAAAGAGCTGATGAGACTCAGCAACAACAAAGAAAATAATCCAGTCAAAAAATGGGCAGAAGAGCTAAAAAGAAACTTCTCTGAAGAGGAAATGCAAATGGCCAACAGACATATGAAAAAATGTTCAACATCACTTGCAATCAGGGAAATGCAAATCAAAACTACCATGAGATACCATCTTACACCAGTGAGAATGGCACATATTAAAAAAACTAGCAACAACAAATGTTGGCGAGGTTGTGGAGAAAAAGGAACTCTTCTGCACTGTTGGTGGGAGTGCAAACTGGTCCAACCACTATGGAGAGCTGTGTGGAGATTTCTGGACCTACTAAACATAGAGCTTCCACAGGATCCAGCAATTCCACTCCTAGGTATTTACCCAAAGAACACAGAAACATCAATTCCAAAGAACACCTGCACCCCTATGTTTATAGCAGCACTGTTTACAATAGCTAAGCTTTGGAAACAGCCCAAATGCCCAAAAATAGATGACTGGATCAAGAAGATGTGGTACATATACACCATGGAATATTACTCAGCATTCAAAAAAGATAAACACATGCAATTTGCAGCAACATGGATGACGCTGGAAGGGATCATGCTCAGTGAAATAAGCCAAAAAGAAAAAGAAAAATACCGGATGGTGTCACTCATAGCAGGGATCTAGAATACTTAAATAAGGGACCAGGAAAATGAATAACTATAAGAAAGTGAAAATCAAAATCAACAAAAACTATGAACCAGAGACACTTTTGGGGGGTGGGGGGCGGGAGGGGAGGGATTGGGGTCAGAATGGGGGGATTGCAATTGTATGGGGAATATAAAAATAAAATTTATTAATTAATTAAAAAAATAAATTTTGGCAGTAGTACTCAATAGTGCAGTTGCAAATAGTCTCGAAAGCCAAGTGGGACTATATTTTCATAGGAGAGTCTGTCTTTTTAATAGACTATTTTTTTAGAGCAGTTTCGGGTTCATAATAAATTTGAATGTAAAGATGGAGAATTTCCCTACACCCTGGCCCCACTATCAGCGACCCATGACGGAGTGGCGCGTTGCTTGCAGTGGAGAGACCTCCACTAAGAGATGCTGCCCAAAGTCCATAGTGCCATTTAGGGGTCACTCATGGCGTTGAACATTCTGGGGTCTGGATAAATGTAGAAGGACATGTGTCTGCCATCCTAGAATCACACGGAAGAATAATAATTTCTCTGCCCTGAAACTCATTTGTGCCCTGCCTGTTCATCCCGCCCTCTCCCAGCCCCTGGAGACCATTGATTTTCTTACTGTGTCCATAGTTTCGCCTTTCCCAGAATCTCACGTCATTGGAATTAAACTGTCGGTAGCTTTTCTTTCTCTCTTTCACTTAGTAATATGTACTTCAGAATCCTCCATGTCTTTTTTATGGCTTGATGTATCATTTTTTATTTCCTTTTTAAGTTTATTTTTATTTTATTTAGTTCATCTGTTCATTTTCTCTGTATACCACATAAGAGTGAAATCATCCACTGTTTGTCTTTCTCCTGACATGTTTCAACAAGGACAGACCCAGAGGATACTATGTTTAGTGAAATGAACTCATTTCTTTTCACTACTAAATAGTATTTCATTGCCTGGAGGTACCAGAGTTTATTTATCTAATCGCCTACTAAAGGACAGTGTAGGGATTTCCACATGTGGGCACCTGGGAGCAGCGCTGCTGTCAGCTTCCCTGTGCAGGGTTTTATGTGGACGTAGGTTTTCACCTTACAGGGTTGAGTTTTGAATGGGGGTGTGTGCAACTGCTTACTTGACATCTCCACAGGGACATCTGTGGCTCTCTAGTTAACATGTCTATAGGGGAAGTTTTTATTCTCACTTACGGGTCTTCTAGTTCCAGCCATGTCATTAAATAGTAACTCCACTTTCCTGGAGCTCAAGAAAAAATTCTGGGAGTTATCTTTTGTCCATCCCCTTTCTCCGGCCCCTTATGTGCCCTGTTGCATAGTCTTAACCATTTTGGCAGCTTGTCCTGTTCTCACCACCTGACCTCACTCTTCTAACAGTAATGGCTGATATTTATGGAGTCCTTACCGTGAGCCAGGTACTTGTTTAAGTGTTCTATTACATGAATCACCTCATTTAGTTTGCACAACAAACCTGCGAAGTGTGTGCCGTTATCATCATGAGCATCTGACAGATGAGAAAAATGGAGGCACAGAGAAATTAAAACGTTTGACCAAAAATGAGGTGCCCCAGAGTCTGCTCACACATCCCTATTTGCAAAGGCCTCTCAAATGACCTGACACCCAGCACACTGGATTCCTGCCCCACAGCAGGCCTTCTTCCCCGCCCGTCCTATCTCCCCTGCCCAGGGAGTGGGGCTTCCAGTTTCTGCAGGCCAGGCCGTATCACTGGGACACACCTTTGACTTCCTTGCATCTCACGTACAGTGCTTAATCCTTCAGCAAACTTTGTCAGCTCTGCCTCCCAATGACATCTTACCTTAATCGCTTAATTCTACACTGCTCTTCTGTTTGGATCGGGATCAAGCAGTTGGGATCGAGAACAAGCATCACCATCAATTCCTTTCAGTCTGTTCTCAATGAAGCATCCTGTGTGGATCTTGAAAACCTGTCATACCATGTGACTCTTGCTTAAAACTTTCCAACTGTTTCTCATCTCACTAAGAAAATGACCTGAAACTTCAGCATCTAGCAAGCCCTCCTTTGCTTATCCCACCTCTACCCCTGGGATCTTTTTTATTCACTCTGCCCACTCACTCTCCTCCACCCAAAGACATTCTCTGTGTTCACCACACACTTTCCTTTTTGGTTTCTGTGGCTTCTGCTGAAACGATCTCCCCCTGTATCTTAATCTGGCTACGATTCTCACTACCGTCAGATCTTACCAAACTGTCAGCTTTTCAGAGGAACTGCTCTTGACCACACTCTCTAAAACAGAGTCTGTCCTGAGTTCTGTCCTCTTAGCTAGTTGTTTTTGCCTTAAACTACTTACTTTTCTCCATAGCATTAACCACACGAGGACCTGGTAGTGTGTAATTGTGACATGCTCTCTAGAATGTAAATTCACATAAGCTGTTACTTACTATGAAATCTTTTTTTTATTCCCTGGTGTAAAGGCAGAATAGGACACAGTGCAGGTTTTCTGATCCCATGCAGACTGGGTAAAGGAGGAGTCAGAGTCCTCAGTGGTTTTGCAGGTTTTTTGGGGGGGTTCACCGGGCATTTGGCAGACAGGGGTGGAGGCTGGCAGGCCTCCCAGCCCCCAGCAAGTCTTTACTCTATCTGGGCTCTCTGGCGTTGGTTCTGCTGCTTCTCGGCTTCTCTTTCGGCTTCGGCTTCAGCTTCTACTGCTGCTCCTGGCATCCCCGTGACGCCACCCTTAAAAGCACAGTCTTAGCTCAGCTGAATCCCATCTACCTATGCCCACACCCTATTCCAGGTGCCCGCCATCAGGCATGCATTCAGGACAAGGATCCATCATCTATCCTGATGGCGGAAGGGCAGAAAAGCCTGATATTTTCTTTACCCTACACCTGGCATATAGTGCAGTGTGTGTCTATTGACTAATCTATGCAGTGTTTACTGAAACATCTTTTCCTTGAGTCTTTTTTGTGTATGCGAATCCATGAAATCTGGATAAGGTTGCCCTTTCCTCTACCCGCTCATTTAAAAAAAAAAAAAAAAGACTGTGTCTTACGAAGACCGTGGTGACCATCTTTGTCTAAGATGGCCGTTGGTGTGGCCATCGCTTGGTGTCTCAGAGTTCTCCTTTCACCCACTGTAAGGCACGCCACACAGAGGCAGAGCCGATGATATGGAGAGTTGAAGACCCGATGCCACCATCTGTGAAACTCCCAGAGCTGTGGCCTTGGGGACTGGGGAGCACATGTTCTAGGGCCCGTTGCTCAGCACACCCGGGCCCCTACTCTAGGTCAGGGAAGCGCTTGCACTTGGCACAGCTATGCAATGGGACCTTCAGAACCAGGCCAGTTCACTGTCAGAGCCGAGGGAACAAAGAGCTCACCGAACACCTGCAGCCCGTCACAGTGCCTCTCTTCCCACCCACACTGCGGCTGCTACTCTGAGGGTGTGTCATAATGATAACACTGTGCTAGGAAAAACTAGTAGAGGCTTTATTCCTATTATTCTTGAAAGCAAAATTCTGGTTTCTGGAGATGCTTTAAGTGCCTAGAAGCATGGTGTGAGGTAGTGCGAGAAATTCTTTGCTGAATTTCTGTAAGATGAGCTCTTAATCACCATCAGGCAGAAACGAGCTATGTCACTGCAGACGTATGGCGATGACTGCGTTATGTAAGTTCAGGTTTGTGTATTTGTGGTGGTGTGTGTGTCTTTTTTCTGATTATAAACTAAATGTTTACTCTTAGGGAATACATTAAAAACTAAAAATTGGGGCCTTCCAGGTGGTGCAGGGGTTAAGACGCAGCACTATGAAGCTGTCCACAGCCACTGCAGCACGAGTTCGATCCCCAGCCAGGGAGCTAACCCACATGGCGCAACAGACCTCTCCTGTCTCACCCGCTGCTCCCCTCAGCATTGTGTTTCAGTCAGTCTGCCTGTTCTGTTCCCTGCTCTGTCTCTGGTGAATCCTCTCACCCTCCGTATCTCTGGCCTGTACCACAGCTCTTGCATGAAAAATAAAAGTAAGAACTTTTTTCTTTAAATATTATGTATAATATTTTAAAAATATAATAAAATATTTTAAAAATAAATTTAGTGTGTGGCAATTTGCATATCAGTAATACATATAATATGATATATAATCTGTTATTGACATATAAAATATAAATACATGTCCTGCTTTTGATTTCTTATGTGGTAGCTCTGTTGTCAAGCAGACTTCCTCTCTTATGATGACAGAATCATTGCCATCAGCTGTAGCCTTATGTCCTACTCCCCAGCGTGCTCAGTAAATGAAAAGAAAACTTCTTCCCTGATAAGGCGAATGGAATCTAGAATGGTGTCTCAGGACTGCCTGCTTTAGGTGGGATTCTATACCCATCTCTGCAACTCTCACCTGGCAAGAAGCTGTGATGCTTCAATTGGCCAGGAATATATGAACTTAAAATCAGCTACATCAAAATTTATGGGCTGGGAAGGAATGACTTGTTCCCAAGGGAAGCCAGGTGCTTTCGCCATAAGGGGTAATGAATGTATGCAGGTAAGCAGAGACTCTTGCCCTGACTCGCTGTAGTTCATTATATATGGGGCACCATTTCCCACAATGCAATGGGCCCAAGAGGATGAATTCTCCCTCCCTCCTGCCTTCACCACCCCCTCGCCACACACAGACACTTTTCCCTAGCACACCAGCACACCAGCATCCCTGTTCTGTTTCCCCACTTGTTTCTGGTAGTGGAAACATTTCATTACTTATTTTAAAAAAAATAATAAAAGGGCAAAAATGGAGAAGAGAGAGAATATCACCATGAATTCCTGAATCTCTCAGCCCTGAAGAAGTAAAGGAACATGGTCTTGGTGTTTGCTAGTTGTAGTTCTGTCTGAATTGAGAGCGAAGCATGATGAGCTAATGTTTTTATATCTACCTTTAGACCAAACATTTAGATAATGGGGATTTCATTGTGAACCAGAGAAGGGTAGGACCAAGAAATGGATTGCTCTGGAAGACTCGCAAACTAATGGTAAGACCCTTATGGAAGCTTCTCTCTCCTTCCTCTGCTTCTCTTCTTCCTCTGTTCTTCCCTGTACTCTGTAAACAATTCAGTCTCCACAGCCATTAAGTGGGGCAGAGCGAGATAAGTGTTTTGGGTCAAGGAAGAGGCACAGTGGCCAAGAGTCAGAGCCACCTGGTGTCAGGAGCCCACGCCCAGGGGAGGGAGGCAGAGTCCCTTGTGGGAGAGGGTTCCCGAGAGTCCTGACCAAATGAATACATATGATATTCATACATTTCAGTGGGAGCCAGTTTCCTTTTACTATCAGAGAAAGGTGAACAAATATGTAGAGAGAGGGAGAAAACGAAAATAAGCCCTGTGGTGTTAAATTAGAAATGGAAGTATTTGAGGATACGTTTATTTCCCAACCTCAGTTCCTGAGAGGCCTTGGGAGCATACACGTTGCCCATATGGGACTTCAGGATATTCCTTGTAAGAATGTAAGGCTGTTGGGAGAAAGCTGACCTCAGGTTATGAGCAGAAAAGTAGAAGATTTTAGATTTTAGATTCAAGGTTATAGAACATTTTATTGTGCCAGACATTTAAGGGACTTTCCTTATTTAAAGGGCTAATTTGGGTTATGTAAGAGAAATACTTATGAGAAGCCCTTAGACAATTTTGAGTGATGGATAACAGGTTAGCAACTTACTGTCAAATACTTTGGAGAAAAAATAATTTTGTGCTGGATTTCCAAGTTTTTTCTGCTAGTGATTGTTTAAAGTATTTAAGCACCAAGAAAATCTATTTGTGTGGGAGCTTAAAAGGATATTGGAAATAATCCAAGCTGTCCCCCTTCTGGGAGAAACCGAGGCACAGTAGTGTATCCAAGCAGGTCTGCTTCCAGAATTCCCACGGCAGGGCGTTTCCTCAGAGCAGGGGGAGGGGGAGGAGGTACTCCAGGCCCGGGTGCCTGTCATGCAGGGACTCCCCTCAATCCTGCAGTCAGCTGTCCTTGCAGTGTAAGAAAGTAAGCACTGCATGTAAAACTTGAAACAGTAATTTCTCTGAAACTGAAAAACCTGCTGATGCCACTAGCTCTGTGATCTGACCCCTCTGTGAGACCTCAGCTGAGAGGTGGGTGACACATTGGCTCCTCTTCTGCCATCTAGTCAGTGGCCGCGTCCTGCCAGGTCTTCTTCCTGTAGCCAATGAGCCATTCTGTTTCTTTCTATCCCCGCTTTCTTCTCCTGAGTGAATGCTGCTTGTCTGGTTTTTTGCACTGGATTCCTAGCTGCCCCCTGTCTGACCAGCCTTGGTTCCCTGCTGACTTACTGTCCTGCTATATCCCAACGGCTCCCTCCCCATTGCCTCATCCTGACCCCTCAGTTGCTTTCAGCTAATTCAGTGAAAGATCTAAAGCCTCACTGTAATTAGTAAGACCCGGCAAAAGTTGGAGCTTGTTTTGTGTGCTCCAGTTATGCTGCTCTTCATTTAGTTCCTTGGATACACACAAGTGTTTCTTCTCAGAGCCTCCTTGTAGGCCTCCATCTGTTAAATAATTTCCTCAGGTTAGTGGATTTTTTTGCTTGCTTGTTTGTTTTTGCTATGTCTGCATACTCTCTGGGCCGCTTCTCGGAGTCGCCTTCTCAGGCCTACAGCTGAGATTATTTACTGTTACAAGCTTCCCTAGCCCTTTGCCATGCCAACTCCAAGCAGGTATGCATTGGGAGTAAGATGCTTCAGTCTAATCCTCACCAAAGGCTGTCATTCTTATTATCTTAAAATATTTTCCAAAATTATAGTGGAGGCTGTTATTTAAAACATACAAAGACCTTTTAAAACAAAACAATAAGACAAACCTGTGCAGGAGACCTGAGCAGACGCGTCACCAAAGGAGATGTGTGGACAGGGGCAGGCGTGGGAGAGGGCTCGGCACCACTCACCCAGAGGAAGGGGCTGCTGCTGACTTGGTGACCGTGGTGCGGGCGAGGCAGATAAGTGGTCTCAGCGCCGGTGGGGAGGCAGGAGGCTATGGCCTTTGCGGAGGACAGTTTCCTACGGTGCTAAACATACTGACGCTGTCACGCGCCTTGCATTTATCCAATGGAACTGAAAAATTATGCTCACACAAAAACCAGCTCTTGAATTTTATCTTCATCTTTGCCAAAACTTGGAAGCAATCGAGATGTCCTCAGTCGGTGAGTGAGTAAACAAACTAGGGAACATCCAGACAGTGGAATATTATTTAGCACTAAAAAGAAACAACCTAGTAAGCCACAAAAAGGAAACTTGAAAACTTCTATTAGGTGG
Organism: Talpa europaea; assembly: GCF_964194135.1. Lineage (NCBI taxonomy): Eukaryota > Metazoa > Chordata > Mammalia > Eulipotyphla > Talpidae > Talpa > Talpa europaea. Next base: position 2,089,029 of record NC_140080.1, on the reverse strand, counting down.
AAGAAGGCTGTTTGGAAAGATTATGTTCTGTGTGTTTCCAGCTAGATGTCATGGTGCAGAAGGAAACCCTGGAGACGGTAAAAGATCAGTGTTTGTCAGGAGGGAGCGATGAGACCATTTTAGGACAGTGAAGCTGTTCTGCACGTGATAGTGGTTGTACATGTCATTATACCTTTGCCCCAACCCATAGAATGTTCTTCAGTTGGCATAGTTTTACCACTGTGGCCCAGGATACTGATGGCCTGGCGGGAGGTATGATTCCGCTTAAAGCCGCCAGGGGAGGCACAGTCACAGCGCCAGGAAGTCAGTTAGACAGTGGTCACCAGGCACCTATGGAAGAGCGGGGAGTCACCACTTGCTGGGGCAGCATTTGTGTGTGACGTGTTGGAGCTGGAAGTGACAGTGAGGAGGGTCACACAGGGCTGCGAGGGTAACCATTGTCATTGAATTGCACATTAAAACTGGTTGAATGCCAAGTTTTAGGTTATGTGTACTTTATCCCACAGTAAATATTTTTAGAACATGTAAAGACCACAAGAGAGCCAGCCTCTGACAGGGAGTATAGAATTATTTGACTAGAAAATACCATAAACAAGATAATACTCTTCTTAGAGTATTTTTAATTCCCTCTTTCTTATACATATTTCTTTTGGTGTAACATTTTAAGTACGCAGTTTGTTTACTTTTGATAAACTTGCCCTATAGCACATCAAAATATGTAATCAAATTGTTATATTCTTATCAAATATTTCTATTAACAATTCCTTTCCAGGACTTTCCAGTCAAACGCCACTACCATGTTCTAACTTTTATCATCATGGTTTTAAATTTCCTGTTGCCATCCTTTATTAGTATACCAGCTGCCAGGTGGATGTGAAGGTCACTCAGGCAAGATCACATCTGGAGTAAAAATGTTAAAGAGGTCAAGAAGTAGAACAACTGCCCATCTACCTCTTGATGGTCTTGGGTGGCCTGGACCTGGGGTGCCACCTTTAAAGAATTGGGGGCAATGGTGAGGCTGAGTGAAGGGAAGCCCTGGACTGCACTCCCCTCCTCTGTTGTGTTGTGTGACTGCAGATCCTGTGTAGGGCCCAGAAATAGCTCAGCGTCTGGCGGGCTTGTCGAATGTAGATAATGGGATAAAGTGTATCTGTCTGAAAGCTTGCGGAAAGGCCTGCCAAAGCCAAGGCAAATGGGAGTGACTGGGCTGAAGGAGTTCACCCAACCCAGCGAGCCATGGAGCATGCGAGAAAGCACAGTTCAAGAGAAGCCCAGCCCAGGCACAGAGCCAAGGTGAACGTCCTTTGGGAGGATGGGCCCGTCATGGAGCACATGGGGCCAGCACACCCTAGGAAAGCAGGAGGACCCCAGGAAGGGGCGCTTTGCCTGCCGCTCAAGCTCAAAGGACGGTTTCTCCTTCCTTCCGCCTCAGTACCTTGCTTGTGGGAAGGCGTTGGAAGACACGCCTCTGAAGCACAGTCTGGAGGATTGTTTAAATCATCAGTTGCAGATCAGACATTTAGTTTAATTATCTCCTGGCCCACCAGAGAGATGTGGGCTTAGAAAGAAGACCAGATTAGTTATTGACAAAAAATAAAATAGTTGTATTTTCTGTGAACGCCTGAGTAGCTGCGTGACTTTAATTTGTGACCTGCTGTCATTGCATTTAAGGTCAGGCTAAATAAAGATCATGAACTGCATCTTAAAAATGTAGAATCATAGCTAGCAAAGATGGCATCACCGAGTTACTGAAATTGTCCTTCTGCTCTTTGTGGACTAGTATCTGTAGTAGAAATTTGTCTCTTCATACCTTTCTTAGGCTTATACCAGGGTTATTTTCACTTAACATTATGCTGTGAAAATTTTACAGGTTTAAATATCCTCTATAATATGTTCTTAATAACTCAGTATTCAAATGGATTTTCTGAAATATCTTTACATATTGTCCTGTTTGGGGATCTGGAATGAGCTTTTGCAATTAATAGGAATATTATAAGTGTATAGCCAGTTTGTACTGCATTTCCAAATAGTAATATAGTGTTTTTCCTAAAATTGGAATTTGTGAGTCAAAATAGATGAAGATTCTAAAAGTTATCACATACTGCCAAATAGCTTTCCAAAAGCTCTGAGAAAATTTACACAGCTACCAGTAGAAAAGAAAGTGCCAATCATGAAGTATATCCTTGCCAGCATTATATAACATCATTGTGAATCTTTCCTAAATTGACAGGTCAAACATTGTATCGTCGTCAAGCAGAATTTTTTATTGTCACTGAGCAGGAAGATGACAGTTAGTGCAAGGCGCTAGTAAGGATGAGGTTCCTGGCCCTGGAAATCCTAAGGAAGCCATTTTAAACTGGATAACATGTTCTGGGTTTTAATCTAATGTTGTTCTAGGACTTTCTTTACTCAAGAAAGCATGCATGGTCAAGTTTTATAAAACAGACTACTTTTTCTTATAGAAGCCAAACATTCATTGCTCCAGATCCTAAGCCACTAAATGACACACTTTTTTTTAAATGGGGCTTAATTTATTTGAATTACGTCTATTTTGAAGTAGTTTGAGTGTTATTAATTTTTCATTCAGAGAACTGTTTTCTGTGTCTCCTATTGGCCAGGCACTATGTGATATGCCAAACACCAGCATAGCCTCCTAAGATTCACAGCCCTTGGGGCAATCAACTATAATCCATTAGTATTCATTAGATGTGAAGAGACAGAGTTGTTCTGGCACTTATGATCAGACATGAAGTTGGACCCTCGGTGCGGGCCCCCTCTGTGCTGGTACCCAGTGAACGACCTTCAAGTTGGAGACCACACGGCTCAGAGCTCCTTGCTGAGCCTTGTGACTTTGAGGCTGTGCTTCTCCTTTGCTGGGATGCTCTGGGAGTTCATTCTTCCATTGTTGGAAATATCATTCTAAGCCATGGGTACCTGTTACCTTCGCTTTTCATTTGTCCTTTAGAGTCTACTTGTTACTTTGGCAACTTTGCCACTTGTAGCAGCACTTATTCCACATCTTTAAGAAAAGGCATTTAGTTCATAGCTCAAGAATAAAACAACTTCATTCACATTAAGTTTCCCGTTTTTCTTCTGCTGCTCCCACTCCCTTTTTTATTTATTTTTTATTCCATCAGGGGACTCTTGAAGCATTTAAAACTGTCATTGATTGAACAATGTTCAGGCTAAGCTGTCATCAGTAAGTAGGACTTTATTTTCAAAATAAAGTGAAAAAGACAGTAATCTTTAACACTAAAGGCTTCATAGGGACTTCAACATCATATAATTTCCTCTTACAGCATAATAATTTGGGAGAAATTTGACCTTACACTAACATTTAAAGTATCAGGGAACTTGGGGAAAATGAGAACTGAAATCAGACTGTACGTGTAGATGAAGCAGGGGTTTTTCAGATACAGAAGAAGCAGCTCAGGGGCAGAGGTTTGTGAATTCTTGTTGGTAAGGACTGAAACTAGCCAAGCGTGAGAGCTTTTGTAAGTTTTTTTTAGAAGATTTATTTATATATGATTATAAGAACTGGGTATAGGCCAGATGTACAGTAGGGTGAGAGGATTCACCAGAGACAGAGCGGGGAACATAGCAAGCAGACTGGTGAAAGACACTGCTGAGGGGAGCAGCGGGCGAGTCAGGAGAGGTCTGCTGCGCCATGTGGGAATCTCCCTGGCTGGCCAGGATCAAAACCGCGCTGCAGAGGCTGCGGACAGCTTCACAGCACTGCGCTCAACCCCTTGCACCACCAGGGTGGCCCAGCTTTTGTAAGTTTTAATCATCGATTAGCTTTTCTCAGTAACTGTCCAGTATGAATGACAGGATGCCATACCGTGTCATGAACCCGGGCCCGCAGGACCTTCTCCTGTGTTGGTTGCACAGATCTACCACTCCTCTTAGGGGCTCACTCTGCTTTGTTTTTTGCTGTTATTTCTTTTTCTTTTCCTGATAAAGTTCTGTCACATACACATATTTCCCCCAAACTTGAAACCTCACATCAGTGGAAATAAAAGTACCTGTCCAGTATTTTCTGTTTTAAAGCCTTCAAGTGTATTACACATGTGCTCAGTCAAGAATGTTAATTGCACAAGACTAGGAAAACAGCATTTTCCCGAGTTGCTATCCTGTTAGATCTTAGTGAGAATGAATGGCAAGGGTGGAGAATGACCTAAAAATGTAGATTAGATTTGTCTGGAAAGGTAATGAACTTCTAAGTGAACATAAGCTAAATTCAGATTCTTAATAAAAATGGAAACGAGCCAGTTTTCAGAGCTCATTACCAGAATTTTGCGTGGCTCCAGTCTTTACTCATTTCATGCTGCAAGATGTCTTTTCTGACACCTTGGTGTCATCTGATTAAAAAAAATAAAGTCCTCCAACTTTTATATATTCTGTCCTGGAAATTCAAAAGAGTATCTTCATCATATCATAATATGTCTAACTTGTGTTTATACTGCTAGCACCCAATTCTGTAGCAGATACAGTATGTGGTGAATATGTATTTTTAAAAAATGAATAACTATGTTTATGACTTTAATATATATATATAGTATTGTAATCAATGTAAACTAGACCTTTTTTTAGTGTTTAAGAACACTAATTAGAAATTTACATTAATGTTGATGGATAAAAATTATCCTTCCAAATGTATTTTACTACACCTTTGTATATTAATATGTTGGAATACTGTATGAAAATGCTGTAATATATGCTAAAAGAAGAGACTGTTTCCATTGAGCAATTGTTAACTGCTAATATTATTCAAGAAAACTTGACACAGGATGCCGTAAAGTACCAGTACAGCTTTATGATTGGGACAGTTCATAGTGTTTATTGTTCCCAAGAATCACCGTTAAGTTTCACATGAAGAACTTAGAGGTTATGATCAAGACATATTTTATGTAATTGATTTAGAAATTAGAGTTAGGATGGATTTCTTCTCAAGGCCCTGTTGTTCTTTGCAGAAAACAGGGCTCTTAACCTAGGCCTGGCTGGCAGGCCTGTGAGCATGCACTGTTCTCCATCCCCGGGACTGACCCCCCCCGCCCCCCGTCTTCTCTTTTGACTGGACTGGAGAAGGTGCGTTGAGGAGGGTGGCAGAGTCCACTGAGCTCAGGCTGCAGCTTCGCCCGGTGACCCCAGGCTCCTCAGCACCCGTGATGGAGCCTCAGCATGGTGAGAGGTGGGGCTGTGGGTGACCCCAGGCAGGAGCTGTCCTGTTCCTTCTGTGTCCAGTGATTAGCACTAGAAGGGCAGTTCCAGCACCGTGGCCTGGTGAGGCAAGGCGTCTGGGCTCTGACAGTCAAGGATAAAGAGCTGACTCACAACCCCATGAAAACTGCCTCACCCAGCCAAAGGGCTGGCTGAGTGTTTGCAGGTCTGATTGTGCGATGGAGGGAGTGGGGAATAAATGTCAGTTATGGCCCTGGGACCAGTTGCCACGATATAGAAACCTTCCTGTCCTAAGTCTTTCATTTTCTCAGAGATTTTAACCCACCATCACCTTAAAGTGTAGCGAAATGATTTTTATGTAGAGCATGAATACATCTGTGTGAAAGAATTGCCTATTATAAATGCATGTTCTTAAAAAAGGGGAGGATGACTCCCTTCGTAAAGCTTACATTTTTGCAGAGTAAAGCACGACCGTTACTACCTGTCTTTCTCTGCTGAACTGTAGCTCATGAAGAAGGGCTTTCCCTGCTACATCTAAGTATGGCACGTGGCTGTCATGTAGTGTGTTCTGGAGGAGTATTGGCACGTCCTGCTTCAACCTGACATCCCCCTACTTGTAAGCTTCACGTTGTTTTTCAAATAAAATCCACAAACTCCTGACCGTGGTGCAGGAGGCCTTCAGTGAGCTGGTTAACTTTACAGAAGCAGTCTCTCTCTCTCATCTCAGCCTTTATCTCCTCCTATTATTTGGGTACACCAGCCTTGTAAAATTTTTTCAAACATGCCATATTTGTTCCAAATATGAAGCCTTCATGTGTGGGTATGTTATTGGGCTAGGTATGTTAGGTGTGTGTCGCTGTGTTACTTAACTATGACTTTTGTTCCATGGTAATTATTACAATGTCCTGTTAGTACTCAGTCTAACAGAATGAGAACCACGGAAAGGGAGAGGGGAGAGGAGAGGAGGACAGAGTGGGGGTAGGGCATTTCAGGTGCCTAAGTGAGGAAGGTCAATGTGAAAAAAGCAACACAGCAAAGATTGCAAAACATAATCCTATAATCAAGTTTCATTAGAGTTTATAGAGGGCAATTTGGGTGGAAATAAATAATTGGAATATTGGTTAAAAGCATGAACGTTGTCATATGGGATTGCCAGGATTTTTCTCTTGGATTCCAGACTGTAAATCAGTGAGCGTGTTGGACGTGCACTGAGTCAGCTTCTTGAGGCTGAAAGGCCTGCCCCAGAACTCCTCCCAGGTTCTCCAGTCTACAGGGCAGCGTGGCCATTGGAAGCCACACATACACATTCTTCAGCCTAAAATTAACCTCAGTTCTGCTGGGAAGGGATTAGGTGAATATTCTGGCCATGTGAGTTTTATGAATGTGCCCTCTTTTGGAATGTAGGGACAACCATTCATTCATTCATTCATTCATTCATTCAGCTGATAAATATTTATTGAGGGGCTACTTGTTGCCAAGCACTCTGATGAGGTTCAGGATGACAGCCGTAAACAAGGATTATTGTTCAATATTCATGGATGTTTTATTTACTGGGGTAAGTAGACATTTAATAAACATTCTGTTTGAGACAGAGATAGCAGGAGAAAACTAAATTTAATTCAGTTTCTTCGCAAGTAATTAACTCTTTAATCCCTTGTGAAGCTTTTTATGGTTTCTCTAAGATGGGAAACTTCTGAGGTACTTACTTCTGCCCTCTCCATTGGCAGCACTTATTTAGTGTTGTAACTTTTATTTATTCATTTATGGAACTCGGCTCCATGTACTTACTAGACTTTAAGCCAATTGCAATCTAAGCTCAATCAGTGAAGGGCTCTGAGCATTGTCACAACTAAGCCCCCAGCACGTAGAGCAGGGCCCTGCACTAAAGACGCTGAGCCATCCCCTGGTGGATGTTAACACACTGTCACGTCCAGGTTCTGTGCTCTTGTGAGGAGAGTCTAGGAGGCTGCTCCTTGCACCGCTGCAGCTGCAGTCAACTTGTGCTGCTGGCCTCCATTTCTTCATGTGTGTATGCTGGGCAGAATGTCCTTTCATTACTCTTGAAGGAACTTGGGGACTGGCACTGGTGAAAGTTCTTTTCACTGCCCAGTCTGAATGTCCTTGACCTTGACCTTCATCCAGGACCTCTGTTATTACCAGAGTCTCTGCTTTATCCTTTACCTGTCTAAGATCGTTTTCAGTCTGCCTTTTCCAATAAAGGTTGCTGCACTTGTCTCTTTCTCTGTAACTAGGCAAATGAGGACCAGGTGTCCCATGCATCTTCTGACACCATGCCTGACCCCCCCATGATGCAGCAGCAGACCTGCGTTGTCCTCGGGGTCAAGGTCAGCTCCCCTATCAGCATGGTGCCCCTGCTTTTTCCCTGATCTTCTCTTCACGCAAGGAAATGACTTCCTTGTCATTTTAGTATGTCTGCAGATTACGCTGACTTCATGGCTGGGGCAAAGTAGATAGGGATTGCTCAGATGTAGAGTTGGGCCAGGAAACATTGAAGCCATACACCAAGTCCTTAGGAGTAATCTGTATCGGAGCCTTATTTTCCAGCCATCTCTCTTTCAAACAAAATAATTATTCTCTGCCCATCTGTTACTCTGTTTTAGAAAGGTCATATCTTTTATTTGTGACAACTAAGGTATAATGTACTTGATTCCAGAATTTTTAAAACACCAGCAAATGTTTTAGAATACAGTAAAAAAAATACAGTGAAAACACAAGCTAACCAATGAGTTAGTGATATCAAAACTTAAAATCAGCAAGGGGAATGTTCACTAGCTTTAAATGTGAGAAGAATTTGCTCAAAAAATGCAGGAAGCTTCATTTTTCTCACAAGAGGCGATGAGGCTGAGGCAGAGGAAGCAAGACAGAGCACAGGCAGGCAGGCCGCACGCTGCCTCCAGCCTGGCTGGTCTCGCGGCAGGGTGTGGGCCAGAATGGCATCTATTCATACCTCACGGTGAACGGCTCGGGGAAGAGCCACCATGCGTGAAGTGCTGTAAATCCTACCTGCTGCCTGAAAATATCACCCCACAAAAATGGCTTGATACATAATTTGGCACCCCATTGCTTAATTGTAGATAGAGGATAAATGAATAGGAGCAGATTACTATTATTTAACATTTATTAAGCACCCACAGTGTACATGGTATTCTGTAAAACATCTGTGAACCCACCCCTTCTTACTTTCTAACTCAAGCTCTGATTTCAGGCAAAATTATGTACATGCACAGGTAAAATCCTTTTTAAAATATCTGTGCTGTGCATTCAAGCCCCTTGCATGTATATGTGTAGATTTGTGATTTTATATTTATATATATGTGAAGTATGCATTTAAAATACATCACCCATCACCCCTTGCTATATGCTTCATCCACTCTGATACACACACGCTTTTGCTTTAATAAGGATTGAAACAAAAGTAAGTGGTACAAAGTGTAGATAAGTAGAACAAAGGACAACTAATAGAACGGAGTAGCTGAAACTGGGAAATAAGAGAGCAAGAAGTCCCAGAAATCTGTTGCTCTTCAAACAACTGTACTCAGTGGACATGAATTAATTCCCCTAGCTTCCGGGGCCTCTGCTTCCGCAGTGTAACTGTGCGGGCCGGGCAATATTTCACTTTGTATTGGGAGAGGTGGAGAAATGTGAAAAGAAAGAAGTGATACCAAATGGCAAGATGGAGGGATGATCATTTCCTCAGTGCTTTGGGTGACTTGTGAGATGAAATGATCGACGCGAGTAGGTTTGTGAGCTTGTTCCTCTACCCCACTTTCCTCTGGTTCCTCGTTTTCATCCTGATTGCGGCCACCAAGCAAGGCTGGTGTGCCAGGCGGGTACCACAAAGTTGGAGGGCACACGCTCACACCCCCTCACCCCACCCCAGCGCCTCCCGCGTCATCGGCACTTTATTTCCCTTGAAAGGAGTACTTTCTTTCATGTTCACTCCAGAGAGTCAGGTCATATGTGCCGAGCACCTACCCTGTGCCGCGTGTCGCCTTGGAGCTTGGGAGGTGAGGAGGGGAGAGCAGGAGGGAGAGCAGGAGCATCGCCTGCGACCCCCACCCTGGGAGCGCCTCATCCGGAAGAGCACACGGGCACACCCGCCTCAGGCTTGACTGTGGGGGCGGGAGCAAGTGTCAGTGCTTGGAGGCACACACGGGCCCCTCTTGAGGTATTCCTGGCATTGCTATTTTGCTTGGTTTGCCGCTTTTGCCTGTACCGTTGCCGTTTCCCCAGCTGTCTAGCAAAGTGCTTATGCTTTGCACACTTGCCCGCCAACTTAGTTTAACTTGTACGGCAGAGGACACCAGTTGGAGGCCCGCGTGTTCGTCCTTCCCCTTCTCCATTGGGCGCTTCCTGAGATCCAGGGCACGTTCTGCCACCTTCGCGAAGCGTTGCAGTTTGCTTCTTCTCTAGGGTTTGGTCGTCTGACTCCTGTAGACCTGCTCGTGTGCCTGGCACACAGGCAGGGTTGCCAGATCTAGCAAATCAAATACTAGATATCCATTTGAATTTGGAGTAATGGTATTTTTTAACATTTGTCTGTCCCAGATACTCCGCGCACGCACTGACATAGTTACAGTCGTATTAAACATCGTTCATTGCTTCTCTGAAATTCTAGCTTAGCTGAGCGCACTTACACGCGGATGCCCTAAAGTCTCACTGCGGCAACATAAAAATGCTTTTCCTCTGTAGCTCTTCTGCCAGGTCAGCTGTGCTGAGTTAGCACAAGAAGCAGATCATAACAGTTCATCCTTCTGTTGATGACAGAGATCTGGGCTTCCTACTTACTCTGCAGCGTCCACCCAGTGATGTGGGGCATGGTGTGCACTGCTTCCTGGGGTCCTCAGGACTCAGTACCCCATTCACTCTGAGCCCCAGCAGGTTGCGGAGAGCATGGCAGCAGAGGTCCAGTGAGACCCTGCACTTTTGGAGAGAGTAATGGGGAGCTTACAGACACCAGACACACTGACATCGGCATCCTCTTTTCAGAGACGGGCTTTTATACCTGGGTTTTACTCTAGAAATTATCCTCTATGCAATGTTGACTCTGACAGTTTCCGGCCCATGTGATAAGGGCAGCAACAGGAGCAACACTGGAGCCTCAGGGAGGGGTATCAGCTCAGCCTCTCCCACTGGCCTTGGCGATGGGCTCCGGGGGCACAGGGCAGCCTTGCTCAATCCTCACATCATTCCTTGTGCTCTCCGAGTTCTGTGATGTCATCTGGACAGTTTTTATAAAGTGCCTCGTCACGCCATCTTCCAACTAAATGGATGCTAACACCTTCTGCCCAGAATTCCCTGGCCGCCACTGCCGTGGTGATTTCACCCACGACACCCTCGTGGGCCTGCAGGAAGCTCTGTCACGCCAGGGGCTGTGCACCTGCGGGGATATCAGTTCCGTGTCTGGTCTGAATGGGCCACTCTGTACCCCTTTGTTCTCCAGCCTTGTGAACCCCTTTCCGCTACTCTCCTGTGTCGAGAAGATTCTTTCTGCTCTTGGTGGATTCACTTTATGCACAGTGTACACAGTGTACACCTGAGCCTAAGCCAACTTCAGACAGAACAGAGTCCTGCTGGGGGATCCACCTTCATGATGCAGAGATCCCAGTGTCAGGGGCAATTTCTTATTCAACAACATGCATGGGAGTTTGCTCAGTGGTACCTTTAAAGAGCGTGGGGAGGATTAAGACATAAGACTACACACAGGATCAGTCTAGCCAGATCCTGGGGGGTGAGGGGGCGGGGTGCACCCGCACATCCGAGGAGGCTGAGGCAGGTTGGCTGGCAATGGTCTTGAATGCCCATCCCCTCCCAGTGCACGAGCCAGGCTTCAGTGGCCTTTCCTTCCCAGGAGAAGCAGCGTGCAGCTCTTCTCTTGCACTGCCAGGCTGCTCTTGGTGAGGTGAAGTCCCAGGTGAGTGCGGGCAGCAGCCCAGCCCTTCCTTTTGCCCAGCCTCCCCTATCGCTGAGAAGACCTGGGCTGGTCGTCCTGCCCACATGGGGCATAGGGCAGGCAGTGCTTCCCTGGCAGGAGCAGCAGGACAGGACCAGCAGGACAGGACCAGGACACTGCTCTTGACCCCGGGGAATAACACAGTCGGTTATTTCCTAATGTTAGAATAAATTTAGAACATGGCCTGGGAACTGTTCCTTCAGAGGAGTCCTTTTTCAGTCAGAACAAATGCTTCATTCCAGATTCACTAAAGGAAAGGACCTTTTATAGTTACGTTCACTCCTTGAAACCCGCACCTGGGTGTGGCTCTCATGTATGACCCCTGCCCTCTCATGCCTTGCAGACCTCTGTTACTGTCTCTGCCCTTTTCACCTTGCTTGTGAAGCATCGGACAAAGACACGCACACAGGGGAAGCTTGATGAACTGTTACAGACTGAATGGGCATGGTCCCCTGCCTCTGGAACAGTAGGCAGACCATTAGGATGGCCCCGAAATGCCTGTCACACTCTGACTGTCCCCTGCATGGGCACCATGCACCTGTCTGGTAGACATGGAGTTGGTAGTTTTGGTGGCTCAGTTCAGTGGCAGACTACATTGACAATATGTCTACTTTTCTTGTGAGCCCCTGCTGCTCAACATTTCATTTTCCTGACTTAGTATGTGTGTGATGGACTATTCTCAGTCCCACACATCTCCTTTTGGAGTTTCCTTTTGGTGAATCAGTCACAGTTTATTCTCCCATGTACTGTTGATGAGCATTTGCGCCGTGTGTAGTTTTTTCTGCTTACACCTACTAGCCAACAAATTTTGGTGAACTTGCACGTCTCTGTTTGTTGTAGACCCAGGAGCAAAGTTTTTGATTTATAGAACCTGTGTATCTTCAGTTTTACTCGGTGAAAGTATTTTCCAGTGTGGTTACACGGATTTTCACACCAGCATCAGTGCGTGCGGTGCTGGGTGCTTCAACTTCTCACACACTTGGTAATGTTTTCATTATTCCATGCCAATGAGTCAAACTGGCATTTCCCTGATGAGTTTGAGAACTTTCCATCCATTTAAAGATTACTTGACTGTTCTTTGCTATGAAGTGTCTTCTCAGAGTTCTGCAAGTACTTTAATAGCTTGTCTTCATGTAAGTGGCTGATAGAGTTCTTGTATTCTTGCTATAGGGCCTGTGCACCTTCTCCAAACCAATGAGTTGCCTTTTCACTTTTTATGACAGCTTCGGATAAGCAAAAGTTTTAAATTTTACAGTAGTCCAAATGGCTATTTTTTATTATATATGTACTCTTCTGTGTCTTGTTTAAGAATCCTTTTTCTATTCCAGGATCATTACTATTTCTATTTTGTCTTAATTCTACTTCAAGTTTGTATCTGTTTCTCTTTTTCTTAAATGTTTATTGTTTTATTTTTCACACTTGTGCTTATAATTCATAATTTTTTTTTGTAATATGATGTAGCTGGGGGGACAAGGTATATTTTTATTCCCTAAATAAATGTCTAAATGACCCAACTTCATCTTTTACTGAGACATCTTTGCCCTGCAGCATCTCTACACTGTCCTTCCTGTTTATGTAGTGGTTCTGCTTATATGGGTTCATGGGTTGCTTTATCCCATTGGTCAGTTTTATATCCTTAATTATATAGCTTTAGGACAAGTCTTTTATCTGATTTCATAGGTCCTCTAACTTCCTTTTCCTCTTCTTCAAAACTTGAACCTGTGTACTTTCTAAATAAATTTAGAACTGTTTTGCCACTTCCACAGAAAAATAAAATTGCTAATATTTTAGTTAAGGTTATGTTCAATATTAAGATTAATTTGGGAGGGTCTGGTATTTTTTAACATGTGAAATCCTCAAATCTGCAAACATGGTGCAACTCTCAACTTATTGCAGTCTTCCTTAAATTTTTCCAATAACGCTATGAGACATCTGCATGTTTCCATTAGCTATATTCTGTTGTAAATGGTGTCATATTTAAAATTTGTATTTTCTGTTTATGGCCACTATATGGAAATTGCTTTTACATATTTAACTTTACCTTGACGTTTTGATAAAATCACTTGTTTTTTTTATGACAGTTGGTAGATTCCTTTGATTTTCTTAGTACACAGCCATGTTATCCATGCATGAACAATTAAATGATGACAGGTGTGTGTGTTTTGGCACCTCTTTCATGTGGCACTTCAGTTCCACATGTGGCAGCTGCATTCCACCTGTCTTTCATCTTCTTCATAGACCCTCGCACTTCTGGTATATTCTTATGGAATTGGCAGAGGCATAAAAGATAAGCTTACCAAAATTCTGAAGGCCAGTTAAATTTTAATTTCAGATAAACAGTGAAAGAAGTAGTATAAATACAGCCATACATTGTATATGTATGACCCCATGCACTGATTATTTTTTTTTAAAGATTTTTTTATTTATTTATACAAGCACTGGGTACAGTCAGAAGCGCAGGAGGGTGAGAGAATTCACCAGAGCCAGAGCAGGGAACAGAACAGGCAGACTGATGAAGTACACTGCTGAGGGGAGCAGTGGGCGGTAGGAGAGGTCTGTGCGCCATGTGGGACCCTTGCCCGGCGGCCAGGGATCAAACCAGCGCTGCAGAGGCTGCGGGCAGCCTTGCAACCCAGCGCTCAACTGCTGCGCCACCGGGGAGGCCCCCCATGCATTGTTTAAACTAAATCTGAAATCCTACCAACAAAGCAAGGAAACAAACTTGAGACTTCCTTAGACATACTTTCAATTCTATCTTGTTTCTGTTGTCCAAAGTTGCTGCATGACTGAACCCCTACTTAGGAGCAGTTATATCTATTTTATCACTTTGATTGATGGTGAAAGGCCTGGGTTCAAAAAAAGGAGCAAAGACTTGGGACCAATAAGACAGTCAACCTCATAACTTAGTAGGCAAAAATGGGACATAATGAGTTTAACACAAATATTTAAGAAATTGAAATTCATTGAAACTTAAAATGAAATAGGGAAAAAAAATCCAGTCTTATTGTCTAACAGATGCTATCCTGTAGTCTTCACTCAGTCATCCCAACATCTTAAGGTAGCTGTGATTTTTAAGTAAAGGAACAGAGTTTGTCAGTGGGGTAGTCATTTGCTCAAGGGTAGATAACTTTTTGCAAGGAAAAGAGGTCATTTTAAGTCTCCAAGCCCAGAGTCTGTGATTTCTCTACTTACAGTTCTTCCTTGGGAGTGAATGAAAGTATGTAGAGATAGTTGGGAAAAAATATCTCAAAGTCCTGAAGAATGATGGGATAATAAAACCTCATCTCTTGTTTAAGCAGTGGGAGGAGCCTTCGCAGTGAGGATAACAGGCCCAATGAGAATGAGAATAGCACCTCAAGAAAAGTAAGAACCTTTGATGTGTAGGTTTATTAAAGATCTAAATATTTATTCAAGAAGCAGAGATAGCTAGCTATCTTTGCAGAAACACCATTCCCTGGTCTAGCATAGCACACCTCACTCTGAGAACATGTGAGTCGCCACTTTCACATCTTTGAAGCTGAATCCCAGATTCACTGGGCATCTGCTGCCAGTGGGACCTCCACTGCCACAGTAGATGGGCACAGAGCACTGCTGTTTTGTAGGTTTATTGTCTTAAGTAATCTTGGTGCTTATTCACTCTAATGACAAAGTCTCACTTCCTGATCCATGTAGATTGTGAAATAACCATTTCACACTTGGTTTTGTGCTTTGCCCATGTGATATGTAGCACTCCACATAGATATTTGGTCTGCTAAAACAGATGGAAATCAGCAGAGAAGAAATATGAGGGGAAAGGGTTTCATGTTAAGTGATCTCATCAGATATAGGTATTAAAACTGTATTTGACTGCTCAAGTATTTGAAAACCTGTGAGACCGTTGACGTCATCGGATCTAAAATTGATTAAGCAATAAGAAACTGTACCCTCATTAATACTTGTAAGCTCACAGACAGATAAAAAAAATCTGTAATCACCAGGTCAAAATGACTGTATCCTTCATTTAAATATGTATTTATAAACGATTCTGTGACCAGATAATGTAAGCTTGGATTCTATAAATATCTCGAGGGGACCATCAACCTTTGTTTTGCATAATAAAACCTACAATGAAGGCTCAGTTCTGAGTATAATCAAAATACGATTTATCAAGCTGGGAAAAGAGATAGCACTAGAAGTTCCCAGGGCAACCCTCTCCACTGAGGAGGGACTGTCACTGTCACTGCCCAGATGTCCCTTAGACAGTTTTTGACAGTGATGTGATAGCAGGAACACCACTATGGTCTTTGGTGAGCCACAACAATTTCTCCTGCCGTCATCTATTCCTTTAATTAATTTTACATCTCATATGTAGGGACTCTCAGCTTTTGCCTTTTAATGTTGGTAATAGTCTCAAGTCTTTTCATTAATAGATATTCACAGAGAATCTCTAACATCTGGTTAACTTTTTCTAGAACATCTTATAGCTGCATTTTAATGTGTGCAGCTACAAAGAACAGAAAGAAACTAGAGTTTCTAGGGGTGGTGAATGTTGGTTTGATTTGCAGATCATGCATTTTTGGTGCTCTTAAAATCTTGCCATTTGTTGTGTTTTGGGGGCTGACATCTTTGGAACCGGCTGCTGTGAACCAAACCCCTTCTTCTGAAGGACATTGCGCTGAGCCAGTCATTAGGTAGAATCATTCACTAAATGTTTTTTGCTATTTTCAGATCCAATGTGCTTTTGCCATATTTTAACCAGTCAACAGTCTTCTCACATCATCTTGTGATTTCTCTCTGTCACCTGTGAATGGCACTACCTGGGAGATGAAAACTTAGAGGTCATTTAACTGTTTTCCCATCCAAAATAAATTAAAATGTGTCATAGATGTAGCTGCTCTGGGACTCTTCTGACACAGCTCTCCTGGGAGGTGGTAGATGGCACCTAGGAGTGGCATCCTTCTGTCTGAGATGTCCCCCAGGCTGGCGCAGGCCAGGCTGCTGTGCCCAGTCTGCTTGCTCTGTCCTCCTAGTAACACTCACCGAGTCACTGTCCTGATCTCTAACAAAGAATTTCTTTCCATTCCATTAAACTTAGTTATTTTTTTGCATTTTTAATTGGCCACTTTTAGAAATCTAACAACTTAAGAGACTGTCTTGGACAAATTGGAGACAGACACAGCTGCGGAGCCAGAATGTGTTGAGTGCGCCTGTGCTAGTTTCCAGCCCCCTGGTAGGGCCCTCCTCCCCGTCCTGACCTGAAAATGTGCATAACAGGGAAATAATGTCAACTTTAAAAGACTGTTAAAAATTGTGAGATAATGAAACCTCATGCCTTAATCCTGGGCCATTGTAGACTTGAGCGAAGGCTAGAGAGTTAGTAATTTTACTGATTGACAAAAAAGCGTGAAATGGACCATAATATAAACAGTAAAAAGGAAAAGGACAAGGTAAAAAAAAAATCATGAATATTTGTTATTTTAATGTAACTTTCTCCAAATTGTATAAAGTCACTTTAATAGTGACTAACAAAGAAACCAATGCAATTAGGTTGTACAGAAAATATAGAGAACATGAATGATTTTCCCAGTCTCTGTGAGTTCCCTTTGTGATAGGAAATGAAAAGTTTTACTTCTTGTGGCTCATCCCCCAAGGTCCATCTTCCCAACAAATTAGTAACAGAGTAGTAAATAAAAACCACAATGAGATGGCACCACATGCTGTCAAGAGTGGCTAAAATTAACAAGACTTACTGCAGTATTGGTGAAAATATGAAGTCAGCAGCGTTCATTGATTTTCTGACAGCAGTATGAAATGGTGCACCCCCAATGAAAAGATGTGCCTCTTCCAAGGAAAAGGAAAACACACCTAAGAAGACACTCGCACACAAGTGCGCACACACCTTCACTTGGGCCCCTGTGAGACTGGGAACGCTGCTCCCATTCTCAGGCGAGGGGCATGTGTCAACATAGACTCTGCAGCGGGCCAGCACTCAGCAGTAAAGAGCTAGCCCTGGAGACACCCTCAGGATTGTGAGAAAATCTTTGAAATATTCATGCTGGGTGAAAAACACAAACACCCTCCCCCCAAGATAAAACTAGAGCAAATGGGGCTGATTCCATTCTTTGTGGAGCCCAGAAAATGTACGCAGACCTGATTAGAAAATGGAACACAAGCCTCACCAGTTCTCGTGGGTAGCTGGTGAGAGGGGGCAGGTCGCCTTCTGTCTGGAATGATGGTTTCCAGGCCGTGCCACACCCCACTGGGCCGACAGTATATGTGCTTTATTCTGTGTCAGTTTTGTTGTAGTGAGATCTTTTCTTTAAAAGATGATGCATGCGGGCCTCCCCGGTGGCGCAGCGGTTGAGCGCTGGGTTGCGAAGCTGCCCACAGCCTCTGCAGTGCTGGTTCGATCCCCGGCTGCTCCCCGGCCTCTGGAGGAGGGTCCCGCATGGCACGCAGACCTCTCCTGCCGCCCGCTGCTCCCCTCAGCAGTGTCTTCGGTCCTTCTGCCTGCTCTGCTCCCCGCTCTGGCTCTGGTGAATTCTCTCACCCTCCCGCGCTTCTGACTGTACCCAGTGCTTGTATAAATAAATAAATAAATAGATAAATAGATAAATAAATAAATAAATAAATCCTTTTAAAAAAATAAATAAATAAAATAGATGACTTAAAAAAATTTAAAAATAAATAAAAGGTGATGCATGCTACCCAGAACTTGCCCTTAGCTCTCAAACAACTGTTTTCAACCCCTGTCTTTACAGGTGACAAAATTTGAAGCATGGAGGCACAGTCAGAAAAGTTACATTTTATTGTAAGACTTATTTCATTTTTATTATCTTGATAGTCTCTATACAGGGTCAGATTTACTTCCTCGTTTTATGTAATAAACTACTGACTCAGCAAAGGTGTGAAAGTGCTGTAGCCTCCGGCCCTGAAGCACACACTTTCCATTTCTGTGCTAGACGGTGTCCAGCTTGGGGTTCGAGGGCCCACAGGACATGTAGTAAGGAACTGATTTTGGCAGATGTAGCCAATCCACAGATTTCCCCCAAGCAGGAACCATACAGTGAAAGACAAACAACCTGAAGTTAACTGAAAACATGGTCCCCACCCAAGAGTGCGCTGGAGAGGTTACAGAGACACGGTGTCTTTTGTGGAACAGCTGGCACTTCCCTGTAGATGAGGTAAATGGGGTAAGCACCGCTTTTTTTTACCTTCTCCTCTTCCTCATTCTTCTACACAAAGAAAGAAAGACTCGATCACAGCTGTTTCCAGCAGTGGTCCAGTCTCTTGGGCCTGTGTGAAAGGCCTGCCTGAATAGACTCACGGAGGAACAGCTCATATCCTCCTTTGTGGAAAATAAGAAACCAGTGCAAGTTGAGGGACAAGCAAAATTTCTTTGCAACGAAAACCATAGGAATGAACAATTTTGTCATAGTGAATTTCATTGTAAATAAGTAAATTGCTGTGAATCAAATTTCCATCCAACAGAGCAAATACTCTGCTTCCCATCTTTCTTTATAAAAACTGTCAAGTGTCAGGTAAGGAATTAGTATGTGAAGAGAAATATTTTACATAGGGCAGGTGTTCTGTGAATGTCTTTGACTGACAAGAATTCGGCTCAAACCCGGACTGAAGAAATTAAACCCTACTGTTTGTTGTCATTTAAACTTGAGGGAAGCTAGGAAGCTCCCCACCCGCAGAATATTTCTCCATTGGCCTGTCAAAACGCCTATAATTTCACCATTAGAAATTCACTCATTTCAACCAGCTGAGGCCGTGAGCGAGCAGAGGCTGTGGAGAGACAAATATATGGACGCATGCTCAGACCTGGGAAGCTCCTTGAGCCTACGCCGGACAAAGGGAAGCATCATGGCCACACTGTGAAGACTCTGGGCCTCAGAACTGTGCAGCCCATTTCAGGAAAGCACCATCTGGCAGAGCGAGTCCAGGATGAGGATGCAGTGGAAGGTGCTGAAGTATCTGAGTTTAATCACCTACTGTTATTTCAAGCCATTTCATCACATTGTAAAAAAAGGATTTTTTAAAAAGAACACAAATGTAACCTTTTTTAAAAGCATACAGTTAACTGAAGTTTCTTTCTCTCTCAGAGAGAAAGAGAGAGAGAGAGAATGTGAATGAGAGGTGGGAGTCGTCTTGGTGGTAAGAGACTCTCTGAGGTGACTGGTATTATATCGTTTATGCCCACAGAGAGGTAAGGTTTGAATAATTCATAATTTAAGGCTCTTGAGTCACATAACAGCAGCAAACATATAGAGCAATTAATAAACAACCAAAAGCCAGAGTCTCCAGCTCCAGAGTGTGACTCCTAAGGAAGAGACCGGGAGCTGAGCTAAGCCTGCCAGGAAGCCTTCTGAATGCCCTGCTCCTTCTCAGGGGCACGCTCAGCCTTGCCTGGTCTTCTCCTGATCCCTCTTTCTGCCTCGTTATGCCAGCCCGGTTCCGCAGAGCCTGTGCTGAATTACCGCTGCTCCCAGCCTGCACTCTCGCCACATCTGCTGCTTCCTGGGCATTCTCATCTGCCTGTCCCCGAAGCTCATCTCAGCTGAGGTGACTGTGACCTGCCTGTGACCAGATGCCCGCAGCGTGAAATGCTGGTTTCATCACGTCCTGTGCTTTGTGCTGCGGCCTGGAGGGAGGGTCCTGCACTCCGTGAAACCCTCTATCCTCTGCTCCGTGGCCGCCATCCCTGCGGACAATGTCGTCTGCCCAGAAAATCCAGGTCTTCCTCCCACCTCTCGGCATCCTTTTGAAACTGTTGCCTTCAATCGCTTTTCATTCAAAGTTCACACATACTGCAACAAACTCAGGCGCCTCAAAGGGAGAGGACAAGGTGCTCATCAGGATGCATTTTGTCAGCACTCCTGGCCTCCCCTCCCGTAGAGCATAGAGTGTGGCCTTTGCAGACGCACTTTGCTTTTGACAGCTCTGCAGTGGTTGGGTGCAGCAGAAAATAGTGCCTGACACACAGAATCCATTGATTCACTGTGCAATATTTATTTCATAGCCAACATAAATAAAAATAAAATATTTCCTTGAACCTTTTCTTCACATGCTGCCTGGCTGCATTGCCAGCAACTTTTCAGAACCTCCCCTTAGAAACTTTTCTTTGCTTTTCCCTCTACTATAAACCTTCCTCTCCCATCTGGCTCTGATTGGATGATCCTTTGTTGAATAATAAAACACAGGCATTTCTTGGGAAGGCATTTTGAATGTATTGTAGATAATACGATAAAGATGGAATGAATACAGTTGACAAGGCAGCTTTTGGATTCATGTGAGAGAAAGCCTTTCAAGGGAAAAGATCCTTTTCTCGCCCTAATTGCCAATTCCGGGGGCCTGCTGTGGCTGCCCTGAGAAACCATTGTTGCTCAGTGGGGTGGGCTTTTTGCTGATTGGGGTGACCGTAATCTTGATGAATCTGAGCCCCAGCTACTAGAGTAGGACCAAAGCAATTCAGGAAACTAAAAAAAAAATCAGAGAAATCATCACTCACAGCAGATTGTATAGCCTCAAGGGAGTCAAGTAGAAGAGTCTGATTGTCACTAAGGTGTGAAAGCTAATGGAGGAGCACACAGGGCTGGGAATAAGTGTTGGTGAGCGTGGCAGGGCTGAGACAGGACAAGGCCACCAGGAGCAGTGCAGGCTCAGTGACACGGACACATCCTGGTGGGGCTGCATTGAGTCAGGGAGCTTTAGGGACACCATCCTTTTGCATTTTCCACTTGTGTGTTTCATTGTGTAAAAACTTTTTACACTTTATTGCAGATTTCAGAGATGTACACAAGGCAGGGTAATCTATATAGAGAGCCCACATACCCCTCCCTGGCTTCACCAGTTAAATACATATGGCCAACTTGGTTTGTCAGTACCCCTCCCACATCCCCTGGATTATTTTGAAAGAAATTCCAGATCTCGCACAATTTCTTCTGCTGGTATTTTGTATATACTGAGTTGTTGGAAAAGTCTTGATGCATTTTTGCTTGAAAAACAGAAAAAAATACCTCATGACTTTTCCTACAGCGCAATATATCAGTGACAGACAAAGACACAAATGACTACGATGCCATTATCAAATCTTCTAAAAAGTGAACAATACATTTCTTAGTGAGATCAACTATCCATTCACTCACATTTTCCTAAGTATCAGTTTTAAAAAACTTACAGTTTAAAATAGAATTTTGAGAAAACAAACACATTGTGATATGCTGACATTTAAGATTTTTAAATCTATTAATATATCCTGTCTCCTGCCTTCCATTGCATACATTGTGTCATTATGTGATTGAGTCCATGGCAATTATTATCTGTGCAAAAGTTCAAGTGGTTCCCTCTTTTGCCAGTGGTTTAGTTTCTGAATCTTACCCTCATGATTTTCTTTCTTAGCTTTATAGTTTACTGGTGCAGCCTGATGTGTGAGACTCTTCCCACACACTTCATGCTTCTGTCCGAAGGTAGCCATGTTCCCAAAAAGAACTGGTCGCTTGTACCGGGAATGACATTGTAAAGCCATGCTTTGGACATCAGGAACCACTCATTTCTACCAGAAGTCATGGCTAGGCCTTTCCATTGGATGAGTTAGGATTTTTTTTAACATAAGATGCATCTTGAGTTGCACATTCAAAACAAATTCAGCTCTACACAGATGGTGTTGACTTACACCTGTATCTCCTTTCCTCCGTGATGAAACCCCATTTCTTAGTGACACCGGTGTAACTACTCCCTTTATTGGCTCTAGAACACACCCCCTAACAAGTTCATATAATCACATTAACACCACCACTGGCAGTATGATCAGTGACACAGGAAACCGTTTTATGGAGGACTTTTACCTGTAGTGTGAATCCCACTAGGTAAAATCAGATTGACTCTATTTATTTACAGTTATTCAGTTGAAATAGTTGCTCCTTTCATGGTTATACTATCAGTCTCACAGAGTTAAATTCAAAGATTTGTTTTTACAGTTGATTTTGGGGAATTTTCCAATGTTAAATTACTTAATACATACGATATTCACATGCTCTGAAAGTTGAAATTTACAGAGTAAAGTACATTCAAGTAAAACTCCTCTCCCTGCGTCACTCCCCATCCCATCCACATTCACAGAGTACTTTCTGTTTCTCACTTTAGGTTTGCTTTCTATTTGTATTTTATTTATTTATTTATTTGTTTGTTTATTTAAGATTTATTTATTTATACAAGAACTGGGTACAGTCAGAAGCACGGGAGGGTGAAAGGATTCACCAGAGCCAGAGCAGGGAACAGAACAGGCAGACTGACAAAGAAATACACTGCTGAGGGGAGCAGCAGGCACAACAGGAGAGGTCTGTCGCGCCATGTGAGACCCTCGCCAGTGGCTGGGGATTGAACCGGCGCCACAGAGGCTGCGGACAGCTTTGCAGCCCAGCGCTCAACCGCTGCGCCACCAGGGGAGGCCCAGGTTTGCTTTTTATTTGAAAGCGCTGTTGCTCCTTTTGCTCAAGCAGGGAATGATGTGGTAGGTCTGGACTCTTAACCCCCACGCATTGTGTGGCCATGGCACCCAGCAGGGGCCAGTGGGAACACAGGGACCCTGATGGGGAGGTGGAGGACAGGCCAGCCTGTGTCTGGACTCTGGTACTTCAGAATCTTGATATTTGTAGTGTCTTGATTGTAGTGTCTTGATATTTGTGTAGGATAATTTGATTATGTGCAATGAATTATAATCGTTCTAGTTTTTGCTATAAGTCACTCATGTGATTAAGATGTTTGGGATTTTCGTTGTCATTAATAAATTAGAGAACTCTAAAATGGATTATTTTTGTTTTCATATATGCCTACAAGTTGCCATTTCCATTCCTCCCCAAATCGCCCACCATCTCCTTCGGGCAACGAGACCTGATTTCCTATCATCAAACATTGGTTGCATTTTCTAGAATTTTACGTAAGTGGATTCAACCAGTATGTTCACTGCCTGCCCCCACCCCCAGCTTCTTTTTCTTAGGATGATTATTTTGAAATTCACCTATAGTACTGTGTCTGGGTAGTTAATTATGTCTTTATTAGTGATACGTATCCTGCTGCATAGATAGATCACATGTCTTTATCCATTCAATTGTTGGACATTTAGGTTTATTTCAGTTATAAAAACTATTACAAATAAAGCTGTTAGGAAAAATCTATAATTTCCTGTATGGGCAATTATTTTCATTGAGCTGGGAAAAAATAGCTGAACATGGGATTTGGGGTTAATATGTTAGGTGTAGATTTAACTTTTGAAGGAACTGCTGAGCTCTTTCCCTCAGTGACTATGCTGTTGTGCCTCCCCAGTAGCACAGTAGAGTTCTAGTAGCTCCATTTCCTCACCAATACTTGATATTGTGAGTCTTTTAATCCAGTATTATACATTCCAGTAGTACATCAATGAGATTTTTATTTGCTAATGATGTTGAGCTGATTTTAATGTGCTTATTATTTATCACCTTTATGTCTTCATTGGTGAAGTGCTTAAATCTCTCATCCATTTTTATTGACTTGTTTGTTTTTATTGTGGTGTTTTGAGTTTTTCCAGTTCTGTGGAGATATAATTGACATAGAGCACTGTATAAGTTTAAAGTGCAGAGTGTGTTTATTTCACTTTTATATTGCAAAATTATTATCGCCATAGCATTAGCTGTCACATGCATCATGTCAAATAATTGCAATTTCCTTTTTTTGGTGAGAATATCTAAGATATAATCTCTTATCAACTTTCAAGTACGTAATACAGTATTATTTACTATAATTATCATGCTACTTTTTAGAACCCAGATCATAATCACCTTACAACTAGAAGTTTGCCCTCTTTGCACATCTCCCCTTTTCTCCCACCCCAGCTCCTCCCTGATACCAACATCTAGTCTCTGCTTCTATGAATTGGACTTGTTTAGGTTCCACATATAAATGACATCCAGTATTTTCTTCTTTATCTACTGATTTGTTTTACTTAACACTCTCAAGATCCATGCCTATGGTCACAAATGACAGGATTTCCTTCTGAATAATACTCATATATACATCCCATTTCTGCTTTATCCATTCATCAGTTGATGGACACTGAGGTTGCCTGTATGTCTTAATTATTGTAAATAATGTTGTATTGAACAGCAGAGTGCAGATATCATTTAAGATTCCATTTTCAATTTCTTTGGAATTATACCCCAACTGGCATTGCTGGATCATATGCTAATTCTGCTTTTAATTTTTAAAGGCACCTACATACTCTTTTCCATAGTGATTCTACCAGCACATTTCCACCAGCTGTACAGTGGATTCTCTTCTCTCCACATCCCCCATAACACTTATTTCTTGCCTTTGTGATGACAGCCATTCTCACAGGTGTGAGATGACAGCTCATTGTGCTTTATTTTGCATCTCCCTGATGATTAGTGATACGGAGCAATTCTTCATGTACCTCTTTGTCACCTGTATGTCTTCTCTGAGAAAGTAACTCTTCCTCTTCCCATTTTATAATGTGATTGTTTATATTTTTGTATATGTTCATTATATAATTTTGGGTATTAACCCCTTATCAGATATATGATTGTAGTTATTTCTCCCATTTCATAGGTTCCCTTTTCAGTTTTTGGTGATGATTTCCTTTGCTGTGCAGAAACTTTTTTTTTTTGTAAGAGCAATTTTTATTTTTTTTAAAAATTCAGCTTACTTAGTTCAATGTCTATTAAGTGTGTTCCCATGTACTCAAAGTTCTTTATCATTGTGACCATGGCATATGATTTGAGAACATCTCTAAAAGCTATTGCTTTTTTTGACATCGAATTTGCATCAGGCTCTTAATTTTCTTTTTTTTATTTAAATATTTTATTTTATATAATTCTTACATCTTTTTTCATCTTTGCACAATGTATGCATTTTCATTTTGGTTATATTCCCCATACAATTGCACCCCCCCTCCTTATTTTGGCTCTAGTCCTTCTCCCCGCCCTCCCCACCCCGCGTAGTGTGTCTGTGGTTTATAGTTGCTTGTTGATTTTGAGTTTTACTTTGTACTGATTAGTCTTTTTCCTGGTCTCTTTTTTTTTTTTTTTGAAAGATTTATTTATTTATTTATACAAGCACTGTGTACAGTCAGAAGCTCGGGAGGGTGAGAGAATTCACCAGAGCCAGAGTGGGGAGCAGAGCAGGCAGAAGGACCAAAGCACACTGCTGAGGGGAGCAGCGGGCGGCAGGAGAGGTCTGCGCACCATGTGGGACCCTCGACCTGAGGTCGGGGATCGAACTGGTGCTGCAGAGGCCGCAGGCAGCTTCGCAACCCAGCGCTCAACTGCTGCGCCACCTGGGAGGCCCTTTCCTGGTCTCTTATTTAGGTTTTCTAAATTCCTGCTATGAGTGAGACCATCCGGTATTTTTCTTTTTCTTTCGACTTACTTCACTGAGCATGATCCCTTCTAGCTCCATCCATGTTGCTGCAAACGACATGTGTTTATCTTAAGCGGGGACTATATCAAATTAAAGAGCTTCTGCACAGCAAAAGAGACAATAACCAAAACAAAGAGAAACCCCACCGACTGGGAGAACATTTTTGCCCACAACACTGACGATAAAGGACTGATCACAAAAATCTACAAAGAGCTGATGAGTCTCAACAAAAACAAAGAAAATAATCCAGTCAAAAAATGGGCAGAAGAGCTGAAAAGAAACTTCTCTGAAGAGGAAATGCAAATGGCCAACAGGCATATGAAAAATGTTCAACGTCACTTGTATTTTCTTCCAGCAGTTCTTCCAGTTTCAGGTCTTACAAATCCAAGTCTTTAATCCATTTTGAGTTGATTCTGGCATGTGATATAAGATAGCAATCCAGCAATCCAGTTGCATTTTTTTTCATGTGATTACATACTTTTCTCTATACCATTTATTGAATACATAATTATAAAAGGAGAAATATCTAAAAACAATAATCTAAGTTTCTACTTAAGGAAGATAGAAACCCAAAGCAAAAAGATCAAAAGAAATAATAAGAATTAGAGCAGCAACCAATGAAATTGAAAACAGGAAATCAATAGGGAAAATCAACTAAACTAGAAGATGGTTCTTTGCAAACATCAATAAAATAGACAAGCTACTAGTTAGTGTAACTAAGCAAAGAAGAGAAAAGAGGTGAATAATATTAGAAAGAGTATATATTAATGTAAATCATCCCATGGACACTAAAAAGATAATAAAGACATACTATGAACAGTTCTGTGTCCATAAATTTCATAACTTAGATGAAATGGATCAAGTCCTTGAAAGATGCAATCTGCTAAACTCACAGAAGAAATAAATGGACAATCAAAATAGATCTGTATCTATTAAGGAAAGTGAATCAGAAATTAGTAACTTTTCAAATCAGAAAGTACCAGACCCAGATGGGTTTACTGGTGGATGTTGCAAAACACTCCACGAGAGAATTGTATCAACTCTCTATAGTCATTTTGATAGGATAGAAGCAGAGGTCATATTTTCTAATTCATTTTATGATATCAGTTTTGCTCTAATACCCAAACCAGACAGAAACATTATGAAAAAAGAAAACTATAGATCAGTATCTCTCGTAAACGTAAAAAGCAATCTTAGTAAATTGATTCAAAAATTCATAAAAAGAAATATATAATGCAACCAAGCAAGGTTTATTCCATCCATGCAAGACCAGTTCAACATTAAAAAATAAAGTAGTTTAATCCATCACATCAACAGGTTAGAAAAGATAATTCATACACAAATCTTATCAATAAATGCTGAAAAGCATTTGATAAAATCCAGCACCTATTTATGATTAAAAAAAAAAAACTCTTGGTGAATTAGGACTAGAAGGAAACTTCCTCAGCTTGCTGAAGAATGTCTATAAAAACATCTACAGCTATCCTCATACCTAATGGTAAGAAACCATCCCATTAAGAGCAAGTAAGAAGTAAGGATGTCCCCTGTCACCACTCCTTTTCAACAACATCTGCAAGTTCTACCTAAGGTTATCACCTTAGCTAGGCAGGGAAAGGTAATAAAGAGTATACGTGTTGGGAAGGAGAACATAAAATTGTCTTTGTCCACAAACAACATGATCATCTTTGTACCAAATCTAAAAGAATCAACAAATATGCTCTCAGAGCTAGTAAGTCATCATAGCAAGGTTGAAGGTATATCAGTATACAAGTCAGTTGCTTTCCTATGTAGTAACAGTGAACAAGTAAAACTTGAAATTAAAAAGAATTATGTACTTAAATATGATGAGTTCTTTCCTACTCACCCAATATTCAAAACACCAATCAATATGTATTGAATAGTTTATTGTATCACAAACTAAAGATGACAAATCAGATGATTTTGTATCAGGTTAATACATAAAATGTGTTTGACAAAATCCAACATTTATGATAGAAATGCTCAACCAATTAGGAATACAAACTTACTGGTAAAGGGCAGTGAATGTCCTCAGGACCAGGAGCAAGCCGAGGGTGTAAATTCATGTCACTCTTTCTCAGTATAGTGCTTACGTGCCAGCTGGTACAATAAGGGAATAAAAAGATGTTTGGAAAAACTTGTAGATTAAAAAGTAAGAAATAAAATGGTTGGGTTTTGTTTTTTATTTTTGCAGATGACATGATTATCTGTGTAAAAAGTCCTAAGTAACCTATATAAAAAAAAAACTAAAACTGATGCATTCAGCAAGGTCAAAGAATATAAGATTAACTGGTAGATGATTCTACATCTAAATACTAGCAGTGACCTTGTGGAAACTAAAATTTAAAACACAGTTACAATTACAGTTTCTCCAATAAAAATGAAATAGCTATACGGGCAATTAGAAATCATGGAAATTGGGCCTCCCCTGGTGGCGCAGCTGTTGAACACTGGGCAGGCAGCCTCTGCAGTGCCGGTTCAATCCCCGGCCGCCAGTGAGGGTCCCACATGGCGCGACAGACCTCTCCCGCCGCCCGCTGCTCCCCTCAGCAGTGTATTTCATCTCTCTGCCTGTTCTGTTCCCTGCTCTGGCTCTGGTGAATTCTCTCACCCTTCCGCGCTTCTTACTGTACCCAGTGCTTGTATAAATAAATAAAATAAATCTTAAAAAAAAAAAGAAAAGAAATCATGGAAATTACTAAATGCTGATGAAAGCAAGCAAAAAAAAAAATCTAAACAACTGGAGAGATATATTTTATTCACAGATTGGATAACTCAGCGACAGTAAAGATGTCAGTTCTCCCGAAATGGTCTGTATGTTGAGTGCAACCACTGTCCAAACCGCAGTGGGTTTTTCCATAGACACAGAACAACTTACTTTACAATAGAAAGGGAGAGGACTTACAACAGCTGAAACAGTCCAGCCAGAGAAAATGAAGGTTCGAGAAATGACTTTGCCCTACATTAAGGGGAGCTGATAGGACAGAAATAAAGATTTTGTGGCATTGGTAGATGGACAAACACACAGATAAATAGGACAAAATAAAGAATCCACAGAGCTGTGCTTAACTGATTTTTGATAAAGGAGCAAAAGCAATTCAGTGTAGGCAGGGTAGTCTTTTCAACAAATTATTCTGGTATAATTATATATTCATAGGCAAAATAATAATCCTCAGACTAAACTTTGCACCTTGCAAAATTAATTCCAAATCAATCATGGACTTAAATATGAAATATAAAGCTAAAAATCTTTTAGAAAAATCCAGAGAAAAAATTCTCTACTCTTAATATCTAGCACTAGCAGAGTTCCTAGACTTAACACTAAATGCAGCATCATTTTGTAAAATGAAAAATTAACGTATTTAAAACTTTTTCTCCTTAATGGTCCGGGTAAAGAAGATAAAAAAGACAGATTTCAAACTTGGAGAAAATATCTGCAAAGTCTGTGCAGAGGGTTGAGTAATCTCCCCCACAGTTACTTGTGAGAGTCATCCCTTCAGTGCAAAAGGGACACGGCAGGGTGCTGGGAGATGATCTTGCCCCGTGGTGAGGAAGACTGTGTGGTTAAGGAGTCTTGTAGGAGGGACGAGGAGGGCCCGGCAGGTGCAAGGCGGAAGTAGAATGGAAGTAGAATGGAGTGATGCGCCCGGGCGAGGAGCCAGGTGGCTGGAGGCAGGCTGCAGGGGGCACTGGCTGCCGCTGCTAGGGCTTGAGCTTCGTTTGGCTCATTTTGAATTACAGGTCTTCCAGAATGTGAAATGATAATTTTGTTTTAAGTCACTACGTTTGTATCAGTTGGTGCAGCAGCAACAGGAAGCCAATATACCACGTACCTGACCAAGAAGAAACCGAAAACAGTAGATTCTATAAAGAAATCTCAAAACAGTTGTAAAAATCATACAGTTAGACAAAATCATACAGAAGCCTGAGAGACATTGCAGTGAACAGTACATGCAGATATCAAAAGCGCGTGGAGAGAGAGTCTGCGGGGCTGGCCCTCGGGGAGATGAGCTTTCGCAGCACCCGGCGTCATGGCGCGCTCATCAGAGCAGCCTGCTAACGTCTGAGCACCACGCAGGCGCGCGCAGATGGTCGGCCCCTCTTACCTAGCTGGTGGGTATAGTGCAGTGCCCTCTCTGAGAGAGATTTTGGCAGTTTCTTCTAGAAATAATCATGTAGTTACCAGATGACCCAGCATTGCCCCCTTGGACGCTTAACCCAAAGAAATAAAACTGTGTACACACAAAAACCTATACGTGACTGTCATATTAGCTTTATTTGCAACAACCAAAAGCTGTAATCAGCCCAGGTTTCCCTTAGTAGGTGAATGGTAAACCAACTGTAGTGCATACATTACATGTAATACCACTCAGCAATAAAGAGAAATGAATTATTGACACGTGCCACAATTTGGATGCATCTCGAGGGAATTAGCTGAGTGAAGAAAAAATTTAAAAGATTATATACTGTATAGCTGTGTGTGTGTAATTTTTGAAATGACTAAATTTTAGAAATGGAGGAGAGATGAGTGCTCATGAGAGGCTAGGGAGGGGCAGGAAGGTCTATAAGAAGGAAATGCAAGGAACCCCACTAATTGGAGGGGTTGTTCGTTCTCTTGACATCCTGGTAGCTTCGCACACCTAGACATGATAGAATTGTATAGAACTAGAGAGAGGGAAGGGAAGGAGGGTTGGGCAGGGGCAGGTAAACTGGGGGATTACAATTAAGATCTTTGGATTGTATCAGAGTCAAAGCTTTGTTGTGTACAGTTTTTCAGCGTGTTGACTTTGGAACAGGGGGCAGGGTGATGTGCATGTACATGGGGTACCTCTGTAATCTACAGTCATTTCAATAGAAATGTCAATTCAAAATGCAACTGTGAAAGAGACAGTGACCCCAAATAGATGTCTTTGATTTATTTCTCCTTTGGGAATGACAGTACAGGATTCTGATCCCAAAGTTTCAAGAAATACTGCTTCTGTGGTGGCAATTCCAATTTCTAACTTCTTTGTTTTTGTGTATGTTGTCTTACTGTGGAGGAAGTTTGTTTGCCCAGACTTTGTTGATAATTATCAGTATCTGTTCCCATAGGATAGACAACAGACAAGCTGGGAGAGAACAAGTTGGTGTGCAGTTTGTAGGTGGCAGTGCCGTAAACTGGGATTCAATCCCATTTTGTTTTAAATCATTTATTTTCCCCATATTGAACAGAAATCTTGAGGACAAACCATGCTTCAGATCCTTTTTGTATCCCACAGTGTTTGGCGTGATGCCATAGTAAACTGTTATATATTTACTCAGTCTGTTGCTAATTAACCTATCATGTAAACTGGATGGCCATAAAAACACAATAGGGAAATGAAGGCATAAATAACCATTCTTTATAGAACATTTTATAAATAGCTGTCCCCTATTTTCAGCCATAAATACAAACTTCAGTTAGAGAATACGTGACATAAGATAGAATCAGGCAGTAACTTTGAAGGCAGTAACATCTGACTATAGCAAAATGTCGACATTGCTCTGGAAATACACAATCTGAAACTTGAAAGTGAAATAGAATTAGCTTCATGTCCATCTTACAGTGGGATACGGCATTTAAAAAGAGCGCTGTTCAGGGCCTCCCCAGTGGCTCAGCGGTTGAACGCTGGGCTGCGAAGCTGCCCTCAGCCTCTGCAGCACCTGTTCAATCCCCGGCCACCAAGTAAGGGTCCCACATGGCGCGCAGACCTCTCCTGCCACCTGCTGCTCCCCTCAGCAGTGTACTTCGTCCGTCTGCCTGCTCTGCTCTCCCCTCTGGCTCTGGTGAATCCTCTCACCCTCCCGCGCTTCTGACTGTATCCAGTGCTTATATCAATAAATAAATAAATCTTTTAAAAAAAAAAGCGCTGTTCATTTTTTTCACTATAGACCCTCATATTCAAATCCATTTCTATGATTCTCATTAAAAATTTTGAGTATGGTTTCAATAAACTTTGCACAGAAATCCCCTCTTCTTCTGGTGACCTATATATGGTAACTAAAACTAGGATAGACACAATAAATTAGTGCATAACAGGTGTTTTCTGACTTGCTCAAATAAGTAAAACATTGTGCAAAATTAACCTATGTGCACATGTATGTATACACTGACTTCCACTTTTTTTTAAAACAAGGGTGTATTTGGTCTGGAGTCCTCGTGCTACAGATGAGTCACAAGTCCTGGCCATCATTCCAATTTCCTGTTTTATTTTTATCCTGGTGGTGGTTTACACTGCTCAAAAATTCATGATTGTCAACACATTCTTGCTCTTACACACACACATGTGCGTGCACATGTGTCCGTGGCAAAAATTGCTTTTTCTTATCCTTGGATATTGCTCAAATCACCTGGCAAAGAACATGAGAAAGGAGATAAAAGTGGAGATGACTAAATGGAAAGAACCAGAGATGCCTGCCTGGCTCACACACCCATGCATGTAGAGATCTCAAGATTTTCTGCATCTGAGGATAAGCTTAATAACTAAGCAAACTGTCTTTGTTTACATTGTTAACATACAGGCAGCAAGAAAGGGAAAAGATATACGATGAAAGAACTGTAGAATTACATAGTGAATTTATTTTCAAGTCCTTGAATAACAGTCCTGTAATTTCACAAAACAAGAAATTTAGAATCAGGGAAATCAGTTTCACAATTGGTGCTATATTTATTAGCTCCCAGCATTTTGAAGGCCATTTAGTATCAACCCTGGGAACATGCAGTGTACCTAATAAAACATGCAAAAAAGTGCCTTATCACAATATAGTTCATTACTGAAAGCTAAGGCATTACAGTAAGTGCTTCTCCTTGGAAATAGTAAATACTTAGTAATTGTAGCAGAGAGAATATTATTTAAAAAAATATGACTATTCAAGTAGTACTATGAGGAAAGTCGGAGTTTCTAGTACCCATTGCAGAAATATAGCCAGAATTATTGGACTGTGATGTCTACAGCATGGTGAAGGAGACAGTGACTTCTCAGCTCGACTGACACATCCCCACTCACCACGTAGTAGCCGTGTGACCCTGTCCAAGTGCATGGCCTTCCTGTGCCTCCCATTATTTCTTATAAGCTAGGGGTATTTCGGCGCCTTGCTCACTGGGTTGCTGTGGGGGCCATGTAAGAGAATGTACATGAGAAAGCCCTAGAACCGTGTCTGAACTCTCGGTAGCGTGGCAGTGATAGCGGCAGTGAGGAGACATTGATGTCCAGTGGAGTAAGATAAGAGAAGAAACAGAAAGGAAATGGCATGACACTCCTGGGGAGAAAAGTGAAGAGGTGAACAGGGTGTAGGGACTGGGGGTGGCAGTTGAGCCAAGGACAGTGTTGAGAGGACCTGGCTTTGTGTACTCCTCTGTGGGATGCTGCTGGTGTGAAAAATGTATAATTGTTGACTAAAGCTTTGTGGTCCCATTCTGTGTCACAGGGTTGATTTGGGGAAGCTACTGCCAGGTGGGGAGCCTGTATTTTTTACCTGATTTGCACTTAAGTGAGGGGTATGACTAATTCTGAATGATGAAGAAAACCGGTGTCACTTCCAGTCCACCATAGTGGTTTTTTGGGTTTTTTTTGTTTTTTTTTTGTGGGACCCTTGCTGGCGGCGGGGGAACAAACCTGTGCTGCAGAGGCTGCGGGCAGCCTTGCAGCCCAGTGCTCAACCACTGCACCACCA
Source organism: Talpa europaea (assembly GCF_964194135.1). Taxonomy (NCBI): domain Eukaryota; kingdom Metazoa; phylum Chordata; class Mammalia; order Eulipotyphla; family Talpidae; genus Talpa; species Talpa europaea. The sequence continues at coordinate 2,055,767 of NC_140080.1, read as the reverse complement.
GGGGAGGCCCTCCACCATAGTTATTAACACATGCTTTCTCCAGCATCTCCCGGTTCTGAGCCTGGAAGGGGGGAACCTCTGAAGTCCTGGGAGGTGATAGTACTCCAAGACGAAGGTGAAGGAGCCTTGGCTCCCCGGGCCACTGCAGCGCGTGTGTGTGATGATAGTTTGTGTTTCCTTACATAATAGTAAAATTTATCTCGGCTCTAATCTCATAGTCCACTGAATTTTCAGGACTCAGGGAGTGTGGAGGAAAGCTGGTCTGATGGTAGGAAACACTGCAGTGACAATAAGCTCAAGTAGGGAGGCGAGTCCAGAAGCTCTCCCATTGATTCTGACTGCAAGTGCGGGCTCCGGCAGGGATGCAGAAGGAAAGGAGGGTGTCCCTAGGAAGGCGGACTCTGGAGTGGAACTGCTGCTCTGGGGAGGGAGTGAGAGGAAGAGAGGGAAGCACTGGGATTGAGCCTCTGACCAGTTCATGAAAGTCACAAGGTGGCAAATCTTGATTTAACCCATGATGTTGGTTAATTACAAGTGCTACCAAAACAGTGATAGGTAGACTCACAAAGCAGTGAGCCCTCATGGCCCAGCTGCACCTGATTGGACAGAGGGCCCTCCACTGTGGCTTACCACAGCTCCATAGGATTGCATTCCTATAAAAATACAATTTCTTACAATTCAAAGATTTTATCATTCAGCAGCAACACCGAATGGTATTCAAAATGCATGGTATTCAAAATGTTTCAATAATTTGTAAATAAAATTGGGGTAAATTTTCAGGACAAATTTATAGACTACAATTATATTTCATGTTAACACTTTGAAAATAAAGACTTTGTTTCAGATTATGCAGCAATTATAAGACTATTTCAAGTAGCATTTAATAGCACTGACATGATCTAATTAATAGAACTTATGACAGTGAATTATAACAGATCTTCAACGTGGCTCTATATTGCCTGTGCTGTTTCCTTTCTGAAATAATTACCAAACTACGTTTTGTGATTTTGCCCAGTGCACACAGGTGGTGTCTCTGGAGAGCATCTGGCACTTACCACCTCCCTCTGCCAGCCTTCCCCGCTCCTTGTCACAGGTCTCTGTGCTCTACCACCGGGAAGCCTCAGCTCAGGCCCAGCAGTGTCCGGGCGCCCCCCCCAGCCTGGAGCCTCCAGGTCTGTGCCTCCCTGCTTCCCCCGGGCTTGCGTCCACCGCTGATTTGCATAGCGTCTGCTGGCACTTTGTGCTCCTCTGCTGCTTTGCATTCTCGACAGCTGTTTCAATAGCACTTTGCCATTGGGTCGGCTGTCATGAGAAGATGTGACGTTGGGATTCTGATGACACAGCAAACTGCAAATTACCCATTGGTAAAATGAAGTCTATTGCTGGCAAATAGTCCCTGGAATTTCGTAATAGGCAGTCTGGGCATTGCAGCCCTCCGCCGCAGATGCTGGTGTGTGCAGCAGTCGCATTTTCGAGTCAGTCGGCTGCGTGGTAATCAGCCGCGCAGGCGCCGTGACTGCCCGCTGCCCAGAGGTGCGTCCTGCCCGCGCGGCCGAGCTGGCTGCCGGCCTGAGGTTGCTGTTATCCTCACAGAGTCCCCGCTCATAATTATCTGAATCTTCACTAATTGGTTATGGAGTTTCTCTCGTGTCACCTGAAATTCAATGAGACAAATCACTTTTGAGCTAATAGAAGTATCAGTTTTAATGAAATAGCCTATATTTTAAATAATTTCATTATTAAGTTGTAATATCACTGCAGTTTGCTTCAAAGCCTAGAGGTCCTTTACAGCAATCAAGATGAGATGTGAGAAATTTGTTCTCTTTATAACCTGGTGTGAAGCTTTAACGGCTTGACAGAAAAAATGTTGAAGTGCATTAAACCAAAATGGGCAAATTTGATTACGTCTCCTTAAATTTGTGCTGTAAGCTTGTTGCAGGGAGTTGTTCCACTTTCATGTTATATATAACATATAACATTATATGTGTACTTATATATTATGTGGAGCACAAATAGAGCATCAATTTTCTATAAAAATAAATTATACACAGAAATGCTCTTCTCCAAACCCTTGATAAATTCTGACTCTAGACAATATTCCATTACTGAGTCAGAAAAAAAAGCTTTTAAATACCTACATTGAACTCCAGTTACAGATTTCTCCAGACTAAATCCTTCTTTGAAGTTAATATAGATAAGAATGACACCAGTAATATCCATAAGAATGAGATTTTAAAAATCAACAGAATTTTTGTTAAGACACAGCGGAGTTTAGACTATAGGGACCAGATTGATTCAGTGTTTTACTTGGCGATCTTTGTAGATGTCGAGGTAGAACACCATGCTCTCAATGTATGCAGACAGCATGGCTTTTTCCTACCAAAGTAACTAACTTCAGAGATCCTGTTATTTTAAAAATTGTTTATATTGACCTGCAAATCAAAACTCCTTATTTATTTCATTTTAAAAGAGAGTCCCTTTTTCAAGAAGCCCTGCCACCCAAAATGGCAGCTATTTCAGCAATCCCTATTTCAGCCACCACAGTATAAACATCCAGTGAAGTCCACAGAATAAATTCCCAAAGGCAGTCTCTTCCTGTTATTTCTGATGTGTCAACAGAATTGTGTGCATGTGTTGTGTGATGCTTATGAATAAATTGATTGCATAGGAATAAGGATATTATGGAATTAAAAAAATGAGTCTGAAAGGATAAATATAACCAACAGAATCAAGGTTAAACATAGAACTTAATCTCCAAATAAAGCTGGGCAACTCCAGAGGAAAGGAGAGATTATATTTCTCTTTGGCAAAATGTATATAGTCTCAAGATTCCAGAGGTATCAGGACAATGACTTTTGTCTATTTTGTACTTTGTTGTCTGCTGACTGATTAGATTTTTGGTTGTGTTTCGGGTTATCAATGTAGTGAATAAATGGCTCAATCAAGATGATGTATTAGGTCAGTGATAATTACCTCAGAAACGACAGATGAGTCTTTGTTGATGGATCCATTCTGGATAAAAAGGATTTCAGCTCGCTCTCTGGGTATCTCAGGAGGGACCCCCCTAGAGCCATCCAAAGAGGAGAAAGGTAGGAGGTAGCCCGGTGTCTGTACCAGTTGGGGCAGTAATGGGATTGTGCTAGGGAACTGCTGGGGATCGTGGACAGTCATGCAGTTTAGTTTTAAGATTGACTAATAGAGTGAAAAGTTTAATTTAAACTGACTTTAGTGAAGTACTTTTATTTATTTTTTTTTTTTGGTTTTTGTGCTGTTTTTTGTTTTATTAATTTTAACAAATTGGACCTGAGAAATTTTCTGCTCTAGTGAAATACTAGAATATTCATAAAAAGAGCTAAATTGATAAGATTAATCATAATGTATAGAAACAACAGAAAATATTCAGATTTTTATCCAAGTACAGGAGTTTTGAAGCTAATTATGCCATTATTCATAAAACAGGAGTAATTTACTCTTGAATACATGTTAGAAGTGTTGTTGTAAATGAGATGGTATCTTCTAGGCTCGGTGAGAGTACAGCTGGTTAACTGCTTTACATGAAATAAAGACAAAAAAAAGTAAGCATCAAGAAGGCGGCAGAATGGGGGTCTAAGATTCTGCTTTACCAGCACCAACCAGTCATCAGTTTTGGCTTCAAAATTTGGAAATGTTGTGTGACTTCCTACCCCTATCCTTTTGCCTTGAAAAAAAATGCCCCTTGAAAATAAAAGTATTTTGAAATATGCTAAAATATTTCAAAAATAAGTGGTGAAATGAGGGAAGTTGTATTCATGCTTCTTCAAATTATGGCACCCCAAATTCCAGCTGAGAAAAGTTGAAGGTGCTTATAGTAGAATGTCACTGAACTGCATTTAAAATCATGGAAAATTTAAATTTACCAGGTTGGGAAACATAAAGACATGGGTTCAAAATTCTTCCTACAACATCCTACCTGTGTAAGTTTGAAAAAGTAATTAGACTTCTAAACCACAATTTCTCATTGCCAAAGCAGACATAATTATAGAACCTCCATTTTAGGGGTCTTGGGTAAGTTAATATCATGTCCATGAAACGTCTAGCGCAGTATTGATATGTAAACATACTCAAAAGCCATGGCTTGTTATTAGTAGTCTCAAAGTGAATTAATTCTATGTCTAGACTGGAGTAAGATGTACAGCTGTGTTATATTGAGTTTCCAGATAAATCAAAGTAGATCTTTTTCATATTTTCTTTATATAACTGATTTTTATAGTTAAATTCGATCCTTCACATTCCAATCTTAAAACTGAATCACGTTTCCCAAACTCCAGCAGCTTTCCATTTCTTGCAATTACGGTGATACCGAGTCAGCCGGCCCCTGGGTCCTCGTGGCCCTCGGCCGAGGCTTCTGTGCCTGACCTGACAGAGATGCCACCCCCACAGGCTCGGTGAGGGCGGGCGGCCACGGCCAGGAGCTTTGCATTCATCGGCGGGCTCCCCAGGCTCTCCCTTTTGCAAAGATCTTTAAATACTTATTATGAATTCAAGTAATTTCACTGTTATCCAGTATATCTAACCCATTAGCGTAAGTGTAGGTAATGAGATACTTTGCTTTATAAATTGCTGAAATCGTCTTTCTTGTTCTACTGGTCTTGAAGCTGCCAAGCGCAGGTGGAGCCGCCTCTGTGTGACTTTGTCCTCATGAGCCTTTATTGGTCCCGAGAGTTGGTACCTCTGTTACTTACCTGGTTTTTATATTCATTTGTTCAACAAATTTATTGAATAGACTTATTTATATGTGGCACTGTGTGCTAAGTGATGAATGGAAGAACATTTGTGAACAAGGAAGTCGCTTCTGTCAGGGTCTGAGTAAGGGTCATGAGCGAGAAGACTTTATAATGTGAGACATCCAGCTGTGGAGCACACCTGTGATGGTTTATGACCCAGGCTGTGTGTGAGGGGCATGAGCTTCTGAAAATTTCCTAGAAAAAGTAAAAATTGAATATTTAAGCCAAGACCTGCATGATCAGTAGAATTTAGTCTCATCGAGAGCAGAGCATGTTCAGTACAAAGGAGAAGCATTTACAAAAATCAAAGCAAAGGAAACCACACAACCTGAATAAATAGCTTTGCTCTGCAGAGTGAAGGGCGCCTGCCAGTAGGGCTGGAGCTGGGCGCCAGCCAGGACATCCAGCTCTCTGCAGCCCCACGGCTCTCCATCTGCAGCCGGAACGTCTTCCCTGCCCTTTGCATTTTCAAGATGCTCAGCCATCCAAATTCCCTTTGGTTTTTGTTTTTGTTTTTTTTTTTTACATTCATTATTTAATTTATTTTTTAATATTTTATATAATTACATCATTTTTCATTTTTGCACAATGTATGCATTTTTTTTACATGAACATTTTCTATACTTTATTTTTTTTTATAAATTTTATTGTTATATTCCCCATACAATTGCAGCCCCCCCATTCTGACCCCAATCCCTCCCCTCCCGCCCCCGCCCCCCTAAAAGTATCTCTGGTTCATAGTTTTTTGTTGATTTTGATTTTCACTTTCTTATAGTTATTCATTTTCCTGGTCCCTTATTTAAGTTTTCTAGATTCCTGCTATGAGTGAGACCATCCGGTATTTTTCTTTTTCTTTTTGGCTTATTTCGCTGAGCATGATCCCTTCCAGCGCCATCCATGTTGCTGCAAATTGCATGTGTTTATCTTTTATGAACGCTGAGTAATATTCCATGGTGTAGATGTACCACATCTTCTTGATCCAGTCATCTATTTTTGGGCATTTGGGTTGTTTCCAAAGCTTAGCTATTGTAAACAGTGCTGCTATAAACATAGGGGTGCAGGTGTTCTTTGGAATGGATGTTTCTGTGTCCTTTGGGTAAATACCTAGGAGTGGAATTGCTGGATCATATGGAAGCTCTATGTTTAGTAGGTCCAGAAATCTCCACACAGCTTTCCACAGTGGTTGGACCAGTTTGCACTCCCACCAACAGTGCAGAAGAGTTCCTTTTTCTCCACACCCTCGCCAACATTTGTTGTTGCTAGTTTTTTTAATATGTGCCATTCTCACTGGTGTAAGATGGTATCTCATGGTAGTTTTGATTTGCATTTCCCTGATGACATAAAACACTGTTAAAAGAAATAGAAGAAGACACAAAGAAATGGAGAGACATCCCCTGCTCATGGATTGGAAGAATAAACATTATTAAAATGGCCATCCTTCCAAAAGCAATATACAGATTCAATGCTATTCCAATCAAAATTTCAATGTCATTCTTCAAAGAAATAGAACAATTATTGATGAAATCCCTTTGGTTTTTGAAGGTTTATTGATGATTGACTTTATAGGTAACTGCCATGTCATCCATTCATTTATTCTTTCATTTGCATATTTATCTTACATGTTTATTCATATATGTATGGACTGACATGTCCCCTCCCCAGAATTCATATGTTGAAACCCTGGCCCCCACTCTCTCAGAACGCAACTGAATTCAAGGTTATAAGGCCTTTTAAAAGGCAGCTCATTAAGTGAGACCTTCAGGGTAAAATCTAATCCACTGCGACTGGTATCCTGTTAGAAGAAGCGGCTGAGGCTCAGAGACACCGGGACATGCACACAGAAGAAAGGCCACGTGAGGCCCCAGAGAGAAGGTGGCCAGCACAAGCTGAGGAGAGAGGTTCAGCAGACACCAGTCCTGCTGGCATGTGGACCCTGGACTTCCAGCCTCCAGGTCGGTGAGAAAATAAAATTCTATTGCCTAAGCTGTGGCGTCTTGTTATGGCAGCCCTAGCAAATTACTCCAAAGGTGTGTAGTTTAGTATGTATTTAACTGTGACTCGCACACTGTTGTATTGGTCAAGGGTATGAACAAGAGAAACATGTAGTAAATTCTGGGAATTTAGGAACCGAGAGTGGGCTGTATTAATAGAACAAAACCGCAGAAAGGGCACGTGTAATAGTCAGCACTCCGGGTTCAGGGGCTGCCAGGGACACCTCAGCTGGCATGCACAGGCGTCAGAGGTAGTGATGCCTGGGCAGGCCCTGAAGGGAAATCTGGCTCCGGCAAGGGAAGGTTGTTGGCACTTCCTGGGGGGTCCCGCTGCCATAAGCAGCGCACGCCTGTGGCCCGGGTGTACATGAGAGTGGGAGAGACAGCCGGCTGCCCACCCCAGGGGCCGAGAAGGAGGGCCACTAGCTCCCCTTTCTTCACTTTGGGGCAGGTATCCCTGTGGCCACTGCTTCTGGCTTCAATATGCTGATCTCATCCCCCAGGAAAGGAAGTCATGCACACTGATATGGCTCCGTCTCTGGTGCAAGCTCCCTCCGTGGCCTCCCCACAGGGGCTCTGCACAGGTTGGGGCTACAGTTTTAATCTAAAAGTATATTTTAAAATGTGCCATATTCAGAAGATGGCTATTAAAATATGGCTATTTAAATTTGAGCATTATTAAATATTAAAAACAAGGATAGACCTTGAGGGCATTATGCTAAACAAAATAAGTCACAGAGAAAGACAAATACCGAATGACTTCACTCATGTGGAATATATATATTTTTAAAGGCAGAAAAACAAAAGCAAAAATCCCAAGCTGTTCAATACAGAGAAGGATTATTGATGGTTGCCAGTGATGGGATGGGTGGAAGGTGGAATAGGTGTGGGGGTAATGAAGGTTTGAACTTCCAGTGGCAAAGTAAGCCAGGGACAGGTTGCACTGCATGGGGACATAGCTAATAATCCCATAGTGAGTATCTGAAGGTTGCTAATAAAGTAGGTGTTAAAAGTCCTCATTATAAGAAAAAGAATATGTCACTGTGTATGGTGAACGTTAACTAGACTTACTGTGGTGATTATTTTTCCATATATTATACAAATGTTGAGTCATTTTTTGTTGGGCTCCTGAAATTAATGTTATATATCATAGCTTGATTTTTAAAAATGCTTATAGTTCTATGAAGAATGACTCAGAGGAAACCAGGTACTTTGAGTTAATGAACATCTGGTTTTGAAAATTGTAGTTAGATGTTTAGGATCACTCGGAAATATAAACTGTTGAGACATGTCATTTCTGAAGACCACCAGGGTCCATTAGCATTTTTGGATGTCATGTCTGGAGCTGAATTTTATACTCAGATCTGAGGATCTATTAACTATCCCTGGTATAAACATATAACTGCATGGTTATACAGTAATTAAAAAGAAGTGAACCTACAAGAAAAAATAGAGTAGAACAACATGCTATAAGGAACCCTGCTAAAAAGGTTAATAAATAAAAATATGACAAAAGGCTTTGACCTTTCTTCTGGTGGTGGTTCACGCTGCAGTTCTTCCTCTCAGCTCTCACCTTATTTAATCTGCTTTAAGTTAATGATTAATGCCTATGCCAGCTGACCAACTGGTGATTGCTGTCAGCACACATGTTGGCACAAAAACCCTCTCCCACACTTAGTCCTAACCCTGTGGGTGTTTACCTGCCTTTCTTCCCCTCCCCCACACTGACTTGCCACCCATGGGTGCCACGCGCCAGCCAGGAGACTGCTCCATGTCTTTCAATGGCAAAGTTTCTTCAGCTAAATTTCACTGGAAAAAGTAAAGTGATCTCTTCACCCAGTATGACTTCATCAGTAATATCTCTACTTCTTTACAAAAAACATCCTAAGTTCTGATGTGTCAAAAACTTTGTGTATGCTTCCCATCAGGGTCAGTGAGACATCTGTGGCTGCTTGTGACTCCTGATACTCCTATGATTTCTAAGCCTCTCTCATATCTGTCTTCCCTGAAGTCTTCTTCCTACAAAATTTCATGGACATAGTGCCCCTAAAGTTTTTAAATCTCCTCTCTTGTCTGATTATATTCAGAAAGTGCTCCAATGCAGGCGGGTAACAATAGCCTCTCCTTCCTGCAGGCCCAGGTCCCGTCAGGGTCTCCAAGTGAGAGTGAGACTTGGAGGTGCTGGCTGGACCTGCGCTGCTGCTCCTGCGCCTGGAGGGCCCCAGCCCAGCCCGATGCAGACTTGCCGGCTGGCCAGGGCACTCCCTTTCCTGAGCCTTCCTCCTTCCCCCAGGAGCACTAGTGTTCACTGTGCCAACCACATCCAGGTATCCAGTGGGAACAGCCGCTCTCACACAAAGGCACCCCAGGGCCACCCCGGCCCGGTCAGCAGGCACTGCCGGCTTCCTGTCTGTGAATCGGCTCTTTGGCAGCCTGGCTGGGAACTGTTTCCTGGCTGATGCTTAGGGTCTTGATTTAAGCCAAATAGCAGCTGGGTTTTGTCACAGAATTCAGATGACCCTGGACAAGACTTCAAAATAAAATCCAAAACTAAGTGGGTCTGCCCACTCCTTGAGATCTACGTAAGAGAAACTGAAGGTTCCAGCCTCCAGTTTCTACTAATTTTGTCTGAATTCCAGCTTCTTCCAAGTTTTGGATTCTCGTGAGTTTGTTCATCTGGTATACATAATATCACTGACCCATTAGTCTAAGTTACTCACCCACTTTCTTTGATTCTATAAAACACAAATGTCTTCCAGCAATAGATGTACTAAAATCTTAAGTAAATAGGTCTTTTCCAATGTATTACAAAGCAGCTAAAATCGGAGACATTCTTAACATAAAAAAAAGCCCTAGACTTTTCCAACAAGCTTGGTGTTAGTCTTTACCCAGCTGGCCAGTCCCCCATTTCATTGACTCCAGGCGGACATTTCAATGTTCCCCAGCCCCTGTCACGTAATTCATTGTGTGCTTGTCTCTCCCTGTATTTAAATAGTTGGCTCCACTACTCCACACACCACCTGTTCCAATTTCTACAAGAATTGAGAGTGGTCTCAATTGTTGTTCAAACAAACACAAAGGACAGAAAGAAGCATTGTGTACATTTTCATTGATATAAATATTGTACCCCCTTTAGAAAGTGCATAGCAGCAGCAGCTTTAATTTTTAAAGGTAATTGTTTTCTCTTTGCCTCCATTAATGGTCAGTACTATGCCGTGGCGTTTACTTGTTGGCCGGAATCTTTCTCACCTGCTTGTCTTTCTATCAAGACTGCAACTACTCCCTTCCTTCTCTCTTCCCTTTTTATTTAGGGGGGGAGGAGGCTTTTCTTCTGTCTTCCTTTCTTCTTTCTCCCATTACTTTCTCTTTTCCATTTCTGTCTATCCAATTGTGCGACTATCTTCTTTCTTTCTTCTCTTCTCTTCCTTCTTTCCTTCATGTCCTCTTTCTGCCTCTTTGTTAAGTTTATGAGAAAAGAAAGAGAAAAGACTTATTTCTGGCAAGTTGATTACTAATACCTTTTCAAAGATAAAATATTCATCACCTCATTACATAAGTTGACATTTCAGTTGGTAGTCATACAAATTTATACTATTATCTTCGTGTTTCTCACAGATTATAAATGAGACTGGTTCTTCCCTTGGATGGGATTACACTGAAAACCTCCACTGTTCCAGCAGGGATTGGGGTAGAGCATTGGAATAGCTTCTCACCACACTGTCAGCCCCTCGCGAATCCGGCAGAAAGCTGTCCCATCAAAACCCTTCTCTTCCTTGAGTGATCTGCTAGGTCAGACTCCCTCATCAAATTTGTCAGCGCGAGTGGGTCTTTACTACTGTTATCAGCTTAAATTCCAGCCCTCTCATCACCATTTAACATTTCTCTGGCATGATTTAAATGAATTTTGACGGTATTCCAATATCATAGAGCATATTCTGCCAGTATAAAACATGTTCAGTAGCTGCAATCACAAAACATCTAAATTTATCCAATTTCATTTCTTGGATGCTTTTTTTCCCCTTACCCCACATGCCAAACTAAGTCATTTTTCCTGCCTAGTGGTACAAACAGGTCCCAAAGTATCCAATCTGAAAATGTTGAGATTGATTTAAAGCTTTCAACTTTTTTCTCCATTACTCTTATAACTCTGCATCCTCAAATATTCAAGGTAATATTTCACTAGAATTTGTATGTCAGTGATGGTAGAAAAGAGTTCTTTTCCTTAATATTAGGGCTCATGTACACTAACCATGTTCAAATCACCCAGTCTTGCAAATGAAGAAATGTGGTGCAGAGAAGAAAAGATATTTGCCCAACATCATACTTCTAGAGAAAGGCCAGATTGCTTGTAAACTATTGCTTCCAGACTGTGGCCATCCAGGCAGCCCAGAAGTGGATACGAGTATTTTGGGGTAGAGATATGGAACACGTGTTACATAACATTCAAGCTTGTAGATAACTTACCAGCTCAAAAAGAAAGTATCTCTTCTATAAAGATATATTCTTGGTGCTGTAAAACTCATTAATCCACAATGTGGGAAATATTACAGTCAATTATTAGATGCACAATACTGGTTGGGGTACTCGAATATTGAATCACTGAACGATTTTTGACCTAAAAAATGACTGAATGATTTTTGACCTAAAAATTATAAGTTAGTGTTGTTCAATGCTTTGATGACATAGCGAACAGCTTTGGCACTAAAATGATATAAAACTCCATATCCTTTCATTTCCTCTGTTATGGGCAAGGGGGGGAGGGAAATATTCATTGTGATCAATCGGAAAAGGGAAAATAATCCAAAGGGAAATGTTTCCTTTGTATATCCTTCAAAAGGGCATTGAACCAATGGAGAATAGAGAAGGGTTAAAACCTAAACTTGGCAAGTTCTTGACAATGTCTCCTTAACAGCTTCAGACTGATTCATTTTAGCCTGGATGTCCTGGCTCACCCACTCCTCCATCGTGTATCTGTGGCTTGTCAGACTCCCAATTCTTGTTGATGCAGCATGTGGGAACTGGCTCCATTATCCTTGGTTTCCAGGACTATAAAATATCTAATAAACTTAGCAACCAGCGTGCCAAGTACATGCAATGAAGCCAGCTGGTGAAGTCTTACTGCGTATGAAAGTGAAACTTTGCTTTCATTTTGAAAGAAGACTTTGGAATCCTTTCTTTCATATGTAATGTCTCTAGGAGTGTTAAAGCCATTAATCTAAAACTTCTCATCTTAACCATGGCTTTTCTGTCTGCTGCCACAAAGAGGGAATACGAGTCTGTATAGAGGCACGTATTATGCTACTGACTGCAATGAACATGAACTTTTCATGATAGGGGACCATTTCGAATTTAGATATTAGGAGGAATTACCTATATGTTTCTGAAACAAGTATCTAGCAGAGGCTGTGAAGGGAGCCTGAGATGCAAATTCAAAGCTTGTTCTCGAACCCATCCCACTAGCACACGTTCTCTTTTTGGTGTGGGTGCGGAAACGTCGTCGTTTGTGAATGTGTAATTTCCACCCCTGCTCATTAACTCATTGTTTATTTACCAACTGATATACTGATTTATACCAAAAATTTTTTTTGAGATAGTGCTTAGCACAGTGCTTGGGAAGGATGCTGAAATAGAAATAAAATTGTTAGCAAGGACTGTGACAGTGTGAAGTCCTAAAGTGAGGTACAACCAGGAGACAGTTAAAAATCTGTGACCATGAAGTATGGGGATATTCAGAATTGCTTTACCTTTCTGAGAGAGAAAATATAGATTAGGCTCAGAGACAAGAATGATACATTGGAGATAACATAATCCAACTTCTCCCTTCAGTTTTTGAAAATAATATAGAATAAGGGACTTTCTGAAAAGTATCCAGTGAGCCTGCGGTGCTCACAGTTGGAGTATACGTTCCCAATGTGCTAACCATACAACCTAGAGTGAGAGTGGCCGAGGCAGGGCACCTCCGGCTGCATTGGAAGGCCTGGACAGACAAGTGCTGCTCTCTCTCAGAAGGGTTAAGGACTGCGGAGAAACGGTTTCTGCAAAGGCAAATTAGCACCTTGCCTCCCGTCAAGGCCCTTCCCCACTGCAGGTGCCCTTGAGGGATCGCAACTGTGAAACCAGAACACTGGGGCATGTGCCTGCAGAAAAGAGGGCAGGCGCATTCCTGTCATGTGTGGTTGTGAAAGTGTCATAGTTCCTGCAGCAGCTGGAGATCACTAAGACACACGGACACCTCGTTGCCTGTTGGTGTCTTAAAATAATAGATCTGACTTTTGTTAAGAAACTGAACCTTGAGGATACCCCGGTTTATGCCATGACTGTGGTGGTTAGCATAACACCCACACTTTTCTCAACCATCTCCGGCTTTGTTTTTACTGAGTAAGTTGACCATCTGGAACTGATTTGCCTTAAAAGTTTAACACAATGCAGATCACTGCACAGCTGCTTTGGAAAGAGAGGGATGGACGGCAAGGAGAATCCAGGTGTGCAAGTCACAAGGAAGCAAAATGATGGGGTGAAATGTGTTGTTTTTGGAAAGAAGGATGAGACTATACTAAGAGTTCGAATAGTGAGCATAGCTGTGATGTGAGAAATGAGCCGAGCTCAAGCCATCCGAATTCAAGCTTCAGCAAAAAGAAAAAGGTGAAATAATAAAAAATCAGACCAAAAAAGACAGAAAATTATTTTAATAATAATTTAATTATATGTGGACATGCATGATGACTACAGGGATCTGAAGTGTGGCGGGTGGGTGAATCTGAGAACTGACTGCCAGGAGATGCTCAGTTGTCGTGAGGCTCTGAGTATGTGGAACCCGGCCAGGTCGACCAGAATCCCGAGGAACTGCCCAGTCTAGCAGCCTCAGTGCACCACGTGTCCTTTCATTGAGTATTTTCTCCAAAAGAAAAAAGCACAGGGGGCTAATCCCTTGGCCTGAGCCTCCTAGTGGGAGGAATTTCACATGGGTTGACTTGGGCTTGTTTCTTGACAAACGAGTTAACTTGATTTATAAGATTGGAACCAAGATGAAATCAACTGGGCAAAAGGTTGCTTCTTGGAGTCCTTAAATAGTGCATTTCTTTCCCACCTATTTTCAGTCCTTTAAATTTAACCTAAAATGAAAAAAACGATTATTTCTGAGGGGCCTTTGGATTGAGTCTGGGGAGGAAACAGAGTTCCTGTTGACAAACACCTACACTAACTGCTGAAATCTATTTTTAATGCCCTTAACATACAGTCTTTCCTAAGTTTCACGAAGTTTGATGCGTTAACTTGGTATTTTTGAGATGCTACAGATGTAAAAACTATCCTGGTGCCAGAGGCATGTGTTGCTTTGCTTTTCTCTCCTTGCTTGGACTTGTGCTTCCAATTCTGCCCACATATTTTGAGAAAGAAAGTTCCTCCTTATGGGCAGTAGCATGTCTAGCCATTTTATTTCTGTTTGTCTTTCATTTTACTACTTTTTTTGTCTTTAAGAGAAAAATATGATTTTATTTTATTTTTTTAAAAGATTTATTTATGCATACAAGAACTGGGGTACAGGCCAGAGGTGTAAGGGGTGAGAGGACTCACCAGAGACAGAGTGGGGAACAGAACAGGCAGACGACTGAAACACACTGCTGAGGGGAGCAGCAGGCGAGTCAGGAGAGGCCTGCTATGCCATGTGGGTTGCTCCCTGGCTGGGAATCGAACTCATGCAGTGGCTGCAGTGGCCATGGACAGCCTCATAGGTTGAGGTCTTAATCCCTTGCGCCACCAGGGAGGCCCGAGAAAAATGTAATTTTAAATATTTGTTCCAGGGGGTGGAGGAGTAATAGCTTTAGGGGTGGTAGGATGAAATGTATTTCCAGGGAAATTTTTACCTTCTGGAATTTGGATAACTTTTACGTCTGAGGTAACTCTTGCATACCAAGTTACTTATTGATCTTGGCCATACTGTGAACCGCTAGGCTCAGTCTTGCTATCTAGATGTGGCTGTCTAGGGTCCCTCTAACTAATTAAACCACAAGGCTCACATCATTGAATATTTTTTAATAGATAGCAGATTGTAGAAGAGATGATATTGCTAAAATTGCTCTTACCCTTCACCTCGCATTAAACAAAGTAATGGACCAAATGCTTATCCCGGATAATGTTACTTATCCTGGGCGAGGGCAGGAGAGGCTGCCTTGGGTGCACAGAGAAACCTTTTCTGCAGCCCATCCTGATGCTCACGGTGTCTGTTATGGCACAGGTGCTCCAGGGAGATCACACTCCCCCTCTTGATTGAGCAGAAAAATTCATTCTATTTACAGCAATGTGTTTTGGAAGATGCAGATTTAGACAATTTCCTACCTTAGAGACAGAAACCTGCTCTTGCCTAGATTTTCTGGGATATTTGTTTTCATGCTAGAAAAGAATACTTCTCTGTCCTGGAGACAGAGCTATAACTACACACACCTTGTCTTTGTCTTTAATTTCTGTCCATCTCGTGCGCACCACTCCTGGCCGTCATTGGGAAGTTCAACTCGTGACATCACCTTGTACCTGCTTGCCCTCTGCTGCCCCTGGGCTCTGTGCGTCTGCTGAAGGAGACCAGTGTACTTCGCTTGCAGCTTGTGGGCTCTAAAGAAGCGTCTGCAGACCCACAGAGCTCGCTTCCGTCAGCTGTGGCTCTGGGACGGGACAGCACTGTCGGGTTTTACTCAAGCCAGTGTTTCCACTTGGAATGTTGCTGCTCTGTGAGGGTGACTGATGAAATAGGAAGTTTGAAGCATGATTTGGTTTAGTCCAGCCAGTAAATATGTCTGTTTGGCTATGGGCAATCATGCATCTCCTTAAAGGTTTTCTTTTTAGGGTTCTGTCTTGATTTCAACAAATAGATACACTGAGTACTTATTCTGTGTCATTCCTGACATGGGCGTTGGGGGTGGAATCACTGTGATATTCATGGTGGTGGCCTCTTCAACTAGTGCACTAGGAGCTGGGATGGACCTTGTAGACCAATGAGAGAAGTTTTTTGGGGGAAGTATAATCTTTTTTTTTTCAGATACATTTATTGATGCATACAAGGTATAGGCCAGAGGTGTGGGGGTGGGGGTGAGAGGATTTGCCAGATACAGAGTGGGGATAAGAACAGGTGGACTGACTAAAATACATTGTTGGGGGGGGGCAGCAGGCGACACAGGAGCGGTCTGCTGTGCCCCGTGGGTCAGCTCCCTGGCTGGGGATAGAACTCATGCTGCAGTCACTGTGGATTGCTTCATAGTGCTGATACTTAACCCCTTGTGCCACCAGGGAGGCCCCGGAAGTATGACATTTTTTTAAAGATTGATTTATTTATGCATACAAGAGATGGGGGGCCAGAGATGCAGGGGGGTGGAGGGTGAGAAGATTCACCAGAGACAGAGTAGGGAACAGAACAGGCAGACTGACTGAAATACACTGCTGAGGAGAGGAGCGGGCGAGTCAGGAGAGGTCTCCTTCACCACGTGGGTTGCTCCCTGGCCGGGGATCGAACTCTGGCTGCCGAGGCTGCGGATTGTTTCATAATGTGGTGTTTAACCCCTTGCACCACCAGGGAGGCCCCCAGAAGTATGATTTTAAGATAATCTCATTTCAAACATTTTCTTGAGGGGAGTGGAGTTAAAGATCTTTGGGGAATGGCTTACCACATAGCATTATGGTTACCTTTTAGACAGACTAAACAAAAATTTAGAAAATTAGTAAAAAAAAAAAAAAAACGCAAACATAAGTTTGGAAGATAAATGTTTTTTTCTAAAGCATTATAGCTATCCTTATGAGAAGAATCAAAATTTCATTGCAATTTCACATACATTTCTTTTTCTTTTTGTTAACTATTGTTTCATTTTAAATTCTGTCAGTGTATTTGACTTACTAAGATCCTGTAACCAAGCATCAAAAGCTGGGTGGCTTTAGTGTGAAATGTGTTCTCACTGTTGTGAAGTCTAGAAAACTGAAATCCCAGTGTCTGCGAGACCATGTGCCACTGGGAGATATGGGATCCCTGGCCTTCTCTCTGTGTCCTCATGTCTGGTGACATCTGACCACGCTCAGTTTCTCTGGGTCTTACCTCCCTCACTGCCTTTTCTCATTTTCACAGAGCCTCGTGTGTGCGTGTGTGTGTGTGTGTGTGTGTGTGTGTGTGTGTGTACACATCTATAAAGACCCTGTTTCCAAATAGGGTCAGATTCTCTGACTCAGGGGGACATTAGTACAGGAGGACAGTATTCAACCGTGTAAGGTAAGTTTGGCATGTTTTAAGTGTCAATGAAATAGAAAGTCAGAAGGAATATTTTCATCAGTGTAATGATGTATCTTTTTTAACAGAAAAAGACTACGCATACAAGAGCTAGGGGGTAGGCCAGAGATGTGGGTGGGAGATGACAGCATTCGCTGGAGACAGAGTGGGGAACAGAACAGGCGGATCTACTGAAATACACTGCTGAGGGAATCAGTAGGGAGGTAGGAGAGGTCTGCTACGCCATGTGGGTAGCTCTTTGGCCGGGGATTGAACTCGTGCTGCAGTGGCTGCAGATAGCTTCTTAGTGCTGAGACTTAACCCCTTGTGCCACCAAGGAGGCTCAAGTGTAATGATGTTTCTATTAACTATCAAATTCATAATTTCACTTTTGATTAGAACATGAGGATAGTCTTAAAACATAATTCACACAACTTATATTTAACCTTTCTCTCTGTCTCTGGAATTAAAGATCTGAGACCAATTCGTTGTTTCCAGAAAGAAAAGGGAAAGCAAGTGGGACAGCAGGTGAAAGGGTCAGGACAGCGGTATGGTGACAGATTTGGACTTATCGGGGGCCTTAATGAAGTGTTAGTATACATACACTTTGATTCTGAGTGATGGACACCTGAAATGTATATGTCATGCAGTCATTACAATAAGTGAGGTGGGGGGGGATAAAGCTCCAAGACAGGGATATTTTTCCTCTTGCAGAGACAAAAATCCATAAAGTACTTTTAGTAATAATGATCGAATATCTATTAGTTAATTACTAAAATGCTCTGATATGTCTGGGGGCTCCTTAGACCCCTGTGTTCTTATTTCTTTAATGTTGCCTTTGAGTAGTGTTTTGCCCCATTCTCTCTTAGTCCTGTCTCCTGTGGTACTTTAGAAAGGAGCGATGGTTTCTGTAAAAAAATTAAACTGCACTTTCCGAACGATTCAAGTCAGAATGAAATAGTACAATTTTACTTTCCTCTCTGGAAGAGGAGGAGTTAATGTTTCCTGCCTTGTCTGGTTCTCAACCTTTCTTAATTTTTTCTAGAAAAATTAATCTAAATTATTGTTATGATTATATTAGTGTAACCTATAAGATATAATGTATTTGAATAATTACTCCAGGCTTCTGTATTTAAATTATAGTCAGAGTTGCAGCAATTACTTGGATTTATGTCAAGTAGTTAACTAGTACTAACATTCACCAACAACTGTTATTCTCCAGGGCTCCTGTTCTCCTGAGTCCTTAATTTTTATTGATCACTTGGTAGGTTAGAGTGTGTCCTCTAATATTTTATTGAGAAAAAGTAACATGAGGACTATATATTCCATCTATATATACCATGCTTTGCTATATTTGTAAGTAACATTTTGTTAATTTTGTGTGGCTGTGAAATGACTGCTTGGCTGGGTATAGAATTGTGTCTTCACAGTCTCTCTTTGAGCTGTTGTACACATGACTTTATATAAAATTATTTTTTATATGTGAAGTCCAAGAAAAGCCTTTTGATTTTTGTTTTTGTTTTTGGTAGCCTTGTAAGTAACTTGTTTTCCCACCTTTAATATTTGGTTATTTTTCTTTATCAAACTGAAAAAAGTATAGCTAAGATTTGTCTTTTCTCACAATATAACAGGTTTTTGAAAATATTCTTACTCAGGAAATATTTCTTTCTAATTAATTGCTTTAAAAGTATCTTCCAAAGCTTAGCTATTGTAAATAGTGCTGCTATAAACATAGGGGTGCAGGTGTTCTTTGGAATTGATGTTTCTGTGTCCTTTGGGTAGATACCTAGGAGTGGAATTGCTGGATCCTATGGAAGCTCTATGTTTAGTAGGTCCAGAAATCTCCACACAGCCCTCCATAGTGGTTGGACCAGTTTGCACTCCCACCAACAGTGCAGGAGAGTTCCTTTTTCTCCACATCCTCGCCAACATTTGTTGTTGCTAGTTTTTTAATATGTGCCATTCTCACTGGTGTGAGATGGTATCTCATGGTAGTTTTGATTTGCATTTCCCTGATTACAAGTGATGTTGAACATTTTTTCATATGTCTGTTGGCCATTTGCATTTCCTCTTCAGAGAAGTTTCTTTTTAGCTCTTCTGCCCATTTTTTGACTGGATTATTTTCTTTGTTGTTGCTGAGTCTCATCAGCTCTTTGCAGATTTTTGTGATCAGTCCTTTATCGTTAGTGTTGGGTGCAAAAATGTTCTCCCAGTTGGTGGGGTTTCTCTTTGTTTTGGTTATTGTCTCTTTTGCTGTGCAGAAGCTCTTTAATTTGATGTAGTCTCAGCTGTTTATCTTTGCCTTCACTATCACTGCTTTGGGTGATGTGTCTGTAAAGATGTCTTTGATGTGCAAATCCCGTAGTGTTTCGCCTATATTTCCTTCTATATATTTTATGGTTTCAGGTCTTATGTCTAGTTCTTTAATCCATTTTGAGTTGATTTTCGTGTGTGGTGTGAGGTAGTGGTCAAGTTTCATTCTTTTGCATGTAGCGACCCAGTTTTCCCAGCACCATTTATTGAACAAACTTTCTTTGCTCCAACGCATAGTCTTTGCTCCTTTGTCAAAGAAGATGTGGTACATATACACCATGGAATATTACTCAGCATTCAAAAAAGATAAACACATGCAATTTGTAGCAACATGGATGGCGCTGGAAGGGATCATGCTCAGCGAAATAAGCCAAAAAGAAAAAGAAAAATACCGGATGGTCTCACTCATAGCAGGAATCTAGAAAACTTAAATAAGGGACCGGGAAAATGAATAACTATAAGAAAGTGAAAATCAGAATCAACAAAAAACTATGAAACAGAGACACTTTTTGGGGGGGTGGGGGGGCGGGAGGGGAGGGATTGGGATCAGAAAGGGGGGGTTGCAACTGTATGGGGAATATAAAAATAAAATTTATTATTAAAAAAATAAAAAAAAATAATGAGCGCAAAAAAAAATAAAATATTGTCTAAGAACATTTAATATGCTTTCACCCAGTCTCTTGAAAATACTGAGTGGGTTCCATTAAAAAGTTATCAGTGAAACTGCCAAAGAAAATGTATTTCATAATTTTACTTTAAAGCTTTATTGCATTCATTATTTTAAACTATTCATTGGTCAAAATTACTTCGGTGTAGTTGCAATAAGTTTCTTAGATCAACCTGGATATAAGTTGTTTTATTGAATTTAGATTCATTTTGTGAACAAACTCAGTTTGCAGTTCACTTTGTATTATGACTTGTCATCTTAAGGAACTTTTAACTAAGTCATGGATATTTTTATGACAAAAAGAAAATAAAAATTAAAAATAACTATAAAAAAATAAAAGTATCTTCCAAAGTAGTAATTCTTACATAATTTCTTATAGCTTACAATTTGATGATCTGTTTTCTCAATCTATATGTATGACATCCATAAGTATGTGTGATTCTGATTTTCTTTGCTTTCGTTTGTTTTAAGTACTTCGTTTAAATGTCATAACTTATTTTTAAAAGCCTTTCCTGATCATCTTAGTTAACAATAACAAAATAATACAATCACCACAACAGGAAAATGTTCATCTCGATCACTAAGATGCCAAGTTTCAATGGAGATGCCCCCATCTCTGTGTCACTGAGTCCTCTGGGTCTCTGTTGACATTGGTGGGTATCTCTGCCACCTACATTTCATTGCATTGTATCCCGTATTTCCATCTTTCCTTTTGGTGTATAGATTACATTTTGTAGGCTCATTTTTTCCTATCATTCTAAGTTCATTAAGTTCAATGTATTAAGTTTCCTATCATGTTAATATACTTGCACTTAGTGTCTTCTTTTGCACTAAGTATCTTCTCTTCAACTGTATTTGCTTTTTACATAGTACCTTGTGTGTGTGTGTGTGTGTGTTTCTAAGTATTTATAGTCAATGGAGATGAGTTGAAACTGGTCTAGACACCACTTGGTAGGCTGTGTGAAATACCATCACAAGCAGGAAAAAAGAAACATCCATTCAACTAGGAAAGAAAGAGGGGATGTAGGGAGTAGAAAGGAAGGATGAAATTTGAATTCATTGTATTGGATTTTATACCCATGTCAATCTCAGTTGGCCATGCTGGCTCACACAGTGTCTTTTAAGAATTAAAACTGTCTTTTTACAATAAAAGAAATTTCAGAGTAGACTCAGTATGAACATTTTCATTCTGTAGCTTCCTGCACCTCTTTATCATGAGCTTCATCTGTTCTTTCTAAATTAAAATCAGAGAAAAGTAAACTTGAGATGAGGTAGTGTTATCTTCCTCCACATCTTCCTACCTGTGACCCTGCAAATTGGCATTTAGAGAAACCATATAATCCACGTCTTGCTCTCTCTCTCTACGTGAAATCTCAAAATGATGATTTTTCTTGGAGTACAGCACTTACCCTTTACCTGTCCCTCTCAGGTGGAGGGACTGTGAAGACCAGCAGCCGGGAGATATGTGGTCCGCCCAGTGCTCTCTAGGCAGCATTATGCAGACCAAGCCACTGGCCTGTTCACAGGGAACCATTTGAGAAAAGAGAATCTTCACATGGAGAATAACATTTTAAAAGAAGCCTCATTTTGTATAAGGCTTCAAGTAACTAGTGAGTTTAGCTTATGGAGAACCTAATTATCAGAGTATTCTTCATCTGTTTTTTAGCTATTGGAGGACAAAGAGGAACAGGGAATCTATCTTAACAAAATAATCAATAGACACTTTTTGAGATAAATAAATATAAAAGTGTAAAATAGCAGTTATTTTATGGTACCCAAGCTCTTTTATAATAACAGCATACCAACTGTAAGAAGATGGGTGTATAGGAAAAACTGCTGTTTCAGGAAATCTCACAAGTTATCTTAATTTGGATATTAAAAATGAAAATTCTGGAAGAAAATTTTATTGAGAAGGAATTTTTTTTGACTGCATGCCTTTTTTCTTTCCTTCGAGGAAGTATTTTCTTTAGTACTAGAGGAAATAGGTCCTGATTTTAAAATTCTGAATTTAACAAATAAGCTTAACATATAGTATATATTTTTATTCAAATGTGACCAGAACTTAAAGTGTTGAACAATAAGAGAAAATTGAGTACTTTTCTCTTCACTGTTAGAACTCAACTTACCTGGTAATGAATCACCTGAAAAGGAACAAAAGGAGGGGGTTAATACCTTAAACTCATACTGAATAACCAGGCACTATTGTAGAAAATGTCTCTGTGTGTTGAAAACCAAAATAACCTCATGAAACTGACAGTGTGATGATTGCCATTATAAATATACCTAAACAAAATAGGAGGACACAGAATGGCTACATTTGGCCAAAGGCCACTTAACCAGAAACAGAGATACACACTCAGCTCTTCCTGAGTCCAGATCATACTTAAAACAAAAACACAAAATCCAAAAGCTAATAAAAGTTTTGTAAAAAACTAAAAAAGAAACAAAGAAAGAAACACTTCTATAATTTTTTTCAGGTTGTGCTCCTAAGTATTTCTAGGTGATAAAACAATTTCACATGCTCTTGAGCTATATCTATAATAATTTCTTCTCTCATTTTTTCCAGTAATAACAAAAAATTTAGCTTAAAGTACAACAACAATAGCAATAAAGCAAATGTACTTAATTAAGGCATACAGGAATTAAATGAAGTATTAACAGGATTGATGAGTAGGTTGTGCAAGCGGAGTCTGTATAACTAAGATTAAAAAAAAATACTTTGATATGTTTTGATTATTTTTATCTTTAATTTTATTATAATTTTGTGAACCCCAGATATAGAAGTTTTATCTATTTGCCAGAACAAACTTCCTGCATATAGTTATTTTATATAGAATATACATATATATTTACATATATATAATACTGCAATAGCTAAAAATTAGGAAAATAATTTGAATGGAAAAATATGATATTTGAACAATATATAAACTACGATATTTTTCTACTTAGTATATGGCTTAAATATATATGTCCCCTGTAAAATGTATTGTCTCAATGTCTATTTTTGTTTCATATTAATATAGGCACTCCAGTTTCTTTTCACAAGGCATATCTTTACTTTTAAGCTTACTTGGATTTTTGCTTTTAAATTCAGTATACAATCTACATTTCAAGTAAGGCATTTAGATTATATTAATGTAATGTTTATATGGTTGCATTTTCATTTACCATTTTACTATTCGTTTTTTACATCTTCCTCCTTTTTTTTTTTTTTTTTTTTTTTTTTTTGTGGGACCCTCACCGGCAGTCGGGGAACAAACTGGCACTGCAGAGGCTGTGGGCAGCCCCGCAGCCCAGTGCTCAACTGCTGCGCCACTAGGGGAGGCCCTACATCTCCTTAATTTTTAATTTCTTTTGTTTCCCTCTGAGTAATCTCTATAGTTCTAAATGTTTTTGCATATCATTTAAAATTTTTGCTTTTATTTTTCCTGTCTTTTTTTCTTAAGTTACTCTAGAGATTATGACATGAATTCTAATGTATTATCTTCTTCAGATTAATACTAATATTTCTGATAAAATATAATTACTTTGCTCCATTGCACTCTATTTACTCCATTGTACTTTTTTGTTATAAATTAGGATTTTATATATCTTTAGTAATATAGTGTTGTTTTAATTCCTTTAAACAATCTGTTGCCTTTTTAAAAAAAATATAAGATGAAATGCACTTATAAACTTTATTACATTAGGCTATAATTTCCACTAATTCATTTCTTCCAAAGGACTCTCAGGCCCTCAAGTGTCATTGCTTTTCTGTCCAGCGCTCCACTCATAGGCAGAGATGTACTAGCCACAGGTATCTCTAGTCTTGGCTTTCCTGGAATGTCTTTATTTTGCCTAGTCTAGGAAGAGTAGATTTTCTAGGGGCTTCCCTGGTGGCGCAAGGGGTTAAAAGACACAATCTAGGAAACTATCCACAGCCACTGCAGCATGAGTTCAATCCCCAGGCAGGGAGCTACCCATATGGCACAGCAGACCTCTCCTCACTCTCCCGCTGCCACCCTCCTCAGTGTACTTCAGTCAATCTGCCTGTTCTGTTCCCCACTCTGTCTCTGCTGAATTCTCTCACCCTCCACACCTCTGGCCTATATCCCCGTTCTTGTATGCATAAACATACAAGATTTTCTAAATACAGAGTTTTGGTTAACATTTTTTTCTTCTTTTAGCACTTTTAATATGTCCTTCCTCTGCCTCTGCAACTCTATTTGATTATGGCTATTAATTGCATTTTTGTTATCCCATATTAAAATGATTCATTTTGGTTTTGCTGTTTCCAGATTTTGTTTTTTCTATTTGGCTTTGAACAGTCTGACTACAGTGTGCCTCGGTATGACTATTTTGTATTTCCTGTTGAGATTGTTGATTTATTTTCTGTTATCAAATAATGGGATGTCTTCAATCATTTTTTCACTGTTTCTTGCTTTTCAGTTTTTGTATCTTTGACTACATAATTTTACTTGGTAATTTTTCACAATTTTAATATCTTTGTTGAAAATTTTACTTGTTTATTCATTGTTGTTATACTTTAATTTTTACCATAGTTTCATTTCCTTGAACATATTTAGAATAGCACACTTACAGTCTTTTTCTGCTAAATCCAGAGTTGGTGGACAGAGACAGTTTCTGTTGACTGTTTTTTATTTCCTAACAACATGTCACAGAAGCAGTTTTCTGTTTCTCTCATACATTCTTGTGAAAACTTGCTATTACCAGGTTTTCATAAATAATATCTAGTCATATAAAATAATAATACTTATCTATTGCTATGCCTGTTTATTAGTTTATATATTGTAGCAAGTCTGGATTTTTGTATTTTGCCCTGTTGGTAGTTATCAGATTTTTTTTTTTTGTTCTGTATTTTCTTTAATCTTATTTTTGGAACTTGACTGGATATAGTCTATAACAGCTATCTCTACTCAGATGTTTCTTGTTCCTTTGAAAAACTTGGCTTCCTAGGAGGTATTTTTTCTGTGTCAGTTAGTGGTCACCCAGTGATGGCATCGTGATTGTATGCTCTCACTCCAGCAAGTAAGGTTTCCGTCCTGGGTAGAAAGTGTGCATGTAGGCTGTGGGAGGGAAGACTGAGGCATACTCTGTGCTCAAGCCATTTTCAGGTAACCCCCATGTTGCATTTCTCAGGTCCCCTTAGGTTCCTTTTCAAGTGTTCTAAACAAACGCATGTTATCCAGGGTTGACTGAGAATGCTGAATAGCGGGGGCCCACTCTGGTGTTAGTGGGACACATACAAAGCCTCCAGCCCATGCATGGCCTCAGTGCCCACCATCTCAGGACAGTAGAGCCAAGTGCTTGGCTCGCACCTGTCCTCATGCCTTTCAGAAGTCATTTCCATCACCAATTCATAAGAATGTGGTGTCACTTAATTTTCCAAATAGAAAGGTTTTGACCCTCACAGCTTTGAAGTTCTGACATAAATTCTGACAGGGGCTTTAGCTGGGGGAGGGCACAGATTTCTCACTGCCCTTCTCCAAAGTGCATCAGTTTCCCAAGCATAAACAGTTGTCCAATTCTATAGCCTTTGGTTTATTTCCAGCACTATGAAATAATAGTTTTTGTCAATTTGATAACAATACATGGGTGCTTTTTGGAGAATGGACACCATCATGCGAAACAGTCTTGATGTCTTAAATTTCTCTGTTTTGCAATAAAATTAACAGAAACAAAAGCTAATTCAAATATATCTTCATGGAGAACATTAAGTGGTTATGAAGAGAATTATTTTTTTAAAGCTTTATTTATTTATTTACACAAGCACTGGGTACAGTCAGAAGCTCAGGAGGGTGAGAGAATTCACCAGAGCCAGAGCGGGGAATAGAACAGGCAGACTAAAGAAATACACTGCTGAGGGGAGCAGTGGGCACGGCAGGAGAGGTCTGTCGCGCCATGCGGGACCCTCACCGGTGGCCGGGGATCGAACTGGCGCTGCAGAGGCTGCGAGCAACTTTGTAGCCCAGCGCTCAATTGCTGCGCCACCAGGGGAGGCCCATGAAGAGAATTATTTTTGCAGCATAGTGCGAACATGTCATCATAGAAATGGATTTTAGATGCCAGATGCCCCATGGCGTGAATGTAAACTTTGCTGAAAATTCTTGACAAAGCGGAAAAGGACTAAAGGAACATTGTAAAAAATACGGAGGAGTTGGGGATCAAAGATGAAAAGATTGAATCCAGGTAACTTGCCTACAAGGACATGTGGAAGATTGTCTGTATTTATAAACATAGAAGTTTATGCATTAGAACACAAGGATATTATAAAGCTCACAGATATTACAGGAAATGGGATTAAAAGGCAAAGAAGGATGAAATGTGGAAATTATGCTCACTAGGCTGAGTAATAGTACACGTTTTGAAAAGCTTTCCAAAAAATTGTTAAAAACATTTTGATTCTGATTGTGCCATAATGGAGATTTTTAGAGAGAACTGACCATGACTGGGAAAGAGGGAAAAGAAGGCCTTTCTGCATCTGTGTTAAATATCATGCTTCTGAGGAGAATGAATAAGTGGCGCTGCCCCCAAAGGCTCTCAGATCCTGACATGGTTGAAACAAGTAAATAGATGATGTTTTCAGAGGGGAATTGAATTAAGAAGAAAAGTGGGGGAACTTTGCATCTACTGGATTGTTAAGAAACCAGCTACGGATCAACTCAGCATTTGACTGTTTTTATTTTCTTAATGGGAATAAATGTAAGTGTGCATTCTCGAAATCATCCCTGGAGGTCTTGGAAATGACACACAACCAAGTGAAGAGAAGGTTCATGTATGCAGGGAAATAAAGTGGCCTCACTTTGGGGTTTCTTCTGCTAGAGGATGTCTATAATATACTTAGAGATGATTAGGAGGTGGAAGTGCTGTCTCACCGCTGAATCAACATAACAAACACTAGTATGGAATATTTTGATTCTTTGAAACCTGCTATTCACTGAAGAAGGTTTGTGTGAAGGATTGACAGCCTCACGAAGGATTATTAAGAAATTTAGAAACTAAATGCTGATGCCTACAATTGCATCAGGATTGATTTGTGTGTAATGCCAACTGCAGAGTAATGCTTTAATGTGACATGAATAGTACAGAAATATCTTTAAAATTATTATATTAGCTAAACAAACAGCAGATGTGCAAGGTGAGTTTTCCTAAACTCTGCCTGCAGTCATTAGAACTCTTATTACCTCTTGAAATGACCACAGGCTATTATGAAATTCTCTCTCTTCTGTCCAAACTAAAAGAGTACTTACTGGATATGCAATTCCAGAAGAGTTGCTAAGTGATATGGAGACCAATTTACATCACCAAGCTCCCAACCTTTCTTGGCTCAAATGGAGTGAAATGCATGCATTTCACACTGCCCAAGCGAACTGCAAATGGCCTCGCCTGGCACTTTGGACGGTTGTCCATGTGACCACTTTGTGCTTGAAAGTGAGGTGTCTGCGTGGAAGAGCAGCCACTGTCTGCTGCTGACTTGTCCTTCCAGGGCCCAGGGTGTCCACTTACCATTCTATGAACTTCCCATTCTGTTTCCTTTCTGACCCCAGAGAACGGGAAGGGCCAACAAGGTATTTCAGAGAAAGGTGCTTGGAGGCGATTGCATTATGAAATGGGCCATGAGAACGCATGCCTCAGCTGTGCCTTTAGTGTCCGCTGCCCTCACTGCTCGTGGAGAAGGATGGCAATGCTGCGTGATGACGAGACGTGGAGGGATGCGGGAAGAGATGCACCAGGGAAGCAGGCTGACCAGAGTCTGTTTCCATTATAATAAACCCCATTGTCTTATCTGCAAACTGGCTGAGTATACTTGAGACATCCTAAGTCAGCATGAGAGGGTAGCTAGATCCCCACTGAGGCTACTGGAGTCTACCTGCAATGAGTAGCTTATGACCAACTGGCACATGCACAAAATACCACAAGTCTTATTTTCTTCCTCATCTATCTTGTTATTCATATTTTAAAAAATAAAATGTATATACTGAATTAGTATAGTGACACTCGCTGCATATGCATGAAAACAATTGCAGATCGTCACTCTAGTGGGGTGACAGTCATGTTCAGGTCATAGAGGCTAAGTCCTGACTCCAGCACTGCTTTGATTTGTTCAGTAATCTGACCCCATATTTGGACGTGGGTTGTCTCGTAATGCTTTGTCCCCAAAGCCATAATACATATCTGCTTTGCATGGCTTCTTATGTTGCTATCCTTGTTGTAAAAGAGTAAAGATACAAGTCATGAGAAATATTTTAAAAATTAGTAAGAAATATGAAGCACATATACATAAATTTCACTTGGATTTTCTACTTGCAAACTCTTGCATTTGGTTGGTTTGTGGTCATTTACTCATTTTCTTTCTTTAAGCACAGTGAGTCTTCCAATCATATATCAGCTCTGACTTCAGTGAGGTACACTGACATTCGAATCCCATACAAGAGGTTCCCAGGGAAGTCCAATTCTGACAAGTGAGAGACTTGTTCTAATATAAAGGGAAGATCAGTTATTTAAGAATACTAGAAAGAAGATTCTAGCCCCAGAGTAAAGCACAAAGAAGGCAGACTGACAAGGAAAATCATTAAATGAAGGATTTCTTTCAGAAGAATGTCCTGTGTGGATGGTTCTCGATAGAGTGGACAGAATGTCCTGTTAGCAGGATTAGACCAACCAGGCCACCTAGCACCCTGTCGCCCTGGCACAGCAGTGAGTTGCGGTCAGGTCTCATCAGGGACTGTTCAGCAGGAATTTGGACGTGTAACAAAATCAACTTAATACAAATCTTACAAGATGGAACAGTCCCTGTCACTGTATGCTGTCTTTTGTGCCTCAGTTTAATGTGTTAACTAATCATAAGTTTGTGATCCCTAAAATTATAACTTTATCATCGTAGAAATAATATTATGAACATACAGCACCTGGGTGGTAATGGTTGGGCTTTAACTAGTTGTCTAATTATGTTTCATTAGTTTGGACTGTTTTCTCTGTGAACAGGAGAAAGTCATAACTGGAAAAAATCAACTAACCAACCCTACTCGAATGTTCTCCATCCATCGACAGTGACAGATTCACAGCTATCACAATCCTTAATAAATAGAAACTATCTTCCTTTGGAGTTTTAAAATAATTTAAAAATTATGAGTAAATTATTCACATAATCAATGACTGTCACATCACTAAGGTTTTGCTGTGTCCACCATGTTTAAGGCAATATCATAGGCTGTGGGTGTACAGAAAGGATCATGTATGAGAAACCTCTAAAATGAAACCTGAAATGAGTTTTCCCTCTTTTTCTCAGCTTTGAAATCATTTATATAGCATTAGTGTTGTTTATTCCTTGAAAATTCTAGAGGACTCGCTCAACAAACTGTCTAGTCTTGGAAATAGAGATGACGAGGTGTATTTACTTCTGTTACTGTCACTGGGCGTATAGTTGGTGGTAATTAATTCTCCAGTATTTGGTCATTAAGGTGGCTCACATTCTCAGTCTTAGAAAAAAGGATGGAGTTGCTGTAATTGATTGAAAACAAATTAGAAATCAAAAACCATAAATCCGTGAAATGAAATTAGACAGATTCAAAGATATAAGGAGAAATCCTTAGAGATGCATGAAGAGTCCTGTAAACATCACCATGAACATCCTCAATTTGGGTGGAAACCCAGAAAACTTCACGGTCCTTTGGCTAGCAAGGGGTGGTATTAGTTACATGGAGCTTGAGTCTACTCAAATTCTTAGGAAGATTTTGAGTGAATTAAATACAGACACCATTGTCTATCTGGTTAATATTTCTGCCCCTTTGATCTATGAGCACTGATTGTAGCAAAATCTATTTTCCTTTCCATCTGTAATCACAGGCACTGTGACTGCGTGCTTCCTGGACCTGGTCTCTGTCCTGTGATAGGGAGGGTCACGTGACCAATTCTGGCCAATGGAATATGAGCAGAATTGAAGTGTGCAGTCTCTGAATCATGCCCTTAAAAGTTAAAGGAGCAAACAAATTGCTTCTTTTTTCACCCTTACTGCTGACTGTATGGTAGGCACTTTGACTGATTTCAGTCAGGCTAATGAGGTTAACAGTCTACCCATGTCAGAGCCAAAGACCTAGAAGAATTTCATCTCCAGTGCGCTGGTACCTTGTCAACCCCAGATGCCTGCTGGGAGAGTTTCATCATAGAGAAATGAATGTTGATCCCATTTCCACCACTGTCATTGAGAATAGCTTCTCCCCCCACCACCCCCACCCTGGACTCCATCCTAAAGGAATCTTGAGGACGGTTCTCTGGAAGACGTGTAAGAAGGGCTTAGTCTTAATAATATGAAGAACGTGATTTTTTTTTTCTTTATTGAGATAATGTTAGCCTAAAATACTATATATGATTTAGGGGAATAGGTTCACTCCTCTTCAAATCTACATTTCCACACCACCCCTACCATACCAGGACCCACAGTCCTTTAACCCAGACCATCAGGCCCCTTCCTTCCTTTGTTCCCACTCCCACCCTCCCTCCCACTCTGGTAGACTCAATTCTGCAGTCACATTTCCAGGATTTATTTTGGTTTAGTTTTGTCAGTTCCTTTGTAGTTTTTCTTGTTGTTGATCATTTCCCCTTTGTTCCACATGAGTGAAATAAATCATCTGGTATTTGACTTTTTCCTTCTGACTTACACCACTTAGCATCATCTCCTCCATTTCCATCCATGTTGTCACAAATGGCAAGAGTTCATCTTGTTAATAGCTGAGTAATATTCCACTGTATATACGTACCACAGCTTCTAGTTCCACTACACTGCTTTTGGACACTTAGGTTGTCTCCATCACTTGGCTACTGTAAACATGCTGCAGTGAACACAGAAGTGCAGGCAGCCCATCGATCTAGTGATTTGCAGAGAGTGATTTCTTCCAAAGGTGCCAGGGTGTTTGAGCATGCTTACCTTCATGCTTTTCCACAGTAGGCAAGTGATAGTCAGCAGCCTTTCAGGGTGAGAAAAAACGACTGTTTGCTATATTTCTGCTGACTCAGATGTATGCTAACTGCAGCCACTATCCAGTACAGTAGACTAGGAATGACATGGTGATGCTTTGTCTGTAAGCATGCTTTCCATGCTTGTCCAGATATGCTTGTCCTTCATGGGTTACATGAGACAGTGCTGTTTAAATTTGTGTTGATTTTAATCAAGTCTCAGACATTTCCCTATCCCGAACCCTTCTCAGTCCCTCTCAACAGCTTGCTGAGAGTTCTTACTATGTATTTATACATTGAGAAAACAAGAACTTTTGACAGCACAGGTGTTGTCAATTTGACTAATCGTGCATCCTAAAGGCACAAGCTTCTTAATGGAAAAGCAGATTTTCTCCACAGTGTGGAAGCATCGTGGATGTGAAATACTGTAAGTGGTTTATTACCATAGAGCAGCCTGGTGTGAGTGGGGGCCTTGTCAGAACTGTTGCCACAGAGCAGTTTGCTTTGCTTCTGCTTTCCTGAACTGTCCACGGTTCTTCTCGCTCCTCTTTTCCACTTTCAGTTCATTGTTCCAGGAAAATGTGTTTCATGCCTTCCACTGTTGCATAAAATTCAGTGACATCCAAACAGTCGCTGCTTTCTCTGTGACACTCTTCTGATAAAAAGTCCCCATTCCAGTTCTTTATTTAGAGTGTTTCTTTTGAAACCCTTCACCTTCAGCATGATTTCAGTTCCTTTCAATAAACAGTAATAATAATAATAATAAACATCTAGACAAAAATGAGGTTCTATGCTTCTATTTAATAGCTTAGCATTTGTACAGCTTTGAAAAACAGCCTTCTAGTTTCTTGATACTAAAATTCCTGTAAGATCTGCATTTGCTTTCCTTTTAGAGCCTCTGCTGGTACATGTGATGCTGCCTCAGACAGGAATGTGGGGCAGGATTTCTGCAGTGCCAGGTGGGAGGTGACTGGCAGGTGTGGGCCCTGGGAACTCCTCTCTGGCTGAGGGCTCTGAGCAAATAAATACTGAGAGCCCATCGCAGGGGAGCTGCCCCCTGGTGGATTCCCAGGGAATTTCTAATTATATCTATCATTCGAAAATTGATCTCCTCCAGCACTCCCTTATGTTAGTCAAATTTGAATGCTTTGTGTCCCGGAGCTGATAATATTAATTGTAATTTACAGCATGGGATCTCATCCAGAGAATGGGGAATTTATTCAGTGGTCCCTGCCCCAAAAGGAGAGGATTTGGCTAGAAATTTTCCTTCGCTCAAGCAGAAAAAAATACAGGGAAAAACTAGCGACATCTAGCAGAAGCTGTCCCTGCGTAGACCTCAGTGCGCCTCAGACAAGCCAGCACGGGGCCTCATGGAAGGTTTCCAGGTTTTCAATGGAAGTGCTCTGTGCTGCCTCACGCCGCAGGCAGCTGGCTGACTCCCCGCTGGAGACATCCCCTCATTGATTTACGAGGATTGACGAGGATCTGCATTGTGGGCCGCTGGATTGCTGAGGGTGTGCAGTGGGCCCTGACAGCGTACAGAAACCTGTCTCCTGGATAATACATATTTCTACAAGAAAACTGTTTTTTACACTCAAGATTTTCTCCCTTTTTCTTCCTACCTGATTTTAATTTTTGTGCCTGAGTGTTTTGGGTGTCCTTTGAATCATTCATGATGCACGTCCATTTCCACAGGCATCAATATTTAGAGAAATTACTAAGCTCCAGGATGATTTCTTTGGAGAGTTATTTCCCCTTCATCCTCAATGTTTTCTCTTCTTGCCACCTCCCAGCATTGCTCTTTTCAAGGTCTCCCCTTAGAGAGAAGCTGAGGTGCCCTCTAATTCCATGCTAAGACTCCTGAGCTGGCCTGGTCTGCTTTCCAGCATGCCTAGGACAATGAGTGGACCTGCCCTGCCCAGAGTGTGACCACAGGTCATGTCATGTCACCCTCATCCCCAGGCCTGATCCCCGATTCCATAGCACAGATACAGTTTGAAACAAGTCTGCCAAATTTAGTTTTGCTCTTGTCATCTACCTTTATACATTGACATCCTCATCTTTAACTTAAAGCAATAGCATGAACCACTAAAGTCACATCAAAATTCTTAAGTTAGATAAGAGCTTGATAAAAATCTGATTAAATAAATTAAAAGTATGGACTGAAGAAAGAGTTTGATGATGAAAAGATAATGCTTTTTTAATCCACTAAATTGGTATGAATTAATAATATTGTAACTATAAAAATATTAACATTTTAACAGTTTTCTTCTGTCTCAGCTATTATTTAGTGAGTATAAAAATCATCTTTTATTTGTATATTTCATTAGTTTGAAACACTATTAAATGTATAATGAAAATGGAAATTTTAGCTTGTGTAGCATCTCTCAGCTTAGTATGTAAACGTCGTGGCAGCTTGATTTTTTTCCCTAGTTAGCTTTGAGCTTTGAATGACATCTAGGTAGCTTTGAAAGCATTATTTTTGCCTTTGTAAAACTGTGGTATCCTCCCTGGCAATCACAGGATGATGCACTCTCTAAATAATTCCCTGTTTTCTAAAGGAGGTTTTGCTGCAGGCTGCATTGAGCAAGACACAAAGAGGAATGGACTCCACGTCCAGGCCGTTCTATACAGTCACTTGTTTTCAAGAAGTCCATTGGCTTTAGTTCCTGTTTAGCGCCGTACACACAGGATTGCTTTCTTAACACACACCTGTGTCTGTGACATAACATTTAAAGCCATGATAATGAAAGAATAAGGGTGAAGCCTTTATTTTGTTTATATATCACATTTAACCCAGCTTTCAAAATCATATTGTAAGAATATATGAGTTCATAGGAAAAAGTCATTTTTAAACTGGTGTTGTTTGTTGGTGTTTTTTATATAAGTAAGACTTGTCAATTTCAGGTGTCTTTTTTTTTTTTTTCTTCACTAAAACGGGAATCAAAACTTTTCATAATGTTTAAGGGGAATATGATATGAAATCATAACCCAGAGTTTTCTGTAACAATCTCTTAACTGAATAGACGATGTGAAATCTATGGTTCAAGGAAGTTGAAGCCTTATGGCAAAGCTCTAAGGAGTCGAAGTCTGTTGACCACTCAAACATGGGTCGATATCTACGTTATTTTAGCAATTAATATAGTAAATGTCAAACATATCAAGTAAATATCAACAATGTTATTTCTGTCAATATCTGTCAATTATATGTTATCAGCTATCTATATTAGAAATCAGTTCATCTTTCTTTACAGTATCTGATGAATGGAGAAACCAAAAACCCTCAAAATTATAGCAAATGTTTTCCCAGAGTTCAGATATTTGAGCTGTCAAATTGAGACCTATGTTTACATGACTTGTAGTGAAGTGTTGTCAAAGTTATAATTATGCGATTAAGCAAGATGTAGCTCTCCTTCAATATAGTTCCATTCAAGTGAAAAATAAATTAAGGTCCAGTCTCCAATGTTAATTATAATTCAAATTATCCCTCCCATGAGAGAACTCCTAAGTTGTATGAAATAGTGAGGTAGGGTACAGTTTATCTATGTGTGCCTAACCTTTATTATGAAAATTACCAGTAAGCAATGTAGTAGACGGACTCACTGAGACAGGGTTATTTGGACACCAGAAATATTAGACTACAAAGTGCCAATTTCCTCAAAGTGTAACTCTGATGCAATCACCATATAAAGTCAGGTACTGAAATTGCATTTTAAAAATCAAGAGCCCATATCGTATTGGAGATATAATTCAAATTTTAAGGTGTTTCGCACATTCATCAGGACTGTGCTGTGGAGTCCATTCTAGAATGCTAAAGAAATGCTCACCAAACTTCTGTGAGGTCTCTCTTAATGAGGGTCATATTCACAAATGCGCCTTTAGTTGTTGCCGAGGGGCATTGAAATTCATGTCAGCATGTTAGCAACAGGACGGCATGATCTGAAGTATCATTAAATTGCAGCTAAAATAATAGCAGGTGCCCCACCATTTGCAGTGTGGTTTGACCATGAGAAAGAGGGAGAAGAGGAGGAGGGCGTGGTTGTCCAGGCCCGCTGGGCTGAGCAGCAGAGGAGGAGCCTCCTCGGAAGACCAGCTCCAGTTCCGGGACAGAGGGTTCCATGCCCTGGGATGGCTCAGTTCAGCAGCAGTAGTGCTTCCCTCCTCCCTCCTCCCCCTCCCCTCCCTGCCTCCCCTCCTTCCCTTCTACCCTCTCGCCCTCTGCCTCACCCCTCCTCCCCCTCCCCCTCCTCTTCCCCTCCCTCCTCCTTCTCCCTCCTCACCTCCTCTGCCTCCCCCCCAGAGTCTCACCTGCTCCACCCTTTGTGACACAAATACAATTGCATCATATTTGTCTTGGCGATTTATCTTAAATGTTTTAATTTAATTTAATTTTACGCTTCTGCTCCACATCCTCAAATTTATATGGAAGACAGGATTGAAATGCCTTGGTTGACATTTGTTTTAGACCAAGATCGAATGAAAGGAATCAAGTTTACCTTTCCATCTGAAACACAAAATCCATACCAAATACACAAGCAATGGTTTGGAAGGCACTAAACCGCGGAGAAGGATGGCCTTTCCCGAGAAGCTAGAAAGAGATGAGGGGCGTCAAGGCACATCCCAGCAGTCTCCAGCCCTGGCGAGATGGACAGACCATGGCATACTCACCCGCACCCATGAGCGTCCACTCTCCTAACACTGGCACAAGGAAGAGGAACTGGCTGAGCACAGAGCCCCCCCGGAGCTGAGGGGATGGACCTGCAAGTCCAGGCGAGACAAGGGTCCAGTGTTGGCAGGACTCAGTAGTGCAGTGCAGAGCTCTGTGAAGAGCCCTCAGAGGCTCTTCAGAGGAGCCTGGAGTAGCCGGCGGGCACTGGGCAGACCCTGCACTGTAGGCCACTTCCAGGAGTAGGGCCACCAGAAGGCAGGAGTGGCAGCTGAGCCTGACCCATGCAGGACCACGCTCTGGTGCAAGCTCTGGTTTGTTTATTATGTTAGGGGTAATGTTTGGAAACAGGAGCTTTACAGAGCACTCGAGTTCAAATGAGGCCAGTAGGGTGGGCCCTCGTGCAGTCTGATGGTCTTGTGGGAGGCAGTTTGGACTCTGACACGTTCACGGAAATGATGCATTGAAGACACAGGAGAAGACAGCCAGGAGAGAGCCCCAGAGCATATCCTCCGCTGCTGGCCCTCACAGCAGCCCTGCCACAGCTCCCTCGAATCTAGCCTCCAGAGCTGCAAGAGGACCAGCGGCTGTCTGTCCAGGCGTGCATCTGCTCATGGCAGTCCTTGCAACCTGCCTCGTTGCACTTCTCCTTCTATAAACTGAATGCCCTCATGCCATCTCCAGACCGCGACCTTTATTCCAGATCTAGATGACTTGCCAGTCCCTCCATCAGACGGACTCCTTTGTCCTGCTGATACGTGAGCTCTGTCTCGCAGGCCCCCTGGGTGCAGTCTGTGCTGGCTGCCCTGACCTTCTGGGCCTGCTGAATGTCCCTCTCCCTGCAGCCTGTTGGTCTAGCCAGCTGGCCTACTATGTGCCCACAGGATGTTGAAGTTCCAGCATGATGATCTGGGTGACCGTGGAGTCATGCGCAAGGGCACATTGGTGTGAGCATGTCTCTGTCTCCCCTGCTATGCAGGAAGCTCGAGCACAGGGTCTCCTGTCTCATGCAAGCGCTCCAGCAGCTTTTCTTAGGCAGCGGTGGCCTGGTTTCCTGCATGCGTACGGCTCCAAAACATATTTTCCAGCAACTTTGAGGGGAAAGTCACGACCGGGGTATGTGGCTCTGGTCCTCAATGTGCTCGTGTGTTGGGGACACACTTGCGGCTGGGCCCTACCCCGCGCGGGCAGACACACCTGCTCTGGCGCACCAGGTGTTCTCTGTCTCCAAGCCTCCGTGTGTGGCCTCCTCACCTCCAGGGTCACCAACACCCCAGTATTTACCCACGATTGTACCTGCCTTTCACTTCCTTTACCTATGGCACTGTTTCCATTTCCCCTCCCACAGCTCAACAGAAAGCCAGCCCAGCGCTCCCCAAGCAGTCTGCGTCATCAGAAGCTGGGAGGGCAGGAAAACGGGGTTATCAGGATTCACCCTGAAAGCGGCTCCTTCGCCTTGACAATGCATGCCCTGTGCCTGCTTCGGGGGGAGGGGGGCGTCTGACAAGGGCAACATCTTGTAAGGGACAGCTTCCCACACCTCCCCTAGTGAATGCTCAGCTCAGTGACACCGGGAGAAATGCTGTAGGCTCTCTCCATGCGCCTGACTCCCTGACCCGGCACAGACTCTCTGGGGCAAGAGCATGAGCCGGTGGGACCCCATGACCCAGAGAAGCCGGGATGCTGCAGATTCCCCCTTTGTTGTTTTCATTGTTCCTCTTTTCGTTCTTGTCAAGAATTCCAAGGGAAGATTCTTCCTAGCTGTTGTTTCTCTCCCCCTCCCCCGCCATTATTATTACTATTATGTTTATTGCTGTTATTGTAGTCTCTATCAGAAACCCAAACACAGGCCAGCACTGAGTTGTTAAAATGGCAGGAGTGCCCCTGCTCAGTGCCTGCTGTGGGCAAGCAGCATTTCAGCAGCGCTCAGCGAATCAGAGCCCAGAGCCGTGAGGGCCGAGGAGACTCCACCCCTTTGCCCAGGGCCTGCTCCAGGTAGGGGATGTCCTCGTGGTCCACCAAACCTTAGCTGTCACGAGAGGAGATTGCTCACCTCCTCATTTGCAGAATGTGCTTTTATGGACATGTATGGGGCTACAGTGGACAAACAGAGAATCCCTGAGGGCCTTGAAATTTAGAACCAACCGTCTCTAATTAAATGCTCTGCCTCTCAGAATATGTCACAGCTCTTTACAGTTATGAACAGTTATGAACGCATGCCCTCTCAACAGGAGGCCATTGCGCCGGCGCTTCTGAAAGAAAGGTGCAGCTTCTGGGGGAGCAGCTGCCAGCCCAGACCTGGACCTGCCTGGAGTCAGGCTGAACCCGCCAGGGTCATGTCTGGAGACTAAGCTGCAGGCTGTGCTCAGGAAGCGGGAGCTCCGAACAGAGACTTGAGAACACAAGGCAGAATGCAGGGAGGCTGGGCGCACACTCAACAGTGATCCAACAGCAGGACAGCAGTGGCCTGATTTTCAGGGCACCGGGCTAGAAGCCCCCCTTACAGAGCAGGGCCCAGTCCCCAGGCTGCTTAGCAGTGCTCACAGCGGGGCCCTTAGCCCAGGGACTGGCCAGTGTAGCTCAAGGCGAAGTAGGGCCAACCATGAGATACACCTATTGATGATAAAGCCACTCTTCAGACCAACTTTCTTAATTTCTTGTTTTCTTTCTGAGATTCATTATTGCTCAAAATGGAAACCTGATAGGTAGGTTGATCTGAGGCTGACACAGACTCACAGAACCTGGAATGAACTAGCTTTGCAGAATGGCAGCCTCCATGCCTCTTACTGCAGGCTAGACAGCTCTGAGGTGCCCTTGTTACCCCGAGCCCATGGGGTGGGCCGTGTGCACTTGAGGGAAGCCACCCTCTCCCTTCCTGCCCTCCTTGTTCTGCTGCTGTTTCCTGGTGGGTGTCTTCTGAGGACAGGCCTACAGCTTAGAAAAAATGCTTGTCTCCGGATGCAGCGCTAAGACTCCCCTTTATTGACGTGTCTTTACAAAATTGACAGACTTGGTTGGGAGAGGCTTCTGAACTTAGAGAGGGTGGGATGCACCTCTATCTGCCAGTCACTGTGGGGCCTCTGTGAGCTCTGCTCCCTCATACTCACATGGAAATGGTAACCTTAACCCTCACAAGGGGTGGGGGAGGGTTGCTAATAGTCTTCATCTTAATTATGTTAGTCTGCATTCATGCATTAAGAACCATGTTAATCATATTTCACTTCTCTGTGCATTTATAACCCTTTACTAATTCCTTCTGTAAGCAGACTTAGTCCTAAATTCTGCAGTGCAGTGAAGATCAGACAAAAATAACTATTCTGATGAAATATTAAGGACAGTAATTACTCAGCAAGAAAAATATACAGTGATTTAGATAAATATTATGGTAAAATGATGTGGCAATGGATTTAGTAATTTGATTTTAATCCTCATAACAACTCTGTGTTTTCCAGATGAGAAAACTGAGGCTAGCAGGTAGCTAAGTTATTCACTATCACACACTAATCTGGAATAAAGAAAGATGCAGATCCACACTTATCTGGCTTAATGGCTAAGCTATAATACCTCAAGACATGATAAACACCATCTGTAGTAATAACGATATTGAATAACCAGCAACCCCAGCACCTACTGAGGCCCCAGGTCATCTGATAGTTTTTAGACATGCAGTTTATCCTTAGAATTTCTCACTGGGGATTGCCAGAAAGATCCCTGCTATTGTATGAACCTGCCCATTTCCTGAAAGAGGAACTAGAAGAGACTTTAAGATCCAGGGTTCAGTGAAATACCTTCAGCCCGTGATTAAAGAGATAAATAAAAAGAAAGGTTTGTGAAGGAGGCGGAAATGTAGGGAAGAAGGAAATCTGACCAGCATTCATAAGAGGAAATGGATGTTGTCAGTTCTGGTTAAGATACTTTAATACTCATCCCCTTTTGGCTGCATTAAGCAAATGGTAAAAAGGCACGCCTGTGACCTGCCCCCATACAGGAGGGGGCGCTGAGGAAGGGGACCCGGGGACATCTCCACGGCTCCTCTCCTCTAGACCTTGAGCTCAGCTTCTCCAAGCAGAGCACATGCTCCACCCTCAGGGCCTGGGTTATGTGGGGCCAATGACAAAACCACAAATGTAAATGTAGTTTATTTCCCTGTGAAAGTATAGGAATTCCCAACACATTGTAGTTACCCTCACACTTAATTTTTGACATGGGTGGAAATTGAGGTTCCACTCTCTGTCAGCCCACACTAGGTTTTGTATTTTTTTATTTTTGAAGAGGTGATACATCCACAAAATACTTAAAGTATTAATTCTGGTTTGCAAATCTATAATTTAAAATATTATAGATAAACCTATATTATATGGTAATATATGATATATTTTAAATGATACCGATTTTATCTGTATTACATATAGATAATATTAATTATATAATAAGTTCTAGGGATCTGCTGTAAAACATTGAACTTACAATAACAATGTATTATACAATTAAAAATTTGTTGAGGGTAAGTATGTCTACATGTTTTTACCAGATTAAATAAGTTTTTTATTTTTTTTAAAAGATTTATTTTAGGCATCAAGAACTGGAGTACAGGCTAGCGGTGTGGGACGGTGAGAGGATTCACCAGAGACAGAGTAGGGAGCAGAACAGGCAGACTGACTGAAATACACTGCTGAGCAGAGCAGTGGGCAAGTCAGGAGAGGTCTGCTGTGCCATGTGGGTCACCTCCCTGGCTGGGGATCGAACTCATGCTGCAGTGGCTGCGCAGGTAGCTTCATAGTGCTGCTTCCTAACCCCTTGTGCCACCAGGGAGGCTGTAAATAAGTTTTGTAAATGAAAGAAAAAACACATATTGCATGCATACTATGAGTCATACATTCTGCTAACTACTATTTTTTTAAATAATATATTTTTAAAAATATAATCTTTTTAAAAAAATATAATTTTCTCAACAAGAAGCAGGGGATCAGGTTAATAGTGAAGCATTTTTTTAAATAAAATATCAGACCCCAAACATTGATTCTACCAGCTAAAAACTAAGAAATGAGCAACACACCCTTTCATTATTTTTTCATGATTTAGTCTTGGCAGGTTGTATCTTTCTAGAAACACCATTTCTTTCAGGTTGTCCATTTTGTTGAGATATGGTTGGGATCATACAGCTCACATGTGGCCCTTTGATTTCTGTAGCATAATTATAATGTTTCTTTCCTTCCTGATTGTACTTATTTGAGCATTTGTTCTCTTTTCCTTCATGGGTCTGGCCACAGGCTTGCTAAACAGGAATTAGGGGGAGACACCCAAGCTCTGCGTAGCTGGGAGCCAGACCCAGCCATCACGTGACTCTTGCCCCTCCACGTCCCAGTCAGAGGCTCATGCCACCAGCTACTTTGTCTGCTGATGAAACACTTTCTCTCCTGGGAAAAATAATTTTTCCCGAGCAGTGAATAATTAGTCTTTTCCTTTGGAAAGATCTCACATCTACACAGTTGAAAAGAAGCTAGAAAATTGTTCCTATTTCTTATCACTCTAACAAAGATTTTCAGATACCAGGATGTTCAGCTTAAGTATATAAGCACTGTCCCCAAAATAAATGATAATACAAATAATAAATAATAGTATAAAGAAGGAAGAACTGTATTTACTGAGGCTAATTATATTCACACATACTCTTAATATCTTTACTTGAGATCATTCTATCCCATTTCATATTATGTTTCCTTACTCTAATGGGAAAATGTGTTCATCATAAATTCCCATTGCTAGTAAACAAAACAGATGGATAGATTGTAACTCCTTCTTAAAACAAATATATATTAATTGACAGTGTGCTCAGTGACTTCTCTATGCTGCATTAGAGGGATGTAGAAGGAAGAAGATAGGACCCAGAATAAAGAAACAAATTATTTTTCACAAAAGACTTAAGCAGATATTTTTAAAATTAGTATCTAGGAAATGAATGAGCTTCTCTATAGGATAGGCAGTATTTCATGTTTATTTTATTACACTGTAATGACCTTTAAATAATTGTGGAGGGGCCTCCCCGGCGGCGCAGCGGTTGAGCACTGGGTTGCGAAGCTGCCCGCAGCCTCTGCAGCGCCGGTTCGATCCCCGGCCACCGGGCCAGGGTCCCACATGGCGCGCAGACCTCTCCTGCCGCCCACTGCTCCCCTCAGCAGTGTACTTCATCAGTCTGCCTGCTCTGACTTTCCGCTCTGACTCTGGTGAATCCTCTCACCCTCCCGTGCCTCTGACTGTACCCAGTGCTTGTATAAAAAATAAATCTTTAAAAAAAAAAATTTTTTTTTTAAATAAATAATTGTGGATTTGCTAGCGGGGAAAGGCTGTCCTAAAGCTCATTCCATACAGGCTTTGTGGACTCCACCCCCACCTCAGGCCAAAGCCAAAGACACTGGGAACTCCAAATTCCATCACCACCCAAGGGAAGGTGGCTGGGACCTGAGGGTGGGGTTCAGCAGCCAGGTTGATATAAAGCCAGACACGTGGGCTTGGACAACCCCCCATTTTGGCTCCCCGCCAGCTCGCAGCGACCAGCCAGTTCTGAGAGTGACTTTGGGTTCCCAGGTCAGCGGATTGGGTAGGACGCATGAAAGACTTTATTTCCCTATTTTCTCCCTGAGTTGTACATTTTCCTTAATTCCTTTCCCTTGTAAATAAACCTTTTATGAACCTTTTGTGTGTGCCTGCTGTGGAGTATTCATAAGTCCCTTGTAAGAGCGCGGGTGAGGACCCACAGCCAGGAACCCGTTCAGTATCGGGGCTGCCCTATAACAGATTAACCAAAGTAGATCCCATATTTTATCAAATAAAGGTAGGATAGAAAACTAAGTAGAGAATCTGAGAAGATACCGTATTAGTTATCTCTGCCTTGTAACAAATCACCCCGTAACCTATCTTCTGTAGCAACATGTTATCCCTGTGAGCTGGCGTCCTGGGTGGCTGGGTGTCTATGCTTGTCCTCTGTGCAGTCTGCAGTCAGGGTACTGTGGGGGCTGCAGGCTGTGGAAGCAGCTCATTTCCTTCTTGCGTACCCACCTGGGCGTTGTCAGTGAATGAAAACTAGTGGAACCATGGGGCTGAGGGAGGGTAACACTGAGGCTATGATTGGATTATCCAAAACCTGGGGTAGGTGAAAGGGGCCTCATCCACCGA
This sequence comes from Talpa europaea, assembly GCF_964194135.1. Taxonomy (NCBI): domain Eukaryota; kingdom Metazoa; phylum Chordata; class Mammalia; order Eulipotyphla; family Talpidae; genus Talpa; species Talpa europaea. The sequence goes on along the minus strand of NC_140080.1, from coordinate 2,012,998 downwards.
GACACAGAGTGACATTCATGCCCTGATATATCACAGAGGAATTCATCTCTTTATCTAATTTTTTTCAAATATCTGTAAGACTTTTTGTTTTCTCTTTTTTAATCTCCCTCCCTTCCAGGAGCTCCGCCCCCCCCCCCCCATTATATCTTAATCTTGAATCTTTTCTCTTCGACCTTTATTGTAGGTCACTTGAAATATATTGTTGTTATCTGGGCAATTTGGGCACAGGGAAAGGCTTTGGAATGTCTTGGTCTCTGCTATGTTTGCTGCTGATGAGAGGAATTAGGGGAAAGATTACTTCTTTGTCTGATTTTTTTTTAACCTAGCTAAATATAGCCATTTTTGTCTGAGGTCAGTAAAACCTTCTGTAAATTGAATTTCTCTAGGCACCTGCTGGGTATACACTTCAGAAATAAATTTGGCCACAAAAATCCTAATGTTATTAAAGGCTGAAACATGCATTTTGTGTAATTCAGGAGACTTGGCTGTACCCATGAAACTAACAGTAGGTTAGCACCAAGGCCTGGTTCTTGTCTTTTCTGCTGCGCTTAAATCCCAATCCTAATGATGAAAAAGTGTAAACATAACAACATAAGCTTTTAAAGGTTTCAATAGGGTGAAGACAAAAAGTTCTGTAGTTAAATACAATTATGTTCCAGGGTTCAGTCTGCTAATGTATCTCATTTGTCACATACAGTTCATAATTACACTGGGCGGGGAGGGGGGGAGAAATTAAAAGGGTAGAATTTTAATAGCATATTTTGCTTTCTCAATCTCCTATTTTTTATTCTAAAGCATCAAGTCCTATTTTGCTGCCATATTTTCTCTTCCTTTAATGACCTTCATTAAATTCTAAAATTCCCATCCCCATTTGTGAAAATGTAATGATAAAATAAACCAGTAGCAAAGTTGAATGGAATCCAGTTCTGAAATCCCTTGCCTCACTCAGCTGCTTCTTAGATACCTGAAATGTGCTGCTTAATTTAGAAAGAAGAATTGCAGGAGGCTGCCATCCTGCATTCCAGAGACAAGGGAGCAGGAAATGATTTGCAGGTGATTGAAAGGTGGTGTTTGCACTTAGGATTTCCTGAGCTTTCCAATTTTAACCTGGGAGCTTACCTATCTTTTTGATTTTAAGAATTAGATCCAACCCATATTCTGGATAGCTCCCACTTTAGAGGTGCGTCTTAGCTGAGGATCAGAAAAATGAAGGCTACACAGCCCGTCCCTAAGAGAGGACAGAGGTAGGAGAGGAAGTAATGGAGGCCAGGGTCTGGCTGGCCCTCTGAGTCACCAACAAGGAGCCGACTGTAACTTAACGCTTGGCTTGTCACAGAGAAGTAAGGGGCGCTGGAGAAGATTATATTGTGTTGGCCATTTCCGAACAGAAAAATAACAATTTTTTGAGCTCCATGAGAAAACATTTAAAAAATTTTTTCATTGCAAAATGCCATGAACAAATAGAGTAGAGTAAATGTAAACTATGTTTATGTCCATGCTATTTGTAATAGCAAATGCATAAAGTGTGAAGCAAGGTGTAAACCTCATTCTTTTCCTAAGATACAGGATCATGGGTTTGTTTTCCAGGTTAACTTATGCCTTGTTTTCTGAAAAGCAAGCAAGCAAACAAAAAACTTTGCCATTCTTTGTTTGAAGGAGCAGACTGGGAAAATTGACTCTTGTCCAAGAGACTATTATTGCTTCTGCAGGGCCTCCTGCATCTCAGTTGGAGTTAACTAGCATGGTGCACTTAGCAAGTTCTCAAAATACATTGCTTAAGTAACTGAAGAAAGCAAAGAAAGGATTAAGGAAGATAAGAGAGAGAGTTCTGGGGTAAGGAGGAAGGACATAAATTCCTCCTGGGAGGTTTTGTCTGTTGGACATGTGGCATCATGAAGAGCTTTCGTCACCTCACTCTCAGGAGTACTGGTCTTTTTTCTAATTGTGCTTTTGAAATCTCATGTGATGGCTTCTGTTCTCTCTCCCACATCTAAATATTGGAGTATGTGGGGCTTTGTCCTCAGTGATTGATTTTGCTCCCAAGTCACCTCTTCAACTTGCCTGATTTTATCATACAAATAATCCAACCCGCTCCTCCCATGTGTCTCTAAACCACAGTGGTTTCCTAAACTATATTAAATATATAAATAAATATATATAAATAAATCATATATTTCACTTTCCGCCTTGACCCCACATATGTATGCAATGGTCAGGACAACTGTTACAAACAGAGCTCCTGATGTGGGTACCTTAACTTCTAACCAGTTCCTTCGCCACTCTTCTGTATCTGCCAGAGATAATGCTTCGACAAATGAACTGAAATTGGGAGACTTTTCTTTCACTGCACTCGCTATCCAGTCCTTTCATACACCCTGTTCATTCTTCATTCAAAAGAGATCCCAAGTCTCATTATTTCCATCATCTTTTTGGTAAATTATTCTCCTTGCTTACATGGCTTCTTTCATAGCTTCAGGCAGGTCTGTCTTCAAATGTCCAGAGATTTCTCTGACCAGCTGTCCAAAGGACTGACATTTGTTTGTGGCGCCTCGTCCTGCTTCCTGATTCTTTTTCACACGGTCACTGCCTCGTACTATATGGCATTCATATTTGTGCATTATTTTCATTACTTTCTGGAAGATAAGCTTGTGAGGGTGATGCCCTGACTGTTTACTACCATATGCCCGGTGCTTAGATCACCGCTGGCAAATAGCAGGAAATCAGCAGATATTTGTTGAAGAAAGAAGTAGAAATAAATTTCTTTTATTATCTCTACATGAAATTTTCATTTTAAAATTGGTTGTTTCCCAGCAGTTTGTTTGAGGTGAATTCTTTGGAACTCAACACATTTTAAGAGACAATTCTAATGGTGGAAGGTGGTGGGTAGCTTTTTACTCAGAGCTGGCTGCAATATTGTCAGTTCAAAATGAAGAGAGAAGTAGACAAATATCTTATTGGTATTTGAGCAAGATAAAATTTTGAATACTGATAATGATCAAAAGTATGTTTAAGGAAAACCGAAATAAATTCTTACCATATGTAGAATTTTGGAGTTTTAAGAAATCTCATAAATGACCTAGTCAAAACTCTAAGCCAAAGAAGAAATTGCTTTGTGAAACAATCTATGAGGTCAGCCCTTCTATAGGAACTTGTCTAGTGACACAAACTGACTGTCTCATCAGGCGCACCCTACCCACCCCCCCGCCCCTCAGGAAACTGCGAGCTGGCTGTGGGCTCGCTATCCCTACCATGACAGCCCCACGTCCCCTCTCTGTGCTTTTTGTGGCTCTGCCTTGTGCGTGTATGCTGGGTAAACATAACCCCTTTTACGTTACAGCGTGCCCATTGTTTTGAAGGAGGCAGAATTCTTGCTTTGTCCTAAACATTCTAACCCTTTCAGTTTATTATCATACAGCTTGGTTTTCAGACTTTCACAGGATAATCCAGTCTCATGTCTACACTGCAGTGTGACACTGTCCAGCCCTGGATTTCTGTACCTGTTAGCTATGGGGCTGGGGGGAGCAGATCACGTCTTACTCACTGGCTTAACAGAAAAGCCAGTGTTGAACACTCCAGATCTCTGCCCCATGGTGGTTCTGGTCTCAGCTGGGCTTATTCTCACATCCCTGAATAGCCGGGGAAAGAAAGGTGGCTCTGGTGACACTGGCTGAGCCCGTCTCTGAGTTTGGATGACCACTAAGTGTAGGCGGGTTGAGGCTACCTTGGCTGGACAAGTAGCCTCTCTCACATGTGGTCTCCATCTCCCACCTCCTTGCTCAGGCGTGAGCAGAGCACAGAGGCAGGAGTACAGGCTCTGGGCTGCAGCCGCCAGTACTCCGCTGTATTCTCTGGGCAGGAAGGTGTCTGCAGCCCAGTCAGGCTCAATGGGAAAAAGACTCCGCTGTCCATGGAAGTTGCTGCGGAGGCACGTTGCGAAGGTGATAGCTACTTGGAGAGGGAAGCGTAGCACCGTTTTCACAGTCTGGTACAATTTCCAGCGGTTTGACTGAAGTTCTACTTAGTGGCTGAAAAACTGGAACATCAAAAGGAGAACGTGAGAAGATAGAGATCATTTGAAAGAGTTTGGTATTTAATACATTTTTCATTTACTGAAGTAATTATCTTGAAAGTATCTATAATTTAATTTTGCAGTGTGCATTTTGCAGATTATCATGGATGTCTATTTTGAGCAACAGATGGGGAAGAAGTTTCCACGGCTCTTCACTGTTTCTGGCTGGAAACTTTTTAGTTCAAGTTTTTTTATGTCTTCCCTGAAATGTGGCACTCAACATTTCATTCAATCTTTATAAATGATAGAGATACCGAAAGGACCACCTGAGAATTACTGAGGATATTAGTTTTTATTTATGAGGAATGTGTGATCCTATTTGGATTTGGACTCATCTAGGTTATCCAGCGTGTTCTTATAGGGGATTGGTTTGTGTGGTTAAGGAGGTGTTACAGTCGGCAAGATGGAGGCCCAGGAGACCAATGGTTCTGTCCAGTTGGGTCTGCGAGCTGGGGACCAGGAAGGCTGTGGTGTGAGCCCAATCCTAGGACAAGCCCCAGAGCGAGAGGAACGGATCTTCTAGCTGATAGGCAGAGAGAGGGCATCTCCCTTCCAAGCCTTTTGTGCTGTGCTGGCCTCCCGTGAACCGGACACGGCCCCTCCACCAGGGCGGGCAGCCGCCCTACGCAGTCCCCCCACTCAGCATTGACCTCATCTACCCCGACTCATGCAGAATCGTGTTTCCCCACAGAAGTCTCTGGGTCTGTCTTGATCCAGTCCAGTCAACACATGGTTTATTCAAAGGAAAGGTTCAACTAAGAATTACATAAATTTGTAGATTTGTTAGCAGATTGAAACCTAAGGATGTTCTGGAAACTGCCGCAGCATCTGTGAACGGAGATTGCACAGAGCCACCCCCTTCAGGGAAGAGAGCTGCTGAATGGGAGACAGGGTGCAAATCTCACCCCAGGAGGGACAGTTGACCAACTGGAAGTCAGGTTTTTGTCTCACCACTTCCAGCCTCAGAGACCTGTGTAACCTGCAGAAGAAGTTGATGCACAGTCACCTGCCCAACACCGTCGGGCTTGTTTTCACAAAAATGTCCTAAAGTAGCACTGGGTGGCCTGCAGCCCTGCCTGTGCCACAGGTGTCCCCGTCACCACTTTATGACCTGCCTGTCGCTGCTTCACGTGGACTGCCAGTAACCTCTTTATCCCCCGGTAGGCTCTGCACGCAGTTACATCTCGTCGAGCAGGGAGTCAATTCTAGGTATCCCAGAAAATGTTTAGCTCATCCATCCCAGTGGTTTTAGTTCGCTAGAACTGCAGTAGCATCAACTTGCGTGTCCAGGTTTGAGCAGGGAGCGAAGCCACAGTTCAGCAAGATGGAATAACATTTTTTAGAGTTGACCTTCCACATGTGCAGTTCTTGGTCAACAGGCTTATGGAGAGTCATTGCCTCTGTATCTAGTGGTGGAATAAAATCACCGAAGGTTTGCAGGATGTATCTTCTGGAAAAAACTGCACACAAAGCATGGTGGAGTAGGGCCAACTGGAACCCCTGACACAAAGTGAATGGCCTTGACCAGGTGGGAGCTCTGAGGAAGCAGAGGGAGGATCCAGCGGGGCGGGGTGAGCCATTCTGCTGACGGGAGCTCAGCCACGACCCATCGTCCAGCCCCAGGCAGGAGCGTTGGCAGCATCCACAGTCCTGCTCCCTCTGTCTAAAGAGCGGATGGAATATTACTCAGCAATCAAAAAGATAAACTCATGCCATTCACAGCAACATGGTTGGAACTGGAAGGGATTATGCTCTGTGAGATAAGCCAGAAAGAAAAAAAAAATATCTGATGGTTTCACTTATAGGAGGAATAGCGAGGAACCAAATAAGAGATCAGGGAAAAAAAGTAATTATAATAAATTAAAAATCAAAATCAACAGGCAACTATAAATCAGAGACATTCTGCAGGAGAGGGGAGGTCAAAACAAAGGAGGGGAGAGCACAAGGGATTATGGCGATAATATACCGGTGAATTGGTGGTGGGAACTTCACGGGGACTATACCTGAGAGGAGAAAGCATGCATTGTACAAAAATGAAGAATAATGTAAAATATATATAAATAAATAAATAAAAAAATAAAGAGTAGGCTTACTCCCTTCTGCCTTCCAGACCTCATGCAGATGTCACTGTAGCCAACAGCCATGGAGGAAAATAAATTCTGGAAACAAGTCTAGAATAGCTGAGTCCCACAGTAAGCAGTCTTACAATTTGAGAAGTGGTTTTCTACCTTTTTTTTTTTTTTTGAAATGCACTTAACTTCCAAGCTAAGGGTGAATATGCAGCAGGCACCCACTCTCAGCAGGACCCAGCGCCACACATGGGTTTTGGGGGATCCCTGTGCTGGCAATCAGATACCCTTGGCTCCTGCTCCTATTTCCCCACGTAGTGGCCTCCTCATGCAGGGCACAAAGGACCCTAAAGCAGCACGCCCACCCCACAGCCCGGACTGCAGGGCCGCCTGACCATGCGTCCCTCACAGGCTGCCTGCACGCTGCATTCCGCGTAGTAGTTCCTTCTTCCTTTATATCTACCTGCTGTAAACCCGTCCTCTGAGTTTTGCATTCTGATATTTTAGTTCTATTTGCATTTATAATTTTAAATTTCACGTTGCTTATTTTCAGGCTTCCAGTGCACTGCAGAGTTTCTCAGTGTTGTGTGTTTCATTTAATGTAATAACAATGCCTTTATTTCAGTCTTTCACTTTATCTATATTTAGTATCTGAATGCCCCATGGAGCTGTTCCCACCGTACCTTTTATTTATTTGTTTTAATTTGTGATCATGTCATCTGGAGTTTTTGCGTGCCTGGATATTACTGGTTAGGTTTCTTCCATAGACTATTTTAAAATGTATAAATAGATGGAATCTTAGGAAGTTATTGTTTTCCTTCATAGGATATTTACATTTCCTCTGGTAAGTTTGTACGGGTAGTAGCGATTGCAGATCAGTTAATGCAGTTCTTGGGGTTCGCATGAACGACAGCAAGACCCAAGCTCCTGTATGACTCTTCCACTCATCCTTATTCTAAGTAGTGTAGACTTTTCAGGGTCTCACTTCAGAGTAAGGGGCATTGAACAAGGTTTCTTTTCCTCTTTGGGCCAAAGAATTTAGACTTGCGCAGAAGGAAGTCCTGTGTCTGCCATAGCTTCTGGGAGATGATTAAATCCTTAATAAGAGTGCTGGTTTAGAGCACTGACTGATCACAGGGGACCTCAGGGTGGTACCGGCCATACCTACCACTCATACTGTGGAACTTCCCAGGCCAGAAAGACCAACCTTGTGATTTAAGGTGGGGCATTTGGGTTCTGTGAATTGATCACTTTGGAAATTGAGTTAAACCATGTTGGCAATTAATCGATCAATCTTGCCCACATAGTAGGGTCCCAAGAAAATGTTCCCCTGTTGCTAATGCTGCATGTGTTGTTGCACATCAAGGCCAGGGGACGAACGTGCCCTGCCTCACAGGAGAGGACACGGATGCTTTACAGGTGGGATAACCTCAGGCTGCCCTGTGCATCTCTTCCCTTGCTGATGTTAAGCTGCATCCTTTCCCTGGAATAAACCATAACCACGAGTGAAATTTTTGTGCATTCTGTGAGTCTTTCAAGAGAACTGTCAAAACTTTGGGTGCTTTGAGGAACATCAGTTGGTGTGGAGAGTGAGTGTGGCCTGGATTACAGGAGTGTGGCTGCTCTGTGTACGCAGAGGAGAGTACACAGCTCTGAACCCTGGGCCCTTGCTTTTCCTCCTCCCTGCAGTGCTCTTCCTCAGCCGCATACTCTTCAGACTGGCAGAGGTGTCCTGCTGTAAAACTGTTCCTGGAGCCTGTCTCACCCTCCCAACTTCTGTTTGTTTTGAATCCTGATCTAATTCTTCAGTATCTTGTTACCTCTGTGATGCTCTCAAGCAGATGTTTCATATGGTTCTTATAGTTTTAGTAACTATTCTCTAACATTTGGTTCATCATTATCAGGATGGAAAAACTTCCATGTTGATTACATAAAAATTTTAAACTTACATGGTAAAAATACTGTAAACTATCCAAACAAAAATTTTACATAGTAAAAAAATCAAAAGGTGTAATCACAAGGATTCATTTCCTAATTGCGTAGTATCAACAGTTTGCTAGAAAAATAGGCAAATGATATAAACATGTAATTAATAGAGAATATATGCTGATAATACAGAGATACATGGTGGTGGGGGGGGAACTCAGCCTTTATCAAAATAGCAGAGACCCAAATTAAACACTTTGAGATGCCATTTCTCAGCTGTTAGTTTAGGGAAAAAATGAAACATCATTGTGAATTCATGAATATTTTCACCTGAAAAGTATGTATTTCCAGTTTTGTCCATTCTAAATAGTACATATTTCTGGAGTTCTCTAGCACTTATAATTTAGTCTCTGTACACAATTTCTCAATAAAATGGCCAGGGAATGTAGAAAAATCATAGTCCCAGGTCTGGGGCAATAAGTGCACAAGCTGAGCCTCTAATATTCTGTTATTCATGAACTAAGGGGACTCTCACAGATTAAGGTGGTCATGTCAAAAGTGACCACTATTATCAGCCTCCAGTGTCAGCAGATGGAACAGTGGACACCTCATAGAGACAAGAACTGCCAAGCATTGGACATAATCAACTTCATGAAAGTCACAGGCTCATAGTAATAACAAACCACTCTTACTGGTCAGCAATGAAGTTCCCTGGTACCAAAAATTGCTTAAATTGCTTAATTCTAAAATTCGAAATTTGCCTCTAAGATTACTTTATAAGAGAATATGTGTTCATTTTTCTTTTCTATGTGATCTGTATTAAAAGTTGACTTAACAATTGCTAGAATGTTTTAAAAGGAGAACTATAAATAGGTAGAGGGGAACCTGGAGACCATCAGTCTGTCCTCGGTAGCTTAGTGTTTTTGTTCAAAACATGAAGTTTAACCTATGGTACCAAAATTACTAGAGTGAAATGAGATGAGGAAATTTATGAAGAAAGAAAAAGAAAACTTATTTTGGACTTTGATGACTGAGGCTGTGGATCCCATGAACTCATGTGGCAGGAAGTCCACATGGCGATTTTTGGGATGTATGACCTCCACATGATCCCCAATCTTATAAAACTTCCTGATATAACTAACAGTTTAAAGAAACTGCACTCAGCAATTAGAGAAACATAAATTAGGGGATAGCATACATAACAAAAAAGGTAAGTAGAAATAAAAATCAAGGTGGGGGATGTTTTGGAAAAAAAAAATCACTAAAGACATAACAGAAAAAGTGTGGCAGTTTTATCTTAGTAATCTGCACATATCTAATACCTAATCGATGGTTTTTGAGTTAGAGGGCAAATTATTTGTCTAATGTAATTGGTGATACAAATTTTATAAGAGGTGAAATAGCTCTTTACAACTGCAAATTATTTTCATAAATTTAATCACAATATCTAACATTGTCTTATTTTATGCCCAAAGTTTTATAAATATGTGACTGACTTAAAATTTTTCTCCTACAATTTTTGTTCCAATTTTCTCCCTGTCCTAATACCTTTATACAAATTATTTGTAAATAGTGCTTATGTTATCAAGTACTGATATTAAAATATTAATAAGTTTTCTAAATCAAAAGTTTCGTGTAAGTTAATATAAGCAAGTATTGCACTTATTCTTGTGAGTTTATATTAGAATCTAATCTCCAAAGGAAAGTGCACTGAAATTTTTAAAGTTCTTTTTATCCTCAATGGAAATGTACTGAAGTTTCATACTTCAAAAGCAGAAAAGTTCAATGGAGAGAATTTTATATTGATATATAGAGAATAAAGAGTCCCCCAAAAATTCTCTTACAACATCTCTGCAACCACCAGAGATTTCCTTGAAATTTCAGGGAAATGTGTGGAAGGTACCATGTGAGGCTGCTGCCGACGTTCACCTTACTTCTGGGAAGTAACCCCTTAAACACTGTTAGCTGTTTCTGCACTAGCCACGCATGTTAAGGACAGGTGTTTTTAGATGTCCATTCCAAGAGAAGAAAATATACTATTCATGACACAGTAAATATTAGTTTTTGTGGCCTAGAGCCAAAAATGTTTAGTGTATCCTAAATTTAGAAAATCAGGAGATGAGGCTAAAATATATATTACACATTACATATCTATTTATATGTTCACCTTAAAATGAAAGTCTTCTTGGTAAAATACTGTGAAGTAACTGTGTGAGCTGGATAGAGGATTTTTATTTACATGTTGATTTAATTGTTTGCCTAAAGATAATAGAAATGGGAGAAATAGGGTGCCTGAAAATGAGATGTGAAGAGTTGGTTTCTTCAATTTTGTTCTCAATATTAGGTGGTATCTCACCATTTCTTTTTCTAATGTAATCAAAGGAGGAGAAAGCAGTAATATTTATTCTGTAGGGAATAGTACAATCACCATGAATTATCAAAGAGAGAATTGGAGGGGTGGAGTCACTTTTGCCGGAAAAAAATAATTTTTGAAAACTCAACATGAGAAAAATCTTTGCAGAGCCTGTCATGGAATATCCCTCTAGTCACATGACTTCTGATCATGTGAGGTGCACGTAAACAACCACCAACCACAGCGGGTGGGGATCCCATCCTTCTGGGCCCCTCAGCTGAGGGACATCGCACTGGCTCAGGGCCGCTGCACTGCAGGCAGCCACCGGAGCTTCAGGAACACTGCTGTTGCTAGAACCTTCAGATTTGCATCTTTCCCCACCTGCATCACCCTTTTTATCCCCTTGTCCCACCCCCTCCCTCTCCCCTCCTCATAGTGTTTATTAGTGTCCACTAGTTTTGTAAGTATTTCTCAACTTGCCTCCTGGGTAAATGTCCAATATTTCTTTTTGTCATTCTGGCTTGCTTTATTACACATAACTCCCTCTATTTTGTTGGAAACGGCTGCATTTTGTCCTTTCTGATGACAGGCACATCCCTGCTGTAGATATGCCACACCTTCCTCATCCAGCTGCCTGCTGGCAGGCACGAGGGCTGCGTCCGTGTTCCCGCTGTTGGCAGTAATGCTGCTGTGAACATTGTAGCACAGTTTTCTGTGTGTTAATGGTTGCATATTTTTGGATTGATGCCCACAAGTGCGACTGCTGAGTCATATGATATTTCCAGTTTTAGTTCTTTAAGGCAAAGATTGCTTTCCATACTGCGTCCGTCTGCATTCCCACCAACGGTGTAATGGGGCTCCTGTTTCTCTGTGTTCTCTTCAGCACTTATTGGGGGTCTTTTTAACACATGCCATTCTCCTGGGTGTGAGGTGGTATCTATTGTGGTTTTAACCTGCATCTCTCTTTTTATTTCATGTTCAGTTTTTTCCTTAACAGGTTGATGATAAGTCATACCATAAAACTGACTCACTTGAAGTAGACATTTCAGTGTTTTTTAGCATATTTACAGACGTATGTTATTATCTCCCTTCCCCTTCAGAACGCTTCCATCAACCCCAAAAAGAAGCCCTGTGCCTGTCAGCATGAATCAGCTTCTTCTCTATGGATTTGCCTGGCCTGGACAGCTCACGTAAGTGGATCCCAGCATATGAGGTCCTTTGGGGCTGGCCTCTTTCCCTGAGCCTGGTGTTCCCCTCTACATCTGTGCCGTAGCGTGGGCACCGCTTCACTCGTTTTGTTGCTCGGTCATATTTCACTGTACAAAGTATTTTTTTTTTTATTTGCCATATTTTATGCCCATTCATCTGCCCACAGACTCTTGGCTTGTTTCACCTTTGAGGCTGTGGGCAGTGCTGCTGTGAGCGTGCGTGCATGTTGTGAGTAGACCTGCGTTCCCTTTCTCTCGAGTGTATACTTAAGAATGGAATGGCTGGGTTCGTTATGTCTGACATTTTTGTGGCACCCCCAAAATGTTTTCCAGTGTGGTACTCCCACCAGCAATGAATGAAGGTTTCGGTTTCTCCGCATCTTCGCCAGTACTTACCATCTTCTGTCATTTTCATTATACTAACACTAGCCAAGCTAGCACATTTGGAGCGGTGTCTCCTCGTGGGCTTGATTCTCATTTCCTGTTGGCTAATGATGTGGAGACTTTCCATGCACTTGCTGGCCACTTGTGTGTATATCTTCTTCGTAGAAATGACTGTTCGGTTACTTTGCCTATTTGTAGTAGGTTTGTCCTTTTATTAAGTTGTAAGCATTCTTAAAATACTTTCTGAATACAAGTTCTTTGTCAGATATGTGATTTCCAAATATTTTTTCCTATGCTCATTTTTTTCTTTTTAGTAATTATTTTCTTTTTGTAATTGTAGTAACATTAGGATTCTCCACATCAGGTATCACCATTGCGGGGTAACCCCAACCCTCACCACATCGCCCATAGTTCTCCACCGTAGTCCATTATTCTTGTGTCTCTCTCATCAGAAGTGCCAATGAACTTGCCTGTGTCTCCTGGCCTCTGAATCTCCTCTTTGGTGAATTGTCTGTTCGTATCTGCTACCCATCTATTGATCGACTTGTTAGTTTCTATATTGTTGAAATGTCTGTTTTTTTATATATCTTGGATATTAACCCTGTATATCTTGGATATTAACCCCGTATATTGAATGAATATTTTCTCTTACTTAGTGGGTGTGTTTTTAATCTCCTTATATTGTCATTTGCTGTGTAACAGTATTTAACTTGAGGTAATCACAGTTGCTTATTTTAGATTTCATTTCCCTTACCACAGGGGTCAAGTTTCAAAAATATTCCCTCTTGATTGTGTCATGGAATATATCACATATATATTTCATTGCTGTCGGCCTGGTATCTGAATCTCTCATCCATTTGCAGTTTAGTTTGTGTGTGGACTTCCTGCTGTTTTCCCCTATGACTGTACCAGTCACGTTGCCATTGTCACAGGAGAGCGGTGACATCTCACTGTTGTTTTGACTTGCATTTTCCTGATGATAAGAGATGATAAATTTCTTTTCCTCTAGTTGTTTGCCCCATCTGTACCTCTTCTTGGAGAAGATTCTATTCAGATCCTCTGCTCACTTTTTAATCAGCTTAGTTATTACTGAGTATTACAAGTTCTTTGTATTTTGGATTCCAACCCTTTGGCTGATGGATATGGGTATGATTTGCAAATGAAAGGGCAGGCAACTGAATGGGAGAAGATATTTGCAAATCATACATCAGATTCTCATCTTCATTTAGAGTTGTGGGTTTTTAGTTTAGTTTTGTTTTTTTTCCTGTGATTGCAAATGTAACATAAGAAAAAAATGACTTTTAAGATGTTGAGGTTTGGCACTTAACTGGAGGGTGCTGGAGAAAATTAAAATCCTGGTAATTTCAGCAGTAAGTCTGTTTCTCGAGGCTCCAGGAAGATAACTCGTGGTAGTTCTGGGATCCAAACGCAACATGCTGTGCGCTCTCCAAATAGAATGAAGGCCCTCATGAACCCTCCCCAGGACACTGGCACTCATGCATACCTGTGGCCACTGTGTATTGGGTCCAGACTTACAAAGTGTTCTCGCTTCTTTGGTATAGATATGGAATAAATGAGCACTGTCTCCAGATTTTACAAAAGCTATTGGCTTCACCTGAGTCAGGCAGCTGGCTTAGCCCAGAATAGTTTATAATCTAAACCCTTCAAGAGGGGAATAGAGAGTCAAAATGATCTGCCTGTTAACAGACTTTTTATTTTCAAAATTTATAGGCCACTTTGTCATTGGTATATAGTAACAGCAACAAAACTGACCCCTGATTTTACCAAGTGTGAGTCACAGACCAATCACCACGCTAACCGCTGCACATCTCATGTTATTCAACACTTGCAGCAGCCTATGGGAGAGAAATCACCATTGTCACTGCTTTAGAGAGGACAGAGCTAGTTCCAACTCCAAAATTTGTGTGATAAAACACAAATAATGAGAACTCGGTCAAAAAGTGATTCAAAACAGCCAGTCTCTTAATGGGAAGAAATAAGATAGACCTTAACCAAATTATTTCTTTACATTATCCTTTTATTTCTTTCCCAGACTATTACTTGTATAAAAATGGTTAACAAATTAATCCTAAAACAACTCTTTCAATAAATATAAAGTATAAGTTCTAAGTAACAGGAGAACACTAGGCTGCAGATTAACGAGTTTTCTTTTTTCACTTTTCCTCTTTTTTTCTTAATTTTTTAATTGTATTTTTTATTGCATTAATGTTGGATTACAACACTGTATATGATTTAGAGGTACAGGTTCACATTTCAGATGTATGTACCACCCTACCCCATCCCCAAGATGCCCACAGTACTCCACCTCATTCACTGGGCCCTCCCCACTTGCTCCCACCCCGCCCCCACCTCTGGCAGCCTCAGGTCCGCAGCCAGATGTCTAGGGTGTGTTTTCACTGTTTCCCTTTTAAAGATACATGAAAATGCCAGTGCATTTTGTAACTGGTGAGTTCTACTGTAGACAAGATGTGGGATTTATAGTATGCTAAACTCAGTATTTTATCATCATTGAAGTGGGAGGCGGATTCAGAAGAAAAATATATTATTTGCTATACCATTGCTTCTTAACACTAAGTATAATCAGGAGGTTGGTTGGCTAAATTCTGCAATTTTATAAGTTCTAATGTACTTATCCTTGGAGGACCTCAGTCCCTAAATGAAGGATTTGACAAAATAGAAAAGAAAGATGCGTTGCGTTGCCTCCACCATAAGAAGGAGCTGCTCTGCATGCCGGGGTGGGCATGGCTGGCGGGGCGCTACATCCACACAGCTCGGATTCCACCCCATGAGCATGAGTGTGAGATCAGCTGTCCCCAGAGACTCCGGCGTTCTGCTCTTATGCTCCTGCTCGGTAGCTTATAAAGTATTCATTGAGTTTAGGGGTTCGTGGTGTCTGCTGCACCTGTCAAATTCAAAATCTACCTGGAAGCAGAACATTCTGTTTCTCAGACTCAAGTTCTGGAATAATGCAAGAATATGGTCACAACTGAGGAAGTATGTACAGAATTGAACTCACTACTGTTCTGCTTCTGGTGTTTATGTGGCTACAGCCCTCCACTGCAAGTGTTAGATCTGCCCCCTAACCACAGGCCCCGTCTCAGACGTGTCCCACGACAGGCCATGGGTGGAGTAGAGCGAGGACTCCATAGAGGGCAGGCAGAGCCCTGAGCATGGCTGCCCCCTCACTGGCAGGGAGACCTCTCTGGCCTCCAGCTTCATCTCTGCAAACAGAGATGACCAACACAGCCATGAGAATTTCTAAAAAATAAAATCGAACAGCACATATAAGACATGCAGCCTGGTGTCCACCTTGGGAACAGCATTCTGTGCACTGGAGACATGGAGTGTTAATACTGTTGTCGTTCTAGTCAGTCTGGGCTCCCACAGGATGTGAGCTCACCTCAAGGAGCATTCCTCTGAGATGGAGAAATGCCACCTTTATGCTAACAGGGCTGGGGTGCAAAGTGTGTCCCCTGGAGGCCAGCCTTGAGGCCCCAGTCTGGCAGGGAGGGGGCTGGGAAAGCTGGTGGGGCTGGTAAGGGCAGCCCCTGCACCTGCAGAGGAGCAGTAAGATGCCCCCACACTTCCCTTGGTTCCTCAGCCTTCTGCTGGTGCTCTCATTAGTTGAAGTCACCTGAAGCCACCGGGTGATAGGACTCCTATGGCATCTGAGCAGGAAGACTGCCAGGAAGGAGAGGTGGGTGTGAGTGCACTGACATGCCCCCCAGGGCCTTCTAAAGCACCCTTCAACCTGCAGCCTTTTCTCCCCACAGCCACCAGTGCCATGTAAATGTCCATGTTTTCCATGAGAATAAATTTTTCTCACTACTACAAAGAAGTGATTTGATTGAATGCAAAATACTTGATTATGTTAGGATACATTTTGAAAGCAGAATTGGAAAATAAAGCTATGGACAGCCAGTCTCCGATCCAGCCTCCCTCCTGTTTCTACTGCAAGGGTTTGATGGTCTTCTAAAGAAAAATTAAATGAAAATTTCATTGAAGACAGACTCCAGAGTAAAGAAGAGACCAGTTTATGCTCCACACGCGAAGCATGGTGGGGTGGCCCACACTGAGCTGATAATGAAAGGTATTTAAGATACTCTGACCTTGGGTAACAACTGCTCTAAGAGAGAAGACATTGAGAACAAGGTTTAGGGAAGTCTAAAGATATTTCTCTTTATCTGTGTCTCTTTATAGTTTTCTGGGGTCCCCTTGATTCTCCCTCCACCTCTCCCGCTCTGTCCTGTAAATAGTTCTTTCAATATTACCTCCCCGAGAGGGGAAAATCCCTGATTCTGGGACATCATGTAGAGATCGACACTCACCCACATTTTCCAGAGACTCTGGTTCAGCTGTGCACAAATGTAGTTAGAAGCCACCTTATCAATATTTTAGCTCATAAAATTATTGGACAAGAATTATTGCATATAGAATTATTTCAGAGACAAAGAACGATTAGCCAAAGAGGTGACCAGTACAGGAACAAGGAGAAGCCGCCAAGGTTTGCCCAGGGCAGCACAGCCCCAGGAAGCGTGATTGGCAGCCTTAGTTGGTGAGAAGCTGTCATTTAGAAGTCGCCCTAAATAATACCCCTCTGGTCCTGAAACTGGGCTGATGCCTGGATATCTCATTAAGATATTAAAAATCACAGGGCTCTAAAGAAAAGGGAAACATGTAGTTAGAATGTGTAGACACTTTAACATTAAAAATGATATGTATGTACCCGAAATTGGATATCATTTTGGACTTTGCCAGGAATAGGGGGCTAGAATAAAGTTGCCCTATTTTTTTCTCTCCACTCATGTATTATTTTTTTGCATCACCAATGCATTTATTCTAATGGTTGTCAATCTAAACTCCTTCTAAGCTCTGCTATACTTCTGACTGGGAATTCCATAATGAAAGCAAAAAACGACAATAAAAAACCATTTGACAGCCTTCTCTGAGAATCAGTTATCTGAACATATTCAGGTCACCATTACCAAACAGACATTTATCTGAATGCTACTTTCTCTTGTTCTTCCTTTGTAACATACCCCAACATAGGATGTTTCTCATGTTCATTCTTGAAGAAAGCATAAAATAACACCAGGGCCTCCCCAGTGGTGCAGCGGATTGAGTGCAGCACTGTGAAGCTGTCCGCAACCTCTGCAGTGCGGGTTTGATTCCCAGCGGGCCAGGGAGATTCCCACATGGCGAGGCAGACCTCGCCTGTCTCGGCTGCTGCTCCCCTCAGCAGTGCTTTTGGACCACCTGGCTGTTCTGCTCCCCAGTCTGTCTCTGATGAATCCTCTCACCCTCCGGTGCCTCTGGCCTGTACCCCAGCTCTTGTGTAAATAAAGTAAATCTTTAAAAAATAAATAAAAATAAAATAATACAATTTTTTTGGAAATTAAGACTTAGTCATAGATGAATGGATAAAGAAAATGTGGTATACACATAAACACGTGTGTATGTACATGGACATGTATGTGCACATACTGTGAAATACTAGTCAGCCTTAAAAAAGGAAATCCTGGACCTCCCCCGGTGGCACAGCGGTTGAGCACTGGGCTGCAGGGCTGCCCGCAGCCTCTGTAGTGCCGGTTCGTTCCCCAGCTGCCGGCGAGGGTCCCACCAAAAAAAAAAAAAAAAAAAAAGGAAACCTGCTATCCTGCCATTTGCAACAAACTGGAGGAACCTGGAAGACATTTTACTATGTGAAATAAACCAGTTGCAGGGCAAGTACTGCATGATTCCATTTACATGAAGTATTTAAAACAGTCAGATTTGTAAAAGCAGAGGATAGAAGGTGTTTGCCAGGGCCTGGGGCAGAGAGGAATGAGGTGTGGTTATTCAGTGGGCATGAAGTCTCAGCTCTGCTGGATGAACAAGTTCCCCAGATCTGCTGTGCAGCACGGTGCCTGTAGTTAGCAGCATACATGGGCAGAGCTCATGATTTTAACACAAAAACAAGAGAGACACAAGAAAACTATTGAAGCAGTGTGTGCGTCTATCACCTTGATCGTGATGATGATTTACAAGTATCTGTGCGTGTCCACTCATCAAATGACAGAGAGCAAATAGGGCAGCTTTATGCATATCACTGATTCTTTAATAAAGTTGTTTTTAAAAGGTGTTTCTAAGAGGCATAATAAATATGCAGTTGGCCTGGTAATTTCCTCTACCCATAACTATGTGTACCATAGAGTACATCATATAGTTGTCAGCCAAGACTATGTCTAAACATGAATATAACGGAGTTGTGAGCTATGATTTGGGCTTTGAGTAATACTCCATGTGCAATAAATTCATAAGCAGGATAAATAACTGTAATGGCAGGAACAGACACAGTGCAGGTTTTCTAGAATCCAGCAAACCGGGTACAAGAGGAGTCAGAGTCCTCAGTGGCTTTTTGCAGGCTTTTATTGGGGTTATACCTGGTACACAGCAGGCAGGGGTGCTGGGGGGCCCGGAGGCTGGCAGGCCTCCCAGCCCCCAGCACATCTTCACTCTGTCTGGGCTCTCTGGTGTTCTCTGCTTCTCTCTCGGCTTCTGCTGCTCCTTTCTTGGCTTCTCTTTCGGGTCCCGTTGGCGTCCCCCTGATGCTGCCCTTAAATGCCCAGTCTCAGCCCAGGTGAATCCCGTCTACCTATGCCCACACCCTACTCCAGGTGCCTGCCATCAGGCATGCATTCAGGACCGCAAGGATCCATCATCTATCCTGATGGCAGGAGGGCAGAAAAGCCTGGTATCTTTTACCTTACCCTACAGTAATTCCCGAAGCCACAACAGAAACCCACTTTGGGGTTTAACTTTATGTCTGCTGCTCTGGCCCCACCATTCCTCATAGGTGGTCTAAATACTTATCCGTGACCTCTAAGACAGTCATAAAATACTTCTGGAACTCTATCACTGAAAAGAGGTGTGCAGTGTATTTTGGGGTGTGAAGGAGTAGACGAGCTGTTGAGCTCATTGGCCACACAGTAAATCGTCACAGCTTTCCCGGCAAGGAGCTTTCATTTGAAGACTTGATTTCAAGTGTCTGCTCTGCCTGCTCTCCTGCTCACTAGTGCTGGAGTCACACAGGAGCCTTCCCTTTAATTAATGAGGGCATAATTAAGCAGCAGGTGCCCACGCAGAAGCTGGAGAGCGCTTCCATCTGTTCCGCAGGGTTCCATGGTGGCAACCAGAGTTCCCTCACGTGTTTTACCTTAAGCAGTTTCTGTATTTTAATTTTCCAGCTTTTTATTTTATAAATTGCTCTTATGATTTCACTTGATAACTTAACACTTCAAAATTGGAGCCCCTCCAGCATGTACCCTGAAAGTTACAAAAAAGGATTACGAAGGGGAGGAGAGAAAGTGTTCCAGAAAATTCAAATTGGCCATCACAATAAAAAGACTGTATCATCCGCTTATTAATGTAAAACAGTGGGCAGATACCATTTCATGAGAGCGATCAATTCTAATTTGAAGGTTCAGGAGAATTAAAGACATGGAGAAGAGTCACACTATTCTAGAATCTTGAGGCTGGGATGGATTTTAGGGGAAGAATGTGTTAGTATTTTACTTCCAGTCTGCAAGAGTCCCTGAACTTCCATAGCCGGGAATGCCATTTTTGCTAAAAGAAAATTCCTGGAAATACAAAGCAAAAATCATGACATTTGGTTCACAAATGTCAGGACACCTGTATCTGTGGGTGTTATTGCTACATATTATAGTTTTTATGAATCACTCATTTCTTCTGTGGAATTATAAGTTTCATAAGGCAAAGATTCTATTTTTGATCTGTTTCTTTATCCCCACAAAGACACTTGTATGCTCAATCACTAGTTTCTGAATCAAAATAATTGAATCAGCTCATTCCATTTTTACTTCTTTTTTCAATTGTGTTATTTTTTACTGAGGAAGCACTGTTTACAGCCCTGTGTATAATTTAAGTGTAAGTGTAGGTTCACACCTCCCGGGATGTGTGTTACCACTCCACACTCACCAGTCATCAGTCATCCTCTTGTTGGGTTCCTTCATCCCCCTTTGCTCCCCACCCTCACCCGCTCCCCCTCTTGTAGCCTCAATTCTGCAGATTTCTAGGGTTTGTTTTGGTTTAGTTTTTGCTGTTCCTTTGTTTCTTTATATTCCACATCTGAGTGAAACTATCTGGTGTTTGCATTTCTCCTCTGACTTATTGCCCTTAGCACGATCCCCTCCAGGTCCATCCCTGTCATCACCAATCGCTAGAATCCATCTGTCTTTAGAGCTGAGTAGTATCCAGTGTGTGTATAGATCACAGTTTCTAAATCCACTCTTCTGTCTTTCGGCACTTAGACTAGCTCCGTAACTTAGCTATTGTAAATAGTGCTGCAATAAAAACAGGAGAACATAGATCCCTTTGAATTAGTGTGTAGGGGCAGGAAGGGACATGGAGCAGGTTTTCTAGGATCCAGCAGACCGCGTAAAGGAGGAGTCAGAATCCTGGAGCCCTCAGTGGCTTTTGCAGTTCTTTTATTTAGATTTACCAGGTACACAGAAGGCAAGGGTGCTGGGGGGCCAGGAGGCTGGTAGGCCTCCCGGCCCCCAGCAAGTCTTCACTCTATCTGGGCTCTCCAGCCTTCTCTTGTGTTCTCTCTTCTCTCGGCTTCTCTACTCCTGTCTCGGCTTCTACTGGTGTCCCCGTGACGCCGCCCTTAAAAGCCCAGTCTTCGCCCAGATGAATCCCATCTACCTATGCCCACACCCTA
The DNA here is from genome assembly GCF_964194135.1 of Talpa europaea. Taxonomy (NCBI): domain Eukaryota; kingdom Metazoa; phylum Chordata; class Mammalia; order Eulipotyphla; family Talpidae; genus Talpa; species Talpa europaea. The sequence continues at coordinate 1,992,246 of NC_140080.1, read as the reverse complement.
CTCCAGGTGCCGCCATCAGGCATGCATTCAGGACCGCAAGGATCCATCATCTATCCTGATGGCAGCAGGGCAGAAAAGCCTGACATTTTTTCCTTACCCTGCATAGTGTTTTTGCAGTCTTCAGGTAGATACCTAAGAGTGGAATTGCTGGATCTTATGGTAAATCTATTTTTAAGATTTATTTTTATTTATTTTTGCATACACGAATTGGGGTGTAGGCCAGAGGTGCTGGGGGTGGGATAAGAGGGTTCACTAGTGCCAGAGTGGGGAGCAGAACAGGTGGATTTACTGAAATACCCTGCTGAGGGGAGCAGCGGGCGAGACAGGAGAGGTCTGCCATGCCATGAGGGTCACCTCCCTGGCCGGGGATCGTGCCACAGTGGCTGGTGATAGCTTCATAGCACTAAGACTTTAACCGCTGCACCACCAGGGAGGCCCTATTTTTAATATTTTGAGAACCTTCCATACTGTTTTCCATACGGCTGGACAGTCTACATTCCCACCAACAGGGCAGGTGCTTCCTTTTTCTCCATATTCTCACCAATACTTGTTGTTTCTGGTCTTTTTTATATGGTGATATCACAGGTGTGAGTAGTATCTTGTGTTTCTGATTTGCATTTCCTCCATGATAATGAAGATGAGCATTCTGCTGTTATTTCTCATCCATTCTATAGAACCTTCCCTGCTCCTCCATCCCTGATGTTCACTCTCAAGGACTATTGGGCTTTGAACAATCGTCAGGATCATGACTTGCTCTGTCATAAAACAAAGTGATGTATTCAGGGTGTCTTCAGGATGCTGACATCCTCAATACAAAGAGTGCATTAGAGTATGATTCAGTGTGGCCTGTTAAGGGGCAACAAAATAAATTCAAAAGATTGAAGCTTGTAATACATGCTTACTTTGTCTGGATAATAGAAAAGCACTTAAATTTGTTTGCCCACAATAGTAAGTTAAAACAGTGCCACACTTAAATTTAACTTTGTCATCAAAGATGAAAAATCAAAACATGTTAACAATTATAATTTAATTAATAAACTAAACTGTCATTCATTGATTCAATGAATATGTATTAACTTTCTGTGGTGAATAAATACAAACTAATCCCTGCACACAAGGAGCTTAAAGACCTTTGGTTAAATTGACAAAATGCTTCTTGGGAGAAGCACATGGCATTGAAGGTAAATAACACTACAAAATCCTGGGGTGTGACAGTTCACCTTGTCAGGGAGGCCAGAAGTGACCCTTGATTCATGAGAGAACTTTTCCTTGACCAGGTGGAAAAGGAAGGAGACAGTTGCCAGGGTCAGGAGAAGCACGTGTGGAAACTAGTTTTGGCTAGAAAGTTCTCGCGGTAGCCTGACAAGGGCAGCGGGTTCCACCCAGGGCGGGAGGCAGGAGTTACAGCCTGAAGTGCCCAACTCCATGCAGCATTCTCTCCAGGTGGTGCGTGTAGCCCGGGAGCATCACTGGCTTTCAGTTAGACACAAAAGATGTGAAGGGCAAATGAAGTTTGGTGTGAAAGTGATTTCACGTGATATGACACACGTGGAAGAATGATTTGTCACTTTATAGTTTCCTTCCTATTGAAAGTCCAAATGCTATAGATTTTATGCAAAGGAAAGATTAGAAATCTCTGTGCTGTCAGCAGGTGAGCAAGATAAGCTTTGCAACAATTAAAGAGAAGTCAAAGACGTTACTGAGGTGAGGATAGCTGTGAGAGAGAGAGAGAGAGAGAGAGCAGTGGACAATACAGGGATTTGATTAAATGGATATGTTTAATTTTGGAGACCTGAACACACACTTACAGTAACAACATCTGTATGTACTTAAAGCTGCAAGTATAACATCATTTGTCCAAGTTAAAGTCTAATAGAAATGACTGATTATTTGATCTAGTCCAGAGAGTAACTACAGGACATGACATTGGACATTGTAGACACAAGTCACGAAAGGTCACTATCTGTAGTCCCTCTCAAGTGGCATAAAACAGAAAAATTCATGAGGAAATTGAAAAAAAATACAAAATTAAGATAAGAAAAATGTTTTCAATTATTTTGAGCCACAATTTACCCATTTTATGTAGAATAAAAAGATGTTACAACGATTCTCAAAATCAAGCATCTAACAGATGTAGAAAATGCATGAAAACAAATGGCACACTAAATCATATGGGGGCATGGGGGGGTTCATGGTACTGTCATGTCTATATGGCGGTGACTGATGCAATCATCATACTGAAATTTTACTGAAAACACTTGGTTATAAGTATTATATATCTAATGTGTCTGCCTCTCTGTTAATTCAAGACCCTCATGTCATGAGAGTGGAGTTACTGAAAGTCGTCTGCTGGAGTGCGAGCTGGAACAAAGCCGTGATAAGGGATGAACACCTGGGCATGGTTGCCAGTTATTACGTGATTGGATTGTGTCATTTCAAACCCACAGTAGAGGGCATGGATGATTTTAGCGGCACCCTTTCCTGTCAATATTTCTGCTTTTCGGAGACAGCGCCTTTGACTCCTCCTTGTTCACTCTGGTATTTTCATCCGCTTTTGGATTGATGTACTTGAATACTGTTCCTGGACTTAACAATTAATTGGCTTTCTGTTAATGTAGAAGATTTAGCTCATTCAAAACATTGTTTCCCTTACTCCCCTCTAGGCTGTCTCCTAATCATAACATTTAACCAATTCACAGGATTGTATTGTTATGATTACATAAAAATGTCACTCGCCATCAAATCAGGCTGCATTTGTGTCATGTTTTGTTTGCAAACATTGATGGTGAACTTAACACCAGGGAGCCACTAGTTGTTCCTGTTTTATTTATTATACTTAGTTGCCTAGGTTTTTATTGTGTTTTCTCTTCATCTATGCTGACAATAACTAGTTTTTTTTTCAGCTTTTGAAATTTTTTCAAGGGTCTTCTGGAATTATTTCTAATTTTGAAAATCCTCCATTGCTTTGTCAGCTGGGCAGGCTTTATCACTGACCTATCAAAAACAACTTCCTACTCCATGTGGGATTCTAATGGAGCATCACTCTTGCATGGGAATCAATCCCATGTCCCACTATCTCTTCTCTGGCCGCTCTTGCTCACATTTCAGTCTGAATCCCACATTGCCATGGAGCCACCTGGAGTCGTCCCCCCCCCCCCCGCCCCGACTCTGTCACATCTTGGGCATCTGAGTCCTGGGGGCCTGATTTTAATCCTGTCCCCTTGCCGTGCAGGAGTGCATTTTGAAGTCTTTATGTATTTTTTTAACTATTGATCATGAGCTTGTCTGGATGTAAAATTCCAGATTTTAAAGCACTCATGATGTTGCATATGTAGGCTTTGTCCCACCCTCTTTCACTGAGGTTAAGAGCTCTTATTTGTGCTTGATTCTTGAGCCTTTGCCTGATACAAGCCTTAGTTGTATTTGGGGGTCTTCTGCTTTATCATTAATGTACCTTCTATATGATGAGATACTTTCCATAAGAAAGCTCATGTTTTCAATTATGAAAATTTCCTTGTGTTACTTCTTTCATAATTTCCTGTCTTGCATTTCTTCAGAAATGTGGGGGTTGATATTCCGATTTCCCTATATATTTTGGCTTTTTTCTTGTTTTGTTTTGCTTTACTTTCAGAATTGTTTGCTCTCTTAAATATTTCATCTTTTCTATTGATTTTTTTTTTAATTTAGGAGATCATCTTTCTAATTTCCTAAGTATACATTCAAATTTAAATTTGCCTAAGTACCCCAGGTTCTGGTTTGCTGCATCTGGCCACTCTGGTAATAAGTACATTTCACATCATCTCCTAGCAGAAAGGAAATCAGCAGGTTTTGGGAGGAAGGAAAGCAGAGGCTATGGCACATCCCAGAGGTGGAAGGTGGGGTCCTCACTCGAGAGGCAGCTTGTCAGAGAGAAACGCCCATTCCCGACGCCTGGGAGTGCAGTGCTAGGGGCTCTGTTTCATCAGCTCATGAAACAGGTGGGCCTCACTCACCATGGGCCATAGTATTTTAGAAAGTGCACTTTAAGTGGAATGATGTGCAGTGAAATCCAGTCCATTCAGTGTTAGCCAGAACTTTTTTCTTATCAACATTATAATGAAGCTGCTGTTATTTGAGATGCTGCTGGTTTATATTTATATGCTTTTATATTCCTTGTAATGCTAATTAAAATTTTTTAATGCTAATTAAAATTTCTAATGCTGATTTCAACAAATTACTCCATCACACAGCTTTCAGAGATCCACAGCGATGGGTATTTGCACCTTCTTTAGGGTCTTTGCACCCTCCTGGGACACAGATTGCCCCAGCCCACAACTCATCAGCCTGGATGTTATCTCCCAAACCAAACACCCAAGGGAGACTCAGAAGCGCGTTTCAACCCTGAAGCCGGGAGGCAAGGAACAGGAACTGTCTGATGAGAACTGAGACGTGAGCTCGTGGGCACGCACGACTCTCCCCTTCCACACCACCCGAGCCCCTAGTGCTGCACTCCCAGGCGTCCGGAATGGGCACTTCTCTCTGACAAGCTGCCTCTCGAGTGAGGACCCCACTTTCCACCTCTGGGGTGTGCCCTAGCCTCTGCTTTCCTTCCTCCCAAAACCTGCTGTTTTCCTTTCTGCCAGTCTTCGCCTTAGTAGAATTGCACAGTTTGACTGTTTTATTGTCATTTTAGTAGAGTTTTGAAAGGGAACAGAGGAGATCTTTGTGATACAGCTGCCTTGTTGAGGCGGGTTTCTGACACCCCATGAATGTATGCAAATGCTGGCACATCTCCATCAGACGCAGGACACGTGAATGTCTTTCCTGACAGAAAAAAACCAAATGACTCTGCCTTCCCACGAATTGGCACATTTAAAAAAAAACCTCTAGCATTTCTTTCTGGTTCGGTCTTAGGATTTTCACCTCCCTGCTGTGTATTCTACTTCATCCGTTTGAGCCTTTAGCATTGTAATCAGAGATTTTGTAATGTCAGGCCTGATGATTCTAGCGTCCCTCCGTGTCTGTTTTCACGGCTTGCTCTGCCCTTCATGTGCGGTGTTGGCCTCTGGCGAGCCTGGTACTTTCTCTTGATACCTGGGCAGAACATGCTGTCTCAGCACCCACAGGGTCTCTCCTGGGGGTCTGTCCTCTCCTGGCCCTGGGGCTCCCGCTTGCCCTGTGTCAACCCCTCTCCTGAGGACCTCAGAAGCGTGGCTGACTTTTCACGCTGTTCGACCTTTTACTTGCCGTTAGGACAGAGTGGCCACTTCAGGCTTCTTACGTGTGGATCAGGAAACCACAAGTCCATGATACACTTTTTAATACTCTTTTCCAGTAAAGGTCTCCCATGAAAAGCTCCTTAGTAGCTATTTGAAAAAGAAACTGGCCATCTGTGACATGGAACTGGAGATGTTGGTGCTAAGCAAAATTAAGTCAGAAGGAAAAGACAAATGCTGAATATTTCACTCATGTGGATTATATTAATTAAAAAAAAAAAGAAAGGAACAGACAAAAACAACATAAAGCAAAACTATCGGAATTTGACTGCAGAGCTAAGGTGTCAAACGGGAGACGGGGAACAAAGTGGGAAGGAGGCCCGTGGACAGTAGTGAGGGATTACGGGTGTTTTGGTGGTGAGTGAGTTGTAGCCACAGACGTCTGAGGAAGTGTGAGCCTGTGCTCCTGCAACACTGACAATAGCCGGCAGCACCTCAGTGGCAGCCGACTGCGCAGAGCAGGAAGCTCATGGGTAAGGAATCATGCTGCTCCTTCCAGCCATGGCCTAGCAGCTGGTGCACTTTGAACGTAGGGCCATTTCAGGAACTATTTTTGAATTACTAATTAAGAAACCTTTGCTATCTTTTAGGATTATAGTGAGAGTACATGTGAAAATATATAAAACTCATTTATAAGTTTTGAGTTATTATAGAATTTTTAGTAGATTATTGCAGGGTGAACAACCTGCCAACATTTGGATGCAAACATTTCAGTGAAGCTACACTTGACGCTTGATTGACTGACTGATTATGTGTCAGGCCCTGGAAGCAGAGAGGAAGAAGGCAACACCTGCACTTGGCCATTCATGGAATGTTGGTGATACAAGTGGTATTTTGATATCCTGTTTCAAAACCATAGTTTTTTTGTTATTTGCAAACAAGTGAGTAACAAATTAAAGAAAATATGCCATTTTTAATAAGTGCCATAAAACTGAAAATAGTTTTAAGTAGAATTTACTCTTAAATATTTGCTCCAGGGCCTTCCCGGTGGCGCAGCAGTTGAGCCCTGGGCTGTGAAGCTGCCCGCAGCCTCTGAAGCGCCGGTTCAATCCCCAGCCGCCGGGCAAGGTTCCCACATGGCATACAGACCTCTCCTGCTGCCCACTGCTCCACTCAGGAGTGTATTTCATCAGTCTGCCTGTTCTGCTCCCTGCTCTGGCTCTGGTGAATTCTCTCACCTTCCCGCGCTTCTGACTGTACCCAGTGCTTGTATAAATAAATAAATAAATCTTTAAAAAAAGAAAATACGTGCTCCAGGAATTTCAAAGCCCTGACCTATGTTAATGCATGTAATGCAGTAGCATAATTAGGGAAGTTTGATATTCATTGCCATTAAAAAACACAAGAAGCACAGCGATGTGTAAGCTGTCCAGCTCTTGAGGCTGGTTTTCACACTCGGCAGGTTGTTTCCTTAGACGAGATCATCAGAAAGTAAGTCCATGGCTGTTGAAATTATACACCATGATGGATTGTACGCAGTGCTCTCATTAATCTCCACGGCTTCCAGACAGCAGCTTCTTTAGTGAGGAAAGGAAATAGTCCTCTTGCACAGGAGAAAGTAGTGCTCAGCGTGGCTGAGAATTTGGTCTTCCCTGTCAGCAGGCCTTAGTGCTGGGCTGTCTACTCTTTCATTTCCTAGTTATACAATATTCATCTTTCCACTTGCATTCAGTAAGGTACAGGTCCTCCATTTGTAAAGTTACAGTAGCTACATGGCTTTCGATATGATGGTTGCCAGGATCACATAAAAGGGTGTCTAATTATTGACTAAAGTCAGACACTGCAGGCGCCTGCTGTCCACCAGCACCCTGAACCAGGGTCTTCCACCCAGCTTGTGGGTCACTGGGCGAACCCTTCATTCCAGAGCGTCCTTGACATTTGGTGTCCATGATCATCAGGGCACCGAGATTGTTTTCCGGGTATTTACCTGCTGTTGCTTTTACTAGTAATTTCCTGGTCTCCTGTGTTTGTACCATCTTCACTTAGCAAATTTTATTTGGTTTCTTGTAATGTCTGCATAACTGCTTTTTTTTTAATCTCATACCTTCCTTTGCCATTTTTTTTTTGTATCTCTGCAGTATTAGCTTACACTTGCTCCCCTTGATGACACAGAATTAAAAATTCACCCACAGAATATGTCATTTGTCATATAGCTTAATAGAATCACTAAAAATGATTATATTTGTCTAAGAAACATATGGTGTTTTGCCCCCACATCTTATTCCATTCATTACAAATGACTGTCTTCTGTGCAAATTGATGTTCAAAAACATGCAGAATTAGGACATTGTGGATTCAAGATGTAGGTATCTATGTAGATAGGTGTTACATTTATCATTAAGTGAACTTATTTTTATTTTTTATACTTACAAGATTATGTTCATTGAAGTACTATTAATGGACAACACTATGTCTTTTCGGTGCTTCGGTTCTAAGTGAGCTTATTTTTTTAATAATTTTTTTAAGATTTATTTATTTATACAAGAACCAAGGTACAGGCCAGATGTGCAGGAGGGTGAGAGAACTCATCAGAGACAGAGTGGGGAACAGAACAGGTAGACTGACGAAATACACTGCTAAGGGGAGCAGCGGGTGAGTCAGGAGAGGTCTCCTGTGCCATGTGGTATCTCCGAGGCCTGTGGGGATCGAACTGGCACTGCAGAGGCTGCGGACAGCTTCACAGCGCTGTGCTCAGCCACCTGCGCCACCAGGGAGGCCCCTAAGCTTATTTTTATAGACAGTTTTTAATTTAATAATAACTACATTTAGTAAGCTTCGTTTGATAATAATTTTAAGTTACTCATTAGTTAAGCATTACAGAAATACTCAAGGTTAAATTCTGATACCATGTGTGGCTGTGGAGCTGCTCACACACCAAGAGGCTCAAGACCTTTCTAGAGCAGCACCTCTGCCCAAGGGCCTGTGTAATGGCACCTCCCCACGTCACAACGCTGTGGTCTCATCTCCTAAGCACATCCTGGTTTGAATTGTCTATGTATTTCTCTGTCTTTCCCCGAACCTTGCTACATGTCTTATCTCATCGTCTTGCCTCTGCTTTTCTTCTCTTTCTCCTGGGACTTTTTCTCATTGCTTAGTATATGCTCAGGACACAGACTCCCCAGAGCTGCGTCACCACACCTGGGTGCTGGCCAGGTTCAAGGCTGGTCTGCTGTGGACTGCGAGCAGATGACCCGAGAGCCGCAGAGGGACGTGTGGCCGCTCCCCTCTGCTGGGGGCAGCCCTCGACCTGGCCCGTCTCTGCACAGCTCCTGCACATCCCTCTGCACGTGTCGGGCTGGCAAGAGGGTGCACCACCCTTGCTGTCATCTCTCGTCCTAACCAAACTTCTGTCAACTGTCCCTTTATTGACGTGCTAGATGGAGTGCTAGTGTTCCTCTTGCCTCACCCTCTGCCCTTTTTTTCCACAAAAAAACTGTTTTCAATCATTTCCTTGAGAAATGATTACATGTCTTGCTAACAGTCTGCATTTAACTAGCCATCTCCTATCTACTCCCTACCTGCCTGCTTACCTATCATTTATCTTCTTTCTCTTGCATGTGTCACCTTCCGTCTATCATCTGTCTGCCTTTCTACCTACCTACCTATTTAATTATCTATCTACCATCTCTCATCTCTATCCTACTTATCATCTCTCTAATATTTATCTCTCCTCTGTCTCTCACTAGCCGAATGCTCACCACGTGGAGCGTGGACGTAATGTGACTTTCACATGCACCTTCTCGACTACAGTTCTTCTCCTGTGTTCCCCTGGACCCTCTGTTTCCTCAGTGTAACGGATTATGCCCGGTTTCCTGCCTAGTATCTCTTTGGCTGTCAGTCTTGATGACCACTTGCCTATGAATACCTCATACTTCACCGCTCAGCTCGCTCCTACATGTCCCTTTCGTCTCTCTCTTTCTGGAGCTCTTTGATGTCTTTCTCTTAAACAGCAGCACTTTCACTTTCAGACTGCCCACTCCTCCCAGGGACTTCTGTGGCCTTTATGGCCTCAGGCATGTCTCCACCCCTGCCAGTGCTGGCTGCCTCACCTCATACAGTCCCCAGCCACTTCTTCTCAAAACCTCGGCTTCATCTTGGTTTCTTCATTGTTCTCCCTGTAACTAACTCAAACCAAATTATTTCACCATCTTAGCCTCATCTCTTCACTCAATCTTCCTTTTCTTTCTCCTATATTTGCCCTAGTGAATTGTTTTTGTAAGACTTTCTGCCCAGATCTTAACAACTACACTTTATCCTCTATTATAGCCCACCACGCGTTTATGGCTCCATGACACAAAATTTCCTACTGGTTCTATATGATATAAATCTGGATTTCTAAAGATGATGCTAAAGATTTAACTTGATGTGGCCCCAATCCAACTCTTTAACCAATCTTAGTCTTTTTTTTTGTTTTATTTGTTTTAATATTTTATTTTATGTAATTCTTACATCATTTTTCATTTTTGCACAATGTATGCATTTTCATTTTGGCTATATTTCCCATACCATTTTACCCCCCCTTATTTTGACCCTAATCCTTCCTCTCCCTGCCCCTCCCACCTCTCTGTAGTATGTCTCTGGCTTATAGTTGCTTGTTGATTTTGATTTTTACTTTGTATTCATTAGTCTTTTTCCTGGTGCCTTATTTAGGGTTTCTAAATTCCTGCTATGACTGAGACCATCCGGTATTTTTCTTTTCCTTTCTGACTTATTTCGCTGAGCATGACCCCTTCTAGCTCCATCCATGTTGCTACAAACTTCATGTGTTTATCTTTTTTGATTGCTGAGTAATATTCCATTGTGTGTATGGACCACATCTTCTTGATCCAGTCATCTATTTTTGGGCATTTGGGGTATTTCCATAGCTTAGCTATTGCAGATAGTGCTGCTATAAACATAGGGCTGCAGGTGCTCTTTGGAATTAATGTTTCTGTGTCATTTGGGTAAATACCTAGGAGTGGCCTAACTCACCTCACTGTTTTTAGTCAGTCTGTCCCTCTGCCTAGTAAAACCCTAAGCTCTGATTTCATTTCTGAAAAGCATGACCATACTTGAGACTTTGCACAGGCTCCACTTCTGTCATGCTCTACTTCCCTGATCTCCACCTGTAATTGATCCCTTCCCAGTATTCCAACACCAAAATCCATTTTTAAAATTACTGACTGCTTTCTTTAGAGAGTATGTGTAATATGAATTCACTTCATATGTTGCTTTGTATAAAATAGAGGGCAAGGGTTGTTATCACCGTATACTTCAAAATGCTTCTCAAAGCACCTGTTAGGGAGAAACTGGACCGCCGCTTAATTCATTTGCATCGTCATGGGCTCAGCTCACTGTGTCTCACTGAGATGCTGCCCTGAATACTTGCAGATTACCCAAATTCTCAGCATTAAATCAACGAACCTGACGTTTTGGTATTACTTTCTTCTGCTGTAAACTGAAGCCGGATTGGTGGTTGCTCGGTGTAATTGGATGTGCCAAAAGTTCATTGTTTCAGTTCTCCATGGGCAGGCTAGACAGATGGTCACCTGGCAGGAGCCCAGACCTGCTGGCTCTACCTATTAATACCATCAAAACAACTAAATTTTATAGATGCCGACACATCTATTGTATTTCTATTGTGCTGAGTTGCTGACAGTTTTAATTATATACAAATTATTGTATTTTTAAGGAAATCCATTTGAGTAAGTGAAAATATTTTAGAACTTGAATTTGGAGAATCCTAGTGCTATAATGCCTTCTTAAAATTAGGCTTCCTAGCTTTGATGTGTATGTAGCTTTTTGAAATTTTTAGTTAAGTACTTCATTATGAGAGGAGGCAGGTCTCAATTTTTAAAATACTGAGCCGGAAACTGCAGTGAAAGATGTTTACATCCTGCCAGAGTTAAAGTAATTCAGTGAACAAATAAGCATCAAAGTACCAGAACCAGGTATGACAAGAATCCAACGTAAGCACTACCGTCCGAGGCAACAGAACCCTTAGTCTTCAACACGCTCAGTGAGGCTCTGAGCTTAGGCTGCCTTGCATGAAATTCCCTGTTGCTGCACTAAATCTCCATGAGCAAAATGGGAGAAGAGGAAGCGAGAAAGGCATAGGAAACAAAACACACAAGAAATTTTCATGGCTTCAAAATTCCAGATAAAGACTTTTAAATGGGAAGCAGTAAGCCGCATGAGCCCTGGCTGCTAAACTTCTGGTCTCAGGTGAACCGGGAGCGTGTCTCCTGTGTGTGTAAGGAAAGGAAGACTGAAGCAACAATCTGACTCAGGAAGACCACAGTGACTGTTTGTAAAGCACAAGATGTTTGAAGTCAAGGACATTTATCAGAAGAATTCCTAAATTCTAACATGTCACCAGCATGATGCACAGTAGCATTCCTCACGTGGGAACAGTGATGTTGGTGTGTCTGGGACTCTGTTTAGAAGCAGTACAAGAAAAAGTCACAGGAGATCAGTAAGTTATGTTTTGATTTGGGTCTTCTGTCCGTCCTTTGACTTGTGAAGATTTGCCTTCTAAAAAAATGTCTTTATGTCTGGAAGTTTCTTCCAACTACCTTTGAATAGGGTTGGACTGTATTTCTATGTTTCTTTATCGCCACAACATAGCAGTAAGTCCACAGAGTCCTAATTTGTAAGAGAATATGAGAAGTGCCTATATAAGTATTAAATTTGTACTAGTTGGAATATCTACTGTATTATTTTCAAGTTCATTTGAGAATCGCTTTAAAAAGCAATATAATGATACTGAGTAACTAGCCAATGGCAATTGTGTGTGAGTTTTTAAATAGAATTAAACAAAGGAAGAATAACATCACCAGGAATCACATTCTCCAATGTCTACACTATTTTTTAATAGTACAGAATAAGGGGGGGGGAACCAAAAGAAGATCAGAATATCAAGTATTATTAAATATAAGAAGAGTGTCTGCCTTCCCAGGAAGAGGCTGAAATCTACAGGGAGGAAACGTCATGGCTATAAAGTCAACATTTGTATTTCGAGAAGATGTAAATCGGGTCAAGAGCATTAAATGGAATTTGAGGGAGCATTAGAGGTGGGGAAGCTGGCAGTACCTCTGCCTGCACCCTGAAAACTCAAGCGCCCTTCTGTTCCCCACTATGAGAGGCAGCACTAGCGCTGGCACAGACTTGTCTTCTCCCTGCCTCCTCCTCTTTGGACTGAACCAGGGTGCAGCAGCCTCAGGAGGGAGTTCATCTTGGATGCGCCTGGGCCCTGACCTGCATTTCAGGGACCAACATTTTCTCCAACTTTATCTGATGGTTCCCAACGCTTATCTTTCTCTCATATATAATGTCACATACTTTAAAAAAAAAAAAAAAGTGTTTTATGTCACTTCAAATGCCTTTTTAGAATCATGTGGGAGAACCAAGGGCAGAAAACTCCCCAGAAATCAAAGGGCTTTCAGCAGGCCTTGGGAGGGCAGTGGGCACAGCCAAAAGAGCAGGCCTGAGGCTCCGGCAGGAGGAGAGCCCAGCTCTGCCGGGCATGACAGAGCCTAGTGGGGCCCTGCGGCATGAGGGGCTGTTTTCGTGGATGTGGACGGCCCGCAGGCCACGCGGGGATATTAATTATGGGGATAAGCGACAAGTGAATGTGCGCTGCGACCCCGCCGAGAGAAGCAGGCCGCTCCCCGCCGCGCGGACAGCCACACATGGCTCGGCTGGCTGGGCACAGCAAGACACTGCCCTGCTGCGCCCTGTTAATTAGAGTAAATAAGCAGCCAAGCAGGCTGCAGGCATATGCTGGTCAACTGTCTTCGTCTAATTAGGTTGTAAGCCCACTGGGCGGGGGCCTCATTGAAATCTATGTTCTGGAAAGCACTGTGTGCCTTGTGGAGACCCACTGAATGGGAGGGCCTGTGGTGGAGGCCTAATAAGCAGAAAAGTTTTAAGAGTACATGAGCTATCTTCCAGAATGCTAACCGAATTCTAGAAAAGAAATTCCTTACTGTGTAGAGGCCCAGGGGGATCGTGCTCTATGTAGCAAAACAAGCCTGCATACAAACTGCCTATAATTTATTAGATTTATAATTTAGCAATAAATTCTATGTAGCTTTACATGTACAATTGAGAAACGCTATAGAGTATTTGCATACGTCATCATCAGATAGGATACTACTTTCATTTGCAAGTATAAATGTGCACTGCACATGTGGGCGTGTGCGTTTGTGCCAGGCAGTGATGATTGATGAATGGTGCCTTTGAACAGATAGTCTAAGCCCTGAGTGCTCTCTGTTACTTTGGGTTTCTGTAGCTGAGGGAATCTCCGGTGTCCTTGTCCTCTGGTGCACACCGTTCTGTCACCTTAGTGTCAGCACATGAGATCACTGCCAGCAGCAAAGGGTGAGAGTGGAGAATCAGTCGTTGGCATCTTTAAACTCCTGCAGCATCCCGTATACTCTCTCCCGTTCTCTTGTATGCACACGACGTGTGTCTGTGATCCTTCTGGTTCTTCAAGAGGCCATAAGCTTTCCAAGATAAAGACGAAACATTATTTTATTTGTTTGCAGCATTTCCCCCATTGCTGGCTGGCTTCCACTAAATACTTGAGTGTTGATTACAACTATGTTTTTACTGCATATTTTAAATTTACTACATTAAGATGTTTGAAAATTACGTGAATGAACTGCTCAACACATTAGTTCATTGTTATCATTCACATATACATCATAGACAAGCTGTAAGAGCGTGGCTCTAGCAAGAAGTGTCTGGTCTAGAGTGTGTGCCTCCATCCGGAGACTACAGATAATAATAACATTAGTTTAAACACTTCCTTTTTATATCCTCTCCACTAGATTTATGGAAACGTGACTGTTTGAACATAATAGAAAACATATGTTGTTCTTATAGCCAAATGAGTATTTTCTTCCACGGGTCTCTCACGCTGCCCGGTGAAGTAGGCAGCAATAGAAGGCAAATAGAAGACGTGCCTAGAAGCGCCTGTGCAGCCAGGCCCACTCGCATGGCCTGGGGGTTGGCCTTCATCCACTTTCACTTCAATTGGGAACAGACATTTAAAAGTTAACTAGGTCAGTTTATGCCTTTAGAGTATCCAGACTATTGTTTGAATTTGTGACCTTCACACATCAGTTTAACCCAGTCACGTATCCATCCATTGCTTGTCGCTCTTGCGCTGGGAAGCTTTCCTTGCTGCTCTTCCATACTGTTCTCCGCCTCTGCCTTCATCCTTCTCACGGTGACATTCATGGCTCCCAAACTAAGGACTTAGACTCCCAGGAATAATTCTCAAAAAAGAGTTCAAGTTCCCTCCAAGCTTCCTCAGAAACTGCAAAGCAAGCTGAGGACTCACTTATACAGAAAGAATGGCTGGTTTTATTCCAGAATCCCTGCCTTTGCCTCCTTCTGCTCCTACTCGCTGCTTCTGTTCTTAAAGCGCTCCTTCAAACTGAGCTCTGTTACACTATGTTTACATTTTTCAGGAATGTAATGTTTGGTGATTTGTGAATAAAATAGTCACCTTCAACTAGAGACTCCTATTGCGCATTGCCACACTCTGGAGGGTGCCTGCCCGCAGCCGGCACTCGGGGTACAGGAGGAGCTCTTCGCCAGCCAGTGCTGTCAGCTTTGCTGGCCCGGATCTGCACGCTCATCTCCCCTGCGACCTCTGCACTCTCCCCTTCATGTGTGGGGAGGATGCACATTCACCACATGCTCTTTCTCTAAACCTTACTTTCCTTTTGCCCCAATCAGAAAATCTCTATTAACAACTTTTGTTTTAGTAGCTCCTTGCTGGACACACTTGCTGAGTAGAGTGTCTGTTTTTAATCAGTAAAACTATCAAGAGCTGGCCTATGTCTAGCACTGCTTACCTGTCCTCTCCTGTGGCTTCTGTGCACTGAAGGGTGTTTAGAAAACCTTTGCTCCCACCATCTATATGTGCATGTAATTCCCCTTCACCTGTGATTATTTAATGTCATCCTCAAAAACACTTTATACCATCCTGTTTCAAACTCACAATAGCCATGAAGCTCATCTAAATGAAATCAATCTTCACCTCCTTTTCTCCTTGAACACTCATCTAATTATCAATTCATGTTTTGGAAACTTACATGCTACCTCCCCAATCAAATAGAATTTTCTGGATTTGATAATTAAAATTACTATTGCAACTTTAATCTAGATGTGACTATATTCCCAGCACTTAAACAAGCACTTTATATTCATTATCTCATTTACTTTTTATGACATCCATTTGTAGCAAGCTTTAGGCCCATTTTTAAAGCAGAAAATGAGCACTGGAGAGAATAAATTCCTTGTCCAAAGTCATCCAGCTAGTAAACAATAGAGCCCGATAATATTTTTTCACTCCCTTGCTTAGCATTTTTAACATAGTATCATCTTCCTCCCCACTACTAGAATGTAAACCCTCAAGTGCAATGTCTTTAACCTGTTTTGTTCACTGTTGTGTCAAATAGTACTTGGCTTCTAGTAAACTCTTTCTCCCACTGGATGGATGGATGGTTGGTTGGATGGATGGATGGATGGATGGATGGATAGATGGATGGACAAACAGGCAGACAATAATAGATGATATTTAGATGATACATTGATATATATATATATATATATATATATATATATATAAGTCAATCACTAAGTAAGGAATTAATGCAATGTGGGATCTGTATAGATAAATGTATAAAACAAATTATCAAAACCATTTTATCATTACTGAGAGCTCTGATTCCAATTGCTTACAGTTTGGTTTTTAAATTGCTTTAAAAATTATAAAATTTAGATAAAATAATATGATCCACCAAGAAGTATCTAAAGTCTTTGTTAATAGTAAGTGAATAAAACACAAATCTGATAGTTTTCCAAAATATAAGGGAAATTTTGAAGGCAACAAGAATTCAAATACTAAGTATTTGAATACTAAGTATTTGAATTACCAAGCATTTGTTAAAAGTACTAACATTTTTTTTTTCTTTACTGGTTCAAATATCCAATGCCTCTAGGACACATTTGAGAAATTTCCTAAGAATCTTCTAAAAAATAAACTGCAGATAACTTCGTGATTATGTATTCAAGAGATTAGTTAAGAGAGATACAACCTTGAAGTGAAATCATAAGTTTTGTACTGCTAAAAAACAAAAAACAAAAACAAAAACCTTGACAACACCATTTCCCAGAATCTTCTGGAATTATTTAACTTTCTATTGAAAGGGCAAGGTTTTTAAAATTATTCTTTTTAAAAAAAAAATATTTATTTATTTATACAAGCACTGGGTACACTCAGAAGCGTGGGAGGGTGAGAGAATTCTCCAGAGCCAGAGCGGGGAACAGAGCAGGCAGACTTACAAAACACACTGCTGAGGGGAGCAGCAGGCGCGGCAGGAGATGTCTGTCGCTCCATGTGGGACCCTCACCAGCGGCCGGGCATCGAACCGGTGCTGCAGAGGCTGCCAGGCAGCTTCGCAGCCCAGCGCTCAACCACTGCGCCACCAGGGGAGGCCCTTTAAAATTATTCTTAAACATTCTGATTTTTATTGCAATGTGCATTTATATCATTGAAATCACTTTTGGTAAATATTTAATGATCGCATTCTTTTCCCATGAGAGACTTTATTTTTAAAATATGAATTAGATATGATACAATCATAAATCTTATAATTAAATGATTTCCCAGTGAAAATAAAAGGAAAAATAAATGATTACTATCAACTGTCAAAGCAGGAAGCAATAACAGTTTCATTGAGAAACAAAAAAGGATTTCTTTTCTAATCACTAAGGCACTGCCCATGCAATACTGAGATGATACTGTTACCAGTTCTGAAAGGTCTTTGTCTAGCTTTGGCCGATTAATCCCACCTCAATTTTGAAAAGCCAATTACAGGTTTCAAGGAGGGGCATTTTTTGTGGATCACACGATAGGAGAGGGGCAACAACTGCCCTGAGCCACACCAGCCTGAGAACTGTGTGTGTTGGGGGTTGCTTACCAGGGGCTCTGAGGTGTGCACAGATGGGTTACATGCGACTTCATATGTCACACGTCTCCTTAGCCCCTGAGTCTCCAAGCAGGGGTGTCCTCTCCTTGTAGCAGGCCAAGGGTCCCAGGTCACACCAAGGTCAGCCCTCAACCAGCAGGTTTCAGCTGGTTCCGGAGCCACTACCCTGAGAGTAGATGCCCCCTCAGGGTGGAGGATGTGTTTGTGGCTGAATTCCTAGGAGCAGGAAGGTGAAGCCAGCCGGTCTAGGTCCGGGTCCTGTAACAATAGCAAACATACACATCAGACCTATCAGATGGCAGATGGCGATAGAAGGGCCTGTTTCTCTTCCTTCAAAATCCTAGTGAAGCCACAAATAAGAGGATAAAAATAATTGAATGCTCTCTGTATCTCCTTTTAATTTTCTTTTGAAAGCAGTTTTATTATATAATGTTTACTATGTCTTAAAGGACTTAAAAATACTCAGAGAGCCTGGTAATAAGACAGAGACCACAAGCCCCATGATGGCGACTGCTTTACAGCGGCCCTGTGTATGCTGTATGTGGGATTCCTTCCTCTTTCCTTTTATTTTTTTGTGATATCACCCCAGCATTAGGGGCAGATCACCGGTCTTCTGCAAGAAAAAACTTTTTGTCTTGGGTAACTGATCCAAAAAGTCACAGCTCAAAGGGGAATAGCTACCTGTTGCCAGGTATAAGCAAATATGATGGACAAGTATTTGAAAATAATTTGTAAGAGTATTTAAAATCTCTGAATGGTCTACGGTTGAGAATCTCAATCACTAAATTACATTGCACCATTCTTTCCTGTTGGTTTGCTCCAGAAAATGTGCTCTGAATCAAATTTGTTGAGTCTGTAAATATGAAATGAATTATTTCCACTTGGCAGGCGCAGTTGCAGGTGGTCAGTAGATAAGCAGTGACAAGTAAGAGCACAAAGCCCTGTCCCCACAGCACTTACATTCATGTAAGCCAGAGAGCAATTGGGTAGGCAACGACTGAGAGAAAACGAGTAGTGGGATGATGTGCTGTTATGTTAGCCAAGTTAGTGAAGTAAAGTATCAGGTACGTCACTTTGACCTAGTAATTCTGGCCCCCTTCTCTTGCTTTTTCTCGTTCTTTACATAGTATCTTTTTCATATTTGCTTGTAAAATGCAAGCTCGCTATATAGATGGAAGAACACTTTTCCCTTATGGACACCTATGTAATCAGTAAGTAACTTCAGAACTCTGAGATAACGTGTTACAAGTAAACTGAGTCTGAATATCAATAATTCTTTTATATATTTTTTTAAGATTAATTTTTATTTATTTATTTATACAAGCACTGGGTACAGTCAGAAGCGCGGGAGGGTGAGAGAATTCACCAGAGCCAGAGCGGGGAGCAGAGCAGGCAGAGGGACCGAAGGACACTGCTGAGGGGAGCAACGAGCGGCAGGAGAGGTCTGCGCGCCATGCGGGACCCTCCTCCTCCGGTGGCCGGGGAGCAGCTGGGATCGAACCGGCGCCGCGGAGGCTGCAGCGCAGCTTCACAACCCAGCGCTCAACCGCTGCGCCAGCGGGGAGGCCCAGAGTTAACTCCTCTTACACGCGTACTTCTGGCTTGTTCACGGAGGCAAAGACAGGAAGGCTGGGAAGCAGAGAGGGAGGGGAGGGCGGGAGGAGGACGGAGGCAGGTTTCCGTGCTCAGGTGTGAGACATCACTAGCGCTTGCTAATGGGACCCTCCTCCGGTGGCCGGGGAGCAGCCGGGGATCGAACCAGCGCTGCAGAGGCCGCGGGCAGCTTCGCAACCCAGCGCTCAACCGCTGCACCACCGGGGAGGCCCTCAGTAATTCTTTTAAACTCAGTTTCAGGAAAGTTTGTATAATGGAGTAAGTGGAATAATATCTTCAGTGACGTGTAAGGCTGTCTAGAGGAGAAGAAGGAGCCTCGTTTACTCCTGGATGCTGATAAATCCATGTATCCCCGAGGCAATGGTATTGCTATGCCACCCCTGTAGATCTTCCTGGCTGATTTGGCATATATAGGAAACAGGATCCACTTTCCTTATTGATTACACTGAGTTATATTAAAATCAGCACCTCTAATCAATTGTTTAATCCAGCAAAAAATAATGAGAAATAAACTTAAACATTATCTCTGCTAGAAAAAAAAGAGCAAGGAAAAGCAGCCCTTACCAACTGCTTTTCTTCATGAAGGGTAGTTTCCATGCCTGGTGAACAGTGGAATGACTAGGCCATCTGCTGGCAAGTGGCAACAGGCCACCCTTCAGCTCAACCAAGGCCACCTCCGTGGGACTGCAGGGACTTCGGGAGTTGTTTGGCCAAGGGGAGTATTTTCTTTCCTCTACCACATTAATTGCTGCTCTTCTGCTATAAATATTTTCAGTCATAGTAATTTAACTTCGGACCCTTCCGACTGAAGTAGTGACCCAGGCAGCATCCTAACCCCTAGCGACACAGCAGTGTTTATGGCAGCACCCTTTCTCTCATAGTCAGTGTCCTGGACGGCCAGGTGATCAGTAAAAATTTTTTTTTTTAAGAGGCATGTATTTTTATTTATTTATTTGTTTGTTTGTACATGCACTGTGTACAGTCAGAAGCGCGGGAGGGTGAGAGGATTCACCAGAGCCAGAGCGGGGAGCAGAGCAGGCAGAAGGACCGAAGTACACTGCTGAGGGGAGCAGCGGGCGGCAGGAGAGGTCTGCGCGCCATGTGGGACCCTCCTCCGGTGGCCGGGGAGCAGCCGGGGATCGAACTGACTTCGCAGAGGCCGCGGGCAGCTTCGCAACCCAGCGCTCAACCGCTGCGCCACCGGGGAGGCCCTGATCAGTAAAATCTTAATTAAAAAGAATTTTTAAATTATTTGTATTATTCTCTTACAAATTATCACCTTAAAATGGGGTCGTTCATGCTACATCATTTATAGTTTATAAAAGATGCTATAAGTATTTTGATTTGGTTTCCAGAGAGGAAGACATGGATTCTTGAATCTTTGTTCTGGAAAATACCGGCATTATCTGTGAGCCAATGTCAATCAAACTGAGTAAATGGTCCTGACATGCTCTTTGCAGAATTCATGGCCCCTGCAAATTGTACTGCCCATGATTCCAGTGATCTTCCCAAATCACAGTGATCCCTGGAAATGGTCGGCCCCTATACTGGGGACTTTTTTGAAGATTTATTTTTATTTACTTATGCATACAAGAGCTGGGGTGTAGGTCACAGGTGTGGCTGGGGGTGAGAGGATTTACCAGAGACAGAGTGGGGATAACAACAGGTGGACTGACTGAAATACACTGTTGAGGGGGGGCAGCAGGTGATTCAGGAGCAGTCTGCTGCACCCTGTGGGTCAGCAACCTGGCCCGGGATCCAACTCATGTTGCAGTGGCTAGGGATAGCTTGATGGGCCAGAGACTTAACCCCTTGTGCCACCCAGAGGCCCCTGTACTGGGGATTTTTAAAGCAGACTTTCCTTGAAGCAGTAGCCACTGACTCCCCTTCTAGTGAAGGGCAGACATGACAGTTGCCCTGGAGGCCCTTTGTGTTAGGCATCCTGAGCAAAGTCAAGTCCTTGCTGCATCCACCAAACTGCTCTCTGGTCAGCTGAGGGTGTCAGGTTCCTGGGGAGTTGAAGTTTGCATTTTTCGTACTAACACACACACACACACACACACACTCTCTCTCTCTCTCTCTCTCTCTCTCTCACACACACACACACACACACACACACACACACACACTGCCCTTATAGGTTCATTTCTAGTTCAGAGGATTCTGCAGCAGAAACAAATTATCTAATTAATACCCAAATTGCCTAATTAATACTCAAATCACCCAGTTAATATCAATTCCAAAACAGTTTCATTTTGTTGCAGTCAACATCTTTCTTCAAGGGATCCTTTGCGCTGGGCCCGTGCCCCCTTCTCTGTGGATTTCATTCACAAACACCTCACATGTCAGCCATGGAAGGTAATAAATCACGTGTATTCATTCCCTGAAACACAATGAAATTGTGCCGTGTTTCCTGTGGGGTGCGGTGGGCCTGGCTCTCGGAGTCCTGCAGGCTGCAGCCCGCCCCTGAGAGGCCAGGAACAAGGGAGTCGGAGCAGCCCCCCAGTCATTCACATGTTTAAAGGAGCAGTGTTTCCTGAAAGGGACTGGACAGTACCTGAAATCAGGACCTTCCCCCCAGGGGGGTTTATCCTCCTCAGTTGCAGTCCTGAGGCAGAGAAGACAGAGGAACAGGAGTGCGGGCCCACACTGCCCCGCCTCCATGGCAGAAGTGCTCCAAGCTGGCACCTGCAGGTGTCTTCTAGGCAAACCCTGTGACCGCACATGCGGAGAAGCCTTAACAGTCATCTGATGCCAAGGGGCGGTGGGCAGGGGAGCAGTGGGGGAACTCCAGCTCCGCAGCCCCAAGGGCAGGCTTCCAGGGGCAGTGAGGATCTGGGAGGCCCGCTGTGCTGCTCGGGGCATGGGCACAGCAGAGCTGCCCTGCAGACTGTCAGAGGCGTTGCCCTTGTCAGAGTGAAGATTTGCGTGCCTCGAGGCACCTGTTCACGGGACCCTGGAGAGGGCCTCTCGAATGACTGAGGGCATCTGATGGGCCGCTGCAGTCTGATGGGGAATCCCGAAACAGCCCCACTGTGAGCCTCACTGCTGCGTCCCATTGCAAGGACGCTGAGACCTGTCTTAGAGGGGTCTGGAAAACAAGGGGAAGCAACGCAGAGAAAGACATTTTGTTCTTTGAAGCATTATGCAAATGTACAGTATTGAACATTGGAGAGCTCTTTCGAATGTTTTGTGATGCTAGTTCACAAACGTGTCCCCATGTGAATTAATGTTCTGGTGGCTCAGATAGAATACCAATTATGCTATTGATAGTCTCATATTCAACAAAACAACTTGTAAGGATGGATATATACATGGATATATACCATATGCCCATGTGTGCTATATACTAAATGCATTTATAGTTGATACATATCTACATACACACACCTCTCCTCATAAGACTCAAAATTATTTCCCATTTGAATTGGTGGAAAATGTGGCCCCTAAATAATTTGGTGTTTTCTGACTGTGCCCACTTACACAAAAAATTGCCCGCTGCTCATCTATAAAAATAAGTGCACAGCCACTAGTGGGTGATAGGAGATAATTGCAAATTCCTTTCTAGTTTCATCTAGCTGAATTGCCCTCTCCAAGTCCGACTGCCTCTGCCTCTGTTGCAATGCGGGGTTTACCCGGCCTGTGTCCTTCATGCTGTCGTGCCTGTGAGCATGTGGGTCCCCACTGGAATCACTGGCCCTGCTCTTCTGGGTTTGGTAGAAAGAGGCTTGTCCTTCCCAACACAGTTCATGTCACTTTCTCTGTGATGTTATCCCCGGGGGCCATATCAGCTCAACACCCTCCTCTGTGTAGCTCTTCCTACCCCTATTTTATAAATCGTTAATATGAATGTTCTTTGTGAGGGTGGGATAGCTTTATGTCTTTCTTTGTGTCCCTGTCCCTAGCCTGCATACCTCTTGCTGTTACTATAGTTCCTCTAATACGCGCTAACATCTTGTAAAAATTCTAGTAACTCACCTGAAGTTTGACTGAGAGCCTCAATGTTACTTCTTTTTCGTTTTGATATACTTGGGAGAGGAGAGACAGGAAGAAGCTAGAGAAGGATACTAATGGCTGCTAGGTACATAGTCTTCTCCAAAGTGCCCCCTTTTTTATTGGGGGTAGAATGTCTGACCAGCACACCAATCACCCCCCGCCCCAGCAGCACATTGCTACCACTTTCAGGGAAGAACTTCTCCAAAGGAGAGGGGCAGAACAACTAGACCTCCCCAGTCTACAGAAAGGGAATGCTGAGACCTAAGGGGCAGCAGAAGTGCTTGAAGTGGAATTCTCAGCAGGTAGATGGAGGGAGGGTGGATGCATGGATGCATGGATGGATGGATGGATGGATGGCCTGATGTGCTTTAAAGTGGCAATATCTCACTGCTTATATTGCTAGAATTTCATGACCTGGTTATCAGCTTAGCAAAATTATTAATACAGAATTGTGTCTCTGTTGAATAGGTTTATATATTTTTTCCTTTAGTGTGAAGGTAACTGTGCCCAATAGAGTAAAACCAGGACATGATATAAACCTTACCGTATGTTTCATTTTTAGTGCTAAAAATGAATATCAAAGAAATACCAACAAGATAACACAGTTTTGGTACTCTTCTGTCCACTACTGTTGTCCCTGAATTTGAAATTGTATAATCACAAAGCAAGGAGTTGTATCTCCTGTTACTATAAGATCCTGTGGTAAATTTTTCTGAAGAATTTAGGGCCAAACATACATACATTAATTAACAGCTATGTTCTTTCTTTATGGAGATAAAACTTTACAGACTATCACATTTTCTTTTTTGTTGGTGCATGTTGTTCACATTTTACTTATTGGAAAAGCTATTTTCCAAAATGTTATGATTTGTAATTTTCTTTTTTGACTTTATTCAATTTTATTAGATAGGTTTTTTATTTTAAGCACCTTCAGAATTCATATTCTGGAAGTAGCTGGTATAAAATTATAAATAAGGTATCACAAGCTAGAATGAGGCCAGCAGAAGCCTCTTACCCTTTATTCTTTGACATTATAGAACTCTGAAAAATACTAGCTACCCACACTGGAAACTAAATAGTCCATTGACTAAATTTTATACTCTTTCCTGAGCCAAAGCTTACTCATTTTCCAGACTTCATAATTGTTTATTCAGAAAACTCACACAGCTTGGCAAATGCAAAATGAATGTTGGGTGTAATGGTGAGGGAGATGAAAGATGTTTCCTTCAGATTAGTTTCTGATTTCAGTTTAAGGAGCAGTCTGGGAGAGTAGCCACGAGTCACTGGAGACAACATGCACACACACTGTCCCACACACACTGTCTTCGTGTGTCTGCTCTGGGCACAGACATACACAGAGGCCATAGGCATGACCAGCACACACGACCGCCCTGGAGGACCACATCACTCTGCAGAGTCAGCCTCACCTTGCACAACCATTTATGGTAAAAGAGGGATATTTTTAAGTGACACAAGGGCAAAGGCTTTGGAAACAACACTTATTTCTGGGGGAAACTGGAGTGAAGAAGTCGTCATCATGTGCACTAGTTGGTGAAGTGCGATGTGAGGAAGAGAAGACACAGGTGACCAACAGATGCTGAGAAGATGCCCTTCGTCTCCCATTGTCATTCAGTAAGTCCACATCAAACCCCAGTGACGTGTCCCCTCACACTAGTGAGAAAGGCTGTTCCCCACAGGACAAGAAACAATCAGCATGGACAAAGAGTTGCAGAGATGGGACCCCTGGTCTGCGCTGTTGGCGGAATGTGCAGCCAGTGTGGCGAGGGTCTGGAGATCCCTCTGCCGAGATGGAGAGGAGGTTCTCGTTCCCTCACTGTGCTGCTGGTTAGAACGGTTGGTGTCTCTCCCAGTTAAGCTTTAGACATTATGAGCTGAGTTTCTCCTGATTGCAGCCCAAAGACTGGTGGTAGAAATGAGCACCTTGAGTGTTTTTAAGGTGTAGAATGAGCCAGAAAAGAAGAGATCTCCAAAGACAGAACACGAAGTACAGCTACTCACTCTGCCCTCAGTCCCTGGGCCACACAGAATCTGAACTCTGGAACCGTATTTTGGCTAAAATAGTTGGTGACACTCATGAGAGCAGGTGCTCAGGGTTGGCGGGTTCCGAGTGCTGTCCAGGCACCGGCGTTCAAGGGGCAGGGCACATCCTCACACCCACACATCCTCACACCCACACACTGAGCCCCATTCTGTCTGCTGCCAACATATCCTCACACAGGCATTTCCAGAATGTTGCTGTTCTTTCCTGTGTTTCAAAAATTCTTGTCAGTAAAATTCATGCTGTGCTTATGAAGACAGTTTTTTAAATAGAGATTTAAAGTAGTGATTAATTCCCTTTGTGTGATTACTAAGAAAAATGAGTCTTGTTAGGAATTTCAATTAAGCCCCGTGGACTGCTGTGGAGTCAGAGGCAAGCTTCCCATTGCAGTCATTCCCTGATCCACATACACTAACGAGATAACAATCGGCAGGTGTTTTACTATTAAAATATGGCTTCCTTAAAACCTCTCAGAATTTGGGCCTCCCCTGGTGGTGCAGGCGGTTGAGCGCCGCGCTGTGAAGCTGTCCGCAGCCTCTGCAGTGCCGGTTCCATCCCCGGCCACCGGCGAGGGTCCCACATGGCGTGGTAGACCTCCCCTATCTCGCCCGCTGCTCCCCTTAGCAGTGTATTTCTTCAGTCTGCCTGTTCTGTTCCCCGCTCTGTCTCTGGTGAATCCTCTCACCCTCCCATGCATCTGGCCTGTACCCCAGTTCTTGTATAAAATAAATAAATAAATCTTAAAAAAAAAAACCTCAGAATTTACTAGAACATTTTAAAGACTTAAAACTTGTAACAACTTCTGAAAAAGAGGTTTATTTACATTTATATATTTAACAAAATTTCCTTAAGCTGAAACAAATCACTTCTTCTCAGAACTGGTATCTTAGGCATAATGCCATGTGTGTGACATACATTACTGGATGCCTGCTGGGCGCCCCCACTGGTCTAGACAGTGGGTACTCTGTGTGGCCAGTCCCACGAGGTCTGCATCCTCTTGGAAAAGACACAGCGTAAACAACCGGCCGGGTATGTCCTCAAGGCACTTCAGCGCGGTGAGGATGTCCAGGCAGGGTGCTCCACAGGAAGGGAGAGCAGGCCCCTCTAGCAGCGCTTACATGGGCTCTGAGACCCAGGCAGTGTGAAGACCTGCACTGTATCACATCACACTTCCTTTGTCGAAGTCCTCGCCCCATTACCTCAGAACGTGACTGTTTTTGGAGAGGAGTGCTAAGGTGGCAAGTAAGGTCAGTTGAGTTGTTGGGGACTCCTACGTGACTGGTGTCTTATAGGAAGAGGAGATTGAAACGTGGGCTTGTGGCAAAAGGACCCTGGGAGGACACAGGGAAGAGGATAGACATCTACAAGCCAGAAACGGAGGCCTCAGAGCTGACATCATAGGAAAGCAACCCTGTTGACAATGAGCAGCTGGACCCCAGGACTGCGGGAAGCATGTTTGTCTCCTCTGCGCCCCGACATGCAGCTCTGTCACCGCAGCCCAGTCACACATGACCATGGAGCGCGGCTGTGGGGAATCCTTAGGCGCTGAAGACTTTGGGAACAGGAGCATCTGCCAGGATAACATGGCCCTTAGCCTGCCTGCCCTCAATTTCATGTCATAATCAAGTACACGAAGTTTAGAAATAGATCATTATTCCAAATGTCCTTCGGCCCAGTAGCCTCAAGCTCCAGTCTTTTGTTGGAGTTTCTAGCAGGCAACAAACGAGTGGCCAGAGTGTCGTGCCCACCCTCTGGCGGAGCTTCCACACCTCACTTAATGCGTGAAGAGGTCAGTAAAAATCGGAAGGCACATAGGAAAAGAAAACACCAAAGTCAAGGTATAGTCCCTAACTCTTTGTAAAATTTCAAGGAATATCCATCCACTTTGTGACATTGATTGTTGACACTATACACTGTGACATGTTTGCAGTGAGGGTTGGCAGAGATGGGACCGTGTGTACTGTTGAGGAGGGAGAATTAAAAAGACAGTGCTTTCAAGGAGAAAGTAAAGAACCCCTGTTTCTCACTCCCGCGCACGTGAGCAGCTGTGCCTGAACCCCCGAGGGGTACTCTGTTTAACTTGGGCCACAGACTTGTATGTTTTAGCCACAATTTTAGGGTTGCTGGTGACAAAATCCTGAATTGGCTCAATGTAAGCGCATGAATGGGTGCTTTATTAGCTCATGTAATCGTAGCGAACAGAGGGAGCGGCCACCTTCCCAAGTGAGAACCAGGAGTCCAAGTGCCCTTTAGCACCCCCATCCATCCTCATATCTGGACAGGGCTTTACTGGGGATCAGCTTTCCCACATAGCATCCAGCTAGACTCTAGGAAGCCTAGGCGCTCACTCCCTGTCTCCACTCCCAGAGAGAAAAAGGCTCCCCCCACCAGCTCTCATAAAAAATGCAGGAATCTCTGGGATTGACATAGTCGTGTGGGTGAGATTCCACTGGCGTAGTCGTGACCATAGGTCTGCTCTGCAGTCCAGAGGGAAGTGTGTTCCCCAAGGGAGAATGGGAGGTGATGAGCAGACGAAGTGCATGAAGCCAGGAGGAGATGGAGTCGGGCAGGAGACACGACCTTTGCTGTAGTCTTCAGCGCCATCAACTCAGCAGAAACACCCAAAGGGGAAGAATCTCACACATGGTGGTCTGTTGATAATTATCCTACAATAAATTTATAAGTACATCTTAAAAAATAAGTTAATTGATTGTGACAAGAGTTAAGATATGTGTAAAAGAGGACTGTCCCAGTGACACTGAATTCAAGCTTAGAAAGTCGAAATGTCACATTTGAACTCTTTGCAAAACCTTTTGAAGCCTTATTATGACATAGACTTTTAAAAAAAAAAAAGTGTGATCTAACTTTTTGGATTTATAAGTTTGGAAATTTTGGCAGAAAGCCAGAAATTTCTAAAAACTCTGATTGTATGTGTCAAAGTTTTCCTTTATTTCTTCTTGGACATTACTTTGAAGATTGTTTGAAGACCTTCTTCCTTTAAATAACGCAGGTAAAACAAAGATGAACAGCACAAAAACAGTTTGCAAAATACTTTTGATATTTTCCCCGCACAAACCATGAGCCGTGGTGTGCTAAGCTTATGATCTCTGGTAAGTCTCTAACCTTTAATGTCTGTCAGGTGACTGGCATATAGGTTGCTAGAATAGGAAGCATGAAAAGAATGTGAAGGTCTTGTACTGTTATTCCATAAGGTTTTCCAAACAGGCTGAGACATTAAAATAGCTCATCGTTGGTTATTCAAACAATTATCTGCTGTGCCCCGTGACACAGAAAATGAAAAATTGCAGAACTGTGTAACTTAAAGCGTGATGATCACCTGGTGACAGCGATGTGGGCCTGAAGGAGAATCGCGGGACCAGAGAACCTGAAGACGACAGCTCCACCAAGGCTTCCATGTGACAAACGTCTGCAAATGAAATAATTGTCCCTGGGCCGCGTAAGCCAAATGTGGTAACACATCAGAAATTCAAATTTCAATCTCCCAAATAAATGCTATGACCCATTTACACACCACACAGACACTGATGCTGGGAGATTTTGAGCTTTATTGTCCTTAAATACGAGGAACTAAGCCTGCCTTCTGCAGAGTGTGAGGTCTGGAGCTGGCGGGCACGTGCAAGGTCAGGAAAGAGCTGGTCTGACCCAGCAGCTGACGTGGGGAGGGGTCCCACCAAGGGGAGACCAGTATGTAGACGGGTCCTGGCAGAGGGCCCCCACGTTGCTCTCAAGCCCCCACAGTGCCACACCCGCCTTTCTAGGTCAGACAGAGGAGAGCAGGCGAGAGGGAGGGGCAGTCCTGAGCCCAGATGCCACCTGAGTAAGTCCTCACATGGTTCTCCTTTCTTTTCCACAATGCTTTGTTTTAAATTTGTGTGTTTCTATTTAACCCAAATGAGTTTCAGCTTGATAAAATATTTTTTGAAAGGAAAATGATGTCATAGATAAACAGGAGTGGCCCAATGACTGGTGCCTGTGTCAGTTATTGCCCTGAGATAGTACTTGGAAGAATCACTTTTCACTTTGAAGGATCCCAGGGATGAGCCCTGCGTGTCTGCAGATGCCTCGGTTCCTGCTCGGGTCTGCTTCCCCTTTGCTCACTTTCAGCTGAGTGTCTGCCCTGACCATCAGTGAGCTGCTGGCAGACCTGCCCCAACCCAGGGCCTTGACAGACGCACATCTGCCAGGCTTCTCCCTGGCCCTCCTGCAGTCCACCCCCCACAGGCATGTAGGAAACATCGTCTAGATTACGTGCTTTCTCCCACTAACATCATCCAAATCCTGTACACTCCAGCCTTTCCCGATTTTCTGTAGCCTTCACTATTTTCTGTGGCTCCAACAGTAAATTAGAAATGCACATATTTTAATAATGCTAGCTGAGGTGTACTTCATGCTGACCGCGTGACTGGCGTTCTGCTGAGTGTCCAGCTTGCTTAATTCATAACATGGGAGCATGGGGTAGTGGCAGAGTGGGCCTCTTTAGTCCTGATGACTGCGTCCAAGTCATAGGTCTTCCCCCGGCATGCTTGGATGACTTCTGACCATTGTGCAGTGGGAATGAGACTTACCTGTGCTGTAGGGCTGTTATGAGGGCTGAATGAGCTCATACTTGCAAAGAACTTTCAGTATCCTTTGGTCATAGTAACTGTAAATATGTTTAGTAGGATTTCAATTTTAAGTAAGTTTAAGTAGTTATTTTACCATCTTGCAGATGAGAAGACAGGGGTAAATATCATCCGGTAACTTGATGCGGCTACGTAGCTACTTAGTGGTAAAGCCACACTTCTCTTAGTGAGGTGTCCTATCATGTGTGTGTGTGTGTGTGTGTGTGTCTCAGAGGTATGTGGATTAAAATAAATATTTTTAAATGTCTGAAATTTTCCAAATATTTTGAAAAATACCAGATTAGGCATGCTAACTAGATGTCAACTTGAAAGGTAAACACAAACAAAATGAAGCAATCATAGTTAAATTACTGAAAGTCAAAGCTAGAGGAAACAGTATTTAAAAAAGAAGAATGACACATATGTTCAGTGACAATATCCTTCACATAGGATGACAAAATATAAGCACTTTCAGATAAACAAGCTGAGAGAATACATGCCAGAAAATTTGCACTTCAAGAAATAAAAGAATCTCTTCATGCTGAAGAAAAATGATAGTAGATGAAGACCAAAAATAATAAAGGAAGTTACTGAAGAAATAAAGAGCACCAGAATTGGAAATCTGTGGATAAATTTAAAAGTGCCCTCTTTTATTTGATAATTTAAAAATATAGCATTGACTGTTAATATTAAATGTAATAATGCAATAAAGATAGGCAGGAGACAAATGGAAGAAAGAAAATAAAGAAAAAATGAAAAAAGCTAATGAAATGAAAGGTATAGGAGTAATCCTATCAAAATGGAACCTTCCAAATCATAGGAAAACATTACTCCATTTTATATAAAAGGAAATCACAGCTACTTATTATTTGCTGGCCTGTGTTTAGTTATAAAAGTAAAAAGTATGGCAAGTGATATACAATGCAAACACTAACCCTAAGAAAACTGAGGTGACTGTTAATATCAAATAAACTGTATCTCACATGACAGAATCTGATGGACTCTTAAAGAGATGGAAGAACTTTTATGAAGATAAAAGGCACATTTAATCAAGAAGACATGATTTTCAAAATGTGTAAGCACTTTTCATAGTGCCAATAACTAATTGAAAATCATTAATAATAATAGTTATAATATTGACAAAAACTTGGAGTATTTAGAGATGCTTTAACAAAACAAGTGCAAATTTCTGCATGGGAAAGTAGAGATTTAAGGGAAATTAAAAGTTAAGTCCTAGATAAATAGATATAAAATGGTCATGGATTGGAAGGCGTTTGAAAGTTGTCCGTTTTCAAAAAATCAATCCAAAGATACAAAGAAATCCCAATCAAATCTCCAGTGGGCTTATGTGTTGAAATTGATGAGCTGATCTAAAAGGAAATGAAATTGCCTAGAATACCTATAAAAATACTAAAAAAGAAAAACAAAAGAATACAGCACCGCCTGACTTCAGAAGCTCATTACAAACTTTCAATAATCAGAAACTTGTGAATTGGCAAAAGAGGGTACTTAGATGACGTGACAGAGACTAGAAACAGATCTTCACTTATATGCGCAACTGATTTTCAGCAGTGGTGCCAAGGCAATAAAAATGGGGAAGGAAAAGTCTTCCCCAGATGAAGCGGAGAAATTTGAATACCATATGGAAAATATTCAGAAAAACCAAAATCATGAAGTAAACTGTAGTGCATTACATGCAATGGAAAATTACTCAGTGATTAAAAAAATTGAAAGAGCACACTACTGCTACAGACGCCACCACAGGCAGGGCCAAAGCATCACCTTCTAAGTAGAAGATGTCACTTGAGAACTTGAGAAAGCTTTCCTCGGACGGACAGAAAGAAGCTCTGTCAAGGTTGAGTGTAGGGGCTAGGTGTCACCTGCAAAAAAGAGCACAGAAATGTTCTATGTTCTGATTGTGTTAAGAATCAATGGATAGATATAATTAAGGATGTCGGACAAAACAATGGGTGGGAAAATCCCAAGAACAGAATAAGAATTCAAAAATACTTAAGAATATATAAAAAATAGATATAAGAAAGCGGGGGAAGGAGAGAGGAAAATGAAATAGGAGAGAGGGGGGCGGAGCAACATGGCGGCGAGGAGACGCTGCGAGTAAGATCTCCCATTAAAAAAAGTTAATAGGGAGGAAAAGCGGCAGGTCCCAGTGAGAACTGGGACACGGAAGATAAACGGACTACTCCAGCAAACTGCCCGAAGAAGAAAGTTGCCATAAAAGAGGACGAGAAGGGAGGGAAGCGCAGAACCCTGCTCCCCTCCCCCGCCCACAAAGTCGGCACTCTCCGACCGGCAGAGACGAGGGAAACAACAAACCAAAACGGCCAACAAGAAAAACGGACGCAGCAAGTGGGACTGTGAGTGGAAAGGAACTATTGCAGCCACCACACCCCGTGAACGGGAGAGGCGAACCCTGCAGGATCCGCCGCGGAGGTGAGCTCCAGGCGCCATTAAAGAGAGCCCCGCCCCCCAGGAGGAGACCAGCACCAGCACACAGCCCCCGCCGCCCGGTAAGCTTGCGCGAAAGCGGCGCTCGGATTGCAGCTGCCCAGGTCCCCGCGCCTGCGACCTAGGCTTGCGGGGAGACGGCGGAGGCCCTCCCTGAGTGAGCAGGAACAAGGCGCCCAGGCAGGGGAGCGGGATTCAAAAGGCGCCATTCCCGCGCCACTGATCTGGGCTACAGCCCGCGTCCTGGAACTGAGGGCTTTGGAACTGAGACCCGGGGCACGAAATTAGGGGGAGACGGCGGAGGCCCTCCCTGAGTGAGCAGGAACAAGGCGCCCAGGCAAGGGAGCTGGACTCAAAAGGCGCCATTCCCGTGCCACTGATCTGGGCTACAGCCCGCGTCCTGGAACTGAGGGCTTTGGAACTGAGACCCGGGGCACGAAATTAGGGGGAGACGGCGGAGGCCCTCCCTGAGTGAGCAGGAACAAGGCGCCCAGGCAGGGGAGCGGGATTCAAAAGGCGCCATTCCCGCGCCACTGATCTGGGCTACAGCTCGCGTCCTGGAACTGAGGGCTTTGGAACTGAGACCCGGGGCACGAAATTAGGGGGAGACTGCGGAGGCCCTCCCTGAGTGAGCAGGAACAAGGCGCCCAGGCAAGGGAGCTGGATTCAAAAGGCGCCATTCCCGCGCCACTGATCTGGGCTACAGCCTGCGTCCTGGAACTGAGGGCTTTGGAACTGAGACCCGGGGCACGAAATTAGGGGAAGACTGCGGAGGCCCTCCCTGAGTGAGCAGGAACAAGGCGCCCAGGCAAGGGAGCTGGACTCAAAAGGCGCCATCCCCGCGCCACTGATCTGGGCTACAGCCCGCATCCTGGAACTGAGGGCTTTGGAACTGAGACCCGGGCACGAAATTAGGGGGAGACGGCGGAGGCCCATCCTGAGTGAGCAGGAACAAGGCGCCCAGGCAGGGGAGCAGGATTCAAAAGGCGCCATTCCCGCCCCACTGATCTGGGCTACAGCCCGCGTCCTGGAACTGAGGG
Organism: Talpa europaea; assembly: GCF_964194135.1. Classification (NCBI taxonomy): domain Eukaryota; kingdom Metazoa; phylum Chordata; class Mammalia; order Eulipotyphla; family Talpidae; genus Talpa; species Talpa europaea. The sequence continues at coordinate 1,959,207 of NC_140080.1, read as the reverse complement.
CTTTGGAACAGAGACCCGGGGCACGAAATTAGGGGCGTGGGTTCCCCACGACGGTGGGGCACAAGGCAGACACAGCACCCCAAAGCCGTTGAGGTGTACCCTACCATCCCCGCTCTGCTCCCTGTCCCACGGGGTGGAAAATCAGCTCCCCAAGGGCTCTAGGAGAGATCTCTGGCACCACCTAGCGACTTGAAGCCAGCAGAGGCTCCTGAAGGAGCTAGTGGCCAGCTGGGGAGTTTGCCCACACCGGGCCCCTTCCGAACAAGTAGTCTGAGCCCACAGGGAGAGCGAGCACCCACAGCTGGGGCAGACCAGGTGCGCAGAAGAGTGTGCCTGAGACCAGACACGCAGGGAGTGTGTCCCACATCACCATTTTAGAACAGGGACATTTCTTCAGTAAAGACTACCTGCAGAAGGCTTCCTCAGGAGCCAGAGGTGAGCGGGGGGAAGTTCGCCCATGCCAGACCCCCTCTGGCCTGCAGTCCAAGCCCAGAGGGGAACAGGAACCCACCGCCGGGGCAGACCAGGCACACAGGGGAGTGTGTCCCTACATCGGCATTTTAGAACAGGGACCTTTCTCCAGTAAAGACTGCTTGAAACTGACAGATGACTCCTGGAAGAACTAGAGGGGAACAGAGAAGCCCACCCAAGATGCCGGCCAGTCCCAACTACACAGTGTCCCAACGCATACGGCAAATTAGAAAACAGACAGTAGGGAAGAGAAGAACCACACGCAACCTAGCAACTCTCCAGAGAAAAAGCACACCACAAAAAGAAAGCCAGCCCCCAGATTGCAAAGACAATAACTTGGAAGAATTTCTGAGCCTTCCAGAAAGAGAATTTAAAATTGCCGTGATTAAAAAACTAACAGAAGTCATAAAGGAAAACAATGATAAGGGAAAAATAATCAACGATCAGAAGAATGCAATTGAGTCCCTAGAGAGGGAAAACAATGGTCAGAAGAAAGAAATTGAGTCCCTAAAGAGGGAAGTAAAAGAAATGCAGGAGATCAAAGAATTAATGGAAGAACTAAAGAATTCTGGGAAAAGCAATGAAAGCAGAATAGATGAAATGGAAGAACGAATAAGTAATCTTGAAGACATAGAAATAAAAAGAACCAAAACAGAAAAGGAAAGAGAAGTACGAAGGAAAAAGAACGAAGAAAGACTTCGGGAACTATCTGACTCCATGAGGAAAGGAAATATAAGAGTTATAGGAATACCAGAAGGAGAGGAGAGAGATGTAGGAACAGAGAAAATATTCAAAGAGATAATTGAAGAGAACTTCCCAAATGTGAAGAAGGAGCTGAAAATTGATATACAAGAAGCTAGAAGAACACCAAACTTCCACGACGAAAGGAAAAATACAGCAAGACACATAATAGTAAAGCTCCCAAGAATCCAGGACAAGGAAAAAATAATGAAGCTGGCAAGAGGGAAGAAACAGATAACATTCAAAGGAAAACCAATCAGGCTGACATCAGACTTCTCCGAAGAAACACTACGGGCAAGGAGAGAGTGGAGGGACATAGTCAACAGACTCCAAGAAAACAGATGCCAACCAAGAATACTCTATCCCGCAAAGCTCTCCTTCCTCTTTGAAGAAAGAATATGGACCTTTCCAGACAAACAGAAACCGGAATTTCATTGCAACTAAACCCCCACTCCAAAAAATACTACAAGGAGTCCTAAAGCCAGAACCTCAGAGGGACGAATAACAATGAAAGAAGGCCAAAAAAAAAAAAAAAGTTATTAAAAGAATAAATAAATAAAATCAAAGGAAAGACAAACACAATGGCAAATACAGATGTTAACATATCAATAATAACTCTGAATGTAAATGGACTAAACTCTTCAATAAAAAGACACAGAGTTGCAGCCTGGATTAAGAAACAAAACCCAACCTTTTGCTGTCTCCAGGAAACACATTTAGCTACAAAAGATAAAAATAGGCTCAAAGTTAAAGGATGGAAAACAATCCTACAAGCAAATGGACCAAAAAAGAAAGCAGGAACAGCTATACTTATATCAGATAAAACAGATTTCAAACTCAAAAAGATAAAAAGAGACCCCAAGGGTCACTACATTATGATCAAGGGGACAATACTTCAAGAAGAAATAACACTCATTAACATATACTCACCAAACGAAGGAGCACCAAAATATATCAGACAACTGTTGTCCTCTCTGAAAACAGACATCAGAGAAAACACATACGTAGTGGGAGACTTCAACACACCACTATCAACAATGGATAGATCAACAAGACAAAAAATAAGTAAAGAAACTAAAGCTCTAAATAAGGACCTAGAGCAATTGGGCTTAACAGACATCTATAGAACACTAAACCCCAAAAAAACGGAGTACACATTTTTCTCAAGCGCACACGGATCATTCTCCAGGATCGATCACATACTGGGGCACAAGACAAACATCAACAGATACACCAAGATTGAAATCATATCAACCATCTTTTCTGACCATGAAGGCATCAAACTAGAAATAAACCATAAAAAGAAGGCAAGGAACTTTCCTACCTCATGGAGATTAAAAACCACACTACTGGAAGACCATTGGACTAATGAGGAGATCAAAGAAGAAATTAAAAAATTTTTTGAATTGAACGACAAGGAGGACACCAATATCCTAAATGTATGGGATGCAGCAAAAGCAGTAATAAGAGGAAAATATATAGCAATAGAAGCTCACATCAAGAAACAAGAAAGAACGCAAAGAAACAACCTAATCTCGAAGCTCAAAGATCTAGAAAAAGAACAACAAAAAAACCCCAAAACCAGTAGAAGAAAAGAAATAATAAAAACAAAAGCAGAAATAAATGAAATTGAAACTAAAAAAACAATCCAAAAGATCAATGAAACCAAGAGCTGGTTCTTTGAAAAAATCAATAAAATAGACAAACCCCTAGCCAGGCTCACAAAGGAAAAAAAGGGAGAAAGCACAAATAAACAGGATCATCAATGAAAGAGGAGAAATCACAACGGACACAGCAGAAATCAAAAGAATAATCAGTAACTACTATGAACAGTTATATGGAAACAAGTTCAACAATCTAGAGGAGATGGACAAATTCCTACAACTCTACAATCACCCAAAGCTAGATAAAGAAGAAATAGAACACCTAAACAGACCAATTACAATTAGCGAAATTGAAATGGTAATAAAAAACCTCCCCAAAAACAAAAGCCCAGGACCTGATGGATTTACAAATGAATTCTACCAAACATTCAGAGACGAATTAGTGCCTATCCTTCACAAACTCTTCCAAAAAATTGAGAAGGAAGGGACAATACCAAACACGTTTTATGAAGCCAACATTACACTAATACCAAAATCGAACAAGGACAACACAAAAAAGGAAAACTACAGGCCAATCTCCCTAATGAACACTGATGCAAAAATCCTCAATAAAATTTTAGCTATCAGAATCCAACAATGTATCCATAAGATAATTCACCACGACCAAGTTGGATTCATTCCAGGGGCACAAGGATGGTTTAACATCCGAAAATCAATCAACGTTATCCAACACATCAACAAAAAGAAATATAAAAACCATATGATAATATCAATAGATGCTGAGAAAGCTTTCGACAAAGTGCAACACCCATTCATGATAAAAGCCCTTGAAATTCTTGGGATACAAGGAACATACCTCAACATCATAAAGGCCATCTATGACAAGCCAACAGCCAGTATCATTCTCAATGGTGAAAAGCTGAAAGCAATTCCATTAAGATCTGGAACAAGACAAGGATGTCCACTCTCACCATTGCTTTTCAATATAATACTGGAAGTCCTAGCCAGGGCAATAAGACAAGAGAAAGACATCCAAGGAATCCAAATAGGAAAAGAAGAAGTCAAACTATCACTATTTGCAGACGATATGATATTATATATAGAGAACCCCAAAAACTCCACAGAAAAGCTAATTCAACTCATCAATCAGTTCAGTAAAGTGGCAGGATACAAAATCAACACGCAAAAGTCAGTAGCCTTCCTATACACAAACAATAAATCTGAAGAAGAAGAAATCAAAAAGACCATCCCTTTTGTTATTGAAACAAAAAAAATCAAATATTTGGGAATAAATCTAACAAAAGAGGTAAAGGACCTATACAAAGAAAACTATAAAACACTGTTAAAAGAAATAGAAGAAGACACAAAGAAATGGAGAGACATCCCCTGCTCATGGATTGGAAGAATAAACATTATTAAAATGGCCATCCTTCCAAAAGCAATATACAGATTCAATGCTATTCCAATCAAAATTTCAATGTCATTCTTCAAAGAAATAGAACAATTATTGATGAAATTCATATGGAATCACAAAAAACCCCGAATAGCCAAAGCTCTCCTGAAAAAAAAAGAAGGGAATGGAGGCATCAGACTCCCAGACTTCAAACTATACTACAAAGCCATAATCATCAAAACTGCATGGTATTGGAACAAGAACAGACATACAGACCAATGGAATCGAATAGAAAATCCAGAAATAAACCCACAGATTTATGGTCAACTAATCTTTGACAAAGGAGCAAAGAATATGCATTGGAGCAAAGAAAGTTTGTTCAATAAATGGTGCTGGGAAAACTGGGTCGCTACATGCAAAAGAATGAAGCTTGACCACCACCTCACACCATACACAAAAATCAGCTCAAAATGGATTAAAGATCTAGACATAAGACCTGAAACCATAAAATATATAGAAGGAAATATAGGCGAAACACTACGTGATTTGCACATCAAAGACATCTTTACAGACACATCACCCAAAGCAGTGATAGTGAAGGCAAAGATAAACAGCTGGGACTACATCAAATTAAAGAGCTTTTGCACAGCAAAAGAGACAATAACAAAAACAAAGAGAAACCCCACCAACTGGGAGAACATTTTTGCACCCAACACTAATGATAAAGGACTGATCACAAAAATCTGCAAAGAGCTGATGAGACTCAACAACAACAAAGAAAATAATCCAGTCAAAAAATGGGCAGAAGAGCTTAAAAGAAACTTCTCTGAAGAGGAAATGCAAATGGCCAACAGGCATATGAAAAAATGTTCAACATCACTTGTCATCAGGGAAATGCAAATCAAAACTACCATGAGATACCATCTTACACCAGTGAGAATGGCACATATTAAAAAAACTAGCAACAACAAATGTTGGCGAGGGTGTGGAGAAAAAGGAACTCTTCTGCACTGTTGGTGGGAGTGCAAACTGGTCCAACCACTGTGGAAAGCTGTGTGGAGATTTCTGGACCTACTAAACATAGAGCTTCCATATGATCCAGCAATTCCACTCCTAGGTATTTACCCAAAGGACACAGAAACATCAATTCCAAAGAACACCTGCACCCCTATGTTTATAGCAGCACTGTTTACAATAGCTAAGCTTTGGAAACAACCCAAATGCCCAAAAATAGATGACTGGATCAAGAAGATGTGGTACAGGGGCCTCCCCGGTGGCGCAGCGGTTGAGCGCTGGGTTGCGAAGCTGCCCGCGGCCTCTGCGGCGCCGGTTCGATCCCCGGCTGCTCCCCGGCCACCGGAGGAGGGTCCCACATGGCGCGCAGACCTCTCCTGCAGCCCGCTGCTCCCCTCAGCAGTGTACTTCGGTCCTTCTGCCTGCTCTGCTCCCCGCTCTGGCTCTGGTGAATTCTCTCACCCTCCTGCGCTTCTGACTGTACCCAGTGCATGTATAAATAAAATAAATAAATAAATAAATCTTTTAAAAAAAAAAAAAAAAAAGAAGATGTGGTACATATATACCATGGAATATTACTCAGCATTCAAAAAAGATAAACACATGCAATTTGCAGCAACATGGATGGCGCTGGAAGGGATCATGCTCAGCGAAATAAGCCAAAAAGAAAAAGAAAAATACCGGATGGTCTCACTCATAGCAGGAATCTAGAAAACTTAAATAAGGGACCAGGAAAATGAATAACTATAAGATAGTGAAAATCAAAATCAACAAAAAACTATGAACCAGAGACACTTTTAGGGGGGCGGGAGGGGAGGGATTGGGGTCAGAATGGGGGGGGCTGCAATTGTATGGGGAATATAACAATAAAATTTATAAAAAAAAAAAAAAAAAATAAATCCTCCCAACAACAAAAAAAAAAAAAAAAAAAAAAATGAAATAGGAGAGAAAGGAAAGGGAGGGTGGAGGAGGGAGGCGGAGGGAGGAAGAGAGGTAGAAGTAAAGGAGAAAGAAAGATGCTCTCGGTTCACCTCTGTGACTTCCGTGACAATGAGCTGATGGTTCCCAAACCAGGAATTCTTCACCAACACACGTGACACACATGACTGAAATTCCCCATCTACACATAGCTCAGTTCTGCCCTGGGGCACTGATAAAATGAAAAAAATAATAGGTCAGTCGGGCGGGGACGCGGGGAACGCTGAGATGGTCTGCACCATTTCTTGGGTATTTCAGCATTGTTTTAAAATACTCTGGTTCCAGAGGCAATGAAAATTATTTCTTGAGACACAGGTGATTTTTTCGAAAATTTCTTACCACTAAGACTGCAGTGTTGGAAAGACAATACTTCTTTGGACATGTCTTTACAGCAGGCTGACCTTTTTTTTTTTTTTTTTTTTTTTTTTTTTGTGGGGCCCTCGCCTCGCCGGCCCGGGAATGAACGGGTGCTACAGAGGCAGCGGGCAGCCTCGCAGCCCAGCGCTCAACCGCGGCACCACCAGGGGAGGCCCGGGCTGACCTTTTCTTTAAAGACCCTTCTAGTAGCTGGAAGGAGAACTGATCACCTCTGGTTTTCTCCAGACCACATAACAGTCCCCACTCCTGGACCTGCAGCTGACATTTTATAGCCTTGAGAAAATGCCAGAAGCTTCTTGTGTTGGATTTGAAGCCTGCTGTCCTGGTCCACTGGGAGAGCATCAGGAATTCTGAGGGGAGGGGAGGTCAAGTCAGGGAGCCACCGGCAGGGGAGTCCTACGCCCTCAAAGCTTGGCCCTGGAGCGTTTCCAAAATGAAAGGATAAATCAGTTGCTGTAGAAAAACAGGTTTAAGGAAAGAAAAAAAAAAGAACTGCTTTAAAGTCTTTGTGTCAGCGTGGTTGAGAAGAAAATAGGAAAAAAGTGTATTTCTTAAGTGATGGTGGGTTATGTGCCTGTGGGAAAAGGTAGTAATTATCTTAATGACAAATACATTCCTGGAGCTTTCGCTGAACAGCAAGACCTCAATTATCAGTGGCAGCGAGTGAAACAGCAGAGCCCTTGATGAAAGTCGGGACAGGAAGCTGTGCCTGAGCAGGGCCTTGCGCCCTGTCTGTGGCCGCCCCCCACCCCAACCCCATGCGCCCCAGGACCCTTTCCAGGGCAGCAGGCCAGGGAGCCCTCCCTCCCCAAGATTAAGCCTCTCCCAGCCTCGGGTAGGTGCTGTGTGGGGGGCTGGTGTCAGGAAAGGGAAGCCAGGAAATGCCTCCTAGATGTGATCTTCTAGTGCCACCTATTGCTGCTCTCATTTCTGCTTGTCGAGGCCAGTTTTGTCAAATCCTAAGCAGTTGGGGCTTCTGGTCTGAAGTGCTTGATTGAAATATTAAAGGGCCAAAAGGCGGTGGATTCAGGCATGGCTTTCGCACTGGTTTTCTGGTAAATAGAGGGAAGGACACAAAGCCCATTTGCAATCTGGGTTTATCCTGCAACTAACACTGGGCAGTTCCAGCTCTGCAGCTTCCTTTTGTTTCTGGAAAGTATTCTATATCTGCTGCATCACCATGTCAGGTCTCTAATCTGAGCAAATCAGTCCATGCTTCATATTTTACCAATATCTGCTCTACCCAGAGTTCTAAAAATGTTGGTGAAAAATGTAAATTGTAGTTTCTTCTTTTTCAATTTAAACTGCACTTTGAGCCAAGATTGCCCAACTTATGCTGCACACACTCTTCTCTTCACAACCCCGCCCCCCAATACGGGTGAGAGCAACTCTGGTGTTTTGCTTATGGACAGACAGAAAAGTGGGCATGAACAAGCACTTGATGCCTTTGGTGTTGTCAGCAGACACCCTGTTGTGCAACAACACACCCCACCTCACCTGGATAATATTTCCTGTTCTGCGATGTAAGATAATCGTGCTTGCCTGGACACAGAGACCACAGATTGGGGGATCTAGATTCTAGGTTCTAAGAGCAAAAGAAGGAAACACCACTTACTTTCTGGCTTAACCTGCTATTAAACATAAAAACAGAGAAGGCCCCCCGCGTGGCGTGCGCGTTGCTGAGACAGCTTGCGGCGTGGTGCCTCTGCAGTCCTGCTTGGCCATGCTCTGCCAGTTTGTCCTGGTCATGTGAATGGACTGTGGTTCCTGAACGGGGGCGCCTGCACAAGATTATTATATATAGTGTATATACAATGGTATTTTCTCTTACTCGATACTGCTTTTTTTTGTGTTTTTTCTTTTTGAAGCACCATCTGAGAAAAGTGCTTTTGGGGCTACCATGGAAAAAGAACATGGAGAGTAAAATAGAGTAACTGGTCAGAAAAATTCTGTATTTAGATACGGGTGTGTGTGTATGACAGAGAAAGAAATGGGGAGCACGCATACTGTGATAGTTGGGACATAAAGGAAATCGCTCCCTTTGGGTTCCTTGAGGCTGGCAAATAATCAAACAAACCTCAGACAGTGTGGTGCGAGAAAAGGCCACCCAGAAGTCTGGTAATGACGTGTGCACCTCCTGTGGACAGGGGCCGGGACCCAGCCTGGCTAAGTAAGGCCCCTGCTTAAATAGCTTCACTAGTTGGGGGGAAGGAGAAGCTCAGCTAGAACATCTAATGGGAAAACAAAAGAATATAGGTTTTAAGTTCTGCCTTATCCTTGGAAAAGAGATGTGCAGATAAGGTCTTCCTGAGAGAGGCCCTTATAGCGCAAAAATGTATGAATATCAAAAGCTGCTCTAGCCAGCCTCAGAGTCCTCTCAGCAACATAACCCTCTTGCCAGAGACTGATGGACTGGGGGGGCAGCTCCTGGTTCTCTGCAGGCACAGCCTCCTGTAGCTATTGAGTTGCTAAGTCCAGCAGACTTCCTTCTTTGCGTCCTTTCCTTTTTTTTAATTCGTTAAAAAACATTGTCTTCTAACTCAAAACTTGATACTTGAAACATGTTTCCCTAACTTAAGGAATAAAAATATTAAAGGGACAACTTTGTGTCTTGTGCCCCAAGAAAGATTAACAAGAATAAGAACGAGAAATAGAAATTGTGTAGACGATGTGGCTATCTATCATGCTGCTGTGGCAACGGATAAGACAGACAACATGCACATAATTTAGTTAAATCCCTCTAACGGCAAAGAAAACTCATTAGAACATGGAGAAATGAATGAACCAGCCCTAGGTGGCTTGGCCTGGTCAGCAGTTTTATCAGAGAACCACCAGAGGGCGCACATCTCCTACACACGGCAGCAAACTGATCAGGGCAAATAATTGGATGGGACTTCAATAGATAAAAACGGGGCTCCCTTTAAATCTAGCGTGATGCCCATAGTTTAATGATAAATGTTGAATTTATAATATTTTATAATATCTAAAAAATTCAAATTACAGAATTATATTTTCATTAATTTACCAATAGCTAATTAATTTTTGTTTTAAATAAATTATCAGTGTTTTCCATATTAAAATAAAGATATAATTCCCTTGTATTTATTTGCCTTTCTTATCTGATTATCAAATTTTTAGAAGTCATGACTAATTTCCAAAATTAACTACCAATCATTTCAGTCTCACTTTTAGGATTCTCTCCAAGGAATGCTGTCTCTCTTCCCCCTTCCCTTCCTTTTTTCTCTCTCAATATAAATGTAGATACATACACACATAGGCATTCATGTGTGTGCAAATATGCTCATGTGTGAGCATGTGTGCATATGCTTGTGTGTACACATGCATGTATTTATATGCATATAGACATGCAAAGTTATAAGTCATCAGTAAGGCTGAGTTAGATTCACTAAGAATTAAATTATTCTATTTTTTCTACTAGGAAAACATTTTCCACATACCTTTTTTTTTTAAAGATTTATTTATTTATTTATACATGCACTGGGTACAGTCAGAAGCACGGGAGGGTGAGAGAATTCACCAGAGTCAGAGCGGGGAGCAGAGCAGGCAGAAGGACCGAAGGACACTGCTGAGGGGAGCAGCGGGCGGCAGGAGAGGTCTGCACGCCATGTGGGACCCTCACCCAGTGGCCGGGGATCAAAGTGGCGCTGCAGAGCCTGCGGGCAGTTTCGCAGCCCAGCGCTCAACCGCTGCGCCACCAGGGGAGGCCCCACATACATTCTCTCTTTAGATCCTCATAATAATTTTGGGAAGTAGGATTTTAATCACCCCTAAATTTACAAGGAATCTGAACATTACAGTAATAACTGTGATTAAAGTTATTCAAATGAAAGAAAGAAATGAAAAATGAAAGAGATCTAGTACAATAGTACTAGAGAGAAAAGTATGTCCGCTTGGAGCCCCTTATTCACAACAACTCAAAGAGGTGCCTCAGCCAAGGGTCTAATCACCAATGAATGGGGAAGTAGGATTCAAGAAGTAGTGCAAGAACCCTGGCCCGGGAGATGGCCCAGAGGCTGGGGGGCAGGAGCAGGTCTCCATGGGGGCACTGGGCCGACTGTCCTGCCTCATGGCCTGTCTCCCTCTTAAGTTCTCAACAGCAGCCTGACCCAAGTGCTGTGGCTGTGGTGGTTCTTACACTTCCTGTTCTTGTAGCTGCTGTTCTTGCAGTTGTTCTTACAGTGTAGTTGTTCCAGTAGTTGCCGTGGTTGTTGTTTAACAGGCTTCAAGCTCCCAGACTTGAGGCCATGGAGTGCAGTAGACCTTGAGAACAAGTGGGTAAGATCCAGGGCAACATGGCCAGACACCTGCAGTGCACCAGGAACACATGGGCACTTTCGTTAGTGTCTTCTCACCCCTGCAAGCCTCGCTCATTTCACTGGTTGGCTTTGGAAGCCAATTTTTTTCATGGAAATTTATATTTCAGGCTCATTTTGAGCCAAAGACATTCCTTGTCATCCCCTACTCAGCAGTCAGCAATCACTGTCGGGGTGTTCTGTGATGGCTCCTCTCCAGGGCTCTACTCGCTGGCTAGAACCAGTCACACCTGGATGTCGCTGTCCGTTACAGCAGGTCCAATTGCAGAAGCAGCAGAGGACTGGCTCATTGCGGGGTGCTGGTATCTGAAGGCGCCTCTTTAGGGCTACCGCTTTTGATAAAGGGGAAGACCTTCCTGATGGTCATCTCTATCCCTGCAGATTCTTTGCACGAATTGAGAGTCGCACCCAGCCTTTGAATTAAAACATGAAACATGGCCCTGTTTCCCAAACTGTTTAACTTTAACCTGAAGTGGCTCAGCTGTGCGGCTCGTTATTTGCTTCTGGACACGCAGCAGCAGGCCCGCGCCTCTGGGACCTGCAGGCCATGCTGCTGCTCTTTAGTTTCTGGCTACAGAGATGTCTCTTGTAGAAGAAATGTCCGCTAAAGCTTCAGATGAATGCACCATCCTAACCCCTATAAGTACCCTTTTTATTTCCTGCCTGTCTCATGTGCTCATAATTGCACACTTCCAGAGCCAACTGCAGCAACTTTGTGATAAGGGGAGAAAAGCACACAGCTTTGGAAGGACTGGAGTTTGGAAGGGTTGGTTCTGTTTTTTTAATTTATTTATTTACTTATATAAGAACTGGGATATAGGCCAGATACGCGGGAGGGTGAGAGTATTCACCAGAGACAGAGCAGGGAACAGAACAGGCAGACTGATGAAATGCACTGCTAAGGGGAGCAGCGGGCACAACAGGAGAGGTCTGCTGCACCATGTGGGACCCTCGCTGGCCGGCCGGGATTGAACTGTGGCTGCAGAGGCTGCAGATAGCTTCACAGCGCGGCGCTCAACCGCCTGCGCCACCAGGGGAGGCCCTGGGAGGGTTTTGAAAGTGAACCCTCTGAAAAATAAGATATACAACTCAATGAATTTTCATAAAATGAACACAGCCTATGAATTAGCCTAGAGTTCCAGAGGGTTCTTCATTGCGCCACCCAAATAACCACTAATTTCATTTCTACCACCATCAATCGGTTTTGCCTGTTTTAGAATTTAATCAAAATGGGCTTAAAGTTTTCATTCAGTCTTTTCATTCTGTTTCTTCAGTCATTGCACTTTCTAGACCACAAACAAATGGTGACCAGACAAGTGAAGTATTTAGACGTCCTTCCATTTAGGTTGGACTCATTTCCAACCTAAGGGGAAAATCTTTCACATTAAATATGATGAGAACTTCAGTTTTCTCTAGATTCCCTGTGTTGGATTAACGAATTAGAAAGTTAATTACCAAAAATATTTAAAGTTTTCTATTAATTCTGTTTCCTCTAGCACAGGATTATGAGTGATTTGGTGGTGGGTGTTATGTGGTAACATACATACGAAGAGGTGAGAACCTATACCCCTAAATCACATGCAAGGTCATATGGTAATATTAACCTGAATAAAAAAAAAAAAGTGGTATTGTTTTTTGAAGATTGATTTTTTTTTAATTTTTTTTTTAATTGGAGATAACGTCAGGGTACAACAAGGTACGCGATTAAAGGTGTTAGATCATTGTTTAAAAATTCAAAATATGCTTGAGATCTAGCCCAGCATGTAGAATTTCCATCTGTACCTGAAAACACGTGTGTCTCCAGCGATTGTGATATTGCTTCATGAGTGAGAATGAGGCTAATTTGATGATGATGCCTTTGTCTTTGCTGGTTGTGTTTTAATTATAGACAAAGTGTTTTTGAATGTCTGTTTCTCTTTCTGTCTGTCTGTCTGCATTATTAATGTCTTCCTTTTGAATTGGATTTCTTGTCCTTGTCCTTGTGAAGATTTCCTCTTTATGTCCAGAGAGCTCTTTTGAATTCTACTTTCACACATGGGGTGTTTTCATGACTCCTCACCTCTTTCCCTTTTTCATCTCATTTGTTCTCATAGTGAAAGTGGGTCTGTTTTTGATAGGTGTTTAGGTCTTCTATCCTGTGTGGCCATCTTTGCCTTTTGTGTTCAGTATTTAGGAAACTGATAAGGTTGATGCCAAGAAATAAATTTTGATATGTTTTCTGTTTGTTCCTTCTGTTTTTTCATTTATTTCTTCTTTTCTCTGTTAGCTAATTAAAATGGTGGGATTTTTGATATTGCATTTTAGTTTAAAAATATTTATACTTCTTTTTTAATTAATTTTTATTTATGCATACAAGAACTGGGGTCTGTCTAGGCTAAAGGTGCAGGGGGTGAGGATTCCCAGAGAGAGAGTGGGGAGCTGAACTGAAATCCACTGCTTAGGTGAGCAGCGGGAGACAGGAGAGGTCTGCCGGGCTACGTGGTCCAGCTCAGGAGGTAGTGGCTGGCGGGACTTTTAACCTCTGTGCCACCAGGGAGGACCAAAAATATTTATACCTTTCTTTTTTTAACTGGTATTTCTAGGGACTATAATGTGCATCCTGTCACAGTTCAATTGGCTGATATCATATTTCCTCAAGGAAAAATTAGGTATTGCAATAACATAGGATATTCTTACCTGTGTGCTAATGTTTCTGTATATTCCATAGTCACCTAAGACATAGACTCCCCAATGCTGTCTGTTCTATCGAGAAGGGGATAAGTCCTCATGTGCATTTGACATTTAATATTTCTCATTCTTTCCCTTCTTTGTTGTGTATCAGTATTTCAAGTGATAAGTCTCTTCAGGTTTATAGCTTTATAAATGTCTTAAACATTACTTATATTCATTTCACCTCTACTGCCCCCAAATTCATTTAGCTTTTGTTTTCAGCAATGTTTTCAAAATATTCTCATAATCTTGGATAGTTCATTTTGGCGATATAGACTCTTCTTCCTTACCACTTTTAAGTTTCATTGAAGGGGAATTCTTCATCCTGCATCAGTTCTTCAGGGCGAAGGCGACTTACCATTTTGACGCAGGTCTCTGGTTCAACATGCAACACATCACGCTCTGAAATATTTAATTAAAATCACTCACAGATCCCCAAATTTCATCTTGAGTGGAAACGTTGGGTTTTAATTCTTTCAAGAGTGAATGAGTATATCTAGGAGCGGGAAATATTTGTCGACCAAGAAGAGCTGACTGCGGAAATCACTCGTTTGGACAAAACAAACATTCCAGTTCCTTCTCTGGCCACCACAGGGTGAGCGTACTGCCCCCTCGGCAGTTAAGCAGCGTCCTGAGTAAACCTCAGTGTGTGAACGGAGAACGGAAGGGATGCTGGCACTCTCGGCTTGCATATTTCGTCATCCCCCTGAGGCCCTGGGCAGCCACCTCCGGCCCTTCCAACATGGTTACCAAGCACGTTCCAGTGACGGCAGCCCCCGCCGCGCCCCTGCCCCTCGGGCTCCGCCCCGCCCCGCCCCGCCCCGCCCCGGCTGGAAGCGGGTTCCTGTCACCTTAGGCACCGTGGATGCCCCACCCCGGCGTGGCTTCGCCGGCGCGTCGCGCCGTCAGCACGTGTCGCTGCGTCCCTTACGTGGGTGGGTCACGTGGGTGGGTCACGTGGGCTCGCGCAACCGCAGACGCGCGGGCAGCGCCATCGCCTCGTGCTGCTCGAGGCGCTCTCAAGGCCGCGGCCTCCCTCGTGGGGGGCGGTTCCTGCCTCTGGGGTGACCTGGTAGGTGATGGGGGGGCCTCAGCTCGTCTCCTGGTGACCGGAAGGTCACCGCGGCCGCGCCGGGTCGGGCTCTGCGGTGCGGGCAGCGGGAAGCCGGGGGAGCTGAGGCGGGCGAGCGCTGAGGCGCGAAGGCGGGGCCGGCCCTCCCATCCCCCCCTTGGGCCTGCGCGAGCGCCACCTGCGGCCTGAGGCCCGCGTCACCCGCGTCACCCGAGCTGCCCGGGCCTCGTCCTCGCGCGCGCCTCTGAGGCGGGCCTGTCGCGCCCCCTCCGTGGACCTGGCGGCCGCCCTAGCGCCTTCCAGCAGGCCCTCGGCGGGGGGAGATGCGGGGACTGCGCCCCCTCTGGGTTTGCAGAGACACCCGAAGAGCGCGGGCGCCGTGGGGTGTCTGGGCGCGCCTTCCCCGTGGGGGCGCTCGGGGCACCCCTGCGGGTGGGGGGGGCGCCTCCCCGCGCGGCTGGAGCAGAGCGTCACGCCCACCGCCGACCGAGTCGGTGTTTCCTGTGTGTGCTTGTGACTCCTGACGGAGCTTGTGCTTGTTGGCGGAAGACCACACGCAGACACGCGGTGCTGAGTCTGCCGTAGATCTGTGGCCACGTGGTGAACTTTGAAAGAGGATGATCCAGACGTAGTAGCGTATTGATGGACCGCAGAATTCCTCGCTGTGCGTGGGGAGAATACCATTCATGCTAGAATTTTCAGCTGTCGAAATTTTTAAAGTGAAATGACCTTTGCTTGCTTTAACCTTACTAAACCAGTCAGAGTTAATGAGAAAAACATAAAATTAAAATTAAGATATCAAATTTCTGCTATAAATAAGGGTTTTAACCTAATGAGTGAGCTTGAATTGAAATCTTCCCTTTTCGGTGTGAAGACGCTGCTTTATTTGCTCTGGCCCCGGCAGGCAGGGCTCGGCCAACCGGACCAGGTGGTAGGGGACGGGGAGGGGGGGTAGTTGCTGGCCAGGCCAGTGCTCGGTAACTGCGCCCCCGTGTAGCTGCAAACATACAAAGTGCGATGTGTGTGCATTTTCATGCGTCTTAACCCAGTTGAAATCATTTTGCCCCATCAGGACTGAAGCCCGTGAAGCCTGTGGCCGGCTTAGACCCTTCCAGGACAGAAGTCCAGCCCCCCATGACGGCCTGTGCCACTCGCCCTCTGGAGAGCCGGACCCCCTGATGAGGAGCTCCAAGTAAGGTAGGAAGTTAGACTGGCGCGGGGCCCAGCAGAGTGAATACCTGGTGCTAGTAGCAAATGCCGCAGTACTTACCTACGCATGCAGTGTGTTCTGTGCTCTTGTGAAACGCATGCATTTTCCAGTTCCCACTTCTATGAAGACTATATGGCCGCTATTTTTATTCTGTTAATTGTGGTTTTTCTAATGGTTCATATGTTTGTTTTATTCTTAGTGTCCGTTCTTCAGTTTTCTGCTTCATTGCTGCCCAGTCTGTCTCCTAAACATTCCTGTTTACAAGAAATCAGGTCAGCAAACATTTAGTGGTACGTTTAGTGGTTCTTACAAGGCATCTCCCCATGGAACCAGGAGCTGGTGTGCTGGGGGAGGTAGCCGCTGAGCAGTGTAGGGATGTGTGGTCAGAGTAGCAGGGCTTACTCCCTGGGCAGTGCAGGTGCCGGGACTTCCTTTTTGGAGAGGATAGTGTCTGAGCAGAACCTTTTAAGAAAGTGAGGAGGTGTAGAGGAGGCCTGTGCTCCGACAACCGGGGTGAAGGGTCAGTCTGATGAGACTTAAAAATGTGACCTGTGTTTCACAACTTCTCAGCCCCCAGGGGCATTTATAACACAGAAGGTTTTTAAATTGTGAATGTGATAGTAATTTGTGCTTTAAACATAATGTGGTTAGTAGTTATCATGGACAATAAATTCAATAAAACCTTCATTTGTATGAACTGCTGTGATGAGATCATTGTGACAATAGGCATTCTAAGGAGCTGAACAGGGGCTGTGGTGTAAGCCAGGTGCCAAGGCATCAACTTGAGAAATGCTTAGAAGATAAACCAAAAAATCTAAACTAGGTCATGTTACATAGAGAAACACAGGAGGAAACTAAGAACACATGGGAAATAAGACTATAAGAAGTCTAATAGCAAGAGTGCATCTTCCTTTATAGCTGGGCGGTAGATGCTGTCTGTGTGCTACACCTAAACCCACCCCTGTTGGTGTTGGGTGCTCCCATGCTTTGGCTGTTGTGAAAAGTGCTGTGGTGAACATGGTGTGCGTGTGTCCCTTTGAATCAGAAAGCCTTATTATTGCGGGAGCTACTGTTTTCATGTCTGCAACTTGCACTCTCTCAGACTGAATACTTTCATTTTTGACATTCTCAGATTTCTGAACTTAGATTTTCCTTGATTACAGAATTGGTAAATTTATAGACTGAGGGCTCTACTAGATGCCACTTTGCCTAGTTTTATGAAGTACTCTGGAACATTAAAATTCACACTGAAAAAAATCTTACCTACTCACCTTGGTGCACCCCTCCCCCTCCCCCAAGTCCTCTTCCTAAAAGAGGAGGAGTTAATTCTCTACAAAAAAGCTGCTCTCCCTCTCTTTTAGTTATATAGGAAGAAAGTGGAAGAGGAGAAGCACTTCTTACAAGTTTTCTGGTTACTTCTTTGGTCTTGTTTCAGTTGGTATGTGGAAACAACACTGGTTCTATCCAGTTCTTAAATGTCTGAGCAGATTTTCCTTTCATCAGAGCTGAATGCACTTATTTAATTTTGCAATATGCTGTATAGAGTAGCAATAAATACAGGAGGCAGATGCCCAGCTCTCAGTAATCACAGTACATCTTCTGGAAGGAGGGATGCGGGGGCTTTGTGTTCCTCCAGCCACCAGAAGAGAGTCGCTAGCTGCCCACCTGCTGACTTGGTGGCATGTCCAGGCCTGAGCTTGAACTCTCCATCTTAGAGGACAGACTGGCCTCAGGGATGCTGACTGAGTCTGGTCAAATGTAAGAGAGACGTACTTTAATCATTCTGTATTTATTAATTCACAGGAAGACATATAACCATTAGACGGATCTGATATTCTTACCAGTGGAGCCGTTTTCAGTCTCCTACTTAAGAAAAACCAGGAAAAGCCAAATAATTAGATTATTTGATAGGCCAGATATTGCCCCAGGAGAAGTGACCTAATGAATAATGCGGTGCTAATGCTTTGTGACCTTGGGGTCCCTAATCTGATTCCTCTGCATGCCCAGGCTACATGTCTTACTCAGTATCTAGTGAGACTGCATATTCCCATCAGCAGTTCCATGTATTTTTACGCCTTGAAAATTCTGAGAAAGAATTTGAGGAAAAAACACATCATCACCCCAACTCCCCATGAAACCCACCCTCACTTATTTTTATGTGTGCTTTTTACAGTGTGTTTCACTTTAGTGGACCTCTTTACTTATTTGCACATTTGTTAAATGTGATAATGCCAGATTTCTTTGATTTTTTTTTTTTTGAATGGGTTACATTTCTGTAAAGTTTTGTATCCTCCCTTGCTTCTTGTTCCCTCTCCCCCATCTCTATCTCTACGATACATAGTAATTCTCAGACATTTAGGGCATCTTCCCTGGTCAGTTCTCTGATAACAGTGAAAATACTGATTTTAAGTAGGACTGGATTATCCACAAGGTCACTCATGTACGTGCCACGAGGTTGTTTAATGACATCATCTAAATGTAATGTGTTCCTGATACAATTAAATACACGGGCAACCAGAATAAAAATGCACGACTTTGACAGAATCTAAATAAATTTTTTTCCTAAGAAAAATGAAAATAAATTGTGTGAGTCTGAGGGGTGGGTGGGCTGGGACAGAGAAGAGAGCAGGTGTTGGGTGGTCACGACTACTTGCGATGCTGCAGAGAGGCATTGCCACCAGAGAGCAGTATTTGACTACAAATCAAAGAAACGGGCTCATTCCTTGCAGACAGAACAGGTATTTTTTGCCAATCATCCAGGTACAGTTATCTTATCAGTAAATAGCCAGACTTGGTGATGAGCTGTGCTGGGGTATTTAACCCAGTAGATGGGCTTGGAAGTAGCTGCAGAAAAACACAAAAGAACTTCTAACCAAGGCAAAGCAGAAGCAGACTGCAGACAGCCACCCCAACCTCAGCCCGCAGACACTTGTCTCGAGGGACCACATTGTTCAGAAAACTGTGTACAGTCCTCCTCCTTGACAAACTTGATAGAAATTTCTTTAAAAAAAATAGATTTATTTATGCATACAAGAACTGGGGTACAGAGGTGGGGGTGGGGGTGAAAGGATTCACCAGAGGCAGAGTGGGGAACAGAACAGGCAGATTGACTGAAATCCACTGCTGAGGGGAGCAGCAGATCAGCCAGGAGAGGTCTGCTGCACTATGTGGGTAGCTCTCTGGCAGGGGATCGAACTCATGCTGCAGTGGCTACAGATAGCTTCATAGGTTGCATCTTAACCCCTTGTGCCACTAGGGAGGCCCTGATAGAAATTTCTTTTATGTAAACTTGTGTTGATTATGACTAATTGTTAGCACAACATCTCTAGCAAATTCTTTTTATTATTGTGTGGGTGAGTGTCCTGACAGGCAGGTGTTTGGTGACTATGAGAATAGTTGCACAGAAGCAGTGAGAAATGGATGTACTCCTCAAGGTCTCCTGTGCTTTTGTTCAGCAGAGCTATTGGTATAATTGTTTATAGTCAAAATATTCACTGAATTTGTGTTTTTCTAATGAAATTGCTAAATTAAGCAACCACTCCGAGTCCCTACAATCTTTAAGTAGTATGTTTGTGCATTTTAATTTGGACAAACTTTGTTCTTATGAGGCATGAGGCAGCAAGAAGTGCCAACAGCTCGAAAATGAAAAAAAATTATAGGCCCTAATTTACAATTTATTCGGATTGCATATGAAAAATGATCCATAGAAGATATTATAAAACAGGGCCTCCCCTGGTGGCGCAGGCGGTTGAGTGCAGTGCTGTGAAGCTGTCAGCCTCTGCAGTGCAGGTTCAATTCCGACCGGCGAGGGTCCCACATGGCGCGGCAGACCTCTTCTGTCGCTCCCACTGCTCCCCTCAGCAGTGTATTTCGTCAGTCTGCCTGTTCTGTTCCCCCCTCTGTCTCTGGTGAATCCTCTCACCCTCCTGCGAATCTGGCCTGTACCCCGGTTCTTGTATGTATGGATAAATAATAAATAAATCTTTAAAAAAGGTATTATAAAATATGTTTATTTTATTATATGAATGGCATAAAATTTATATTTTTATTTTCACACTATGTTGAACCTCTCAATTATATAAAGAATCAGGATCATATTCATGTTACAACTCATCGAAAAATAGAAAACAGCATTTGGAGGCTTGAATAGAATCAAGTTCTTTACTTCTGTCCCCCCCAGAATATGCTGGGTGACTTGATATTTTTGAGGCACCGTCAGGTGGTTCTCTAGCTGCTTTTCAGCTAAGTAGAGGCAAAGACGCTGGACTACTTGACTGGATTTTTAAATCATTCAGTGCTCTGCTTGTTAGAAAGAAAAACTGATTTCCTCAGCTCTGAGCTACAGCCTTTGCTGGTGATAAGGAGGACCCTGATGGAGACTGAACCAGGACTGAGAGCTGCAGGAGGAGCAAGTGCACTCTGTTCAGCTTTCCAGTCTGCTTCCTGCTAACTCCTGTGACGTTAGTAACTCTGCATTTAAGGACTATGCCAGCATCCTGTCTCTATTAATTCACATAATGCCATTTCCCATTATTTGTGGGGAGGGTAAAAAAAAAAAAAGCTGCCAATATGTAATATTTGTTTTACCATGAATGATAGTATTTTGTGGATGTTACCATTATGTTCTAAAACTATAAGTTAAAAGATAAACACAGAGAGTGCATATGGGAAGAGAGAGGAAAGGGAAAGTTCAGGAAAAAGAGGAAACAAAACTGGAATACCGAGGGCTCTTTTATTCTTTTTTGTGTTTGTGCTTGTTGCTTTTTAATTAAATTTGTCCATGTTTATCTGTCTCTAACTTTGGGGTGACGTATGTGCACATGCTTTACTCATTCTCCACCAGACTGCCTGTGCCTGTGCCCCCTCCCATACTCCCTTTCTCCTCCAGCCCCTCCTGTTCCCTCTGGTAGCCAGTATATTTTTCATTGGTTCTAAGATTAACTTTTGCTGTCCTTTGCCAGAATATGTTTTTTGATTAGTTGTATTTCACAGATAAGTGAAACCATGTGATAACTGTCTTTCATGCTCTGCCATATTTCGCTTAACATAATCACATCAAGGTTCATACTCTCTGTTCCCAAAGCACTATTTCATCCTTTTTAATAGCTTAGTAGTATTCCTTTGAGTGTACATTCCACAATTTTTTTATCTAATCATCTGTCAATGGGAACTTCATTTTTGTGCATGGAGTTAAGTATGGGTCTAGTTTCTTGTCTTTTTTTTTTCTTGCATGTATCCATGTTTCTCAAAAATATTTGTTAAAAAGGCTCTTTTTCCCATGGTGTAGTTGCAGCTCTTTTGTCAAAGATGAACTGTCCATATTTATATGGGTTTGCCTCTGGGCTTTTTATTCTCTTTCATTGCTCTGTGTTCTGTGTTTGCTGTAATACTGGTTTGATTACTGTTGCAGCACAGTGTAGTTTGAAGTCCAGAAGTGTTACACTTCTACTTTTATCTTTCATTCTTATTGATGCATGTTCCTGGCTTGTTTATAAGTCAGCTTGTCTCTGCTAAA
The DNA here is from genome assembly GCF_964194135.1 of Talpa europaea. Classification (NCBI taxonomy): domain Eukaryota; kingdom Metazoa; phylum Chordata; class Mammalia; order Eulipotyphla; family Talpidae; genus Talpa; species Talpa europaea. The sequence continues at coordinate 1,937,788 of NC_140080.1, read as the reverse complement.
ACTGATGTATGTGCTTGAATATCTGTGGCCCGAACTTTGGAAAAGTCAAAGTAGTACCTGTGACTGCTGCTTCTGGGTGGAAAAAGCATAGTCACTTGCTCACCCAAGGGGCCCGCTCCACAGGGGAGGTGCTGTCAGTTCTTGGCTGGCACAGACCATCTCCTGGTGGAGAAGGAAGTGGCTTCACAGCCCCTTCATCTGTCATCACCTTCCCTTGTCATCAGGTTGGGGGGCCAGCACCTCCCCATCACCAAAAAGAACACAGTATCAGCACAGATCAGGACATGTTTTCTTGTAGGTGTGTTTGACTTGTGAGCTCTTTGTGGTTGCCTTTGTGGTTGACTTGAGTTTATTCTTGGTCTCTAAAAATTTAAATCATTTCAAGAAGTCCCACAAGTAAAGAACAACTTAAATTCATTGAACGTACCGTTGTAATGGTGCAAACTGCCAAGGAATTAAGTGTTTATTGATTCTGTCAGTTAACACTTCAGATTCGTATTTTTATAAATGACAAATGGCTTAAAGCGTATCCCTTCAAGAACAAGGTGTACTTTGGTGGTGCTGTGAAGTCAAAAATTTGTAAGAGTAATATTCTGGCCGATGACTTTACATATTGCGGTTTATGCTTACATCGTTGGACATGTAAAATAGTCCACCCAGTTACCATCCAAATTCATATACCCCTCCTCCTCCTCACTTTAAGATTTTTTTTTTTTTTTAAAGCAAGCCACAGCAAAGAAACTCACAGGGAAACAGGTCACTCAGAAGGGAATTATGCATACTTAAAGTAGCAGACATTATATCCTAAAGTTATTTTTCTCAGCAGTCCCAGAATTTGTTATACCTTGTCATTTTCTTACTGCCTTTTTCCTTATCAGCTTTATTTATTTATGCATACAAGAGCTGGGGTGCAGGCCGGGCGGGGGGAGGATTCACCACATACAGAGGAGGGGGCAAACCACACAGATCTACTGAAATACACTGCTGAGGGGAACAGCGGGTAAGACAGGAGAGGTCTGCTGTGCCATGTGGGTCACCTCCCTGGCCAGCTGGGGAATCGAACTCATGCTACAGTGGCTGGCAATAGCTTGATAGCTGTCTTTAGCCCCTGAGCCTCCAGGGAGGCCCCTTCATGATGTTATTTTTTAACTTAGACTTTTAGAATTTCTCAGTTGTATATTTGAACTTGAAAATCAATCATGCTTTTGAATTCCAAAAAGTATTTCTGTTTTGTAATTTTTCTCCTTAAAATTTTCCATTACTTCTGCAATTGTATTTCTCTCTACACTTTCTAATTGACCAGCTTCAACAGAATTGCCTGTCCTTAAATTTTGAGTTGGTTTTCAACTGTGAGATTATTGAGTCCTTCAAAATAGATTATATTTTTTCTCCTACTTTGTGATTCTTTAGAAAACCGTCCAGAATGAGGGCACTTTTTGAAAGTTAAACTTGTAGGTGGTAGAATCCAGGTACTTGTGGCAGCGAAGATGGAACATGACTTTCTGCTGGGGTGGTAGGAGAAGCTTCTTGTATGGACGGAAAATATGAACAGTCACCTCACCAAAGAAGAGCTAGCAATAAGCGTATGAAAAAGATACTCAAGATCATGTGTCATTAGGGAATTTCTGATGAAAGCATTGAGACACCATTGCATGCCTACTAAGTGAACAGCCGACATACATAGAACTGGCAATGCCTATTGCTGGTGGAGAGGCAGAGCAAGGGAGCAACTTGTTTCTTACTTCCGGTATTACGGTAGTTCAGCCATTTTGGAAGATCAACGGAGTGTTTCTTATAAAAGTAAATGTAGGCTTGGCATGCAATCCAGCATTCACACTCTAGGTGTTTACTCAATATCATAATCCCGTTGGGCTGCTGTAGCAAATCAGGAATTTGCAAACCAACAAATACTTTTTTCATAGCTCTGGAGTCTAGAAGATGAGTTGCCAGTTGGAGTAGGTTCTGGTAAAGTCATCTTCTGGGCTGCAGACTGCCAGCTTCTCATGCTGTCTTCACGTGATGGAAGGGAACGCTGTGGGATCTCTTTTTTAAGGGCACTAATCCCATTCATGCAGAGACTCTGCCTCATGACATAATCACCTCCCAAAAGCCCTGCCTCCTGATTGGTAATCGGAGCCCAACTATTGAATTGAGGACCATAGCCCCAAGTAAGTGAAAACTTATGTTCAACGCAAAAACCTACACATAAGTGATTATAGCAGCTTTATTCATAATGGCCAAATATTGGAAGCTATAGGGATGTCCTTCAATGAGTGGATGTATAAACAACCTGTTACATCCATGCAAGAGAATGTTATTCAGTGGTAAAAAGAAATGTGCAATCAAATCACAAAAAAAGAAAAATGATAAAAAGATCAAGAGTTGGCAAAAGGGGAAGAAAATTGAACGGGTGAAGCATATTTTTGTTTTTGTCCTTTTTTTAGGGTGGTGAAACAATTTACTATTATGTAATTGTGGGTATATGATGCTACAGTTTTGTCAAAACTCATAAAATTTACAGGTGAAAGAATGATCTTTAAGGAACCAAATTAAAAAAAAAAAATCATTTCAGAGGTCAGGAGAGTTCAAGACCGAAAGCACACTGTGTTGACAAAGAGAATCATTAATGTTACTAAATGAGGCTTGCTGCCTGAGATGCACAGAAAACTAATCATTATTACACTGGCTTTTGAGGGTAGAAGAAGTTGTCTTTATTGTGTGGTTGATCAGCAAGGAGACGGGAAGCAAAACTCAATGAATCTCTCCCACATGAGGGCTAGTTCTAATTTTATTTACCCAAAGGACACAGAAACATCAATTCCAAAGAACACCTGCACCCCTATATTTATAGCAGCACTGTTTACAATAGCTAAGCTTTGGAAACAGCCCAAATGCCCAAAAATAGATGACTGGATCAAGAAGATGTGGTACATATACACCATGGAATATTACTCAGCATTCAAAAAAGATAAACACATGCAATTTGCAGCAACATGGATGGCGCTGGAAGGGATCATGCTCAGCGAAATAAGCCAAAAAGAAAAAGAAAAATACCGGATGGTCTCACTCATAGCAGGAATCTAGAAAACTTAAATAAGGGACCAGGAAAATGAATAACTATAAGAAAGTGAAAATCAAAATCAACAAAAAACTATGAACCAGAGACACTTTTAGGGGGGCGGGGGCGGTAGGGGAGGGATTGGGGTCAGAATGGGGGGCTGCAATTGTATGGGGAATATAAAAATAAAATTTATTATTTAAAAAAAATAAATAAAAATTGTCAATAAACAACAACAACAACAACAACAAAAAAAGAAATGGAAAAAGGAAGGGAATAGAAAGTTAGAGCTATGCAGAAGCCCATAGAGTTACTTGTCAGTCTGTCTATGGCAAGGACTTCTGTATTCTTGGGACAGACCCTTCACTTTTAAATATGGTCTGGACTGTCACTTGTATCTGTTCTTCTGTTTGTTTGGTTTTTTGTTTTGTTGTATTTTGTTTTTTTGGTTCTGTGTTGGAGGTCTCTTGGTTTCAACCAGCTTGAAATTTGGGTTAAGTCAGTTGCTTTTGCACATGCGTGGATTATGTATTATGAGTTACAACAACAAATCTCTGTTGTCTCGCTGAAAACAAGCTTAAAACGGTAGTTAAACATGCAGAATTATTAAGTATACCACCTGATAGTGGATAGTCGTAGTTTCAGTGTATGAGTTGATTTTAGTAAAGGAAGTTTGTGGCCTAAGTAATTTTAGAAATGAGTCGATTCAGTAAGATTAAAGGCAAAGAAAACTATTCAAAGAATGATACTCTAATTGATAAAGGTGTTTCCTATGGTATCATTTATGGTGTCACGCTGTATCTGAATACCCGAGTTGAGCAAATGAAAGAGTATCAGACTGTTGGGAGCAGATTGCTCACTAGGTAGAAAGGTTGAGTACACACAGAGAAGGCAAGGAGGCCAGAGTGGTTTCTGTGGCCATGGCTGGAAGTTATGGTAATGCTATGAGCTCAATATGGCTCTGCATGGTTTCGCAGAGATACAGATTTGTATGTGCACAGCAGTTCCTGCTCCATCAGCTGCAAAAGCCTGGAAACAATACCATTAGCAAACACACACACACACACACACACACACACACACCCCACCCCCCACCCCTACTCCCACCCCCATTCCCGGTTTCTGGTACGGTTCTCTAAGGAAAGGAATCGAAATAGGGTGTGTTGTAACATGGAAGATTTCCATTTCTAAATATCCTATTTCCAAGCCACCACAAGCTTGAGATAAACACTGAACCAAATACTTCCAAGTAATCAGTACTTAGTATATTGTCATCAATGCATGCAAGTTAGAAGCTCCACTCGATATATAAACTAGAGCAGTGGGGTCTAATGTAAGGGACATAGCAAATAGTTTACATTGTTTTCTATTCATATTGGAAATAATCTGAAAACATACCCAGTCTTCCTCACGTAGTCTCATAGCTTTTTTCCCAGAAAAGAGGAAGTAGAAATGTGGTCAGATAAAAAATTAGCAATCATTCGCTTATATGTGAAGCTGATGGGTTTCCCTGAGTGTGTGCTGCTCCGTAAAGAATATTTACGTCATTTTGAGGACAAAAATACATGTATCACACAGAGGAACTTGTGCATTTTATTTGAGGAACAATAGAAAATATTTGGAATATTTAGCATTTTCAAAATAAAAATAATAAGATTTTTAGGGAATTAAGGATGATAAATTTCAGTATCTTCAAATCATTTTCATCAAAATGTAAGTCCCCAAAATGTTTTATTCTACTCAGATTTGATCACATTATCGAAGTCAGGTGGTGATGAATGAACATAAGATGCAGAGAGAAAGGCCTGGGCCTGGCAGGCTGTATTCATGAGTTTGATTTGGTTAAATGTTGTCACCATCAGCTAAATTAATGGCAGTAACAAATTGAGAGGACGAAATGAGCAGATTGGAAGCTACCATATGCTCATGCCACGCTTTTAATTGATAATAATTAAGTAATTATGGAATAGAAGAAAATGTTGAATCAGATGTCGATGGCATTTGCAATGCCATTGTGTAAAGCCCTGGCATTTATAATGGATCCAGTTCCACTTAGCCCAGAATTAGCTACACGGATTGAAGCACAGTTGTCTGCCCATCCCCAGGCCCCGGCCACATCTATGAACATCTAATGTTCATTCATTAAAATGCAGACTCAGTGGGGAAAGAAGGAATTAATTAGCACAACCTTTACTTTAGGTTGTCTTGGTCCCAAGACAAGAGGATTTATTCATTGTCGTGGGATGTTGAGTACTGAGAGGCCCTGGTGGTGCTGGGAGTGGTGTTAGTAGCACCTCTCGAAACACGGTGTGACTGCTTCCAGTTGTCACCAGAAACTGCTGGGTCCAGCAGGGGTGTCAAGGGGGTCGGTCTGGTCTCCAGCATCACTCTCACTCAGCAGATGCAGTGTTCTCACTCGAGTGCCGGCTTCCCGTGCTCCGTGTCCCCAGCCTACCCTGTGTGTGTCTCTGTCCCTCTCTCTTTCTCTGGCTTTACTAGAAACAGATACCTTCCTTCCCTTGTCCAACTCCCCCACGGCTTTAACTTCATGTTGGAGAACTGCTTCCTTTTTATGTATTTATCTTGGAGATTAATGATTAGAAATATGAGCCTACTTCTTTTGGCTCAAGCTAGTTTTCTTATTTAAAAAAAAAAAAAAGCCAGATCGCAACAGTGAGAATTGCAGTAATCTTTAAAATGTTTTCAACTTACATTTGACTTTATTATCATAGTACCTGCCTTGCAAAAACAAGTTGGACATTGATCTCCCTTAACCATTTTTATGGTGACATAATGAATTAAACTAGAATTTAGAGATGTTCCTACTCACATACACTATTGATTCCTCAAACAACCTGAAGCCAGTGACTTTCCAGTATTGGATAAAATTTGATTTGATTAAATACTTGATATCAGGGACCACCAATGTTCATTTTCATTAAAGCAGGTAAATAAACTACTTTACCAATACAAGATGTGACTTTGAGGCAAAAAACTAATTAGCTTCTCTCACTTGAAATTCAGCAAGGAATTTGAAATGCTATGTCAGGTAATATATTTCCCAACAAACAAGTTCAAGAAAATGTTCCTTCATTAGTTTATTAAGGCTGCTTTAACAAAGCATTACGGACTGGATGACAGAAACAACAGAAATTAACTTTCTCACAGTTCTGGAGGCTGTAATTCTAGATAAATTTTCTTCAAGCCCTAGGTCCTCAGCAGCTCCAGAGTGGGAGGATGCTGGTGGTGGATTGGATTTAGGGATCTGTTAATGATGGACACTAACCATTTGGGTCTTGAAATCCTACCCTTTGTTTTTCTAGGCCCACAGCATGGGGACAAGGGAGCTGTCACTTAAGCTGTGCACCTACAAAGAACACCACCAACCCAGAAAAACGCTCAATAGCATAAGCCAGGATGATTGAAGACTATGAACATCTTTTGTTTTCCACAAATGTATAAGCCCAAGAGTTGTTGCATAAGACAAGGGAGAAACAGAGGGCATTCAGAAAATTAAATTACATCTTGTCTCTCGGTAAACGTGGTAATGGGGTGCTGGACTGCAGTCTGTGTGGTATGGTAGTTTCCCTCCTGTGAGGTAGTGCATAGGCAGTTGGGACTCGGGGAGATGATAGTCTAATATGGGGCTAGCATTGCTTTCTTTGGTGATAGGTTTTACACCACCAGTGATTCTGGCAGGACACAAATTCCATTCGCACAAATGAAGTGAAGTCCTAAGGAGTGGTGTGTCCCGTCCCACCTCTCTCTTTCTACTGGGCCAGAGGCTGCGTTAGAAGTGCTCTGAGTTGGTTCTTTTCATCCTTTGTTCACTTGCCCTGTGCTCACTGGCAGCCATCACATTGCTCACACAACCTCATGCTACCCTTGTGTTTACTTTTTGAGGTCACATTGGTTCACAACACTGCATGTGATTCAGAGGCACAGGGTCACACCTCTTCCGATGGGAACACACCACACCCAGTACCAGAGACTCACGGTCCTCCACCAGCTCTTTAGGGCTCCTCCACACCTTGCACTCCTTCCTTCCCCTCCCCCTCGAAAGGAGAGAGACTCAGAACAGATTTCAGAAAACAGAAATTGGGTTATTTCAGCTAATAATCTCAAACAATAGCACTGGACTCTTATCAGTAAAATTTCAAAAGCCTAACTAGTCATTAACTGAGAAATTGTGAATAGTTGTTCCCAGAGGTTCATAAAAGGTAAAGAAAAATAGAAGAGCGGTATAAAGGAAACTATGAATGGTGCATCATTTTCTCTAGGGAGAAGTTATCTTGTTTAAAGGAAATGAAATCCATTCTTTATATGACACAGACTAAAGTGACAAAACAAGTATCAGTAAGCACTGTCTGGAACATTCTTTCATTATGTTTTTATTATTTCATGGCGGCACACACGAATGAAGAGCAGGTATTAGCAGATTTACAAGGCGAGGCAAAGGCAGGCCATAGGCTTCTGTCAGCAAGATTGGTTGGTTCCTCCTATCACTCAGCTTCGTTTCATTAAAGCAAGATTAGGGAGTTAAGACATTAGGAAATATAGCAAGGAAAGAACCTATAGTCATATGCTAGTGGCATAATGCCTAGGTGAAATTGAGTAAAGGAAGAAGTGCCAGTGGTTGTTAATTCATAGGCCAAAAGCACAATGTATTCTAACCTTATTTATGGCTTCATGCAGATCTCAGCTTACTTAGACATGATTGTATATGCCATCTCTATTGTAAATTGTGTCCCTAAAATCGGATCTCATCTTGGGCTACATATTTACAGAGTAATGGGCACAATTCCATCCAGGGCATCTTCACAACGGACACCCCCAAAATAGGATCTTGTTTCTGCCTTTCAGAAACTCATACTCTAGCAATAACGATGAGTTTATCTATAGACACTGAGTGCTTCCTCGGTTCCTGGTAACTTCCTGACAGTAATTCATGTAATTTTTTTTTTTTTTAGTTTTTTTTTTTTTTAATAGAGGCATGTTTTTTATTTATTTATTTATTATATTTGTTTGTTTGTTTTGTTTATACATGCACTGGGTACAGTCAGAAGCGCGGGAGGGTGAGAGAATTCACCAGAGACAGAGCGGGGAGCGGAGCAGGCAGAGGGACCGAAGGACACTGCTGGGGGAAGCAGCGGGCGGCAGGAGAGGTCTGCGCGCCATGTGGGATCCTCCTCCGGTGGCTGGGGAGCAGCCGGGGATCGAACAGGCGCCGCAGAGGCCGCGGGCAGCTTCACAACCCAGCGCTCAACCGCTGCGCCACCGGGGAGGCCCAGTAATTCATGTAATTTTCATGCCATGTCTGTGTTCTGATTCCCTTTGGAGGAATGGAAGGAGCGGCATCAAGAAATAGGTAACAAGTGGCAGATTTAAAGGCAAGGACCCTGATTCCAAAGACAGATTTCTTGGCTGTCCTGTGATACTCTAATCTGTCAGGAACAAAATAGAAATTTAATGTCCCTGTGGGGGAGCAACGACGTATGTTTCAGTAGAAATAGTAAGTACCAACTTAGGCATATGTTCACAGTAGGGAAGTGAGGCCTGGATCCATAAAGAACTGGAAATTAGGGCCTGGTTTTTTCCCAAGCTGACCCTGGTGTGGCACATGGCCTTTGAATTCTGTGTCCTCACCTGCACTCTCATCAGGCCTTCACTGTAGCGCTTCGTGCAACACATTAAAATTGATTTGTTTACAAGTTTCATCTTCTCTATTAGAGAATATTCATCCCACAGCAAGGACCTCATCTCTTCCATGATTAAATGCTTAACATTTAGCTCTGAAAATGCAAAATGAATTTTTGTGTATGGGCCTCCCCTGGTGGCACAGTGGTTGAGCCACTGGGCTGTGAGGCTGCCCGCAGCCTCTGTAGCACCGGTTCATTCCCCGGCCACCGGCGAGGGTCCCACAAAAATAAATAAATAAATAAATAAATAAATAAATAAATAAATAAATAAATAAATATTTGTGTATAAGCAAATACACGTTGAGAATGCTTCTTTCCACTGGAAGCAAAACATCTAACCCCCAAAGAAGACATTTGTCGCCCAGTGCGTCTTTTATTTTGCACCAAGGAACTCCAAATAGCTAGATAACAAAAAGCGACAATCTGACTTTCACTGTCAGTATCTGAATTGTCCCTCCTCCCCAGTAGGAGGCCGTGCTCTGCCCCCGGCAAGGTTGGTGTCCCCCCACAGCAGTGTATCCTGTGCAAGGCACCTTTAGACTCCTCGAGGAGGTGGGCGTCTCCCTGCCTGCAGGTGTGCCCCCACTTTATTTTATCTGTGACTCACAAACTTCGTGGAGCTGGAAAGATGCTGGAGTCCTTGCAGTGCCTACACGAGCCACAGGCCCTCCTCCCGCTACCCCATGAGACTTGGTTCGGATCAAGTGAGTGTTTCCGAGTGTTTTTCTTTTTTTTTTCTTTTTTTTTTTTTTAATTTTTTATTTTTCCAATTCTTTTTTCTTATTTAAATAATAAATTTTATTTTTATATTCCCCCATACAATTGCAAACCCTCCATTCTGACCCCAATCCCTCCCCTCCCGCCCCCCCACCCCCCAAAAAGTGTCTCTCTCATAGCAGGAATTTAGAAAACTTAAATAAGGGACCAGGAAAATGAATATAAGAAAGTGAAAATCAAAATCAACAAAAAACTATGAATCTGAGTGTTTTTCTAAGCAGATAATAGCGGAGCACCCACTGGGTTCACATTTCTGGATGACACAAGTAAAAATATAGTTGTGGGTTAATGTTATAGGAATTATAATAGAATGAAAAACATCCTATGGCAACACTGCCTGCCTCCAGGAGGAGAGGGGTGTTTTCCTGCTGCTCTTGCCAGACCCTTGCAGCCGAGGCCTGCTGTGGGCACCTACTGCTTCCTTGTCTTGCCTTGACTCTGCTGCACTGGCGCTGTGGGCATGTAGGAGGGAGCCCCGCACCTTCATCTGGTGCCCTCTTACAGGATCTCCACAAGATAATGATTGACCCAGTGTAGAACAATGGATATTTTTGACATGTAACCAAGCATGTTCTTCCTCAAACACGTAAGACCTCAAAGGTCTTACCATATGCACACTGAGATATTTTTTTCACAAGCACTGTCATCTCCTGTATGTTAGTTACGATCAACTTTGATTTAGCTGGTGCTCTGTAAACACTGGAAAATATGAAAGGGATAGTTACAGTAAGTTTTCCAGCACACTTTAAATACATTATGCTTTTTAAATGGTCTAACTTTTAGGGGGCTGATTTGCCTTCATTTTATAAATGACTATATGCAAATTAAGATAATCTTGCTTTATAAATTCTTAAGATTACTGAAATCATTCAAAGTATATGGTGACAGAAAAGGTATTTAAATAGGTTCACATGTTTCCTCCACTGAATTTTTGCTGTGTCATTTCTTCATGGCTGTTCCCTGTGGTTTTCCCCCACCCTCCTCACAGACTTGGCCACTAATATCCCCACCTGCACCTTTGCAAGTTTTGACATTTAGGTCTGAACCCACAGATCTGGGAGTGCTTTACCTCTTTCTTTCCCAGGCAATGTGAACAAGAGAAAGATCTTCCTTTCTGCAGAATTTCCTCCTCCATTTTGGATTGTTGACATCTGAAAATCAGGCTACAAGGTCTCTTGCTCCATAAGTGTGTTAGGGATCTCCTGGAAGGTCGGGGAGGGGGAGCAAATGCAGGAGGAGGAGGCAGGGGGTCGTGCCCAGTCTCCTGGAGCTTACCAGGGGCTCTGGAGTTACCTGACCATGTGTCGGGCGGCCCGCCATCTCTAGAGGACACATCGTTGCCACTCAGTGTTGAGGGCTTCAGGTGGCATGGTCCCAGGTGAGTCAAGACCAGGTTCAGTCTTTTTCAAAGGGTCCTGCCTGACCAAGAGTGGTTTCTCTCTGCACTGTGGACTCCATAACTCAGGGCATTTCCTGTGATGTTGGAGGAGTTTGTCTACCTCATACTGGTCTTTTTTTTTTTTTTTTTTTTTTTTTTAGAGGCATTTATTTTTATTTTATTTATTTGTTTGTTTGTTTATACAAGCACTGGGTACAGTCAGAAGCGCGGGAGGGTGAGAGAATTCACCAGAGCCAGAGTGGGGAGCAGAGCAGGCAGAAGGAGCGAAGGACACTGCTGAGGGGAGCAGCGGGCGGCAGGAGAGGTCTGCGCGCCATGTGGGACCCTCCTCCGGTGGCCGGGGAGCAGCCGGGGATCGAACCGGCGCCGCAGAGGCCGCGGGCAGCTTCGCAACCCAGCGCTCAACCGCTGCGCCACCGGGGAGGCCCTACCTCATACTGGTCTTATTCTAGTTCTGGTGGTGAGAAATGTAGGTTGAGTTGATCTAGAATGAGGAGGAGCCTAGACAGGAAGATTGCTTAAATTCCTAATATTGCTATTAGTTATTTGTAAGTACTATTTGTGTGAAGGCTGATACACTGTAACATCAATATTAAGACCACTATCAAATAATTCAAATTGTCATTTTGGAAAGAATAATTGAATAGACACATGATAAAAACTAGCTTTTACTTCCGTCATAATGTCCAAATCCAGTTTTTGAGGGGAGTTTGTGAACAGTTGACGGAAAATACTGTCCTATTTTGATATTTTTAAAAAATGATACAAAAGAAATCCCACACAAAAGTACTGAAAGCCAGCTGTTTTCCTGAGCTTTCACTGAGGTCACTGGATGGAGAAGGGTTCCCTGGGATCTGAATCAAGTTGTTAAACATAAGAGACTTTATTGGGGGGCTTGTAACATAGTTTCACATCTTCAGAGAGTGATATAAGGCATATATAATAATGCTCAGATTAGGGTCTTAACAAAAGCTGGCAAAAGAGACTAAAGACTCACCTGCATGTTGTCTACAAGAAATCCACGTTAAATGTGAAGACACACAGAGCTCCAGTAAATGGATGAAGGAAAATATGTTATGCCATCACTACCCAGAAGAAAAGGAAGTGGCTATATTAATTCAGACAGAGCAGACTTCAAAGCAAGGAAACTTCTTGGGGATAAAGAAGTACATTACATAATGACAAAGGGACCGTTGGCCAGGACAACAAGTATACACCTGACAATGGAACAGCAAACAATGGCAGGCAGATACCATTAAAAATACAAATAAAAATAGATAAATTCACAATCATGGTAGGAGGCTTCAATACCCCTCTCTCTGAAATGGGCATATCCAGCAGCCAGATGTTAAGGACAGAGCGGAGCTCAACACCGTCGGTCTGTAGGTATAACAGGCACCTGTCTGCAGACTCCTTCATCCAGCAACAGTTGAATGCACCTTCACCATTTTGTGGAGAGCATTTCACCCTAGTGGGATGGTGGTAATGGCAGAGGCTGTGCAGCGTGGGATAGAGGGCATTTGGGAGATCTCAGTACCTTCCACTCCATTTTGCTATAAAGCAAAAACTGCTCTAAGAAAACGGAAGTCTTAACAACAGTTTTTCTTGGGAAGACTATTGACTTGCCAAAGGAGTGTATAGCCCAAGAAGGGGCTAAATGTTCTGACAGAGAATATGTAAATGAGAAAAGATATTTTTATTGATAAGCCATGAAGAAAAATATCCTTCAATATGCAATTATGTAAGAAAAGAAATGAAGATAGGAAATATAAGCAAGGAGGTAGGGCCTAAAGAGGAGAGACAGCGTGCCCAGCAGGCCCCAAGGAGCCACTGCTGAGGGTTGGAAAGATAATGATAAGGACAAGAGATCCTTTTAATAGGCCGGAGTGAGGAGGGCTGTGGGTAGAGTGGTCTCAGGAGGTTTGTGGAGAAACAGGACAGGCCTCTAGGGGAAGGGAACATTATCAATTGTAGTCTAACCTTTAGGTTTCCTGATTTCTGTGATGGTGTTCTTTAATTCTAAAGAGTACTCACCATAAAAACGTTGTACTCTTTCCAAAGAAAATTAAAATATTGTAATGCTCAGAGGACCTGTAACTTGTTCAAGGTGAAGAAGAATGAAGAAGAATGTTTAACTGTATTCTTTACGCTGTGATCCTTTGGCCTCTCGCATTCTTGCTTTTCCAAGTCCAGATTCCCACCATGGAAATCACACTGTAACTGATCTCCTTCCTTATAAAGCGCATGGAACCAGGTGGCTAATCACTTGCTCAGGACGCTTGAATACTCCTAAGTCTTAGTGATTACTAGATGAGGGTTCTCAAGGTATCACTGTGTACATTAGCATTTGCTATATCTCGAGTGAAAGCAATCGCAAATGAAGTAATTGTCTCAGAAATCTAAGTTCAATGATGAAGAGCACTTAAAAAAAAAAAACAAGGAAATAGAAATGGGGTTCATTTGGGAAAAAAAAAAATTATATCTTTGGTGTAGAATATAAATGAATCAGGCAACTTCTGCGGACAAATGTCCTTCCAAAGTAATTGAGTCCTAAATGCCAAACCAAAATAGTTTGACAGAGACTCAGTGAAAATGTTCTGTTCTAAAGGATGTTCTGGTTGATAATAAATTTAATAAAGTTTAGAAATGTCAAGTTGAGTTTTAATTCCAAGTCTGTATCTCTCAGAGTGTAATGTGCTACAAATGCAGTATTTTGAAACTGCCCTTCTCCAGCTTTTTAGACTTAGCAATAAGAATTTCAGAGAACGAACATCACAATTCTATTCTGCTTCTGTCCCTCAGAAGGTGGAATAACTGATTTGAAGTATAAACCTGTAGAAAGCTACCTTAAAATTAAAATAGTAGGAATACTTAGTTTCATATTCTCCAAATAAGACTATTCTTATGATTCTTATGATAGCAGATAAGTTGGCTTAATTTTCAGCTTCAAAGCTAGACTAACCATAGGATAAAAATAAACAAAAATTTTGAAACTGCAGTATGAAAGTGAAACATCTGTCTGTTCTATAAAGGATCATATTTTTCAGCAAATATTTATCTGTCTGGCCTGAAGACTAAATAGGTATATATGTGGTTAATACCACATAATTTAAAAATTAATATTTAAACAGCTTAGCTGCTTAAATCAATTATTTCCACAAAGATGGTGAACTACTAGGTTTGTTTTAATGAAATAATTGACCTGGTTAACAATTTTTAAATTTTAAACAATTTTTGGATGTCGTTAATATAGTCTTACTAAAAATATCTTATATTTCAGCTTGGATGATTATATTCTATAAAATGTAAAGGTAAAATTTGAAATTATATTTATGAAAGGGTTTTGGTTATGCGGCTTACTTAACATGCTATTGCAAGACTTCAGCCATCTGTTGATTCTGATGTTAATTATTCTTTGACCCCCAAAGTCCTTTGCAGCATAACAAAAGCTCCTGACATTCCCTTCCCCTTCCTGCCATTCCCAAAGAAGATAGAAGGTTCTTTATGAAACTCTAACTTTTTAAAAAAAATAAATGGACCTTGCATTTTTGCAAGCTTTTCCTTAATTTCCAGAGTTCTGAAAAAGTTGATTTTAACAAGTTGTTCCATTGTTATTTTTATTGAGGAGCAGTTTTCAGAAGTCTTCAGTCATGTATTGGCAGTCCCTCTAAACTTGATACTATTTTAATGATTTTTTTAATCTCAATCTTTTCTGTATTGATCTTCTGTAATGTTTCTTTAATAATAGCATCCCACTGACTTCTTATATAGACCATCTTGTCTTTTTGCTTTCCACTTTTGATGCCTGTTTTTCCCTTTTCCTTGGGTTAGTATATAAATCAGAGCTTCAGTGCAGGATTGAAAAAAGTGATAAAGGTAGACATAGGTGTCTTGACTCTGATCCTAAGAGATTCTGAAACTCTTTCACCATTGTGAGATCACCTGTCTTTTGTAACTGCCCTTTATCACATGGAAGAATGACTGGGACATTCTTACGAGGAATGGATTATGTCTCTATTAAGATGATCCTATGGCGGGCCTCCCCTGGTGGCGCAGCGGTTGAGCACTGGGTTGCGAGGCTGCCCGCAGCCTCTGCAGTGCCAGTTCGATCCCCGGCCACCGGCGAGGGTCCCACCAAAAAAAAAAAAAAAGATGATCCTATGGGACCGCCCTGGTGGCCTAGGGGTTAGTCTCAGTGCTATTATCACTGAGGCCTGAGTTCAGTCCCCAGTGAGGGAGCTGACCCTCATATAGTACAGCAGACCTCTCCTGTCTCTCCCACTGCTCTCCTCAGCAGCATATTTCAGTAGATCCACCTGTTCTGCTCCCCACTCTGTCTCAGGTGAATCCTCTCATTCCCCACATCTCTGGCCTACATCCCAGTTCTTCTGCACAAAAATAAACTTAAGAAAATTTAAAAAAAATAAGATGATAATTTTTTTCCTTTTGTTTGTACAGTGGTAAACCATATTTATTGGATTATGAATATTGACCCAAACTTGACTCCTGTGATAATTCCCACTTTGCGATTGATGTTGTCACTTTGGATATCTTTGGACTTCCTTTGCTCAAAGTTTGCTACAAAATATTTCATCCGCTTTCTTGAAGTTCTTGGTCTGTGGTTTATTTTCTTGTAATTCTATTGTGTGATTCTAGTGTCAGAATAATGCAGGCCACATACAATAAGTTGACGTGTATTCATTTCCCTTCAGTATTCTGAAATCATTTTGCATAAAATTGGTGGTATTGCTTCCTTGAATTAGCTGAATTCACTGCTGTGAAGTCATATGGAACTGAAGTTTTCAGTGCGGAAGCTATAATTAGTGCTCTTCTGATTACTGCTTCATACTGAGTGAGCTTTTTAGTTTGTGCTTTTCAGGGCTTTATCCACCTCATCTAGGTTCAAATAAGGTTGTTTATAAAATTCACTTATTTTCTTTTTTTAGCTATAGCTCTTATGTCATTGATATGTAATTCCTGACATTGATGATTTTTGTCTTCTCACTTTTCCCTAATCAGTCAGACTGGAGATTTATGAATTTTATTATGTCCTCAAAGAACCAACTTTCACCTGTTTTGAATTTCTCAATAGTTGGTTTTTTTTTTTTTCATTCACGGTTTTTCAGTTCAATATTTTGTAGTCTAATATTTCTTATGCTTAGCTTGGTTAATTTTTTGGGGGGTCGTTACTGTTCTTAAAAAAATTCGTACGGTAGAAGCTTCGTATTTGGGAATTTATTTTCTCATAATGACGTTTTATGATGTAAATGTCTCCCTAAGCAGTTTTTTATTTAAATATCTTACATTTCAGTTTGTGTGGCTAATTCAAGTTCTAAATATTAAATTTCTAAATATTTCAGTATTTCCAGCTGTTTGAATGATTGATTTCTATCGAATATCAAAACACTTGTTTCATGATATTAAATATAGTCTACAGAACAGGAAAAATAATCATCTATTTCCCTTCAATAAACAACTAATACGCATCCTTCACCAAACTTTTAAAAAACTGAATAGGAGGGAAGACATATAATTAGGTCAACATTAACTGATTTCAAAAACCGGATAAGAACATGTGAAAAAAGACAACTATAGAGCAGTATCTGTGATGAACATAGAAGCAAAAATGCTCAACAAAATCTTAGTAAACCAAATTCGGGAATGCGTTAAAAGAGTTTAATGCAAAATGTTTCAGTATACATAATCAATGTAGTACACCAAGTCAACAAAAGTGAAGAATTAAAAATTAACCATATGACCTTCTCAATATATGTGGAAAACACATTTAACAAGATCTGACATCAATTTATGATAAACCTCTAAATAAAATGGGCATAAAGGAAAGTGCTTCAGCTAATAAAGGCCATATGTGGTCAACCAGCAACTAGCATTATACTCAACATTGAAAAACTGACAGCTTTCTCTCTGAGGTCAAAAACAAAGAAGTCCATTCTCACAGTATGTTGTCCTTACTCAACATAGTATTTCAAGTCCTAGCCAGAGTGGTCAGACAAGAAATGAAAGGTATGCAATAGGAAGGAAGGCGTAAAACAGTCACAGGTTACAGATGATATGAGTTTATATGTGAAAACCCCAAAGGCTCCATGAAATAACTGCTAGAAATAACCACTGAATACAGTAAAGCTGTGTGCCACAAAATCAATGTACAAAAAGTAGTTGCATTTCTTTACATAAACAGTGAACCATCAGAAAGAGAAATTAGAAACCAGCCATTTACAATTGCATCAAAACTAGATGATCTTCAGAAACTGTAAATACGTTAGATTACATGGCAAAGGAGAGTTAGGGTTGTACAGAGAATTAAAGTTGTCAGATGACCTTGAGGTGAGAGGTTAGATTAATGTCTATATCTGGATGGGCCGGAGGAGAGTCCTCTGTCAGCATCTACTGAGGATTGGTTGCAGGACCCCCGCGGGCACCCATATCCCAGCATGCTCAAGTCCTGCATATGTAATTGTGCAGCATCTGCACATAACCTATGCACATCCTCTCCTGTATACTGCAGATCGATTCCAGATTGCTTATAATACAATGGAAGTTTGAGGAAACAGTTGGGAACTGTATTAGGGAATGATGACAAGAGAAGAGCCTTGTAGGCCTAACATGCAGGACTTTCCTTCCATCATGGTGGGTGGGTTTTGAGGTGTGGAAGGACACAGAAGGTCGGCCGTGGTCACAGAATCTTTTGTAACTGAAAGGAAGAAACAGAAGCGGCAGGTACAGACAGAGCAGCAGGATGAACCTGAACTTCCTTACTGCCTTGGACGTGGGAGAGGTGGGCCCATGATGGTTGGGGACCCCGAGAATCTGGAAAAGGCAGAGAAACCAATTCTCCCCCCAAACTTCCAAAAGGAATTGAGGTCTAGTGACCCCTGGATTTGAGATCCATTTCCAAGTTTTGACCTTCAGAAATACGCTGTGATTAACTCCACATGGCTTTCGGGCCCTCTTGGGGGCGGGGTGGGTATTGTGGCAGCGATAGGGAGCTAATGCGCCATTGGCTACTTTTGTGATAGGGTACACCATGCTCCCACCTAGAATGCCTGGGTTGTTGCATCATTCGTGCTTTCTGATTTAATAGTAGGCTTGAAAAATTTCTTGGTTAGATAGTATTGTTATGGTAATTTCTCTTACTAGATGGGTATTAATATTTAGTATGAAATAACCATAGGCTGTTTAATCTTCAAGTTCATAACATTACCACAGTAAATATTACTACAGTGAACATTCTCATGTATTAATTATTTTCTGGAATTTCTCATCATCTCCTTGGTAAACTTCCAAAACTGTAATTATGGGGTTGAAAAAACACAACTGTAAGACTCTTCACGGGACGCCCGTTAGCCCAGCCCTGGTCAGGATGAAAGTGCGATACCCCGACTACACATGCAGCTTTCTGCTCTCCTTGTCTCACCCCGGGGTGGGGGGAAAGGAGGGACATGGTCACCACTGCTTTGCCAGCATTGATTAGATTATTAGTGATGGAAGACTGGGAATGGTTTAAGCGCGATAACGTGTGTGACCACTCTTTCTGGACACCTACCGGGCCGCCCCACGACCTGGGCACTCTTGCTGCGCCACCATTGCCAGCGAGGCCCCTCCTGGGGTGCCCACGCTCCCGTGACTCACAGCGGGCTGGCCCTGCTGAACAGCCTGCGTTCTGCCAGGGACTGAGAAAATGCAGGAATTATATGGATTTTCTCATTAAAACCTTATAGAAAATTTATGTAGACGTTATTACCATTTTATAAATCACAAAATCAAGCTCCATTTAGAGCTTAAGAAGTAAGACAAACCCCTGAAATGATCCGTAGGGACTGAAGGCACTTTAATGGGGTGAGTATAAGCTATGGCCAAGCTCAGTGCTGCATGGTAGCATGGGGGCAAGCAGCAGATTTGTATTCAGGCTTATTTCATGAATACTTGATTTTTTTCCTGCTCAACTCTATCATTGCCTAAGTTAATTTTTCTCCTAGCCTTATTTTTATTCTAAAAGGGGGGAGGGGAATAATGGCTGCATTACAATTTGGCTCTGATTGTGTGTTATACATGCAAGTTTCTGAAACAGAGCTCATTCCTTGTTCATTCTGCTGGACACACAGCTCTTGGAGCTCGAAGATCACACCTGTGTTGCTAAAAATCATCCACTGCCTGTCAGACAACAGATACCAAATATTTGTTCGGTTTCCCTTATTTTTGCTGTTACTCAGTACTAGAATACTCCCCAGACTGTCCATTAAAATCTTTTTTTTTCCTCCATCATTCGTATATTTCAGTGTATTCCTAATGGGTAAAAATATTTCCCAGCTTCAGTGATGAATCATAACTGAGAGAATAGTAAATCATGTACTAATATGTGATTCACCATGGTCTTTGTAGCTTCTAATTTCAAAAAATACCTATTTGTGATTCCTTGGAAAAAAATGTCATAGAGCTCTCTGTGTGTAGTCATTTGACCTACTACGACTACAGGTACATTTAAAATAATGAAAATGTCATTCGTCATAATAAATCATGTCAGTAAACATCAGACTTTTTAAGCACATCTCCTTAGATTGATTTGGCAGGAAATGTAGCGCTATTGACCCAGAACACATACAGAGGCCCAGAAGCCTCTTCCTCCTCCTCGAGTCCACGTAAGGTAGTGAATCTGAAACTCATTTCTCCATCATCTTTCAGCTGAGACTCTTCTATGTGACATGGCTTTGCACCAGCAAGGATTGCAGCAGAGTCTGTTCCCTTCCTGATTTAAGTATGTAGACTCCACTGCGAGTACCTTTATTTTTTTGTTGTTGTTTATTTTTTTTTTTGGTAAGGGTGGCACATTTTTGCCTTGTAAATATGTGTAAATATGCTGTAGTAGTGACCTTGGGCCTTGTGGAGATCGTTGTGCAGGAGTGGCTGAGCTCAAGACCTTTTAGAGTTGAGAACAAGATGAGCATCAGCAAGTGCCTGTCACAAATGTCCCCATGGGAAAACACATAGCAGACACTACTGTTTGGGGCTCTCTGTTTGCTGAGGCCATACCCCTTACTGACAAAATTGACTTTCCTGGCAAGCAGAAAATGGAAACTTGTTTACTTTTAGGGTTAACGTCATAAGTCTAAAATCTTAGTCTAAAATCCTAAGGTATTAGATGCCTAGCTATTATTTTTAACATTAGAAATGAAGAGAGAAATAGTTACTGCTCAGCTACAAATGTCCAAATGCAGAGAAGGTTGGACAATGACAAAGTTACATTATAGCTATATTAATATGTACACTTGATTGAGTTGTTGTTTGTTGTTGTTGTTGTGTTGTATAAGTGCTTTGGAGGTTCCTTAAAAAACTAAAAATGGATCTGCCATATGACCCAGAAGTTCAACTCCTAGGAATCTACCCAAAGAACCCAAAAACACTAAATGGAAAAGAAACCTGGGCTCATGTTTTCCAGTTTTTCTTTTTCTTTCTTTCTTTCTTTCTTTCTTTCTTTCTCTCTCTCTCTCCCCCCTCCCCACTGGGTACAGTCAGAAGCGCGGGAGGGTGAGAGAATTCACCAGAGTCAGAGGGGAGAGCAGAGCAGGCAGACTGACGAAGTACACTGCTTAGGGGAGCAGCAGGTGGCAGGAGAGGTCTGTGCGCCATGCGGGACCCTCACCCGTTGGCTGGGGATCGAACCGGCGCTGCAGAGGATGCTGGCAGCTTCGCAACACAGCACTCAATCGCTGTGCTACCGGGGAGACCCTGTTTATTCCAGTTTTTCAATAGACGAACAAACATAGGTTTTTAATTCAACTAAGAAAGTCTTTCTTTTGTCTTTCTGCGTCCACAAAAATAAAACTGCAGTTATGAGTATGAATTTATGTTGCACACATTGTCCCAAGTCTCTTTGGGCCACATCTTTGTGCTGTCTTTATTATAAAGAAGGTTTTAAAGTTTCAGGAGTCAAGGGTGGACATTTTTATTTTGATGCTTTTGAATTTTATCCTTGGAAGAAATTCTGGCTTAAAGTATTTACTTTGAATGCTTGTGTGTGTGTCTGTGTGTATGTATATACATGCATTTGCAGTCTGTCTAGATGTGGCACGTGCTTTGCGGTAGAAATCGAATTTTATTGTCCCAAGTGGACAGCCATTTGTCCCACAGCCGTTTATGAAACAGTCTCCATTTTCCCCACCGATCTAGCACTAAATCTCACTTTATGCAGTGACTCGGCACCCCCTTTCCATCCTGATCCACTGATCCAGTTACACCAAAGCTACTAGTCTGTGTTTTTAATAACCTCATAGTTCCATCATGCCAGATTCCTCTTAAATTTCTGTAACTGTTCTTAAACATTTTTTGTAAACTAAAATTAATTTGCAAGTTCCATGACAAATCTTTTAAGGTTTTATTTGGGGTTACTTTGAATTCATAGGCTGCTTCTGGAGAAAAAAAATGTGTTTATAATATCAGATTTGTCCATAGAGAAACATGAGTGAACTCTGCATTTATTTTTGACTTTTTTATATCTTTAGATAAAATTATAGATCTATTTGGAGGGCAGGTTATTTTATTGTCCCCACACGTTTACATGGAGCTGATACACATATTGATACCCTGTGTACCCTCTAAGACCTCTTGAAGTCTTGGAGGTGGAATCGTGAGTGGCATCTAATGAATTCTGTAGTTGGAATAAAGCAAAGTGGGCATTTTCACTTATGTCTGGTAGATACTTAAATTCATGCACTCTTTCTAGAAAGCAATTTAAGGAAATAGATCAGGAACCTAAGCTGATGACTCAGAAGTCTGAGGAAAAAGTAAGCTGGGGGAAACAGATGAAAGACTAGGATTTATGTATAAATATGTTGATCTTAATGTTGTCTGTCATAGTTGCAAGTGTCAAATAGCTGCAAACAAGTATTCAATTTTAGCTAAACAAATTGGGCAGAGAATAAAACAAGGCAAGGGGATGAAGTTAGACAGGGATTCACACAAGCAGGTGTGTGCCTGTGTAAAGACATGCAGGAAGATGTTACTGTAATTGTGATGTTGAAAAATTCTTGAAATAACCAGAGTAAATTTTTAGTGGAAAATTATTTTAAAACAAAGACTCTGGGAAGTTCTTGGTAACAGAACATGACTTTACACTACGTGCATTGTGAGGTGCTGTATTTGTGTGCTTCCAGTAAACCAGTGATGTTGGTTTGGCTTGGTCTGCCCATTGTTGTCCATCATGGAAGCAGTCGGTGCAAGATTTTTCTCTTGCATCAACATCTTAGCGGGAGTGTGACTTCCTCATGAGGCATTTTAATTAATTAAATAGGAAGCCTGAACTACTAAGTTTCATTGCGTAATGGTTGAAAATTGCAGGTGTTTGACTTACATGATAACAAAACATAATTTATTGTATTTACCACCAAATAAATTGATATGTCTGCTGTAGGAGGTGCAATGATCAAAATTTTAAAATGTCTTAGTAAGCTCTGCTTTCTCACTTGAAATATAAGCCTATTAAATATGAACAAAATTTTCAACTCTTAAATTGTATGAAGGCGGGCTTGACAGGGAAGTGTGAGGGTTTTTTTTAAGAACACAAAAATGGTACAATAATAAGGGAAAGAATAAAAAATAGTGTTTTGCTGAACACTTTTTAAAGTTTTTTTAAAGATTTATTTATTCATGCAAGAGCTGAGGTACAGGCCAGAGGTGTGGGAGGTGAGAGGACTCACCAGGGACAGAGCGGGGAACAGAACAGGCAGATTGACTGAAATACACTGCTGAGGGGAGCAGCGGGCGAGACAGGAGAGCTCTGCTGCACCATGTGGGAATCTGCCTGGCCAGGGACTGAACTTGTGCTGCAGTGTCTGATGATAGCTTGATAGTGCTGTCTTTAACCCCTGAGCCACCAGGGAGGCCAAGCGCAGCATTTTTCTCTTGGTCATTCGCTAGATGTGTGAGACTATTGAGAGTTTCTTCTTGGGGTTGTAGCCCCGGAAAAGAATGTACACATCCTTCTGCAGAGAGTACTAATTCTTGTGTACCTGACTTTCTGCGTAGATCAGTAGTACTAGGAGCTGTTGAAGATAGTAGAAGTGCTGAAAACATTAAAGTGATAACTAAAATCCAGGAAAAAACAAAATCACAGTGGCGATCATAAACTCCTTCGTGTTTACCTGGTTTTAATGTGACATCTTTTTCACACCGTGACGTTCAACTACAGGATAACATGTATATACAGTTTATGTATTAAAGAAATACTTTACAGAGAGAATTTACCAGAAATAAATGTTCAATCAAATGCCTCTTTGGTATATGTAGCTATGATGGTGTGAGGCTGGATAACTTTCCCTTTAGGTATATTTGTAATGTGAACAATAGAGCTGTCTTCATGTATTGGGGATAAATCCCACTTATTAGGCTACATCACACTAGATTATATTGCTATGTTTTTTGGATTCTTCTGTCAATATTGTCATTGAGAATGATCTGTAATTTTCTCTTTGCAGCTGCCTTTGTCAGTCTTTGGTATAACTCTTATGCTTCCTACGTGGAAATAATGAGGAAGACTTTCTTCCTATACTCTAATTATTTTATTCACATTTTATAGATTGTTAGCAGTTTCATAGATTTCCCTCAGAAAGCTTTCGGGCCATGCTTATTTTTAGAGGAGAGAAGGGCAGATACTAATTGGACAATTTTCTTTACATTTCAAATTTTTCTTAAGTCACTGGTAATTGATCCATTTATTTCATGTTCTAGAATAAGATTTTAATAATTTTAGATCCTCTGGCATTTCCTTTTTTGCATTCAGTTCTTGAATTTACTCGATCGCAGTAATTTCATTCTCCACATCACCACATTGTCATGCCATCTTGCCCTGCGTGCTGCCCTGATTCATCCCCATCACTCAGCTCTGACTCTCCAGAGAGGCCCAGTGTGGGCTCCGTCCCTGAGAGAACTGCTGCCATCTGTGGAGTAGCACTTGCCATCTTATGACATGCACTATCGGGGAGCAGCGCTCAGCAGGTCCTCAGAGGAGGTCACAAGCCGAGAAAGGGAAGAGCCAAGGGCTTCACTTCAGTTCTTGAAGGTTCTCACATGTCGCTGCACCAGTCTGTCTCAGACTCTTCTCCCAGGTTCTCTGTACACAGACACGAGAGTTTCTGAGAAGCCTTCAGTGACTCTGTCACTCTGCCTCCTTCATCCAGCACACACTTCATTGGGCATGCTGCTTCACTCCTGCCTTCTTCCAGCTTTGCCCCTTCACGTGCAGCCTTCTCTCAGAGAGAAACATTCTCCCTACTGGCTCTGTATCTGATTGCCTTTCTCTTCCTGAACACCCTGTCACTAGGTCATTCCCAGGAGAGCACAGCTTATCTTCCCAAGGTCAAGTCCTTTAGGAAGGAGTTCTCTTCCAAGCCTGAATAAAATCCTCTTCTCTTTTTTTTTAAATTTTTTAAAAAAGATTTATTTATTTATACAACCACTGGGTACACTCAGAAGCACGGGAGGGTTGAGAGAATTCACCAGAGCCAGAGCAGGGAACAGAACAGGCAGACTGACTAAGTACACCGCTGAGGGGAGCAATGGGCAAGGCAGGAGAGGTCTTCGTGCCATGTGGGACCCTCGCCGGCAGCCGGGGATCGAACCGGCGCTGCAGAGACTGTGGGCAGCTTTGCAGCCCAGCGCTTAACCACTGTACCACCAGGGGAAGCCCAAATCCCCTTCTCTTATCTTTCCAGAGAATTCTCTGTATAATGAACATCTCACACAGAGAACTCTATTATGAATTTGCTGTTCATTTGTCCATTATCTCTGAACACCTTTTTCCTTTCAGGAACATAAAATGACCTCAATAACCTTTGTTAGATAAATGAGAAAATTTATTATAAGCAACTTACCTAATAGGAATTCTGAAGCTGAAGAGAGCTGTCAGCTCAGATAGCCTGTGAAGATTTCAAGAAACTAGAAATTATGCTGCAGCAGTTTTCACTTGTATCCAATGCCCTTGCCTTCTGCTCACGTACTCCCAGTAGGAAGCAATCAGACCAGTGCTTTGTCCATAATGCTGTGCTCTCCAGGAGCTAGTAGTGGCTATAACGCAATAGATGTGTTTTTGCAGAAACCAGAAACACAGAGAAAATGTCTTTTTATATGCATCGAAGAACATTGGTGACATGTGCTTGTCCTTGATGCCAATCTTCCAAGTAGGAGTTTATTTCAAAAACATCTATACGTGGTGGCTTTATATTTATCAAAATAGATGTCATTTTCCCATTTTAGGGTGCATTGGCACAGCCATGTATGAATTAGGTAGAATATTCTGTATAATTACTTTTCTGAGTTCTCTTTTACTGACATCATTGTACTTTCCCTATGAGTTGATGAACTACTCACAGAACAATAACATTAGTATCTCATATAGGATCCATATATATGTGTATGTTAATCTTTAATGCAAATTAATGCAACTTATTTTTATGTTTTACTAATAATTGCAGATGTAAATAAGGCTGCTGAGAACATAGACAACATTTATAACCTCCCTTGCTCATTTAAAAACTGCTCATCTAAGTCATATATTGAAATGATACCATTGGGTAGTATTTCTCTTCACCTAGCTAGAATCCTTTGCAATTTCAGAGGAAAATCAAGTGAATAGCCATAATCAGACCACCATTTACCATATGAAAGAGTTCATGGACACCATAAGTCTATCATGGATTGTGGGGACATGCTTCTTGGCAGGTAAATAAGCTCCTTTATGGTAAGCTCTATGTCTGCTCTGATCTGAGCTTCCAGTAATGACAGTTTTTCATACGTGAAAGCCTGTGCTTCCGGACTCAGTCTCCCCACTGTGGCTCCAGCTGGGTCTCGTGCTGCTGCCCACTGGCTTTGTGGACCGATCCCGCTTCTTGGCCTCCTCAGGTCTGAGTGGAAATATTATCTTGAAATCTTCCCTGATACTTCCTTCCCACGTTGAGTCGAGCGACTGAGAGACAGGCTGTGTGGAGAGGGCCCCTGTGCTCACAGGCGGCACTTCCACTGCACCCTGTTGGCTGTAATCTACTCACGTGCCCCAGGGGAAGGGGGTGTGAAGAGTTGTCAAAGAACATGTGGGATGGAAAATAATCAACATAGCCATCTTTGTAAAATACAAGGTGTGACAAAAATACACCATTACAGTGTAGGAATAGTAGGGGTCGTGTTAAAAATCCAACCAATGATCACTTTTTGGAGATTATACTATGCGCATCAGTGAATTTCAGGAACGGCAGAAATTAGTGAAAGCAACTCTAGGAAGAAATAACCTAATGGAGAAGATTGCCCCTGAATGGGCCTTGAGAGATAGGTAATACACGCTAACAATCCCTATATGTTGCAGAAAAAACATGTGCTACCCAGCTGGTCTCCATTTCCCATTTAGAACCAATTATGGTCTGTTGGGGTCTTATTAAAGTTACAGTCAAAAGGGGAAAGAAGCTTTGATATTATTGACAATGACAAATATACAACTAGGAACATCTAATAGACTAGAACACAGCTATTAATACAATAACCATTTTCCTGATACAGCTAGCATGAAATTTTAATATGGAAAAAGGAACAAATTTACAACCAGTCACAAAACCCCAGGTTAAGGAAAGGAAGGTAGAAACTATAAAAGCTCTTCATTGAAAAACTATCCATGAAAGGATTTTTCCATTTTCATGTTAAATACCTTTGAACAAATCTTTGTTGAGTATCTTTAAATAACCTAGAGTGTAAGAGAAAAAAAAAAAATTGTGCCAGCCTGTCTGATTGAAAACAAATGACTCACATTAGATATTGTCTGGATATTAGTTTCTAGAAATAGCATTATTTCTTTGAAAAACTAGAAAAGATTAGTTTACTTAAAAAATCTATAATAAAGCAGATTGCAGTCTGGACAATTCTGAATGTACTAAATCTGTGGGTGAATATATGATTAATTAGTTAGTAGATTGGCACAGATAACTTTTAAATATAAACATAAAATGGACCAGTAAGTTTCAAATATCAAAGAAGGCCATTGAAGTTATATAAAAAACTTTAAATGCCTCACATAATGCAGGGTGATTTTCAGGCTTTTCTGCCCTCCCGCCATTAGGATCGATGATGGATCCTTGTGGTCCTGAATGCATGCCTGATGACAGGCACTTGGAGTAGGGTGTGGGCATGCGTAAGTGGGTACAGCTGGGCTAAGGCTGGACTTGTGAGGGCGGCATCATGGAAATGCCAGAAGAAGCAGAGAGTAGAGCAGAGGAGCAGAGAAACAGAGAGAAAGAGAGCGGAAGAGAAGCAGATACCACCAGAGAACACCGTAGAGCCCAGATAGAGTGAAGACTTGCTGGGGGCTGGGAGGCCTGCCAGCCTTCCGGCACCCCTGCTTGCTATGTACCTGGTAAATCCCAGTAAAAGCCTGTAAAAGCCACTGAGGGCTCTAGGAGTCTCCTCCTTACCCCATCTGCTTGGATCATAGAGATTCTGCTCCGTGTCCTCCTGCCCCTTACACATAATAAATTAGTACTCATTACATAATAAAATGAAGATTTCTCTAGCTAACATTTACGTCTGCTAGCCGAATACCTCTAAGAACTAGGGAACCCCGGGCCACAGATCAAATGGCTGAGCCTATAAGATGTTGCGGTTCTTCATCAGCTGGGTCTATCCGCCAGTGCTTGATGCAGTTTCTTACTATCACAGTCTTAGTTCTAGTCATCCCCTCTTTGCCCTTAACCTTCTCACTACTTTGTACAATTCCCTCTGGCGCTTTCCCACCTAGCACAGTCATGTCAAAACATTATCCAAACAACAGGGCTCCATTGGTTCCCTCTAGATACCCACATCCACAGACTCCCCTTGCGTTTCTCAGCAAGCAGCGGGGTCTTTGTCTTCCAGGTCTTTGCCAGCCAGTGCGACAGTGAGGACACACAGCTCCTTCCAGTCTCCACCTCGAGTTCACACAGTTAACCTCAGCTCCCTGGAAGACGCTCTTGATTTTTGATAATCCTTTATGAAATGTAGTCTCTATTCTAATTTCACTTGGTCACTTCAATCCCTGATGTGTCTGGGCTAGACTGTGAAATTCTACCACATTCAGATGCAAATGCAATATACACGATAATGTCAAAAAGCCATTACTGAATCAGGAATTATTACTTGGCACACAAGGCAGAGATACATAAAATGTATACTCCAAAAATTCACGAGAAGGCTGTTCTAGTTTTAGCTCTGACATAAAGCATTGGAAGCCTTGGCTCCCATCAGTATGCTGAGAACAAGTGGGGCAAACAAAATGGATGACTTTGTACCCATCACGGAATTGAGGTCAGAGGGAAACCCCAAATCTGGAGAGTGGGGTACATGCAGAGAGATCCCATAGCCAAGATGTGCTTTCTGAGGAAGCGTGGCAGCTTCCAGAGGCTGAGGGGGAGGCGGGGGAGCCCGAAGCTGCCCTCCCACTAGAAACTTCTGTGGGCTTCCCCTCGAAGAACCCCACCAGCTGTTCATTGTGAGGTGCAGGAAAGGGCCCCTCCCTCCCTCGTTCTGGCCAGAAGAGGGGCCTTGTGGGAGTCCCAGCCGCCACCCATCGCAGCCTGCTCTCCAGGGCAGACTCCCAGCACCTGCTGAAGCCCCCCTCAGCTGAATGAATTCAGGAGCGCTAGGAGAGCGGAACCCCTTGCACACTCTAACCCCTCCTAGCTGCGGTCCCAGCTGCCAGGGGAAAGCTATAGAAAACAGGGAACAGGAAACGGGGCTTTCAGGCTCTAAGCTGGGACTGGCGCAGGCCAAGATGGGAGGAGAGGGGCAAGATGGGCAAGTTAGGAACTGGAGTATGAAGTGACAACTGAAGAGGGATTAGATGCACTCGTGAAGGCACAGGGGAGGTGAGCTCACAGGAGGTTGGAAGGTTTCCCTCCCCCACACATTACTGGAACCGGAAAGGGCTCCGCTGTAATTGTGACGACAGTGGAGAGAGCCCACTGAGGAGCGCCACAGAGGGGCCTCTGGCAGAAGAGAAGGGGTAAATGGAAAGCAGAGTGAATGGAACCATATCCCACAATGGAACTCAGTGATAAAAAGGAATATGTTACTAAGTCCCACAAAAAGCCTGGGTGGGGCCTCACTGGTGGTGCAAGGGGTTAAGCAAAGCGCTGTGAAGCTGTCCACAGCCTCTGCAGCACGGGTTTGATCCCAGCCAGGGGAGCTGCAGCAGGGCGCAGCAGACCTCTCCTGTCTCATCCACTGCTCCCCTCAGCAGTGTATTTCAGTCAGTCTGCCTGTTCTGTTCCCCGCTCTGTCTCTGGTGAATCCTCTCACCTCCCACACCTTTGGCTTCTACCCCAGTTCTTGTATCCATAAATAAATCTTTTTTTAAAAAAAAAAGCATGGGTGGGCCTCCCCAGTGGCACAGTGATGGAGCGCTGGGTTGCAAAGCTGCCTGCAGCCTCTGCAGCACAGGTTCGATCCCTGGCCACTGGGCGAGGGTCCCACATGGCGCGCAGACCTCTCCTGCCGCCCACTGCTCCCCTCAGCAGTGTACTTCCATCGGTCTGCCTGTTCTGTTCCCTACTCTGACTCTGGTGAATTCTCTCACCCTCCTGCGCTTCTAACTGTACCCAGTGCTTGTATGAATAAATAAATAAATCTTAAAAAAAAAAAAAAAGCATGGGTGATTTTAGATGCATGTTGCTAAGTGAAAGAAATCTGTCTGAAATTCCCATGGAAGTCCATTATTATGAAGTTCTGGGAAAGGTAAGCTATAAAATTGAACAGATCAGTGGTCGCCAGGATTTTGTGGAAAGGGTTGTTTTCAAAGTGGCTGAGCTGTGATAGATGATACCGTGACAGTGAACATGTGACATTGTGCATTTGTCTAAGTCTTAGATAATTTACAATTTAGAGTTAAGTCTTCATGTACACAAGTGTAAATGTAAAAATCACTATGCAGTTGTGAGGGTCCCTTAATGGGATGCAAGCTGAGAGCAAAAACTCTTACTGTATTAAAAACATACTAAACAGCTTCATTCTTGAGTGTGGAAGAGAAACTGAACTGATTGACTTTGGGAATCGCTGGAGACGTAGGTCTAAAGGGAAAAACCTCCACATAAACCCTGACCTCTAACTGGTCACACTGTTGTCTCACAGAGGTACAGTCAGCGGTTCTGAGACCACTATCCTTGTGTGGTGGAGCTGTGAGTTTGGTCAGTTGACGGCCAGTGGGAGCATCTGAGCTAAGAGTTCGCATCCTGCTACCTATCTTTCATGTCCTTTGAGATAATGCCTTCAGGGTAGTAACACTTAGAAAGGGAGAGAAGCCGTGGAAATCCATGGAAGAGACATGAACCAGGTGAACAGAAAAACACCAGCTAAAGAAAAAGAAAACGAGCGCCCCACACTGTTCAGTGTAGAGCAGTTATTTTTCTGCTGACTCTTTCTCAGTGCTCATCCCTGAATTACGTCACACAGCTAACAGGGAGTCCCGAGCATGTGTGTCAGACCCACTGTGCATGTGTATGACACAACACTCCTACAGCGCAGCAGTCATGTCTCTCCAGATTTAGAAACGGAGACACAAAGCAGCAAGTGGTTTACCGAGAGGTATGTAAATAAGAAAATCAGAATGTAAGTGGAAGATTGTACCTAAGGGTTTTGAACTTCTAAACTGTGGGGAATTGCTTCTTTTCTGCCTTCTTGACAGATTTTAATCCAGCCCCTTTACCCTGTCTCAGCACTCTGGCCACTGCCACTGCCTGACTACAGACTCTGTTGCCGTTAGCCCACATTTGTGGTAGCCGCCCGGCAGCTCCTCCTCACTCATCACACAGTCCTGAAAATATGTTAATAGAAGATACACGCCACATATAAATATGGTAAAAAATATTGGATGAAAAAAATTTAATCTGTCAAATGTTATTGTCCCTCAAAATTTCTTTCATTGCAACAATAATTAAAGAATTTAATCAGTTCTTTAATAATATAATGCTCAGCTTGGTTTCTGGCTCACATTTAAAAATCCAGTGGGTTTATATGGTTAAAAAAAAGACAGAGCTAATTGATTAATAACCATATTATTTATGTGACCATAATCATTTGTTCTATGAAATATCTAAATATTATCTTTCTGCTCTCTAAATTATAGCTCTCTGAGCTTCCTTCCTTTTGAAAGGAGTAAGTGCAGTATAAGAGTTACCACTATTCACATCTCATTAGGAAACTTGGCAGTGATCATGCTGTGATGATTTTTGATTGAATATAGCTATTGCCATGGTTGATCACATCACTCCAAAATACAGACTGCAGAGGGAGTTCATTTCACATTGGTTGAGATGGTGTTAATTTTCTTCCTTTGCAGATAGAGTCCATGGAGTGTGCATTATCATTTTCAATACTTGTTAATTAATAACTAGAGATGCCCAAGTGCTGTGGCTTGCTCTGGTGTAGCCATGAAATCATTGGTCGTTTGTAATCAGCCGGGATTTCATTTAACAAAAATATGATGGTAAATTGCTTACATCATTTATAGTGTATTCAGGATGTGAAACTTTTGGCTCTACTAATGAGATGTTTCAGTATCTGGAAAAGTCCTTTTAGGGAGGGGGGTAAAATAGCTTGTTCTTTGAGAACGAATGTATCGAATTCTATTGTTTGACTTACATTCAGTTTTTCAGTGTGCAATAGGTTCTTACATATCCTTTATCTAGTTTTACAAAGATACAGATAATGACCCAGCCTGTTTGTTCTTCTCACTTCTGCTTGTAGTCAGTGGGCGAGAAAGAAGATGCTGGCTTTTGTTTTTGGGAGAGGTCTAATGCGGGTACACTTAATGCACTCCGGCTGCCGCATCTCAAGGCTCACTGGCCACGACACTAGTGGCTGCTGGGCTGGACACTGCACACTCAGTGCCTTGACCTTTGCCTTGGTTCTTGCTTAAAGTACAGCCTTTAGGTGCTATTCGTGTTTGCTTCACTCTGCCTAATGATATGTGCTGATGTTTTCCTGTGAACTAAGAAATTCTCCAGGTCAGGCAAACAATCCTGTTTGCCTCGCCCCACCCAGAGTCCCATCTTACATCTGTGCTGCTCTTCAGCAGAAGTTGTATTCTCAGTAACTCATTTGTTTTTATCTACATGATTTGGGAAGAAAATGAGTGAAATCATTTCCAGTGGAAAAAGACAATGGGCCAGTACTGCCACAGAAGAGCTCTGACGCTCTCCTGAACTTCCGCCTGCAGAGTCCCTGGACATTAGCTAATAATCACTTCCAAGGAAGAACAGATTTGATCCAGCCGGAGCTCACCCAGTGCTCCACAATGCAGATTAATCGTTGACTCTCGTGTCCTCAGCATAGTTAATGTGTCCTGGTGACTGTTCTTGTTTGTAGTTTCCTCAGCCCACTCTGCACAGCCTGGGGGCTGGTCACCTCGACCTCTCTCACTGCAGACCTCCTTCCCCTCTTGAGCAGTGGCTACAGTCGTAGTCATCACAAAGAAATACATTTTTAATTGCATACAAAGTGGGTAGATAGCTACTGTCACTAATGCCAAGGACAGCCCGCATTCTAGATTGCGGACGTTCCAGTAGCATTTATTGCCATTTCTTTGCTTCTGTACTTGACAGATGACTCCCTCTAGTAGAGCTGTTCTAAGTTAGCAGAAACATAATTTTGGCCAAAATACTATCTAATTCCATGGATTGGAAAATCTAAAGAAATATTACTAGATTGTTTTAAATTATTCAAAGTATTAAAAGATTTTTATGTATTTTGTTCATTTTCCAAAGAAAAGATTAAGGACTATGTCTTTTTTTCATATTGTGGTATGAGCTTAAATACACAAAATACACTTAAAATTTACCTTTTTTAAAAATGTTAAATGAAAGACACCAAACTGCTAGGATGAAACACAGGCAGAAAGCATCTGAACATCAGTCTTGGTGATAACGTTTTGAATCTCCCTCTAAAGGCAAAACCAAACACTTGGGACTGTACTGAAATAAAAGCTAGTGCGCTGCAAGGGAAATCTTCAGCAAAATGCAACCCCGTCGCGTCGCGAGAACTCTCTCTAATCCTGTCATCACCCCTTTTTTTTTTTGTCGTTTCACTTCTGCTTATGTGTTACTGCTGCAAAGGCAGAATCATGGAGTTACAAGGATCTGTGAGAATATGTAAAGCAACAGGAGAAACTAAGTGGGTTATTTCTGTACATTCACATTAATTTTCCAGTGTTAAATATTTGATCAAAATGTATATAATAACCAAACCACTACATGACTCATGATGTAATCTGGAATAAGTTGTAGATCACGCAAAGAAATTTATTTCCTCATTGATTTCATTAAGGAATAAAGGGGCTTTTATTTGTAACCTAAGTCATTTCTGGATGGTGAATTGGCAGAGAGAAGTAATTTCCTTTTCAAAAGGAAACTGTTTAATTCAGAATTAGCAGGAAGGGTGAAATCTATTAATTGTGATTTACCACATTTTCATAGGCATCTCTGGCAAGAAATAGGAAATAATGACCTCTAATAATTTTCCTTCCCAGTATGCACTTATTCTACAGCAGGATTGTGTATCGGGTGCCTCTGTTTCTGTAGTACCCTTTTCATTTTATTTTTTAAAAAAAGCAAATTGGAAAATGTCCATCAACAGTCCCCAAAGCCCACTTAATGCAATTATCGTGGCAGGTTTTAATAATTCCCAGGGAACACAGAATACAAAGTTTTCACACATCACAAGCTGAATTTTCTTGAAAGATGTTGTCTGATCCATTTTATCTGAAAATGTTCAGGTGAAATGCACAGGGATGGCAGAAGGGAAGCCTGCAAAGCTGCAGGGTCCTCTGCTGCCTGGTGGCTCAGAAGGACAACTCTGTTGAAAGGGCTTATCCCCGTGTCAGCCTGGAAGGTAGCTTTAAAAACAAAACAGAAAACAGGAAAACCAAGACTTCATGTCCAAGTAAGAAAAAGTGAGTTCAGGAGGTGGCTGAAATGTCCTCACCCCAAGTCCCTTCAGGGGTTACAGAAGAGTGCTTTGCTGTGGGACGCCCTGGTCCATGGCCCAGTGCCTGGAGAGCACGGCCTGTTCCTCCAGAGCCCGAGGCCTCGCCGGCCCCGCTGGGCCTCAGAAGCCAGGTTTGCCAGCCACTCGGGCCGTCTCGGTGGCCAGGCCTGAAATCCAGGATGGCAGATGTTGGGGTCCATGTGACCCTGTTAGTATCTTGACAGCTTCCCGCATTTATGCACCCTAGCGGAAGGAAGACATTCCAGGCTCTTCCATAGGTTTCGGGAAACCTACATCTGGGGTTTCTGGTTTCCGCTCAGTGAGCTGCGGGTTCCCACTCGAGCAGAAACCCGCCGCCGAGGGCAAAGGGCGGAGTGCAGGGATGGCTGGGGCGGGCGGGCGGTGGGGGTTGCTTGGCAAGTGGGAGCGGAGCGAGAGGACTTGGGCCCGGAGTCAGGACGAGAGCACGGGCAGAAAAGCACACGCGTGAACTCCCAGACCGCAGCAACGCCTTGAAAACCGCGCCCGCTGCAGGCTGCGCACACCCGCCGGGCAGCGCACAGGGAGGGAGACTCCCGCGGCCGAGAGCAGGACGGGCTGAGGGGCCCTGGGACCCGGAGCCCCGCGGCTTCTGGAGCTGCGGCGGGAGGCGCCCGCGGAGAGCCCCCGCGGGCCCGGCGCGGCAGCGCATCCCGGGGGCGGGCGGGCCGGCCGGGGTTGGTCGGCGCCGCGGCCCCTCCCGTCCCCGCGCGGGGTCGGCGGGGCTATAAAGTGCGCCGCCGCGCCGCGCCCCCGCCCGCTGCTCCGGAGCCGTCCCCTCGCGCCCCGCGCCCGCCCGCGCCCAGCGCCCCGCCGCCGAGCGAGCCCCGGGGGCGCGGGGAGCCCGGCGGCCGACCGCCGCGATGGACTGGACGGACGCGGGCAACCTGAGCGCCGCGCTCGGGCCGCCCCACGCCTCCCCGGCGCCCGCGCAGCCGCGCGCCAACCTCACCAACCAGTTCGTGCAGCCGTCCTGGCGCATCGCGCTCTGGTCCCTGGCCTACGGCGCCGTGGTGGCCGTGGCCGTGCTCGGCAATGTCACGGTCATCTGGATCATCCTGGCCCACAAGCGCATGCGGACGGTCACCAACTACTTCCTCGTGAACCTCGCCTTCTCCGACGCGGCCATGGCCGCCTTCAACACCCTGGTCAACTTCATCTACGCGCTGCACAGCGAGTGGTACTTCGGCGCCAGCTACTGTCGCTTCCAGAACTTCTTCCCCATCACGGCGGTGTTCGCCAGCATCTACTCCATGACGGCCATCGCGGTGGACAGGTGAGCGGCGGGGGCCGCGCGGGAGCGAGGGCGGGCAGGGGCGCGCGGGCCGCGGTGCTCTCGGCGGCGCGGCTGCTTCTGCTTCCCCGGGCTCCCCTCTCCACCCTGAGAGGCCCCCGAGGGACTGAGGGCGAGCGAGAGGGGAAGATCGGTCACGGGGAGTCGGACCAGCAAACGGGTGGAGACAAACTTCGTGAGTGGCTGCAGGCTTGCCGGGAAACGTGGGTTCCCGGTGAACTGGCTTTCGGCCCCTCCCTGCAGCCCCTCTGGAGGAACGGCGGACGGCCGCTCCACCTTCCCTCCCGCTCCCCGCGGCCGCTGCGCCCGCCCCAGGCCCACTCGCCCCGCGGGCTTTGCCTCCTGGGGCGCATCCCGCGGAGGCAACACCGACTGTTCTCGGCTGGGAGCTCCGCAGACGGGCTCGTGCAGGCGGCGCGCTGCCCAGTCCGCCTCCGGGAGGTGCCTCCGCATCCTGCAAGGATGGGCAGCAGAGGCTCCCAGGATGAGCGATTTGAAAAGGAGAGGCTCGGCTTTGTGGCCATTTCAGATACTTCTTGGAACGCGCCACCCCCCACCCCCCAGCGGCAGCGGGGCTCATTAGGTGCTTAGGCAGCCGAAGAAGCTGTAGACCCCGGCGTTTGTTCTGATACTGGAGGCGTTTCGGAGTCGCGGTGGTTTGTGCTGCCTCAGGGAGCGTGGTGAAGTGCGCGTGCTAGCCGGACGCGCGGGTGAATGCCCGCCGGGGGGTGCTCAGCCTCAATCCCCTGCTGTGCTAACGCAACCCTCCCGTGGAGCCGAGTCTCTGCGGGCGGCTCAAGGGGCGATGTCCCTTTAACCTCAGTCCGGCTGCTGCCCTGGAGAGGCGGCAGCCTGTTGCTTTATGAAATTCTCGGTCTTCTTGAAAGGTTAATGATGTGTTACGAAATTTCATGAAAATTGAGAGTGTGCAACTGATACTTCACGTCTAAGGAGAAAAAGCCTTTTTCCAAGTTCTCATTCCTCAGTTACTAAAGATACAAAATGTGCGTGTTACCATTTTTAACAAAAGCTGACACATGCTTGTTTCAGATACTCAATATTTTAAAGACTTAGTCAAGGGAATGTGTTCTTACCAGCAGACACTTGGTAAAAAGCAGCACAGAAAGAGGGAAACACCTGTGTAAGATACTCCTTGAGACTCCACAGGTGCCACAGTTCTAGCACTCCAGTAGCTGGTGCCCACAGCGCCTTGCCCTATTGCTGTGGTGTCAGACATGAGCTGACAGAACTAGCCAGCCCTGCATCTGCAGGAACCCCGTAACTCAGCTTGGCGAGGGTCAGCCTTCTGAGGAAGTGGGGCGCCTCAGCTTTTGAGGAGCTGACCTCATTGAGCGGCAGGGGCTCAATGATCCTAGCAAATGGGTGAAGGAAGAGTCCTGGAGACCTCAGTGGCTTGTCCCGGGTTTTATTGCGTTTTACCAGGTTGGGGCGGGGCGGGGGGAGGAGGCTGGCAGTCTTCGCTCTTTGTGGGCTCTCTGGCGTTCTCTCGTGGCCTCTGCTTCTCTGCTCGTTCTCTTCCGGTCTCTCGCTTGTTCTCCTTCTGGTGGTTGCATCTGTTCTGCTGGCATCCCCGTGACCCCGCCCTTAAAAGCCCACTCTTAGCCCAGGTGTATCCACCTATGCATGCCCACACCCTACTCCAGGTGCCGCCATCAGGCATGCACTCAGGACCGCAGATTCATCATCAATCCTGAAGGTGGGAGGGCAGAAAAGCCTGACAGTTACATACTCTACACCTCACTGTGCGTGCCCTCCGGGACAAGCCTTCCCTTTGTGATAAGGGTTATGTAGTCCTCACCTCCTCCTTATCCTTGAAGAAGCCATCATGCAGGCTGCGGTGTGAACACGTAGCTTATGTAACTCGCTCTTTCTCCCCCTCGGCTACTATAAACTGAATTTACCCTCCAGCCCAAGGAGAGAGCGTACTCAAGTGGCTTTGTTCCTCATGATTGTCTGACCTTGAACACTACTGCACTTCTTGGGGGGCACATGCAGCTTTCCCTCAGCTGCAGTAAAGTGTTTGCACTTTCCTACAGCTATAGGGAGGCTAGAGCAGAGCAGGAGTGTAGCTTGTCCTTTGTTCAGTAACAGGCAGTGGGTTTGCCTTGAAGTGTGTGGTATGTGTTCTGCGCTGGGAGAATTTCTTCCTGCTTTGATTTTTTTCTTACATGATGTCAGTGGCACTCAGGATTGAACGTGATCCCACAGGCTCTGGTCTCACCCTAAAGCCTGCTTCCTGCTGTGTCAAATTCCTGCAAAAATCGTGTTTTTATTGACCAAAAAGCCATCTGTCAGTTCCACACACTTCCTTCCTGGAAGACAACTTCTCCTTCACGCACAAGCACGCACACGCCCTACATCTGCACACACACACCCTACCTCTACACATATACCCCATACCTGTACACACAAACAAAATTTGCCTATGTGCCAATGAAGAGTTGCTCTTTCTCTCCATCATCCTCCCAGACGTGCCGTTTGGGGATGTAACAGTGACACGTGACATTCATCTCACAAATGCCCACCTTTCCCAGACCTGCAGTCACGTCCCAACCCCGCAGGCCGCCCCGACCTGTGCCCTTCTTACCTGCACACTGTACGAGGGCTCCTGAAGGTCGTGAGGACTTCAGCTTTCATACACAAAATCATTCCCTTCCTCTAAGTTAGCATTTAACACGTTTACATTCTCCATGGAGGATGTAAATGTTAGCAAGAGCCAGAATTCACAGGTGAAGAAATGAAAATATTTAATAAACCTGAAGCATGGGTTGTTCATTCTCTGCGTCCATCCCCTCACGTTCCTCGTGCTGGCAGTGGGCAGAGCCTGTGAAAGCCCGCTTTTCCTTTGGCCTTAAATGCCCTCTGCCAGTTCCTTATTAAATGTTCTGTTGTTTTAGGGAACAGTTCACAGGTCACTTTCCAGGGTAACCGGCCTCTGTTTTTCAATTACGTTATTTTTATTGAGGTAATGATTGTTTACAACAATGCATATCATGCGGGGGCACGGGTTCACACCTCTCTACACAAATGTTACCACACCACACCTACCATTAAGGCACCCATAATCCCTACGTAGACCATCGGCCTCCCTCCCCCTTATCTTTCCAGTCACCCTCCCTCTCTGGCAGCCTCAAGTCTACAGTCACTTTGCAAGGATTTCCTTTGGTTTCCTTTGTTCTTTATGATTTGTTACTTTATATTCGTCATGTGAGGAAATCAGTATTTATATTTCTCCTGGCTTCACTTAGTATAATCCCCTCATGTTCTAGCCATGTTGTTGCAAATAAGTTGTTTTTGTAGCTGAGTAGTATTCCCTTGTGTATATATTTCACGTCTTCTTTTTTTTTTTGTTTCATTTATTGCCTACGAACATTAGGATATACTTTCTTTTTTTCTTCATTACTTGTTTCTTAACGTTTTTATTCCTTCTTGTGCAACATTTGATTTCTCCCCTCAGGTGTGGACCCATAAATCCCCCACCACCACATCACCAGTGAACTGTCCCCCTGGTTCCTGTGCCCTTCCTCCCCTGTTTTGACACCTCTCCCTCTTCCTGCCTTGCTATAGGCCTGAGATCTATGATTTACCCTCAAGGTTTGTCTTTTTTCAGTATTCTTCCTATAAGTGAAACCAGCCAGTATTTTTCTTTTTCCTTCTGACTTATGTTGCTTAGTATGATCCCTTCCAACTCCATCCATGTTGCTGCAAATGGC
Organism: Talpa europaea; assembly: GCF_964194135.1. Taxonomy (NCBI): domain Eukaryota; kingdom Metazoa; phylum Chordata; class Mammalia; order Eulipotyphla; family Talpidae; genus Talpa; species Talpa europaea. The sequence goes on along the minus strand of NC_140080.1, from coordinate 1,898,784 downwards.
ATGAGTTAATTTTTTATGGTGGCTGAGTGGTATTCCACTGTGTGTATATAGACCGCTTCTTGATCCATTCATCTGTTTGGGGGCATTTGGGTTGTTTCCATATCCTGGCTATTGTACACAGTGCTGCAATAAACAAAGGGGTGCAGGAGTGGAATTGCTGGGTCATGTGGTAGATCCATTTTTAGTGTTCTGAGGTAGCTCCACACAGCTTTCCATAGTGGCTGGACCTGTTTGCCTTCCCACCAGCACGGTAAGAGTTTCCTTCTTCTCCACATCACATCCTTGCCAGCATTTGTTGTTGCCAATTGTTTTAACATGGGCCGTTTTTATCAGTGTGACGTGGTATCTCATTATGGGTTTGATCTGCATTTCTCTCATAAGTTATCTTGAACATTTTTTCATATACTTGTTGGCCATTTGCATTTCCTCTTTGGAGAAGTGTCTTTTTAGCTCTCCTGCTCATTTGTCAACAGTCATTTTTGTTGTCATGTCAGCTCTGTGTAGATCTTTGATATCAGTCCTTTATCAGTTGTATGAAGTGCAAATGGTTAAAATGGTAAACTTTATCCACATTTTTATGCAACCATTACCATTACCCATCTCAAGAAATTTTTCATCATCCCAGGTTAAACCTCTCTGTGCCCACGAAGCAGAAACTGTCCTTACCCACTGCTCCAGGCCCTGCCACCACTTGTGTGCCTCTGTCTCTTGTGACTCTCTAAATAACTTCACATAAGTAGAGCCAGACTTGATTTGTCCTTCGGTGTCTGACTTATCTCACTTATCATAGTGCCCTCAGCCCTGTTGTGGAGTATATCAGATTTTTATTCTTTTGTAAGCCTGGACTATGTATATTTTTGTATAACACATTTTGTGTGTCCATTCATTCTCCAAAGGATATGTAGAGGGTTCTACCTCTTGGCTATTGGGAATATGACACTATGGACATGGGTATGTAATGTTTTCAAGAACACCACCTGTTTTATATTCCCACTGGCAATGTGCAGGGTCCCTTTTTTTATACATCTTTGCCAATATTTATACTCTGTTTCTCTTTGTAACATCCATCCTAATGGATGTGAAATGGAATCATTTTGATAGGGATTTCCCTGCTGATGAGTGATGTTGAGCATCTGTGTTTATTGGAGGAAAGTCTATTTAGGTCCTTCGCCCATTTTTTAGTTGACTTTGGTTTTTTATTGGCAAGTTGTAGGAGTTCTTTGTATAACCTGAGCAGTAATCCCTTCGATGTATGATTTGCAAATATTTTCTCTTGTTCCGTATTTGACATCCTGATATTCTTTTGATGCAGAGAAGTGAGAAATAGTTCCCCTTTTCTCATTGATGCAAAGTAATATATCCAAAAGAAGTTCTCTGAATTAAATTTGAAGTAAAACCCTAGTCCCCACGTTTGAAAATAACATCACTTCTCCCAGTCTCCAGGCATATGTGTATAAATATGGTGCCATTACCATGCACACCCAACTTTTATTGTCCATAACCTTTACTTGTAAGCCATTTCTTGCTAGTTACCCATTGCATCCAAATCTGCACAGTGACTCACTCAGATGCATATCAAACAGTTCAGATTCCAGATGAGAACTCTATCTTTGCTTACATATTATTTAGGTGGAAGTATTATGGCAACGTCAAGAATTTTGTTGTCTTAGAAATCATGAATACCTCTGTGTGTGGAGAGGACTGTTAACATGATAATAGGTCATTTTGTACAAGGAACAATTTTTTTCTCGGGAATTGCACGAAGCGCCTCCCCTGTGGCAGTAATTGAGAGGCCTGCCTGAAGGTTCTGGAATAAATAACCTGTTACTTCTATGTCAGTTTGCTTGTACAGCCCAGATAGTGGCTCTGCCCTTGCTGGGACTGCTCCTTAGAGCTTGCCCGAGTTTCGTCACACATGTGCCTTCCTGCTGGTCTCTGGGATTATGTACTAGAGGGTATCTGGTAACCTGTGTAGCTGGGTTTTTGCATTTGGTTCTGTTTCCAGCTTTTGGGGTTCCTTGGTCCTTGACTGTGGCAATGAAAGAATTCAAAGCCATGTCTAGGCCGAACCAAGCAAAGTTTATGGAGAGACAGTGCACCTGGGATGGGGTCTGGATGGGCAGAGTCCATAGAAGAACAACTGCTGTGAATGATGGGGACTCCTGGCTTACATGGGGTACAGGGACCTGCTCACTCAGCCCTTTCTGGGGCTTACAGCACAGGTGCTCCCAGGTGTTGTTTTACCAGTCCAGACAGGAGTTTCTAACTCCTCCCCCTTCCAGAGAAGGTTGGGTTGGCCCTGCTTCCCATTTGGCTTGTTGCTCCCCTGGACTTTGTTTGCCTTTGCCCCTCTGGCCATCTGGTCTGTTGACTCTTCCCTGGCTTTACTCTGGCAGGTGTTTGCTGGGGTCCTGTGTGCGTTGGCTCTTCACTTACTTTAGGTATCGTCCTTCCACAAGGCCTGAAAGTTCCACTCTTCGATCATTTTTAGGCCCAATTAAAAAAAAAAATCCTAGAAGCAACATACCTGGTATGTTGGAATAAATGGAGACAGTCCGTGGTGCTGTGCCAGAGCCGTCTCTGTGCTCACAGTGTGCTGGGCTCCACACTGGGCTGGCAGGTTATTTGGCTACTTAGGGCAGTGTGTGCGAGCCCGGCAGCGACTAGGAGTCTCTCGCCGTGGTTCTGTCCATCCTGCCTGGAGCCTTTTGAGTCAGTGTTAGCACAGGTTGGTATGTTCTGGTATGTGCCAACTGGTTTCCTTACTATGGAACTTACCTTTTGTCATTAAGAAATATCCCTCTTCAGATTGATTTTACGTTGGGTTATATGACTTCCTAAATTAGGAGTTCTCTGTGTAATTTGGACACAAGGCTTAAGTGGACTTAAGCTTTGCAAATAATTCTCCCTGTCTGTGACGTGCATTTTCACAATCTTTTTTTTAATATTTTATTTTATATAATTCTTACATCATTTTTCATCTCTGTACAATGTATGCACTTTCATTATGGTTATATTCCCCATACAATTGCACCCCCCCTTATTTTGACTCTAGTCCTTCCTCTCCCCGCCCCTCCCTAATCCCCTCCCCCCACAGTGTGTCTCTGGTTTATAGTTGTTTGTTGATTTTGATTTTTACTTTATATTTGATTAGTCTTTTTCCTGGTCTCTTATTTAAGTTTTCTAAATTCCTGCTATGAGTGAGACCATCCGGTATTTGTTTTCACATTCTTGATGGTATGTTGGAAGAGCAGAAACTGTAATTCTGACAAAGTATGACTTTTTTTTTTTTTTTTTTTATTGCTTGTGCTTTTGTGGTCAATTCTAAGAAATCATTGCCTTCCCCAAAGCTGTGAGCATTCACTTCTCATTTTTTCCCTGACAGGTTTCTACTTTGAGATGGTACTTTTGCGTATAATCCATTTTGAAACTATTTTTGTGCGTGGTATAGGATGACAGTGTAATTCATCTCCGTGTGTGAATATTCAGTTTGTTGGAAGGACTGTGCACCCAACCCCCACCCACTGAATTGCCTTGACACATTTGTCAAAAATCAATGCAGTATAAATGTGTTTACTTCTGAACGCTTTATTTTTGTTTCATTGATCTATGTCTACTTCTGTGCTAGCACTGCACTGTCTTGATTGCTTGCCTTGTAATAAGTTCTGAAATAGGAAGTGTAAGTCCTTCAACTTTGTCCTTTTTATTCAAAATGGTTTTGGCTGTTCTAGGACTTCTGCATTTCCAATTGATTTTTAGCATCAGATTTTTAAATTCTGGAATCAGAATAGGGATTTTTGCAAAAGCTTTTTAATCTATCTGTCAGTTTGGGAAGTATTCGCGACTGAACGGTACTGGCTTTCCTGCCCCTACACTGGATGGACATCTTCGCGTCTGTCCTGCTTTCTAGTTTACAGTGGACATTTGCAGTCTTTTATTATGTTTATTCCTAAGTGTGGTGGTGGTGGGGTGCTATTGTGAATGGATTTTTGAGTGTTTACTCTCAGATGGTACCAGTTAGTTTAGAAAAATGTGGTTGATTGAGCTTGTGCCCTATAGCCTTACGCTTACTGACTGACTGCAGCAGGTTTTGGCTTTTAGCTTCCTGGGGATTTTCAACACGGAAGACCCTGAAACCTGGCAGTGAAGTGTTACCTCAGCCTTTCACTATCTTCTTTGTTTTCTTCTCCTCCTGTTCAATTGCACGGGTAGAACCCCCCTATTTTGTCAAGTTTTTATATGAAGAGATAGAGTTTGTCAAAGACTTGACTGCCTCTGTTACGATCGTGTGGTCCATGTTCTTTATTCTGCAATTCTGGGATTTATTAATTGATTTTAGGAAGTCCCAGGCATTCTTGTAGTAGATAATATTTTCTATATTTTTCTAAAGTTTAACTTTCTTAGTACTTTGGGATTTTTGCACCCGTGTGTAACAGAGGCATTGGTCTGTGATTTTTCTTTCCTTATCTCTTTGGCTATGATATCAGGTCAAATCCATCTTTTGCTTTGTATGAGGGAATAGTGACCTTATACAAGAAATGGGAAGTGTTCCCTCTGCTATTTACTGGAAAAGTTTGTGAAGGATTGATAATAATTCTTCAAATGTTTAGGCAACTTCACTAATCAAACTATCTTGACTTCCTTTTGTGAAAAGGTTTTTATTTACTAATTATATTTCTTGTTATAGGTATATTCATGTTTTCTACTTCTCTTGAATCAGTTTCAGTTGTTTTTTATAAATTCTTCAGCTTTACCTAAATTGTCTCATTTGTTGGTGTGTAGTTGTCCAAGGTATCGCTTAATATTCCTTTTAATTTCATAAAGTTGGTGTTCATGTTCCCTTTTTCTCCCCCTTCCTTTTTTTGCCTCATGGTGAGACTAAAATTTTGTTATTTTGTTGTTCTTTTGTAAGAACCAACTCTTGGTGGCATTGTTCTTTATTATTTTTTACATTCCCTTTGCTTTTATTCGTTATTTCAATCTGCTGGCTTTCGATTTAGATTAATTTCCTTTTTTAAAGTTTCTTATGAAACCATTCTTTGCTAACAAAAGCATGTAAACCATTTTATTAAATCTAAAATTTTTAATTCCCTGTGTGCTTTTTGGCCAGCCCATTGGTTATTTATAAACATTTAGCTGAATTTCCCGTATTTAATAAAGGAACTTTATAGAATTCCTTTGTCGATTTAAAATTGTGGCCAAATTACATTCACTATATGATTTAACCTTGTAAATTGTTGAGACCTGTTCTAAGGCCTAAGTGCTCTGTCTTGGAGAATGTCCCATCCTTACCTGTGAAGAGTGTGTTCTCTGCTGCTGCCAGGTGGAGTGCTTTATAGATGGCCTGTGTGGTGTCTGCTGGCAGGGAGAGGGCACTGTTCGTATCCAGCTATCCTCACTAGCGTTGTCCCTTGTTCTACCCTTTATTAATACTGATTTATTGAGGATGTGCAATAATTGTTACTGTATTGACTATTTTCACTTGTATTCTATTTTTGCTCATGTTATTCATGTGTCTCTTGTTTATTACGTGGGTCTGTATCCTAGTAAGTTTCAATGTGCGGGGACTTGTTCTACTTGTCTGGTGGTGTGGCCACTCTTACTCTGGTATTTTCCTCACTCATTTAATCTTCGCATGGCCTGTCTTTTCTTGTTGCTTTACTTTCCACTTACTTGTATTTTTAAGTTCTTCCTGTAGATTTGAGGTTCTTGTTAGTGTTTTCTACTGTCTGAAGAACATCTTGTAGTATTTATTTCAAACAGATCTGGTTGTAACAAATTATCTGTCTTATCTGGGAATGTAATTTTTAGTTTTATTTTTCAAAGATGTTGTGATACTTTCTCTTTCATACTTCAAATACTTTTCTCTTCCTGCCTTCTGGCTCCCTCCCATCGCTTCTCATGAGCACTTTGCTGTTCATTTTATTTTAGTTAACAGTCCACGAATGCTTTTCTCTTCACAATTTCAAGATTTTTAGTGTATTTGTGTTTGTCCCTCAACACTTTATGGTATGTCTAGGTGTGGATCTTCGATCAGCTTCTTGGATTGTGGATGGAGTAATTGATGTTCTTGATCGAATTTATAAGTTTTTAATCATTTCCCCAATATTGACCTACTGCCTTCTTATGGTAGTTTAAAAATACCTAGAAATTTTTTTTTTACTTATTGTTCTTGTCGATTAAAGTATTTCCATGATACTATTTTATAATCTCTTTGATGGTCTTTATGAATTATGAAGCCCAGTCAGAATGAGTCCATGGATCTGAAACTTCCAAAACATAGTTCTCTTGGCCTGTTTCACTGGTGAACTCGATGAGATAAAGGGGAAAAAAACAAAACACTAATACTGCAATCTTTTCCAGAAAATAGAAGAATAGAGAACATTGTTCATTTCAATTTGGATGTGAAATTATGTGACTGACAAATGATTTACCTTCCACAAACTCGGGAAGACTTGCAACAGTTATGGCTCACAAAGAAGACAGACTATTAAAATAGAATCATATTTTTAGGGGACAGGAATAATGTGCAGGAAAAGAGAGACTGCACTTTGACCTGCTCAGTGTTTCTCACAGGAACTGATGGCCGTCTAAAACAGCCTCCTCAGTTTCTCCCTGTTCAGCCTGGTGATTCTTTATCCCATTTTATGACACTCTTGTTTGCAACTGTAGTCAGGGAATGTTGGCTAATTAGTGCCTGCATATATTTGGCACATACCATATATTTATTATGTGATTAAATTGAATGAATGGAGGAAACTGTTTTCCAGTGAGTTCATAATTTGTTTTTAAGATGTCATGAAATATTTCCTCCCTCCACCAACCCTTATGCCCTCTTTGACCCTCCTCCTCCCTTTTAACTTTAGAAACCTCGCTGATTTTATTAGTCTGCTGGTTTTTATACGTATTTTTCTTTGTTGAGTCATCCACTATATAAATGCCCAATATTTTGTCTTTCTAACTTGTTTCACCTGACATTATTCCCTTCCACTCCCCCTTTGCAATAAATGCCAATGTTTTGTCTTTCCTTTGGCTACAGAGCATTCCATTGTGTGGATACAGTATATCATTTTGATCCATTCCTTTTCCCATGAGCATTTAGGTTGCTTCCTTACCCTCCTTATTATAAACAGTATGCAGTAAACATAGTAGCGTGTAGTTTCATGAGTTTCTGGTTTCACCTTCTTTGAATACATGCTGAGGAATGGGTTTGCTGGGTCATAACTCATTTCCATTTTAGTTTTTTAAGGTAAATCCAAAAGGGCTGTACCAGTTTACATTCCCATGAGCAGTACAATAGGGTTCTTCTTTCTCCTCATCCACTCCAGCACTTGTTTGGTACAGTTTAAAAAGACCCCCATTCTCACATGTGTGAGATGGTATCTCATTGTGTTAGTGACATGATGGACATTTTTCTTCATATCCTTTGGCCTTTTGGGTATTCCCCTTGGTGAACTGTCTGTTGAGAACTGCTGTCCCATTTATTAAATCGATTTTTGTTGTTAAATTTTAAAAAGTTTTTTTTAATATACCTTGGAATCCCTTGTCAGTTATGTAACAACAGATACTTTCTCCCATTCAACAGGATACTTTTTAGTCTAATTATATCTTACTTTGCTGTGTAAAATCATTATGAATAATCCCAATTGTTTATTTTTGCTTCTACTTCCTTTGGCATGGGGGTCATGTCTCCAAAAACATCTTTATCATTGATGGCATGAAACATAGCAACAGCGTTTTCCTCTATGTATTTTACTGTTGCAGTTCTTACATCTGATCTTCAATCCATATAGACTTTGTTTTTGTGTGGGAGTTGGAGAGTGATCTGAGCTCATTCTGTTGTGCCTGGCCTCCAGCTTACCAAGCACCATCTCTCTCCCGGCACCATGCCTCTTCCCAGTCCAGTGGCCTTGGCTGTTCTGTCGTGAATTCAGTATTGATATGTATGTGGGTTTGTTTCCAGGCTTCTCAGTTCTGGCCCATTGATCCACATGACTGTTGTGATGTGTTTTAGTAGCTGTTGCTTTTAAGTATAATTTAAGGACAATTGACAAAATGCTTCTGTGGCTCCTGTTTTCTCAGGATTATTGAGGCCTTTTATGAATCCATATAACTTCAGTATTTTTTGTTCAATTTCTTTGAAGAATACTGTTAGCATATAGATGGGGATCGTGCTAAATTTATATATTGCTTTAAGTTAAATCCTTATTATACAGATTTATGATAGTTCTTATAAATATATTGATTTTTTTTCCCCATCTATGACTTTGGAATGTTTCCAGTTCCTGTGTCATAACTTAAAGTCTTTAATGACCTCTGTAGTTCTCATTGTCTAGGTCTTTCGCTTCCTTCGTTCAGTTAATTCTGAGACACTTGATTCTTTTTTAATGGATTGTTTTTAATTCTTCATTGTTTGCATATAAAAATGCAGCATATTTTTCTATGTTGATTTTGTAAACTTTTTTTTAAGATTTATTTATTTATGCATCCATGAACTGGGGGACAGGCCAGAGGCACTGAGGGTGAGAGGATTCACCAGAGACAGAGCAGGGACAGAACAGGCGTATTGACCGAAATACCCTGCTGAGGGGAGCAGTGGGCGAGACAGGAGAGGTCTGCCTCACCATGTGGGTTGCTCCCTGGTGAGCCAGGGATCAAACTCAAGCTGCAGAGGCTGCGGACAACTTCACAGGCTGCGTCCCAACCCCCTGCACCACCAGGGAGGCTCTTCTGTGTTGATTTTGTCACCTTCCATTTTGCTGTATTGACTTATCATCTTTAATAGTCCTTAGTGTCTTTTGCCTATAATAGACACCTAAATTATCTTCAAAGAAATAGTTTTTTTTACAATTTGGATTGTTCTTATTGCCCTTTTTTGTCTGATTGCTCTAGCTAAAATGTCTGGCTTCTGATCTGAGAAGAAAAGCTGTTAGTATGGGCTGTAGGTCTGTGATAAGTGCTCTGTGCTATGCTAAGTAGGTCCTTCTAGGCCCTTTTTGTTAAGCGTTCCCTCATAAGTGGGTGTTGAATCTTACTGGTTTCTCTGGATCTGTTGATATTATCACTTATTTTGGCCTTTACTTTTGAATGTATTATATTGATTGATTTTCATATACTAAGCTATCCTTCTATCTGGGATAAAGCCCACATGGTCATGATACATAATCCTTATGATATATTGTTGAACTTAATTTTCTGGTATTTTGTTCAAGGTTTTAGCATCAGTGTTCATCAGATTAATGGTCTGTACTTTTCTTTTTAATTGTCTTCTGGTTTTTATATTAAAGGAATGTTAACGTCATGAAATATATTCGGGAACATTCCCTCTTCTTGAATTTTTGGAAATAATTTGAACAACATGGGCACAAGTTCTTCTTTAAGATTGGATATAATTCATTTGTACAGTCATCTGGCCATGGACTTCTGTTTTGAAAAAGATTTTATTGCTGTTTGCATTTTCATGCTTGTGATCAGTTCACGTCTTTGTTTCATTCTGGTTTAGTCTTGATGGACCGACATATTGATCCAGAAATTGTCCATCTGTTCAAGAACATGGAATTTATTGGCATATAATTGCTCATAGGTGATCTCTTGTTTATACATCTTTTGTAATTTGTCCTCTTCCACTTCTAATTGTGTTTATTGCTGTTTTTCCCATTAATCTAGCCAGAGTTGTGTCTGTTTTGACGTTTTGACCTCTATTTATTTCCACTTTCATTTTATTATTTTCTTGCTTCTACTAACTGTGTATTTTGCCCCTATTTTCAAGTTGCAGTGGGTGTACTATTAAATTGTTTGTTTCATTTTTTTTCTTGCTTTGTGACCTGGACCTGTATTGCAATTAATGCTCCCTCTGAAAACCACTTTGGTTGCATCTCATAGATTCTGGCAGCTTGAATCCTGTTTTCATCAGTCTTGAGGCATTTATTGCTTTTGTTTTCATTTTCTCTGTCTTCCCCAGTAGCTGTCAAGCAGCATATTGTTTAATCTTCATGTACATAGAATTTTCACTGTGTGTTTTTTAATAGCTGATTTCTAACTTTATGGCATTCTTGTCAGAAAGAATATTTGGTACAATTTGAATCTTTGTAGCTCAAAATTAACTTGTGGGCCTCCCTGGTGGCGCAGGGGTTAAAGACACAGAGCTATCAAGCATTCCCCAGCCACTGTAGCCTGACACTGGCCAGCCAGGTTGCTGACCCACATGGCGCAGCAGACCTCTCCTGTCTCCCTGCTGCTCCCCTCAGCAATGTATTTCAGTAGATATGCCTGTTCTGCTCCCCGCTCTGTCTCTGGTGAATCCTCTCACCCCCTGAACCTCTGGCTTACACCCCAGTTCTTGTATGCATGAATGAATAAATCTTAAAAATGTAAAAAAAAAAAATGATTTGTGGCCCAATATATGGTATTTCTTGAAAGTACTCCATGTGCACTTGAAAAAAGGCACATAGGTTTTGTTTGGAGTGTTCTATAAATGCCTGATAAGTCTGTTTGCCCTTTTTAAAATTTTGTGTATATTTTACATCTTTTTTTTTTTTTTTTTTTTTTGGTACAACGTGTGCTTTCTCCTCTCAGGTATAGTCCCGGTATAATTCCCAGCACCCATTCATCTGTGCACCATCAACACAGTCCCTTGTGCGCTTCCCTCCCATGTTATGATCCGTCTCACTCCCCCACCCCTGCAGAGTGTCTCTGATTTATAGTTACCTGTTAATTTTGTTTTTCATTTTATAATTATTTTTTCTGATCCCTTATTAAACCCTTATTTAAAGCTATTGTTTCAGTGTTAATTGTTTCTGGATCACTTCACATTTGGAAGTATTACCATCCCCTTGTATTACTGCATTGTTTGCAAAATCTCTCCCTAGTCCTGTTAGTGATTTCCCTGTGTGTCTTGGCGCACTGTGATCTGGGACTTCCTCTGGAGTTACGCTTGTAGGCTGCTGTCCTTCCGTGTGAGGCCATGACTTATAATACAGTGTCTGTCTCTCTCAGTACTTTTTTCAATTAGAGATGTATTTTATTTTTGTTACCCTCTCTGTGCCTGCTTTGTCATCACTAAAGGAAATGCTTGAATTCCCAAGCTCATAGGGTCCTTGAATCTATTAACCAATCCAAAGCTTTTATGTTTTTATTTTCCCCCCAATCCCATCCCCATGTCCCTTGGCCCCTTTCCTTCCTCCCCCTGCCACTTAACCTCAGAGCCCTTGAGGTGTTTGTTGATGTCCCCTGGTTTGTAAAGTGTTTTACGTTACTGATTGTCTGCGATGTGAATGTCCAGTATTTGTTTTTGTTATGCTGACTTGACTTTGCAACACGTAATTCTCTCAAATTCCTTCTCTTTTTGTTGAAAACAACCACAGTCTGTCTTTTCTTGTGACGTTACTACTCGATGGTGTAAATGTACCACATCTTCTTGATCCTTTCATCCACTGCAGGACATTTGGCTGCTCCTTCGACTGCTGTCCCCACGCACACCAGCCCCAAGGTGGCAGCCTATAGTCCATGTGTGAGGCAGGCTTTGTTCAGGGTTAATTAATTAATTAATTTCTGAATGTTTGGTAGAATTCATTTGTAAATCCATCAGGTCCTGGGCTTTTGGTTTTGGGGAGGTTTTTGATTACCATTTCAATTTTGGTGCTTGTAATTGGTCTGTTTAGGTGTTCTATTTCTTCTTTATCTAGCTTTGGGTGATTGTAGAGTTGTAGGAGTTTGTCCATCTCCTCTAGATTGTTGAACTTGTTTCCATATAACTGTTCATAGTAGTTTCTGATTATTCTTTTGATTTCTGCTGTGTCCGTTGTGATTTCTCCTCATTCATTTATGATCCTGTTTATATGTGCTTTCTCCCTTTTATCCTTTGTGAGCCTGGCTAGGGGTTTGTCTATTTTATTTATTTTTTCGAAGAACCAGCTCTTGGTTTCATTGATCTTTTGGATCGTTTTTTTAATTTCGATTTCATTTATTTCTGCTTTGGTTTTTATTATTTCTTTTCTTCTACTGGTTTTGGGGTTTTTTTGTTGTTCTTTTTCTAGATCTTTGAGCTTCGAGATTAGGTTGTTTCTTTGAGTTCTTTCTTGACGTGAGCCTCTATTGCTATATATTTTCCTCTCATTACTGCTTTTGCTGCATCCCATACATTTAGGAAATTGGTGCCCTCCTTGTCATTCAATTCAAAGAATTTTTTAATTTCTTCTTTGATCTCCTCGTTAGTCCAGTGGTCTTCCAGTAGTGTGGTTTTCAATCTCCATGAGGTAGGAGATTTCCTTGCCTTCTTTTTATGGTTTATTTCTAGTTTGATGCCTTCATGGTCAGAAAAGATGGCTGGTATGATTTCAGTCTTGGTGTATCTGTTGATGTTTGTCTTGTGTCCCAGTATGTGATCGATCCTGGAGAATGATCCGTGTGCACTTGAGAAAAATGTGTACTCCGTGGTTTTGGGGTTTAGTGTTCTATAGATGTCTGTTAAGCCCAAGCTCTCTAGATCCTTATTTAGAGCTTTAGTGTCTTTACTTATTTTTTGTCTCATTGATCTATCCATTGTTGGTAGTGGTGTGTTGAAGTCTCCCACTACATATGTGTTTTCTCTGATGTCTGTTTTCAGAGAGGACAACAGTTGTCTGATATATTTTGGTGCTCCTTCATTTGGTGAGTATATGTTAATGAGTGTTATTTCTTCTTGAAGTACTGTCCCCTTGATCATAATGTATTGACCAATGGGGTCTCTTTTTACCTTTTTGAGTTTGAAATCTGTTTTATCTGATATAAGTATAGCTGTGCCTGCTTTCTTTTTTGGTCCATTTGCTTGTAGGATTGTTTTCCATCCTTTAACTTTGAGTCTATTTTTAGCTTTTGTAGCTAAATGTATTTCCTGGAGACAGCAAAAGGTTGGGTTTTGTTTCTTAATCCAGCTTGCGACCCTGTGTCTTTTTATTGAAGAGTTTAGTCCATTTACGTTTAGAGTTAATATTGATATGTTAGCATCTGTATTTGCCATTGTGTTTGTCTTTCCTTTGATTTTATTTATTTATTCTTTTAATAACTTTTTTTTTTTTTTTTGGCCTTCTTTCGTTGTTATTCGTCCCTCTGAGGTTCTGGCTTTAGGACTCCTTGTAGTATTTTTTGGAGTGGGGGTTTAGTCGTAATGAAATTCCAGAGTTTCTGTTTGTCTGGAAGGTCCTTATTCTTTCTTCATAAAGGAAGGAGAGCTTTGCGGGATAGAGTATTCTTGGTTGGCATCTGTTTTCTTGGAGTCTGTTGACTATGTCCCTCCACTCTCTCCTTGCCCGTAGTGTTTCTTCGGAGAAGTCTGATGTCAGCCTGATTGGTTTTCCTTTGAATGTTACCTGTTTCTTCCCTCTTGTCAGCTTCATTATTTTTTTCTTGTCTTGGATTCTTGGGAGCTTTACTATTATGTGTCTTGCTGTATTTTTCCTTTTATCATGGAAGTTTGGTGTTCTTCTTGCTTCTTGTTTGTCTATTTTCAGCTCCTTCATGTTTGGGAAGTTCTTTTCAATTATTTCCTTGAATATTTTCTCTGTTCCTACATCTCTCTACTCTCCTTCTGAGATTCCTATAACTCTTATATTTCCTTTCCTCATGGAGTGAGATAGTTTCCGAAGTTTTTCTTCAGTCTTTTTCCTCCGTACTTCTCTTTCCTTTTCTGTTTTGGTTCTTTTTATTTCTGTGCCTTCAAGAGTACTTATTCATACTTCCATTTCATCTATTCTGCTTTCATTGCTTTTCCCAGAGTTCTTTAGCGCCTCCATTAGTTCTTTGATCTCCTGCATTTCTTTTACTTCCCTCTTTAGGGACTCAATTTCATTCTTCTGATCGTTAATTATTTTTCCCTTATCATTGTTTTCCTTTATGACTTCTGTTAGTTTTTAAATCACGGCAATTTTAAATTCTCTTTCTGGAAGGCTCAGAAGTTCTTCTAAGTTACTGTTGTTGCAATCTGGTAGGTGGTTTTCTTTTTGTGGTGTGCTTTTTTTCCTGAGGAGTTGCTGGGTTGCATGTGGTTTTTCTACTCCGTACTGCCTGTTTTCTAATTTGCCCTATTCCTTGGGACACTGTGTTGCTGGTAATGGCTGGCATCTTGGGCGAACTTCCCAGCTCACCTCTGGCTCCTCCGGGAGCCTTCTGCCGATTCAAGCAGTCTCTACTGAAGAAAGGTCCCTGTTCTAAAATGGCGATGCGGGGGACGCACTCCCCTGTGTGCCCGGTCTGCCAATAGTTTGAATGATTTTGATCTTCATGTATCTGTTGATGTTTGTCTTGTGGCCCAGTATGTGATCAATTTTGGAGACTGATCTGTGCGTGCTTGAGAAAGATGTGAATTTGGATATTTGGGGGTGCAGTGTCCTATAGATGTCTGTTAAGTCCATGATGTCTGTGTCTTTATTTAGGGCTCTAGTGTATTTATTTTTTGTCTCGTTCATCTGTCCATTGGTGAGAGTGGGGTGTGGAAATCTCCCACTGGGTATTTATTTTCTTTAATGTCTGGTTGTTTTGACGTGAATGTTCCTCTACCTGGGAGTTACCGTAGCGATTCCTCCAACTTCTCCACTTTGGGTTAATGTTCTGAATTCTTTCTTCCTCCAAAAACTTATAATAAAAGAAGATAAAATTGGATTGAACATCATCTCTATTGCCCTGCTAAAAGGCTTTTTGTGCATTTTAGAATGTTTGTCACCTTTTAAAAGCAGAAAGCCATTTATTGGTTGTGTACTCTTTCTCTAGCATTCCTGCTCTTTCTCAAAAACACTGAATAACAGAAACATTTGTAGCTGAATTTCAGCTTCATGTGTGTTTCATTGAAGGCATTACTACCACAGAAATAATTTGTCACTACTTAAAAAATATTTTAATAGGGAATTAAATCTTTTAAAAATTCAGTTTTTTATTCAGTATTTTATAACGTAACACTGACATGGAGAAGGGTATATATAATGTGCTTTCTATGATGTTTTGGAGCCAATACAGAGATGACACACAGTGATAGCATCCTGGACTTAAAAAGATGTGATTTAGAATTTTATAGTAGCTCATGGATTAAATAATTCTACTCTCTGTTTTATTTATCATCAGAGATAAAACTGGCAGGATATAATCTCTAGCAGCAAGGCTTATATTGTCAATATAGAAAACCATTTCCAATCCTCTGAGAAATTGTTCCATATCATTCTCACTAATGATGTAGCATTTTGATCAAATTGTTTTGTAATTAGTATAAATAATTAGAATTTGAGGATGAAATGAATTATAACTAAAGCTCTTAGAATAGTGCCAAGTACATAGTAAACATTTAACAGGTGTTAGCAGATATTGCCTTTATTAAAATCTATATTGATATTTACGGAGTATTCATTTCAGCCTAAGACTTAGGCCTTAGAGGCCTAAGTCCCACCTTTGAAGCCTCAGGTGACTTCCACTGTGTCTCCCTCTCTACCTGCACTCGTTCCCCAGATGCCCCTGCTCCTCCAGCCTGAGGACTCTCTCCCGCTTTCCTTTCCTCCCACCTCCACTCCAGCTGACTGTGGTTCAGCCCCTGGCCTGACCTTGCTTCCTTGGGGAAGCCATGGTTAACTTCAGTACCTTCATTTCTGCCTGTTCCAGACTGGGTCACATCTTCCCAGGGCACAAGGCAGGACTTCCCTGGCAGCATGCTCAAAGAATCAGGGAGGCGGCCAGCCTGAGAAGGGAGGGCAGGGTGGCGGCCTTCCCAGAGGCTGCAAGGAATGGGCCCCCAGGTGCACGCGGGGCCTGGCCTTAGCGCCCGCGCAAACAGGATGAAGAAGGCGGTGTGCACCTTCTGGCCTCGGCACCTGAATCCTTTAAGATGGATGCTTTACGTAATTGGATTTCTTGTGGGTATCCAAGGATGGTACGGTTTTGCGTACAGATTCATTATGGGTGAGACGAATACATTTTACAGACTCGAGAATGGAAACAGAGGGTACCAGATTGGTCAGATGGAAATTTTTAGCATATCTAACCCGCTTCAGTTGCCTCCCTAAAGGAGGGTGCTGCCTTCCACTGGGCAGTCCGCAAGCCCCCAAAGTGAGGCCACCAAATAGCAAGAAAATGTGTTGCCAATGACGGGGTATTTCTCACATACTCTGTGCCAGTTGGACCAGTGTATTTCTCCTGCCTTTGACTCTGACCCTGTGTATTGTGTTCATAAATGTGGCCAAGCAATGTCCCACTGCCCTGGGCGGTGTTGGCTAGATTTCAGTGGAAAGTGTACACAGTGGATGTCAGACACCCATTGCTCTGAAACCATCCTTCAGTGCTGTTTCCTCCAAGGCCGTGCATAAATGTTACTTTCAATAACCAAAAAATAAAGAGTATATGGAACAGTGGCTTGTTTCTTGTGACTTTTTCAAACTTCCTGTTAGATGTGTACATGAGCATAAATGCATATATTTAAGTTTACTTCATACCTCCTCCCCTGTAGCTTAAAAGCCCCGTCGCTCCACGCCCCGGACTGATGCTTTCCATAGGACAAACCCTGCCACCCTCACCTTTTCTGTGTGCTCTTAGCGTGCAGCCCCATCTCCCAGCTGCGCCTCAGAGGGGCCCTCCATCTGTCTCTCTTGCTTCGGATTTCCCCTTCAGGGCCCACACCACACCATGGACCTCCTTTTTGGCTTGATTGCTATGTGAGGGTGTATCCTGTGATCGAAGTTAGGACTTCCATTTCCTTTTTAGGGTCACAGTTTAGCCCATAAAAACGCACCATCCACGTGACTTTTTCACACAGTTTGCCCTCACAGACATCCTCTTAGTGGCCCCCACCCTCTGCCCCGAGCCTAGAATGACTTTCCTTTAGAGAAAGAAAAGGCACAATTGAAGTGTTTCTCCCAGCAGATATACTGATATGGCCATTTATCTTGCCTTTGCACATTACATGTGTTGGTGAGATTACTTGAGTAGTCTCTGCCTCAGCAGACTGTGAGCTCTGTGGAGGGGTTTGTCCTTGCGCTGCAGTGTCTGAAATACCACAGTACATTCAGTGAATGAACGGATACAGCGTCAGACCCAGAACGACAAAAAATGTATCCCTACCCTGAAGCGTTGTTGTTCAGTGAGAATAGAAGTTGATGGCTTCCATACAATTAAAATAAAATAATGTTCTACCTAATGCTGGAAACAATTTCCTAGCATTAAACTGTTGCCAAAAATTCAGCAAGACACCTGCCACATGTTTTCCATGATCCATGCCACAGGAGCCAGACAGAATGTGAATGCATTGCGTGTCAGCTTCTCTTCTTAGTCTCAAAATACTGTCTCGGTATCCAGGTTGAAGTCATGACTTTTCAGGACCACAAGATTATGATAGTGCAGAAGTGTCCAGTTAAACAAAATCCTCTGACAAATGTTGCCCTTGACTCTGGAACAACCACAAATAACTCAGTGTGCGATCAACATATGGGGAACAGAAACACCTGCTCACAGGTATTGACTTCATGCCATCAGTTTTGGTTTAATTTTTGCACATAAACGCTTTTGGATTCAGAGGGCAAAAGTCTACTTAAGATTCTTCGAAAGGTACCTACTTTTCCTTCTCTTTCACAGTCCACCGCATTGTTCTGTTCAGAAGCTGTTCTGTAGAGCTGCAGATGTAAACTCTGAACCCCAGCAGAAAGGGCTACAGTGCCCACCCTGCAGGACAGGGACCAAGTCCCTCAGTGAGGGCCAGCACTGGCCCTGGCCGAGGATTATACAGTGACCACTACAGACTTCTAGGGACCCTCAGGTTCTGAATATGCCATTTGCTAATTATACTTTGTGTTCAATCAGCTCTTTTGTTCTTGAGATAAGTTTAGGATCAGTCTCTACAACACCACCAATGAAGAAAGGTCTTTGACTTACTGACTCATCATTAGTGAATACATAAAACATGCCAGATACAGGTGCTAAAGTTGCCAACGTGGATTGACCCCTTTTCCCCGAGATCCTACAGACAAATGAAGGATTGAGGGGGAGTGTCACGAGGTAGGCAGGGGAGGCAGTGGCAGAGGGCAGGGCGGAGCAGACACCTGGGGTGTGACAGAAGGTTAGGGAGAGCTTGGGGCAGTAGGACCTGCTGCATCTGAATTCAAATCACAGCTCTGCCACATATCTGCGCAGTAACCTTGGCTACTTGTGAGAAAATAAATGACATAACCCAGATGGTAAGCACTGGGATTTTATTTTGAAAGATTTACTGAATCTTTTTAAGGCGCCATTTTCTTTTCTGTAAAATAGATTTAATAACATTACTTGATTGCTTGGATTATTCTGCATATCACATATTTAAAATAGGTCCAGTCAATTACCTGGTCGTGGCTTGCATTGAGCAACCACCCCTGTCGTCCTGGCCACCAGAAGCAGTGAGGCGACTTCAGCAGTGTTCAGTTTCAAACATGAACATTTTGTTTCCTTTGAAGTGTTCACTTTATTTCCCTAAACAAACGTAATGTTTTTGATTGTTTTCTTATATAGAACATTCACATTTATCTGTTAGCTGTCATACATAATAAATTAAGAATGCTTTCTTTAAATAATTGATGACTAAATTAAAAAGACGAGTAACTTCTGACATCTGCTGAAGAGCTAATCCTGCCTAATAGTTACAAAAGAGGAGTAATAAGAAACTTGATGAATTACTCTCATTTAAATTACTTTCTCAAAGTTTAAATCTGTTGGGCTTAAATAATACTCATCCTTTAATGAAAATACTACTGTAGAATATTTTGAAGTTTTGCATAAATCAACATGTATTTGAGAGGTTAGGTTTCTGTACTACTTGTGAAATGGCATAATAGTTACACTGTGATTTAGTTTAAAATGTGCTATCTAAAGCAACTACATGCCAAAAACAACTGTAAGCCAAAAAAAGAAATAAAATGAAACATTAAAAAGTAAGTTCAAGGAGAACGAGATCAAGAGAAAAAGAATGAAAAAAGAACAGATGAGTCAAAAAGAAATAAGATGCTAGCTTTAAAATCAATTATTTCAATAACTACATTAAGTATAAATGGTCTAAACAGTTATAAAAAAACAGAGATCAGATTACATTAAGAAAGGAAGATCCAGCTATATGATACATCTAAGAAACCCACTTTTATTTAAAAAAAGGTAGAAGTAGGTTAAAAAGTAAAAGAATACAAATAATATAACATGAAAAATGATGGATCTTCCTGAGATTTTGTCAATCTCAAAATTACAAATACCACCACAGAGAACCAAGAGTTAAGAAATATGCAAGATAAAACTTTTAAAGTCCATCTAAAAGTAGTGTTTTAAATGAAAAGCAGAAATCAGGAAACACTAACAAAAACTCTCATTTTGAAGAAAGAGACTAAGCAATGCAGAGTACATGAGTTTATATTCCATACTATATATATATATATATATATATATATATGAGAAATCAAAATGGCCAACAGCAAAAATTTTTTAAAAAGTAGCTTTTGTTTGGCCAACAGAAAAATGCAAAAATATAATCATTTTGGTATATAGTTTTTTCTTCTCTGAATTTGAGCCAGAATTTGGCAGTTATGGTACATCAAATGAAGAAAGCTTGAGTTTTGTTACCATACTCAGAGTTTCCAATTTTCCAAAATGATGCACTGTAAAAATTGCACTGTAAAAATCATATGTAAGTACATTTATAGGACATGAAATGTATTTTCCTATGTTTATACACAAATGAACAGATAGTCAATGAAAAATTTTGTGATGCAGTATGAATTCAATTTTGAAGAAGACTAGCCTTAGTCAAACCTGCTTTACTCATCCCTATCTGAAGTTTGAACTTCCCTCTTGAAGCTTTTAAATGGGTTTGTTCACAATCTTGTTCCTTGAGACTTCTCATCTTTTGTAGGAATTTTTCATAGCTGTTGTTCAGAGTTTTCTTTTAAAAATTAAAGTAGAAAAATTGGAGATGTTTTGGTACAGAATTCATAATTCGGAGGTATACCTCAGTGGTAGAGCATTTGACTGCAGAACTCGTGATTTTAAGTACTTACTCTACGTATTTCCAGTTCATCCAGCAGACACTTACAAATACTGATAATGTGCTAGGCACACCACCAAATAATCAATACCTTTCACTTAAATTACTTCTCTAGGTGGTAGGTGTTCTTATTTCTATTTTTAAAATGAAGCTGAGGTTCAGAAAGATTAGGTGACAGAAGAAGATTTGAATCTATAGCTGCCTGAATTCTAGGACTTCACCATGGTTACACTTGTATGCTAACACCACACAACAAAACCCTCATCAGCTTGTTTACTGAAGGAAAGACAACCCTGGCCGCTGAAATTGCATTTTATTCTATTAATTGCATTTTATATAACACTGTACATGAATGGGGGTACAGGTTCACAGCTCTTCGGTAAACATCACCACCCTTACTGCTAAGGGCACCCACTGTCCTCCACCGGAGTCCATTGGGTTCCCTCCCCTTCTGGTAGTCTCAATTCTGCAGTCACATATTTAGGATTTGTGTTGATTTAGTTTTGCCTACCCCTTGTTTTGTTTTCTAATGCATAGATAAGTGAAATAATCCAGTATGTGTCTTTCTCCTGAATTATTTCACTTAACATAATCCCTTCAAATCCATCCATATTGTTACAAATAGCAGGGGCTGTACTTTTTATAGCCGAATAGTATTCCATTGTGTATACAGACTAATCTTTTTAACTTATTTGTGTCATTGTGCAGTTAAATAGTACTGCAGTGAGCATAGGAGTGTGTGTATCTCTTCAAGTGAGTGTTTTTGCATTCTTTGGGTAGATACCTGGGAGTGGAATTGCTGGATCATATGGTAGATCTATCTTTATTATTTTGAGCAACCTCCCTACTGTCTTCCACAGGGGCTGGACAGTCTGTATTCCCACCCACAGTGTAGGAGGGTCCCCTTTTTCCACACCCTCCCCAGCACACGTTTCTGTTTATAGGATGTGGGCCATGCTCACACTTGTGAGGTGGTATCTCATCGTGGTTTTGATTTGTGTTTCCCTGATGAGCACTGAACATGTTTTCATGTGCCTGTTGGCCGTCTGTGTCCTCTTTACGAAGTCTGTAACTCTTCGGCCCATACTTGTTTTGGGTTGTTTGTTTCCTTATTGAATTGACTGAGTTACAGATCTAGGCGAGTTTCTAGGTCTTAGACATTCTGCACTCTGCCTATAGAGAACCCACAAGATGGTTTTGCTTATTTTCATGCAGGTATATGGCCATTATTGATCCCTTGAAGCCCAGACTGTCTGCTACAGCCACCAAACTTGTCATCGCAAGCATCTGGGTCCTCGCTTTCCTGCTGGCCTTCCCTCAGTGTCTTTACTCCAAAACCAAAGTTATGCCAGGCCGGACGCTCTGCTACGTGCAGTGGCCAGAAGGTCCCAAACAACATTTCACGTGAGTTAATTCTCTGTTGTGATTTTCAGTTCCATTTATTTGAATGCTCAAGGTCCTATCAACTGTAACGAGGCAAATGCAAGATATTTCCCTCACAGCCTCTCATGTACACTGTTATCAGTGAGGTAGCACGATTTCCACCTGGCATAGCTGTTGTACCATCCGCAGGGAGGTGGTGCGGGCACTGGAGACAGAGCAAAGCGCCCAAGAAGGCAAGACTGTTGGGGCTGGAAAAGCAGTGAGTGGAGGGACTCGGTCTTAGGTGGGGGCCGCTCTTCTAAGAAACCTTAATCTTAATTGGAAAGGAAATAAGGATGCTGCATGATAGAAGTTAATATTTCATATTTTGGACCCACCTTAAGAGAAGCAAAGGGAAAAACATTGTGTAATTGGGTGAAATTTATTTTCCATTTTTAGCATTTAAATTGTTTCAATAAAATTCTTATCTTGTGACCTATTTTCCCATTTAAAAATAACAAATGTGAATGTAACAGTCATCTTGTATAGCAGCCATTCTATGTAGCTCAACTCTACCCACATTCCAGAAATTTGAAGAAAAATATTAAGCACTCAGATAAAACAGGCAGCAGTTACTACACTGAGGACTGTAGTCTGCCCATCACCTTGGTAAGTCTTAGTCATTTAAGGAAATCATAATAAAAAATAGTCTGTATGGACGAAGTCATTTCTGCTGACTTCATGTCGGGGCTCAGTCAGCAATCGGGAAACCAGAGGAAGCAGTGAGGCCCCCCTGGCCAGAGCGCAACCACTGCAGAGTGTGTTGATGCTGCTTGGGCTGTGCGGTCGTGGCCGCCCTCCTCGACCTCCCTAGCATTGTCTTTATGCTTTCGATGGAAAGCTATACAAGCCTAAGATTCAGGTTGGTAAACTGCAGTATGCCTTTGGCGTGGCTAACACATCTCTGTGCTACTTCTTAGCAAATTCCAAATGCATTGACTGCAGAAATGCCCACAAATGTCTTTACCTGGTCTTCCAAATCACAGTAAATTAACTCGTGGCTCTAACATGGCTCGGAGCATCTACTGACCTTTTTCTTTTCACTTGGATGAAAAACAGCTTTTTTAAAACAGGTCAGACGTTGCAGGCACTCAACAGGCCTGCGTGGGAGAAGGGTATCTGTCAGTTGTTGGGGGCACTCTGCCCTCTTTTCCTCTGATGACACCTCAGGTTAGCTCGGGAGTGACTGAGCCGAGGACAGGCCTGCATTCCGAGCCGGGCTGGGGGTCACGAGCCATTGACAACAGGATGAGAATGTGCGAGTTTGTAAAATGAGGCCTGACAGAAGTGGAAGTAATTGGGCATTTTGGTGATGATTGAAAATAACTTATTTACCCCCGTTCTGTCCCCGTATGCCCTTCAGCCTGGTCTTCCTTCTTGCAGTTACCACATTATCGTCATCGTCCTGGTGTACTGCTTCCCCCTGCTTATCATGGGCGTCACCTACACCATTGTGGGAGTCACTCTCTGGGGCGGAGAAGTCCCAGGAGACACCTGTGACAAGTACCATGAGCAGCTCAAGGCGAAAAGAAAGGTACTATGCTGTGTAAACCCTTCCAGAGGTCCGTGCAGGTGGTGGCCCCGCAGACGGGTCAAGCCTCGTGTCAACTAAGTAATATAATGTGACTGGCTGCTTTAGTCCTGCTTTCCTTTTTTGGTGCTCTTTCTAGTGACTTTTAATTTCACGTTTCTGTCTTCTGTGACCCGCTATCCACGCGCAATGTCATTACAGTCCCCTCCTGCTGCAGGCTTCAGCACCTCCCACAGCGTTTGCTCACCATACACCTGAAACTTCTAGAATTGCTCTCTAACAGGAATCCCAGTAGTTTGCATTTCGGCAGTTGTAACCATCTCCAGTAACCCTTGTCCTTTATGGGACGGGATGCCTCAGGAGTGATCAGTCACCTTCCGGAAGCTGCTTTTATTGCCAGGGGTGGGTCTCGTTCGTGTGTGTGTGGCAACTTTCCAGTATCCATCCGCTCCTTGCCCCTGCTCTCAGCTCATTACTGCATGGCTGTCATGGTTGTCTGATGAAGGAATGGAAGACTTGCATTACCACCTTTATAAATTATTGGTTGACATAGAAAACCTACTTCTGAACAATGCACATTAAGCAAGAAAATAAAAAAAATTATGTTGCCAATTTACTAGGATTATTGTTCAGATTTTTTTTCTACCAGTTGGTGGCTCTATGAATGAGATTTTTTTTCTGTTTGTGGAATTAAAAGTAATCTTAGAATCATCTACTTCATCCTTGTTTTTCCAGTTCATGTGACTTAATGCGACTCAGAGAGGTTTTCTGAGGATTAAGATATACTGAGTATACCTATTATTGTTCATTCCATTTATGACTCGCTCATTACAACTATACCTTGTCTATGGCCACTACCCCTAAAAAAAAGCCTCAGTAATTTTACCACCACTTGTCTGTCAGCACTTAATGGTCAGTCAGGGTTTTAAATCAAATGTAGAAAAATGGATTCTGCTTTGATACTGATAAGCTTAATAGGAGTTGAATGTGGACACTCAGGGCTGGTGACGAGCGTGGCCTCCATCTGGACGAGGGTTCTGAGGGCGCCCCCCCACACCCCACGCCACCCTCAGTCTGAGTGGACTTGGGGCTCTGGGGGGGTGGGAAGCAACATTTGCTTGTAAGCATTGTAGTGGCCCCACATTTTACGGTGAGCCTGAGTCTGCGAATAGCTGTCTCACAATAAGGGAATTTTTCTTGTTTTATAGAAAAAAGAAAATGACTCTCAAGGGTACAAAATTAATAACTGGCAGAAGTTGGACCTAAATCCTGGCCACAAGTTTTTAGGATTGCATCGTTTCAGAAAACTGTAAGAGTTCAAAGAGTCAGATTTTGAAACAATACTTTGTGTCTGAAGTGTTGTGTCCACAAGATGCTTTTCTGCTGCAGAGACAGGACTGGTGGAAATTGCGTTCTTCCATTTAACAAATCAGGAAACTGAATGAAGCTCAGGAAGGTAATAATTGCCAAAACAGCTCTGTCCACTGGAAATGACTGCAGTGGTAAAGATGGTCTGTACAGTGTCCAGTGGGGTAACCATTAGCTTCCAAACACTTGAAGTACAGTCACTGCAACCAAGAGACGATAAGAGACGACGGAGCACGGTCCATCATTTCAGCGGTCGTTCTCATTTATTGGGATAATGTAGCTAAAATTGAAGAAATTTGGTGATGCCACCATTAAGTTTTCACAAAAGTTAAGATACATTTATCTTAAAATTAACATTTGTTTATGGAATTCTGGCATTGAAAAAAAATCTCCTTTATTCCTTTGTGATTTGGTAATCTTTTTTTAATTAACATTGTTGTGACCACACCCAGCACCAAAACACCCACAGTCTATTGTGCTCCCTCCCCACTTTGTTCTGTCCCTCCTCCTCCCGCTCCGGTAGCCTCAGTGCAATAGTCAGTTTCCCTTTGTCTGACTCTTTGTTTGGTTTCTCTACGCTCCATCTGGCATTTCTTTCTCCTCTCTCATTTTGCTTATCTTAATCCCTTCCAGCTCCATTCATGTTGCTGCAAATAGCATAGTTTATCTTTTGTGGTGGCTGAGTAGTATTCCATTGTGTATGTGTCTTCTTGATCCACTCATCTGCATTTGGGCACTTGCATGTTTCTGTGGCCTGGCTATGTAAATACTGCTGCTGTGTACATAGGAGTGCATGTTTCCCTTTGATTTCGTGCTTTTGCATTCTTTAGACACCTAACAGTGGAATTGCTGGGTTATGTGTGTCAGGTCATTTTTAACCTTTAGGGAAACCTCCATACTGTTTTCTGTAGGAGTGAACCAGTCTACATTCTCAAGGGTCCTTTTTTTCTCCACACCCTCACCAGCACTTACTGTTTTGGTCTTTTTGCTATGGGCCCACGGTAAGGTGTGAGAGGGCGTCTCATTGTGGTTTTGATTTGCATTTCCCTGACGATAAACGATGAACATTTTTCGTGTGCCTGTTGGCCATCTGCATGTCGTCTTTGAAGTGCCTCCTTGTTAGCTCTTCTGACCACTTTTTTGTTTTTTCTTTTTGTTTCTCATTATGTGTCATGTACATTTCCACTATATTGTCTCACTTTGTTGCTTATTTTTGCTAAGTTTCTTGAGCCATAAGCAAAGACTTCCTCTGCAAGGAAAGAGCCATCCTGACTTCCCGATACCATAGCTAATATACACACCCACCACGCACACAGATACACCACCCGCACACATGCATCTGCAGTGCTGATGGGAAAAACCACGAGCCGCGGAGTCACACCATTTTGTTTGATTCCTACTTAGTGACTGGTTTTCTGACTCTTTATCTTCTGCTCTATTTTCTCATTTACGATACTGAAGTAGTTCTTCAAATTTTTTGATGAGGATTGATGAAGATAATGTACACGTTCAAGGTAATGGCCATAAGTATGCAATTCCAATCTGCACTTTCCTCTATTCGTGAGACAAAGATAAACCTAATTTTCACCATCAAGGGAATAATGCTTGGCATGGCTGTGTACAAGCAACTAGCATTTACTGTGCTTCTGGTGCACCTGACTCTTGATTTGGATGCTTTAAATAGACTAACCAATTGGATGCTGCCAGCCACTCGAGGAAGTCACTATCGTCATTTTCGTTTCTCAGATGAAGTAACAGTCATTAGGTGGCTAAGGAACTTGCCTTGGCTACTGGATGGTAGAGTGAGGATTTGAACCCAGAACATCTGATAGAGTACGTCTTTATTATTCTGATTATCTTTGTGCTTTTACTCAAGCACTGGGGTTAGAAGGAAAGATTGAGTCAGATAAGGTAACCCTTTACTTATTTTTCTATTGGCTTAACTACCAGTAATGCAAGTGAATTATATTATTGTATTTATTGATATAGTCTAAATTAAAAGGCTTTTTAGCTTAAACCAGGCAAAATATGTAATATTTTTTTAAAAAGTCATTTTCCACTATCAACTCGAAATTCTTTACAGCACTGTCCATGAACTTAAAACTTAATTTGTGAACATAATTCCTCAGTAAGCAGGAGCTACAAGCACATACCAAAGTGAGGGGACATCGATTTTATTTTCACCCACCACCATCCATCAGACCACCTCCACACTGCTCCTACTCCACCCTCACCTCCCCCTCTGGTAACCTCAGTGTGGTCAAGGTGTGCAGTTTATTTCATTTGGTGCTTTCACCTGCTCTGTTTCCTTATATTGCCCATGGGGGTAGATCATGTGCACTATTTCTCTTTCTTCTTCTAACTGAATTTGCCGCACTTAATTCCCTTGAGTTCCTTTCATTTTGCTGGCCCTCGAAGGATTTCACCTTTAATTATAGAGGAGTATTCTGCTTTGTAGGTGTACCCCATCTTTTTGTCCAGTCATCTGTCAGTGGGCATGTAGGGTGTCTTCTAATCTTAGCCATTGTCCATATGCCACTGTAGACATTTGGGAGCACATAGCTCTTTGAGTTGATGATTTTATACTCAGAAGTGGGCTTCTTGGATCGTACTGGCAGTTCCTGTGTAGTTTTTGTGAGGACGCTCCATGCTGTCCATATCCAAGATCATCACATCTGTCTACATTCCCATCAAGATTGCTATAAAGGTTTCTTTTACTTCACACCCTCGCCAAAACTTGCTGTTCTCTTTGATGTGACCCAGTCTCACGGATACGAACTGATCTCATTTTTGTTTTGATTTGCTTTCCTCTAAGTGACGAGACTTTTTTCATGAGAAAAAAGTCTAGAGAAGTGTCTACTCAGATTCTCGGCCCTTTTTTTAATCAGATTGCTTCTTTAGAGTATTGAGTTCTTTGTGTAGTTTGGACATTAACCCTTTGTCGTACACAACAAAGTGTGTACTCAAGAACACACTTTGTTCTTCACTTCATTAGACTGTCTTTTTATTCTGTTATTTTCTTTCACTGTAGAGTTTTTAATTTGATGAAAAGCTTATTTTTGCTTTCATTACCCTTGCCATTGAGTTTGAGTGACCACAGATGCCTTTAACACCGTTAGCATGGAACACATCACCTGTATTTCCTTCTTTTATGTATTTTATAATTTGGAGTCTTACATCTGGGTCTTTAATCCACTTTGAATTTATTTTTGTATGGATTTAGTGTGAGATCCACTTTCAGCCTTCTGCATGTGGCCGTCCAGTTTCCGAACACCATCTGTTGAAGAGATTTTCTTGGCTCCTTTGTATGATCATAGCTCCTTTGTCATAGATTGTGCACTGATAGGTAAATCTCACTGATACATATACACTGATATATATACTGAGATGTACATCAGTGCTATATATATATATATATATATATATATATATATATATATGACACACACATACACATATATGGGGTTTACTTCTGGGCTCTTGATTCTATTCCATAGATCCATGGATGTATTTTTCTTCCATTATCATACTGATATAATTCCTGATGCTTTATACCATAGCTTGAAGTTGGATCATATGCCTACATTTGTCATTGTTTTCAAGGTTGCATCAGGGACTCCGGGTTCTTGTGGTTTGGTCTATGTTAGTGCACATTTTCCATAGACAATGTCAGTTACTGATCAGTAATGTAACAAGTCAGGTCAATATATAGTATTCTTTTGTTTTTAGTTTAGATGAGTTTTTTTAACAATCTAAATCTCCATTTAATAAATTGTCACGTGAAACAATATACAATCCCCTTAACATATTCTCCTTAGTTAATGTAGCACTGAAAGAATATTACTGGTTTTGCTGTAACTAAAAAAATCCCATAGCCATTACACTTCCATTACCAAGTATCAGTAGATAACAAATACTGTTGCTTATATTTAGAGAAAATCTAGATTTGTAAAGCCAAAGTAGTGTAACATTTTGTGTGGATCAGAAAGAGGAAGCATTTGGGAGGGAAGGGAGATAGAGCACAGGAAGAAAGGACTAGATTTTGATCCCAAACAAACGAGTTGGAGGCTGTGTGTCTAGCAGGAGGAGTGTGAGGCCTGGTATTGCATCATCTTGTTTGAATCACCACTTTTCTCTCTTATTTGTAAAATGAGAAAATGGAGCTAGTATATCTATATATTCTTTGAACTAGAAGCATCCTTCAGCCACCCTTGGATGACTATTCCCTGTGCAGGGAGTTTGCAGCCGTCTGCACGGAAGCGTCCATGGGGCGCCTGCACGCTCTCGCAGGTGCTACCCTTAGCTTGCTGGCCTTGCCACATCCACGTTGTCACAGATGGTTTTCTTGTCCTTAACATAAAATCAGAATGAAATGTAATGCTTTCTTGCACCAAAGTCAAGTCCTGCTTTTATTCTTGGTGCAGTTGTCCTGTCAGCAAGTGTTTGTTTAGAAAAGGCAAATAGTTAATACCAGGCTCACCTTAGTCACATGCCCTTTTCTTAGCAGATGTATGCATTAACATTGCTGTTCATTTTTGGACGGAATTGGCTGTCTCCCCTCAGGTGTTGTCGTCGTTCTCCCCCCACCACCCGTGATCCATCCCCACCATTCCTTGTGTTCTTCCTGCCCATTTTGAGCCCCTCCATCTTCCTCCTCTGCTGTAGGCCTTATGTCTATGGTCTGCCTGCAAGATTAGTCTTTTCCCTGACCCTCTGTTGGGCTTCTCTACAGTCCACATGCCAGTGAGACCACTGCTCATTTTCTTTTCCTTCGGACTTAATGCACATAGCAAAATCCCTTCCAGCTCAGCCATACTGCCACAAAAAGGCATGGTTCATTGTTTTGCCTTGCTGAGCAGCATTCCGCTGTGTACATATGCCAGTTTCCTGAGCCATTCATGGACTGCATGGAGGTTGTTTTCATATCTTTGCTGTTGTAAACAGTGCTGCAGTAAACAGAGTGCAGGTGTCCTTTGGGTAGATCCCTAGGTGTGGGGTCATATGGTAACTCCATGTTAGTGTTCTGAGGAACCTCCCCATAGCTTTCCATGGTGGCTGGACCAGTTTTCACTGCCACCAGCACTGTAAGAGGCTACTTTTTCTCCACATCTTTGCCAGCATTTGTTGTTGCCAGCTTTTTTTGGTAGGACCACCTCATACCAGTGAGAATAGCCATCTCATTGTGGTTCTGATTTGCGTTTTCTTTGGACAGGTGTCTCTAGCTCTTCTGCCTATGTTTTGACTAGGGTGGTGGTTCTGTTCAATTGTGTGAGCTCGTTGTAGCTCTTTGATACCACCCCTGACCAGTTGTATGGAGTGCAAATATTTTTTCCTATTCCATGGGAGAGAAGAAAACGGAAAAAGTGCAATTTGCAGAGCATGGGGAAAGCACTGACACGGTGAGGCCAGCAGTGACGTGAGCTCATGCCGTGGCTCTTCGTCACTGATGGACTGTCCATCTGCTCAGCATGGTCACTCGGATGGTAGGTGACGGGCCCCAGGGACGCTCTGCCTGCACACTACTCCCTTGCACGCTGTGTTTCTCAAGCTGTCTTAGGCCCCTCAGCTGCCAGCTGTCATCTAGTCACCAGCACGCACAGGCAGAACAGGTGCCATCCAAAAGTGGTGTGTTCATGACGCCGAGATGGCTCACAGGCCATTTGTCAGACTCTCTGGTCTATTCTAGTCTGAATGGGTGAGTCTCAAAATTATTTTGTGTAGTGTATATTCTAAACATGTCACGATTTCGTAATTCCCAAATGATGTATGAATAAACTTCATAGGCTGATGGATGAGAACGATGAACGGATGACCTTGTAGACTATTTTCGTTTTACAAACAGATCCAAGCTACTCAGTGTCCAGTCAATGTGGCACAAGGGAACAGATTTTACTTCACTGGGAGGCGCAGAAAATACCCTCCCCTCCAGCCTCCTGGCAGAAATGGCGTGGCCATTCAGTATCTGTTCCTCCCACGGCCGGCTCTGCACCTCCCGCTGTGTTAGGGATGATACGGTGCTGGGGCAGGAAGGGAGTGACGCGATCCTCTCCGCCCTTGTGGAAGGTAGGCCCTACCGAGGGGGTCGAGACAGGCATTGTGTGTCGGCTAGGGCTTCCCCGGACATTAGCCTTCAAAAATGTGAAAAAGCAGGAAATGATCCCTCCTTTGCAGTTATAAGAGCTGATGTATAAGCTGTCGGTCTCCACTGCTCATCTGCAAAGTCACAGTGAACGGCTGTGCACGCCAGCGTGGACATCATCGCTGTGCAGAGCACCTTTCCCAGTTAGCAGATTAAGGGGAGAAACAAGTCCTTGCTCAGGTGGCTGCCTGGTAAAGCTGGCGTCAGAACAGACACTCACGCATCCGGCCATGTCGGGGGTAGCGTGTGCTGGGCAAGCAGTGTGTCTTTGGCACCTCGGCCGCCTCGCCCTCCAGGCCAGACCTCCGCCCTCCCGTCTCCCCAGCACCGGGGCTCTTGTGGACACGTCTGAGCAGGTGGAGAGTGTGTGTGTGCGTGCGTGTGTTGGGAGAGGGTGGCGTCCATAGGGGCGCAGCCTCGACAACGTGTGCACCACCTTCTGGAGGGCCGGCCCCACTCCCCATGTCCAGGTGTGTGTCACTGTCTGGTAGGAAAATGGGACCCTCAGCCACCTACCAGAAGCAGCACCTTTAATGTCCCCCCGCCCCATTCACCAGCCATGACCTTCCCCTCTGTCTAGGTGGTGAAGATGATGATCGTGGTCGTGGCCACGTTCGCCGTGTGCTGGCTGCCCTATCACATCTACTTCATCGTCACCGCCGTCTACCAGCAGCTCAACAGGTGGAAGCACATCCAGCAGGTGTACCTGGGCAGCTTCTGGCTGGCCATGAGCTCGAGCATGTACAACCCCATCATCTACTGCTGCCTCAACAAAAGGTAGGACCCGGACGCCATCCGCGTCGCTCCTGCTCGGCGGGAAGCACGGGGCGGGCTCCACGGCGCACACCTGCACAGAGGAGACAGGCACAGAGTCCTTGATGCTGCCCTCCCCCGCGACAAGGCCGTCCTCAAAACGGCGTTCTCACAGGCTCGTCGCGGCAGGGCTTCTGCGGGCAGATTCCTGCCACACCCTGCACAGCCGCGTCTACCAGAACCGTGAGAGAGGGAGAGAGACACACGGAAAACCAGTGAGAGAAAGAAAGGAGGAGACAGATGAGCGAGAGATGGCAGAGGGACAGACATAGAAAGACGGGGGCAGAGAGAAGTCAGAGACAGAGGGAGCGAGAGCCACAGAGCAGGCTGAGAAAGCACGTTGGAGACAAACACATGGACACAAGGGAGACAGAACAAAACCAGAAAAAGGACAGAGGCGGACTGGCAGTAGACGGGCACACACGGGGAGAGAAAGGAGACAGACACACAGAGAGGCCAAGAGACACAGACCAGGACAGAGATCGTCAAAGAAGAGGGAGACGGACTCAGGCTCAGAGACAGAGGCAGACGGGAGGGCACACATGGGGACACAGACCGCGCAGAGGCAGGCGTCAGACACGGGGGAGCGAGGGGGAGATGGAACATGACAGCGACTGACACAGAGCTAGGGAGAGACACAGTCAGAGACCGAGACAGCCAAACCGAGAAAGATACAGCGAGATGGACCAGAAAGAAAGACGGACTCTGACAGAGACATCGAGACGGAGCAGAGACTGAGGAGAGACAGTTTCTCGTCAGTCTCTCCTGTGTCTCTCTCATCTGTCTCTCCTCTGCCTCAGTCTCTCCTCTATTCTCTACCCAGTGTCCTCCGTCTCTCCTCTGTCTCCGTGTCACTCATATGCCTCTCCTGTGTCTCCCCTCTGTCTCTCCTGTCTCCTCAGTCTCCTGTGTCTCTCCTCTCTCTCCGCTCTGTCCTCTGTTTCTTCTCTCTCTCTCCTGTGTCTCTTCTCCGTCTCGCTTCTCATCTCTCTCTCCTCTGCCTCAGTCTCTCCCCAGTCTCCTCTGTCATTCTCCTGTCTCACCTCTCTATCCTCTATCTCTCCTCAGTCTCCTCTCTCTCCTCCGTCTCTCGTCAGTCTCTCCTGTGTCAGAGAAACAGACACAGAAGATACACAGAGACAGGTGTGTGAGGGATAGTGCAGAGACACAGGACAGACTAGAGACAGGGGAGAGACAGAGACCGACAGGAAGAGAAGACAGAGCGGGGGAGAGAGAAAGAGACAGACAGGAGAAACAGGACAGAGACAACAAGGACAGAGAGAGAAGAGAGAGACGGAGAGACAGAGCACAGGGAGACACCAGGAGAGATACAGGAGAGACTGACGAGAGACTCTCTCTCCTCCGTCTCTCGTCAGTCTCTCCTGTGACTCTCCTGTGTCTCTCCTCCTCCTTCTCTCTCTCCTCCTTCTCCTCTCTCTCCTCTGTCTCTCTTCTCTCTATCTCTCCTCTCGCTCCTCTGTCTCTCCTCTCTCTTCCGCGGAGACTGAGGAGAGACACAGGAGAGACCGAGGAGTCAGAGAAGAGAGATAGAGGAGAGACTGACGACTGTCTCTCCTCTCTCTCCTCCGTCTCTCGTCAGTCTCTCCTGTGTCTCTCCTCTCTCTCTCTGACTCTCTTCCATCTCTCCTTTTGTGTCTCCACTGTCTCTCCTCTCTCTCCCCTCTGTCTCTCCTCCGAGGAGACTGAGAGACACAGGAGAGACACAGGAGAGGCACAGGAGACAGAGGAGAGACAGGAGAACGAGGAGAGGCACAGGAGACACAGGAGAGAGAGAAGAGAAAAACGAGAGAGGGGAGAGACAGAAGAGAGACAAGAGAGAGAGAGGAGAGACACAGAGGAGACGAGGAGAGACACATGAGACAGAGGAGAGGGGACAGAGGAGAGAAAGGGGAGAGACAGTAGAGACAAGGAGAGACTGACAAGAGACTGTCTCTCCTCTCTCTCCTGTGTCTCTCCTCTTGCTCCTCTCTCTCTTCTGTCTCTCCTCTCTCTCCTCCGAGGAGACTGAGGAGAGACACAAGAGAGAGAGGAGAGCAAGGAGAGAAGGAGAGACACAGGAGAGATACTGAGAGACAGAGAGGAGACAAAGGAGAGAGAGAGAGAGTAGAGACAGAGGAGCGACAGAGGAGAGAGAGGAGAGACTTACGAGAGACTGTCTCTCCTCTCTCTCCTCCGTCTCTCTTCTGTCTCTCCCCTCTCTCCTCTGTCTCTCCTGCTCTCCTCCGAGGAGACTGAGGAGAGACACAGGAGAGAGAGGAGATAGAACAGAGGAAAGACAGAGACAGGAGAGTAGGAGCAACAGAAGAAGCTGAGTAAAGACAGAGAGAGACACATGAGACAGAGGAGAGAGAGGGGACAGAGGAGAGAGACAAGAGAGACAGAGGAGGGAGAGAGGAGAGACACAGAGAGACAGATGGGAGAGAGGAGACAGAAGAGACAGAGAAGACTGAGTAGAGACACAGGAGAGACTGTCAAGAGATTGTCTCTCCTCTCTCTCCTCTGGGGAGACTGAGGAGATACACAGGAGAAAGAGGAAAGACACAAGAGAGACAGAGAGGAGGGCGAGAGGAGATGGAGGAGAGACAGACAGGAGAGAGGCGAGACTGAGGAGAGAGAGGGAGAAAGAGGAGAGACAGAAGAGACACAGGAGAGACTGGCAAGAGCTAAAGGAGAGAGAGGAGAGAGAGAGAGAGAGAGAGAGGAGAGATAGAGGAGAGTGACGAGAGACTGTCTCTCCTCACTCTCCTCCGTCTCTCGTCAGTCTCTCCTGTGTCTCTCCTCTGTCCCTCCTGTCTCTCCTCCGGGGAGACTGAGGAGAGACACTGGAGACAGAGGAGAGACAGAGGAGAATCAGAGGAGAGAGAGAGAGGAGAATGAGGACAGACAAAAGAGAGACGGAGGGGAGAGAGAGGAGAAACACAGGAGACACAGTGGAGACAGAGGAGAGACTGTGTCTCTCCTCTCTCCTCCGAGGAGACTGAGGAGAGACATAGGAGAGACACCGTAGAGACACAGGAGAGAGAGGAGTGACAGAGGATAGAAAGAGGAGAGACCCGGGAGAGACAGACAAGAGACTGTCTCTCTCCTCTGTCTCTCCTCCGAGGAGACCGAGGAAAGAGGAGAGACCCGGGAGAGACAGACAAGAGACTGTCTCTCTCCTCTGTCTCGCCTCTCTCTGTCTCTCCTCCGAGGAGACCGAGGAGAGACAGGGAAGAGAGAGGAGAGACACAGGAGAGAGAGAGAGGAGAGACAGGAGACTGAGGCAAGACAGAGGAGAGACACAGGAGAGACATAGGAGAGACACAGGAGAAAGAGGAGAGACAGAGGAGAGACTGACAAGAGACTGTCTCTTCTCTCCCTCCTCTCTCTCCTCCGAGGAGACCCAGGGAAGAGAGAGGAGAGACACATGAGAGACCTAGGAGAGACACAGGGGAGACAGAGGGGAGACTGAGAAGACACACAGGAGAGAGAGGGAGAGGAGAGAGAGAAGAGAAATTGGAGAGACTTACAAGAGACTGTCTCTCCTCCGTCTCTCTCCTCCCAGGAGACTGAGGAGAGACAGAGGAGAGAGGGAGAGAGAGAAGAGAAAGGAGAGAGGGAGACAGGAGAGAGAGGAGAGACAGGTAGAGAGAGGGAGAGTGAGGAGAGACAAGGGAGAGAGAAGAGAGAGAGGAGAAAGGAGAGAGCGAGGAGAGAGAGGAGAGTGAAGAGAAAGAGAGGAGAGAGAGGAGAAAGAGAGAGACAGAGGAGAGACACAGTAGAGACAGAGAAGACTGAGGAGATTGAGTAGACACAGAGCAAAGACAGAAGAGTGAGAGGAGAGACACAGGACAGACAGAAGAGAGACACAGGAGAGGCTGAGGAGAGAGGGGAGAGAGAGGAGAGACACAGGAGAGAGAAGAGAATGAGGAGAGTGAGAGGAGAGAGACAGAGGAGAGACATGAGAGAGGGGAGAGAGGAGAGGGAGGGGGGGGAGAGAGCGAGAGACACACACAGACGCGGAGAGAGAGGTAGCAGATGGAGCGACACAGACAGTTTCATACGGTCAGAGGCACAGACCAAGACATGCGGGAGCAAGAGGAGACCGACAAGGTCAGATGCTGAGAGACAGAGTCAGGGAGAGACGAAAAGACAGACAGATGCAATAAAACACTGAGGTGGAGGCAGATGGGGACAGACATACACACAGAGGCGGAGAGACAGATGGAAAGAAACAGATGCAGAAAGCAAGAGACTGATACAGAGTTAGACAAACATAGGGAGGGAGACAGAGAGACAGAGGGAAAATGGCCAACAGAGGGAGACAGAGGCGTCAGACCAGAGACACAGAGACAAGGAGCTGACAGACAGAGCTGCAGTGACAACAGACATGAGAGATCCAGAGACAGAGCAAGAGTGGGACAAAGACAGAGCGAAAGAGACAGATGGAGACAGAGAGACAAAGAGACACAGATCACCACAGAGGCTGAGAGATAAACCAAGAGTGAGGTACAGCGAGTCACGGAGACCAGAGAGGAAGGAGACAGGGACAGAGAGACAGGAGAGGAACAGAGACCGAGACGTGGCCGGAGACAACAGACAAGAGAGACAGAAGAGAGGTCGAGATAGAGGGAGAGAGGCTGAGAGACAGAGACATACAGAGATATTAGAGACAGAGACAGCGAGGGCAAGAGACAAAGAAGCAAACACAGAAAGACGGGAGAGACAGAGACCGGCTGACAGGGAAATAGATGTGGGGAGAGTGAGATGGTCAGAGGCTGAGACCCAGCAGA
This sequence comes from Talpa europaea, assembly GCF_964194135.1. Taxonomy (NCBI): domain Eukaryota; kingdom Metazoa; phylum Chordata; class Mammalia; order Eulipotyphla; family Talpidae; genus Talpa; species Talpa europaea. The sequence goes on along the minus strand of NC_140080.1, from coordinate 1,862,713 downwards.
CTGAGAGACAGAGACAGTAAAGAGACAGAAATGGACAAAGAGAGAGTTTCATTAGTTTCATACAGACATAGGGAGAGTGAGCCAGTGGGACAGGCTAGTGTCTAGTCCAAGGCCTAGAGACAGACCAAGAGATACTGGTTACTGGACAGAGAGACAGGAACAGACTGAGAGACCAGAGACTGGGACAACGAAAGCTACAGGCAGACGGAGAGTAAAAGGGAGACCGAGAGGGTCAGCTGCTGAGAGACAGAGTCAGGGAGAAATGGACAGACAGACAGAGATGAAGAAAGAGATGCAGACAGACACAGAGGCGGAGGCAAATGGAGAGAGAAACTGACACAGACAGACATAGGGAGGGAGACGTAGTGTCTGAGAGACAGACATTAGTCAGAACAGAGATGCGGAGAGACACAGTGGGATCGAGACAGTCAGAGACTGAGAAATGCAGTGAGAGACATAGACAAGGAGAGATCCAGAGAGATGGAGACAAAAATAAAAGGACAGACAGAAGGACATGGAGCGAGACAGAGGCTGAGAGAGAAACCAAGAAAGAGGTAGAGAGAGACAGGAAAGAGAAAGAGACGTGGCTGGACACATTAGAGGCAGAGAGGCTGAGGCAGAAACCATCACAGACACTGGAGACAGACCTAAGAGACACAGATGCAGAAGGCGGGAGAATGACATGGGGTTAGACAAACATTGGGAGGGACACAACAGTCAGAAGCTGAGGGACAGAGACAGCCAGAGACAAAGAAGAAAACACAATACGGAGAGACAGAGACGACTACAGGGAGATGGACAGAGACCATCAGAGGCAGAGACTCAGCAGACAGACAGACAGACAGAGAGATGAAGAGACAGTTTCCTACAGACCTGGGCAGGGGGATGGAGAGAGAGAGAGAGAACCGAGGCCTAGAGACAGACCAAGAGATGCGGGTGGATGGGCAGAGAGACAGAGACACAGAGAGGAGACAGACAGACGGGAACAGACCCACAGAAGGAGTAAAGGGTGACCGAGAGGGTCAGATGCTGAGACACAGGAGGAGAGGACAGAGAGACAGAGACGAATAAAGGGATGCCAGAGAGACAGAGGCAGACGGGGACAGAAACGAGAGAGACGCAAGCAGAGACAGACGGAGAAAGGTACACGGAGAGGGAGACTGCTGAGGAGTTAGACCAACCGCGGGAGAGGCTGAGACAGAACTTGGCCAACAGAGAGCCAGAATGAGACGGAGTAGTCAGAACAGAGATGTGGAGGGACACAGTGGGGTAGAGAGGGAGTAGGGGAGAATAATGGACTCGATACAGACCGGCAGAGACTAAGAGATGCAGTGAGAGACCAGCAAGGAGAGATCCAGAGGCAGAGACCAACAGGAGGATTAACAGAGCAACAAAGACAGGTGGAGACAGAGAGACACAGAGACACGTGGACACAGAGGCTGAGAGACAAACCAAGAAAGAGCTACGGAGAAACATGGAGACCGGAGATACAGGACAGAGGGACAGGGACAGAGAGACATGGCTGCAGACAACAGATGACAAGAGAGACAGGAAAGAGAGAGGTTGAGAGAGAGACAAAGAAGCAACACAAAGAGATGGAGAGAGACAGAGCAGCTGACAGGTAGATGGACAGCCATGGGGGAGAGCGCAGACGGTCAGAGGCAGAACAGGACAGAAGGAGAAGCGGAGAGACACAGTGGGGTCGAGAGGGAGACAGGGAGTGAAATGGAGGCACAGCCAGAGACTGAGAGATGCAGCAAGAGAGACACAGAGACCAAGTGTGGGACAAAGAGAGCAATAGAGACTGATAGAGACACAGAGATAGATTGAGACAGAGGCTGAGAGACCACCAAGAGCTACCCAGAGACATGAAGCCTAGTGAAAAAGGAGAGAGAGAGACAGAAACATGGCTGGAGACAACAGATGAAGAGAGACTGAGGAGACACACAGAGGGAGAGAGGCTCAGACACTGGAGACAGGTGGACAGAGATATTAGGGACAGAGGGCGAGAGGAAGAAGCAAACAAAGCAAGGGGGAGAGAGAGAGGGAGACTGACAAACAGGGAGAGGAGACACAGTCAGAGGCCGAGAGACAAAGAGAGGCGGAATGAGACAGTAGTCAGAACAGAGAGACACAGTGGAGTACAGGAGGAGACGGGGAGAAACTGAGGCGACAGAGAGAGACAGATAAAAGAAAACACACAGGCAGAAGGACCCAGAGCGACACACAGGCTGAGACACCAAAGAGCTACAGAGAGACAGGGACAACAAATGAAAGGAGTGACGGCAGAGACAGATGGAGAGAGGCTGAGACATACAGAGAGATGAGACTTCACAGAGATGGGGAAGACGAGACAAACTGACTGGGTGACAGACTGACATGGCGGGAGAGAGCAGATGGTTAGGGGCAGCAGAGACAAGGAGAGGCGGAGAGACAGTGGGGTAGAGAGGAAGACTGCGAGAGAAATGAGGCGACAGACTGAGAGAGGCGGTGAGAGGTACAGAGATAAGCAGAGATCTAGAGACATAGATCGACAGATGGAGACAGACACAGAGACAAAAGGAAACAGATCAACCCAGAGGCCGAGACACAAACCACGAAAGAGCTGAGAGAGACCAGGGGACAGGGACAGAGACGTGGCTAGAGACAACAGACCAAGTAGACAGGAGAGAGCCAGGCCAGGACAGCAGCAGACACGGAGACAGGAGGAGACACGTCAACTGACAGAGATGGAGGGAGAGAAATGAAAAACACAGCGAGAGAGAGAGAGAGAGCGCGAGAGAGAGTGAAAGAGCTAGGGGAGCCAGTGACAGAGATACTGCATGAGATCTGCTAGAGCGATGGAGGACAGAGGGACACACAGGCAAAAAGACAGACACAAAACAGACTACGGAAGAGAGACATTCACACAGCGGGGTTCCGAGACACACCAAGACAGCGCGCTGCTGACACAGGCCGGAGCGAGAGGCGGGAAGAGACAAAGACTTCGGTACAGAGGTACCTGACGCAGGTAGACAGGCCTGGGGAGAGGGAGGAGACAAGTTGAGAGGAGACACCCAGGGAGTCCCATGGAGACGCAGACAAGAAGGACAGACTGACGGATCCAGACAGTCAGTGGGAGAGGTGGAATCGGAGGGAAAAGGAGAGGCACGGAGATAAAGCGCCAAGGATCCATACGGAGCGAGAGCGAGGAGACCGGGTCCACCTGTCAAGACAGAGACGGAGGTCGCCGGGGAGAGACAGATGCGGCCACGAGGACATTGATAGAGGGCACAGAGTGCAAGAGAGGCAGGGACGGTCCGAGACAGTCAGTTACTCAGAGTCGAAGACCGACGCAGAGAGGGAGTGAAGGGAGGCCAAGAGAGTCAGGCGCTGAGAGACGGAGTCGGAGACAGAGAGACGAACGCACACAGGGAAGACAGACACACAAGGACAGATGTAGCGAGAAAGACGCCAGAGAGGCTGAGAGAGACGGACAGACAGCAGGTGGGCGAAGAGTGGCAGAGAAAGACAGTGTAGACGTGAAGCTCCCAGAGGGGAGGCTGGAGAGGGGCAGGAAGGGAGCGCCCCGGTGCAGGCGCACACACCCCACCTGACTGTCCCGCGGCTTCTTGTCCTCCTCAGGTTCCGAGCTGGCTTCAAGAGAGCCTTCCGCTGGTGCCCTTTCATCGAGGTCTCCAGCTACGACGAGCTGGAGCTCAGGGCCGCCCGGTTCCGCCCCACGCGCCAGAGCAGCCTGTGCACCGTGAGCAGGATGGAGGCCGTGACCGTGGTGCTGGACCCCAGCGACCCAGATGGCGCCAGATCCACTCGGAAGAAGAGGGCGACCCCCAGGGACCCCATCTGCAGTGGCTGCTCTCGCAGAAACTCCAAATCTGCTTGCACCCCCTCGAGTCTCATCAAGTCCCCCTACACGTCTGTGCATGACTCTTCCTGAGCCGCGCCCGGCGGGCCCCCCGGACGGTTGTCTAGCGGCCCTAAACTTCCAGGTGCAGCCCAGTGAAAACACAGCTGGCGATACCTGCAAGGGGTTCATTTCTCCCACCCGGAAGTGAATACGCATCTGGGACAGTAAAATGACAGTGAGGTGGTTCTTTGAAAGGTGTAAATTATTTTCAGAAACGCTGATGAATGAAAAGTAAATACAAAGATCAGTGAGTCATTTCCTCAGTGATAAACTGAAAACTTACATTTAACAAATGTTCTGTGTAAAATGGCATCGAAAAAGAAACCGAGTCCCATCGACTGTGTACACACGTCATTCTCTGATCGTTGGAGAAAGCGACTTCACATCTGGGAAGTTACTTTCTGACCATTCCATAGTTCAAGAACATCACGCGAATACAGACTTAGGACCTTAGGAGACCAAATTCCTACAGTCCTGTCGTTTCAGACATTTACATCCCTGTGATAGGCGCAGCATAACACAGTAGAAAAGCCTTGTACTTAAAAGGGGAGAATCCCATTTGTCTCAGAAACTGTTTAGTTTTTGCCAAAAAAGCTGCTGAAGACTGATTCCCAGTGGGGAAGGCTGACGGGAGCGCCTGCCAGACATGTCCCCCCTGGGGAAGGTGAGGTGCGTTGGGTGCACCCTCCCCCTAGCCCCGCCGACAAAGGAGTAAGAACAAGACGCAGAAGACGACATGATGCCAGGCCTGAGGGGAAGAGCCAGGCGTGACCAGGCAGCCTGGCGGGGGCACAGCAGGCCTCGCAGCAGGCGAGCTCACACTACGTCCCGCTGCGCCTTCCTGGGGCCAGGCGCGCAAGACTCCCTAGAGGGCTTCAGGATTTAGATCAGCACAGAAAATAGTACTTCTTGACAGAGAAAGTTAAAAGAATCAAAAGGCCTCGCTTTAAGTATCCCTGTCTTAAGAAAAATAAAAATTTTCGTCTTTTTACACCTAGAAGACGTGTTTTGAAATGACCGGTACGGGGGTAAAAAGCAAACCTGCCCGTTGGGGAGTCCGCCTGACAGCAGCTGCTGCTTCCAGCGCTGCCGCTCTGGCCTTGGGGTGGGCCGCGCTCGGCGCTGGCCACTGACAAGGATGCACGTGCTCTGTGCAGCCGCTCACCACACACTTGCGAGCGAGGGGAGGAGGGCCGAGCCGGGCCGGCGTGAGCATGGCGGCTGTGGGCGGCTGTGGGCGGGGTGGCCAATGCATGCAGTGGGGGTCCCGAGGGGGTGGTGGGGGAGTGGGGTGGGGGGGTTGGCGGGCAACCTTGTCACCTTCGTAGCTCGTGGATAAAGTTTTTTCAAGTTGTAATTACACTGAGTCGATTTACCAGACATACCTCCTTCGCATGTGTGGTAATATGTGAGATTTGATTTCTCTTTGAAAACATTAAAAATGATACTGAAAATAAAGGTAGCCCTCCTATTTCCCAGCTGCTAGCAAAACACGGTCTGAAGGGGCCTCATCTCAGCACACTCGCCAGACACCCTTCAAAACGCCATCATGCTGCCTGCCTTTTCCTCACATTGTCTAGTTTTCCTCAGTTACCTTGAGTCCTAAGCACCCCTTTGGAGAGCAAGGTTATCAAAGCATAGACAAGGTCTCCACACCTTGCAGGGGTGGCGTGGAATCCAGGGGGAGACTCGCCTGGGTGGGGCGGGGCCTACCCTTGTCCCTGAGCCCCCGAGCCTGGCCCAGAGCCTCCCTGAACTTCCCAGTGAAAAAGAAAGTGACCCAGTTTCTTCAACATGCTGATGAGAGAGCGAGTGACCTTCCTCCTAAGCAGGTCTGTGCCTGCATCCAGCCCTCGACACGTAGCCCCGGCTGCGCTGAGTCCCCTGGAGACCTGGCTGTGGCTGGGCTCTGAGTAGGGGCCGCCCAGCAGGTGAAGGGTTGAAACGGCCTTTTCCTAGATGGAGTGGCTGTGGGGTGTGAAACTAAACTCAGCTCTTAGGAATGAAGTTAGATGCACCCATTTTAGGTTGGACAACAAAAATGTTAACCTTCACCAGATACCAGATGAGGGGCTGGGAGCAGGTGTTTGGGGTCTCAGCAGCATCCCTGACGGTCTCCTGGCCTCCTGCCACCTGAGGGGAGTCCCAGGGCCCCTGCGTGTCCATCTCACAGCTGTGAGGCGTCTACCCTGGTGCCCGCAGCCCCACTTACACCAGCCAAACATGTACAAGCCCAGCCCTCGAGTAGTGAGAAAGTGCCGGGGGGGCGGGGGGGGCGGGGGGAGGGGGGCGGACTAGAGCAGGGAGCCTCACCCACCATGCAGCCACAGCTCAGACAACCCCCAAGCTCTCAAATCTACCCATGTCCTACTGCTACACCTCTGCCCTGCCGCATACATGGCTGGCCCAGCCACCTGCCTGGATCACTACAGGAGCCGCCTCTCCAGCCCCCCCTAAAGTCAGTTCTGCACGCAGCAACCCACATGACTCCTAGGACAGTGCCCACCATCTCATGCCCAGCCTGAGAGCCCTCTCCAGCCTCCCACATCACTCAGACCAAGACCAAGGCCCAAACAGGTGCTGGGAGGCGGAGAACGCCCTTGCACTGGCTCTCTTCTCGCCTTTCCTGCTCTGCTCTCCTGCTCTGCTCCCCTGCTCCCTGGACAGCATGTCCAGCCTTCCTACAACCTCAGTCTCTGGGTACCAGCTGCTCCTTTCTCTGGAGCGTTCTCACAGAGGTGCATGACAAATGCCTTGGTTTTCTCACATCTTTTCCAAGCGACTCCTAACCTAGTTACCTTACTTAAAAATCACACATTCTCACTCCCACCCCAAGTTCTTCCTCCCAGTTCTCTATCCTGCTCTTTATTTTAGCATAACGTGTGTCGTGTTCCAGAATGCCAAATAATTTACTCCATCCCATTTACACTTAGCCCCTAAGTTGATATGTAAGCTCCAGTAGGGAACATGCTCACTAAATAATGGGTCTGGAAAATATATTTAAAGAAATGATTAAAAAACCATGAATTTCCTTAGGAATAAATTACAGATCAATGAACTGCAAGGTGATAAAACCATGGAAATCCACACACGGACACTTCACACTATTGGAAGCCAAAATAAACAGAAAATCCTGAAACATTAAGAAACAACACTATGGAAAGATATATTTCGTGCAAATAGTAACCAAAGTAGACATTAAGAACTATTACAAGAGACAAAGGACTTTGTATATTGAAGAGGCTCAGCTCATCAAGAAAACATAGCAATTATAAACATAAGCAGTTTACTATAGGATCCCAAAATATATGAAATAAAAACCGACAGAGATGCAGAGAAATAAACAGCCATCCAGTAATGGACACTTCGAAGCCCACACTCAGTAATGGAGAAAGACCTACACAATAGAGAACTATTAGAAAATCTTGAGATAGAAAAAACAAAACATTCAAAAATGTATGAAAGAGTACTGCGTGGAGGAAGCTGTAGAGCTGTAATGCCTACATGAAAAATGAGAGATTTCAAATTATTTAACTTTATATTGAGAAACTAGGACAAGAAAACTCACCTCAAGCTACTGAGAGGAGAGAAATATTAGAGCAGAGATAATCAACACACCCAGCAGTTTTTTAAATATTCACTAAGTTTTACCACGGTTTAGCTAGACGGTCAAAGAAAAAGTGCACAACTAAGGTCAGAAGAGTGCAGACTACTGTCCTTACAGAAGAGAATTAGAATAGCCACTGACCTTACAGAAGAGATTTAGAATAGTACAAATAACTGGACACCAATTAATTAGATAATCTAATTTTAGTACAATTAAAATTACAGATTTCTAAGAACATGCAAAAAAGGTAGAAAAGCTCAAATATAAGAAGTAAAAAAGTTGGAATCGGTTTTTTTTTTTTTTAACCGACACTAACAAGAAAAGTCTAAGATTTGTTGTCTTCACTGGTAAATTCTAACAAATATTTACAGAAATCATAAGAGTGACCCTCTAACTCTGAAATTAGTGGAAGGGAAAAACCCTGGCTTATTCTGCGCCCAGCATCACTCTGATACCAAAGCCAGAAACGTGACAGAAAAGAAGGTCACAGACCAGCATAACCATCAACACAGATACAAACACCTCAACTCAGAGGAGACTGGGCAGGTGGCAGCACAGGGGATGTGCCAGACCCACCTCCACATACTCACAACCCAACCACAGCACAACAAGGTCAGTGACCCCCTGAGAATCACCAGACAACAGCAGCACACAACAGGAGCGACACACGCCAACTGTCGCCCAGACTGTACACAGACTCATTTCATAATCACAAGATGCAGGGTGGCTGGTGGGTCAGAAAACAGCCCACATTCCTGCTGTCCTCAGGGGACTCATTTGAGCTCCGAAGATAAACAGACTCAAAGCATAAGGTTGGAAAATCATCCTGTAAGCAAACGGGGCCCTCCAAGAAAAGGCAAAGACAGCCGCACTCATCAGATTTCCAACCACAGAGGTGACAAGAGAAAGAGGGCCACTACATCATGACGAAGGGATGAACACATCAGCAAGACATAACACTCATCAATATATATGCACAAACGAAGGGCCATCAAAATGTAGGTGGCGACTCATATCAAACCTGCAGTCACACCCCAGTGCCAGCACAAGAGCAGCAGGGGACTGCACCACCCCACCGTCCCCACTGGAGAGATCAACCGGACAAAAGTCGACAAGCAAACAGTAGCCAAAAATGAGGATTGGAGCACATGGCCTGCACAGACATTCACAGGACACTGAACTCACGTTCTTCCCAAGTGCACACAGAGCATTCTCCAGCACAGACCACACCACATGCTGGGTCACAAAACAATTCTCCATAAAGTGATAAGGATCAAACTTGCATCACAATGGTAGCAAACACAATGAAGCAAGAAAAACCTGCATAGTATGTGAAGGTTGAACACACTACTGAGTGAGCATTCAATGCGGAAATGAAAGAAGAAATCCGAAAACACCAGAGATGAATGAAAATGAAGCCAGGGCCCGAGAGACCCTCCGGTACGGTGCGCAGCAGAAGCAGCACGCCTGGGAAGCGAGCGCAAGGAAGGGCCGCGCCAAGAAGCAAGAGAGGCCTCAACAGGCCACCTTGTATTTCCCTTTAAGGTACTAGGAAAAAGAACAATCAAAACCAAGAGCCAGTACAAGGAAATAAAAATTAGAGCAGAAATAAATGAAACAGAAAAAGACCTCCAAAGGATCCATGAAACCAGAAACTGTTTCTTTGAAAAAAATAAAGACGAGTAACCTTTAGCTAGAGTCACAAAAAGCAGGAAGAATATAACAAATAGGAGAAATGGAAGAGGTTACAACAGACATTTCAGAAATACAGAGAATCATAAGAAATTGCTGTGAACATGCATGTGTAAGCGAATTGTGTCTAACCCCCCAAAATAATGCAAATTTGGATCCTACAAGCAAAGAGAAAGCCAAAAGAAGTGAGGAATGGCTAACAGGTAAAATAGACTTAAAATTGTTAACTGGTTATAAGAGAAATGGGTATGACATTATTAAGTGCCTAATACAGTAAGAAGACTTGTTTGATTTCTCTCTCCGTAAGACCCAGCCACTCCGCTCTTGCCAGTGTCTGCTCTCGAGAAACAGAACACGCTTGCGAAGCTTGCACAGGCCACGCACGGCAGCCCAAAGGCGGACACAGCCCACCTGCCTACTAGTTGACAAGTGGATAAACAATACATGGTATTTCAATAAAACAAACATCAATCTAGAAAAGAAAAAATACTGATTCATGCTACAGACGTGCATGAACCTCAAAATCACCCCACTGAATGACAGCCGCGAGTCACGAGAGACCGTGTCTGCAGGGCTGGGAACACCAAAGGAGCCACCCAGATCAGCTTGTAAGACAGCAGACTGGGGGGTGCCCAGACGCCCCACTGTGGGGAGTTACTGCTAATGGATACAAGATCTCCTTGGGTCATGAGACTACTCTAAAATCAGAGTTTGGTGTTGACTACACAACTGTGTAAATGCACTAGAAACCAAAAAGTCTGGCCACTTATCTTGAGGAACTGAAAAATTAGTGGAAGGGTTGGCTCTTTGACAAGTGCAATTGAATTTACTTACAATGGGCATAACCCTGAAACTGGATATGAAAACTTCCTTCAAAAAAATCCCCAGCCCATAGGTTGGCGGTACCACAGACTCAGAAGCAAGAATGAAATAGGATTTCCATCCTTTAGCAACAGAAACCAAATGAAGTCACCTTAGGCAACATACCAACTAACTCACAATTCTGAGTAGACAGACAGCCCCGGGGCCATGCAACCACACGGACAAATAACCCCCAGGGCTATAGAGTAGCCACACTCCGCCAGAACCCACTCCCTGCCTTACAGAACATGTTCACCAGGAAGCAGGTGTCTGGCACTACTGGAAACCCTGAGGTGTCAGTGACTGGAAATGCCCTTCGAGCATCACCGCACTGGCATGGATGCCCCTCTACCCTGTGCTTTGCCTTACAGGCTTTCATTGTCGTTTTTTCTTTTTCAAAATTAAATTAATTACCTTTCTGACCCAATAATCCAGTCCTCGGTATCTATCTACACAAAAACACTACTTCCAAAGGAAACCTGCCTTCCCGGATATGGAGACAACCTACATGCTGCAGAATGAATGAGTGAATCAGGAGATGCGGTTAACATACACAATGGAATACTACTCAGCCATCAAAAAGATAAACTTATGCCATTTGCAGCAGCATGAATGGAGCTAGAAGGGATTATTCTAAGTGAAGTGAGTCAGAAGGAGAAAGATAAATACCAGATGGTGCCTCTCATATGTGGAGCAGAGAGATTCCACCAAAGGATCAGAGAAAGACAAACTTAAAAACCAGCCACTGAAAACTGCCATTTAGATCTGAGGCATCCAGGAGGGGAGAGGTGGAACACCAGGACTGTGGGGAGGACCCTGGGCGCATTGGTGGGAAAACTATGGTGATCATACCTTAAAGGAGAAAACCTATACTTTGAAAAAAGTTTTAATTAATGATGTATCATTATTTTACACCCTTGTTTGTTTTTTTCAAAGAATTAATTTTCTTCACGAGTGAGCCAAGGAGTTTTCCACAGGGTTTAGAGTTTCCAACCCTCACTGCTGGGATGGCCAATGCTGTGTTTGCTTGTTTATTCTCACATTTTAAAAAATTCTGGGGGTCTCCTAATATGACTTCAATTAAAAATATTAAATTTAAAAATAAAATTAGAGCTTTTAGTTTTTACCAGAGCATCTTCAAAAAGAAATAGAAAACCTGAGTCGTCTTATATTGTAGTTCAGTAGTTAAGTATCGCCCCACAAAGAAAACTCCAGCACAGATGACCCCAGTGACGGCCTTTACGGGTGACTCGAGGGGGAAACAGCTACAAACCCCACACATCGCCTTCAGAAAAGCAACCAGCGCAGAACCCTTTCCACGGGCTCTCTGGGGCAGCCCTGGCCGCTAAGCAAAACCACCGAAAGACCCGGCGACGCCCTCCCGTGAATGGAGACGCGAGACAGGAAACCCAGCTCCGTCACGGCGGCCTGGCAGACCCGGGAAGAGGCACCCGGGCCCGTCCCAAGCGCCGGGGCCACCGCCCGCCGGAGCCCAGCTCCCCCTCAGAGCCCCTCGAGACCTGGCCTGAGGGGCCTCCCTCTGAGGCCTCCGCGCCGCCCTCGGGCAGGACCGGGCCCAGCGGCCGCTCCCGACCTGCTGCCGAGGCGAGGCCGGCCGGACTCCGGGAGAGGCCAGCGGCTGGGGCGGGGGGGGGGGGGGGGGTCCCGTGTCGTGTCCTCGGTCTCGGGCAGGGCGCCCCGGTCGTCCCGGGGGCCTGGGGGCCACGTGCCCGCCGCTTCCCGGCCGCTGGCTGCACACAGGCCGTCCACGCGCCGGGCCTCGGGGACCAGCGCCCCAAGCCCGCCCGGCCCGCGCCGCCCCCGCCGCAGGGGAGGAGAAGCCGCCCGCGCCTCCGCGCTGCCCCAGGAGCACAGGCCGTGGCCGCAGCGCCCGCCCGGGAAGCGCCCCTCCGCCGCGGAGCCGCCCCCGCGCCTGAGAGGACAGCTGCACCTGAGAGGACAGCTGCACCCGAGCTCGCGAGGCGCGGGGATGCGCCACCTCAGGCGCAGTCCTGAGGGCACGCGGGCCCGGGGCGCCCCGGTCCGGTCGGGGAAGCGGCCCAGGAGGCCGGAAGCCGCAGAAGCCGACGCCAAAATGCCGGGCTCCGGGGGAGGACCCGGGCCGCGCTGCCAGCTTAACAATATGCTTGTGTGTCCAGAGACTCACCCCTGACGCGCTCGTCCTGCCAAAGTAACCAGAACGGACGGATGTGGCTGGCATGAAGCTCTCCCCCCTCGCACACAAAGCCGGAGAGACCAGGAAGAGCACGAGCCCCTCAGCCCCACACTCTCCCTCTCGAGGCCCAGGACGCCCAGGTCAGAACCACAGGGTGACTTCGGGGTCGCTGTCGGAGCTAACCGGCGCCGGCTTTCCTCCGCTCACCCCAGGCCACTGCCCCTACTCAGGATCCCGTCTCTTCCTGCCCTCTCCCGTCACGCGCATCCTACCCGCCCTGTCAGCCCGTTGCTTTTCCCACCCGCGCACTGTCCACGCCAGGTCTGCACTACGCAGCAATCCGCAGCCTCTGCACCACAAGTTCGATCCCCGGCCGGCCAGGGAGCAACCCACATGGCGCGGCAGACCTCTCCTGACGCCCCGCTGCTCCCCTCAGCGGTGTACTTCGGTCAGTCTGCCTGTTCTGTTCCCCCGCTCTGTCTCTGGTGAATCCTCTCACCCTCCGTATCCCTAACCTGTACCCCTCTTCTTGTATGCATGAATAAATCTTTAAAAAAAAAAAAAAAAAAAAAAACAGGTAGTTGTCTGCCAAACAAGAGCTCTAAGAACATGAGGGACAAATGATTTCTCTACAAGGTGAAGAGCAAGGTGACAGCATAGAAAACAGGTCTTCAGTGACTTTTCTAAAGCTGACAGCTTAAGCAGCTCAACAAAAAATGAATAGTTTCAACGTCAGCAACGCTGTGAACTCGCACCTCCCTCCGCAGTCTTGCTGCCTGCCCCAGCTGTGCCAAGGTCTGAGCGGTGCAGGCCTGTGTTTACATGGGACCGTGCCCTTCACAGCAATCCTACTGCCAGGTCCACCTCTCCTAACTCTTAAAAATTTGGTGACTATGAGACGAATAGAAACCTAAGACTGTCGACAGCTCAGGGGAACAGCACCCGGCCAGAGGAGAACCCAGAGCAGGAGCATCCAGGCAGAGGCTGCATGCGCTCACCCTCGTGGGGGACTTCATCCAGCAATAAAGCCTGCTCTCCCAGTGGAGCAACACTCAGACGTGCCATTTAAAGACAAAATTGACAACAGTCCTTTCAAATGCACAGTCCACTCAGTCACCAAAATATAAATGCTAAACAATGTGTGTTTTTAGATAATTTGATTTGTAAATACCAGACACATATTTGCATTAGTTTTAGCTGTGGCCAGTCAAGTGCTGAAGCCAAACATGCCCACTCTTAGCCAGCACACTTTTCCCATGAGTCTGAACGCTGAGCCCCTGCTCCAAGAGGCTGGGGCTGGCCTCCAGCACGGAGTCAGCAACTGACCTCTTTCCACTGGGTCTTTAGTCTCTTCAAAACCCCCTTCCCCTCTGAGCATGTCTTCCTGAAGCAGAAACGAGGGGGAAGCTGGGGTCCACCTGGGTCCTAACTGCATTCTGCTGATGAGAACGAGACCCTTGGCCACGGATGCTGGAGAGCCACAGTAACACAGCGCCCATGGAGGCAGAGGGTGGGACCCCTGGGAGTTTGGAACCCAGCCTCCTGCACAGACGCACCACACGGCCACCAACATCCTTGAGCACCGTGTGTCCAACACACAACATACACCCGTTGTGGATACCCCCCAAGCGGCCGACTACCACACCCCGCTCAGACCAGGCCATGGAGGACATGTGCGGTGTCCCCTGCGCCCCGGGGGCTCACTCCGGCGTCTATCATCTGCAGTCTAAATCACGAGCCTGTGTGCGATGCTGGAGGAGGGACGGGATAAACCTAACTGCAGAATCAGACAGGGAACACTGCAAGCACCGAAAATGCTGCTGCGTCCCCATGATGAGATCTTGGGCACGAGGCTGGCGTGCACCTCCTCTCCCGGCAGGGACTATTCCGACTTGCTTTTTATGGCTGTCGTGGCTGAAAACACATCATCACAAACAGATGTTTAGATGCAGAAAAACAAGCGATCCTAACTTCCGTTACTTTCGGTTATGGATGCTAACCCACGAGTACGAACATCTCTTATGTGAGTGTAAGAATGTGGAGTATTTAATCACCACATTTATTTTTTATCAATTATGCAGAAGCTTTTCTTAATATTCTGGTCTGTAACTCAATCACTTGCCTTTGCATCCTGGAAGTTTGTTCTCAGGTGACTGACAAATACTTCAATGCACGTAAATGGTTGAAGAGTAGACAATATATAAAATTCAAGCATTTTCGAAAGTTGTGTTTCCAGGTTTTATAACTGCATACAAGAAGGATTATAGCCAGTGTCTTTCTTTGTCCTCCAGTTATATCTTTCACACTTGAAACTCCAGTTCACAGTCAACTAAAATCAAGCAGCCGCTTGAAGGTTCTTTCAACCCCGGCCCTGAGTACAGCAGCTATCCATGCTGGCTGTCTCCAGGCTGAACACCTACCACCCCTCCTAACTCAGAGAGGTGCAGCTTCCTCTCTGTCTTAACCTCCCCTGGATGTGACCTCTGGTTTTCTCACAGGAATTCCAGGAACTTCTGCAAACAGGGGCTGACCGTTTCCTTTCACGCTTGTCAGAGCCCATGGAGATGACGGTCAAGTACAAAAGTGGGTGCACACACCGCGTATGAAAGGAGGGCGAGCAGACTCTTAACGTTAGTCCATCCCGAGAAAGGTGAAAGCTACTAAAAATACCTAAACATTAAGGATGACATTTCCAATTCCCTTCAGGGATTACATGGTTCCAAATGAGGTTGAACCTACTGTCATCTTTTGCCTTATTATGATGATCATCCTCAGAGAAGGCAGAGGAAATTCACAGTGGCCCATATTCTACCCTTGCCATAAGAAAAGGTAACGTAAAGATTATATAAGTAACGGTGGGACAGCTCAGAGGAAACCAGAGCAGGTCATGCAGCCAGCTCCTGGCCACTCCAGGGGTTACAGGTGAGCACGACAGACCAAACTCAGAGGAGGCAAGGACAGCATCTCCGCCCACCACCACTGCTGCCGCTGTAGGCAGCTCCACCACTTCATGGAGCACCCAGCCCCAGAGAAGGAGGAAGCTTCAGCATTCCCAGTCGCAACCATAAGCACCCCGCCCAGAGTCAGGGGAACAGGCCCTGAAAGAACGCAGGTCAGCTTGGGAGGAAGAGCCAAAGCCACACCCACAGCTGGGCAACAAGAAAACTAACAGTGGGGCGGAAGGAAAAACACAGCAAATGGCCACATAAGTCCTCAGGAGACAAAACACTACACAAAGAGAAAAAATTTCTGGAACCAAACCACAAAGAACAGGAAGAGATAGTTTTTCCATCAGATACAGAATTCACAATTGCTATGATGAAGAAAATTAAAGAATTGGAAGAGTACAAAGACCATAAAGAAAAGCAAATGAATGTCATGAGAAATAAGATAAATGCACAGAAAACTGAAATCAAAGTTCTAACTAAGAAAAAAATATAGAGATTTGGGATATTAAAAGAATATTAGAGGAGATGAAAAATACAAATTATGAAGCAGAATAGGTCAAATGGAAGAATTTATCAGTGTATTTAAAGACTCCATGAGGAAAGGAAGTATAAAAATAATGGGGGTACCAGAGGAGGAAGAGAGAGAGAACGGAACAGAAAACATTGTTAAAAGAAACAATGAAGAAAAATTTCCTGACCCTAGAGTAGAGAATAAATATACAAATCCAGGAGGCTAAAATTATTGCAGGGTATCTAAACAAAATGAGACATACACCAAGACATTTAGTAGTAAAACCTTCAAGAGTTCAAGACAAGTATTGTAGCTGGCAGGGAGGAAGAAGTAGATAATCTAATAAAAGTACCCTGATCAGGTTAACACTGGACTTGTTTGAATAAACACTACACGCAAGGAGAGAATAGAAAGATGTGTTCTGAATACTTAGCGATAAAAACTGCCCACAAAGAATAATCTATCCTGCAAGATTCTCTTTCAAATGTGAGGGAGACATAAAGGCCTTTACAGTGCAACAAAGTGAAGAAGTTTGCAAACAACAGGCCATCCCTCCAAGAAACACTGAAAGGTGTTGTAATTGTATCTAACCCAAAGAGGAACACACACAACAACTAAACAAGGAGCTAGAAAGAACCACACAAGCTAAGGACAAATGGCAGCAACAGATTTTCCTAAGTCAATAATCACACTCTGTGGACTGAACACACAAATTAAAGGGCAGCGTTAACTGACTGGATCAAGAAACAGAACCCAGCTTTCTGCTGCCTCCAGGGAACAAACCTGACCTCCAAAGAAAAACACAGAGTAAGATAAACACAGAGTAAAGGATTGTGCAACAATCCCACAAGCAAGTGGGGCTCAAAGAAGGCAGAACAGCCAGCTAATATCAAACAAGATGGATTTCCAGTTTAAAAAAAGTTAAGACGAGATAGAGATGGACACTGTATCTGATTAAGGGAAGTCCTAACACTCATCAATATAAAATCACCAGGGCCTCCCTGGTGGCACAGCGGTTGAGCGCTGGGTTGCGAAGCTGCCCGCAGCCTCTGCAGCGCCAGTTCGATCCCTGGCTGCTCCCCGGCCACCAGAAGAGGGTCCCACATGGCGCGCAGACCTCTCCTGCTGCCCGCTGCTCCCCTCAGCAGTGTCCTTCGGTCCTTCTGCCTGCTCTGCTCCCCGCTCTGGCTCTGGTGAATTCTCTCATCCTCCCGCGCTTCTGACTGTACCCAGTGCTTGCATTCAATCACATGGGTCTTATACATACATATGAATGAAATGTATCAGAGATATGCCTTGAAGCAAAGGTCAATAAAGACACAACCCCCCAGAACTTATGGGACATAGCAAAAGAAGTAATAAGAGGGATTATATATATATGGTCAGAGATATATGAAAAGATGCAGAAAAGGGAAATAATGCTATGAGAAACAAGTAACAAACAGAAGCTGGATACTGAAGGTGTAAAAAGATCTACGGAGGCGCTAAAAAATAATCTGGAAAAAGCCATGAAAATAGAATAAACAATATGGAAAAACAAATCAGAATATCAAAGACACAGATACAAAAAGAACCAAGAAAGAGAAAGAGCCAAAGGGAAGAAAATGAAGAAATGCTGAGAAGTATCTAACATCACGACAAAAGGAAACCTAAGAGTCACAGGAATCTTGAAGGAGAAGAGGAAGAGATGGGAACTGAAAATCTGTTCAAGGAAATAATTGAAGAACACTTCCCAAACTTGAAAGAAATGAAAATAGACATATAGGAAGCTAAAAGGATGCCAAACTATCTTAATAAAAGGAACTGCACAGCAAGACACATAGTAGCAAAGCTTCCAGAGTCTATGACAAAGAAAAACTAATGAAGATGATGAGGGGGTGAAACATATCCTATAAAGGAACCTATTAAGGAACATCCATTAGGCTGGGAAGAAACACTACAGGCAAGAAGAGAATAGAGTAACATACACAAAAAACTCCAAGACTAAAATGCCTGTCAGGAATACATTATCCTGCAAAGCACTTCTTCCTACATGAAGAAAAGTAAGGACCTTCTCAGGCAAACTATCTTTGGAAATTCACTACAACTAAACCCCCCACTCCAAGCTACAGTAGCAGCCATAGGATATACTCAACAGATGAATGATTATGAAAAACTGAATAAGGAATTAAATACAATCACAAAGCAATCAACAAAATGACAGTAATAGACTGCCGCCCATCAGTTCTCACCCCGAACATGAATGGGTTAAATTCACCAACAAAAAGGACCAGGGTAGTAGGTTAGATAAGAAAACAGTCCAACCTTCTGCTGCCTCCAGAAAACACACCCAAGTTCCAGAGATAAACATAAATTGAAAGTCAAGGGTTGGCAAATGGCCTCCCAAAGTAGACGGGGGTCACCATGCTTATAGCTGATAAAATAGACTTCCAGCTAAAAAGAGACACAGGTGGTAAGAGACACAGATGGATTCTGTATAGTGATCAAGGGGACAATACACCAGAAGATATATACTCACAAAATGCGGCAGCACCAAAACACACTGGACAATGACTATCACCTTTGAAAACAAACACTGGAGAGAATACACATGTGATGGGAGACATCAAGACCCCACTCTCACCAGCGGACAGATCAATGAGACAGAAGATACACAAGGACACAACAGCCGTAAATAAAGATGTAGACCACTAGGGCCTAACAGACAGCTATACAACACTGCACCCCTCCCCGAAACTCGAATACAAATTTTTTTCAAGTGCACACATACATTCTCCAGGATGGAGCACACACTGGATCACAAGAAAAACATCAACAAGTACATGAAGATCGAAATCATACCAACTATCTTTTCTGACCATAAAGGCATCAAACTAAATTTTGACAAATGAGCTACTGGCATACAATGGAATAAAGAGCCTCTTTTATAAACGGAGCTGGGCAGCACGGATAGCCATATGCAAAAAAAATGAAGTGACATCCATATTTAACTCCATACACACAAATTCAAAATGGGTTCAAGATTTGGATGTAAGAACTGAAACCATGAAGTACTTGAAAGAACATATGGAGACACACCGTAGGACATCTACCACAAAGATGTATTTGTGAACACAGCCCCAGCAGCACGGGGTTGTGTGTGTGTGGGGGGAGGGGGTGCAAATTAAAACCAACAAAAATAAACAAGTGGGACGGCATCAAACTAAAAATCTTTTGTACATCAAAAGAAACACTCAAGAAAGCAAAAAGGCAAACTACAGAATGAAAAAGAAAAAATTGCATATCACCCATCTGTCAAGGGTTAATCTCAAAAATTTTCAAAGTTCTTACACAATCCAACAATAAACAAATGACCCAATTAACGAAGAGGCAAGGACTGAAATAGATACTTTTGTAAAGAAGACATGCATATGGCCTACAGACATGCGAAAAAATATTCAACGTCAATTATAAGGGAAATGTAAATTAAAACCACACTGAGATACCACCTCTTCCCTGTCAGACTGGCCCCTATAAAAAAGAATGGAATCAACAAACGCCAGCAAGGTTGCCTGGGAAAAGGAACTCTGATCCACTGCAGGTAGGGACACAAGCTAGTATAGCCCCTGTCAAAAACTACATGGCGATTTCTTAAGGAAGCAAAAATGCAAATTCTGTTTGACCCAGTGATACCACTATTAGGTATTTATACAAATAACATGGAAACTAATACGAAAAGATTTTTCTACGCCTATGTACATAGCAGCACTGTTCACAATTGCCAAGTCATGGAACCAACCCAAGCGGCCTTCAGTAGATGAGTGGATAGAGAACTGTGGAGCACACTTTGGAGTATTACACTGTGAAGAAAGATCTGTGGCATTTGGGACAAAATGGATGGACCTTGAGGTGATTCTGTTGAAAGAAGTCAAAAAAAAAAAAAAGGAAAAAAGAAAGAAAGATGCTGGATGTTTTCATTCATCTGTGCAATATAAATACCAATAGCGGGAATAAAACTTGAATTCAGCATACAGAAGATAATGGTTATTAGTGAGCAGGAACAGGGTGGCAGGAATGGGGGAGGAAGGCAGCTGGGTATGGACATGGGTGGTTTGGTGGGGGAGAAAAAAATTTTTTAATGTAATGCATATTGTAAAATATGCCTTTTACAACATGACCCAGAAAAGGACTGAGAATTGAAGGAATGTAGATGTGATGTCAGGTGTGAACAGTTGTCAAGAGTCTGATTTCTTCAAAAGTCATGTGGGGAAAAAAGATAATACCCACTCTATTGGTTAGGGTTCTGATGCAAAATTATAAAACTTCTCTAACTTGTTTAAACCAAAAACCACTAAGTCTCAGGCTTTCCAAGTCAGTAGAACACCTGGGCGAGCCGCCCAACCTCCAGGAAGGGCCTCACAGAGCCACCTGCGCTGAGGCCACAGCCCTCCCTCCAAAGGCCATCAGCTGAGGCCGCCTGCTCTCCTCCATCGAGCTGGGCAACTTGGCCACCATTACCTGGAACAGCCCCCGGGAAAATGGCGCAGAACCCCACGGACTGAGGCTGCGACCCGCATCAGCCCAGGCCACTGGCCCGCGCCTGCTGTTCTGCCTCCTACACTCAGGTCCGAAGGTTCTTCACAGCTCTGCCCCTCCGGGGCCCTCACCAGGCCTCAGGCACAGTAGACCCTCAGCAGGTGGGATTACTTGTTTCATACCAGCCCTAATGCCAAGGCCTTTACCTGAATTTACTTAGTTAATGTTTATAAGTCCCTGAGAAGACGATCAGACTGTTACCTTTACACACCCAGGCAGCCAGGACCCACGGTGCCCCCCTTAGCGCCACGCTAACCTAACCCCATGCTGCCTTCTTCATTGTGAAGGGGCATCTCCCAAGAAAGTGGCTTCTCGAGGTTAGAGGAAAAAAAGAAATAGAATATCAGCCAATAAAGGAAGATTCAGTCCAGTGAGAGCCTTTGTATGAATTTTATGAAACTGTGTGGCAAAGTTTTAAAGCTTTCCAAAATTACCGCAGTAATTATTGATCGGTTGGTTGCTTTCTGTAACTGAAAAACAGAAGACAGAGCACCCTTATAAAATCTTTAAATATGGCCTCCTAAGAAAGAATTCAGCTATGCGCAATCATGGATTAACCAAACTCTTGAGCACACCATTCCTGGACACCAAGCCTGACAAGATAAGGTGCATTTTAGATGGAAAGCTTAGTGCCTAGAGCTTTGGGGAGCAGGACTAGGAAACAGCCTTTCAGACATATGGGAAGAAAGGACTATTTTCAAAACAAGTATTTTTTTAGCACATATTGGATATCAAGTGGACTAAAAATAAAAAAAAGAGCAACAAGAGTCACCAATTTCATCTTTCCCAACTAAAGTGTTGTCAGTAAGAAATGCCTGGCAAGTGATGCAGCATAAGAAAAAGGGCAAAGAGAAGCAGGAGGAAAACCTGGAATCTGGATGATCAAACAGGCTGATTTGCAGCAATTTCTATGAATTCCTCACTTTAGTGGCATTTGTGGAGTAGTTCAGGATTTCCATAATCCATTCTGCATCAGGTGACACCAAAGGGAGATAGCCAGCTCAGGAGTTCCCGTAACAAGACAGCGGCACCAAAACATTCCTACAGGCCTTCCCATCTCTGCTAGCCCAGTGAAACTGGCTTCTCCTTTATAGCCACACACTCCACGCCTAACAGCCAATCAGCACCTGAAGCCCAAACCAAACATTGTGAGAAGAGTAACCATTTTTTGCAAGACCTTTTCTAAACCAACCCTTTAGGTTCAATTTGTCACTAATATTTATTCTGTTGTTTCTTTCTTTTTTCTTTTTAAAGGAGTGTTTGGGTTTTTTTGTTTGTTTGTTTGTTTGTTTTAAGATTTATTTATACAAGCACTGGGTACAGTCAGAAGCACTGGAGGGTGAGAGAATTCACCAGAGCCAGAGCGGGGAGCAGAATAGGCAGACTGATGAAATACACTGCTGAGGGGAGCAGTGGGCAGGGCAGGAGAGGTCTGCGCGCCATGTGGGACCCTCGCCTGCTGGCGGCCGGGGATCGAACCGGCACTGCAGAGGCTGCGGGCAGCTTCGCAGCCCAGTGCTCAACTGCTGCGACACCAGGGGAGGCCCTATTCTGTTGTTTCTGTTGAAGGCAATTACATTGGTCTTCAGCCAGTAGCAGAAAAATAGAGGAAATGAAAGCTAATCTTCTTTAATTAATCCTCTCTGTGACCAAATAAATCTTTATAAAGAGAACCAACCATTTTTCTTCATAATACAAGACTGTCAACATTAGTCATGTTCAATAGAACACATCTGCAAGTGACCAAAATAACAGCAGCAATAATACTAAGTTATAGGTCAAATTTCAGTTGCTTTTCATAAAGAAAAGCGTGTTCCTGTTTCACTTGTCAGGAATGGTTGCAGTGAAAGCCACCGAGTCAGGAGGACATCGCAAGAGCATTCACGTACACTTCAGGACTAATGCTTTTCAATTCTGCTGTGTGTAAACTAGACTTAATGTCAAAACTGAGGTTCAGAAGTGACTTGGTTACTGAGTGAGTCAACCAAAATTTCAGTATTCACCTCTCATCACTGCTTATCTGTTGCTCTCTATCAAAGATGTGTGCTCTGCTGAGTATTATACGGGAAACATAAGCGACAGCGATATCAAATTTGACAGCAAGTTTAGACTCCAGCCATATCTCAGAACAGATGGTTCAAAGCCAAGATGATCCTATGTTCTGGCTCCCCTGGAGCCAGATACCTTGATACCTTCTGCCTCAGCCTCATTAATTAATAGTGCCCCTTCACCCTGACAAGGGCTGTGTAGATGATAGATTAAATACCCTCCCTGCTCACCGACACCTACCATGTTACCAAATTTTGAGAACAGACGTTTGTTAAAATGCTCGAAGGCTGTGTTGTCACAGACAAAGAGCAAAGGTGCAGAGGGCGGTTTTGACACGTCTTGGCTGTTTAAAGAAAGACTAGGGTGCCGTCGTCATGATAAGCTTCCACTGCCTCAAAGTCTAGCTACCTCTGGACCTCCAGTTATGCTTCCGGGCATCCCACCCCCATCCAGCCAGCCCAGCAGTGCCCATCAACCAACGCGTGGATGTGGGGATGCAGCTGTTTTCACAGGAACCTGGACACCGCGGTCCCTTTTCCGCTCTCGCTCACAGAGCTGTCCAGAGGCTGACGTGTGGTTTCATCACCACTCTGAGAGCAAATGGGTATATCCTGGGTGCTCTGCTCTGTTCTGGAATTTTCTAAAGTAGAGGTTTGGGGTGTGCATGCGGGCAGGCTCAGAGACAGAGCCTTTCCTGCTACCACCACCCTCTTCTCACCACAGTCTTCAGTCACACGTGCAGGACTCACCATAGCACAGCAAGCCCCAGGACTGGGAGGAGAGTCCCAGGAGGGAATCTTAGGATGGGGCTGTCATGCAGGGTCCCTCACACATCTACTAAAAGCCTGAGAACTGTGCACAATGTGACAAACTTGTACACAAAAGAAGTTAATGCGGTTGTTGGGGACCTCAGGGTGGAACCACAGACTGGAGAACGGGTCTGCCTGTCTCACACGTGTACGGGGCAGCCTCGGGGACGTGGGTGAGGGAGAAAAGAAGCTGATCTAAGTAACTTTGGGAAAGTGTTATAACTTGATCCTGTCAGGACTAAAGACCAAAAGAAGCTACACATCAACCCTTGCTGACACACTGGATTCTCAGTGTTATAGGTTAGCCATTCTGAATCCCCGCGTCCCCCTCCTCACACACACATACACACTGGAGGACACATGAAGATAAATTTTGGAATATGGACAACAGGAGTCAGGGTGCTCCCTGTGAGACAGAAGTTACAAATAAGCAGGCAGGAAGGCTACCAGGTCCTGGGGCGCTGGATCAGAGCCGACACACTGGCAAGACTCGTAGTTCCCTATGTTCACAAATAGACACATGCATAGAGACATGGCAGCCCCAGGATCACAGACACACAGGAATTTCCTGGCTCTGGTTGCATCAGGGCCTGGGAAGCAATGAACACCCGTAGCCATGAGGACACCCCTCCCCAAACCATGTGTCTAGTTACCATTCTTTAATGAAATGAGCTGGGGCCCTTAGGAAAGGGGGAGGGTAGGGAAAATTCAAGGAGAGCTTGGAGAATTTGTCATTCCAAAAAGAATACAGGCACCAAGCTATAATGGGCAGAAGAGCTAAAAAGAAACTTCTCCAAAGAGGAAATGCAAATGGCCAACAGGCATATGAAAAAAAGTTCAACATCACTTGTCATCAGGGAAATGCAAATCAAAACTACCATGAGATACCATCTCACACCAGTGAGAATGGCACATATTAAAAAAACGAGCAGGGGCCTCCCCAATGGCACAGCGGTTGAGCGCTGGGTTGCGAAGCTGCCCGCGGCCTCTGCGGCGCCGGTTCGATCCCCGGCTGCTCCCCGGCCACCAGAGGAGGGTCCCGCATGGTGCACAGACCTCTCCTGCCGCCCGCTGCTCCCCTCAGCAGTGTACTTCGGTCCTTCTGCCTGCTCTGCTCCCCACTCTGGCTCTGGTGAATTCTCTCACCCTCCCGCGCTTCTGACTGTACCCAGTGCATGTATAAACAAAACAAACAAACAAATATAATAAAAAAAAAAACATGCCTCTATAAAAAAACGAGCAACAACAAATGTTGGCGAGGATGTGGAGAGAAAGGAACTCTCCTGCACTGCTGGTGGAAGTGCAAACTGGTCCAGCCACTATGGAGAGCTGTGTGGAGATTCCTCGACCTGCTAAAGATAGAGCTGCCATATGATCCAGCAATTCCACTCCTAGGTATTTACCCAAAGGACACAGAAATAGTAATTCAAAAGGGCACCTGCACCCCTATGTATATAGCAGCACTAGTTACAATAGCTAAGCTATGGAAACAACCCAAATGCCCCAAAATAGATGACTGGATCAAGAAGATGTGGTACATCTACACCATGGAATATTACTCAGCAATCAAAAAAGATAAACGCATGCCATTTGCAGCAACATGGATGGCGCTGGAAGGGATCGTGCTCAGTGAAATAAGCCAGAAAGAAAAAGAAAAATACCGGATGGTCTCACTCAACAGCAGGAATCTAGAAAACCTAATTAAGGGACCAGGAAAAAGACTAATTATAATAAAGTAAAAATCAAAATCAACAAGCAACTATAAACCTGAGACACACTACAAGGGGAGGAGAAGGCAGTAGGATCAAAACCAGGGGGGTGGGAATTGTACAGGGACTATGACCAAGATGAAAATGCATACATTGTGCAAAAATGAAAAACGATGTAAAAAATATATTTTAAAAAAATTTTAAAAAGCTTTGAGAGGCCAAAAGAGAAACAATTTGAGTAACAAAGTTAACAATTACTACTATAGAACACAGCCCAAAGAGTACAGCCATTACTCATACGGATCCATGGAGACACTCCATAATG
Source organism: Talpa europaea (assembly GCF_964194135.1). Taxonomy (NCBI): domain Eukaryota; kingdom Metazoa; phylum Chordata; class Mammalia; order Eulipotyphla; family Talpidae; genus Talpa; species Talpa europaea. The sequence goes on along the minus strand of NC_140080.1, from coordinate 1,837,544 downwards.
ACACGTCAATGACTAGACAAGTCAGTCGATGGGAAAGGGACAGGTCACTTATCAAGTAATCCCAGATAAAAAATACAGAATGAATGAGATTCGCTGTTTGAGTACAATCCTAATCGCTTCAAACAAGATCTTCTGATGAACCCTAGGACTGAAGGAAAGGACGTTAAGGAAGTGGGATATTTACATCTGTCTCCCCAAGCGTTTAGCAAGTGTTGCATTACTATCGTTGCTGGAATATCCATGGCTATGGTGCATGTAAAGGAAGCCCTGAACTCATGGCATTCCTCCCTTGGGAGGTGGCGTCCCACCAGCCCCCTGACATAGAACACACATTTAGCGGGTCAGTTCTGGGGCAGATCATGGAAAAGGAACCTACTGGCCATACAGATGCCACTGAACCCCGTGATCCAGGCTGGCACTGACAGCCGTTGTCACCCATGCTTGAGGCGTCGTGAGAGCTTCCTCTCCCTGGTGCTCGTCTCCCAAACCCTTAAGCCCAACCTAGTCATAGGAAACACCAGCTGCGCAAAAACTGAGGGTCACCACCAGGCTGGCAGTCTTCAGAAGTGCCGAGGAGATGACCAAGGAGGGGCGACCGAGAAACTGGCCCAGGCTGGTGGAGCCAAGAAGGCAGGACCAGGAGCATGCCTGGATGGGCCCCTGGATCAGATGCAAGACACGGGGGAGTGACAGTGGCATCCAGTCTAATTCAACTAATAGTACAGTACCAACAGGAACTCCTGGGGTTTGATGAATGAATTAGTGATGGAAGATGTTATCAGAGAAAGCTGGGTGAAGGGGATAGGAAAGGCCTCTTACAATCTTCCAAACTCTGCCATAAATATACAATCATTTCTGAATAAAAACATTTATATATGTTGGACTTACATTCATTCTATACTAGACTTATGTACACTGGTAATGAATGGTAAATTAGTAATAGATATAAAATCCTGAGTTATAAATATGCAGGAACATGGAAAATTCTTGTTATTTTCAAAACTAAAATGACAGATTAAATCCAGGTATATAAACCAATCTTTCTAGCTTATCTCAATCAGAATTGAAATTCTCTGCATGTTTTTATTAAGACAAAAAGCTTTGGAATTCTCCTATTCTTGCTCCCAACGCTGAGTCTGTAGTTCTAATTAATGTGCACTATTAATGGATGGAAATGTCATTTGTCATAGCTAAGAACCACTCAAGTATCAAGCTTTTGTGCCAGTGTTAATGCTTCACAAAAGGTAACAGAGTGACAATGTTGGAAAAGATATGGAAATTTTTCACATAGCTTTAAGATTACAAACATGTTGTAATAAATTCCAGTTCCAGGGTGAATCCAGGATTAATACCCTGTATTTAGAAGAGAGGCTAGTGAATGGTGACTTATCAGTATCAGAGGTTTCAATCTTTTCCTTCCAAAAAAAAGCTTTATGAATTCTTTTAGGAAATCATCCCATTAGCTAATATTCTGAGAGCACCAACTGCCCTGTGCTTGCTTTATCTGCTTTATATAGGCCTGTCACCGCCCTCATTGCCCCGAGGAGTGCCAGCAGACTTAGGAATGGCAGGGGAGGCCACCAGGCAGTCAGCGGCTCCAAAGCTGGGAATGACTGAGCCATGCGGCTGTAGAACTCACATTTCTCACCACCATGCTCCTTTACCTCACAGGAAATAAGAGGATGTGCAATTTTCCTCTGCAACAGTCTAGTGTCATCCTATGTAATTACATGCAAACATAAGCTTTTCTCTATCCCAAAGACGCCCTCCTTGCCCTCACTGGCGTTAGGCAGCCTGGGGCACAGTCAACGCAAGGCCACGGGGAACACGGTGCCTGACAGTATGAGAACCATGGAGGGGCCCCTCGCTCCCCAGCGGGTAGCACGGCAACTTGCCCAGCCACTGTGTTCAGGGTCTTCTCCCTGAAGCTCAGCGCCTGCAGTGACCAGAGCTCACACAAGGCAGGATTCACCGAGAGCCTGGACCCTCATCCACCCTGGAGGAGCCCAGACCCAACTACCCCCAACCCTGGCAAGGCACACTTCCAGCAGTCTGAGAAGTAAAGGTAATGGAAGCGCCATGGCCTGGCCTCCTCTGATGGAAGGAGCAGAGCTTGCCAGAGGGGTGACCGCCTCTATGGCATCGACGTGACCCCATGCTGCACCCTTCAGAGAATGCACTCAGTGTGTCTCTTCTCTGCTTCTCCAGCTCTTTGAAATCAGGTGAGCAATATCGATTACCACTTCAGTCTCTCAGTCATCTCAGTTCTAAGTTTATTACTTAAACCCGACCATTGTTTTCCTATTCAAAAATACCAAATGAAAGAAATAAAGGATCTTAAAGTGAAAAGTGGGAGCAGATGCACCTGGCAAGGGCTGACCACACAAGCGGTGCTGGTGTGTTAACCATGTCACCCGGTTCAAAGGAGGAAATCTCAAGACCCCTAGGGCCCTGGCAGGAGAGGGCACAGGGTCTCCCCAGAGGCGGAACTGGCACTGGAGCCACCCGGACCAGGCAGCAGCTCGCTCCAGGCCATCTGTCCAGTGAGTCCCCGGCCAGGCCTTGCTCTCTGCTCCAACCTTCCCCGTCTCTGAACAGCCCTCCCCGCCCACCTGCACTCCACCTACTGTGAAAGAAAGGTGGCCTCCACCCTAGCCCACACTCTGAGCCTGGTGCCAAATGGGATGGCACGTGGACATGGGACCCTTTGGACATGATCAGGTCATGGGGCAGAGCCCCCAGGCATGGGGCTAGTGTCTAGGTGGAGACCCAGAGAAGGCCAGGCCCTCTGCCTCATGAGGTTACCAGGAGCCAGAGGCCCTGCTGGTGCCTTGATCTTGGATTTCCCACCCCCCAAATTATGAGAAACCAGTTTGTGTTATCTACAAAGCACCCAATCCATGTGTTTCGTTACAGCAGAAACCCAAACAGAAACGAAGATGCAGCTAAACGTAGTCATTCAGACCCCATCTTTAGTCATCTTCCTGTTCAAAGTACTGCAAACAGCACACCCTCTCTGTCCCTCCTGGGAAAACACACATCTTCAGTATGACTAAAGTCACTGCTTAAAGATTTTTGACCAAAAAGCAATAAATTATGACTAGGATCTGGCTGTAAATGCATTGCCATACAGTAAAGTAGTAGTATTTACCAGTGTAAAAACCTCAAAGACTGGGGTTATTTTTAGACATCTTATAGCTAAAAGCCAGGGGGAAAAAAAAAAAAAAAACGATTAAGCATTCTGAAGGAAAATTATGATCAGCTTCAAGAAAATAGTCTGAATCTGAATTTACAGGATTAAGATAAAACAATGTCAGAAATCTGATAGAAATTGGTGGCAATTTGAAGTCTGATGTTATACACATATATGCAATTAAATAGGTCAGAATTTTTTCTCTCAGGAATTATACCACTTTCTTGTCATCTTAAACTCAAAGCCATATATTCTGCTTTCCACAACAAATTAATTTTCAAAGTGTTGAAAATATTAAAAGCAGTCACTTACCTAGGTCTGCAGTTTCTATGAAGCCAACTTGCAAGGGGGAAAAAAAAAAAAATCAAACATCTATTTGCACTACAATTTTATTTGAGCTGCATGGAAAGCCTCGAGTCATTAATAATGCTAAATAATAAAATAAATGCCCAGGTTCATTTTTTCTTTCTCAAGTATTGAGGAGACAGGAGAAAGCATCTTGAATTATATACTAAGTCATGTCTGCCTTGATCCATGTTTGTGCTCTTTGTGGATCACTTATACTCTACATGCATTAAAAATTAATTCAAATTAATCAGATTTTCAAGTACTGAATAACCCCCAATATCTGATGACCACTAATTTAATTTCTAGGACAAGCATTGAAGTGATGTAAAATTTATGCCTCAGTATAAATGAAATTGCACCCCCAGAAGAAAAAAGTGGGCCATTTTATGAAGGTATGTGCACTTCTTCAAGAAAAAATCATGAGGAGAAACAGACACTTCCTACCTTTGAAACTCTCCATGTAATCTGGACAGTGGGCTTTTCTTAGCCTGCCATGTGGCAACATAGGGTGCCCTTGATTATGGCTACATTTTCATCCCCCTAAACTTTGTGTTTCTACACAGTTAGCCCTTTATATCAGAGCTGTAAGTGTGCCAGTCACCAAACACAGGCACTAGAGGCTGGAGAATGTAAATATGAGAAATACAGAGAAAATACAAAGGACTGATCACTAATCACGAACACTGTGAGTGCTATTCACCAATATGTCCACTTTTCTATTTTAAACTCTCAGAAAGTCAGGAACCATGTGTTTATTTTCCAAGGGAATACCAGAATTCTTTAAGAAATTCAAGGTGCAAAATTACAGGTGAAGTTTTTAAAGTATGCTTACCTTATAACTTCACTTCCTTAATTAGCAGAAAATAGGACCATTTTGAGAAGCCAGAACCTGAAAATAAAATTAAAAATCACTAAAATAGAAAATACTAGAGAAATTCAATAAAACCAAGAGACAATTTCTGAAAATTTAATAAAATTAGTAAGCTCCTTAAAGAAAAAGCAAATGTCATTATTGCCTATTCAGAAAGCATTCACTGAGTAGAGGTGTTTTAAAAAATTAAATTACCAATATTAAAAAACAAAAACCATTTTAAAATGGTTTAGAAACAAAAAACAAACCATTTTAAACCCAATGGAAATTTGAAAATATTAGATATTATTTATATCTTTAATGTGCCTTTGAATTTGACAATACACGTCATTGGAAAACTCTTAGTGTCACAACCAGCGATCAGACAGTGCAGGTCAGGCAGAGAGGCATGGAAAGGCTGGAGAGCCTGGGGGCCAGCGCTCACTTACATGGGCAAATATTTTGACAAGGGTGTAACCATTCGCCCATGAGAAAAGGATAGTCTTTTCAAAATTCAGGGTGCTGGGAAAATGAAATGATACCTTTCTCCCACATCACATACAAAAACAAGCCCAAATGTATCAAAGACCTAAATGTAAGAGCTAAAATTCATGTAGAAATTCTTAAAAAAGAATGTCAGGGAAAAGTGACGTGGCACGGAATTTGATAAATTCTAGCATCTGACACTAAACTCATCAGGACACCAACAGAAGGAAATGGTTAATGTTCATTGAAATTTTAAAAACATGGCCACACGGCACTATCAGGCGAGCAAAACGGCGGACCAGCAAAAGGAGAGAGAACATTCACAGCCACACACCAGAGGTGGCGGGAGCCCATGGACCCCACAGCAGCAACCGAAGTTTTTTTGCTTAATTAATAAATGGACCAAGGCCTTGACTAGACATTTCTCACAAGAAAATATACAAATGACCAATAAGCACATGAAATGCAAGTCCAGGCACAAGAGGAGGCTGGACACCATGGACGGGGCAATGGCAGAAACTGGGGGGAAGCAAAGCAAGAGAGTCCTGGGAGGGTGGAGTCTTGGGGGGGCGGCCCACAGGCATCACCTGGTTATATTTATTTACAGCCTTTATGCCAGCCACCACTTTTGCAGGACAATAAGTTTTGAGTTGCGTTTTTTGTGGTTTTGTTTTTTTTTTTTTTGACACAACAAACACAGATTTGTTGTTGGAAGTTGACGTGAGAGTCCCATAAACATTTAATAACCTGGTGAGGGAGAGGGCACAGGATCAGATTCTCACCCTAAATCGCCGAGTGGTGGTTGATTTTATTAACCAGACATCCAGGGCTCACATTTTCTCAGCTTTGTGACTCAACTGTGTAAACAATATGCACATTTCCCAACGTAGCAGTGAAAAACGTTTCTGACATTTGCATATTAGCATGGATTTCACAGATGCCCCAAATTAAATTAGCAACCAAATAAAGTTTGCTTATTAAGAAAATTGGCAGAGTGCGGCAAGATGGCTGCAGGCCGTGCGCTCAGCCCTGGCCCTGCTGACACTCCCAAAGACACACAGCAAAGGAAGGCCCCCTGAAAGAAAACCCCTGGAAGAGGCACCCCTGGAAGATGGGCAGCGTGTGCAGTGCACGTCCAGAGCAAAGGCCCAGCGCCTGGGGTGGGGGAGTCTCTCCAGGAGCAGCTTGCCCACCCAGGGCAGCGCACCTCAGCAGAGCGGGCGGCTGCGGCGTGGAGCCCCTGCATCTGCGGGCTTGGGGGCACTTACCCACCTCTGGGACCTTGCAGATGGGGCCCTGCGCTGGAGATGGGGTGCACAGTGTTGGCGGCCAGGACAGAGGGGTCACGGTGGAGGCCGCGGGAGCCGCGCAGGGTGATGGACAGTAACGGGCGGCGCAAATCTCCCTTTATATAGAACAGTCAAGCCCAAGCCCCGTGGAAGGAGCTGCAGCCACCTGTGTCTCCTCATGGACGAAGCTACAACTTACAGCATTGGAAACACCTGCCATTCCCCCACCCTGGGCCAAAACCCAGGCAACCGCGCCTTGCCCAGGCTGACAGGAGGCACCTGGATCTTAACACGCACAAGCACCCATGCTCAGGTTCTGCTCTAGAAAAGCGGGGACCGCAGCCCCTGATCCCCTCGCGCCCACAGTCTGGGCCCAGTGCTGCACCGGGTGCTCACAGATGCGGCCTAGGGCTGGACACTGAGAGGGGAGACCAAGGACGCCCCTCTGACCCAGGCGGAACCCCGGCTGAACCCCCCACAGGAAGCTCAGCAGGAAGCTGGGGCCCGATGCTCATGGAGGCAACCTTGCTGCCAGGTTCCTTTCGGCCTGTCAGCCCACCACTCGGCCCGGAGCGGGAGCAGAGGCAGTCGTCTACAAGTGTGTCCCCATTACAGCCTATAAAAACTGAAAATGATGGGACATAAGACTATATTCCAAATGCTGGTGCAAAAGGCTGTAAAAATGTGTCAACCCAGCAGAAGGGCCTGCAAGGGAGTGAAGGTAACAGAATACTTGGTGAATTAAAAAAACACACTTTCTTTCAGCAAAGTCTTGTCGTTTTCTTTTACAGTCTTCCACGTCCCTCGTTAAGTGTATTGCTAGGTGTAAGGTAAAGAAAATATCAGGCTTTTCTGCCCTTCCGCCATCAGGATAGATGATGGATCCTTGCGGTCCTGAATGCATGCCTGATGGCGGGCACCTGGAATAGGGTGTGGGCATAGGTAGATGGGATTCACCTGGGCTGAGACTGTGCTTTTTAAGGGCAGCGTCACCGGGACGCCAGCAGAAGCTGAGAAAGAAGCCGAAGAGAAGCAAAGAAGCAGAAGCAGAGAACGCCAGAGAGCCCAGATAGAGTGAGGATTTGCTGGGGGCTGGGAGGACTGCCAGCCTCCCGGCCCCACAGCACCCTTGCCTGTGTACTGGATAAATCCCAATAAAAACCTGCAAAACTGCTGAGAACTCTGACTCCTCCTTTACCCGGTCTGCATGGGATCAGAGAACCTGCACTGTGTCCTTTCCTGCCTTTACACTAGGCTTTTTGTTTATTGAGGTGACTTTGGTTCACAAGGCTGTGCATAATTTAGAGGTGCAGGATCACACCCTTCAGATGGATGTCACCCCAGCCCACCCACCAGACACCCACAGCCAGCTGGGCCCCTCCCCACTCGTGTCCCCTCTGGCAACCTCAATTCTACAAGTATTTTGGGGGTGGGGATGCGGAGGACACTGCATCGGTCCGTTACCGAAGGTGAATGCAGCATAACCAACTCAGAGCCACTCCTGAGACGTCTGGACATTACATTTCAAAAGAAAACTCTTACCAAATAATTCATCCCCGAGACGAACACCTGAAGTAGGTTCTATGAACGTACTCTAAACAGCCCCCTGGGGCGACTGGTTTTTGCCTCCCTGCCTATATTGATCTTTCTAGTTTGTAGAAGTCTGTGAAACTCAACCCTGTAGAATAAAGACAAGGACAACTGAACAGGGTGATAACATAATAGCCGAGTGCCTTTTGGGGAGCATAGAGCCCGTCCCTGGCTCTCAGGCCTGGCCCGGCACCTCAACTTCTCATTCTCACAGTGACAGGCTTAGTTTGACTTTGGCTTTTTTGCCTTCCTGAGAGTTCATATCTCCCACGAAAGCAAACCTTCCCGTCCTCACGACAGGAGATGACCTTAGGACAGGGAGCAGGATGGAAGGCAGGGCACTGCCTTCTGGGGTGATTACATTTCAGAGACAGCTGCCAGAGGCTTGATAAAGAGGGTTCTAGAAACTGCAGGTGCCAGCAATAGCCAGGGGATAATTACATACCATGACGCATGGGCAGTAGATCCCAACAAAACTAGAAAAAATCAATTAGTGAAAGAGTTATATCTTTTTTTTTTATGGGCGTAATTCACTTTATTTCCTGGTATAAACTCTTTTATGTGGTGGCCACAGCTGGTGCCTGGGTTCTCTGCACTGAGACCCTTGTGCGGGTCTTCACCAGGTGGTCAGTGAATTCCTGGTAAGGAGACTTGGTGAACACGGTCTCTTTCCAGAGGTCGGGGGTGAGACAGCTGTAGGTCTTGGAGATGGCATCAAAGGTGGCCTTGGCAAAATTGCCCAAGGTGGCGGTGCACCCCTGGCCGAGGTGTAGCAGTCATCGATACCGGCCATCATCAACAGCTTCTTGGGCACAGGCGCAGATACGATGCCAGTGCCCCTGGGGGCGGGGATGAGGCGCACCAGCACAGCCACAGCGGCCGGTCGCCTTGCAAGGGGCGGTGTGGGGCTTGCCGATCTTGTTCCCCCCGTAGCCTCGCCGCACAGGGACGATGGAGAGCTTGGCCAGGATGATGAACCGTGGGTAGCGGTGGCTACCTCCTTGGAGCATTTCACACCCAAACCGACACGTCCGTTGTAGTCCCCAATGGCCACAAACGCCTTGAATCTGGTGCGCTGCCCGTTGCGGGTCTGCTTCTGCACGGGCGCGATCTTCAAAACCTCGTCCTTGAGGGACGGCCCCAGGAAAAAGTCAATGATCTCGGATTCCTTGACGGGCAAGGGGAAGAGGTAGATCTCCTCCAGCGACTTGATCTTCATGTCCTTGACCAGGCGGCCCAGCTTGGTGACGGGGATCCACTCCTTGTCCTCGAGCCTTGCCTCCGAGAGCTCCGCGGCCCCGGCCCCGGGGCTGCGGCCTCCCATTCCAGGGCCCCCCGGGCCTCCCGGGCCTCCGGGCCCTCCCGCAGCACCGGTGTCGTCTGCCATTTGGTGTGTTCGTGGAGAAGAGAAAGAGTTATATCTTGAAAGAATTTACAACAGGTTATCTAAACTTCATGTTTTCACAAAAGGGAGGGAGGGGCCTAGGGGGTTAGGTCCCTTGGATTCTGTGGAACCTGGGGTAAGAGAGAAGAGAAGCAGGAAGCAGAAGAAAGCCACTAACATTTGGTCAAACCAAAGGGCTCTTTCCAGCCATTTTAGGCACCTGGTCAACGAGTAAAGCAGAAGATAAACTTACAAAGAGGTTGTATTTTTATCTTATTTTTTCCTCAAAATTGCCATTTCCTTTTAAAATGCATTCCACTGGGTACACCTTAATTTGTACTTATTTTCAAGTTTCTTTTCCCTGCTAGCCCTTCCTGTTGTGTTGCAATCTGCCTCCTTCAGCATCTGCACAGCATCTGCACAGCGCTGGGGGCTGAAGCCAACCCCCAGCTTTGCAGCCACCAAAGCCCCAGCTGGAAGCCTGAGGCTATTTACTTCCTTTAAGTGCCTCCTGTCTCCGAGTATCCCTCGCTTTTCTAGTGCCCTTGATCTATAATCCATATTGCAAGACCTTCCATCTAATTTATATCTCCTCCCTCCCAGAGCTAGCATCTCTTGTTGGTTCTATCTCTACTTTTTAACTGGAGTTACTAAGACTCCATCCTCTTCCAAAGAAACGTCTCCAAATACACGTCATCCTGGCCCTAACCAGGCTGTCCTTTAATGATATAATTTTGCTCAAGAAATCCTCCAAAATGGTTATTTCTCCTCCTGGTTTATAGTGCACAGATATACTCATTTTTCTCCTGTTTACCTTTGCAATTTCACTTTCTTCACATTTGATACTGAGCCAAAAATGCCTCCTCATCTGAGTCCCTAAAAGTGGCCATTGCATCTTGTCCAGGTCACCATCCTAACTGACCCCAACTTCTTGCGCCTTTAGCAAGGACTTGGGTATCTGCATGTATGGTCTTTCCTCCCAGCGGGTCCTGTCTTTCTTCTGAAGACGATGTCCGTGTGGACAGTCGTCTCATAAAGACAGGATCAAGGTGGGACACATGGTCTGCCTCTGTTATGTGGTAAGTGACCTGGTAAGATTCAGAAACTAACATCGCTGCTTGAATCCTTATGTTTTGGGGAATCTATTTCTAAAAATCTGTTCAGTTTATTGTAACTGGAAAATTGAGACGAGGACTCTTTCCAGCGGAACGTGTGCATGTAACAGGACTGGCAACGAGTGATAGAAGTAAAGAACAGGATAACCCGTGGTCGCGCAGGCTTCCAGCTGGAGCTGTGGGGGGGGCCTGCAATTTGCTAAAATGGGGAGCAATCAAAGGGCAAATCTGGGTTCTGTCTTGCACAAATTAAGTTCAGACACCTGTGAACAATTCACAGAGGAACGCCTGCTAGGGCCATAGCTACACAGAGGTGGAGCTCAGAAAAGAGGTTTCAGCTGGAAATGAAAAGCCAGGCCTAGCAGCTAGAGATGGACACCGAAGCCGGGGGGGGGGGGGGGGGGCACATGAGATCAGCTCTCTCTGAAAAACACGTCTTTTTCTAAGCGGAGAACAGAAATTTCTCTTTTAATGTTTGTAACGGCAGGAGGACACAGGGCAGGTTTTCTATGATTCCAGCAGACAGGGTAAAGAGGAGAGAGTCCTGGAGCCCTCGGTGGCTTTTGCAGGCTTTTACTGGGATTTACCCGGTACACAGCAGGCAAGGGTGCTGGGGGGCTGGGAGGCCCCACTGGATAGGTCTTCACTCTATTTGGGCTCTCCAGCCTTCTCTTGCGTTCTCTCTGCTTCTTCTCATGGTTCTTCTTCCATTCGTTCTGCTGGCGTCTCCATGATGCCGCCCCATAAGCTCCGTCTTTCAGCCCAGGTGTACCCACTTACGCATGCCCACACCCTACTCCAGGTGCCGCCATCAGGCATGCATTCAGGACCGCAGGGATCCGTCATCTCTCCTGATGGCAGGAGGGCAGAAAAGCCTGATACTTTTTACCCTACCCTACAATTTTCAAGCTATTTCTGCTTAATTGGAGTATCTTCATTGTTTCTGCAGCCCCTCAGAAACTCAGACAAAATAGAAACTCAGACAAATCAAGTCAGCGGGACAACTGGGCGGGTATTTATTAGTTTTAATTGTCATTGTACCTGTCTACTTTAATACATGAATACGGATAGAAATTCCACTTTACTTCTAACTCACCACAGAGCTACAGGAATCCAAGATTGTACCAAAATATCTCTTTATTGACTCAGTTGCTGCCAAAAGCAGCCCCCTGACATTTCACCTCTGCAGCTAAGCTTCAGATAGTTTTCACTGGACTCACTACACTGACCTGAAGCCATTCTTTTCTACTTGAACAGCTGGTCTTCAGATGTCATGTGCAGATGGGCAGGAAAAGAGAAAGAAGCAGCCATTCAGTGACGACCTACGATGTGGCGCGTGCAGTGCTGTGTGCTCATGTCTGCCTTGTCTCAGCAAACCTCACTGGGGTCAAGAGACTTCTCACCAAAGACGCCTGGCCAGCACGGCTGCACAGCCTTATAGTCCCATCCCCTCCCCAGCAGAGAGAACAACAAAACTTCAAGATTTGCACCTCAGGATTACACATCACAGTATCTGGATGCTCTGCTCTTACTCTGTGTTGGGGAGGAGGAGAAATGCCCCTCTCCTTCTGGGTTCTTCTCAGGCTAGCTTAGTAATCAAAACGGCACCAAGAAGACCACGGCAGGAGCGGGGTGGGGGGCGGGGGTGAACAACTGTTAAGTCTACACGTACATTCTCCACAGACCCATGCAGCAACGCAAGATGTACCCTGAGCTAAGGAACAGGGCGGGGCCTAGGCTGTGAGGGGAGAGGCGGGGGCCCGCAGCAAAGGCCACCTGCTCCGTGGTCGCACGTTTCTCCTGCCATATAGCTTGGTTTCTCCCATGCCAAAGTTATTTCTGGTAACAACACTGTAGGGTAAGGAAAAAGTATCAGGCTTTTCTGCCCTCCCACCATTAGGATAGATGAGGGAACCCTGTGGTCCTGAAGGCATGCCTGATGGCGGCACCTGGAGTGGATACACCCAGGCTGAGAGACTGGGCTTTTAAGGGCGGCGTCACGGGGACACCAGCAGAAGCAGAACAGAAGCCAAGAACGAAAAGAAGCCGAGAGAAGAAGAGAAGCAGAGAGAAGGCCAGAGAGCCCAGCTAGAGTGAGGATTTCCGGGGGCTGAGAGGACTGCCAGCCTCCTGGTCCCCCAGCGCCCCTGCCTGCCATATGCCTGGTAAATCTAAATAAAAGACCTGCAAAAGCCACTGAGGACTCTGATTCCTCCTTTACCCAGTCTGCTGGATCAGAAAACCTGCACTGTGTCCATTCCTGTCCTTACAAACACTAACTCCGAGTAATATCCCAGTTTCCATCCCTCTCAGGAGTTAAGATGATGGTAAAGTTTCTCCACAGCCTACTAAATCTCACTTGGTCTCATTTCAAATGACCCACATTCTAAAGTGTCACAACTGGAGAAGATGGATTCTAGACATGTGACTAGGTGTCACCAAGGTCAAAGTCGCCTCCTAGCCAGGGCTTCTCCATCACACACTCAGCACCAACCTGGGACACAGATAGGGTGAACCCCAACAAAGGCATTCTCTGAGGACTCCCAGAAGGGACAGGATCCAGGGAACAGAAAGTCGAACGCTTGTTTCTTAGTGTGTATTAGCAGGGAGGGAAGGTGAAGAAGGACGGAGTTTAATGTGCAGGTAAAGCTATAAACCAGACTCCTGGACTCCTGATGTGACTGGATGGGGGAATTTGAGACTCAGACTCTGTCTAACTAAAACAGGATGTAACTGTTTCAAACAGGGTCATTCAACATGTCCATACCTGAACTTCTTGATTCTCACCGCCAATCTAACGGGACCTCTATGGACCTACTTAAATCAAAAACTTGTAAGGGCACACTATATAAAAAATTAACTCAAAAATCAATCATAAAATTTACATGTTAAATACAAAACTATAGAACTTTAGAAGGAAACATGAGAAAATCTGTACAACCTTGACTTTGGTGATTAGTTTTTATAACACTAAAAAACAAGAACCTAGAAAGAAGAACTTAATGTCAACTTTTATTACATTTAAACTCTGCTCTGCAAGAGAGACTGTTCAGGGAAGTCATAGACAGGAGAAAAATATTTGCAAAACACTCATCTGATAAAGAACTCATATTCAAAGTATGCAAAATACTCTTGTACCCAAAACACACAAAGAACCTTTATACTCAATCAACAATGAATTTAAAAATAGGCAAAAAAAAAAATCTGAGCAGACGCTTCCCCAAAGAGCTGTGCATAGAGCAAATAAATATATATCAAAAAATGCTACTTGCCATTAGGAAATGCAAATTAAAGCCACCACAAGACACCACCATGTACAAAGCTGTGGAAGTGGCTGCGATTCAAAATCAGACAGTGAGATTGCGGGGAAGAGGCAGCTCGACACCCCCGCTCACCCCAATAGGAATGCTGACATGCCTAGGACAAATTTTGAATTCATTTCACTGCTACAGACTGTTTTTAAGATTCTGACATGTTACCATAGCAACTCCTATTTTCAACATCAGAATGTACAATGACTATATACTTCAATATTTGAGTTAGAAAACTACAAAATAAAATTAAACTTCAGGGTCAGACATTCCAAAATATTTATTTTTCTAAGAACTTCTCTAAGAAATAATGACATATGTGGAAACATTCTGACCTTTCATACTTTAGCTTTTATAGTTCAGAAAAAAACCAAAGAGACCCCACTCCAGAAAGAACCCTGCCCACCAGTGAAAGCCAGTGGTGCAGGACCTAGGAGGGGGCACATTTAGGAGGGCACCCTCCTAGCACCTGCCGAAACAGAGGTGCAAACACATACCCCAAGACACAGAATTCAGCAGGCCACCCCCACCCCCGTCCCATGTAATTACAGAAACATGCAGTTCAGCTAATGAACTGCTGTCATTCATTTGTCCAGGTGGATGGCAAATGGGGCATGGGGACTGCCACTCGCGCTGCACCTGTTGGTTTGATAGTTCTCACGTGGGGACCATCATGCCTTCCTGTCTCTCCAGATGTTTTCTTCTGATCACCAAGTTCCTTCTCCTTCTGTTTTTCTAAGAATATTGCAGAAAGTGTCTCCCCTTAGCCTGTCATCCCCCTGCACGGCAGGCTAGTACATACTGGAACTTGGTTTTAATAAGAATTGCAAACTTCCAAATCTGCCCCTAAATTGCATTCTGTGCACCCACAGTGCTCTGTGAGAGTGCTTTCAACTGACGTTATTTGCCTTCTATAGTGGATGCTCTGAATGGGCATATCACAGACAGAATATGTCCCTTAAATCATAAAAAGATCACAAGTATTAAACATAATAGACACAATATCTGAATGGCTTACGTTTTCAAGGTCCCAGGCCTACCTTCCTGCCCACTAAGTACCCCTTTGTATAAGTGAATAAAGCAAAGTGAGACGCTCAGCTGTATCAACACTGACACCACCCCGAATAGTGTCCCTGGTCAGTTATCTTGAGAACAGACTGTGCAACTGGATGTTCTCCACGATCCAGTCTCCCTGCAGTGGAGCAGACCTCCAAGGGTGTCAACACCCTAACCCCCAAGTCTGTGACCATGTTACTACTCGTGGCAAAGAGACTTTGCAGACATACCATTGAGATGAAGAGACTATCCTGGACTATGGAATTGATTTTGCCCTGATGGGGGAGCAAAACCGTGCCACCCCAAAATGTGTCTTTAAGAAAAACTAATTTCACATGAGGGGCTCTGAACGCTAGGTGGAGGCTGCTTTTGAAAAATGACATTTGCATACGAACTTCTGTATGGGTATAGAGGGAAGACCTAATCTCTTTTTCTCTGTTCAGTGGAGAAGGAACTAAATCTACATCTTCTGCCACCTGTGCCTTCCCCAGCCTTCACCAGCAGACCTTCTGCCCCTCCCAGCATCACTCTGTCTCAGGTAGGCTGTGGAGCTGGTGTCTGTAACCATGTGGGCAAGTCTCTCAGGCCTGCTGGGTCTCTCCCAAGTCTGCAGGAGGTAGACATTATTCAACTTCTTGGTTTCTTCTCGCATCAATCTGTCTGATTCTTGTTTGATTATCTGTCCGCCTAGAAGAGGTCTGGGATGATTTCCTTTGCACCCCCGATATCATTATTAGTACTTTGTGCAATAATGATCAATACAGTTTCATTACATAATGAGGATTGTTTTTCCCTTTTTGGTTGTTGATTTTATTGGGAGGACAAAGAGCATACAGCCCTGTCTTCTGATGCTAACTCACATGGACATTTGCTCTTTCCTATCTGTTTGAACACATGTGCCCCGTGACCTCGGCCTGTGACCTCCCTGCTCCATCCACATCCTAAACCTGGACTTCGCTGTGGCATTTCAAGACATCTCTGTCTGCGCCAACGTCTCTGCGCTCCCCAGGAGAGCCGGCCAGCCATCCCTCCTCCGTGCCCCACGGCTCTTCCTGCCTGCCTGGTCTAGTAACTGACCTTTTAATGGGAAACCTCTCCAAGCCTACCCTAGAAACACAGCATGCTGGACAGAGCTGGCTCTATGATATTGCGAGTATGTTACTACTTCTAGGTGGGGCCTAAGTGATAGCATGGCCCAAAGTTTCTGTTTCTCAACAAGAAAACAGGACAAATACTACGAATTACCTAGCCATGGGGCCAGGTAGGGTGGTATGAATCCTGGCTTATCTGTGCATGAAACCCTCAGTACTTAATATCTCTGAATCCCAATTCCCTTTTTTATTAAATGGGGATAACACCCTACACTATTAACCTATTGTGAAGATTAAATATGGATTAATATCAACAGCACGCTGCTAAAGTTTAACAAACCATTTCCTAGGTAAAAAAATTGATTGCTGGCATCTTTCTTAGGGACCTGGGCTGTGAGTCCTCCCACTGGGGCTGACCCAGGTCACCAAGGTGATGTCTCTGGACACAGGTGCACAGCTGTGCACACCTCCGCTATCAGGGCCAGCTGGCTCCAGCACCCCGGGGTGATATAAATTTGTCAAGTAACTGCAAATAATTTCTTTCTCTTCAGCAGTATAAGCCTGCTGAAGATAATAATAATAAATAATAATAATAATAAATCAGGGTGAGATGGTACTAAATCTTGTAACTGATCCTAATGTATTATAAAGAAAGCTCTTATTAGTCTTTTTGTGAAAGACTAAATCATAGCTCATTGAAATTTATAAGTGGGGTCTCTCTTCTAAGATTTTTAGGTAGAAGTTTAGTATTTCTGAGTAGAAAATATCACCATCACTTTCTGCTGAACCACTGAGCACTCACTATGGATGGCTCTTTTATTACCTATACTGACTGAAGTCATTTAATGTTACCAGATTTATTCACATCCAGTGGTTTTTGTTATTTTTGAAAACTGAAAATGTGATCTAATAAAGAGACCTGGTACAATTAAGAAAGAAAATAAATTTTTAATTCATTTTGTTTTTGAATAGCTATGTGGAATACATTGGAAACCATTTTCATTTTAAAGTAATGCAGCAAGTGTTGTATTTTTTTATAATTGCCCAACACAAGGCTTTCTTGCTAACTATAACTTCTCACTAATAATATTGATTACTTGGGGAAACTTTGAATAGCGCATTAAGTTACACAAAATTAGAATGCTTCAGTTCTAATTTAACTTTCTAATATTTAGTAGAAATATTTCTATTAAAATTTTAATATAAGGAAGCACAAATATTTGGTATTGCTATTGTGTTGGTAGGTATCTATTCTATCACCAGACTCTCACAGAAAGCCATCTCTGATTTTTTTCTTTTTAATAAAAATTCAAATATTATTTCTAGTGTATAGTACCAAAAAGAGGGGCTTCCCTGGTGGCGCAAGGGAATGAAGCTGTTTGCAGCCTCTGCAGCACAAGTTCGATCCCCAGGTGGACAGGGAGCTACCCACATGGTGCAGCAGACCTCTCCTGACTCACCCACTGCTCCTCTCAGCAGTGTATTTCAGTCAGTCTGCCTGTTCTGTTCCCCACTCTGTCTCTGGTGAATCCTCTTACCCACCCCCCACCTCTGCCGGCCTGCACCCCAGCTCTTGTATGAATAAAATAAATAAATCTTTCAAAAAAAAAAAAAAGAATTGGAAGAGCTAATAATAATTAACACTACAAAGGCATATACTTTAAAAATAATTTGATACTGAGTTTTTCATAAAACTCAATTGCAATCAAATAATCAGACCACAAAATTCTTGTGACAGACACGACCCAGGTCAGGAGAGACAAGGGGGCAGGTGTTTTCAAATCAGCGGGTCATGGTGCACGCATCCCAGTGTAGCTGTGGAGGGACTGAGTCACCCAGAAAAATTAGTTCTGTCTTTAGGAACTGCTCTGGGCGAGGTGAGGAAGATGTGACAACTGTGGCTGTAGGGCAGCAAGTTAAATTAGCGTCTGAGAAATCTAGCGTGTGAAGTGGCTATCTGGAAGCATAGCACTAGGAATCAATCATGCTGTTCAGTGAAATTGGTACTGAGGGGCAAGAGAGGAAGAGAAGAAAGAAACAGAACCACCCAGAGCCCTCATGATTATATATATATAATTCTGAAGAAAAACTAACACTCTTTTACGTGTGCTACATGTTATTGAGATTGATTGCAAATAATTAACTAGTAAATAATAAATGAGTAACAGTGGAGCCAATATTTAGTCCATACATTAAAGGGTCATTCTGATTTCTGTGGGTATCTTCTAACAAATGTAGACAAATTCCCAAAAGGAATATGAAGAAGAATGACAGGGATCCGGAGAAGAAAAATTACTGTGAAGCAAGTCTGAGACCTCCAACTTCCTCTGATGCCTTACATGCGGGGAAAGAAAAAAAAAAAAACAACTTGTACAGAAATTTGTCTTGCGTGGGCTTCATTTAAACAGCCGCTTTAAAATAAGGACATGCACATGACCGCTACGCATTTGACAAGAAGTTCACAGTGATTCCTCCCCAGGACGTGCTCGTGAGAGCCACAGCGACACCCCACTCCACCCCGAGCGACTCCTGCCCCACGATGGCTGAGCCAGCCAGGTGCCTGAGAGCGGCGCAGCAGCCCGGGCTGATGACAGCACACATCGGCACTGCCACTCTTAAACTATGGAAGGTTTTATTTTACTTTATTCTGTTAAGAACACTTACTGTCACTTTTTATCTCAAACATAAAGCTACAAATACACCAAAGCCACAGGGCAGCACCGGCGTAAACATACAGACCAAGAGAACAGAATGCAGAGTTGGAGAGTCAGTCCGCACCCACAGTCACTGCCCCCACAGCAGCCAAGAACACACTCTGGGAAAGGTCTTCTCAACAAATGCTGTTGAGAAAGCTGGGTATTCACATGCCGAGGCCTGAAGGAGGATCCTCCTCCTACACCATACTTGAAAATCAATTAAAGACTTAAGTGTAAGCCCTGAAATGCCAGACTTTGGGAGGAAGCATAGAGGAGAAAGCTCGTGGTCTTGGTGTTGATGATATTTGTGCTGATGACAAGGAAAGCACAGGCAGCAAGCAGATTAAAATATTGAAAACAGCACCGCATGTGGCCTTCTCTCCCACCTGACAAGCTGCCGTGAGCATTCCTGGACACAGCTGTTGGTGGCCACGCACACTCATTAGCCTTGGTGTACCCTGGGGTGCACCTGTAAACACGGATGTGTGCACCTGCCGTGCACTCCAGACCAGGGAGGACATGTGCCCAGCAGACTTGTCCAAGGTGCCTCAGAGCCGCTTTACTCATAATAGCAGAAAACAGGAAATAATCCCAACCACAGAAAAATAGGAGCTTAGCTAAATAACAAACTATGCTATAGCCACACACAGAGCAACACAAATCAGGAAGCTATGACTACATGCAACAACAGGGCTACATGTCATAAATAGCACATTGTGAAACAATGCCAACACGCAAAAGTCCCTGTCACGTGATCCCATTAATTTGAAGTCCAAGGACTGGCAAGCGAACCCTCAGTGACAACAGTGGCCTCAGTGGGGACTGGCTGATTTGACACAGGCATGAGAAGGTGCCTGAGGGGCCATAAGCCGTCCACGTCTTCATCTGGGGAGTGAGGACATATTTTATATGGATTTTTAAAATTCTCTCAACTGCATACTTAGGATATAGGCACTTTATATCTTGCGAGAAATCCAATAAACTACACATTGACATACATAGATTTTACTGTGTCTACATCTCCATAAACAAAGTCTAACCCTCTAAATCAGGGACTCACTTTCAGTCCAGTGCTAGCACTGACAAATGCACACCTATCCAATCTTTCATTAAAAAATAAAATTTTAGGGCTTCCCCGGTGGCGCAGTGGTTGAGCGCTGGGTTGCGAAGCTGCCCGCAGCCTCTGCCGCACCGGTTCGATCCCTGGCTGCTCCCCGGCCACTGGAGGAGGGTACCCCATGGCGCGCAGACCTCTCCTGCTGCCCGCTGCTCCCCTCAGCAGTGTCCTTCGGTCCTTCTGCCTGCTCTGCTCCCCGCTCTGGCTCTGGTGAATTCTCTCACCCTCCCGCGCTTCTGACTGTACCCAGTGCATGTATAAACAAAACAAACAAACAAACAAACAAATAAAACATGCCTCTATAAAAAAAAATTAAAAAAAAATAATAATAAAATAAAATAATGCCAGGACAATAAACAAGTCAAACGCCACCAGAGTCTACTTAGCTGATTTCATGAGCCATGATCGATTGCACTCAGCTCACTGACTAGATTTGGAGGTAGCTTCAGGGCACCCAGGAACTGCCCCAACCTACTTTATCACCTAATAAAAGCTTTGAGTTTTTCTGGGTTTTTTTCTAAGTAATTAGGACTAAAGAGAATGACTTTTGTTACAGTAGTCAGTGCATTGTCTTGAAAAGCAGGAAACTTTTTGTTTTGCTCTAAGCAAATATTGTTACCTTAGAAGGCCTTGGCTTTGGGCTCCTCTGCTCTCTGGGCAGACATGCCTGAAGATGGGGTGACCGAGGAGTTTCATCTTAGAGCTGCTCTGTGCTTGCTGAGGTGGCTGTGGGGTGGGGAGCAGCAGGGGCGGTTTCCAGGTACAGGCCTGGTGCCAGCCGCGGCCCAACTTACCAAAGTAAATCTCCAGGACCCCACTGCCAGGAGGAGACACAGAGGAAGAGTTAAGAGTTAATGGATTCTTGGGCCTCCCCTGGTGGCGCAGGCAGTTGAGTGCAGCGCTGTGAAGTTGTCCGCAGCCTCTGCAGAGCCAGTTCGATCCCGGCCAGCCGGCGAGGGTCTCACATGGTGCGGCAGACCTCTCCTGTCTCGCCCACTGCTCCCCTCAGCAGTGTATTTCAGTCAGTCTGCCTGTTCTGCTCCCCGCTCTGTCTCTGGTGAATCCCCTCACCCTCCCGTGTATCTGGCCTGTACCCCGGTTCTTATATAAATAAATAAATAAAAATCTTCTAAAAAAAAAAAAAAAAGGGTTAATGGATTCCATCCAGAGATTAAACATCAGCGACCAGGGAACTACTGAGAAACTAGAAGATTCTGAACCAAGAGAAAGCTGTCATCTATCCCAGATTCTGCAGGAGCCTCCCGTGACCACAGCAAGGAAAGCCCTTGGGAGGGGCCAGGCCCCCGAGCTCCTTCCACACCTGGAAAGTCCTTGGCCCCACTGGCAGAAGTGGAGTGCAAGCAGGAGGACAGGACAGGCCCGTGGGAAAACCTTCTGTCTTTTGGGGGGAAAAGGCATGAAATGAGAGCCATAAAATACTTAAAAAGCATGAGGGAGTAATTCTGTATCTTGTTTACCTACATGAAATTTTACTATGAAATTCCCTGGTGTGCAATCTGTAAGAAGGCTGTTTTCTGAGAATGACTCATCTAATGACTTTCTGAAAAGCAAACTTGAAGAGCTGTCTATGAAAATTCTATTGAGAAAAATAGCTGGAAGACAAAAAATACATTGTACCCAAAAGATGGAGACCGTCTAGTAGGTCTTTTTAAAAAGGGAGTCGTGTATGTGCTTATAGGAAAGTCGTACATTTTCTTACAGAAGCAGATCCTCAGCTCTCGCCAGGACTGGAGGGCAGGTGTGAAGCCCTTGGCGGGCCTAACGCTGTAAGCCGTTTATCTTTTTAACTTGGTATTTCACCAAAGAAAAGAGTCTAATTTGGGGCCTTTTTCACCATCTTTTCCTTTCATTATGGGAAGGTCTTCCTGACTCAAATCGGAGAGCATGGGCCAAGGAGAGGGCAGAGCAAAGCACATTGGGCAAAGACCAGATCTGAAGCTTCAATAGCCTCCGCGAAGTGGGCCGCAGAAAGTTGGTGACCAAGGGTGTTTGCGGTTGCGTGTGGGGCGCAGGGACCTCAGGGGAGATGTGCAGCGCCTTGGGGGAGAAGCCAAGCCCAGCTGGCTCCACCCTTGTGTCAGGGGCAGGCTGGACAGGCCGGATCCAGCCCCCCTCTTCAGAGCACAGGGATACTCCAGAGGACAGAGAAAATGGCTTGGGAGAGGCAGCTGGACACGGAGTTTATGGGGTATGGGTTCCAGACACTGCACAGGGGTGCGAGTGTAACTCACTCTGATAGCTAAGGTGGTCAAGTTTACATCTTTTGTGACTTACCACGATCACAAATGCTTCCCAGGGGAGGCGGTGCTTTCAGTTGGGTCTCAGTGCTATGGTGGCATGAAGGGCAGGTGGGGCACAGAGCCACCCAACGGCAAGACTCTCTGTTGAGGCTGAAGGAAAAGATATCAGTACTCCAGGATACCCGCCGAGATTTCAAAGGAATTGAGAAGAAAGTCAAATATACTTCTCAAAAATAATAATAATAATAATAATAACAACGGAACAAGCAGCATTTTGTGTTAGTGCAGAAGGCAGAACTACTAGGGGTATCCACTCCAAAATTATGAATTAGTGTCAGGACCTTAGGCAGAAATAGCTTATATTGTTCAAGTCAGGAGTTAGTCTTCTGGGCAGTTACATTGGGTTCCAATCGCTGTAGTAATAAATTGCCACAAACTTAGTGGCTAAAAACAACACAGATCTATGATCATTCCAGAAATCAGAAATAAAGATTGGGACCCGATGGGTCAAAATCAAGGAGTTGTGGGGAGCATTCCCTCCACAGGCTGGAGGGGCAAATCATCTCCCTGCCCTTCCCAGGTTCTGGGCTCCCTCCCATTTCTTGGTTCCTCAAAGCCAGATGTGGCCACTTGGGACTTTTTTCAGGACAAACTACGCTGACGTATGCAAGGACCCTTGCCGCAGCACTGGGACAACCACAGAGCCCAGGGAGTCTGTTTTAGGTCCAAGGACTGGCAGCCTGCAGCTCAGCTCCCCTGGGCCCGGCGTCATCACGCAGTCTCGGGTCCGGGGACTGAGAAACAGCCGCCCATGGGCCTGCCTTCTGCACAGCACAGCTGAGTCATGCAGCGAGGCTGTCATTACCTCACCTCCCCAAGTGAGATATCTCACTTTGCTTGCGGGGTGTTCATCTAATAAGATCTACAATTTACTCTCTATTTGCGCTGGTCTCCAGCCACCAAATACATCAGAAAGGTGGAAAAGAATAAACCACTGAGTTTCCAAACCCTTTAGCACACCAAGCTAACTGGATGGAATTTCATCCAGCTTTTAGCAGTAAAGGGATATATAATCCCGTTTTAAATGTATCCTTTATATCAACACATCCACTTGGAATATACAGAAATAAAGGAATAGACAAAACTAAATCAAAACAAAGCCTGGAAATCTGACCTTAGAACTGAGGTTATGAGAGGGGGAGGGAGGAGGGAAGTGGGGTATCCAGGGGGAGGGGCCAATGGTCTGGGGTGGAGGACTATCGGGGGCCTTGGTGGTAGGTGTGGTGATATCCACTTGAAGAGGTGTGAACCTATACCCCTAAACCATATACAGTTGTTGTGAGCCAACACTACTCAAGAAACGGTGACACAATAAAAACAAGAGAACACATGGCTCCGCGTGGTGGTCGGACAACACGGTGCTGACGGTCCGAAAGGTAAGACAGTGTTTGCCTCCTGAAGAGTCCCAGTTTATTTCCTGATCTGGTTCTTTTCTTTTTATTTTAAGGTTTTTTTAAAAGATTTTATTTGTTTATACAAGAACCTGGGTACAGGGATAGAACCCGTGCTGCAGAGGCTGCAGACAGCTTCAGAGCGCAGAGCTCAACTGCCTGCGCCACCAGAGGATACCCTTAAGTTTTGTGTTTTGGTCTGTTTTTTTTTTTTTTAATTTATACAAGAACTAGGGTAGAGGCCAGAGATGCGGGAGGGTGAGAGGATTCACCAGAGACAGAGTGGGAAGCAGCGGGCAAGGCAGGAGAGGTCTGCGGCGCCATATGGGTTTCTCCCTGGCTGGCCTGGACAGCTTCACAGCACTGCACTCAACATGCTGCACCACTGGGGAGGCCCCTGATCTGGTTCTTTTCTAATTAAAATTTCCAAAAATATCTTTTGGAAGGAATTCATTCATTAAACATAAATATATTATTCGGGCCTCTCCGGTGGTGCAGCAGGTTGAACACTGTGCTGTGAAGCTGTCCGCAGCCTCAGCCATGCAGGTTCAATCCCAGCTGGCCGGTGAGATTCCCACATGGTGCCACAGACCTCTCCTGTCACACCCGCTGCTCCCCTCAGCAGTGTATTTCTGTTGTCTGCCTGTTCTGCTCCCCACTCTGTCTCTGGTGAATCCTCTCACCCTCCCGTGCCTCTGGCCTGTACCATAGCTCTTGTATAAAAATAAATAAATCTTAAAAGAAATAATAAATACATGATTCCATAAATGTATCATTTAAATACCCTTTGGTATCATTATTTTCACCTCTACTTTTATTTCTTTTAATTACCTGGGCCTGATGACTATATACTATGCAAGACAATGACAGAAGCCTTAGCAATGCCACACACATACACACACACACACACACATCCCTACACACACACACACCACACAGCTGCCCCAGCAGGGTTCCCCCACACATGTTCACCCTCCTCCCTCCCTGCTATGGTATGTCCCTTCCCTCCCACTGTCCCCTGTCCTCCTACCTGTCAGGGTCCGTCATCCCCGTGACCCTGCTCTCCCCGGGATGCTATCTAGGACAATCTCGTTCTGGAAGGTGAAGAGTTATCACTTGGTTCTTACAACTTTCTCAAAACTGTTCCACGTTCCTCTTCTCCACAAACAATGTCTACCACATTATCATGGGATGTCACCTATGAGAGAAGGGATTTCAGCTCATCATTATTAAGTATTATTATTTCATTTACTGAGTTTGCTCTTCTGGAATCATAAAATCAATCAACAAATAAGGACAGGATTAAAATAAAGCTGCAGTTATAAACACCCTGATACTCCATCAGGCCTTGGCGAGTCCCTTGTCTTGTAATATGTAACTATGCCAACCAGCGTCTGTGCTTGATAATGGCCTGAACTCATTCCTGAGAGTCTAACAGACAAAATCCCTGTAATCCATTTTTATTTAAGACTTTTCTGCAGGTTTAGCTAGACTTGACCCAGGGAAAGGGAAGAGCATAATCTGTTCAAGCACAGCATGATTTCCTGTAGGAAAGGGGAAGAAGCATCTGAAACAGGAGCTTCGTTTATTTCTTGGTTCATTAATCAGCATGGCACTGATCTGACACCTTCCACAGGTGGCTCCTGAGGCCACAGACACATCGGCAGTGAAACTGAGGTTCTCTTCTTAAGGGCCTTTTTTTTTTTTTTTCACAGTATAGGAAGTTTAGGCTTTTTCTTCTGGGTGTTCAAAAACCATATAATGGTATGAAAGACAGAATTGATAAGATCTCACTTTCAAAAGCAAGAGGAGGAGAGATCGTGTGAAGGAAAAAAGATATTATGAAGAGACAATAATAAAGTCGCCAGTGTATGCTGTTACAAACCAACGCTACCCCCACCCAAAAAAAAAGACAAAAGAACAAGCAAAGACAGTGCAGTGAAATGATGGAAAATGTCCACAAAGTACAATAAAACTACGTGGCTTGATGACAGGGGGTCGAGGATAACCAGCACAGTTCTTCCCTTCATTCCCAATAAGAAACTAATAATCTTTCTCCTTAACTTAACAGAAATAAAATGTTATATTAAATCTCTTATAATTACACAGTAGCAACTATCATAAACTTTTAAAATACTTTAAATTAAGGCAATATGAAAACTATATGAATGGATCCACTGTGGTTTTTAGTAATATCTACATTATCATCACAATTAATAATGTATGACATAACAACATCAATAAAACAAAGAATAAAAGATAAAGGTGCTTCCAGAGGGGCCTCCCTGGAGTTGCAAGGGTTATGTCTCAGCGCTATCAAGCTATCCCCAACCACCGTGGCCTGAGTTCCAACCCCCACCGGAGAGCTGACCCAATGGTGCAGCAGACAGACCTTTCCTGTCTCCCCGCTGCTCCCTTCAACGGTGTATTTCACTAGATCCACCTGTTCTGCTCCCCACTCTTTCTCTGGTGAATCCTCTCAACCCTCACACCTCTGGCCTGCACCCCAGCTCTTGTATAAAAATAAATAAATCTTTAAAAAAAAAAGGAAAAAAAAATAAAAGTGCTTCCAGATAAGAGACAGCTATTTTGGGAAGAACTAAGAATGCTGATATTCTATCCTGTTTCTAATTATTCTGTAAAACTAAATCAAGCCTTCATTAACAATGAAGACAGTCAGAAAAATTATCACAAAATAAATTTTATACTAAATAATGACTGTCCAAGTTAAAGAGATAACTGACAGATAATAACCATACTCTCGCTTGTTTAAGTAAATTTGCTCATTAAAGTTTAAAATACATTTTATCAAACATATACAAGTTTTCACTCTTTGATTTTTAATTTTTTTAAGATATATTTATTTATACAAGCACTGGGGTACAGGCCAGGGGTGGGAGAGGGTGAGAGACTTCACCAGAGCCAGAGCGGAGAGCAGAACAGGCAGAAGGACTGAAATATGCTGCTGAGGGGAGCAGCGGGCGCGACAGGAGAGGTCAGCCGAGCCACGTGGGAATCTCCCTGGCCCCCTGGGAATCGAACCTGCACTGCAGAGGCTGTGGACAGCTTCACAGCGCTGCACCACCGGGGAGGCCCTACTCTTTGATTTTTAAATGCCAAGTAATACAAGAGAAAGCTTTCAGATAACTGAAAAGGGATTCCTGCGGATGTGGGATTCCTGTCACCTCGCCCCACCTGCAGATCCCACTTTGAAGTGAGGATTCATGCCAGGGAGCCTCACGCTGGTGGACTTTAGTCTTCACAGTCATCCTTACAGCAATCCTGAGGATTTTACCAATGAAGAAAGAGGTTTCAGGAAAGAAGCCATTTCCCAGATCACACGATTCATAAGTGGGGAAGAAATCTTTTGCTAAGATATCCTTGCAAATTCTCAAATTCTCATTGCTTGAAAAACTTAAGAAAATTATTTGGCAGACAGAATGGGCTTCCTTTTGACTGTGAAAAATAGCCCACTTTCCTGACATCCAACATCCAGTTGCCGGGAGGGCTTCAACTTTTTACTGCAGGTTTACAACCATCTCAGTTATTAGCAAAGCCCTCCAGAAGCTCTCAGAGTGGGGGCTTCTAGATTATCTTTCAACAAGATGATCAAAATACCCTCCAGAGCTGTCTCGGAGCACGTGGCCACCGCCTGGCTTGGATCCAGGTGCTGCTTGGCAGCTTCAGCTTCCCTTTGTAGGATTCATCATCAATGCTGTTAAGACTGCAGATGGGGCCCTGTAGGGCACAGAGGCTGAGGAGAGCAGACAAGTTAATAAGCTAGAAAAATACGGGTTGATATCTGTGTCCTTGCCTGCTCCCAGGCAGTCTCTCTTTGACTAATATGACATGGGAAACAACTGAATTGCCAAGCATTTACAAGGTTATGAATTTAACAAATATAATAACCGAAAATAAAGGAAAACATTTCAATACCCTCTCTTTCCATAATGAAACTAAAGCCTGAAAAGAAAAATGAACACAATTTCCCTCCAGTACATGTATTCAAAGTAGAGTGATCTTGTTATTCTGTTTCACAGCAGGCAAATGCTCCCGCATGGGTAAAGTAAAGAAACAGAAAGCAGAGTCAGTGTGTTTCCATCATGACAACTTACAGACCCTAGGAAAACACCACGGTTATTTGTATCAGCATTTTGCATGCTGATGTCGTCGACCACCAGTGAGAGACGATGATGGAGAGAGTAATCAGAGCTTCCGGGCCGCAGACTAAGTAAAGGGAACCGAGTCAGAGACATCTCTTCACCTGTGTGTCTTCCCTGCGTCACACGCTATCTGCCTGAGGGGTTGTGCTGCAGTTGTACAGGATGGGACAGTCAGCCCAGCCCCTCTGGACCCAAGAGGAAGTCTTGCAGCGGAGCCCCCTCTATCACTTGTGTGGGTTGGAAAAGGCAAGCTGGGGGCGCCCCCTTTATCACCAGCTTTTGGTAAACTCACATGGCAGCTGTGGTTGGCACCGGACAGCTGCCGCCACAGTGGGTGGGGGTCCCCAGGGGCCAGGGACCGAGGACCTGCCTTGTGTCTGCATACCTTAGAAGCGAGGATAAAACTGATTTTAAATTATCTGCTTTTGATGCTCACCGTTGGTCAGTGTCAATAGTCAATCGATTTTAAACTTGCTTGTTTAAACTCTCAAGAACCGCACAGGTTACTGTTAGGTTTGAATCATTGGTACGCGAGTCCCAAAGCTGCGCATTTTCATTCCTTGCCCCTTAATACAAGCTGTGTTCTACATGCGAGTCAATTCCGAGAACCTCAGTCGTGCAGAGGGCCCCTTTTTGCTGCCTGCGATCATGGGGGAGGGAGTGGAGTCTGGCTTTAGGCCTCTGAGCATTCCTTGGGGGCCTCATCCTGATCTTCCCGAGTTAAGCTGTAGATTCAGCATGAGCCAAGAAGGTGGAGCCAGGAAGGATGGGGCTGCCCTGAGCACCTCCGCCCTGCCACCTTCTGGGGCCACCAGCCCGCACCCCTCTGAAAGCCCGCGGCCCGCATTCTGATGACTTTCTTACAAGCTTAGTGTTTCTGACTATCTTTAGCTTTACATTTGCTGCCTCGTGTGACAAAACTTCAAAATTAAGTGAAACTTTGAAATTAAATAAATAAAAAGGTGTTGTTCGGTTATGAAAAGCAAACACTGACAAGCCTGGCTACCCCGTCTATGGTAAGTGTGCACTCTCTTCATTCATTTCTACAAGATAATCCATGTTCATCCTAACGAGTGGCACCAATCACAGCTCATAGGGGTGGGGGAAGCAAGAAGAGAAAACGTGGACTAAATTCTTATTCAAAAAAGGAAAAATAGGAGCTAGAGCTGCTGTGTGTCTGGGCTCCTGCGGCGACAGGTGTTAAGAAGGGCAAGTTCTTCGCCAGAAACCTCTCCTCTCCTCAAGG
Source organism: Talpa europaea (assembly GCF_964194135.1). Classification (NCBI taxonomy): domain Eukaryota; kingdom Metazoa; phylum Chordata; class Mammalia; order Eulipotyphla; family Talpidae; genus Talpa; species Talpa europaea. The sequence goes on along the minus strand of NC_140080.1, from coordinate 1,808,897 downwards.
AACCCTTCCACGAACTCCCCGCCCTGGCTTTGCTGTTCTGAGGCTCTTCGGAGGCTGCTCAGCCTGTTCCCACGGCACCAACGCCAGGTCCAAAGTTCACCTGCAAGCTCAAGTAATCCAGAGATTTCTCTGAAGCATGTAAGATTTTAGCCTTTAGGACTTGTTTCACCTAAGACCTAGAGGGGACAGTCACAGGGTTATAGCCGGGCCTGGGCTGCCTTATTTAAGGAACAGAGTTCTGTGCCCATTTTCCTGTGACCCCCCTGAATCACATTGATTCTGATCTCGGGCTCCCCAGGGAACTGAGGTGACCGCCCCACTCTGCAGTGTCCCCCGAAGCTCTGCAGGTCAGGTCCTTAGTCTTCCCCGCAGAAATAAAAAACAGCAACAAGACACAGGACTCTAGAGCCCTGAGTTCCCGGCGCCTTCTCTTAGTTGTATTACCTCATACCCCCCTTCACAACCACCTGGTGAGGCAGGCACTATCACCTCACTTCACAACAGGAAACTGAAATTCAGGAGGATTCAGTAACATTCCCAAGTAGCTCACACAGGAAGGACATGGAATTCTAGCCTAGGCAGAGGCCCAGATTATTGTACTATGCAAATGTGAGATGACACACGTTTCAAAAGTAAAATTTTTTTAAATAAAATGGCACACACACACCCCCCAAAATGCTTCTGCATGAGGTACCAAAAAGGGATGATTTTCAAATGGCCAACAAGAAATGTGAAGGTATTTATTAAGTTGCTTAAATATGATTGAGCAATTTTCTAGTAAGACTTGAGAAGAGCGAGGATGTCGCTGAGGAGAGCATGTCCCAAGGAAATTAAAATTTGTGGCCTAAAACATTTATTTCTTAAAATGCCTCTGAAAAAACATATACAATTTGTGTTTGGACACACAAGTGTAAGAAAGGAAAATTAATAAGAAATCCATTAAAATGTTCCTTCCAGTCTATCGGGTACCTTTGTTACCCGATTTGGGAGATAATGAAATGCAGGGAACACTACACAGAAGTACAATGCTTGCCCTGGACGTGTGGTCTGTGTGTGTGGACCTTACCAACTGACATAGTCCAAAACATTCCTTTAGGACCTAATTCTATGTAAATCCAGGTTTGAAAACCTGAGGGATCTGATGCACATATATGACAGGAAACCAAAGGAGAAATTGTGTGTTTAAAAGCCAAACTGTAGATTTTACACAAAATAAAAGCTTTGAAGCTTTGCCCCACACAAAGCAAACCCCCTCAAAAAAAGATTAATACCCAAGATTAACAAGGTAAATGTTAAAAGAATCACAAAATTAAATCTTAAATGTGCTGAGCTTGGTCTTACAATTTCCAGGTCCTCCTGTGACATTTGACAATATTAAACATTTTAACAATGTCTATGATAACATCTGCCAGCTTAGACTCTAACTTAAATAGTCACTTTTTTTTTTTAAAGATTTATTTATTTATTTATTTATTTATTTATTTATTTATTTATTTATATAAGCACTGGGTACAGTCAGAAGCGCGGGAGGGTGAGAGAATTCGCCAGAGCGGGGAGCAGAGCAGGCAGAAGGACCGAAGTACACTGCTGAGGGGAGCAGCAGGCGGCAGGAGAGGTCTGCGCGCCATGTGGGACCCTCCTCCGGTGGCCGGGGAGCAGCCGGGGATCGAACCGGCGCCGCAGAGGCCGCGGGCAGCTTCGCAACCCAGCGCTCAACCACTGCGCCACCGGGGAGGCCCTAAATAGTCACTTTTTAATAGTCAATACACCTGAAAAACCAGTTCTGTACCTTAATGGTATCACTGGTGGTAGTTCAGAAATTCAAGAATCTCAAGTGAATGCATAATAATAAAAAAAATTGCGATTTACATATTATCTCTGCATGGAGATTTCCTGGAGCTCTCCCTAGCACTGCCTAATTCAGAGCACGTAGCATTACCGTTTTATGTGAACATAAAGTTTACTTCTTGGCTTCCCACAGGCAAATACAGCCTGGGAAATGATATGCCATGATCGCAGGTTTAATTGGTTGTGGATCCTGCCATTTCTCCCTTTCTAAGACCTGTTTCTCTCCTCATCCTGACTCCTTCTGCCCAGGGAGTGTGGCCCTGGGACCATCACAGTCATCTGCTAAAATCTCCCTGCCACCTCGCAGCCGGCTTCTGTGCTGCCGCTGACGGTGAATCTGATCTGGCCCCTTCATCCAAAACCTTCAGGGGAGCTATTCTTTCCTGGCCAGACCACCGAACACCACCATGTTAGCTCACGCCTCTGCCCTGCTGCGATTCTCCCCTTTCGCCTTCCCCGTCCTACTCCCTCACTGCCCAGCCGCCTGAGAATATGTGACCAAGGCTTAGTTCAAGCATCATTTCTTTTATGAAATCTTTCAATAAATCGAAATGAATATATTTATAGAAAGGATATGGACAGATGAAATATATAGACGATGCATACACAGATGAGACATAGGAAGCAAGGGTAGGAGAGTAGAGCAGAGGGGGAGGGAGGAAGCCTCCGTACCCAGGTCGGTCTGGAATATATTTGCTAAGTAATGACGCAGTTAGAACACAAGGGTAAGAAAGGCAGGAAGGAAGAAAAGAGGGAAAAGGTGGGGGAGAGAAAAAAGGAAGGGGAGTAGAAAGAAGAGAAAGTAAGAATAAAGTAGTGAAAGTTTCATGGCCACATTATCTTGAAAACTATAATCAAAAATATGTTCATTTCACACAATTTTATGCAAAGATACTTCCAATGTTCTTTCTGTACATCCTGAGTTCACCAGAAAAGATAGGCAAATCTTACAGAATGTGTAAACCCTCTCGTTTATAGCTTCTCTGCAGTAACAACAACTCTATCCTCACATGTGCTGGGTGCTCTATTAGGCACACAATATAAAGGGGCTCTTGAACCTCAAAACTAACCCCTGGGCAGGTACTGTGATTCCCACCTCTGCGGCCAAGAGCTCACCACAGCTGTGCCTGGCTAGCAGTGGCACCGGAGCACAGTCCGCGCTCTCCATCAGGCTGGCTATTCCATACCAAGTGCTAACAGTGTTAAATTCTCAACCAGAAACCCAGATGGGAGCCTGGGACTCATAGAGGGATCTGACCTCTATGTAATTTCACTGGACTGACCCTGTTATTTTCTAAACTCAGTTTCTTGAATGCTGCTCAACAGATACTGTGCTAAGATGTTTCGCGTGTTGCTTTATTATTTCATTGGTATACGCATTTTAAAGTCAGAGAAACTTGTTTAAATGATTTGCACAAGATCGGGCCACAACTGGCTAGATTAGTGTACGGTCTAAGTCCAAAGCACACACTCTACCAAGATGCTGAAGCAGACCTAGTTTTAAGGGGTGATCAAGGTAGGCTCAGAGAGAAAAAACAATCAAGGTAAAGAAGGGACCCATTAGGAGAGGTTTGGAAGGGCCCAGGAAAGTAACAACGTGAACTCAAAGGCAGGGCCCGGGGAATGGAATAGAGGGGGTGGTAACTAAAGGGAGAGCTGACGTCTGTCTGCGAGGCTAGTGCATCCATGTTCTCTGCAGTCCCTCCCACATTAGCTCTGAGCTAATGAGACAGGGGCAAATACAATTCAAGCAGGGACTTCAAAAGAACTGGGAGGGGGGTTGGAAGTAGGTGGCAAGTGTTTGCAGGCCACTGCGGCCTCACAAATCTAAGAGGAAGATGTGTCACTTTCCTCTGCTGCAAACACCACGGCTGGGCACTAGACCATTTCTGGTGAATGGTGCCAAGGATTGCGGTGCCACATGACAGTGCCAAAGATGAGCACTGAGTGCCCCCAAGTGAGGAACTGGTGTCACCCACACTGCACAGGAGCACATCACCTTGGCCGTTCCCAGGATTGCCTCTGACATCGCCCAGGGCCCACTCTGAACAGCAATTTGTCTTCTAGGGAAATGAGGTGAGCAGGTAATTTAATTGAGGAAGGAGAAAACTTGGCTCTGGTTCAAGGACTAAAAGGGTAGCCACGCCAGGGGAATCCTGAGAGAACAGGAGGCAGTGCAGACAATGCCACAGGGCCAGCAAAGTCATCAATCAGGCATTTGTGAAACTGAACCCTGGCGGTTCAGATACAACTGCATGAGGCAGAATACTGACCTCTCCAGGGGAACGTGCGCTGTCTTCCAGAAAGGCCATGCACCGACATCCCTGCAGACCTCTCAGAGATCTTAGTAACAATGGAAATGCCTGGGAGCAAAGAACAAAAACTGTGTTTATAAACAGTGTGAGAAAAAAGGACTTACTAATACTTCATGTGATAAATTCTGAGGCAGAAATCTCAGTTCCCAAGTGCTTGGTAACTGCAATCATAAAACTGAGGAGAGAGTTTGTATGGAGAACAGTGGCATATCCTGCTGTTATTCACTGTCCAGGTGGTTATTACATTCATTTCTCCAGGCCATTATAAACACTAAAGAGAATTTCCAGCCCAAAAGCTATATGGCTTAATGAGATCCCGAGATTCTACCTCACACGCATGAGAATGGCCCACATCAAAAAGACCAGAAACAAGTGCTGCTAAAGTGATGGAGAAAAGGGAACCGCCTACATGGCTGGTGGGAAGGTAGACTGGTCCAGCCCCTGTGGAAGCCAGTATTAAAACAGACCTAATATATGATCCAGTAATCCCATGCCTGGGTGTCTACTGAAGAATGCAAAAACATGAATTGAAAGGAATACACGCATTCCAATGTCCACTGCAGCACTATGTATAATAAATAGCCGGGTTAGGGAAAAGCTAAACACCCTAGGACAGATGAGTGGACTGAAAGTGTGTGGTATCTACACAGTGGAAGACTACTCAGTTATTAAAAAACAAAAAAAGATGAACTCCTGCTACTTGCTACAATGTGGATGAAACTGGAGGGATCCTGCTAAGTAAATATGTCAGAAGAAGAAAGATAAATCCTGGGTGGTTTTACTTATATGTGGAATATGGAGAAACAAAGCAAAGGGTCAGATAACATCAAAGCAATAACCAACCCTAGAAATCTGACTGTAGAGCTGAACCTCCCAGGGGAAGAAGGAGACAGGAAGCAAGGCAGGAGGAGGCCCAGCCGGCTGTGGTGGAGGCTTTCAGGGCCGTAGTGCTAGGGGTGGTGTGAACACGTGCATCTGAAGAGGTCTGATCCTGTGATCCTCTGAATCATACACAGTGCTGTAAAGCAATGTTACCTAAATAAAAATAAAGAACAAAACATGGAAAATATACACAAATAAAATCTGAGTGAAAATTAAAAGCTGAATTCTAAAGCGGGCTTTGCACTTGGGGCTGCATATAAAGCTTGGTGGACTAACTACAGAAGGTTCCAAGAGGGTCATTACCTGACTGCCCTACTTTGCTTTAAAATGGACCAACTTCACAGGCAAAAGAGGATGTTTGAAGCACACGTAGGTAGGAGCTCACACTTCTTCCTGCGCACAGTGTGGAAGGGCCGACTGACAGTGCCTGGTGGCACAGAATCCACAGGGAACCACGACACAACTACCTGGGTGATTTACCAGGTGAGCCAAGAACTGGTCTTGGCCTGACTTGTTAACCACTCTGCTGCAAGCACTGAAAAACCTAATTGTGTCAAGAGGTAAGAAAAGCCACTCTAAGTAAGCAAGGTATAGCTTCCAGAGAAGAAGATTTAAAGGTGCCTTCCAGAATGCCTTCTTTAATCTAATCACAAAAATCACTGACACATTTAATACAGGAGAGTCCCTGGAAAAATCCACTTCTGACAGACTGGTTGGGTTGAGCTAAGGAGTCTGTCCTTTGAACACGGGTTCTAGATGATTCAATCCAAAGAAGTTCCGAAAACACCTCTAGAGTACATTGTGTGTTTTCCTATTAGGTTTCCGAATGGCCAGTCTTAAAGTCTCTGCTCTGTATGCTGCTCACATCTCCCCAGCCCCTTGATAAACACCTACGGCCTCCGCCTGACTTCCTGTCTGCCGCATTTGACATAATGAAAGATGAAAATAACCTCCAAACTAATAATCCTCTCTCCAGGCTCTTATGCAAATACCAGACTAATCTTTCAAAAATACTTTGTAATTATGTTAATCCCTTGACAAAGAAAATATTCAGAGAACAGCGCCAGTAAGCAGAAGCCTGGAGCAGCCTTCCTGGGTTTGAATCTTCGCTTCATCACAACTTACTGGCCCCTCAGCTTGGCAAGATAATCAGCCTTTCAGAGTTCTGCTGTCTTAGCTCATGAACTAAGTAATGGTGTACACCCCTTAAAATTGGTTTATTAATTAGATCATTAATTACTTAATCAAAAATGAGATCATCCATGAGTACCAGCACAGACTAAATGGTAAGCAGAAATATTAACTGGTATTATGTTGTGAGGCCAAAGCTGGAAATTTTACTTTTTATCTTGTTTCCGTGTGTCTGATTCCTATAAATCAGAGGCCTCTACTTTGCCAAAACAAGATTATAATTGTGAAGCATGAATAAAATTTAGAAGAAACTGCCAAAGTTCAATGTTATTTATGTAACTTAAAGTAAGCTCTTGAACCCACATCAAAAACGAAAACAATACAAGCAACATCTTTTATTTGAAGGACCAAGATGACGGAGGGAAGAAAGGGCTCTTGGGAACCAGAAAGGAAGACCCAGAAGGGAGCAAAGCACAGAGCTCAGGCCATAAAATAATGCAGGCCTGGAAGGAGATGGGGGCATCCTACTTGGGGGACATGAAGTCATTTATGACAAAACCAGCCGACTGGGGAGGAAAAGATTCGTGGAGTGGGCATTTACAGGAGGTCTGTGCCAGGGGCTCCGGAGAGGGGGCGGAATGACCTGTGGAACTGCCAGGCAGAGTCTGGCACCAGGGCGGGGGAAGGGGGGTGCCTGAGAAAGCTGTACCCCGCCCTGTGATAGGGAGCCCTGTGGCTGCCTGGGGGTGGGAAGGTGGGAGTGGGGGCCTTCCCCGTACCTGTCTGCATGCCTCTCCTAGAATTAACACCGCACAACAATGAAGAATCACTGCCCCCTCCAAGCCCTCCATACACACCAACTTTCTCAGGGGTCCAGGATTTTCCTAAGCTTCAGGAACAAAGCACTGACCCCTCAGAGAAGCGGTAGCATGGGAAGCCTCAACAATGGGGCTCGGACTGACAGCCCTAAAACCCCGATTATATTTTGTAATTTCAGTGCCTCTGTGTTGTCCTGTGTGCCTCAGCTAAGCCCAGGGCTGCGGTAATCTGGGCTCCAGAGTCAAATCATTCCTTATTGCTTCCGCTCTCGCTCCCCGCTCTCATCACCCATCCAGTCGGGTCATTCTCGCTTCATGTCTGCTTCACAGCAAGGCTGCTGACACTTCCAGTCCTGCTTGGCTATTTCTACTGTTTTTTCTTCCTCTGTGCAAAAGCTGCCCACCTGAAATGTTCGACTTACATCCAACATCCTCTGCAAATCCTACCACCAATCCCAACCAGCTCACCCAATGCTAAACCACGATTATGCTCAAATGCTCCACATTCATGCCCTTGAATACAGGTTGCATTTTTAATAACGTTTCTCTTTGATTTATTAAAGTACAATACACATTAATATTGGGATACTGCAAGGGTATTAGAGTATTTTACCTCCATACACGTCCCTATTTTATGCTATTTGCATGTGTCTTTTAATTCCACACAATTAAAGCTGCATAATCCTAATTGTTTCATAGAATCAGCATTTACATCTTGGACCAGTCTATGAGCATTTCTTCACTTGAGTAGATGAGTAGTTCACAGTGGTTAAAGGCAACATCTCATTGGTCTTATGGGTGCTGCACCAGCCCATTCCGAATTCAGCCAGTACCAAGCCAGCACCCCTGGCTGATGGAGCTGCTCTGAGCCCCACAGGGATGCAAACCACTTTAGACCTTGTGAACTGTCTCCTGGACCTGTGCACTAGTTGTGCATTTCAAAAATGATACATAAGATAATCTCTTCCTCCCTCTGAGAACAAGGAGGTGCAGACATGAAACTTCTTAAAGGAAAAAAATCCTTAAATCCAATGTTTCTGGTTTTGTTTCAAAATGTGTGACATATGTTTTTCACTTTTTTCCCACAGGTGCAAACTAAATCAGCAGAAGTGTGTGGAAAATCAGTCAAAAACATTTTCCAACCTAGAAACCTTCTCGCCAGCTGTAGCCCTGCCTATATGGTGTATTGCCCAAAATTTTGTACTATCCTTGATATCAGAGTTGTTAACATACCAAATTTATTCATGAAGTATTCATCAACTTAAAATTTAAATAACTTAACTTAAGTGCTGATAAAATAAGATTTAGTGATGGATGCTACCAGTGTCTCTTCAAAGGCTAACATCTGCTCCCAGGCACCTGTGAGACACAGGTGTGGGGGGCCAGTGGTGAGGTGAGTGCTGGTCTCTGCCCAGGCCTTCTTCCAGAGGCTTCCCTTTCATTTCCCTACCTCTGAGCAAGGGTAACCTATTCCACAGTTTCCTCTGCTAGCTCTCTTTTTTTCTCTCCTTTGTAGCTTCTATCCCAACTATGAAGAGGAAGCTGAGTGTGGTGGGCACAAAGGCGGTGCCCCGCAGTGAGCCTTCCATTCCAAGATGCCCTTTCCAGCTGCCTCCGGTCTTCAAGTCTCACTGGTCCCAAGGTGCCACCACCACAGGCCAGGAGTGGGGACACCTCAGTGGAGTAAATCCATTTATTTTTTACCTTTTTTTTTTAAGTTTTTTTTAAAGGTTTATTTATTTTCATACAAGAGCTGGGGTACATGCCAGATACGCGGGAGGGTGAGAGGATTCACCAGAGACAGAGCAGAGAGCAGAACAGGTAGATGGACCGAGAGCACTGCTGAGGGGAGCAGCGGGCGCGACAAGAGAGGTCTGCCACGCCATGTGGGAATCACCCTGGCTGGCCGGGAAACAAACCCACGCTGCAGAGGCTGCGGACAGCTTCACAGCGCGGCTCTCAACCCGCTGCGCCATCGGGGAGGCCCTTTAAGCTTTTTAAAACTTACTGTTACTGATGTACTATTGCTGTACATAGATGCTGTGTTTTGACAGTATAGTCAAGATATACAAAGACTAAATGCTTCGAAAACAGATGAGAGGGTCGGGAAGACGTGGCCCATACACAGCGGAATACTGCTCAGCAATCAAAAAAGATAAACTCTTGCCATACACAGCAATGTGAATGGATCTGGAAGGGCTTCTACTATGTGAAATAAGTCAGAAGTAGAAAGATAAGTACCGGATGGTATCACTTATGTGTGGAATACAGAGAAATCAAACAAAAGATCAGACAGAGAGAAACTTTAAAACTAGCTCTTAAAAGCAAACCATATGGTAAATCTCTTCAAGTTAACACAAGCCAAGCCAAATACATGTAACTTTTCTAGGGAAAGACAGGCAAGCTTCTAACATCAGCCTATATGGCTTGGAAAACAGTCCTGACGGGGGCTTGCTTGTTCCAGCTCCAGGACACACGTAAACATGCACCACACAGCACAGGGGTAGACAACGCAGATCTGTCTTTACCCCAGCTCTCATAAAAGACCTTGCCATCTGCCTCAAAGGGCAGACCCTGCCAGTGCCAGTGCTCAGTGTCCTCGGTGCTCACCTGAGCTTTGGAGACACCAAGACTGAGCAGGTGTGGGCACAAGGGCCAGGCTGTTCAAACCGACCTCTGGGTCCCTCTGACCTCATGCTGCCCACTGTCTGCTGAGGCTCTGCCCAACTGCATCCCAGCCCTCTCAGCCCTTCCTATGCAGGTGTCAGCCTCTCCCCTCCTCCCTCCACACCACTGCCCCTTAAAACACTGAGGCTGCAATCTCAGAGTCTCCTCCTCAGAGTAGCCTGACACACACACCAGTGTTTTATTTTACCTTGTAGTGTGAGAGTAAAAATGTCAGCGTGGTACACACACACACACACACACACACAGTTACCTCTTTACTTCCCAGGGCTAGGACTTCAGAGCTCATCTCCACTTTTATACAAGCTACACCTAAATGTATTATCCTTTTTTGTTAGGAGAGAAATATGGTGACCGCAATAGAAACTAAATGGTAGGCTTCAGATGCGGACGAACGCAGCGTACTAAGTCAACTCCTTGTGTTCCCCAGAAGAGAGTCTGCAGTTATTCCTCATAATCACTAGCTGTTTGTGAAAGGTTTCATTTCAAGTTTTGGTGTGGATAAATACAATGCAACAAATTTTCATTAGGTTGTTAATTTTTCAAAAAGCCAACATTTACTCCCACAGGCTCATGCTGGGGAAATTGTCCTTTTTTGCTCTGAGCTAATACCCACTGTTTTATGAGAAAACTGAAATGTGCAATATTAAGACAGTTGTCTTCTTGACAATAGCAACTGTTAATGATGTCATGGGGAAAACATCCCTGAACAAAGATCTTGATTAAAAATACCTACTTAGGTAGTGTGATGGAAGTTGGCATTTTAAAGGGGATGATCAGGGTAAGTGATGAGAAGAAAAACAGCCAAATGAGTGTGGATCCTTGAGGCAGTCACCTTGGAAAAGGATCATTTATTCAGGTGAAGCGATTTTGTTCAGATAGCTTTGTACTTCACTTTTGGAAATCATCTTAAAATATTCACCAGGGTAAATCACATAACTATAGAGTCAAACATTTTTAATCCTCAAATATTTACCTTAGCCATGCCACTTATTTCTAAGTAGCTTCTAAGTACTTCAAAGAAATGCAATGTAACCCCAAAGAAAAAAGGTAATGTCCATCCAAATATTTTTTTTAAACTGAGAAAAGAAAAGAGAGCAATTTACTGTTTCTCTAATAAAAATTTCTACTGAATAATTTGTCTTACTGAGTCTGAACTCTTACTCCTCTTGAGATGACAACTTACATTCTTTTAGTATCTACACTGCAAAACACTAATTTGTTTTTCTCATCAAAAGATACACTTCCCAAAACAACTGTTAGGAAAGAATTGAGAGATTTCAAATAGAGGCAGAATTTCTTGAGTGAGCTAATAGTTTCCCACTATCAAATCTGAAATAACAACATATGTGGGTTTCCTCTGTGTTTGCTCAAAACCTGTTTCTTGTCTCTTAGAGGCTTGCTGTTCATCACCAGGTTCCATTCAAACTGTTCAGAGCCCAATTTCCCCAAAATAATGTCACTCAGAAAATACTTCCTCCCATTGATTTACAAACAGTTGGTGTGCTAAATTTGGTCTTTTTTTTTTTTTGGTGGGATCCTCATCGGCGGCCGGGGAACGAACCAGCGCTGCAGAGGCTGCGGGCAGCCTCGCAGCCCAGCGCTCAACCGCTGCACCACCAGGGGAGGCCGTATGGTCTTTCTTATAAGTACTATTTTTTAAGATTCCCTCTCTTTCAATGAGCTGACACAGGATTTGGTTGCCAAATCAGACTGACATGAACCAGAGATTTTAACCAGTAAAACACTCCAGAAAACTCTTGATTAAAAGGATCAAACATGGGAAAGTCTGGGATGTCCACTGGCTCCAGGGAGTCCCTTCTGGGTCAGCCACGTTCTTCTGGCCAAAAAACGGATGGGATTTCTAAGTAAAGTTCACTGGTCCTCATGGTGAGAGCTTCCAGTTGTGACACTTCTCAAGTCCCCAGAGTTTCACGGCTTGGAAGACACACCCAAGGCTCCTCATCGTAGGTTTCTTTGGTAGGTGATGCTTAGTCTGGACATCACACCGCAGACATCTTAGAGATAAGGCTACTCCAACTACCCCGTCTTTATTCCTTTTTTCCGGGGGTCTAATTGTCAAAGCGATGCACACAACTTCGGTTCCCTCCACAATCACCCACCACAACTCTAGGAAGAAAGAAAGAGGAGGAGAAACTAACCCTTGAATTCCGCCTGTCTGGATCTTGTGGTTTACAGTGATTTTATAAAAGGAAGAAGGGGAGGAGAAAGGGAACGAAAAGAGGGAGGCGGGAGGGAGGAAAAAGAAGGAAAAGAAAAGAAAGACAAGGAGAGAGGAGACACATCAGTCAGTCAAAGACAGGAGGGACAGCGCTGTGACACCCAGTGGGTCTGGTAACAATCATGCCCTGCGTGCGAGCTGTGGCCCCTGAACAAAGTACAGGAGTAACATGCCTGTGTGTCTCCACTGCCAGTAAAGAATTTTTTTTTTTAAGATGAGAGCTTAAGACAACTTTATTTGAATCTGTATATATATTTTTATTTGTATTATTTTTAATGTATTTTATTTTTATTTTTTTTATTTTTAAACAGTATTTGCTTCCCCCTACCCCCTCAGAAAATCTCATCTGCCTACAGAGAGAAATACGTGTTTTAGCCACACTGGATGTTAAGAGGAATAGGGAGATGTGTAGAAGTCTTATTGCAAGCTTGTCACATTCTCAAAATGACTTTTCAGGTTTCTATAAGACACCCCTCCGACAGTTCTCCCTCTGAATATCTATTTGTTCTGCTCTGGCCACACAAATCGCAGGGCCCTTGCCATGCACCTCCTGCCACAGGCGCTGCTTTTCTCTGGATGTGTGCACTGTCAGCGCCACAGGCTTTTCTAGCATGGAAATGCTTCAACTGGCCTGTGCTTATTTATCATCCTGCTTAATATAACAAACCACACCCATCCCTAACTCCAAGCACCCAAGCACCTATCTCCTTCAACCGTATATGTTCCAAATTCCTCACTCACTGTGTTTAGTTCTTGTCTCCACCAACAGAAAGCAAGTTCCAAGAGGATCAGATCATTAATGATTTTATTTATGAATATTTCCCAAATGTCAATAAGTTCCTGGCACATAAGAGATACTCAATGCTTACTAAAAGAGTGGGTAATTCTACGGACTGCAATACTGGAAGAAACACAGACATGGCACAGACTAGAGGAAAACACTAAATAACTTCAAATCTACCTGAAGAATTATATCACACGCGAAAATCAAATATAAACTATGACTTAAAAATCACACAGGAAAGAGACAAGAAGCCAAGAGTCCACTGCATTGGCTTTGATGTACTTGTGGCCAAATGCAGCAGCTTCCAATGAGAGGTGATAAGCAAGCTGTGTGTCTAAATCCAAGCTCTGTCTCTTATTAATCCCACAAAGTAGATCAAGTCCTTCAATTTCTCTTAGCCTTGACTGATTTAACTATAAAATAGGATAGTGACACATTATAGGTTTCTTAGGACCATTATAGGAGGTACTGATACAAGGAGATTATTCAGTAAAGCAGTAACATCATGAAGATATTTTGGAGGAAGTACAGAAGGAGGTCTCTGATCTCTATTTGTAAATACACAGTCATTTAAATATGGCAAGAAGGGCCTCCCCTGGTGGTGCAGCAGTTGAGCGCTGGACTGCGAAGCTGCCCGCAGCCTCTGCAGCACCGGTTCAATCCCTGACAGCCAGCAAGGGTCCCACATGGTGCGCGGACCTCTCCTGCCATGCCTGCTGCTCCCCTCGGCAGTGTATTTCGTCAGCCTGCCTGTTCTGTTCCCCACTCTGGCTCTGGTGAATTCTCTCATCCTCCTGTGCTTCTGACTACACCCAGTGCTTGCATAAATAAAATAAATAAAATCTTTTAAAAAAATAAACAAATAAATATGGCAAGGAGAGTCACAGAATCCATAGTAGACTAAGATTTGCAGAGATCTAGCTCTTTATTTTGTTCATAATTAATCCACAAAAAAAGCAACTCAACTAAAATTGTATCTACATTAAGCAGAGGCTAACCCATAACTAAAAAGGCTATACAGTCATTTGCCACAGACCAGCTCAGCGGTGGCGGGAGATCGAGACAGTCTCAGGGTTGAGTGAGAACGAGCAAAAGGTGGTCGAAGGAATTAGGGCGTGGGACAAGAAAGAATGACACACAGACACACTCAAGGGAGAGTGAAAATCTGAGTGCGATTTATTGAAAGCAGTATTCTCTTTTTATACATTTTTACAGTAATTGCTTCATTGTGTTTCGCACAGTATGTGGTTAATCATTTATCAAGGTATACGTGAATGCCGTGACACATAACATTACATTTTGCTTATTATTTTTCAAGAAATCAAGAACAAATCAAGAACATTTCATATTCTACCCTCCTCGATGGAGGTTTGTTCTAGATCTTCTGATTCATTGTTATGATTGTACTTTCTTATCATCATTCTATTTTTATATATCCTATATTTTACTATTTATCCTCATAATTGTATTTGGCTATATTGTTTACTACAAGTAATAGAACCTGTTTCCCATAATTGCATTCCTTCACTATGAGCCTAGTAACTGGTAATGATTAACAACATGTTTTGGTGGTGCCTCAACAACTCCCAGGCCTGTTTGTTCCAGTTATTTTCCATAGATGAAAAGGTGGGAACCATTAAATCCCCTCGGGGACTGCGCCTGTCTTAGGTTGTCAGAACTTGCTTTCTGATCTTACCCGTCATTGACTGTCCAGTCCAGCACGCAGGGGCAGAGGGCTAATTGTGCCAAAACAGCACAGCCACCCAATATTAATGCGAAATTGTGGCAATTGTAACATTGCTCTCAGGAGCCGCCACAGTCATTGATACTTTCACTAATAAAAATAGTTAATCTGCCATGCTGTCACCCCATCCTGTTTCCCTCCCTAAATTGATACCTACGGACATGAGGTGAGGTACATGTGGCTTATATGCCCTTGTGGCAGGGATGCCCTCATTTCCAAGAGCTGAGTCCTTTGTTTTCTGGTCACTAGGGTCAACACACAGTCCTGGCTTTCCATTGAAACCCAGGGTCAGCACTCTGGCTAGTTTTCTTACCCACCACCAACACAAGTGATCTCCAAGTATTCCATGCTGGCCTAAGGTTCTCCACCTGCTCTGGGGTCACCTAACCTTGCCAGAAGTTCCTGGATTAGTTGCCTGATTCGTCCCTAGGCACACAGCACACAGCCATTCCCTCTGCCTGGCTGCTCCACATCCCCTACAGTGAACTGGTTATGCACACGCTCAGATACAAAGGAGGTTAGCGAGGTATACCAGTTGTCATAGTGCAGTTTCTAGAGCCTAAGAAAAGCTCTCTAGAGATTAAGTCACACTGTAACCCTACAAATGGGAGAACAGGTAAGAAGATCCTGCTCTTGCCATTCCCTTAAGGATCCAAAGTCCTCCTGCCTTACTGTCCTCCTACAGTGTTCCCTTCTCTTTTATTTCTTTTCTCCCTCCCTCCCAGACTCCAGTCTCTGGATAAGCTTTTATGATAAGATTTCTTACACACTCCATGAGACACCTAGGAACTGAGTCTTCTTTTCTACAATTCTGATATGATAATGAAGTAAATAAAAAACTCTTAAAAGGGTAACTTGCATGGTCTACACTGTTGCATAATCTTGTTTTTTAATGAGAGAAGCTGAACATTTGGTTCATATACCCTGCTTTGCCAGAGTATATTCTGCCTATTGCGTCATATTGTGGGGACTAAGACTGTAATATCTGCATTACTTACCCTAAAGGGTTTTCTTTGATTAATATTCTTATTTTTTTCAATTGTACATCAATCCAACTGAGGTTTCCTTCAAAGGGATTAACTTCAATTACTCAAATACCAAAGGTAAGAAACAGTACCCTGTAAATTATAAAGTGAATATGTCTTCTATGAGCTGAACAAGAATAAAATTGTGAAGAAGCTAAGTTTGCCTCGGAATTGACTTCACATTTCTAATCATCAGCCTCCTCTCCACTGAGGCACATTCACCTCCAGGGGCCCTACCAACCCTTATTCTTCTCCCTAAAGCATTTGTTCTTGGAAAAATATTCTTGGAGCATCATTTTATCTTGTATCAATATCCTCTCCCCAAAAATAAGCAGTTGGAAAATCTCCAACAAAATAATGGGTTTGTGTGTGTATTAAAAGTAAAGAGAAATACATAATTTTAATGGGAGACAACATAAGGATTTTAGAAATTAGTTTTAACAGATTTTGGTACTTTTAGAAAATTGTTTTTACAACTATACTTCATTAAAGAAATTTTTTTTCAAAGAGACAGAAAATCTGGAGCCTGGGACACTTCCCTAAAAATACTGTAGTTTACCTCACCTCCAAAAATCACACACACACATACTTACACAAAAATGTCATTTATGTATAAAGAAGGGAACTGAAAGGAAATTCTTTGCTGACCTTCTTCTACATGTCAACTATTGAGGCTACACACACTGGTAAGACCTAGAGATGAAAGAAAAGTATGGTCCTGTCAGCTCTAGTGTATAATCAACACTTGAGAAAAGGAAAGTTGTAGATCTCTTCCCCAAAAAAGATTTTTTCAATACTCATTTCCCAAGAACATATAAACATACACATTCACCTGAAAATTTCTACATTTCACTAAGAACTATTTCTCCCCATGTAAGGGATCAGGAAAATGAATAACTATAAGAAAGTGAAAATCAAAATCAACAAAAAACTATGAACCAGAGACACTTTTTGGGGGGTGGGGGCCGGGAGGGGAGGGATTGGGGTCAGAATGGGGCATGTGCAGTTGTATGGGGGAATATAAAAATAAAATTTATTATTTAAAAAAAATAAAATAAAATAAATTCAATGACAATTCACCTATAGCACTATACCTTTTCCAAGGAAAAAATCCCTTTACAAAAAAAAAAAATTCTTATTAATTGTATCAATAACTGCCCAGGTTTGGGGGGAGATCATTCAGAACACTGTGTCCAACGGTGCAGGGAATCAGGGAAGCTCACTCATCTCCTATGATGGGAGAAGATCAGACCTGAACAATAAACATGTTAGGAGGGGAGAGGTGCAAAGCGGGGGTACAGACAAAAATACATGGGAGACCTTAAGAATAAAACCAGGGTAAGTGAGGCAGTCCCCCAAATCAGCAGAAATGATCATGAAGAAAAAAATTAAATAAGTCCATAAGGACAAAGAGGGTGGGAGAGGACAAGACACCAAAAAAATGTGCCACCGACATTTGGGAGGCTGGGAAGTAGGGAGATGAAAGGCTTATTAGCCAAGCAGGGAATAGAACCCAGCCCCCCCGCCCCTCCCCCCCCGCCCCGGCTGAGGAACAGTCAGAATCTGCATTCCCATCCACACCTTCCATTTCACACAGCCTGGGGGTCTCCCCACACCAGCTACTCACATGAGACAAAGGATGGTGGGTGGTGGGTGCGTGGAAATGTGTGTGCGCACACATGTGTGTGCATGTGGGGAGTGTACCCACAAAACATGAGTGCATGCCTAGTCTGCTTCAAGAGCAAAATCAGAGGCCATGTGTTAGCGTCATATCTGAATCATAACAGGGTTTCGTGGACTGCTGCATCTTCCTGGCAACTGCATGTCCTCCAGCAGTTGGGACTTGGTCTGTCCATCTTTGCTGGCCCCCTTCTGCACATGAAGATTAACATATATCCCAAGTGCCCACTGTGGGCACTGTGGGCTGGGCAGTTCTATAGGCCTCAGATATACAATGGAGAATAAGATACATTTACTTTTTTTTTTTTAAAGATTTATTTATTTATTTATTTATATAAGCACTGGGTACAGTCAGAAGCGCGGGAGGGTGAGAGAATTCACCAGAGCCAGAGCGGGGAGCAGAGCAGGCAGAAGGACCGAAGGACACTGCTGAGGGGAGCAGCGGGCGGCAGGAGAGGTCTGCGCGCCATGTGGGACCCTCCTCTGGTGGCTGGGGAGCAGCCGGGGATCGAACCGGCGCTGCAGAGGCCGCGGGCAGCTTCACAACCCAGCGCTCAACCGCTGCGCCACCGGGGAGGCCCAAGATACATTTACTTTTAAAAGACACTCAAAGATTAATGGGGAAGACATTCCTTTAATAATAACATAATTAGCGTAAAAAGACATGAGTACAGGGCACATAGAAGACATTAATGTAGGGCCAAGAGCAGAAGGAGCACAGAGAGGCTGAATCCTGAAACTATGTGGAGTGGGCTGGAGAATGAGCGAGGAGAGAAACAGATTCCAGGAAAACCAAAAGTGAAGAAAACCTCATATCAGAAAGAGCCCAACAGACTGGCCATCAGTGTGGCTGAAGGTGATGTAGAAGCAGAGCGGAGAACAATAAAGATAAGCAGGGCCATATTGTGACTAACCTTAAAAGTCCTAGGACGAATTTGGGATTTTATCCTAAAGGTGACACAGAGTTTCATGTGCAGAAGGCACAAGTGCCCAGTACCAGCGGGATCTGGCCCCGGAGAGGACCCTGAGTGTCTGTATTCCATCACCCCCTGCTGTGGAATCTTCTTAGTTCACATGAAAAACAGTACTGGACTCTGTCAGAGTGACGAAGCCACACTAAGGTTGATTTAGCTTTTTACTGGTTGATTTTCAAAGTGCATCATGCAAGGTGCACTTACTCTTCAAGCAGAATGCTCTTGTCAGAAAATTAAAGCACTAACAATAAAGATTATTTACCCACAATGTGTTGCCAACAAAGTGGCATTTTGGTGATTTTTTTCCTTAAATAAGTCTTCATTGTTCCCTGACAACTATGGAATTCTTATTCGCAGAACCCCAACATCCAACTAGCATTACATAATTTCAAGATTATGTCAAGAGGTAAAATTTATGGGCAAGACCTAGTAATTAACAATTTCCATTCCATTCAACTTTATGGATCATCAAACCAATGACATGACTGCTTTACAAGATAATCCAATATGGGGCCAGGTAAAACTTAACAAAAAGCTTGCCTACTATGTGACAAACTGAATTACACACCTGGAGTGAATCTCATTTGCACCTGATTAGGGTGACCTTGCCTCAGAGCTCCACGTTTCTACCACGAGAATGAATATATTATATAACATATATACCATAGAAGTGTTACATACTAGACTTGTCAAGGGCTTGGCACAGAACTGAGAAGTGGTCAGTAAAATACTAGTCACTATTTCATTAAATCCACATCTACATTCAGAAAGGCATCAACTGCATAAACCAAAACATAGCAGCTATGAACTGTTTTTAAACAAATGCTGTGTTACTTTTGCTACTCAGGCCCTGGGTTTTTGGGAAATCCATCAGCTCCTCCGTTGCTCAGCCGGCCCCGCTCATAGGACGTGAGCACAGGAGACGAGCTCCTGCCCTCTGCTCGCACAGGAACCAGCAGCACTACTCAGGGCCCTGCCTCTCTTATCCCACAATTTATGCGGTAGTGACATTTGCTGATGATAATAGCTTGGTGAGAAGTGGATTGCCTCAGTGCTAAAGCCTATTTGCTGAAACAGGACAAAGATAAAATGCCTGGCGCTGTCACAAGCGCCACCCTCAGCGGTGTCTTGTATAGGTGAGATGCTCTGGCCAGTACTGCTGCAGCCAAAATTACCTGACATTTCCAAATGTCACAGTTAATCCATTCTTAACAGTAGTGTGCTTAAATGTGTGAGAAGGAAGACTTCCAAACGTCATATGGAAGCGATAGGAAGCATAGTGATTTTAGCTCAAGGTTGCTCAGAAAAATAGAAGAGTTATTTAGACTTGCATTTGGAAAGTTTATTATTGATGCTCTAAAAGCCTCCACAAAGTTCAATACAGGAAAGGTTTAATGTTTCTTATGAGGACGTGGCACTAATGTGCTCATGCCCTCTCTATTCTAGCAGCCATAGAATCCCACAATACCCTGTTGTGGACCTCATGTTGTATCCCCCCAAAATCCACATGTTGACTTTGGGAGGTGACTAGGAGGAGTCGAGGTCACCAGGGCGGGGCCCATGAATGGAATTAGTTCCTTGTAGGAATCAGGGGAGAGGCTGACCTCGGGGTCTTCGTTTTTAATATAAAACTTTAAAAAAACGCTTTAGGAAAAAGCCTACAGAATAAGGACGCAAAGAAAACATTTTTGTACAGTTGTATGTGTTTTAAGCTTTTGTTAGTACAAAAGAATGACAAGTAATTAAAATGTTTAGTTTCTGTAGTGAAAATTTTTCAGCAAGCTAAGCCTAATTTTTACTGCAGAGAGAGTGCTATTTGGTAGCCTGAGCGCAGTGTCTATAAGCCTGCAGGAATGTTCTCGCCTTCACACTCACCACCACTCTTCACCCACTCCCCCGGCCTCCTCCCATCCTGCAGTCCAACAGGGGGAGCGCCTCAGACAGACGGACCCCTTTTTACCTTTCATGTGTTTTTACTGTACCTTTTCTAAGCCTGGATGTGTCCGGACACACAGGGGCCGTGTGTACCGCTGTGAGCCTGAGAGCTCAGCACAGGGACATGTGCAGTTGGGGCAATGTCTACGCCACACAGCCGGGGCGGGTAAGAACACCAGCAGGTCCAGACCATCCCGGAAGGTGAGTGTGCGCTTCTGACGTTTCAAGGCAACAAGTCTGCAGTGATCTGTCATGGCTGCCGCAGGGCACTAGTTCAACAGAAGTACTCAGTGCCTGTAAACAACCTGGGTGTTGTTTCTGTTGGTTTCCTGGTGGTGATAAAGGCTGTTTTGCAGCACTCTTCTTAGAAAATCCACCATAAAAACATTTGCCATGTGTGAAAGTTTCTGGGAGTTTTGATCTGTTTTTCTCTGGATGGCTACTTTTTGGTTTGTGTGTGTGTGTGTGTGTGTGTGTGTGTGTTTTAAGATTTATTTATTTATACAAGAACCGGGGTACAGGCCAGATGTGCAGGAGGGTGAGAGGATTCACCAAAGACAGAGCGGGGAACAGAACAGGCAGACTGACGAAACACACTGCTGAGAGGAGCAGCGGGCAAGACAGGAGAGGTCTGCTGCACCATGTGGGATTCTCGCTAGCCAGCTGGGATCAAACCAGCACTGCAGAGGCTGTAAACAGCTTCACAGCACAGCACTTAACAGCCTGCACCACCAGGGAAGCCCTGGATAGCTAATTTTTGTGAAAAAGTTTTCCTGGGAGAGCAGGGACTCATCCCTATTTTACAGCAAATGGTATTTTTCAATTCTGTTTTTATGCAGTGGCTTTCTTACATGCTATAGCGGAATAAGGTGTCTCTTCAACATCAGTGTGCCCGCTCATTCAGCAAGCATCTTTCAAGTGCAGCCAACAGTTCCACACACAGCTCTCGTTCTGCCTTAGATCAGAGGCTGCTGGGGGCCTCTGATCTGTTCATCTTACCTGATATGAAAGTCTCAGGTGCCTTTACTCACTATACTCTATGTTGGCCCTGGTTTCCCAACAACAAGCTAAAAGTACAAATCACATTTGAAGGCTATTTTGCAATTTACAAGGCACCCCTGCCTACAACATGCTGCTCAGAATAAATAAATGTAACCAATATAACTCCACATTTTTAATATGAGGACTCTCTTGTTGTTGTTTTAATAAACTGGTGGTATGAGTAATTCTTCTGTATTGAACAATTCCTGTCTCTGGACTTCCCTGGGGCTGGTTGTTTCCCACAGCAGATGTCTCCCAGGCCCACAGCAGCTCTCTCTATGCTAACTACCTGCTCAGGCCTTGCTCAAGGGGTGGGCAAAGGAGTAAATGTCCTTCTACTCTCTTTCGAGAGAGAAGTGCAGCCTCTAATTCCATACTTTGCTACAGAAGCACAAGGAGACACAGGGAACACCTAGGGGGAGGGGGCAGGTGACCCCCAGAGCTCTGGCCTTCCCCAGACCTTCAAGGAGCCCAACAAGGAGAACCCTGACTGAGAGCAGAGCTTCCACTGGAGTCCTTGCAGGCGTTTCCAGGCCAGCTCCACCTGCTTCTATAAAGAGGTATGTGCACTCCTGAGAGGAACTACACAGTGTCCATCCCATGTTCAAAGGAGTTCTCAACCTAAAAACAAGTTTAGAACCACTGATTCGTAGACTTCAGTAATGAGACTCCAAGGGAGCAGGGCACCAAGCACGTCTGAAGGCAGGTTTAGTGCTGCAAGAAAAACTAGCCAGCAGTGAGCAGACACGTGTTGGCAGCTGAGAAAGCATCAGTGTTGCAACGTGAACTTCTCGACAGGTGGGCAGCCCTGTGACACCACCATGGGGATCAGGGCCACCCACCCTGGTGTCCCCTAGTCTCCTGGAGAAATTCATACCACACGCAACTGAATTAATTTTATAGTCAGATGACTTATTATGGAATTGCTCATAATGTATTCCCATATTTGTTACTGTATGCTTACACAGTGATTTTGATCCAGACGTGACCACCACTATGAAGAGCAAGCATTCATCTCTGCTTCAAGTCCCCTGTGCCCTTGGCTTAGCACTCCTAACAAGCATTTGAAACAAAAAGTATTTATTAAGCCTAGTCTGCCCAGCAATTCCTCTCTCGCATCTGGACTTCCTCCCACTTCCTGTAGCAGGGTCTTCCCTTCTGAGCTGCGAGCTAGGTCCAAGTTCCTCCCAACAGCCTCCCCCTCCCCAGACGACAGAACAAGCTCAATGAAAGAGACGGGGGCGATTCTAGCCACACTTCAAGCAAGGTCCCTGCATCCCCACACGTCCCTACAGAACACACAGTGGGAGACCGAGTCACGTCCCGCGTCTGCTGCTGAGTGATGAGGACCTCGTGCCCTCTGCTCTGACCCTGCAGTGTGTCCCCCTGACTCTGGCCCCCTCAGCAGCTCACACGCTTCTGCGTGTCGACAGGAAAAAATAAAACATTTGAAAGGGGTGGGAGGAGAAACCAAGTAAAAAGGAGAACCAAGTACACAGGTCTTGACATCATGAAACAGGACAGCTCTTCTGCAACTCTAACTTCCCATTTAAATGCTAATTTCCCCATTTTGCTTTTCCACACTCGTTTGCTGACCTTCTTCACCACCCCTCATATAAAGGTGATCATCTGTGTGGGACACACAAAGTGGGCATTCAATAATTTTTTAATTAAAATATGGATTGTATTGAACCAAGTGGGAAGTTTATCTAAAAAACATACAAACAAGGGGTTCAGGAATGCACCCTGGCAGAGAGGCAATTAAACATCTGCCCAATAAAGGACAATTACAAAGGGCGTTAACACCATTAACAGCATCCAGCGCCCCCTCCTCCCTCCTGGAGCCTGTCCACCGCAGTGGAGAGCACACGGACAGCCTGTTATCTAAAATATCCAAGTAGTCAGCAGCTGCTTCCAGATGTTGCTTTCTAACCAGTTTAGTACTTAATGATGCAAGTTATCCTACTGTAATTTTTCCTCCATACAAAAAGGATGCAGTGTTTCCTCCAAAATCTTGGACTAATAAAAGAAAGAGAAAGTTTGAATAGTCATGCAGCCACCTCCCACGGAGAATCACTGGACTTTAGACAGCTAGTGAGACGGGCTTTGTGGGTGGACACCACATGGCCAATCAGCGGCAGCCCTTGCCTCTCCCCCCATCCTCCACGTGGCACCTGTTGAAGATGGGGGTGCTGCAGAAGTTACAAAATGAATCACCATCAGGACGCTTAGCCACCAAACATCCAATTAGACTGAACTGTGAGTCAGAAATAAGCATATTACACCACTGAGATTTTCAAATTTATTTGGGAGTAGGGGGGGTGCTGGGAGGAAACAATTGGCTTGTTCTGACTAATAAAGTAATTTATACTTTGAAATGAGAGGTTGCCTTAACAAATCCATAAGTACATACCATTAGTGGATCAGCTGGATGGCAGATGGAGAGGAAACTGGTGTCAGAGGCTGAAATACAACAAGCCCTCGGCAGGGGAAGGTGTGGGAACAGGTGAGAGGGCTGCAGTGTTGGCCACGCTGAGCAAGGGCAGCCAGGGCACAAACGGGGAAGGCCGGGAGGGAGCACTGGGGTTCAAGAGGATGGGCAGGGTCAACAACTTGGGACGCTGGAGAACTGGAAAACTGGAAAACCCGGCCACTTCTAGAAGACAAAACACAGGGGAACTGTGGCCTTGAGGAAACAGAATAAGGATGGGGGCCTTATAGCCCACAGGGATTTGGATGGTCTCTATCGGAAAGCGGGTGAATGGGGGAGTCAGAACAAAACATGGACCTCGTGACTAGAAGCCAAGGAGAGAAAGAATGCCAGCTGAAACTTTTTTTCCGCAGAGTACAGATACCACTGATTTATTCTTTAGGTTGAATGCTACAAAAAACCAACCTGCCATCAGCAATTATACACTGTTTGAAGTCAGTTTTGCTTAACACCAATTTTCTGGCCCTCACTCTGTACAGAACAAGCAGGCAACCAGGAGGCTGGGGAGAGTGGACATTGTCAGAAATGTCAGCCCACAGAGCTCTGCTTAGTTGTCCATCTACACATAAGCAGGGTCCTCATGACACCCAGCCTCCCGCCAGCAGCTCCCAAGGCCAAGCAGCGTTGTTCTGTGGCTGGAAGCAAGTTCTCCGCAAACTGCCTCCCGCCGCCAGGCCCAGCTCTGAAAAGCGCTCTTAATGCACACCGTCCCGAGCTCCTGACAGACTGGAGCGAGACTCACTGCTGTCCCAGCGCTCAGGACATGCACACACCAGAAGACAACGCCTCTACCTTGGCTCAAAGCCCCCTTTGGGGGCCAAGCTAACAACATCGGAAATAGCCTTGCGGATAAGAGGTGGACCAGCCTGGGTGACTTCAGTGGCCTTTACTGAAAGATGTCTGAGAGACAATTCAATGACCATCTATTTCACTTTGCTTGGCCAAACAAATTATTATTTGTTATAGTTGTACGGCATCAACAAACCACGCCCTTCAACTGTATGCCTAAGTGCAAATCAAATCCTGTGTTATCTAAAGTAAAGGTCAGGGCCTCCCCGGTGGCGCAGCGGTTGAGCGCTGGGTTGCGAAACTGCGCGCGGCCTCTGCGGCGCCGGTTCGATCCCCGGCTGCTCCCCGGCCACCGGAGGAGGGTCCCACATGGCGTGCAGACCTCTCCTGCCGCCCGCTGCTCCCCTCAGCAGTGTACTTCGGTCCTTCTGCCTGCTCTGCTCCCCGCTCTGGCTCTGGTGAATTCTCTCACCCTCCCACGCTTCTGACTGTACCCAGTGCATGTATAAACAAAACAAACAAACAAACCAGCAAACAAATAAATAAAGCATGCCTCTATAAAAAAAAAAAAAAAAAAGAAAAAGAAAAGCCCTTCTTTAAAAAAAAAAAAAATAAAGTAAAGGTCAAATTTTGCCCCAAATAAAGTAATAATAATAACCACTTTCTGGCTTTTTCTACCTAAAGTTTTGCTGGCCAATGGAGAAGAGAAACAGATTCAAGTATTTAACTATTATGTTTCTAACAGTATTTGCACTTTCAGAATCTAATTGAAATAAGATTGCTTAATACCAACTGGGCAATCAGTCACTGAGGGAACAGAATATTCAATCAAATTTTCTTTAGTCCTGACCAAGACATGGAATTGGGCACTCTTTCAGGGGCTCCGAGAGGAGCCTTACTGGAGCCCGCACTTGCTGGCCAGCGATGGTCCATTCCCTGAGCGCTGGTCAGCAGGGCCGCGCCAAGGACTGCTGGGAGCAAGCGCCATCACCCTGGGCTCATCTGCCCGAGCAGAACCTCTGGGCAGTGATGAAACGTCATCTCATCTCTTTCTAGTAGAGCAATTCTCTGAATTCCAGGATACTTAGCAGGTTTTAGGGCTTCATTTCATAAAGGCAGGATTAGTAAGGAGGCACTGGCCTGGTATCATGTGATTAAGAGAGAAAGATTTTATTTTCTGCTAGGAATATTGAAATGCCCGTATCTGAATAAGCTTCCTGCAGCAAGCTGCCACCAGGCCCCACAAAGAACAATTTTATTACTAGCCAGCTTCTACCTCTAAGCTTGGATATAAAGCTTAATCTGTGTAGAAGCAATTTCCCAAAAATAATACACACATAAAGGAGATTACCACGGCTTTTCTTTTTGTATTCAAATCCATTCAAAAAAGTCTTAATGTCTGGCATCTAACAATCATTCAGGAAGAATAAAGAAAGAAATGCTCCAAAAAGGAAGAACGTTTCTATTCAACATGGGGCAGGTTTTCCCACACACCTTGCTTTGATTAAAAGACCTGAATGGTGTTAAGAACTTTGGGAAATCTTTCAACCCTTCTCTCCACACTTTTTGGGAAATGACTAAGAATACAGGCTGTGCCCAAGAAGATAAGTTCCAATTTTTCCTTCAAATATTTGCAATCAGAAAGCCCAGCATATTTCAGTCAAGCTTTCTTTAGTCCTAACAAAGACGCGCAATCAGGCACCATTTAGGCACAGAGTGAACAAATGAAAAGCTTCCTACCGCTTCCACATGCCTAAGACAAGTCCCTGAGGTACAAAGAGGAGTGTTAAACACCGTGCGGATGGTGCCGATGTCACTGCCACGGTGACACCCAGCAGTCAGGCAGGCTGAGCTATCTGCACGCATGCCCTTCATTCTTTACTCATCACTGAAAAGCCTAGAAAAAAGTAGAACTTGGAGACAAAAAAAGGACTTCCATAGGTGAGCTACATGCTCCTCTCCCTGGGTTGACTGCTCCTAGACCCCAGATGTCCAGGCATTTTCAACTGACCTCCCAGCCAAGGGCGTCCATGGAGAGAAGCCAGGAGCTTGACGGGGAGAAGCTAGTCCAGGAAGCAGCATGAAGTTACAAAGAGTTGCCCTGTTAGGGCCAGAGAGTTCTAGAGAATGGTTCCACCCTTAGGTTCTGAGAGGAATCACTTTGGGTTCATTCCCTTTCTGAATCTGTGCTAAAATTCATGTTAAAAAAATAATTATAAGGGCCTCCCTGGTGGCGCAGGCAGTTGAGCGCTGCACTGTGAAGCTGTCCACAGCCTCTGCAGCATGGGTTTAATCCTGGCCGGCCGGCCAGTGAGAATCCCACATGGCACGTCAGACCTCTCCTGTCTTGCCCGCTACTCCCCTCAGCAGTGTATTTCAGTCAGTCTGCCTGTTCTGTTCCCCGCTCTGTCTCTGGTGAATCCTCTCACCCTCCCACGCACCTGGCCTGTACCCCAGTTAGTGCATGCATAAATAAATCTTTAAAAAAAATAGCAACTGGGGCCTCCCCGGTGGCGCAGCGGTTGAGCGCTGGGTTGCGAAGCTGCCTGCAGCCTCTGCTCCCCGGCTACCGGAGGAGGGTCCCGCATGGCGCGCGGACCTCTCCTGCCGCCCGCTGCTCCCCTCAGCGGTGTGCTTCGGTTCTTCTGCCTGCTCTGCTCCCCGCTCTGGCTCTGGTGAATTCTCTCACCCTCCCGCGCTTCTGACTGTACCCAGTGCATATATAAACAAACAACAAAACAAACAAATAAATAAATAAAACATACCTCTAAAAAAAAAAATAGCAACTATGTAAGAAAACAAACATAAATATTTCACATAAGAAAGGTAATAATTATAAGACCATAGATGGCCAGCAGAAGGGGAGGGGAAGGAGCGTGGGTAAAGGGGACGAAGCAGCAGAACACCAGCAGCAGACCCCTGGGGAACAGGCGCCTCTCCGAACAGTTAATGAAGCAAATCATGAGCCAGCTAAGTCACCTTGATTTAGTTCATACATCTGAACTTTTTTCAAACACAAGCTGAAAATGCTGCTGCTATGAGTAGTAAAGTTCAGCGGTGTCTTCAGGCATTTTATCAAGCAACAAAAACTGTAAGTACACATGGGACCATGAAATTGTTTTATTAAAAACAGATACCTGACACAGAAACTTTTTAATAACAGCTATAAACCACTGTAATGGGTAATTTGGAAATGCCTATGCAATTTTCAAAGCAATTAATTTTTTTTAATTTCACTTGTAGGAATTTATTCTTCAGAGATATATACATGAACTAGAACCCATAGGTGGTCACTAAATATGGTTTATAATAGCATAATTTAAGAAAAGCATTTAAACCTGTCAGAGGGTGAGGGAGGACAGCAGGAGCACTGGGAGGCCTGGACACCAGACCGAGGGAAAGCTGAGCCCAGATGGGAAGGTGCCTTTGGAGGAGGTGATGTTTGCAAGAAAGATGGGGAGGATGGCTTCCAGACACTAGCTGGGAAATGTACGCAGCCATCGCTTCCGCAGAACCACTGAAGTCTCCAACACATTCACCACAGCAGCTCGTTCACTTAACTCCCACTAGGGAGTGGGTTTGTTCTTAGGATCCACTTTCCTTAGGTATTTTATGTAAATATAAAAATAGCCAGTAGCATTCGCAGCACTAATCAGAGTTCTACTGTATTTTCACATGAATCATCACAACCCCAAGTTTATCCCTATAAAGGGCAAAGGTTAAGCTAGTTTGACTAAGGTTAATATTAACCATCAACTAGCAGTGATGGAGCCAACATTTTAAAGCAGAAAGCCCAGGCATGTGTGTGTACATGTGTGTACACGTGTGTTCCTTCTGTGACCACCACACAGGCAGCTCAAAGGACAGGATCTGTCTGTATGAGCACATAAAGCAAAAGGCCAGATGAGCACTTTGCTTTTTCTCTGCATGTCTGGCCCACAGTATGCAAATACTAATCTCCCCATCCTCCACCCCTCACCCAGAAGCACCTGCAAAGACATACACCAAACAGTTCACAGAACTAGGGTTCTGGACAGTGGGTTCCCTTCCTCCAACTGAATCTCTCCAGCTGCCTGTCTTGCTACTAATGCAGAGGAACCTTCTGGGTTCTTCCACCAGCAATCTGGGACCTTCCCTCTCATTTAACCAAGCACATACAATTTTCCTCCTGTCTCCCACATCACTCATTTTTCTGCCAATCCTCAGTCATGCCTTCCTCACACAAAACACTGCTGTTTCTCCTGCCTTGAAAACAAGCAGTAGCGGGATGGTGGCTGACAGGGGGGGAGGGATCAGTCCTTCAGCCGCGATCTGGATGTGGTAGAGACACTCATTGACACCCAGTGACGCCCAACTATCATGCCTGAATGCGGCGACACCAATCAAAAAATTAAAATAAACTTTAAAAAAAAAAAAAAACCTCCCTTCAGCAGCCATCTTTCACAGAAAATCTCGAGGTTGGCCCCACATACTGTTCCCTAACCCCGCCCGTGCTCCAGGAAGTCGCAGACCTTGGGATGTAGTTTATACCAGGCCACAGAAATGACCTGCTCCTGCAAAGTGTCCCCACTTTCCCACTTCTGGGTCAGGGGTCAGTGTCTTCGGCCCCTACCTCCCAGCCCTTCCTCCATCCCCTCCTCCACTCCATCCCTCACCACCACCAATACTCCTTCCTCACTCCTCTCAAGCCAAGTCTGCCTCTGCACTGTTCCTGCCTGCCAGCTGTTCTGCAGGAGCCCTTATCTCTGCTCCTCTCCTGCTCGCCATTGGACTCACCTTCCTGCCTTTAAATCTTTGCTCAAGCCTCACTTCATCAAGGGGGCCACATCTGACACCCATTTAAACTGACACCCATTTAAACTGGGCCTCCCTGGTGTGCAGTGTTAAGCACAGCACTGTGAAGCTCTGCGGTGCGAGTTCAATCCCCCAGCCAGCCAGGGAGCTACCCACATGGCACAGCAGACCTCTCCTGTTTCACCCCCTGCTCCCCTCAGCAGTGTATTTCTGCCTGTTCTGGGATTCTTGCCAGCTGGCTGGGATCGAACCAGTGCTGTAGAGGCTGTGGACAGCTTCACAGCGGTATGCTCAACCGCCTGCACCACCAGGGGAGGCCCAGTTTATTATTTCTTACCCATATAATTCACACTGCCATTCCTCAGGCACACCTTGCTAACTAGGAGTGCTGTCGGCACACGTATCAACGTGCTCTCTGGGAAATCAGATGGAGCACACAAGCTTTGACAAGCAGCCGGGCCTGACCCATACCTGGGACGGTTGTCCAGAGAGGCCAGGAATGAGGGGCATTTTCACTTTCTCTAAAATGGTTTGGTGTTTGTTTTGTTGACCAAGTTTTCTTGATGTTAACTGAAAAAGTGTCAAGAATGTTTGGACAATTTACCAGCTAATGAAAGAAAGGATTTGAACCTGGGAAGCAGCCTGACAGATTTCACACTATCCCCCTAAACATAGTTCAATAATAGTTTATACAGCCAGAAACAGCGGGTCATCAACATTAAAAATGTAATTATTCTCTCTTTATATTATTTATTTTCTTACACTGTTGTTCATTTGTGGACCGTGTGTGACCTCTCCCCTCAGGGGTGGTCCCCGTAGTTCTCCCCCCACCCAGCTGCCAGGATCCTGCCACAGCACCGAGCCCCGATGTTTAATTGGGTGTTTGCCCAGGAAGGGACGGGCGAGTTCGGAGTCTGATCAGGAGTTTGTATTTTGAATCCTCTGTGCCCTGCTCCTCTTTTCTCTCTGTGAACAGTCTGTGAGCACACTGGAGAGTCACCGCCTCGGTTAATGCCTTTTGGGAGGCAAGAACCCCTAGAATGGGAAATGTGGACCTTTTTCCTTACCAGTTTTGCTTTTGAAGTCCTTACTAGATAAATTCCCACATTCAAAATCAGTTATTTTTATTTTGACATAGCAACTTTGGAGATAAATATTATCTCTCAGTGCCTACTAAATGCCTGAGCTGTGTTTTCTCTTCAGTGGCTTCTTGACATGGAAACACTTTTTGGCAGAGCAGTTAATTGCCTGATTAATAAGAGCTTGCATTCACTGATTAGATAATATGCCAGGTGCTTTACATGCATTCCCACGCACCTATTCTTCACAACAACCCTATGGAGTAGAAATGATTAGAAATTCCATTTTATTGATGAGCAATAAAGTAATTTGCAGAGGATCATATGCCAAATGAAATGGGAGATGGAGAACGCACCTCCAAAATATCTGACCCCAAGCCCCCACCCACTATGACATTCTGCTTATGGCTCCTGTACTTGGCTTTGTTTATTTGTTTTTAAATAATGAAAAAGAGTAGTTTTGATTGGGAAAAAAAGTCATTATAAACAAGTAATATGCAGCTGAAAGATAGAGAGGAGAATGAGTTCACCCCACAAGGTTCCTCTTTCTTTAGAATCTCATATGCCCTTTTCCAGCCCTTCTGGAATCTGTCCACACTGAGCTACACCCAGGAAACCAGCTCCATCCTGAACACTCCAGCAATCACTCTGTCCATTTCTCCTTGACAGGAAGGTGGTGTCCCTAAAAGTGACAGAAACCCATCAACACACACAACACCCCTGGACAGCAAGAGCTGTCCTGCTGTCCCCGGGAGCTGGACCACGGCAGCTACTGTTACTCAAGGTCGTGACTTTGACAGCACATGCCCAGCAGAGTACATATCTCGATCACGCGTCCCTCATATTATGTCTGCTCCTGCTGTGGGGTTAGCTTCCACCCTTTTCCCAGGAGTCTTCAGGACCAACCTAAGCCTACCCCAATTACATATACTTATGAGTTGTCACAGTCTTGATCCAGGACTATGTTCACTTTGGTTCCTTCTGATTAAATCTGGGTTCTTGTTTCCTCTCTGCTTCCCCTGTGCTCAGACTCATGTTCTTTCTCTCACTGGATCCGACAGGAGAGGTCTGTGCTGTATTCCAATTCCACTTAGACTAGTGCGCCTCAGATTTCCATACACAGATCTGTAGCTGAATTAACCCATGTAAACATGCAGGCAAAATTAAAATTAAAGTATCTAGAATATTCAGAATGTGGCCTGAAAAACCAAAAACCATCATTCAGAGAAAGCAGCTAGAGTTCTTCTACATAAAAAAATCACTACTGTCATTTGCCCTCAACATTATCATTTTATTAGACATGCTGAAAGATGACACGGGCTAGCTTTTCAAAAAGGAAGCCTCCGGCCTTTTTCTATTGGCCTGAAAGGCACATTTTATGAGAAGAAAATCTTGGATCACCTAGGTTAGCCTTGCAGGCAGAGGTGGGTGGGCATGTGGCAGAGACAAAACTAGGAACTGAAAGAATGACGGGTCCAGTTAAGCAGTCCTATAAATTTTTGTACATGATGATATAAAAACCCAATTACAAATGACAGGCAATCTAAATCACCCTGTCCATGTGCTCTGGGTTGCATTCATGATATTTAAATGCATGTTCTGTCACCAGTATGACTTATGCAAACAGTAGCTAACACCTCTGCTCCATAAATTATGGGGTACCCAGGCACATGTGGGGTGACAATGTGCAAGAAAGAAAATGTAACTATTTTCATCAAGTCTGCAAATCTGAGCCAAGGAACAGCAACAGCCATATGCTGAGGTTTGCTGAACACTCCCCTACACCTGCAGACTTTTCAGTCTCTTATTTTATTGACTATGGAGTTAAGACCTTTCAGTTGCTCAGGCCAAAAATTGTGGATTTCTAGCTTTCATTTACCTCTATTTCTCACACCCATGTCCAATTCACCAGTAAGCCCTGTGGTCTTTATTTTCAAGATTATATGCTGAATCCACTTCTCCTCACCTGCATCTGAGTCCACTTCCCTTGCTCCCCTAGAGTGTTGCAACACTGTCCCCAAAAGCCCTGTCTGCCTGCACGCTGACACCCTCCATTTGTCCTCAACAGAGCAGCCAGAACGATCCTGGGAACATAAGAAAGGTGGTGTGGCCTCTGCTCATCACTTGGATGCCTCCTGTCCATCCACAGTTAAGCCACAGGCCTCCCAGACCCATGGAACCACACTCTGTCCCCATCCACTTCCTGAATTCCTCCTGAACTCTTTCTTGCTCTACTCCAGCACATGGGTCTCCTTGCTGTTGCTAGGCTATATCTAACTCTGTCCATTGGTAATTTCCAGAGAATAGAGGCAATAGGATATATACTTCTTAACATATTTTATGGAGAGGTCTTACAGAGATTGGTTCATATGATGAGGGAGACCGCGAAGTCCCACAATTTGCTGCCTGCAAGCGAGAGGACCAGATAAGCCAATGGCATAATAATTCATTCTGAATCCAAAGGCCTGAGAACGGGAGGCCATTGCGGTAAGTCTCAGCCAGAACCTCCAAGCCTGAAAACCAGGGGTGCTAAGGTTCAAGGGCAGAAGCAGATGAGATTTGCCCTACCTCTGCATTTTTGTTCTAGTCCAGGCTTCGCCTGACTTGACAAGGCCATGCCCATTGGGGAGGGCAACCTTCTTTACTCAGCCTAACAACTTAAATGCTAAACTTGTCCAAAACACCCTCACAGACACACTCAAAAAATATTTTTTCCAATTATCTGTGCATCTCTTGGCCCAGTCATGTTGACACAGAAAATTAACCATCAGCCCACCTGTGAGCATTTGCAGTAACTGTTACCTCTACCTGCATCTCAGCTTCTCCAGGTAGATCCATGGCTGACTCACTCCTTCTTTAATTCTAGGTTCAAATACCAACTCATCAAAGAGGCCTTCTTTGGTACTGTATATAAACTATCAAGTCACCCCATCCACATGCCTCCTGTCCCTTTTATCCCGATTTATGCTTCCCTACATACTAATTGCAGGGTTTATTATATATGTGCATACGTTTTTCCCTCCCCTCACTACACCATTAGCTCCAAGCAAGTAGAGACTTGCCTTATCCTGGATCCTCTAATCCTACACCTAGACTCTTGTCCAGAACAGAGCAGGTTCTTAGTATCTACTGGAGTGATGAGTGCAGGGCACGTGGATAAAGGCACAACGGCATAGTCTTGGTGTAATTTCACCGGACACCAATTCTCCCTGAAAAGGAACGCTGGCCACTTATAAATTTCTCTCTCAAGGGAACCACTGTATAAATTTCCTCTGTGTGCAAAATCCCTCTGTATTCCCTTTCTGTGTAACGCCACTCACACCACAGTCTAGGCCTTCATGGCTGGTCATTTAGCATATGCACTTGAAGTATCAATTCAAAATTGATGAACCAGGAGATGGAAAAATAGTCAATACTTGGACAAAATTTCCTACATACTGAATAACATAATCAATTAAAAAAGTATAAATAAACAAAATAAGAAAAGGGAAGGGTCAAACGACCACACAGATAAATTTGATAAAAATCTTAAAAAGGCTACTTTGCATAATTGTGAGAAAATGAATGTTGAAACTTGGACAAAGTGAACATTTTTATAGTCATTGTAATTTAACTCAACTGACAAAAGAAGAACAAAATGTAATGCTCTAAACAGGCCAATGTCAATCCTAGAAAAAGAAATATATAAAAGAACTACCCCAGTAAAGAGCATCAGACCCAAATGCTACTGTGGAGAACTGTGCATATTTTAGGATCACAGAATTCCAATGCTATTTATACTGTTTTAGAGCATAAAAAAGAAAAAAAATTCAATTCAATTCAAAGGTGCATGGATAATACTGAAATCTAAATTTACAAACTTTACATTGGGAAATAAAGTATGAACAAACTGATGTATGATTATTGATGTAAAAATACGCAGTGTATCAGCATGTGTCAGTTTGTAAACTCGGGAGTTTTCCAGGTAAAGTCTGAAAGCATTCCCCAAACAAGGAGGTCAGGAAGAGACAAGAGAGGCAGGCCCCTCCAGATGGGGAGGTGGCAGTTCTCATAAGCCAGGGAACTTACCTATGAGTCTTGTCTGGGGCCACTGAAGATGAATAGATTTTCACATCTGCCCACCAGAACCCTAAAGATTGGAGAGCCCACAGCAGGGTTTAGTTGTGTCTGTCTCAATGGTGCCAACAACATAGTGCTTTCACAAAGCCATGAAGCAGCTTTCCATGCAGTGAGACTGGTGGAACACGCATTCCCAGCACAGAGGAGGAAGCACAGACCCCCCCAGGGCCCAGGTCCAGCTTGGTGTCCCGCTTGGTGTCCACCGGCAGCCATGTCCTCTCACACACTAGAAGGGAAACACAGATAACCAAGTGAGCTTCATCCCAGCAAAGTAAAACTTGTTTAATAAAGCTATTAATAATTCAGAGGAGAGAAAAACTATACAATTATTTTCACCAGCACTGAAAAGGCATTTAGCAAAATTGAAGTAAATCTAGATTTTTATTTTAAAATTTATTTATTTATTTATTTATACAAGCACTGGGTACAGTCAGAAGCGTGGGAGGGTGAGAGAATTCACCAGAGCCAGAGCTGGGAACAGAACAGGCAGACTGATGAAATACACTGCTGAGGGGAGCAGTGGGGCGGCAGGAGAGGTTTGTCGCACCTTGTGGGACCCTTGCTGGCAGCCGGGGATTGAACCAGCGCTGCAGAGGCTGCAGGCAGCTTCGCAGCCCAGCACTCAACCACTGCGCCCACCAGGGGAGGCCCAAATCTAGATTTTTAAAAAGAAGAAAATAGTTGATAAAACAGGACTTGCTAGATGCTTCTTTAATATGATCTTATTCTTATTTTAAAGAAGAGGTGCATTCATTATGGATAGATATGATTTTCTCTAAAATATTACACAGGTCAGAAGACATTGCCAACAATTTAGTGAGGTGTCTGCACTGCACATCTTCAATATAATTAACAGACAGAAAAGTGTAGGGAAATAAAAAAAAATAGTCATTTACCATAGGTCCAAACAGATTACATAATCTAGAATATGGTTAATTATCACCTATTCTTAATGGGAAAACATGAGATGCATTTCTGACCAACTCAGGAACAAGACCACTACTGTACTGTTCAGGGGAACTAGTTCATGGGTGGCTCCCAGAAAGCATCAGCAGCACCTGCAAGGAGAGTGAGTGGAAGGCAGGACAGAGAATTCTACCACCAAAGAAGCACGAGAAGGCGTTGCAGGAAGCTGGGTATACAGGACAAGCACCTGAACTAAAGTGGTGGTAAGAGAAATGGACAGTCACCCCCGTCAACATTTTAAAGGAGATCGACTCATAGACTTCACTGTTGATGAAATACAAGTGGTGGGCCCCAGATTTCTGGCTTGGGGTGACTTTTTCATGAAGCCAGAGACACAGGACAACATGCGGATAAGAAATGATTTCAACTCCAAAGAACTGGACTTAGGGGAGGCTCTGCTCACCCTCGTGACAAACGCCTGGGCTCAGTGTGGTCATCCTAACCTGACAAAGGAGGAACCAGTCAGGAAAGCACAGAAGAAGAAGAACACAGGCTTGTGAGACATCGCCTCAGATAGAAACGTGAGCAACAGAGACAGGCCCTGATGGAGATGGTGCCTGGCGCAAGCAACAGGCAACAAACAAGTAACAATAACAAAACAGCAACAGCACTGACTTGCAGTCACTTGCGTGAACCCCCTGCAAAACACTTCTGTGTGTGTGTCTCTTTGGACATTAACAAACCCCCGGGGCCCTCAACTTCCCACCACACAGAGAAATAGAAGGGATGCTGGGGAGTCCCACTGCGGTGAGCTTGAGAGCCAGATGTCAGGGTCTACTCTCCACACACATTTTGATGTCCTTGCTGTTAGACTGCCTGCCTCCCTGACACAGTGCATGGAGGAAGGGCCATCAAACGCTTAAACTCAGGATTTTGATACAAGGAGCTAAAATGACCTCTATTACTTAGATCACTGAGATATTTAGAGTAACATGCAGGCTGGAGAAACAAAAATTCTTAAAAACCTAATATAGAAGAAATGGTTCTGGCAAAATATAAACTGCATATTAGGTATGGACTCATCTCTGCTGATTCATGGCAAGCAGCAGCATAGTCAGAAGGAAGAAAAATATAACTCGAGCAGTCTTGAAGTCTTACATGGAAAGAGGATTTGGGGACGCAGATGGTGCTTCTCCTTCTACTTCTATTGAAAATCATAATTTTGGAAATGAACAGCAGCCACATCGAGTCATACAAGAACAGTGTTTGTTGATTCATAAGCCCTACCACCCAGCCTAGTGAAGAGGGTTCAGATGAGGAAGGAAGGAAGGATGATGTAATTACAGATTCAGCATCCCTATGAATTCTTCCCCAAGCTGAAATGGTGAAAAGCAAAGACATAATTACCATTCATTTACATGAAAACATTTTTGAGTGTTCCAAGAAGCCAAAAATAACCTACCAAATTAACCCAAATAACACTGAGCATTGAACCACACTCGAGGTCGTCAAAGCAGGATGCTATGCTGGGTACCCAGCCTGTTTCCGGGCGTTCTGGGGGTCCCATCACAACAGCACATAATGTCCATTCTCCCTGCTGTTGTCCTGCTGACAGGTATATGGGCAGGTCAGCGTGGACGGCTGTATAGCACTGCTCCCTGGGTGACACTCAGCCCTCTTTTTAGGAGTGGAAAGTTTTCTGCCTTTACTTCCATCCCATAAACTCCACCAAGCCAAATTCTCACTTGTTCCAGTACACACGAGCTTTCCTTGCTGCCCACTGGGTGACACGCGACACCTCTGTACTTGCAGCAAAGTGTACCCCAGGTCTTAGGGTGCTCACGATCACCTTCTGGGTCTGTGCGGCGTTGCTCAAAGAGCTTCTATTCCTGGGGCGGCCAAAACTCAATGCACAAAATCTGCAGCTACATTTGGGGGCGACACAGGATGTGTGCCTTAGGAAACCACTGAGAATCAGAAACATATAGGCCATCAGGTGTTGTTTTTACAAATTTACAGGTGACTTTCCCAGCTCTTTTCACACGCCATGGCTTCCTTTCTCATTTTTATCAAAATGAATATAAAAGTTCTTAAGAACTGTAATTTATAAAGTCTTCAAATTACTATTTCTTTTGCTACCTGTATGGGTCTCCCAATGCAGGTGTGATCCTCATTACTGGGTGGCTCTGCCTTCTTTTTCCTCTTTCACATAGCACATCAGAGCTATAAAGCTTGACTGCCTTGGGGCACTAATCAGACAGAAGGGTTGGGTTCAATAACAGATGGTTCAGTTTACATTTGATAAATCCTTTTGTTCTTAGCCTAGGACATTTTGTTTATTCTCATTAAATGAAAAGGGAAGAAATCAGAGGAAACACAAGAGACAGAGCAGGGACAAAACTACTCTTCAGAGAACTTTCTAGTTTAACCCATGAGCCATGAAATTGGTGATGTGCTAAATAGGCTGGAACTTTTACAACCAAAAGAGCATCATTCTTTGGTGGGCTGCTCCCTTTGCCTGCGCACAAAGAAATACATAAACTGTGATGCGAATTGCAACTCAGGTTGCTTTGCTGTCAGAGTTCTAATACCAGGGCTGGCAAACTGAGACCTGCGGGCCAAACATAGTGGCCACCCAACACCGTGTAAGCCAGGAGTTAAGAAAAGTTTTTATGTTTTTGAAAAGAAAACAATGAAGTAATACTATTTGATGCTATGCATAAATTATGTGAAACTGAAATTTCATGGTCTATAAATGAAGCTTTATTAGAAGACCACCTCACCCGCTGGTTCCTCTATCATCATACCCGCTTTAACTGCACAATGGCAGAGACCAGAGGGCCCACAGAGCTGAAAATATCTTCTATGTGGCCACAGCTTTTTAGAGAAAAAGGGTGAAGCATGTGGGAAAAAGGTTAATCACACAAATGGATAAAAGTAAGCCCTCTGACAGCAGCAGGGAAGGCGCAGAACCCACATTCCATTCCTGATTCAATGGCAAAAACTCAAGACTTTTAAGTTGAGCTTGCTCAACTGTGAAATAGAAAGCAGAAGACTTAACCTACCACTTTGAAAATAAACTATGTGATTGACATATAAATATTACAAATGCATATATAAGATGCACAAACAACAAAGGCTCACCTCAGTGAACATTCACAAAGGGAATTCAGATTTTTGCATCTCCCACTGATGCAGTGACAAGAGGACAGGACTCTCCTCCTACCCCCTCAAGTAAGCTTTCCTATCTGTTGCATTTAACAAGTTTGTCT
This sequence comes from Talpa europaea, assembly GCF_964194135.1. Classification (NCBI taxonomy): domain Eukaryota; kingdom Metazoa; phylum Chordata; class Mammalia; order Eulipotyphla; family Talpidae; genus Talpa; species Talpa europaea. The sequence goes on along the minus strand of NC_140080.1, from coordinate 1,770,343 downwards.
TCTTGCAGTCTAAGGAAAAGGAAGGACATTCCTAAGAAGATAATAAGGAAGTTAAAAAGCAGGTGTCAACAAAAGAAGCTGGTGCCCACCCGAAATGAAATTTCCAGATACCTGCTTCGAAAGGGTATGTCAGCCCCTCCTATCCCCTCCTTTTTTTTTTTTTTCTCCTTTGTATAAGCACCCCTGCCCTCTGCCAAAGAGCAGGACAGTGGCCTTTCAGACATGAGTCTGCTTCCCTCCTCAGTTTGTCAACAAATTAAACTACTTTCCTTCTCCTCAAACTGTTTCCTTTTATTGGCTGAAGGAAACTGAGGCCAGTATTTGGTATCACCACAAGTATCAAGACACAGGCTATTATTAGGAGGCATGAATTCCCCACCAGGCCCCCTTGTGATTATAATGTTCTTCCTCACCAAAAGAAACCACAAGTCCAATTTCTGACATTATTCATTCATTTCACCTCTTTCTAACTTTTATTTAAGATAAATTCAACGGTATGTTTTCGCTGGTGTCCACCTTTTCCGCACAACATACATTTGTAAGTCTTACTCATTTACTGTACATAGAAATCATTCATCTTCATTGCTAAATTGCATTTCATTGAAGAAAGTGCCAGAATTTATTTAGTCATTGTGCTGTTGATAAGAATCAGGTTGTTCATATTATCTATTCATTTTGTGAGGGGGCGGGTCACTGCAAATAATGCTCCTAGGAACATTATTATGTGTATTCTTTGGTGCACAGATGCATGCTTTTCTGAGTGGAATATGCATAACTTTTATTTATTTACTTACATTCTAAAAGGCACTGAAGACAAACTGAGTTTTATAAATTCCACAGTCAGGGTGGAAATAATACTAATAGTGCCTGTGCTCACTCGGGAAAGAATGGCCTTGGTAGGAGTAGAAGGTAAGACTCTAGAAGGCCGCCAGAGAGACAATGAGACCAGGAAACTACATTTTTTTAAATGAAGAAAGATATGGGCAGGTCTCCCCAATGGTGCAGAGGGCTGAGCGCAGCACTGTGAAGCTGTCCGCAGCCTCTGCAGCACGGGTTCGATTCCCGGCTGGCCAAGGAGATACCCACATGACTCGGCAGACCTCTCCTGTCTGGCCTGCTGCTCCCCTTAGCAGTGTATTTCGGTCCATCTGCCTGTTCTGTTCCCTGCTCTGTCTCTGGTGAATGCTCTCATCCTCCTGCACCTCTGAGCTGTACCCCAGCTCTTGTATAAAAATAAATAAATCGTTTAAAAAAATAAATAATACATCCAACCACACAAAAACCTACATTAAAAAAAAGAAGATATGGGCAAAAAGAGTAAGAAAGAGAGAAGAGCTGATGGAGAGAAATAAAACAACAAGGCAGAAGGCTGTACAGCCTGCAGGAAGAATAGGCCTAGGAAGAAGAGGGATTGTAAACATTCACTGTGAAGTAGCAGGCACTGCATCCTGCAAACCATTTCTTTTATTCACACCTGAAAACCAGCTGCCCCAGAAAGGCTTTTGTTAATAAGTCGGTCACCTTGTTTTTTCATGAACTTCAGAGTTGTTACACATCTGAAGTAATGCAGTGCAGAATATAGTACAGTAATAGAATACAATGACCTAGTTCAGGCTCTACTACAGTAATACAGTACGGCGATCTAGTACAGAACAAACCATAGTAATACAGTATAGTATAGTGACAGAATACAGGCTATACCACAGTAATACAGTACGGTGATCTGGCACAGAATATACCACGGTAATACAGTACGGTGATCTGGCACAGAATATACCACAGTAATACAGTACAGGATAGTGATATAGTACAGTAATAACGTATACTATAGTGATACAGTGCACAACATAGCATAGTAATATAGTATAGTGACAAAGTACAGGCTATACTACAGTAATATAGCAGAGTGTAGTATAGTATAGGATAGGATATATGCTGCAGTAATAAAGTGCAGGATAGTAATAGGACACAGATATAGAAGAGTAATATGGAACAGTATGGTACTGTAGGATAGTAATATAGTACAGTATAGTGATAAGGTATAGAAGAGGGCTCAGAGATAAGAAACCAGCAAGTATGTGTTGAGTGTCTAAAATGATGCATGTGTTCCATTTGTTATGGCCTATATGGAAGCAAACAAAGATGAATGAGAAAGTTGTACCTTGAAGTCCTATATAATTGATAATCTATAAAAAAATAATGTTTTCCTAAAAGTATATGGCCTTATAAAAACAAAATTAAAAATGTCTTCTATCGGGGCCTCCCTGGTGGCGCAGCGGTTGAGCGCTGGGTTGCGAAGCTGCCCGCGGCCTCTGCGGCGCCAGTTCGATCCCCGGCTGCTCCCCGGCCACCGGAGGAGGGTCCCCCATGGCGCGCAGACCTCTCCTGCCGCCCGCTGCTCCCCTCAGCAGTGTCCTTCGGTCCTTCTGCCTGTTCTGCTCCCCGCTCTGGCTCTGGTGAATTCTCTCACCCTCCCGCGCTTCTGACTGTACCCAGTGCATGTATAAACAAAACAAACAAACAAACAAACAAAACATGCCTCTATAAAAAAAAAAAATGTCTTCTATCACCAGCAAATCATTGACTGAAAAGTTATGAAGCAATCAATGGCTATATTACAACAGAATACTACTTAGCTATAAAAAAGATGAATTCTTGCCATTTGCTGTAACATGGATGGATCTTGAGGGTATTAAATAAAGTGAAATAAGTCATGGAGAAAAACAAATATGATTTCACTCATCTGTGGAATATAAAGAAACAAAGCAAACAAAGACAAACCCATATACAGATTAGAGGTTAGTGGCTGTGAGAAAGGGGCTGTGGGTGAAGCACATACTGGCGTGGGGTCCATTTTATGATGATGGACAGATACTGGAATTGAGGTGGAAATCATGAAGTGGTGTAAACATGTTTATTAGGCTGAAACCTCAAGTTTACACAATGCTATTATATAAACCAATGTTAGTTAGTTCAGTGAAAATTTATTTTAACAAATCTTTACATGCTTCAATTACCCTTTGCCAGAGTTGTATTATCTTAAAAAAAAAAAAAATACATGCTAAAAGCCCAGTTCTTTCTGCAATCAGTAGTCAGTGAAATTTATCAAAATATTTGCCACTTCTTGCATTTGTGATTTTTGCCTCCCTGTTACTTCCTCCCTCTCAAATGCCCACTTAGTAGTTTTCTCAATGGACATTTGTGGGTGTGTAAGTTTCTCATTATTTCAACATCCACAAATGTCTATTTTCTTAGGGTTTCTCTTGCTGGAAAATTTTAAGGTTTTACTCCTTATTCTTTATGTTCCCCCATTTCATAAATTTGTGACTAGATATGGAGTTATGAAACAAAGCAAATATTATAAAAAAGAATCTAAAATCATGTAGTTGACAATCTTTAGCAGAAAAGTAATGAATGGAGACAGTCAAAATTAGGAGCACAGCTTTAGTATTAACCATGAAATAATCCAGATTTTAAACAGCTGAGTGTGTGTGTGTGTGTGAATGTGTATGCACGTGTGCATGTGTACGGAGAGGGGATAAAGATGACTAAAAGGGGTGAAAAATGTACTTGGAATTTTAAATCTCTTGTTCTAAGTTATTAGTAAATATGAGTAAACTGGAAAATGCCAAGTTAAAGCCAAATATTTTTTGTTTGTTTTGTTCAAAGTTGTATCCTAAATTCCTAATTCCTGGCACAGAGAAATTCTCAGTTGCTAACTGCCAACCAATTAGGAGTATGTGGTTGACATACAGATGACAAGGCTCTTGTTGCTCTGGGAACAATTAAAGGAGTTAAGACTGGATACCAAGTGCAAGTAGGTAAACTAATCATCGATTTATGATCTTTCTCAGGGTTCATTTATTAGCGGATTGAAGTCATCCTGAATGGCAATGAAATTAAACAGTTCCAGGAGAGAGGGGAAGAGTGTCATTCACAGAAATATAGGGGTACCTGTGCGGTGGGGGCCACCGACTCCAGGAGCTGTGTTTTTAACAGCCTGCTCCCTGCATAATCCAGAGAAGCCAGACAAAGTTTGGTTTTGCCTCTGCCTTCTACTGTACCTAGAGACGTTCTCTCCCGGTGAACCTCACTGGTGAGAACAGAGCTCGGGGCCTCCAGAGCCAAAGGGCTGCAGCGGACCATACCCAGATGGTGGGCACAAGGAGTTCTTATCCTTGCCTCGATCCTTCCCAGCTCCCACCATAACCAAGATCAAAAAGAAACTTAAAATAAGTTACTGAGGAAGAATTGGTGGGTAGATAAAATGCATAATCACTTGATGACTTTGCATAATTATTTGGAATAACGAATACAGGTGATTCTTCTTTTTATTGTTTTCCAGCATTTTTCCCCTAAAATAGAAGAATAGGGCCTCCCTGGTGGCCTAGGGTTTGTATCAGTGATACTACCTAGAGGACCTGAGTTTGATCCCCTGGCCAGGGAGCTACCCCATGGTGCAGCAGACCTCTCCTGACTCACCCGCTGCTCCCCTCAGCAGTGTGTTTCAGTCAATCTGCCTGTTCTACTCCCCACTCTGTCTCTGGTGAATCCTTTCAACACCCTGCCCCTGCCCTCCAGTTGTTCTATGCAAAAATAAATAATCTTTAGGGGAAAAAAAGAAAACAAATAAAATAGAAGAATAATTGCTGGAGCAAGTTGGGGGAGGGGCCTGGAGAAGAAGGCACCAGGGCAGAACGGAAGGATTCCCTGGGACTGGAACTTGACAGACACCTCATTCTCAAGAAATGGAGGGAAATTTCAAGGTAAGAACTGGTGTGGGATGGAGCCCGGGAGGTGAGGCCGCTATCTGATGACCCTGGCAGCACAGCATAGTCACCATGTGGCAGGAGCTGGCAAGGTCAGGAACGAGGTCAAGGTTTGGCGTGGATACTAAGAGAGAGGGAACATGATGCCCGCAAGGGCAAGGAGGAAAAGGTGCGCCCACCACAAATTTTTATGTCGAAGCAGCACCTAACTCAGGACAGCCTGGAGGGGGAGGAGGACTGCCATCAGTGGGGGTACAAGGTACCCACCTTAGATTTTCTCTGTAAGTTCAACAGCCCTTCCGACTCCCTCACATCCATATGACGCTCATACAGACTCAACTTTAGCCATTTTTTTCCATGTAAATGTCATATATTTATCAAAGCTAAAAAGAATTTTAGAAACCCAACGTCCTCACTTAGTGGATAAGAAAACGGCAACTTTGGAGGGATTTTCCAGGGTGGCACCACAGCTTATTAAGGGTACAGCTGGACTGACCCCCGCCAGTGTCATTTCCACGAAGCCACCCACATCCTCGGCCACCCAGATTCCAAGGAAAGGGACACTCTTTGTACCACCCGTGCAAAAGTCATCACACCGAAATTAAAGACAAGACCTATGCTTTGGAAATCAAACCTGTATCTATCAAACACAGTCACTTTGTTGTAGGCGACAGCATAATATAAAACACATTACAATTAATGTTACAGAAAATAAGTGAATCCTAATATTTTCACCACACTCAAGATTTGCTAAACACCGTCAAGAGGCAGGGCCCCTTTGGGCAGGATGATGGTGCCCTCTGCTGTTACAAAAGAAGGTAGCACTGTTTGGTGCCGGGAACAATCTTTTTTTTTTTTTCTTTTTTACTTTTTTCTTTCTTTTTCTTTTTACCTTTTTTTCATTTTTCTTATTTATATTTATTATTATCATTTATCTTTAATGAAGTACCATATTCCACAGCCTTGTTGATTTTCTGACGGTGCGGCCGGCCCCCTCAGGTGTGGTCACCTGCTCTCCCACCACCTGAGCACCCCAGTCGCCCCTCAGTCCAAGGTGCGCTCCCACCCTCCCCCAGTTCCCACTCCTCCTCTGGGTGTCTCACTCTAGCCACCCTTCAAGGACTGGTGTTAGTGTTTGTCTGTGAGAGACAATAATGGAAACATAATGTGGAAGTGGGCAATTAATATGCCTCCCAAATTCACTTCACCTTCCTGAACTGAGTGAAAACATTTAGGCAAAGTCACATTTAAACGAAGTGGCGACGGCGCCCACAGCGGGTATCCGGGCTTGCCTTCTGAAAAAGACTCACAGGGCCGCACAGCCACAGATTTCTTTGAGAAGAAGCTTCTAGAACACAGGCCGGTGGCGCTGGAGGCGCAGACGCGCACCCTGAGGAGACCCGCGACGCGACTATCGCTGTGACTGTGCCTGTGGCCGCGAGCCCACCGTAGCCCTCAGGTAAGGAGAGACGTTCCCTGCAAGCCCCTCCGTACCTCTCAAAGGGGCTCGCCCGCACCCCACCTCGGCGCCTCTCCAGCGAGCCTCTGCGGCGGCACCGCGTGCCGAGGCCGCCTCATCGGCCGCGCCCGCCACACTCGGCTGTGAGGAGCGCGGCCACTGTCGCGCCAGCACGACTGGCTTCACGACAGGCGCCAACTAGACGACCGCGCTTTACGGCAGAGGGCGTTCCCCCCCCCCCACCGCCGCACGGCACACGCTTCGGTGGCCCGGCGTCGCCGGGGAGGTGATGGCGGGAAACTAGAGGGAGGCCCAGCGCGGGGTCAGGCCGGTCCCATGCGAACCCCGCTTTCTGAGCGCTGGCACCCCTGTGCTGACTCGCTCGCCAACCACCCCCCCCACCCGCGGCTCAGAGAAGCTTGCGTAGCGCTCGCCGCTCACAGCTGGTTGGCCAAGCAAGGCCTGGAAGGGTTTTATTTAGTTTTTAATCGAGTCCCTATTTAAAAAAAAAAAAAATTATTTACGCATACAAGAGCTGGGGTGCAGGCCAGAGATGAGGGGGTCGGGCAGTGAGAGGATCCATCCACCAGAGACAGAGCGGGAAGCAGAACAGGCCGAGTGACTGAAATCCACTGCTGAGGGGAGCAGCGGGGAGGCAGGAGAGGTCTGCCCGCCATGTGGGTTGCTCCCTGGCCGGGGATCGAACTCGTGCTGCAGAGGCCGCGGACCTCCTCATAGTGCGGTGCTTAACCCCTTGCGCCACCAGGGAGGCCCTCGAGTCCCTCATTTCTTAAAGCAGAGAGGAAGTAATATTTATTAGTGAGACAGGGCAAGCTAGGGTTATTAGGCAGTTTTAGGGATAGTGCAGGAGGGGACCTCTGAAAAATTTAGGGAGGCTTCAGAGATAAGGACAAGCAAGGGAAAGTAACCCATTCCATTAGGAAAAACAAACATGCCAGGACCAAGGACAACATTGTTAACGCTGGTCCTGGTTTCCTTCAGGTGGTAAAGGGAGGCGGAGATTGGAGAAATGGAGAGTGGTTTAATTTATGGTCACATTAGAAGGGCAGCTGTTTAACTTCAATGCAGGGATGCCCATCCAGAAGACTGGGCCATACATTTAAAGATGCAACTAATGGGGAAAGAGAAAGCTGTTAGATAAGGAATGCAAAGATCCCCACTCAGTAGCAAATTAAGTGAGACAGGCGAGAACTAACCAATCACAAAGAGACTGGTGAAGTTTTAGAATAATGAGAGGAAAAAAAGGTCTATATTCCCTAAGACACGACTCTACTTTGGCTTCCTTGCCCCTCCCAGGCCTGGTTCCCTGGCCTGGGAGTCCCACTTTATTTCTGCTCTTTTTCTCCTCAATAAACTTTTTCTTTCTCTAAACAAACCTGCCTCTTCTCGCTTGCTTGCCTGAGCGTCTGCGAAGTTCCTGCTGCGGCTTCGTGAGACACCAACCCGTGGGGGTCTAGCGGCTGGGGCTCAGGGCTGCCCAGCAGCCTGAAATCCGATCCTGGCTGGGAGACTAGGCCTGACAATTCCGGTATCATTTGGATAGTCGTAAGTATGAAGTCACGTGTCATTGTTATAGGACAGGGAGAGGGGCAGCCCAAACCCCGCATACCTGCCTATTCTACATGGGTTCTGCCATCCGCCGCATCAACACAAAACATAGGAGACTTTAATGGGAAGGAACTTTAATAAAACTAGGAAACAATACAGGAAAGGCAAAGAGTCTAGTTTCTAAATGAAGCATCCAGAGTTACCCGTCCCCTCGTGGGTAAAAGTCCATCCATATGGGATTGGCCCAGAGCAAGGCCCCAAAGCCCGCCATGAGTCTAAAGCACCTTCCAGTGGGGACCCACAGCAAAGGGTCAGAAACAATCAGACAAGCCCAGAAGGAAAAGAGCAAAATCAACATCAAGATAAAAGCTGCCATTGTCACCTCCCCACGGGTCTCACCCACATCTGTGTCACCCAGTCCACGACCAAAAGACAAGCTCAGTTTCTTCACGTGTCTCTAGGCTCCATGCACCTCCTCCAGGTCTCCTGGCTCCATCCTGCTTCCTTCCTCAGTCTCTTCTGCAGCTTCTCCTCTTCCTGCTCAGCTCCACCCTCCCTTGGGTGGGGCAGGGAACCTCCCCCTTTCCTGGGGACCACCCTGTTGCATCATGAAAGGTCTCTTTTCTAATTTAGTTCTCGCCTCCGAGGAAAACGTGTGTTCCGTGCGCCTTCCCAGAAGCTGGCGGGCGCGTGGAGCGATGACTGAAAACGCGGTCTTCCCCCAACTGTTGACTCCGTGAAGTATCCCTGTAGCTGCAGGCAGCGGGGAGCAAACGGCGGGCAGGGACCTCGTGGGCGGGCGCTGCGGCCACAGCCGACCGTGATGACTGAGCAGTTCACACTGCGGGGCCTGAACCTTGTAAGGAGCGTTCAGAGAGACGGGAAGAAACGTGTGGCAGACAGGAGAGCGGCTGTTTTGTGGAGAGAGGGCTCTAAAAAGTGACGTTCGGCCCGTCCTGGAATGACAAGGAAGGAGGAGGCTCTGGCTCTCTGGGAAGGCCCCGCAGCCGCAGGGGCCTCGAGAAACGCCCGAGGCCGAGGCCTGGCGCTGACAGCCCCGGGGAGGCGGAGAGGCCGCGGGGCAAGGCCTCCAAGACTCCTGGCTGGCCTTGAGTTCCAACTCTGGTCGTTTGTCGGTTGTTCACAAAAACAAAATTGCTGGTTTCCTTTTTTAAGGTCGTAATTCTGATTTGTTAAGGAAAGACCCGCTCTCTGCGGCGGTTTTCCAGCGCGCGCGAGGTGTGAGGGCGGCCCCTGGCGGCCGGTGCGAGGGCGGCGGCCGGCGCAGGAGGCCCCGCGCCAGGCCCCGCCCCCAAGCCCGGGCCCCGCCCCCGCCCCGGGCCCAAGCCCCGCCCCACACCCCGGGCCCAAGCCCCGCCCCACACCCCAGACCCCCCCCCCGCGGCCCCGCCCCGCAGCCCGCCCCCGGGCCGCCCCGCCCGTGGACGCGCCGCCCGCCTCGCGCCCCTCTGCGCCGGCCGGCGGGCGCACGCCCATGACGTCACTATGCAGCGACCAATCAGACGCGGCGTCGGAAATTTAAACTTAGGTAGTGCTGCCGAGCTCCCGAAGCAGCTGGGTGCGGGCTGACGCCGGCGGGATGGCGGAGGAAGGGGCCGTGGCTGTGTGCGTGCGGGTGCGGCCGCTCAACAGCAGGTAGGGGTGTGCTCGGCCTCGGGCCTGTGGGGTTCCGCGGCCCGGGGGCTGGAAGATGTACCCTTAGCTCCCGGGAACTCGGCTGCAGGGGCACCCCTGAGCTCAAGGCCTGGCTTCCCACCCGGGCCTCCCGCACCTGCGCCCCCTCGACCCCTCACCCCCCCGTGCCTCCGCTCCCGGGGAGTCTTGGTGGGAACGAGCCTTACCTGCACTGCGCAGGTAGTCGTTTTACACGCTTGAGTGCCTGTCCCTCTTACTGAGTACTTCTCAGGGCAGGGCCCTTCTGTCTTGCTACAGTGCAAGTTTTGAGCACGGAAGAACTGCTTATAGGGAGGCGGTCCGTGTGTATACATACGTGTGGTACACATACGTACATGTGTGCTGGGGTCTACCATCTTGGTTTGTGCCTTTGCACTCTGCTCTAGGAAGAACTTACTTCACATTTCTCAGAGGATGTCCATCTCCACCTTAGAGCAGAGCATGATTGTATTCGGTTGGCACTCAAATCTTCTTTCAGTCAAGGACTAAATTGACATTCAGAATGTTGACTCAATATTGGTTGTTGTTTATTTTAACACAGTGTATTGTTTTTACTAAACAGACACTACATTGTTGCTTTGTAGATCTTTCTAGTGGGGGAGACAGAAAACAAAACATACAAGATATTAGGTGGTGACACTGGAGTCACGGGTGCTACAGAGAAAAAGCAGGAAGGGGAGATGAAGTCCCTTTGCTTCTTTAGCGTCTGGCCCTGGTTCCAGAAAGCTAACACAGCTTGTGTTTGAGAAATGTTAAATATTACTGGGTGTTAACAAACTAGAATATTAAGGTGAGGAATTTCCTGTTTTCCAGGCTCTCATTGTGTTAGAAGACAGAAGCCCTTCTGACCAAGGTTGCTGTTGTTTGCTAGAGAGGTCATTAGCCCTCCCCTGCACAGTGTGAGGGAGGAAACCAGTGACACTTTTCATGAATGAAAAGTAACTGAGTGGAAATCAGTATTGGAGAATTTCAGGCACAAGGTGGTTGACTGGTATTTTGAGGAGTCCTCAGGTATTTACTCGAGGGTGTATATAAGAACTAGAGAAAGAGGAAGTTGAAGAGAGAAAAAAATGATCCAGATCTTATCTGCCATATTAAGGATTTCAGGCAGTTTTTAATCAGAGTTGGGTAATGAACCTACTAGAGTTCGGTTCTGAATCTGTCTCTTCTGCTGTCAGTACTGGGTAAAGGATTGAACAGAACTTCACAAGGAAGTCTAGAAGAGGCAGGAGGTAACTGAAGCCCCATTGAAAAGTGTTGCTCTCTCAAAGATGGATTTTCCATATTTTTCTTATATATGGAATGTTATTACCATCTTTTAAAATACTCTTTAGAAGATGAAATATTTTATTTTTGAATTATTGTGACTTCTAAGATCAGCTTTACTAAAGTGCAGTATTTTATTCTTTCAGAGAAGAAGCCCTTGGAGAAGAGACCCAAGTTTACTGGAAAACTGACAATAATGTTATTTATCAAGTTGATGGGAGTAAATCCTTCAATTTTGGTAAGATTATAATAGCATAAAAGTAAATATGTTATCTTTTTCCTGCTGAAAGTACAAAGATTAGTTTCCTTTTAAAAAAAAATCAGACTATGCCTTCTCTAAACTTCTTCAGGGGAAGTTTTTAAAAAATGTTCATCATGAATAAGTTAATACATTGACATTTAAAACAGTGTTTTAGTCATAGTACCAACTTTGTACCCTCTTATGCATACGTGTATTCGCGGCCTGAAATCCCCTAGCCCCAGGACTTGTGGCTAATGTCAGGTCATCTTTAAGCTCATTGGTTTCAGCATGTTCTTTGCACAGTGAATTACTAGAAGCTCTTTGAGGCTCAAGTGGTGAAGATCTTCCTTCTTTGTGTGTTGGAACACTGTGGGGATGCACTCTGCTTCTGTGGAGTTGATCGTACAGTGGGAAGAAAGGCTTTCCACACATAGTCACATTTCATACCCTAAGTGCTATGGGAGTTTATTGCGGGGACCTAGCCTGTCTGGGTAGACGCAAAGGATGAGAGACAACTGGCCAGGACTAAGGAACCTGGAGTTGCTAAGGAGTGTCCCGGCTGCTCTGGATATTGGTCTAGCATGGGTAGTGCTGCCATGTTCCAGGCATGTCCTGTGTGCCCAGTACATGGCAGCTTGTGCAGTCTGTACCTGGCCTGTGCATCTGCACTGCACGCTGAGCTTCCCGTTTCCATGAGAAGCCAAACAGGCCATGCTCCTGGCTGCAGCAAGTGGGGGAGTTGCACTCCAGATCTCCGTCCAGCTCCTGGCTGTGCTGCCTCTCTGGCTCCTCGGCAAAGCACCTCAGGTCCTCGCATCAGCCAGGAGTCAGGCTGCAGTTGCCATCTTAGTATTGAACTGCAAGGCCAACATAACAGATTTAGGATAAAGATGAACAGAAGACAGAATGACTTTTGGAAAAGGGCTGTTTGATGTATGGGTGTCATTTTCAAAACTTAACACAGTACGTGTGAGATCATAAAAGCAAGATTGGGAGGTGCGCCAGCTGTCACGTTCAGGTGCTGTAGGTTCTCCGCAGCCACATGTGCCTGTGGAGGATTGCTGTCTCCCCCTGTCTGAGACAGGGAGAACTATGCAGCTGGCTCTCCATGCTCTGCAGCACGACTCTTCATGGTTCCATGGAGTCTTGCTGACTGGGCAGATGTGAGTTCACAGAGCCAGCTGTGTGATCACAGTTTCTCACTGAGAGTCAGTACACTTCCCTTCTAAATTGCAAATCCATTTTTTAGGAGCTTTGTACTGTGAGACCACTAAAGGAGTGGTTCTTTTTTAGTCTGCTCACAAAAGCAGAGAATTGTATCCTATCCTAGTGATTCATTGGTGCAAACACTGCCCCAGCCCAGTCTTCTGCAGCCAGCTGGCTGGTCGTCCTGTGACACTGCAGCTTCGTCCAGTGCTGATCTCCCAGATGTCTGCATGCCTTGCTTTAGTGAGAGCCGGAGCTTGCTGGATAGATTCTGAACATTTAAATTTCTCAAAGACTAGTAATTCACATTTGCTAAGTAGTATTGGTATGTTCACTGTCATTCTGTGAGGAAGATAATATGTATTCGCTTTACAGGTTAGGAACCGAGACACATCGACCACCTAGACCAAAGTCACACCACTTAAAACTGGCAGGACCAGGATTTCTGTCCAGCCTGATCCAGACCACCATATGTAGCCACTTTGCCCTGCTGTCTTGAAAGCACATAGGATAGCTAACTTGCACTTTTTCTTGTGAGGAACAGTACCTCTTATAGAAAAGTATATTTGGGGGGCCTCCCCTGGTGGTGCAGGCAGTTGAGCGCAGCGCTGTGGAGCTGTCCGCAGCCTCTGCAGTGCAGGTTCAATCCTGGCCAGCCGGCAAGAATCCCACATGGCGCGGCAAACCTCTCCTGTCTCTCCCGCTGCTCCCCTCAGCAGTGTATTTCATCAGTCTGCCTGTTCTGTTCCCGGCTCTGTCTCTGGTGAATCCTCTCACCCTCCCACACATCTGACCTGTACCCCATTCTTGTATGCATGAATAAATAAATCTTTTTTAAAAAGTATATTTTTGGAGAAATGGTAAGAAGAAAACATTGTGTCTTAAATATTTTGTCATATTACCACCTAACAGTTTTCTTTGGGTAACTACTGCTTCAGAATGAAAACACATTTTTTTTTTAATATTAATTTTTTTTTTTTTTACATCATTGTTCATTCTTAAACAATATTTCCCCCACTGAAAACACATTTGATTTGTTTGGTTTGATTTCTGTGTTTTGTTTTGTTTTGTTTTTAGATCGTGTCTTTCATAGTAATGAAACTACTAAAAACGTGTATGAAGAAATAGCAGTACCAATCATAGACTCTGCTATCCAAGGCTACAATGGTTTGTACTCACTGAAGACACATTTTAGTCTTAGGTGTCTGTTTAACAGGTATTGATAGTTTCACAACTATTCATTTTCAATCTTTGTTGTTTTCGCAGGTACTATCTTTGCCTATGGGCAGACTGCTTCAGGAAAAACTTACACTATGATGGGGTCAAAAGAATATTTGGGTGTAATACCCAGGGCGATTCATGACATTTTCCAAAAAATTAAGAAGGTAAATGCCTAAATTTCTAGTTCATGTGAGTAGAAGTGATAATAATAGGACCACAACCATAGTTCTCCCTTACAGTGATGAAAGGAAGCAGATTTGCAGCTCTCTTGGGTATTCCTGGGGGGAGAAGAAAGACAAAGCATGGAGTCACACTTTCCCTGCAGACTTACTTTACAGAGCTTATATGATAGTTCTTTCATTCTCTGGGATCCTTAAGGAGTAATCCTCCTTCCAAAACGGAGCATTGAGGAACAGGAAAATCTTACCAGAATGGTTAGCTCCTCTGCCTTTGCTTAGCTACCATTGCTCGTCAGGGAGCAATAAAAAGTAGATGTAGGTAAGAGAAGGGAGGCAGAAGGGCTGAGAGGCAACTTGATTCATTACCAGTCGGTAGTTGTTTCTTATTCGGACACCTATTGATAGAGTTTTCTTTGAGCTTAAGAGAGAGTTGAGCTGGGTGCTTTTCTAATTCCATGGTATTACACTTTCATTATTTGTGACACGATGCTTTCATAGTATGCCATTATTACTCGTCAATGTAAAATCATAGGGTTCTGTGTGTGTGTGTTTTATGAATTTTTTGCTAGCACATGTTTCTTCAGTATTTAGTTTTCATAATTGGATGATCTGTTTCTACTGTTTTTGTTTTTGTTTTTTTTCCTTATAGTTTCCTGATAGGGAATTTCTCTTACGTGTGTCTTACATGGAGATCTACAATGAGACCATCACAGACTTACTCTGTGACACGCAAAAAATGAAGCCTTTAATAATTCGGGAAGACTTCAATGTAAGAGTTCAGGGGCTCCCAAAATAGACACACATACTGGCGTTATTGCTCTTCAATATTAACCTGGAATTTCTATATTTTTTTAAAATGTCTTCTCTTTCTATTTGTTTTTCGTTTTCTTAAGTATTTATAAAGGTCATCTTTCAAGCATATATATATATAGTTTTTAAGTGTTGATGGCTAAAATATTTCGTGTAAGTGCACAAAAATAGCAAAGTGAAAGTCTCAGGTTAGAATCTATGTGCTTTGATACAGGAAGTAATTATGAGTTTCATGGGTTTACTTGTTATTTTCATATAGAATAATACTCCCCGTTTTCCACTTTTAATTTCTATGAATGAATTCTGTGATAGTTTGCGCCTTCTTTTTGAGATGCCCACTTTCAAATGACTTCTGTTTCTTTTATCTTCCCATAATCGAACTGTTTCAGAGGAATGTATACGTGTCAGATCTCACAGAAGAAGTGGTTTACACATCAGAAATGGCTTTGAAGTGGATCACAAAGGGAGAAAGTAAGAGCTTATGCCTGGATTTCTTCAAAAGTCTTACATAAACTTTTGAATTGAATGTGTTTGGGATTCCAGTCGCACTTTGTATTTTTAAACTTAAAAAAAGTTAGTGATTTTCTCAGGACTTTAACATACACGGTGAAAATATGACTCGCTTTTTGCAGAAAACAGACATTATGGAATTACAAAAATGAATCAAAGAAGCAGTCGTTCCCATACCATTTTCAGGATGGTAGGTAACTCCCTATTTGGTCTTTCCAATGAAGAATGCATTCATTTTTCTACAAGTTGCCTTTTCTGTCTAGATTTTGGAAAGCAGAGAGAAAGGCGAACCTTCTAACTGTGACGGCTCCGTCAAGGTTTCCCACTTGGTGAGCATGAGGTGGCTCCTCAGGGCCAGAGCCAGTGTCCCTCGGCTGCTGGACGTTTGTTTTCCCATCTGTTAACTGAATAAGCAAAGACATGTAGGAACTGGTAGTTGTGCTTTTGAAGATGCTGCAATGTGGCCAGAGACACCGGGGGCTGGCTCTGCACAGTGAGGGCTGTAGGAACAAGTCTTGTCCCTAAAGGCCGGAGGACTCTGGTGTTGGGAGGAAGGATAAGGTTGGCAGAGCCACAGTGAAGAAGCAGCCCTTACTTCATACTGAATGACAAGCAGAGCAGACTGGAGCACAGAACCACCTAAGAGGCGGCCCCAGGCAGCTCAGGGGTGTGTGAGTTGCAGGGCTTGCGGGGTGACAGTGCTGCGACTGCACTCGTGGGTGGGGCTGAGTTGTAGAGACTTATGGTTCCTGGGCATTGTGTGAACTTCCCAGGGGGCTTCTACCAGCCGTGTCCTGGGGGCTGCCTTTAAGGACAGAAAGAGTGTAGAGGGTCTCCTTCGGGGCAGGAGCTGAACCCAGGGCAAGGGGTGGTCAGGCAGCCTGTGTGCTAAAAATGCTGTCAGTAGTTTGGGTTTTATTATTTCAATCCAACCTTCCTAATGGTTCCTTTTGCCCCATCTTACAGAACTTGGTTGATCTTGCGGGCAGTGAAAGAGCTGCCCAGACCGGGGCAGAAGGTAAGGAACAGGCATGAGGTTTGCTGAGCTGAGTGTCCTGCTGTTATTTCACAGGGTAAAAGAAAAGCTGCTGTATGGTTTAGAAAATAATAAGTTTTCCGACAGAAGGCAGCGTCTATATTGACTAGTTTTGTTTCAGACTGAAATAGTGTCTATTAGAAAACTGAAGCTATGCAGACCTCAGGATTGTGTCTCTGGGCAGCCCAGAAGGGTAGCTGGCGATCCATCCAGACCCTGGTAATCACCGAGGCAATTCAGAGAGTCGGTCAGCAGAGCGCCAATGTGCTCACCCGCCTGTTAGAATAGTCACTGCACAGCAAAGCCTCCTTTTACTTAGAACAATATAAGAAAACTCTAGAACAGACCTGAAGAACTCATCCAAACCCTTCAACAAATGGAACGCATACTAGTCATGGGAGACTCAGCCTCACCAAGGCACCTCCATGTGAGTGTCCTGCAGCCTGTGGGGACACGCGGTTGTGGCCTGTAGCAGCAAACCAGCCACCTTCAGAGCGTGAGCTAGAGATTGATGCAGGTTTTTGAAGCAACTGTGTTACTATAGTAGCCCAGTACTACACTCATGCTGCAGCATCTGCTGAAAATTCCATGTTGCAAATTATTTTGTTTCAGTAGTAGATTGATAACCTGCATGTCCTCCCACAGGATGCTGGATCAGTACAGCCGGATGATGCCCACAGCGGACCTCTGTGCTATAAAGGGAATGAGGAGGGCCGACATTTAGTAATAGGGCATGTTGCCAAGTGAAAGGGCACAAAGCACTAAGTAGTATGTGCGGTGCCCACAGCCTGTGCAGAGAAGAAGGCAGAGAGGTGGATACATGTGCACTTGTAGTGCTAGGAATCGCTAGGAGAATAAGCTGGTGAGGTTTCCTTCTGGTGAGGAAAGAAACTGGTAGAAGGGAGCCGAAAGCGGGAGAGAGCTTTTATTCAGTATACGCTTCCTTTTTGCTGTTTTAGCTATCTGAGCATACTGACATTTACAAAGGAGCCGTTTTGGTTCTATGTCGTTAGTTGCTTCTGACAGTTTGGAAGAACTTGGTTTGAAGGAAGGCTCTTTGGGGTTTGCACCACCCTCCCTCTTTTCTTGGTCATCTGTTTCTTTGTGCTGTTTCTCAGTTTTCACCTGTCCAGTTCATTTGGCAGGCGGCTGGATGGGGGGCCCCCCTCCCTTCACCAGTTAGAGGTGGGCTCGTGGGAACCCGAGCACAGATGTCACACCGGGCCCCGCCATGCCTGACTTGTCCCGTAACCGATGATTGTCCCTTATCCACGGAAGGGTCAGTTCTGCTTTCCTTTTTGTTTGATTCATTCAGGTGTGCGGCTCAAGGAAGGCTGCAACATAAATCGAAGCCTGTTTATTTTGGGGCAAGTCATCAAGAGGCTGAGTGACGGGCAAGTGGGGTGAGTCTCCCGCGGTCCCTGGCCGCTGCGCACGTCTCCTTCGGTTGGGAGCTAGCATTTCAGTGACTCTAAAGTGACTCTGGTTTTCCCCATATATTCCAAAGCTTTTGTAGTTCTGTGGTGCATGACCTTTTATACATATGACTGAGAGTGAAATTTGTTTCCTATTTTATATGCTTTCTAGTTGTTTTCATCTGCCTCTTGTAACTTGTAAAGAACTGATTCTTAACGGTGTGCCTAATTTAAGGTCTTTAAACCAACCGCATTGTGATATAAAAATTCTTGATCTTTTTCTTTCCAAAATCATTTCTCGCTTAGTGGTTTCATAAATTATCGAGATAGCAAATTAACACGAATTCTCCAGAATTCCTTGGGAGGAAATGCAAAAACACGTATCATCTGCACAATTACTCCAGTGTCTTATGATGAAACCCTCACTACTCTGCAGGTGAGCTTCACTTTTATCTCCATTAAATGTTGGGGGGGAAATCACCTTTAAGAAAAAACTGCTTACTAAAATTAGACGTATGCTTTTTAATTGACTTTATATACGTGTTACAACAAAATTGATGTGTTTTTCATGAAGTAGCATTCCTTACTTTCCCCAAACTTGAATTATTTATATCCTCTCTTTCCATTTTTTGCCACATCCAACACTATTTTACTGAAATTGACTTGATATTTTTCTTTAGCTCATTTTTTATTTTTAGTATAAAAGGGAACTGTATTAGTACTATAAATGAAAGGCAAGTGTCACTTTCAAAATTAGAAGGTGTGTGCATATTTCTAACAAAACAATTCTGAAATCCCTGCTGGCTGATTGGTGCCTGCCTTAGCCTTGACCCAAGACCTGAATTTTATGCTTAAAAGTGAGAAGGAGCAACAGAACAGCTGTGAGGGCCACCTTCACATACCCTCCTATAGTGACTTGTGATAGTCATCCTCTAGAAACTTGCTGCAAATGGCTGTTGGCCCCTAGGTCAAGGTCATGTCAGAGATTCAAAGACAGAAAATAGACTTCCTGGCTTCACAGGATGTATAGCCTTACAGGGAACAGAGACCTGTTTTCCAGCATGGCTGTCATGGGTTAATAGTTAGTGGCTAATAAGTGGGACAGAATTCACAGGAAGGAGAGATGACTAGAGGCGAAGCTCCAGGGCAAAGGGAGCATCTGCGGGGCATTGAGGGGGCAGATGGGGTGCAGCACGCATGTTGGAGGGGCCCTACCGATGTCCATCTGCAGAGCGATGCTTTCCTTTGGAAACTGGCAGGGGACTTACAGTGTTTCAGGGACAGCTGCTGCGCTCTGCTCAGAAGTATTAAGGCAGCGACAATGAGTATTAGTTATAAAAAAAACCTAAGTATTATTAATTCTTTTTAGTTTTGAACACTTAACACTTGTATTTTTCCCCAGTTTGCCAGCACCGCTAAATATATGAAAAATACTCCCTATGTTAACGAGGTGTCAAGTGATGAAGCTCTCCTGAAGAGATACAGGAAGGAAATCATGGACCTTAAAAAGCAGTTAGAGGAGGTATGTATGAGCCATGCATTTCTGGAAAGAATAGGGGCAGAGTGAGAGCTGGGTTCTCAATGCCCAGGACAGCACCTGAGTCCTGCAGCCTAAACGTAAAAGTTTGCAGGAAGAAATCAACTCAAAGTTTACTAATTTACTACAAGCCAAAAGATAGAGTTTCTTGAAATAATTCTGGATTTGGGTTTTAATTTCCAAAGGGAAAATTTTGAGATATTCAAATGGGCCATGTGGAGATACTTCCTAGAAACTGTCACAAACTAGGACTTAGGTTAGAAAGAGGCCACCTCTTGCCATCTTGGGTTCTTCAGCCCTGAGTCAGAAATCTGACAGATGGTGTAATTACTAGCCACTGGAATTTTGTGATCATCATGGCCCCATATTATAAGTTTGAGAAGTTATTGATTATGGTCATTGCATGCTAGTGTTCTGTGGATGAGATATATTTTATTTCAATAAAATTAAAATTCTCATTGCTGACATACTTAATTTATATTCTTCAAATCTAGCTACATTATCAACATAATGCAATGTTATGTTCTATAGGTTTCTTTAGAGACTCGGGCCCAGGCAATGGAAAAAGACCAATTGGCTCAACTTCTGGAAGAAAAGGATTTGCTTCAAAAAGTACAGATTGAGAAAATTCAAAACTTAACACGGATGCTGGTGACTTCTTCTTCCCTCACCTCACAGCAGGAATTAAAGGTAAAATTTTAAAGTTGACAGCTTAAACTTTGTCCATAGAGAATAGAATTCATGTTCTGATGTGTTTATTACAGTCAGAAGTGCGGGAGGGTGAGAGAATTCACCAGAGCCAGAGTGGGGAACAGAACAGGCAGACTGACGAAGAAATACACTGCTGAGGGGAGCAGCGGGGGAGACAGGAGAGGTCTGCTGTGCCATGTGGGACCCTTGCCAGTCGCCAGGGATTGAACTGGCGCCGCAGAGGCTGCAGGCAGCCTCGCAGCCCAGTGTTCAACTGCTGCACCACTGGGGAGGCCCTACATAGTCATTTCTTATCCTGTGAGACAGTGTATACAGGAAGCCCGGAAGGCCTGGTGTGCCTGCCTGTTCACCAGCCAGCACCATGGAAGGCAGTTACGAATACTGATCTGCTCCCATGCACACAGACCTTAATCCGGGAATCCTAGATTACAGTCAAGGGGTCCATTTGCAACTGCTTCTTAGGAGATTAGGCCATTGGGAACCACAGGTCTCCAGGGCAGATGGGGATATTTTCTGTTTAAATAAACTGAAGTAATAGGCTCAGGGAAATTGAGAATATAAATCAATATAGTGTTAAAAAATTCTGGCTTCTAGCTTGTGTGCTTTTGGTTTACTCCAGTAGGGGCTTATTTCTGGGGTGAAGGTGATGTGGGTAAGGAGATGCTGTGGAGCTGACTGCCTGAAGGTGATCCTGTTCTGTCGACTCCAAATGTTGACACCACGCGATTCTTAAGTGTGCTTTGCTGCACTTCCCTTACCTGTGAGCTGACTGGTGTGAGAATGATGTGAAGTAATACAGAAGTGTGCTTGCCCCTCACTCTCCACACAGCACATCTCCAGCAAGTGTCTGCTGCGAGGGTTGTTATTGATAGATACTGCTAGGCGTTCAGAACACACCTAGCAGGTAGGAAACAGCCCAGGGGAAGATGTAGGGAAGAGGGTTTCAGGAAGATCTCAACATGCACAAAAGCCTAGAGTTGTGATAAAACATAATCTGTTCCTCAGATTTACATTGTCCTGTGGCAGGGGCATTTTAAACCACATGAAAGGATTTGAACATTGCATTGCTGTGAACAAAGAAATCCAGGGACATGACATGATCGGAACTGCAGCTTAGAAAGGCATGACTTTGGAGAGGGAAAAATTAGGCAAACTTAGCAAGACCCTGTGAGGGTTGAAGTGCAAGAAGCAGGGAAGGCAAGAGGAGTCGCAGTATCAAGATGACCCGCAGGCTGGGATGGGCTGATGAAGAAGCAGGAGTCCCTGGTTCATTTCAGCTAAATCCCAGGGAACTTACAAGGAACCCTTCAAATAAAAATGAAATGTGACTTAGTTTCATGCAATTTATTATGGAGTTATCACTGATTTGAAAAGTGGGATTATGTTTTCTCATCTGAGGATGTCCTTACACTTGCATTGAAGTAGTTAAGAAAATTCTGCCAAGTTAGTGGCTTTGAAAATGGAAACTAGTTCTCTCTTTTCTATTGTTTGAGCCTCGGTCCAGGTGAGATTATTTTGATTTCTTTCTATTTAGGCTAAAAGAAAACGAAGAGTCACTTGGTGTCTCGGAAAAATTAACAAAATGAAAGATTCAAACTATGTCGATGAATTTAATGTGCCAGCAAATGTAACAACAAAATCACAAAGAGCTACTCTAACTGTCCTGGGAGAAATCGATGAATGTGAGTTTCTTTTCAGTTTCTTTTGATTATGAAGCATCCCTTTAAAGAGAAAATTAATTTACAGCTCAGTACAGTTAAAGCATTTTTTTAAATAGTATGTTAACTGTGATAGAATGGAGGTAATTATAAAAACAAGTAACTCTAAGACAAAGCCGCTCTTTCCAGACCCCCCAAGAATAGTGATTGAAACACATGAGGCAGGTATTTTTACTGGTTTTGCCCCTCATCATTGTCTGGTTAAATTAGTACCCCTGTAACGTCCACCTTAAACCTTGCTAATCTTGAAATGGTGACATTTACACTGGAGTCTGTTCCAAAATAAGGTCTCCAACATTATAAATATTTTTTAAGCAAAATTTTTAAATCTTCTCACAGTGATCAAATCCCATTCAGAATAGATTTGTCCATTTTACCTGTATCAAGGAGCTTCATTATTAAGCCAACAAGCAACCTTTTTTTTTTAGCTTAAAAGAGCTGGGGTGCAGGCCAGAGGTATGGGGGTGAGAGGATTCACCAGATACAGACTGGGGAGCAGAACAGGGAGATCTACTGAAACACTGCTGAGGGGATCAGGGGGCAAAACAGGAGAGGTCTACTCTGCCATGTGAGTAGCTCCCTGGCTAGGGATCGAGCTGAGGCCATAGTAGTAATAATGTTGGGATTTAATCCGTAGGCCACGAGGGAAGCCCCCAACAAGTGATCTTAATTCAAACAGCAGCACATGTGACTGTGTCTGTTGTGACTGCATCCTTGGCATTCAGAGTGTGAATGCGAGGGATAATTTGAACTAATCATTACCTCTAATCAGAATTTCTCAATGATCTCAATATGACATTTAGGAAACTTTGTAAAGGATAAATTTCTTTTTCTCCTCCTAGCTCTCTGTTCAGAGTCTGATGTTTTCAGTAACACGCTTGATACATTAACTGAGGTAGAGTGGAATCCAGCAACAAAGCTACTAAGTCAGGTAAGTTAAAAGTACTTCACAGAACGTGCTTTTACTCTTTGAAATCCAACTGCTTATCAGTGTTTGCTGCTGTTAAAGCACATTTTGAGCTCTGACTTCATTTGAGTGATAATTCTGCATCTAATTAAGGTTTCCCGAGCTCTAACTCTGGCTGAGGCGCATGTATCTGACTATAGGTGAGCCTTTGCTTCCAGGTCTCTACCCGCAAATCTTAGTGTCAGGGGTTTTTTTTTAATGTTCTGTTTTGCCTTGGGCAAAGCCATGAGGGTAAAAAGAACTGATTTTAAAAGTGTGAAACTTCTCAGGTATGTATCAACAGTAAAGGAATGATATATCACGGACAAAACTGTTACCAGATAACACTGAAAAGTAAAAATAACTCTTGTATGGCATCAGAACTTTTAAGAATAAGAAATACCGTGATAGATGCTGTAGTACATTTAGAGAGTTTGGCTACTTTCTGGCCTGCTAAGGTTCAAAGAAATTTCTATAGTTTTAGAAATACAGTTGTTAAAGAAATTTTCAGTTTCATTTTGTAATAAAATTTCATTTTATTTTGGAACAAAATTACAGAGCTTCTTGGAAATTACTATCATTAGTTAACCATTATATTTGGTTACTATTGTTAATTAGGTATTGTAGGCAAAGTGCTTTTTTGTGTCTGAAACATACTCTTGAAGTTTGTTGTTATTTAAAAAACCCCTGGTGTTTGTTTTGCTTTTTTTTTTTTTTTTAATAGACTCCGAGCTTATTTCTTTCTTACATAGAAAGTAGAAATAGTAGAAACTCTTAAGTTTCTGAGGTCAATGAATAAACCTCTGTTTTCTGTCCTAAGTTCACAGCCCTCTGAGAAATAGTACAGAGCCAGGCAAGTAGAAAATTAAACAGCCAGCTATGTTCCTGAGAAGCTTATGGGTTTGTGGCCAAGTGTGCGGGCTGGTGTGCACCCTCCTCCCCCACTCTCCCAGCCAGTCTCAGCAGTTTGTTACAAAACCTGGACTGAATCAACCTGGACTGTTAGAAAGATATTGAAGAAATGGCTTAAGCCACTAAGTGATTCAAGATTGAATTACTCGATTAATCCAAATTTTAGTTAAGGAAACAAAGAATATGTGATGTGCGTTCTCTCTCTGACTTGAATGTCTCATTTGGTTCACGATAGGAAAACTTAGAGAGTGAGTTGAACTCACTCCGGGCTAACTATGATAATCTGGTACTGGACTACGAACAACTACGAAGAGAAAATGAAGAAATGGAATTGAAATTAAAAGAAAAGAACGATTTGGATGAATTTGAGGCTCTAGAAAGAAAAGCTGAGAAAGATCAAGAGGTAAGCGCTGTGAAGATAGGACACTAAGGGAAAGCCACGCTTAGACGAGAGGTGTTTACTAGAGGCGGAGCACTGAGGGGCCAGCATCTTCCACTCATGGCTGGGAGAACTTAAGAAGTAACTCACTGACTTTGTTTCACAAATAGGTCATATTTGTTTCGCAGAGGCTCTTATACAAGAAGGAGGAGGAAGAAATAATTTTCCAGTGATTTCTGTTAATGTTTCCTTTATTGTGGTTCCAGAAGTGCTGCCTAGAGCATAGCTGTTTCCTACTGAATGTTATGAATTTTAATATCTAGCTGAATGTTTTATGTATGGGTGCTACATATTAATGGATTTTGTTTTCTTTACAAAGTCAGTTCCTCAATATTTAGGACATTATTAGAATAGCTGGGGAAGCTGATTTTGTACTTTCTTTTTCTCTTTAAAGTTATTGTGAAAAATTAATACTAAGTAGCTTTAGGGAGTTTTTAGAAATGAAACAGACTACTTAAATTTTCCAAGTATATAACAGCATACATGTTAAGAGAACCTAATCCAGAAACCATCAGACTTAAGGGACTCAGAAATTATCCCAAAATTAAAGGCATTTCTTAGTATAGAATCCTTAACTTAAGACATGATGAAATTACCGTGTAAGATTTTTTAGTGTATATTTGCTTTTTTGAAACAAGACTCCATAACTGTTACGAGATTTTGAATTGATTCATGAACTCTCCCAAAATAAGAGGCAGTGTCTTGGTGTAGTTAAAATACAGGTTAATTTACCACTACTTGTTGGATTTTTGACACAGTCCTTTTTTTCAGCGTCATAGTCTTTTGCCCTCTTTTCACGTTTAAAGGGGGAAAAGCATT
Organism: Talpa europaea; assembly: GCF_964194135.1. Taxonomy (NCBI): domain Eukaryota; kingdom Metazoa; phylum Chordata; class Mammalia; order Eulipotyphla; family Talpidae; genus Talpa; species Talpa europaea. The sequence continues at coordinate 1,745,885 of NC_140080.1, read as the reverse complement.
CTGCACCAAACTGTTAGTTCCATCTGCCCATGTGGTTATTCCTATACTTCATAAGTATTTTACTTGCAAGGCAGAAGTCTGTAAGTTCTTTATGGGGGTCATTTAACTTGTGTCATAATTTGCGTAACAACAAAATGCACTGTCATAAAAAGAGCAGGGACTTTCAGTTGGTGGGACTGAGTTTTATTGAGAGGGTGTTGTCTCATGTCGTGTGGTTTCTGAAGCCAAACTGCCTGGAAGCTCCAGTTGTGCCACTAACTAGCTCCCCGCAGATCCAAGCCTGTCCTGATCAGCGGCAGGGCCTGGCTAGCCCCAGCCGCCCCAGGCTTGCTCTGCAGGCCTCCTCCTTCACCGAGAGAGTGCCCTGGGCCTTCTCCTCCCCGGTTCATCCAATTTTTGTATATCACTTATGGTAAATAATAATATGACATAGTTAACTTGAGGCATATGTATAGTTCTCTAACATTTTTTTACACCACTTAGCAGAAACTGAAGCTCACTGGATTGAGTCAGTCGGAGGAGCAAGACAAGTTTCAAAATTCTATTTTAATTTGTTTTATGTAATTTTATAATTTTCACAATTTAGAGGTTATCTTAAGAAGTAAAATATTTCATATTACGTGCTGAAAATCACAGTTAAAACCCACAGTGTCTCTGTGGTGTGTGGTGGCTGCCCCCGGTCTTAGCCCTCTGCTCAGCCCCTAAGCACTGCCTTATTGGGGTGCCCGCAGACCTTCACACACATGGTTTGGTCGTTTATGAGCCCTGGCACTTAAAATGCTATTTCAAATGAGAAGTGGGAGAATTTTTCTTTCTACATGTAATCAAAAAATAAGATTTCTCATTTGCTTCTTCCATTTTGGTAAATGTGATTTTTCTTGCATAACAGAAACATGGAATAAAGGTTCAGAGCAAGTGTCTAAAACTGCCTGACAGGACAGGTGGCACTTGAGCACTTGAAATGAGACCAGTCTGAATGGACTTAGAATAGAAAAAGAAACTTAATATAGTTTGAGAATTTTTATATTGATACAATAAAGAAATGATAATACTTGGGTATATTAGGCTAGATAAAGTTTGGTATTAAAAGTATTCTACAGGCTGGCCCGATGGTAGTGGGTTATTAGCATTTATTAACGTTAGTGTCACTGAAGTCGGTATACACTAAAGTTGGTATACAACCCCCCCCCCACTGCTAAATTTGACTGGCTTTTATAAAAATAAAAAATAAATAAATAAAAGTATTCTACGTGTTCTTTTTTAAGGTGCAAGGATTCATCTGCTTATGAACATTAAATAATTCTAAGGAAAATGTGTATATCTTTGGTAAATTATAGACTATTCTAAATGCAAACAAATCTGATATATTCAAGTATTTAATCCTGCCATTATTTTGATAGAAACTTTAATAGAAATAATTTTGTCTTATTCTTTGTACTTTTGGTCAGTTGAAGTATGTAAAGCAATAACATTAATATTTTCTGTAGAGTAGGGCAACAGTGAGGTGATAATCCCACACAGACCTCTGTGACTTTGATGAGCAGTAATAAAATTGTAAAGGCACCAAATGAACCTATTCCAATCCCAATATGAGCTACAAATCATAGCCCAATGTAGAACTAAATGAATCATTTATGGGAAAGAAAAAAATCTCATAGAATCTATTTCTGCACTTAGCTTGCACAAACAAAAATCTATGAAAAGTGTATTTTTTCAATAGCCAGATGACCACTACATCTCCTTCAAGCGGTGCATACTAATTTGCTTTCAAATTCATGGTAGCTTTATTAACCGATGACATACTGGTTTTTGGGTCATGCTGGGGTTTTGTTGGTTTCTTTTATTGGAGTTTGGGATTTTTTTTGGTTGGTTAATTTTGGTTTCTGCTGCTTTTGCATTTTTATTGGATCTTAAATAACCAAGTGCTCTATTGCAGTAGCTTGAATAGTTGATCTCTCAGTCCCTTCTAACTGATGGGTAGTTCTGAAGCAGTAAATGAATGCTTTTTTTCTCTTTATTAATTATTGGTTTGCTGTGTTACCTGTTCACATGCTCTTACAGATGCAACTAATTCATGAAATTTCCAACTTAAAGAATTTAGTTAAGCATGCAGAAGTATATAATCAAGATCTGGAGGTGAGCATTTATGTTGGTATCTATGTTCTATTGACAAGGGATTAGATGTTCTATTGACAAGGGATTAGAACTATAAATTATGTGATAATTTTGTGACTGAACATGACTTCAGAAAATAGAAGGAATTAGATTTTTAAATGGGCCCTTTTAAAATGTTACTGTCTAAGTGTTTAAGCTATTCAATGTAAATCTTTTCAGTAATTTAGAATTCAAACCCAATGACGTTTCACTCCCCTTTGACTCTTTTAGAGTGAATTAAGCTCAAAAGTAGAGATGCTTAAAGAAAAAGAAGACCAGATTAAGAAGCTACAGAAATATATAGACTCTCAGCAGTCAGAAAATACAAGAATGGACTTGTCATACTCATCGGTAAAAACCATATTTATCTTGTACAATGTTGGCATTTACAGACCCCATCCTCCTCCTCATAGCAAGTGCTAACATTGAGCCTCACATGCCTGACACTATTCTAATTGATACACAAATGACATTTTACTTAATGCTGTCAGTCATACTATGAGAGAGGAGCTCTTTTTTTTTTTTTTTTTTAAGATTTATTTATTTATTTTATACAAGAACTGGGGTACAGGTCAGAAGTGCGGGAGGGTGAGAGAATTCACCAGAGCCACAGCGGGGTGCAGAATAGGCAGACGGGCCGAAGACACTGCTGAGGGGAGCAGCAGGTGAGGCAGGAGAGGTCTGCTGCACTATGTGGGGTTCTCCCTAGCCAGCGGGGAATCAAACCGGCACTGCAGAGGCTGCGGACGGCTTCTCAGCGCTGCGCTCAACTGCTGCGCCACCGGGGAGGCCCGAGAGAAGGGCTCATACTGCCATTTTAGGGATAAAGAACCATTGACATAGTAGACGATAGCATATTTTTTTTTTGAGTGAAGTAAGTTATTTAGAATTTCAGTAATTAAGAATTTTTTCTGTAGTTTAAATATGTGCAGAAGCGTACAGTCATTGTGTTCAGATGAGCACTTCTGTGGGTATTAAGTAATGAAACTATAAAACATATGCAACTGAGCAGAATCTAATATTTCATTTTGTATTCTCGTTATAATTCCAGCAACTGCTTTAACAATTTGTTGGTTGTTCTTCAGAAACTTGTGGCTCTAGATGATGTTGGTTGGTGAAAGATCATGGCATGAAGTAACATTGAATGTCACAAAGAATCGCTAATCTCTTTTCTGTCTGCTTTCAGTCCACCTGGTTATTTCAAGTTTGAGCCTACTTTTTAATACCCTGTTTTAAAAGACCACATTTTCTGGTCAGACTATATCATATATTAGTTTATATTGCTTTACTTTCACTTTAGTTTACACTTAATCACACAGTACTTTTCTTTAACCTTCTCTTGCTATGCTCTTGCTAATGTCTGTTAACACCTGATTCTTCCTCAGCATGTTCCCCCTTTTCTGAGGCCCTAGAAAGACAGCCCTGTCACCACGTCCTGTGTGTCTGTCTGCTGATTTCAACTGAGTGGCAGGCAGACTCACCCACTTGTTAAAAGATTATTGTTTGTTTACTTCTCTTTATTCATAGAGTGGGTTTTATCCATTCTCTCATGCGTGCATTAATACTCTGTCAAAGTCATGTGGTTGAACTCATTCAGTTCATGGTGATAAAATGCCACTTATCTAAAAAAGAAACTGGATATTTTCAAGTATTTAAGAAAGTAGCTTAAAAATAAAAATACAAGTGGAACTTTAACAGGCTAACTGAACGATAATTTTATTGACCTTTTGTACACAATAGATTTCTTAAATTACGGTATTTCTATACAATGCTTTTATAATTCAGAAAAGCATAACCATGATTTTTAAAATATGTCTATTATGGAAAATATTTCTTTTTATCTATTCTGGACTGCTTTTGGGGAGCAGCACACTTTCACCATTTTTGATGTGTTGGGAATCCCATCTGTATACATGTTCTGTAAAGCCTCCCTAATTGTGAGAATGTTAGATTTTACTAAATCCTCTCTTTGTGTCTATAAGGAAAACACTGATGACCTAAAACAAATGAAGCAGACCCTGCTTGATGTCGAAACTGTAGCCCTTGATTCCAAAAGAGAGTCAGCCTTTCTTAGAAGTGAAAACCTGGAGCTGAAAGAGAAAATGGTAAGTGATCATGTAATATTTATCATAAAGTGGTGTGGTCAGCACATTTTTGTGAATTTCCAGTGTTTCCCTTAATAGAAAGAACTGGCGAGTACATGCAATCAAATGGAAAATGATATTCATGCATATCAAAGGCAGTTGGAGACAAAAAAGAAAATGCAAGTGGACCTGGAGAAAGAGCTGCAGTCTTCTTATAATGAAATAGCAAAGCTCACCTCCCTTATGGATGGCAAGATTCCAAAAGGTATTTTATAATTAGGCTTACCTCCACACAAATTAGCTTTCTCTGAAATGTACCAGAAGGATGTTGCAGTTATGGTCCAGGATTAAATATCCATCATTCTCTGTTTTTAACAATTCAATCATGTTTACCAAATTGACTTTTTAAATAAATTTTATTGATCTGATGAAATGATCTAACTTTGTAATTTATGTTGTCCCAGCCACAAACAAATTCTATATAATTTACCAAAAATTTTCTACCTAGATTTGCTCTGTAACTTGGAATTGGAAAGAAAGATTGCTGATCTTCAAAAGGAACTGAATAAAGGAGTTGAAGAAAATGAGGCTTTGCGTAATGAAATGAACACGCTTTCAGAATTGAAGCCTTTAACCTCAGAAATAGAAATGCTGAGGAAAGAGGTAAATGCATTTTAAGCAAGAACGCTTATTGTGTAAGGAAAACGTGTGCAATGAAGTCTTAATGTTCTGCCATAGTCTACTATAAAGTAGCAGGCAAGACAGTAAATGTTTGTCGCTGCTTATGGGGCCTCCCCGGTGATGCAGCGGGTTGAGTGCAGTGCTGTGAAGCTGTCCACAGCCTCTGCAGTGCAGGTTCAATTCCTGGCCGGCAAGGGAGATTCCCACATGGTTTGGCAGACCTCTTCTGTCACTCCCGCTGCTCCCCTCAGTATTTCATCAGTCTGCCTGTTCTGCTCTCTGCTCTGTCTCTGGTGAATCCTCTCACCCTCCCGCACCTCTGGCCTGTACCCCAGCTCTTGTGTAAAAATAAATAAATCTTTAAAAAAAAAAAAAAGTAGATATGATTTCTCTTCTAATTTCTTCTTATGCTAGTGGGTGAACACTGTATTTCCAAATGTACTAACTACACTCAGTGACATGGTCACGTGACGGCCATGTCTGTACTTCCCACCTGTTGCTTTACATAGGTTTCAATGGCCCGCCCTTAGTTTTCATCTGTTTTTTCCTGCTAGTTGTGTCACCAAGTTGAGTAAGTGGTGGTGCTACTCTTGAGTTTCTAAAAGGAGTACAAATGACAGGCAACTGAGTCCTTACTCTGTGGCAAACATCCAAAGCCCTTCAGAAACATTTAATCATCAAAAAAACCCTAAAGTTATTGCTTTTTAACCCAACAGAGAGTTGAGCTGCCTTGTCTACCGCACCGTTGGTCCCCAATTTCCTTTGTCTCTGTTTTTCCCGTCACCCTCCACCTTATCTTTTGAGATGATTAAACTTCACAGGCTAGATGATGTGTTTCAATTACTTAAGTAATATTTTAAATAAAGCTTAATTATTTAAGCTATTCATGCATTCAGTTTTTGTCACTCTAAACTCTATTCAGAGTCTTTGGGGGTAAAAGTGAGTCACATCCTGAGAAAAACTAAGGTGCGAGCCTCACCATGAATTAGACAGCACTTTACAATGATAGCTAAGTAGATACGTATTCCAAGTGTTCCTACTGAGCTGTCTTGATGCAATCCTTCCTAGGACATGTAACTTGAAGGCACAGTTAACCAGGATAACACATTGTTAATGGAAATATGACCAAGAAAACCTGTCAAATAGTGGCTTCCTTTCAATGTGGGTTTTTTGGTAAAGGTTTTCTCCCTAAAAACGGCTTCAGTCGATCATACATTGCTAACAGAGCTGAATTCTACTTCTTTTCCATAGATACGTGATAAGTCTGAAGAACTCTCTGCAGTGACATCAGAAAAGGACCGTTTATTTTCTGAGGTAGTTCATAAGGAGAGTAGGATTCAAGACTTACTTGAGGAAATTGGGAAAGCTAAGGATGACCTAGCAGCTACCCAAACAGACTATAAAGGCACGGGTCAAGACATCCAGGATTTTAAAAATCATCACATTGAATTTGAGCAGAAGTATGAAATGGTCCTCGAGGAAAACTTAAGAATGAATCAGGAAATAGGAAATCTGTCTAAAGAGGTGGAAAATCTTGGTGTCAGTTTGGCTGCTCTGAAGACCGAGGTTAGTACCAGATACCCTCAAAGGAAATACTCTTAAGCTTGTGAGGTTTGGCTTTTGTAAACAGCCTGCAGGATACTCTCCTCACATCTACTCCTTATTTTAAAGCTTTCTCACAAGACCCAAGAACTTCAGCAGAAAACAACCGAGAGTCAAGAAAGGCTGGGTGGGATGGAGCAGCTGAAGGCACAGTTGGAGAGTAGCGATTCTAGGCTGCAGACGCTGGAGATGGAGAAGGCGGTGGCTACTGAGAAGCTGCAACAGACCTTAGAAGAAGTGAGAGCCTTGACGCAAGAAAAAGATGAGCTGAGACAGCTGCAGGAGCGCCTGCAGGTGGAGAGGGACCAGCTCAGAAGTGACATTCAGGACACTGTCCACATGGTGAGGCTCTGGTGGCCTGCAGTCCCCGCGCCGCCTGAGTAGCAGTGACAATACCACTCTCACTGCTGCTCACAGAAATTGTCTTTGTTTTTCTTTGTCAAAGAACATAGAGACCCAGGAACAGCTACGAGATGCTCTGCAGTCCTTGAAACAACACCAGGAAACAATCAACACACTGAAAATGAAAATTTCTGATGAAGCTTCCAGGGATGTGCCCAAGGAGGGAAGCACAGGAGAAACAGAGGGTGAATTTCAGGGAAAGGTAAAGCATGTTTCTGTTCTTGGGTCTCAATACTTGTCTGTGAACTTTCTTCTTAACTTCAGACTCTGGCCCATGGTGGTGATCTCAGTCTTACCTGTTACCCACAGTGGTGATAACTAGTGATCATTTATAAACTTAACCCTGATGTCCTTGAAATAACTTCAAATGTTACTACCTTCCTACTATTTTGAAAAGGGAAAGACAAAAAATATTACTTCACACTTTAAGTTCATATTTCCTGAGACCTGGGGTAGTTTAAACACTTAAAATCCACTCTCAATTCTAAGAGTAAGGAAGATTGGATTGTTAATATTTATGGTCAGAATATTTACTGTAAAGTTTTGTATGTTAGACTTGTTTAGAGTTGACGCTAAGCAATGAGTATGTGCTGCCTATGTCTATTTCTAGGTCTTGGGCTATAATTTCACTCCTAGGTGCTCAGATCTCATCTTGATAACCCATTGTAGGTCATATGGTTTATTTTGTTCTGCGATCTTAGGAAAGCAGCTGCTGACCCCGTCACTTAGCTGTACACCAGGAAGGCCAGCGTGCTAGGAAGATATTTTACAGAAGTTGTGTTTATTTGCTCATGTTGCCATAGCAAAGCATCATCCACTGACCGACATTTCCCTAATGTTTTCTCCATTGTTTTAAGTTGTTGGAACATGTAGCCCTGGTTGCACTCCCTGATTGTACACCCCTGACTGCTGACAACCACGGCCCTGTCTGTCCTCCTGCACCAGGGCGCCCACACTGCACATTTGCTTCGGTTAAGACTCGTCTCTGCGTCAGTGGCTATGGGACACTCTTCTTAAGAAGCATTTATTAAACTCTATGAAGAAAAGATGAATTATGCTGCGGAGACTTGTGTCAACATTATTTTGTCTTTCTCCATGTAGTAAAATTTCAGCCTTTGTGAGATTTGTTGGCAGTGGGGCCAGGCAGCTTGTGCAGGAAAGTTGTAAGGCAGAGTTCCAGGTGGCTTTTAAAGCCAGACTCACCTGCCCTACCTGACGTTGCTGCTCATGTCCATGGTTACGGGTATTGTTCCCCCCGAGCACTGTGGACAAGGGCTCTCCTTGCTGGATCCAGTTTTCTCTGTCCAGTGAATATGATAACAGCACCTCCCTCGTAGGGTTATAGTGAAGACAGAGCTTTGGCTTTAATTATTATTAAAACTGTGACCCACGTGAACCAAGAAATTCTTTGTTGCCTTTCCATTTTAGGTGTCTGGCGTAGGTGCACAGAGCTGGGACACCAGAACAGCCCAGATGCTGATTGCAGGCGTGGAGGATCGTGAGCAGCAGAGAAAAATACTTTCTTTAGTGCAGGAGAAAGAGGAGCTGCAGCAGGTGTTGGAGCGGGTCAGTGCAGAAAAGGAACAGCTGAAGGCTGACCTCAAGGAGAGCATTGAAATGGTAGGATTGGCACTGTAGCCATGGCAAAGTGTTTTTGTCTTTGTCTTAGTTTTTTTACAACCATATGGAGGTAAATTTACATGCACTAAGTGTGTCTGAGGACCTGACAAAAGTCTGTCCTGGGTACCCTCTACCCTGTCAAGTCAGAGGGCACCTCCTTCACCCAGGAAAGTCTCCTCTTTTTTTTTTTTTTTTTTTTTTTTTTTAATCTAAAATGTGTTCTCTTAAACTCTCACCTCTTTCACTGTCACCTAACTGAATTTATCAAAATCTTAGGTCTATTTCATTCTTCTAAAGAAGTCAAGTCCATATAGCCTTGTATAAAGACTAGCCATTGGTACTCATTTGGGCTCCCCTATACATGTCTTTATCAGAAGTGAAAATGTGTTACCAAAACGTTCTTAGGAGATGAAAAATGAGTTATCTGACAGGTGTATCTGTATATTTAGTCTCTCTTTAAATCTTTCTGATGTTTACTATACCTGCTAATTAACCGTGTGACATTATGTTAGTTTCTCCATCAAAATACCCTCAACCTGATGACAGCCTTTTGTTTCTCTGCCCTGAATCGCCCCAGTTGGGCCTTCTCACCAGAGAGCACCGTCTCTTCTGGACCTTCCTACAGGAAGAACCACTCACACCTCTTGCCCAACCCGGCAGCCCTTTCTGCCGGTGGGATCTCCTGGGAGCGTGGGTCTGCGCACCTGCTGTCTTGCCGGTGGAAGTCTGAGTTGCTGCCACTCTTTGGCTCTTTTGAGCAAAGCTGCTGTAAACGCTTCTCTAGTAATTGACTGGGGTAGTTGGTCACAGGAGGGCACTGTGTAGCTTGACAAGAATTTAGTAGACTGATGTCCAAATCCAAAGCACTGTGTGTCCCAATGATAACTAGAAGAATCCTGACGGCCACATCCTCGCAGTGCTTCATGGCACTGGGGTTTCTGACATGGCTGTCCGAGTGGTCTTTTGCCTTAGGAGTGGAGGTGAGTAGACTTCTCGGGACAGAATGTTAAGCCCAGTTGTAATTCTCATGACAGGTCTGTAAGTTTGGTGATAAAGACACAGGACCAAAAAAATAATAAGATTCTTGGCATGGTTGATTAATGATGCAGTTTATTTTTAAATTAGTCTTTTCTGATGTAGTTTCTTGTGACTTCTTTTCAGGCTGAGATAATGCAAGCTTTTACCTGGTTTTGTAAATGTAAGCTGGTATATTTTGATTTCAATTTTTTTTTTTATTGTAGACCATTGAAAACCAGGAAGAACTGAGAATTCTTAGAGATGAACTCAAAAAGCAACAAGAGATAGTTACACAAGAAAAGGACTGTACCATCCAGAAAGATGAGCTTTCCAGGACCCGTGAGAAACTGTTAGAAGTTGAAGAAAGGCTGAAGGAAAAGGTGAATTTTCATGTTACCATTCACACCAGCTTTCCTGACTAAACTTGTTTTTTAGTGATGAATTTTTATTCCAGTAGGCCTAAGTTTCTGGAAGAGCATATACCTTCCAGGTGAACAGACCTCAGTGCTAATATTTTGTGGGGTTTTTTTTTTTTTGTTGTTGTTGTTGTTTTAATATTTATTTATTTATTTTGCATAGAAGAACTGGGGTGAAGGCCAGAGGAGTGGGGGGTTGAGAGGATTCATCAGAGACAGAGTGGGGAGCAGAACAGGTGGATCTGCTGAAATGCTCATATTTTGGACAGCCTCTGCTACACTGATGGCTAAAAATAATGGGCAGGTCAATGATAAGTATTATTCAACATTGGTAAAGTAAATTTTATATAAAAATTTTAAGAGATTATGGGCAAAATAGTAATTAAAATTTTTAATTCTTAAGAGCCAACAACTTGAAGAAAGACAGCAACAACTTCTTATTGTACAAGAAGAGGTGAATGAGATGCAGAAGAAGATGAATGACATAGAGAATTTAAAGAATGAATTAAAGAACCAAAAATTAACATTGGAACGCACAGAAATGGAGAGACTAGATTTGGCTCAGAAACTTCATGAAAATTGTGAAGAAATAAAATCCCTAACCAAAGAAAGAAATGATCTCAAGGAATTACAAGATTCATTTGAAATAGAGAGAGAGAAACTTAAAGGGTACATAAGGGAAATAGAACTGACAGTAAGTTACACCCTTATCTTTCATGTTTCTTCAAAACTGAGCTATTCGGGAAGGGGGAGGTGCGGCTTTGGTTTGTTACTATAATGTTTACCTGTCGTTTGCTAATAAAGGGTTTAGAAACAAAAGAAGAACTAAAAGTGGCTCGCATTCGTCTAAAAGAGCACCAGGAAACCATTGATGAATTAAGAAATACTGTTGAGAAGACATCACAGATGATGACTATTCAGAACTTGGAAAAATCCAGGACTGAATTACAGTGCAAGGTTTGTCTTCCCTTCTTTCCCTCCTCTGGCCCTTTCCTCCTTTCTGCTTTGAAGGAAAGATAAGCAGGAAGGGGTGTCTTGGTTACAAGTCATTCATTCACTCACTGGATTGTGTTTGCTGAGTGACTGGCATGGTGAGCACAGTCCTGGGTTCTAGGAACAAAGGAGACCCAGGTGGGCCAGGCCCTGAATATAGAGCTTCCTCTGTGGTGGAAGGAGGTCATCAGTAAATAGTCCCAGGAACAAGATGGCTGAGATGATGCCCATGCTGTGGAGGAAGCAAGTCATGGGGCACTGGAGGGTCACAACCTCTGTTAACAGCCCACTGTGTGCCAGGCATTGAGTCTATGCATCAAAACACGAAGTTTTTGTTTCTTCCCAATATAGGTGTATTAAAGTCCAGTTTGATAAATGCAGGATATGGTGTGCACAGTTACAAGCAGCACCACCAGTTGTGGCAAAGGATTGTCAATATGCACAAATGAAAAATTGGGAAGGAGTGCTGGTGCTCCTCTGAGAGTGGGACACCCCTTGTTTGGGATATAAACTGATGGACTATGCGTTTTCTGCTGTAGATTTGGGAACTAGTTTGGAAATGAAGGTCTTTATGGCTGACTGAACTAACGATTTGTCAGTAAAGCATAAGAATTAGTTCACTTTGGATGAAAGCTGAAGAAAAAATAATTATGACAGAATATGACTAGCAGAAAAGTCATGAGTATTCCAGCAGCAATCAAGGGGCATGAGTAAAGAGGGGATTGTCATCCACACTAGGCCTAGAGGCCCCCCCAACCCATTGCTGGGGAGATGTGATGACCTCCAGGTGCTAACCTTGTGTTTCGTGACCATCCCAAGACCCCAGAGCCTCCCGAGCATCAGGAGCTGCTTGCTGGCATGAGTGAGGTCGACCGGACCCGGGAGACAGTGGATGGACAAGCGACCTGGGAAGAACCACCCGGAGCCGAGAATTCAGCCGTGCTTGCCAGCGTGGGACTGCAGGAGAGCCCCAGAGAAAGAAAATCTCCCACAGAGGAAAGAGACAACCTGCAAAGGACGAAAGAGACACTTGAAGCCGAATGTGAGCAGCTGAAAGAAGACAGTAGAGGGCCCGTGGCCGACGTGAGTTCCCACCCGTCCTCCCTCCCGAAGGGCATATAAGAAGTGAGTCTTTGGAGTTTGGGGCATCTGTCATTCATGACAGCAGTTTTCCCCATGTGTCTCTTAGTGATGAAGTGATTGGAAACGGGACGTTGCTCTTAAACACTTAAGAAATTATTGAAACAAAAAATGCTTCAGAGAAGACAGTTGTTTTCTTAAATATTCAGAATTACTTGCAAAAAACAATGCTAAATTATATGAAATTAATTCAGCAAACCTATTTTCTTTCCTTCTCTTAAATCTGATTCTTCCAGCTTTAAATACAGCACTGCCCTCTCCCTCATTGTGTCAGTCAAAAACCCAGGAGCCCTCCTTCTCCCCGCTCACTCCCTAGCCTTGTGGTGTGAAGAGGGGTGGGTGGGTGTGGGTGTGGGTGTGTGTGTGTGTGTGTGTGTGTGAGAGAGAGAGAGAGAGAGAGAGAGAGCGAGAAATCCACCCACTTTTCTCTCCAGTTGTCAACAGCCCCATCACTGCTTTCCCTGACTTTCTGCAAATAGCATCCTACCTGGTCTTCCCCCATTCTGTCTTAATCTTCTTAGATTCTCTAACCCAATCCCATGCAATCTTTTCTTCATAAACCCTGGAATAGCTTCTCTTTGCCCTTGGAATAAAGACCAGACTCCCCACGTGGCCTGTGTGCCCTTGGGCCCAGGCATTCTGGCTTCTGGACTTGTTTCCCCCCATCTTCCTTCTCCTCGTGACTCCACAACTCTGGTCTCTGGCTCTCCCTCACCCTGAAGACGTCCTGCTCTCGCTGCCTGCACTGTTTCTTGAGACCCCTTCACCTGGTTAGTGGTGTCAGCCTTCAGACCTCGACTAGTGTGCCCCAGCCCCCAGGAGGTCCTCCCTGAGATTGCCGTGAGACCCTGGAGTGCCCCACCTGGGTCTGGTGGGATTTGGCACAGTATCTCTCCTACCCCAAGGGGTAAATCTCACCATTTGCTGTCCAGCCTCTGGTAGGACGCTGTGCACCCTCAGTGACTGCTAGCCAGCTGAGTTGTGGAAGAGCAGGAAGGCTGCTCTATGAATGAGCGGATCCCAGCTGGATTGTTGTAGGAAGTATCCTTATTTCTTCTCCCCTTGAATAAAATACAGACTCTGGATAGCAACTGTCTTATTTTATGATTTTCTTAAGGCCCAAGAATCTCAAGAAAATCAAGACCTGTCCTTCAGCATGGAAGAAAAAAGCAGTGAGGCTGAGAAAACAACGAGTGAGGAGGGGGCATCGGAGGCACCATTCAGAGTCGAGGGTGCAACTCTCCCGGAGTTGGGGGCAGGAAGGCTCAGCTTGTCACAGGGGCTGCAGGAAGCCCTTCAGGCTGAAAGTGACCAACTCAGAGAGAACTTGGGAGAGGTCACAGCTAAAGTAGGTTTTTAAAAACATTTTACAAGCATTTTTATAAAAGCTAAACCTTTGAAAAACCAAATTAGTCATATCGTGATGTTTATAATGTTTCTGCATATTTCTTGCAATTTCCTCTAATAATGAAGCACCAAGAAATGGAAAAGGAACTGAGAATTGCTCATCATCACCTGAAAGAACATGAGGAAACCATTCATCAGCTGAAAGTGGCTCTTTGCGAGAGGGAAACCGAACTGTCAAGCATGCAGAAGGAACTAGAAACAGCCCACAATGAATTACAGAAAAAGGTAAATTGGGGGTAAAGGAACAGGGTGGGTCTCCCCAACCCTGCAGGGGAGACAGCCCAGCTGGGGAAGCCAGGGGAGGGTCTCACTAGGACCTTCCAAGCATTGTGCATGGACCCGGAAAGTGCCATTGCAGCTGTGTGTCCAGCAGTGTCAGCACCACTGTGCAGGGCTGTGTGGAAGGGTCTCTGCCACAGTGAGGTGCAGTGACCAGTAAAGCAAACCTGGACACGGGGACATGCTCAGTGTCTGCGGTAGGGCTGCTTAGATTGGGGCCACAGGTTGAAGCCATGGTTACCAGGCCATGGGTGAGGGGGCTTGGGCACTGGGTGGTCCTGTCAGGGAAGAAAGGGTGGGTGCGGGGCTGTTGACCTCTCCAGGTCACTCAGAGGAGGGACTCAGGTAGGACATCTCCTTCGTACACAGCTTGAATTGTGTTTATCTTTCCCAATAACCATCAAGGACCTGGAAATACAAGAGGAACTAGAAACTGCTCGCATGAGTCTGAAAGAACAGCAAGAAACCATTGATAAACTCCGAGGGATGGTTTCAGAGAAGACAGATGAAATATCAAGTATACAAATGGATTTAGAAAACACAAATTCTTTCTTAAAATCACAGGTATATTTTTCTCTTTTTAAATTGTTACCTGAATAAAACAATTTGAATTGGGTCTTTGTAATGAGACAGGACATGAATTAACCTAAAATTGAAGACAAGTAAAGCTCTCCCTACCCTGTTTAGAAACTATTTTTTAGCTGTTTATTTGCCTCTTTCTGTCGCCAAACTAACTGTATGATTATCTCAAGGTCCAAGAACTCCAGGAAAAAGAACATCAACTTCTTGAGGCAAAACATTGTCTCACAGAAAATATATACCAAACAGAGCAACTGAGGAAGGAAATGGAGGCCCAGAACTCTACCCTGGGAGGTCTGGAAGCAGAGAAGTTACTGTTGACACAGAAACTTCATGAAAACCTTAAAGAAATAGAAGTTATCACCATGGAAAGAGATGGCCTGAGAAGAGCAGAGGGGGCGCTCCAGACAGAGCAGGAACAGCTCAGGGAGAGCCTCCAGGCAGCCAAGACCAAAGTGAGTCCTTCTCATCACACCCTATACCCACTCCTGCCACAGCGGGCCTGTCTCCAATGGCGCCACAGCCGCCAGGAAGCTGGGGACCTCTGGACAGGGCCTTGGGCAGTCCTGAGCACTTCATCTGCTGTGCCCCCACATTGTTAGTGCACACTGGAGTCTGCCTGCGTGCGTACTCAGTTGTTAAGACAAAGGAAAACACACACACACACACAAACGTGCACTTACACACCACAGAGTACACTATAGCGACTAATTAAAAAATGAGAGACAACCTAAATGTCAATCAGAGGGAAATTGGGCACATATGAGCAGCATGTCAGAGTGCTAGACAGCAGTTTAAAAAAAGTGAAATAAATTTGAATGTTCTTACTTTGGAAGCTCAAAGTCATTCTGAGTGGAAGCAAGCAGAATAGGGGTATGACAGGCTTATTTCTGGGGAAGTGAGAGGTAGGGACACCTGTGCCCTCAATAGTGGAGTAATAAGCAAGCATTTGATGATTTTTACTAAGAAAATATGGCTTTCACTTACAAAATCAGTTAGCATTAAAATAATATATCACTGTCCTTGAATTTTCTGTCATGATGAAGGACCTGGAAACACAAGAGGAACTGAAGTCTGTTTACATGTGTCTGAAAGAGCAGCAAGAAACCATCGATAAACTCCAAGGGGTGCTCTCAGAGAAGATGGATGAAATATCAAGTATGCAGGTGGATCTAGAAAACAAAAACACCGAGTTACAAGAAAAGGTACTGGGGGATGGCTCATTTGATTAGATACTAACTTTGGTGCCCAGAACCTAGGGGTGTGTGCAGTGGCAGTTCTCACTGGCCTCGCTGCATCACCCTCCTGGGTCTGTGCCTTTCGACAGGAGAAAGAATAAGTATGTTATGTTTTGTAAGTTGAAAGGCAGGTACGCTGGTCTAGGACTGTGAGGGTCGGAAGAGCAGGTGGGAAAGCAGACGGGGATCTGGGGGTTCTGAGTGCTGAGTGTTGTAATCTGGGCGGTGGTTACAAAGACATGGCTGTGTGTCAAGAATAATTGAGTTACACCCTCAGGGTTTCTGTTATGCATAGAAGACAGTAAATCACGAGAGGAATCACACAGAGTAGTAATGCGTGACATGAGAAAAGTATTAGGCTAATAGGTTTAGAAACGATTCTTTTTCCTTCCCTGAAAGAAGAAATTTGTATACTAATGTATGATTTTGTGATTATCTTAAGATTCAAGAACTGAAGTCAAATGAACAACAGCTTCTTAAGTTAAAAGAAGCTGTCAGTGAGACACAGAAAAAAATGCCTGAAATGGAGCGATTAAAGACACAACTCAAGACCCAAAGTCTAACCCTGGATAAAATGGAAATGGAGAACTTAAATCTGGCTCAGAAATTGCATGAGAACCTTGAAGAGATGAAATCTGTAACGAGAGAAAGGGATCGTCTCCGGAGAATGGAAGAGATGCTCATCTTGGAGAGAGATCAGCTTCGGGGAGAGCTGCAGGGAGCCCTTACAAGGGTGAGCTCCCCCGCGCCCATGCCGGACGGCTTCCTGGGCCCAGACCGATGATGAACTTAGACACTTGCTATCACAATTCCTCGTACAGGATTGTGCATGTGCACATCTTTGGTTGGTGCAGCCTCGGGGAAAGACCTAGAAGTAGTGCAGGTGACCAGGATGGCACTGGCTAAGCGGGCATTCAGATTGTGGGGTCCAAGCCTAAGAATGGGCTTCTTTATGATGCCGATGTGGGAAGACTACAGGTGTGAAAGGTGAAAGGAGAAAGCCACACAGAGTCAGCAGGAGAGAAGTGGTGGGGCAGGAGCCCCCCATAAATGCTGTTTAATTGGGGTGGCAGGTGGGTGTGTTCCATGGCCGGCACACACCCTTTAAGAGATTCTGCTTAACAGGGTCATCACGAAGAAAAAGCACTGTGCTTTTTTTTTTTTTTTTTTTTGGTGGGACCCTTGCTGGTGGCTGGGGATCGAACTGCCGCTGCAGAGGCTGTGGGCAGCCTCACAACCCAGCGCTCAACCGCTGCGCCACCAGGGAGGCCCAAGCACTGTGCCTTTTTAAGAGTGTATTTCTCAATCATTTCTATGACACAGGATCAGGAAACACAAGGAGAACTGAAAACTGCTCATGTACATTTGAAGGAGCACCAGGAAACTATCAGTAAACTCAGAGAGAGACTTTCAGAAAAGACAACACAGATTTCGTGTATTCAGGAGGATTTAAATAAAGCAAAAGATGAATTACAGAAAAAGGTATGTGTTTTATTCTTTGGTGACCAGATTTGTAGAATGAGAAGGGCTATCTCTGTGGAGATAGAGATGTAGACAGGTGGGTGTAAGTAGACACTGTATATTAGACGCTTCTCCTTCCTTGAAGGAGTTGTTTTTGCCTTCTAACTTATTTTGTCATTATCTCAAGCTCCAAGAACTTCAGGTAAAAGAGCTTCATCTTCTCAAAATGAAAGAATCCGTCAGTAAGAAATTGGGACGGCTAAAGAAGCAATTTGAGGCCCAGAATTTATCCATGCAGTGTGTGCAAATAGAGAACTTAGACTTGACTAAGAAGCTTCATGAAAGCCTTGAAGAAATAAGAGTTGTAGCTAAAGAGAGAGATGAACTGAGGAGCATAAAAGAATCTCTCAGAATGGAAAGAGACCAAGTCAGAGAGGCCCTGGGAGAAGGGGTAGCCAGAGTGAGTGAGAGTCCTCCCCTCCTGTGTCACAATGTAGCGTGGACGATTC
Source organism: Talpa europaea (assembly GCF_964194135.1). Lineage (NCBI taxonomy): Eukaryota > Metazoa > Chordata > Mammalia > Eulipotyphla > Talpidae > Talpa > Talpa europaea. Next base: position 1,728,303 of record NC_140080.1, on the reverse strand, counting down.
AAGCTTTTGGAAAAGGGTAGCAGTGTTTTTATATTTGATTTTTGGAAACTTCTACAAACAATAAAGGGATAATGGGAAAATATAAATTTTTCACCCAAATAGAAAATACAGTTTAAAAGAAGCTAAAATGCTTTTCTAGAAAATACCTTTGTATTTATCTTTAAGAACCAATTTGTTAAATCAAGCAGTTGTTTTTTTTTTTTTTTTAGATTTATTTATTTATTTATACAAGCACTGGGTACAGTCAGAAGCGTGGGAGGGTGAGAGAATTCACCAGAGCCAGAGGGGAGAGCAGAGCAGGCAGACTGACGAAGTACACTGCTGAGGGGAGCAGTGGGTGCCAGGAGAGGTCTGCGCGCCATGTGGGACCCTCGCCGCGGCTGGGGATTGAACCGGTGTTGGAGAGGCTGTAGGCAGCCTCGCAACCCAGCGCTCAACCACTGCGCCACCGGGGAGGCCCAAGCAGATTATTTTTTAATGTAACTTTCAAAAAGGTATTTAAACCAAGACTCAGCATTACTCCCAATGGAGAAATATCCAAAGGTTGAAGACCCAGTTTCTCCCTCTGCTGACAGAGAAAGGCACTTGTAAGTGGAGTTCAAAGGCAAGGAGAACATAAAAATGAAACTCTAGTCTCATTTTCTGAGACATTTGGAATCATTTACCTTTAAAAACCTAATTGGACCCTCTAAAAAATAACATTAAAATTGGGCAAATAAATTGTATGAAACCTATAAAAATTCTTTTCTCATAAATCACCTGCAATCTCAATAGAAATGTCAGGCTCTGAGGAACCATCTTAATTTGGGGCCTGATTTTATAATGAAATTTAATTCACAGAAATGTTTTAAACGTTAGTCATTCTTCCGGGCACTGTAGTGAGCACAGTGGAGAAGCTGGCCAGCAGGATTTCAGTCCGTCTGGAGGTGGGCTCTGTGCTATGGGGTGCTGGGGAGGCCGAGCGCAGACTTGGGGACCCGGCAAGGAGGTGGGCTGTTTGGGGTGTGGTTGGTTGGCGGTAGTTATGCTAATGCAGAGACTTGGAAGAGTAGGAACCAGGGACAAATAGAAAATCTAATTCGTAACCCTAAAGGTCACAGGAATAAATCCTGCCTCCAAAAACACTTGTTTTGTCGTTCATTCTCTAACCGTATCAACAATGTTTTTAAGCTACAAGTGTATCATTTCATTCCTTTATTGAAATGATAAAAAAAACTGTCAGGTCACTATATGACTAGACATTATGTGTGAACTTAGTTCCAGCTGAAGCCTTGTTACTTCTCTGTATCACAGCAGGACCAGCAGAACCACAAAGCGATGGTCAAATGTGGAAAAACGTCAGTATGTGATGGAAGACACCTTACAGAAAACCTGAGAGGGAAGTGCTTTAGAATAAAAGTAAGTGTCTTTATTAAAATTCAGGTGAATAGCTATTCCTTTCTAAAAGCCTAAAATGGAGTCACTGGTCTGTGGAATGAATAGGAGACGGTCAATATCTTCCTTAATTTGGTAATCTAGCACAGGTGTGAGTATGCATGTACACGCGCGCACACACACATACACACAGTGGTTTGTGGCTGCAGTGTCACTGAAAGGTGACACTTGAGCATATCCCTTTGAGAGAGAATCGATCTCACAGGGGCCTGGACACAGCACAGAGGCTGCCTGCTGGCTGCAGGGAGTTGGGCAGGGCCCAGCTGGCGAGACCTGAGGGCTTGTGCTCCCAGCGAGGAGGCAGGACCTGGGGTTTTCCTCTGGGAGAGGTGGAGACCTGTGGCAGCCTTGACCACGCAGAGCCCAGGCCTTACGGACCATCGTAGATGTGACTATCTGCTGTTGAGAAAGGCGGGGTAAAAGCAGGAAGACCAACTCAATGTCCAGGTGGAGAGAACGTGGCTTAGCCCAGAGCTGGCAGTGGACGTGGTGATCGTTTGAGGGTGAGGCCAGGAGGTTCCTGTTGCCTGATCCCTAGAGACGTCTTTTGTTGTTTGCGGTGCTGCCACAGGTCAGATTCCATGGTGCAGCTAATCCTAAAACCATGGCAGGGCCACCAGCATCCCAGGTCAGGGAATGGCAAGCTTTGCCTTGCATTGGTGGAAAGAGAATGGTTACTGTCAGGGCCTCTTGTCTGTTAGCACCTGCACTAGCCATGCGGGTCAGCTCACGATGCCACCAGCACCTTGACCTGCCTGACTTCACCTGCTCTCCCCAGGCTGCCGCCTGCCCCCGCGTTTGGGCTTGTGGGCCTCAGCCTGCATGTCCACCACACCCAAGCCCCCTGCAGCCACTTTCTGTCATGAGCTGGACTCTGCTCCACCAATATAGCAGGAGAGCGCATCCGAGGGACAAGTGCAGGAGGGGAGGCATGGCCCCGTCACACGGCTAAAGATTGTGAGAGTCAGGATTTGACCCTGTCTCAGTTTAAAACATGGTGTTGGGGCACTTCCAGGTGTGCTCCAGCATTTCTTCCAGCTGTGATGTATTGTGTATTTCACACGTTGAATATATGTACGTACTTTAAGTAAATTACACAGTGCTGCTGTACTTGATTTGCTAGGAGACTTTGTGGTGACCATGTAGTCTTTATTATTATTACTGGTATTATTGTTGTTGTTGTTCTTGTTGTTTTTGTCATAATGGACCCATGACCCCCAGTCTGGAAGTGGCAGAGCTAGAACCTGACCCCTTATTCTGATAAACCTCAGGGAACCCGATTCCAGGCAGGTAACAGGAAGGGGCCTCTGCAGCAGCCCCCCGACTGGCAGGGAGCTGGTCTGGTTCCTCTTCACCTGTCTGATCTGCTACCTCGCAACCGGCTCTCACAGAAATCAGCCTTCAGCTAGAACCTCATTCCGAGTTCACTACAGATTTTGCAAAGGCTTATTTAAATCACAGATTTCAGAAGACTAAAAAAAGAACAGCCATCAAAATGATAACAATGGTCAAAATGATAACCTGGTTTTCTTTGATAAATTTTTTTAAATTTCCATATTAACATTATTTCCAGAATCAACAATAATAATTTCTTTTTTTTTCCTCCACACACAGGTCTTAATTTATTTCTGTGCAACAGAAAGGGTTAAAGTACAGATTTTGTTACAGTTCTCGGGCTGGGACTATTCATTGTTAAATGAGAGTGAGTTCTTGAATGAATTCTTATTTTCTTTAGGAACTTCTGAAGAGATACCCAGAGATGGATAATCAGTACAAATGCTTAAGCAGATTATCTCTTCACCTGGAGAAGGAAATCAAAACCCAAAAAGAGCTTTCAGCTAGAATAGAAGCAAACCTCCCGCTTCCATCTCCACAAACCAAAGAGATTCAAAAGCTTCTCGCTACAAACCAAAGATGTTCCATGGAATTCCTCCGGGTCATAAAGAAATTCGAGGTACCGCCTCCTTTACTGGTACCCCTGTAACAGTGCTGTGCGTCTCAGTCCAGACGCTGGTCTGCTGTGCATCCAGAGTGGGCCACTGGTTGCCTTGTCTCACTGCTGACCGGGAGCTGGTGTGGGCTGAGGCAGGTGTGTGCCCCACCTCCCGGGAGCGGGTTACTCCCCAAGCCACCGGGCACTCAGGGCAGTACCACAGCATCTCCATGCCTCCTGGTCTATCACAAGGCAGGGGTAGTGTGGTGACGGGCGGGTGTGCAGGTGTGTATCACTCCTGGAGACGAGACAGGAGACAGATGACAGCAGGGCCCAGGGAGGGCCATTGGGTTAGGACCTCACTTGACAGTGACTCAGTGGTGACAGTGAGCTGACCATACTGGCATTTTCAATGAGTCTCTACAGAGAACTGAGTTGGAAGGTCAGCCTAGTGGCAGGAGCAGGGTCGAGGGTGCTGCCCCACAGGGCAAGGCTCATAGGGAGAGAGTGTATGAAAGATATTCAAGAAACGCCTCGCAGCTTAAAATAGTGGGCCTGTGAGGTGACAGTGAAAGTGAGGAGAGGAGAGTAGACTGCAGTGCAGTGGGAGAGAGCCATTCAGGGGTTCAAGGTGAGAAAAGTTGGGGGCAGGAGAGAGCCACGCACAGGTGCCCCATGCAGCTCAGGAGGCTGTGTCAAGGTGAAGGGCAGCTAACTCTGACAGCAGGCATGGGCTGGACACTCCACCCACGTTAGCCAGCTCTTGGTGACCTGTCGCCAGTTTGGGAACAGTGATTGTGGAGGAGGCGAGGGGAGCTGTGAGTGGAAGGTGTAGGGGCCGATACCCCATGCCCCCACGTCTGGCAGCTGGGTGTCCATAGCGCATTCTCAAGGTCCATGTCACAGATGGCGCTGTCACCATTGTCACCTTGAAGCCGAGCATCTGAGGATGGGTGACGGTTGCTGCCCAATCTGGTGGTTGCCCAGTTGTGGGCGGGAGGGGCTACTGAAAGGGAACCTCAGGTGCCCAGCTGGGAAGAGTGGGCCACTGGTGATGTAATTAGCCAAAAAAAGAAACAGAAAGGTGGTTTTCTGGAGAAAGGGGTACGGTGACATCTTAGGCAAACTGAATCCTGGAGGCAGGTCCAGTAGGAAGTCAGGCACGTGGAACTTGCAGCCCAGAAGGTCTTCCCTTGAGAAGCTGAGAAGAGGTGGGGGGAGGCTCCAGGCCACTTCACTCACCAGGGGGTATGGATGAACAGAAGATATTGTCCCACCTCACAGTCCCAAGGATTTAAAATTACTTCACCTAGAAAAGGAAAGCAAAAGAAAACAAATAAATAGAATTATTTCATCTAAATGTGACGAAAGCTTCAATCCCAATTTGTGTCATGTTTTTTCCCCAAGTATGTACTAAGTCAAATCACAAAGTTCAAAGAAGAAAATCATGAATCCATCAATAAATTTGAAACGGCTGTTGTGGATGAAGTGGAAAAGCAAAATGAGCTGCTGATTAAGATACAGCACCTGCAGCCAGACTGTGACGAACCATCCATAGAAATAGGAGACCTTGAAGAGAATTTGGACCTACATGCTGAGGTATAGTTTGTTTAAAATGGGTTCAGACATTTAGCCTTTTTAGTTAGGGAGAAAGTTACCTTATCCTGTGCTCAGGGCCATTTTCTTTTATCAGAAATTGAAAGTACATCACCAAGCGGCAGCTGGGCAAGTGCAGAGAATGTAAGAAGGGGACTAGCTCCTTCAGAATCCCACAGCATAGGAAAACTGACCTCATGTCAGCAAGTGCAGATTCCTGGAACCCCAGGATATGCTTTTGGATTTCTTTTCTGCTCGGAATCTGGTATTTCGGCCACAGTGACCACGTGTGGGATGACTTGTGGTCCCTGCAGAGTAAGGCCTGGCCCTCCACAGGCCTGTGTGTGCATGCACAGCTGCCTGGCTCCTCTGGCACTGCGGCCCTCGGGCACGCTCACATGGCCCCGGGCTTCAGCCCTGGGGTAGGATAGCAGACGTGCCCTGTCCATAGCCTGCAATGCTAACGTTTTATCATCCAAGTAACGAAATTTTAAATTAGAATTTTATTTACTTCAGGCTAGTAAGAATGACAGTTCAGCATGGTAGTCTCTCCCCTTTTTTATGGTATTTATTTTATATTTGACTACGGTGTTTGGTTTAAAACTTCACTCATGTTTGGATTATTCATTGCTTAATTTTTTTCACCAGGAAATTCTCAGTGATCTCACAGAAAATAACTTCCACAACATAAATACTGAATTTGAAGAAGTCCTAAGTAATAGGAAAGAGATGACCCAGTTTTTGAAAGAGTGGTTAAATACTCCTGTTGACACAGAAAAGCTTAAAAATGGTATCCAGAGAAAAAACGACAGGCTCAGTCAAGTGAATATCCTTTATAATAACAAGATAATTGTAAGTAGGAATTTTTATTGTGTTATTTCTTTCTTTCTTTCGTTGTTTGCTCCAATTTTTTACTTCTTAAAAGGACTTAATGTTAAGTTTGTGCTCTTTCATTTTTCATCTATGCTTTGAAAAAAATTGTGACGGTAAAGCCTATTCCCCCTCACAGGTCATGCTTCCTTAAGGCACTCAGGCCCCGGGCTTATCCTCATGGAGAAGGGACCCTGGTGTGTTGTCCTCAGATTCCGCATGGGGAGTCCCCTCACCCTTCCTCACATGTCATTCCTGTGGGCAATGAGCCTTCCCGTGATGACAGCTGATGGGGGTGCAGGCGTGGTGCAGGCTGGGAGGCCACACAGACCAGCTGGCGGCCACTCAAATGCCCTGGGGCCCCACCTATGTCCGTGCCGCTGCTGGGATCGCCTGCACTGGCCCTGCCACCTGGTGGGTCAAATGTGGATCTTTGTTCCCAGGGTGGTCGGCCCAGGGACAGATTCCCAAGACCTGAGGCTGCTCACAGTCAGTTCACTCTTTTGTTTCACTTTGCTCTGATGAGAACACCCAGTCTGACTTCTGGAGTCATCCCTGCCCCCACACAACCTGGTGAAATAGGCAGAGATCAGAGTAGGCAGCTGGAGTGGGGAGCTGGGTCAACACCAGTGCCTCCAGGACTGGATTTGTGCGTTCACCTGTTGGGTGATTCTTTCCTGACACTTTAATTTCATTTGGAAAATACACTTAAATCACATGGAAATAAAGTTTTTATTTTTTTAAAAGTTTTCCCAAGGGTCGTTAATCCTCTTCATTGATTACCCAAAGCTAACAAAATAAATAGGCTGTTTCCCAAAAAAAGTGCATGATCAACAAAGAAAAGCATAAATCCAATGTCTGTATAAGATCATCTCTGTAATCACTGATTTTTCTATGCTGTTGAGGCCCCAGTGTAGATAGGAGGCATTTGTCTGAGGCAGGGAAACTGGGAGCTTGCATGGTGTGAGGCTGGGCAGACCCCAGGACAGTCCAGGGTGCCAGCCATATACCACCCAGCAGACACGTCTGATGGAAATAACATAAAGTCACCAGGTGACAGCCAAGTCCTCGTAGTAAGAGCAAAGGCAGAAAGAGGGTGGATTCAGTCCGTCCCCCACGTCACAGAGGCTGGGGTCTGACTACTGTCCCACACGGGAATGCAGGGTTTTCACATCACTTACCAAATATCAGTGACCTTTTTCTCTATAGACACTGAGGTTTAAAATGAAGCAGGACAGTCGTTAAGCTTATCAGCTGTCAGATGGCCCATCAGACATGCTATCTGATGTCTGCTAAGGTTCTGTTTTTAGCCATGACATAGATAATGGCCTTCCCTGCACAACTCAGAGTCCTCCCACGCCTCAGTGCTGAGCTAATAGTGAGACTGTCATCCTGCAAAGCAGTGAGGCCTCCTGGTCCTTATTCTTTAATTTGCATCATCAGCTTCCACCATCTGAAATTGTGGGAACCAATGCAAACCAGAAACAATTCACATTCTTTTGAAGTTTTGTTTTAGAATATTTTTTTTTAAATATCACTTCCTCTTCAATTACAACCTACAGGTTTTTCTTCTTTTTTTTTTTTTTTTTAAGATTTATTTATGCAAGAGCTGGGGTACAGGTCAGAGGTGCGGGATGGTGAGAGAATTCACCAGAGAGAGAACAGGGAGCAGAACAGGCAGACTACCGAAATACGCTGCTGATGGGAGCAGCGGGCGCGACAGGAGAGATCTGCCGTGCCATGTGGGACTCTCCCTGGCTGGCTGGAGATCGAACCTGTGCTGCAGAGGCTGCAGACAGCTTCACGTGCTATGCTGAACCCACTGTGCCACCGGAGAGGCCCTTAAAACATTCTGAATAATGAATTTCAACATGTACCTGTAATCTATAATTTTTGAGCCAGAATTGTGTTTTCACTATCCATTAGGCTATACTTAATGAATCAACAAAGTCTGAAGAAAGAAAGGCTGTTGTCGCTAAAGAATGGGAGCAGAAACTGAAATCAATGAAAGAGATAAATGAAAAGCTGTTTAAAAACTACAAAACTTTGAAAATCCCCCAGACATCTGTTGCCCTTGTCAACCCTGCTCCCCAAGACGATAAGAATCATGTTATAGCCAGAGCTCCACAGCCCACCTCAGAGGTATGTGATTCCTTATCTTTTCAATAGCAGTTTTATCAGTCACAGTGCATCCGTATAACATTTCAGAGAAAAATTATAGCACTGAATGTATCTGTTAAGAAACACGTACCATGTGTGTCTTATTTTTTACATATAGTCCTATTATGTAAGATCTGCCCTTTGGATCATAAAACAGAACTATCTTGCAGTATCTTAGATTATAATTTCCAAAATCACATGACTTCCAATTAAACTATAACTTGTCTGTATACAGAACTGGTTTAGAGGGAAAAATAAATTCATTCTTAATCAAAATAAAGCATTAACAGGTTAAACCTGCAACATATTTCTTTTTTTTTTTTTTAATAAATTTTATTGTTATATTCCCCATACAATTGCAGCCCCCCCCATTCTGACCCCAATCCCTCCCCTACCGCCCCCGCCCCCCTAAAAGTGTCTCTGGTTCATAGTTTTTTGTTGATTTTGATTTTCACTTTCTTATAGTTATTCATTTTCCTGGTCCCTTATTTAAGTTTTCTAGATTCCTGCTATGAGTGAGACCATCCGGTATTTTTCTTTTTCTTTTTGGCTTATTTCGCTGAGCATGATCCCTTCCAGCGCCATCCATGTTGCTGCAAATTGCATGTGTTTATCTTTTTTGAATGCTGAGTAATATTCCATGGTATATATGTACCACATCTTCTTGATCCAGTCATCTATTTTTGGGCATTTGGGCTGTTTCCAAAGCTTAGCTATTGTAAACAGTGCTGCTATAAACATAGGGGTGCAGGTGTTCTTTGGAATTGATGTTTCTGTGTCCTTTGGGTAAATACCTAGGAGTGGAATTGCTGGATCATATGGAAGCTCTATGTTTAGTAGGTCCAGAAATCTCCACACAGCTCTCCACAGTGGTTGGACCAGTTTGCACTCCCACCAACAGTGCAGAAGAGTTCCTTTTTCTCCACACCCTCGCCAGCATTTGTTGTGCAACATATTTCTTATGCAGATTAACTGTGTCTAAGAATTAGTATTTTAATTGAATGGTCCAGTCACTACTCCCTAACCGGGGAGTAGTTAAGTAAGCACACTATTTTATTAGCACACAAAATGACTAGGTGGGCAACACGAATAAATCGTATGTCATTTTTTAACATTGACCACGGTTCAATGATCATTTGCTGGTGGAAACTAGAATGTGAATGTACAGCATGTGGATTTGTTGGTCAGTTGTCCATCTCAGCTGGTAGAGATGGAAATAAGAGAAATATGAAACACAACTAACCAAAGGCAGTAAGATAAAAAAAACAGAGGGAAACTCCTTCTTCAGCGACCCAAGGAAGTGCCTTCTGGAGAACAGAGCAAAATGCTGCTGCTTGGACCTCCCAGCTAGAGCAGCCTGGCATGTGGGGTCAGGACAGAGCAGAGTGCGCAGTAGTGCCTCCAGATTAGCCTCAGCACTGGGTCCTGGTCATGGTGACAACCCTGTCATGGGGAAGAGCTGGTCCTCTCTGTTGGCTCAAGACCACCACCCAGCCATCGGGAATAAAGCAAGCCTGCATTCCTACCTGAGTCAAACAAAAATAAATGCTAGGTGGGCCCAAAACGCAGACTTTATCCAGGAAACCTCCATGTATGTGCAAGTAAATACTCTGTCACCCACGAACAAAGTCAGGTAACTATATTCAAGTACTTCTGACTTGCAAAAACCTAGAAATAACCTAAAATATTTACCATTACATAATGGCTTAGCCAAATTATGGTACCTCCACAAAGCCCATAAAAACAGAAACCTGAGAGAGCTATCTGTGCCGGTAATGGAAGGATCTAGAATATACCTTATCAAGTGAAAAAGAAGAGCAGAGCAGGGTGTGTGTTGTGTGGCTGTGCATGCAGCTGGTGTTGGCGAGCTGCGTGCAGCACGCCCCAGGAAGCACAGGCATCTCAGGAAGGGGACCCCGGAGGATTAGCGCACTCTGCTCTGTCCTGACCCCACATGCCAGGCTGCTCTAGCTGGGAGGTCCAAGCAGCAGGCCATTGTATCAGGGTCAGCTGGATCTGAGCTCGGGAAACTTGCTCTTCATTATATGCCTTGAATGAATTTTGAATTTTTCTCTTGTAATTTTCAATTTGAAAAATTAACTCAAAAATAAAGGGAAATGTGAACTATACATGTTAAAGAGTCAGCTGGCAAAAGTGCTTTCTGTGAGTGTTGAAATGGGAGTGTGCTAACCAGTCAATAAAATAAACATTAGAAGGCAAAATCTGGGCATTTTTAATCCAAACATCACCAGTTTCTAGATAGATACTTGCCTTGTTTTCTATCCTTTGTTAATGCAGTCTGTGAAAAGTTAATACCTAAATGTGACTGTCTTTGTCTCAAACTCATCTACTGTGATTCCGTCTTAAATGTGTGTCTGTTCCTCATAGAGAATTCAGGAGCTGGAAGCCTCACTGCGTGAAGCTAAAGACAGCGCGAGGCATAAAGAAAGCAAGATTATAAAAATGCAGAAAGAACTTGAGATGATGACTGATGTGATAGCAAAACTTCAAGGGAAAGTTAATGAATCAAATGAATGCCTTGAGAAAACAAAAGAAATGATGCAAGCCCTTCAGGTGACTTAAGCTCTTTTCATTTTTAAAAAAAGGTTTTTGCTGTTTCTGTTGAATGTGGCGGGCGGTTTGGCACTCCGATCTGTTGCTCATCGCCCTATACCCGTGTGAAGGGCTGTGCTCACACTGAGAAAGCAAACGACTGCCAGAAATGAGATGACTCTGGGGTTCAGTCCCGAGCACCCAGAGGAGAGGTGCCTCTGGGACCCCGAGATGCGCAATGACTTAGGGAGCTGGGGAGGAGTCCGAGCTAGAGCAGAGCTGTGGGGACCCAGCTGTGGGACCAGTGGAGAGAGAACGGGCGCAAGTGAGATGGAGCAGGTCCCGCTTCTTTTGCACTTGGGGATCTTAAAGTGTTTCTGGGAGCAGGTGAATGACAAATAAATGGATGGATACAGGTGTCCGCCCGGAGAAAACACTCGGGGGGCTTGTAGATGACACCCACCACTCCATGATTTTCAGCCTTTTGGTTTCATTTTGTTCAGGTGCATCATTTTTTACGTGGAAAAGAATTTAAGATCTAAAAGCTGTATGTTCTCTAACCACATGTCGGCTTTAGAAATTCTTCGCATGAGGGGCCTCCCCGGTGGCGCAGCAGTTAAGCGCTGGGTTGCAAAGCTACCTGCAGCCTCTGCAGCGCCGGTTCGATCCCCGGCTGTTCCCCGGCCACCGGAGGAGGGTCCCACATGGCGCACAGACCTCTCCTGCCGCCCGCTGCTCCTGTCAGCAGTGTACCTCGGTCCTTCTGCCTGCTCTGCTCCCTGCTCTGGCTCTGGTGAATTCTCTCACCCTCCTGCGCTTCTGACTGTACCCAGTGCTTGTATAAATAAATAAATAAATCTTTAAAAAAAAAAAAAAAGAAATTCTTCACATGAAATGTCTAGTTGTTATTTGTTTTGCTGTTAAGTGATCTTCCCTGTTTTTCATTTATTTGGAGTTGGCTGTTCTTAAATGGTCCTACCCACTCAAAGGGGATTCTTTGAAACTACTTTAAAATTATCTTTGTCTTTGTCTTCCCTAAAAAATGTAGGACAAGGCCGCTTTGGGAGCTAAACCTTATAAAGAAGAAATTGAAGATCTCAAAACAAAGCTGGTCAAAGTAGACCTGGAGAAGATGAAACTCACCAAGGACTTTGAAAAGGAGTATGTCTTTGCCTTAATCGGACATGATTTTAGTGACTTAAATCCCCCTTCTATACTATATAAGTTTATCGGCACTAGTTAACTTTTTAAAATATGGTTTATGAAGATACTCTTAATTGTTTCTTTGAAACAAATACATCCAGATTTTAAGCATATGAAATTCTTCAACTAATCATAATTGTGATCAATTAACAACACTGCTTTGGGGTGCTTTTTTATTAATCATAGTAACAGCTCAAGAACAGTCCTTGTGTGGCTTGAAAGTGTTATTGTGTGTTTAGCGGTTGACTAAGATTTGTGTTGGTCTTTCTGTTGTGTCACATGGGGGCTGTACCTCCTTGTCGTTTGTGGCACCTGTCCCCAGGAGCACTACTCCTCTAGGGCTGTCTGTGCACGGTGCTGTGTGATAGCATGCCCGTGGCCTTGGTGAAGCAGCACAGGAAAAGATACTAAGCAGGCAGGGAAACTGAGTGAGAAGGGAGATGTTGCCACTTACTAAGGTATCACTTCAGCAAACTGTTGAATCTCTCTGGTCCTAACCTTAATAGTCAAAGCTCGATTTGTAATAGAGCATTTCTTTTTTTGTGTGTGTGTGTGTGGGACCCTTGCCGGCAGCCGGGGAACGAACCGGCGCTGCAGAGGCTGCGGGCAGCCTCCCGGCCCAGCGCTCAACCGCTGCGCCACCAGGGGACGCCCAGTAATAGAGCATTTCTTAAAAGCCGTTCTGACTCCCAACTCTTTATTCTTCCCTAAACCTCTGATGGATATTTAATGATACCTAATCTGCCCCAAAGTGGCTCTCTGTACCTTGGTGCTGTCTCACTTAACTAGCCTTCCTTTTGCTAAGTCTGTTGGTTTCAGTGGCATTTGCACCTGTTAATTATGAAAAGCAGTTTGACTTACAGCTCAGAGTCAGCAGATACTTTCAGAGCATCTGAAAAAAGATACTATCTGAGAAAGACAGGAAGCCCTGTAATTTAGCACTGCGGATCAGCCGTTCGCATTCCAGGCCACAGCCTGCGTTGGCTTCCCTGACATCCTGGGAAGGGAACTGTTAGGGAATTGCTGAGCCTTCTAGCTGTTTCTAGGACCTCATGGTAAACATCTAATGGCTTCATGGTCCCTCCAGATATACTGCTCAGTAACCAGCTAGTAGTTAAGAATGTTGTCCCTGCCCCCATGTGAGGACCACCCCCTCCCCTGCAGGAGCTGCATGAGGACGTCACTCCTGCCTCTTGGGGATGTTCTGTCACTGTGATGGTCTCAGCAGAAAATTCTTGACTACAGGTCTTTTTAGTCTGCCATTAAAGTCTTTCTTTTCTTCTTCTATTAGGATGACTTCTGTAAAAGCCGCCGTAGACTATCAAAAAGAAGTTATACGGGTACTGAGAGAAAATCTTAGAAGAAATCAACAGGCCCAAGATACCTCAAGTAAGTAGAAGAGACTTTCCATGTACGTCTCAGCCCCTTGACATCTCTCAGACTCCTGCACCTAACTGTCAGGTAAACCTGCCTGATCCGGACACAGAAGAACTGTTTCTAAGATGTGTTCCTGGGGTCTTTTCCTGAGACATTTCCTTGGTAGACATAGTTCCACTGTTTATCACTGTATAGTCTTGAAAAATATGAATTTTTACCTTTGCAGTCTTAGTTGTTTATGTTGGTGAAGATGCTCTGACTTAAAGCCCTAAAGGCAGGAGCAGCCTTCCTAAGAGCATGACCTGTGTCTCACAGGTTGTGGCCATATGTAGACAGGACCTACTGTCCATGCTGGGCACGCAGAGTGCATGCTGGCCTGTGCATCTGCTTGGAAGTATAGCATGGACAGTTTCAGAGCTGATCAAGTCTCTGCGTAAACAGTCCTCAGCCCACCCTGTCCCACATTCTGTCTCTTTTGTTTTACATGGGGAGAGAGATGCCACAGGACTTGGCCACTGTCTAGTTGGCAGGCCGCTCCCTGAACCAATGCCTTGGCCACGAGAGGGCGGGGCCACCCAACCTTCTACTCACACATGCTTAGTGCAAGGGTCGCGCCCACAGTCCCATGTGAAAACGCACCAAAAATTCCAGATGCCAAGCAGACGTAAGATGTGCATATTACTCTCGGCTTATTTAAGAAAAGCTAAAGGTGTACAGATAAGGTGCATGGTACATGTTTAGCTTGAGCTCCCTGAGCCTTGCGGGATAACCCTGGTTCCTAGAAAACTTTAAGGTATAAAAGAGACCTGAGGATCCTTCGTTGTTACAGAAGGGTCCGGATGATTACGCCTGATTTGTAACTGATGTTCAGGTACATGCTGAAGTCAAAATAGCTGCAAAGAAAATTACATACACCCTCCCCGCCTTTTGTGTTACTCCATGATGAACGTTCACGTAGTTGAACAAATGTGTTGAGTCCTCATGGTGCCCTGAGTGGCTCCCACATCCTGTGCTGTGAGGTGCCCTCCCGGTGCCGCCGCCATCACTGGAGCTGCTGCACCATGGCCCTGGAGAGACGCAACGAGCAGGACTGTGGTGGTGGGACTGGCAGGATCCTGGAGACACCCTGGGGGCCAGAGCAGCATCGTGAGGGTTAACACCGCTCGACTCCCAGCCCTGGCCATTAGAGCTGGCACCTTCTCCCTGCATCTGTAGATCTTTTCCGGGCCTCTAGGTCCCTTCACATCCCAAGATCTGCACATGAGGGTCATTCAGGATCATCGGAGTATCTCAATGGCCCCTCAGCGTGAGTGTGGGAGTGTGATGGGCCCTGCCTGGAAATAACATCCTGAGGTGCCCTGGAGTAGCGGGCTGGAGAACGGATGGATGGAGGGGAGTAGTGTTCTGGTCTTTATTTAGAAAGTGTCATGGTGGTCGTGTCTGTGACCAGCGCCCTGCTCGAGGACTCAGGTCTTGTTTCTGACTGTTCGTCTGTGGTAAATTGGCTTCTTCATACATTGTTTCACTTCAAGTGAAGACATTCTGTATTTAGAATGATGAGTGGTTAGGCAAGGGAAGCTTGAGGTAGAAGAAAGTCACATCTGACCTCAGGGGAGGTGGTGATCAAGGTGTTTTGGTTTTTATAGTGACTGATCGCACTTAATAAGGCTTCCTTTATTTTGAAGTTTGAAGGTAAGTAAAGTCATCGTGTTTGTGTACTTGTCTCCCACAGTGGTCTCAGAACACACTGAGTCTCAGCCTGCAAATAAACCCCTAACCTGTGGCGGTGGCAGTGGCATTGTACAAAGCACCAAAGCTCTGATCCTGAAAAGTGAATATGTAAGGCTAGAAAAAGAAAATTCCAAGTTAAAGCAGCAAAATGAACAGCTCCTCAAGGAAAACGGTGATCTGTTAAGGTAAGGTGTGTGACCACGCCGCGGGCGTGCCCCCGTGCAGGTGCAGGTGGGAGGGTGGGCTACACAGACACTGTGTACCAGCTGGTGAACCTTCCCACACGGACAGTCCGTGTAACGTGTCTGTAAAGAGGGGGATGGACACGATGACAGCCATCCTGTGTGCTTACTGTCAGTCGACTCACTTATTTTCAACTAAGCCAAGAGCCAGGGGGCCAAGAGATTTTTGAGAGTCGGCTTAAATACACAACTGCACATGCCCAGTCTGCAAGGTTCTCCTCAAAGCAGCTTTCAGTCTGGTATCGTGGCCTGTTTACTTTTACTTTAGGAACAGTTCTAACAAATTATGCATCTACCAAAGATGAGCGTCTTGGCAAGAGCACACTTCTAGTGATAGCATAGAGGAAAGCGTTCATTAAACAAATAATCATACAAATAATTATTTATAGTGATTGCTATTAAACAAGTGAAAAACCAAATGGGACATTGTGAGTGGGTGGAACAGAGGGTGGGACCTTGTCTAGATGTCGGGAGGAGTGGTGATCAAGAGACTAGAGTAGGAGTTCCGCCAGGTGACGGGGACGGAGGTGCCTGGCATGGCCAGGGCACAGGGGATGGGGCGGTGAGGTGCCAGGTCATCGGTCCAGATCACACGGGCCTTTGGGGCATCTAGAACGTGAGGGGAGGATTGTGAGCCCACCTGGTGAGGTCAGATGGCGTTGCTGGTGTTAGGGCACCGGGCTCTATTCTGCTCCAGCAAAGGTAACCTCAGCATGGATGACAGTGGCACCGAAGGGGACAGCAATGAGGAGGTGCAGGGCAGAGATGAGCCTGTGGCTTCGCCTCCTACCAGACTGATGTGAAGGAAAGGGAGTCACCCCTAGGCTTGCTCCCAGGCTCTGGAGGAACTAGGTCAATGCCCGTGGCCTCTCCCATAGGAAGCAAGAAGGGGCACGCAGTATCATCTTTAAAATTACAAAGGCCAGGTCAATCCAGCATCCAGAAGACCCACTCTGTTGCAGTTTGGCCGCAGAAGCTCAGCAGATAAATCACTCTGGGTGACGCTGATTCGCCCGAAGACCCAATCCCCATTCCGGGCTTGCGTCCACAACTCTGTGACTGTGGCGGTCAGTCAGTTTGTATCGCCCTCGTTCCATTTTCTGAACTGCAGAAATAGTCCAAACAGGAAGAGCTTGGTTGAAATTAAAATATAAACACGATAAAATGGTCAAGGATATTTTGTGTTGTCACTCCATTGTAAAGAATGGTGTGATGTGTGGACATTTCAGGTCTCAGGTATGCTAATGAGCTCCTTTTTTGTTTCTCCATGTTTAAGCAATAATCACCATCTTTCCAATGAGGTCAGAACCTGGAAGGAGAGAACTTTGAAAAGAGACCCTCACAGTGAGGCAGCCCGTGAGATTTCTCCAAAGTCTCCGAAGGTGACTGGCATGGTCTCTAAGAGGAGGCACCGCACACCCTCCCAGTGCAAGGAGCGAAACAGACCAGACCCCGCGCCCCAGGAGTCTCCCAAGTCCTGGTTCTTCGACAGTCGCACGAAATCTTTCCCAGCACCACACCCGGTTCGCTATTTCGACAACTCTGGCCTAGGCCTTTGCCCTGGTAGGTGGCTGTCCTGGTTTCTTGGCATGGGGCATTGGACCTCATCTTCAGCACGTGGCCCTAGGTGTGGGCAGAGGGGGCATGGCTGGGCAGCTGCCTGTGCCTTTTGCACCTGTGGCAGGAGGATTCCCCATAGCACTATTGTGTGGCCACGTCTCACCCCAAGTCCAGTCTTTATTCTGCCTCTTCAATGCTCAGCTTTTCCCAAAAACATAAAGACACTGCCCTATAAACAAAATAGTTCCCTTGGAAAGGCCTTTCTTACTAATTGCATGGCACGTGTTCATGTCCTTCCTGCTACACAAGCCAGACAGCGACTTGTGCACTTACGCATTCACCCAGTCAGCAGCATATGTTGGCCTCTTACTGTGTGTCAGGCATTAAGCCCTGGTGGACACTGACTGAAGAGCAGAACCAGCCATGATGCCAACCCTCATGGGGAGCAGTCCAGCAACAGGGTAGTCCAGAAAAGGACAAATTCTAGAGTACAGGGGCCAGGAGATATGTCACCACCTTTGTTTTAGGTATACTAGAGGTGCTCCTTGAAGGGAACAGAATGCTCCTTGAAGGGCATTACCATGAGTTATTTAACCTACAGGTGGGTGACAGCCCCAGTGGGAGGGTAGAAACAGGGCCACAGAGCACAGAGGCCTCTGCAGGTGGACCTGGGGCCGAGAGCAGAGCCAGACCCCAGGCCTGTAGGTGGTACAGCCTGTGCTGTCTGCTGAACAGTGAGTGGTGATAGCAGTGTGTGGCAGTGGTGCAGCAGGAAGTGACGCAGCGCAAGAGGACAGATGAGAGAAATGTGAGCGTTAAATCAGTGCATGGGGCAGAAAAGGGATCAGGGCCCACCCGCCCCATGAGTGCTGTCAGGATAGGGTGAGGCAGGAGGCTCTGGGCAACAGGCATTTCTTGTCACCTTCCTGGTGACACAACCTTTGTCACATGACCCATATGTGCAGCCAGAGTCCTGTGGGGCGGTGCCTCACCCATCGGGAGCTGCAGCAGCTGTTGGGCCTGAGGATAGGGGCTGCTGAACCAGGAGAAGCCTTGAGCACAGCTGCAGGGTCTGAGGCCGTATACATCTATTACACCCCAAAGTTAGAGCATGTCAGCAGCTGGACATGCTCTGAGGGGCACAGGAAGGACATTTTGGGGGGTATGTCCCCCACCTAGTATTTAACAAACATTTAAGAACTGTCCACTGGCTAACACAGGGAGCTTGGACTGTGTCACACGTGAGATTTTAGGAGGCTTGAAAATCTGAGTTATCTAATAGTGACAGAGGCAACACGTGCAAAATATGAATTACTCCAAACAAATAAAAACGCCTGTCATTTTATCAATATATGACTGTCTCTGGTACTGTTTATTAAGTGAAGTAAATAAAAAGTAGCCTGGAGGAATGTGTAAATCAAAAACTGACATTTCAGAGTTAAAGGACGTAGTTCCAGGGCCTCCCTGGTGGCGCAGCGGTTGAGCGCTGGGTTGCGAAGCTGCCCGCGGCCTCTGCAGCGCCGGTTCGATCCCCGGCTGCTCCCCGGTCACCGGAGGAGGGTCCCACATGGCGCGCAGACC
This sequence comes from Talpa europaea, assembly GCF_964194135.1. Lineage (NCBI taxonomy): Eukaryota > Metazoa > Chordata > Mammalia > Eulipotyphla > Talpidae > Talpa > Talpa europaea. Next base: position 1,710,063 of record NC_140080.1, on the reverse strand, counting down.
TCTCCTGCCGCCCGCTGCTCCCCTCAGCAGTGTACTTCGGTCCTTCTGCCTGCTCTGCTCCCCGCTCTGGCTCTGGTGAATTCTCTCACCCTCCCGCGCTTCTGACTGTACCCAGTGCATGTATAAACAAAACAAACAAACAACCCAGCAAACAAATAAATAAAGCATGCCTCTATAAAAAAAAAAAAAAAAAAAAAAAAATGAAAAAAAAAAAAAATAAAGGACGTAGTTCCAGCTTGAATTTATAAAATGAGTCTAAAAATTGTTTAATGTCAGTCATTAATTTTAATTACAAAAGGTAATCTAAATTATCTCAACAACCTAATTATTAAAACCAAGTATACTCAATTTATTTTAATAAGTATAATAACTTTTAAAAATGAGTGTTATTTTTAAACATTAGAGGAGACTGAGCGAGCTTTCTAAAGTCTCAAAGTTTTCCAAAGGTGGCTAAATTGTCTCTAAAACACATACTCTTTATTTAGCACACTATTTTTCTAAAAGTAAGTCAAAAGAAAATCATCTGTTTGATCACTTTGAATCTCAAATTACTGAATTCCAAGTAAGAGTTTACTTCATTTTATAGATATGGTTTTTACTTGTGAAAAAAATTTGAGAGAGAGAATGGGATACATCTCTCCAAAATAGGCGACGTGAGGATTGCTTCTTAGGCAAGCCAGAGGAAGTTAATGGGCACCTGGCCTTTTTCCTTTTTTCTTATCTCTGCTTTCCTCGCATCCTTTCCACTCCCACTTGCATTTGGTTCTGTATATTTTTTACTATGATTGTTTCTGTTTTTGCTTTCTTCCCTCAGAAGAACAGACCACCGGAGCAGAGAATGTGGCCCCTCAGCCGGGTGCCTGGCTCACCTCCTCTGAGTCTGACATGCCAGAATGCAAGACCCAGTAGCCTCGTCTCTGTCACTTTCTTGGATCCAAGTGGCCCGTGAACCTGGTTGGGAAATGACTGTCTCTGGCAGCTCTGTCACAGCCAACCTCATTGCAACTCCATTTTCCCTTTGCCACCAGAATTGGAAGATGAACAGCTCAGAGATAAGTGCTTTCCAGTAAGGTAGGACAGTGATAGGGGTGCCTGCTTCAACATGCCAATATTTTAGAAATCAATCATTTTATTTATTTGTGTATTTTGTAAAGAATAAATTCATTGAAGGAAGTGTGGTTTTTCCATGTATTCATAAAATGTATACATTTTACTAGTGTAAAGTTGTAGACATGTGACTTACTTTTGAATTGTAATACACAAATTAATATAAAGCATCATGTGGTTAGCAAAATTATAAACATTTTTAGTACCTTGAACATTCAGTAAATGTCAAGCAGTTCCTAATGGCAGTTCTCCATTACCTCCATGAGAGGCCTCTTGCTGGGTACTCCGATATGTTTTGCTCTGCTCTCTTGCTGCCCTTCAGGATTTTGCTATGAGAAGATACACGTTTTCTGGATTTCAGTCATGAAGGAATAGCAAGTGCTAGCGCCTCTTCGTTTTCTAGTCCTTATCTTCGGCGTGGTGTAATGGCCTGAGTTCTTGCTTCTTTTCACGCTGACTACCCGCCCACCCCCGGTGAGCACCCTGCCTGGATCCATAGTTTTTTTTTTGTTTTTTTTTTTAAAGGTTTATTTATTTATTAAACAAGCAGTGGGTACAGTCAGAAGCGTGGGAGGGCGAGAGAATTCACTAGAGCCAGAGCGGGGAGCAGAACAGACAGACTGACGAAATATACTTCTGAGGGGAGCAGCGGGTGGCAGGAGAGGTCTGAGTGCCATGTGGGACCCTCGCCAGACGGCCGGGGATCGAACCGTCGCTGCAGCGGCTGCAGGCAGCTTCTCAACCCAGCGCTCAACCGCTGTGCCACCAGGAAGGCCCAAGATCCATACCTTTATGTTCTCAGGGACCTGTGACCATATTAAAGGTGAAGAAGTGAGGTTTGAGAGAGTACTCAATGGTACTCTTGTATCAGGTGACTTGAAATACCACATAAAACGGCAAGCTATACAAAGTTTAGAACAGTTAGTAGTTTCAGGACATTCTTGGTTCTTTGGTAGGAAGATGCAAAGGACAAGATCACAAATTTGCATCATGACCATCATTTTAAATCCTCTCTTGGATATTATTCCTTATCGTAACAACTCACAGGAATTCACTAGGGCTGAAGGGAAATGATTGTTCTGTTCAGCTTCCTGTCCCCAAGCCTAACAAGGCATATATCTATCATCTGTAGGTTTTATTCTTTACAATGTGTGATCCTCTTCTGAATAAAAGTAGCACAAAGTCATAGCAAGTATATTTCACCTGGAAAATAAAACTGAAGGTTGTTACAGCGTAATCAGTGATCAGCTGTCCAGTCTAGGAGAAGTTTGCTTAACTCTTGAATTTAGAGTTCTACGTCCTTCCTCAGATTTCAGGTAGTTTGGTGCCATTAGTCTTGGTGTGTCCCTTTCTCACTTCATTTCTGGAAGGCCATGATGCAATTTTGGTCCATTGCTGATGTCCCATTAGCACTTCAGGGTCACTTCTCTATTTTTCCTCCGTGACTGAGGGATTTCAAATGACCTGTCTTTCGCTTTGTTGATTCTTCTGCCTCCAGTCTGCTGTTGAACCCTGTAGTGGTTTCAATTTGGTTGTCATACTCGTCCGTTCCAGAATTTGGTTCTTTTTTACAATTTCTGCTAATATACTATTTTCTTCATGCATCATTTTCCTGGTTACTTTTTTTTTTTTTTTTTTAAGATTTATTTATTTATTTATACAAGCACTGGGTACAGTCAGAAGTGCGGGAGGGTGAGAGAATTCACCAGAGCCAGAGAGGGGAGCAGAGCAGGCAGAAGGACCGAAGTACACTGCTGAGGGGAGCAGCGGGCGGCAGGAGAGGTCTGCGCGCCATGTGGGACCCTCCTCCGGTGGCCGGGGAGCAGCCGGGGATCGAACCGGCGCTGCAGAGGCTGCGGGCAGCTTCGCAACCCAGCGCTCAACCGATGCGCCACCGGGGAGGCCCTTCCTGGTTACTTTTAATTTTTCCTATGCATTCTCTTAGATCATTGAGCTTTTTAAAAACAATAATTTTTAATTCCTTGTCAGGGCATTCAGCACTCACTGGGGTTGGCTTCTGGCATCGTTTTGTGACTTTGGGCTACATGTGGCTTTGTGTGCCTTCTGATATCTCTTTTTTTTTAATATTTATTTTTATACAAGAACCGGGTACAGGCCAGATGCGCAGGAGGGTGAGAGGATTCACCAGAGACAGAGAGGGGAACAGAACAGGCAGACTGACGAAATACACTGCTGAGGGGAGCAGCAGGCAAGACAGGAGAGGTCTGCTTTGCCATGTGGGATTGTCACCAGCCAGCCGGGATTGAACCCACGCTGCATTTGGCTGCGGACAGCTTCACAGTGCGGCACTCAACCGCCTGTGCCACCAGAGAGGCCCCCTTCTGATCTTTTGCTCAGTTCTATGCATTTGACAAAAATAGTCACCTTTTGTAGTGTGTGCAGATGGTTTCTCACATGGGAAGGCCATCAGTGATCCCAGTGATAGATTCTGAGGGTCTCTGAAATCTTAAGACTTTAACTAGAGACCTTTGCCTCTAGTTACAACTAGTTTCTTATCCAGGGGTCTCTTCTCTTGCTCCCTTTCATGTCTGTCTGAAGTACTGCAGATGCTGGTGCTGCAGCAGGAAGCCCCTTTTTTCTGTCTCTAGCATTCAAAGGACAGCACCCCAAGTCCAGCACAATAGAGTGATCCTCAGGTGGCCCTCTGGTAAACTGGGCCACCAGACACTCCACACTTCTCCCACCCAAGGGTGAAGCTGCAAGTTAGATTGGCAGAGCCCACTAATCCGGGGGGTGGGACCTCAAGCCCCCTACTACCGAGTACACCTGACCCATCAGCCTACCAAGTCAGAGGAGTCAGAAGGCAGTAACTCAAGCAGCCCTCCAAAAGCCCAGGACTTGGGGTGTACTTTCCACTCTCCATGTGATGGAGAAACCATGAGTGGGGCGGAGCTGGGAAAAAGTGAGCAAGGTCAAGTGAAATAGCTCTTACCCTCTCAGCGAGGTTGCTACAACTCCTTAGTGGGCTCTGAGGTTCTCATAAATGTGTCTCCCTCTGTGGTACTGGTAAGTTGGTGTCAGGGGGAGAGAGCTGAAGCTTCCTAATCCTTGGTCTTACTTACCTCTTCCTCAGAGTCTTGCTCAACTCTGACAAGTGTCAATAGCATGATAAGTGATCCTGTGGAACAATGAAGAAAACCAGCAACGGAATCTTGCAAGTATATTAAAAAGTAGTATTATGTCCAAACAACAGTAAAATGGTCTAAAGAGTAATAACAGTACCAAAGGACAAAATATTTTATTCATAGGAAACATTTCTTTGAGAGCCTAGCAAATTATATCCAGGAATCTTGTTGAGAACCTACCAGTCATATTCAGCAAATACTTTCTGACCTGTGTGCCCATCATTGGTCTAGACACCATATGCACTGCCTTTGTAGAACTAAGACAAATAGCTTTTAATATGAGGTGATCACCACAGAAGGGCAGGAGAGAGAGGGTCCTTCCCTACCCTTGAAGAACTAGTCCACTGACAGCGGGAAGGGCTGACAGGTACAACAGGTGGCAGGCTGTTGCGAGCCCCCTGCACTGGTGGAGATCAGTAGAGAAGGGAGGCTGAAGGGAGCAATGTCGGGAAAGAAGTATTAGAGTGGGCCTGCGCTGAAGAAGGCTCGTGTTCACAGAAGTCCGTGCCTAAGTCCAAGGACAAGGAGAGGCCTTGTTGGTTAGGCCAGGAGCACAGCTGGCTATGCTCACACACCAGCCAACACTGGGAGCTGCACTGGGCAACGTTTACCATCCATTATATCAATAACTGAGTTTCTAAAACTCACTAAGTACAACTAGCAGGTGCTGTGCTGATGGTTTTATACACAAGGCCCCAGATTCCTGAGGTGGCTGCTGTGGGAAACTGCATCCTACCAGGGAGGAAAGGGTAGGATTTACCTCCATCTTTCTGACTCGTCTTTGTTCTTAACCACCGTGACATGAACACACTTAGCTCCAGAACCCGAAAATTTGAAAAAAAGAAGACCCAGACTTATGTTTCGCACATAAGCGTAGAGGAGTTATTCTGGAACTGCCGCCCCAAGACTGTCTTCAAGGAACCAGGCCCCTGCCCTTGCCCTGCTGTTCTAACGTGGCCTCGGGGCTCACACGCAGTCACAAAGTGGCTGCCCGGCCGGAGGCAGCACGTGTGCGTCCCGCAAAAAAGCAGGGAAGGAGCCTTCGAGGGAGGCCTCCCCTGCCTGTCCTAGGAGGAAGGACCCCCCAGAGTTCCTGCCCTGTGAGTCTGGCCAGTCCTCCTGCAAAGGAGGCTCGAGTAGCAGAGGTTTTGTCTCCAGACGTCCTGAAATGACAGGCAGGAAAGCGCGGGGTGGGTGCTGAGCGGGCGAGGGGAACGGAGGCGCCTGCACCAAGCGGCAGGGCGCGCGGGACCCCGCGTCGGGAGGCGCGCCCCGCCCTCCTCAGCCGCCCGGGGCCCCTGGCGGCGCGGGGTGCGCGGCCTTCGCGTCCCCCGACGGGCTGCGCCGCCCTCTCCACAGGCGCGTGCTCCCCTCCCCGGCCGGCCTGCCGCGCGCGCCCCGCGCCCGGACCCCGCGTGGGCCCCAAGGCACGGGGCCCGCGGGGGGCGCGGGAGGGGACGGCGACGCGCAGGCGGCCGCCAGCCTCCCGCCGCCACTTGCAGCGCGGTGCGGCCCAGCGCCCCTGGACGGCAGCGCGCGCAAGGCAGGCGCGGCGAGCCGAGGGAGCCCGGCGCTCACCCCGGCCCGCCCCCCGCCGGCCACGCCCCGCCCCCCGCCGGCCACGCCCCGCCCCTGCTCTGTCGGCGGTGCCCCGCTCCCCACCGATGCCGGCGGCGCCCCGCCCACAGCTCCGCCCCCGTGCAGCCGGCGGCGCCCCGCCCACAGCCCCGCCCCCGCGCTGCCAGCGGAGCCCCGCCCCTCGCTCCGCCCGCAGCCCCGCCCCCGCGCTGCCGGCGGCGCCCCGCCCCTCGCTCCGCCCGCAGCCCCGCCCGCAGCCCGCCCGCTCCCCAGGCGCTGCGGGATCCTGCTGGACGGGCCCCTCGCAGCTCTCAGTAAGTTTACTAACATTTTTGAAAAACCGCGTTGTTCTGAGAAAGGGGGGGCCTGACTTTTAGGTGTTGCTCCGTCTGTGCGCTGCTCATTTTAGGGGAGTCGTCCCGGGGCGGGAGAGGCTGGGCTCTGGACACCTCGCAGCTCGGCTTCCCTGGGCTTGCAGAGGGCCAGAGAAGAAAGGAACTTGCGTTTCTGTCAAAAAACTTTTTCTTTCTGGCTCCTGAGCATAGAATTCCTGGAAAGGGGCGCGCTCGCGCTCACTCGCTCGCTCCCCTAATGAAAAGCTGACTTATGTAGAGTAGGAGCGGCCAGATGCCTGGCGTCACCTGGAGGTGCTGCTGCCCGGCCTTTTTTGCGGCTTCAGGCCGTGTTTGCACTGATCTCCCCAAGTAAGTCTGTTTTCTCTGGACAGTGCGGTTTAGCTAATAGCAAGACTTTGACCCCAAAATCTGGTCTCAGGAGGACAGGGAGGCCCGCCGGGATCAGGTGGGGGCCAGGCCAGCTCTGCCCCAGGTGTTGAGGCCTGCTGGGGTGGGGTGAGGCCCTCTCTGAAGTGCAGGGTGGTTAGAAGTCACCGCTTTCCACAGAGTGAGAGTGTGTTGCTCGCTAGGAGCTGAAAGGCCGGCAGAGACCCAGCGCATCTAAGCAGGCCAGTGAATGCCAAGCCTTGGCCTCACCTGTGCAGACAGCTGAGTGGAACGTGGCCCCAGCCAGTTCCTCTGACCTGTCGTTGGCCTGGCCCTCTGAGAGCAGGCTCCAAAAGGCATTAAACCTGCTTGGGGTTTGCTTGGGGACCATCAGGCTGAGAACGACCAGGCCCCAAATCCTCCCACCACAGAGCTGGCGTCCCGACCTGCGGGCGCTCTGGGAACAGGGGCCTGGTGTCAGGGAGGACCTCTGCGCACTCTAGAGAGCGGAGGCCCTGCCTAGGGAGCACCTTTGTGCTGTTCCTCCTTAGGCACTACTCAGAAGGACCCCTGGACGGGCGTCCTCTAATAAAATCGGGGGCAGCGTTCTGAGCTGAGCAGGCTCAGGGGCAGTGACTTTGGTGACTGGAGGACTGAGGTGCAAGAGGGCGAAGAAAAGAGTGCCATCAACCAGGTCTTCCGCCCACCCCCTTCCCAGGAACCCCTGACCTGCCTGCGCACCCCCGCCCCCAGCCTGTGCTCCACTGCCCGCAGGACATCTCCGCGCAGGGCTCTTGCCTGGGCCCTTTTGCCTGCCTCCCCAAGGAGTCCGGGGCCTCAGCAAGGGAGCTGAACTCACCAAAAATAAACAGCTTGCGGCACAACAAAAAAACAATAAAAGCCGAAAAAGCCGGGCTTGACTGCAGAGAACAGAAAGGTTCCAGAAGAGAGAGCTCCACCACTAGAGCCCTCCCTGCCGGCCACTTCCCCGGCCTCCTGCAGACCCGGGTGCGGCAGCGGACTGCTGGGACTTACTTAGGCCGAACTTGCCACTCCACCCCACCCAGCTCACTTTCCCTGCCTTTTACTTTGGAAAAGCCAGAAAACAGAACTCTCAAACTCTGGCCTCCTTTGCTCCTAGGATTGGCAGTGACTCTGTAGGCTGGAATTCTAGGGCTGCTTTGCTCCTGGGATACAAGGGCGAGGCCCCCAGGCCAGATTCCTGTCTTCCCTTAGGAGGGCGGCTCTGTGCTTGTTAAAGTGTTACTACTTGGGAAACCTTTGTGGGGACCGCAGGCTGTGGGTGGAATGTTCTGGACACTGGACTGTCAGGGTCAGGAGTTTAGTTCTGTCTCTGGGACCTGGGGGGGTGAGGGCCTCCCATCAGTTTCCTTACCTGTAAGATGGGGTGCTGGGCACATCCTGTGCTCTTGTGCAGTGACTGAGACCAAATGTGAAATTTTCCCAAGGAACAAAGGGAAAGCTCAGATTGTGCAGAACCAACAATTCTGCTAGAGGAAAGGGAGGAGTAGCCCCCCAACTGGTACAGACACGTGATGTCATAGCTGAGGGGGCCAGAGAGGGCTGTGGAGCTCTTGTGTCTGCAACCACTTCTGCAGGGGTGCTAAGTGCCTCTGGGCACATAGCCAGCATCTAGAGCCTTCGAGGGTGCCTGGGGAATTCAGGTGGGGTCTATTCCCACCGAGGTGGTATCTCCAGGATTTCAGGGAAGTCCATGGGTGCCCTAGGCAGTGCACACCTCTGACACACCTCTCTCTAGATCCAGCCTCCTCGGGGTCAGCATGGGCCGACTGGACGGGAAGGTGATCGTGCTGACGGCCGCGGCCCAGGGCATCGGCCGGGCTGCTGCCTTGGTGAGTTAAACCCCGGTGCTGGCTCACTGACCTCTGCGGTGTTGAACGATGCAGGCATGTTCCATGGTCATTCATTTCCCTTCTCCCTTTTTCAGTTCATTTTGTGCTTCTCTTGTCTTCAGTTACAAAAAGAGGAGTCCAGACCCCCCCCAACCAGGCGGGTGGAGGAAGGAACACACCCCTCACCAGTTTATTGAGTGACCCATCTGTGTGTGCACCATGTGTGATGTGTCTGTGGGTGGAGGGCTCAGGGCTCCAACGCTGGCAGCTCCCCTCACCTCCCATTAGCCCCATGCCCTCCTGCACTCTCAGGAAGAAAGGTGTTCAAATAACCCATTTTTCTATTAACTGGAATTGAGTCTCCTGCTCAGAGGTGGCAAGCAGGCGCTCAAACCCGGAAACAGAGGCATCCCCAGAGGCGTTACATGTTTTCACCAACTGTTTTACTGGGAGTTACTTACGGGGGCAAAGCACATGACAGGCAGCAGGCAGGTCACGTTGTTTTTATTAGTGATAAGAAGAATGACCCTGGGAAGCGGGAGGTGAAGCTGGAGGGCCTGAGCCCCTCCCCCTGCAACCCCTTGCACAGAGACAGCAAAGAAACCAGGATGAAAGGAGCTGAGGCTGGAGGCTGCCCTCAGGAAAGCAGGTCCTGGCAAACAAAGGGCTCACTTGTGCTTCTGCTTTGTGTCCACCAGGCTTTTGCGAGAGAAGGCGCCCGAGTCATAGCCACAGACATCAACGAGAGCAAGCTCCAGCAGCTGGAGCAGTGCCCAGGTGAGCAGCCCCAGCTCACTGGACCCTGCAGCCCAGCCCTGGGTGTTCACATGCATTTCTCTATTCACGTTTAAGATGTCTCCTTGTATTCTTTTTATTTTTTTAAAGATTTACTTATTTATGCATGCAAGAGCTGGGGTATAGGCCAGAGATGTGGGTAATGAGAGGATCCACCAGAGACAGAGTGGGGAACAGAACAGGCAGACTGACGAAATATACTGCTGAGGGGAGCAGCGGGCGAGACATCAGAGGTCTGCCACGCCATATGGGTAGCTCCCTGGCCGGCCAGGAATAGAACTTGTGCTTCAGAGGCTGTAGCTTGCTTCATAGTGAGGTGCTTAACCCCTTGCGCCACCAGGGAGGCCTCCTTGCATTCTTTATTTATCCAGCCACGGAAGGACCTGTTACCAAATTTTATGTGACACTGTAATGATGGTTCTTTTAACTGTTGATACAACTTTAGTTCTGCACCTCTCTCCCTAGCAGACCAGTCCAGCAGGAGAGTGGGGTTTTAAATTTCCTGGTGGCAACATTTAAACAGTAAAAAGAAACAGGTGGAAATTCATTCTAATGATATATTTACCTTGCTAACTCTAAAATATTTTCATTTTTAACATATCTTCAATATAAAAACTATTCATGCCGTGGGCCTCCCCGGTGGCGCAGCGGTTGAGCGCTGGGCTGCGAAGTTGCCCGCGGCCTCTGCAGCACCGGTTCGATCCCCGGCTGCTCCCCGGCCCCCAGAGGAGGGTCCCACATGGCGCGCAGACCTCTCCTGCCACCCGCTGCTCCCCTCAGCAGTGTCCTTCGGTCCTTCTGCCTGCTCTGCTCCCCGCTCTGGCTCTGGTGAATTCTCTCACCCTCCTGTGCTTCTTACTGTACCCAGTGCTTGTATAAATAAATAAATAAATCTTTAAAAAAAAAAAAAAAACTATTCATGCCGTTTCACATCTCTCATACTAAAATTTTGAAATCAGTTTATTTTATACTCAAAGCACATTTCCATTCGGACATCTACATTTCAAGTGCTCAGTGGTCTTGTGTAGCTAGGGGCTTTGGGGAATGCTTACCTGAAATCACAGATCATGGTTAGAAACCCTAGAGATTACCCAAATTACTTGGTGCCTGTCACCCCTTACTGCATACACTGAGTCCAACTGCAGCATTGAGGACTTCCACTGAAGTCACTCTAAATAAATGGCACAGGCCCTCCCTGGTGGCGCAGGGATTAAGGACAGCGCTATCAAGATACCACCAACTACTACAACACAAGTTCAATCCCCCGCCTGGCCAGGGAGTAAACTACAGGGTGCAGCAGACCTCTCCTGTCTCCCCACTGCTCCTCTCAGCAGTGGATTTCAGTGGCTCTGCCTGTTCTGCTCCCCACTCTCTCTGGTAAATCCTCTTACCCACCACACCTCTGGCTTACAGCCCAGTTCTTGTATGCATAAGTAAATAAATCTTTAAAAAATAAAAAAATGGCACAGAAAACTACATGATCATATTCCTGCACTAGCTGATGGAAGGCACCAGCTATGCACACACACACACACACACACACACACACAGTAGTGGCGTTAGTAATCACCAGTCAGTGTTAAACCCCTGGGCTGGACAAGCACCACGGGCTGGAAGTCTCCTGAAACTCTGTCTTCCTTTGCCTTGTTGATCTCTTCCTTTCTTATTCTCTTCTTTTCATATTCAGAAAAGAATAATAAACCATATACCATCTTATTCTAAAAACACGAGTGGCGGGGCCTCCCCGGTGGCACAGCAGTTGAGCGCTGGGTTGCAAAGCTTCCCGCAGCCTCTGCAGCGCCAGTTCTATCCCCAGCTGCTCCCCAGCCACCGAAGGAGAGTCCCACATGGCGCACAGACCTCTCCTGCCACCCGCTGCTCCCCTCAGCAATGTCCTTCGGTCCTTCTGCCTGCTCTGCTCCCCGCTCTGGCTCTGGTGAATCCTCTCACCCTCCCGTGCTTCTGACTGTACCCAGTGCTTGCATAAATAAATAAAAATAATCTTTAGAGAGAGAGAGAGAGAGAGAGAGAGAGAGAGAGGCGGCTATTGCTGTCACTGGTGCTTGCTCAGAGTCTGTAGTTGCTAGGACAGGTGTGTCTCTCAGACGCCATCATCTGCTCCCTCATTGCTCCTTGTGCTACCGTCCAGAAGTACATGCCAATTCCCTTGACCACGACGGTCATTTCAAATAGACAGGGGGATCAGCATAAAGGTGAAGCACAAACAGAAACCCTCTCGGGGCTCCGCCCTGCCCTCCCTCAACCAGCCAGAGAAGTCAGGTCACTTGGGGGCTGCCTGGCCTCTGAGGCAAAGCGAGTGGCAGTGAGCCCATGATCCCCACAGCCAGCTTTCTGAGAAACACCTAATAGAGCAATGCTACTTCCCTCAAAGGCTTTGCTCAGGAACGTCCTTTATTCTTCAATTTAGAGACTGGCCAGGGAGGAGGGGACTAAGGGGTGTATTGTTGGGGGGGTCTCGAGGATTTATGAGTTTTACTAGTAATTCCTAGGACCCCAGAGCAGCTTCATAGGCGGCCACTGCAGCCTTCCCACTTCAGAACAGCACCGCCTTTGAGGCTGACCAGGTGAGTAGTGTCTCCGGTGTTATTTTCCAGGTATTCAGACTCGGGTCCTGGATGTCACAAAGAAGAAACAAATTGACCAGTTCGCCAGTGAGGTTGAGCGACTTGACGTTCTCTTTAACGTGGCAGGGTAAAGCAGCCCTTTGACTTCTTGCCCTGCGTGGAAAACGTCCTAAGACTTCAATGAAAAGAATTTGGCTAACACAGCAGAATGATCATTGTAGGCTATGATATACTCATTAGGAGAACATGGTCAGGGGCTGTGCAGAATCGCTATTAGAACAAAGCCAGCACACCAGACAGTGAAGGTGCCTGGACAGGGGTCTGGGGTACTGAACCCCATGCACTGAGACAGCTGGCACCAGAAAGCTTTGAAGGCTGGTAGCAGGCTCCTGCCAGTAGATGTCGCCAATGTGCCAGGGACTTGGGAAGTAAAAGCAAAGCCTGCTTTCCAGTAGAACACCTGTGAACGCAGTGTTTCCCAGAAGCCAGTGCTCCCTTTGTTGAAACGCGGGTGTTCCCCAAGTTTTGGCACAAGATGCCAGTAGATCCTTCAGGTCCCCCAGCTCAGGCTTTCTTCTCAGGCCAGTCTCCCCCAGCACCTGCACATGTAGTGAAGGAGAATGGCTTCCTGAGCTCACCAGGTCTCCCAGCTTTCTGGACCATGTGAGTGAGGCAAATGGAAACAGGGGCAGCCCCGGAAGCTACAGGGTTCTCGTCTGCCCCCTCCCAGAGGAAGCATAATTCAGCACCCACAGGATCCCAGGGGGTCCCCTTTCTGATGTAGGGTCGTTGACACAGCTGCTTTGATATAGATATCAAGAATTGTACAGATCTTTGTGGCTCTTCCTAACCATCCTTGAGGATAAAAAGATAACCTCAGTTTATCCACAATGTGCCACCTGTTACACAATGTATGGAAATTCAGTAGTGAAGAGCTTTTTATAAACAATGTGTCTCCAGTGAGAACACACTCGGCCATGACCACGGCAAAATTCGCTTAAAATTATTTTGAGCATCTATCAAATTTGCAGCAGTGTAGGGGATAGAGAAACAGTATTCGGGTCTTGGCATTCAGTGGAACTGGAAGAACGCGGGCGGGTGGGAGTCACAGCTAGCAATGTTTTTCAGTTAATTCTGTTGGCGGGGTGGGGCTGAAATCAGGATTCAAGAGTTCAGAGCTTCCTTGTGGGGTGTGACTTGGGGAAGAGTGAGGCTGTTGTAGGCCGTTGTTTCGTCCTGTTTGGTTTTCCAGTTCCGGTATTACTGAGAGGGGCTTGGGTTCCTCCAGTTATGATTTCCTTGGAAAATGCTCACATGCCAGCAGGGGGCGCTGCTGCCCTTTAGTCCTTGCCATGTGGGCGTCCCTGCCTGCTGGGCAAAGCTGCTGTTTGGTGGCCCCCAACTCTGACCTTCTTCTCCAAGAAGGATGTCGTTTTCAAATAGATGTACTTAGCTAGAATGGTTGGGAGAGTTACCTCATGTGCTCAGACTGTGCTTCAGTCATTGCAGAGCTCAGCGAGGGGCCAAGTGGCATGCAGGGACAGGGAGCAGCAGTGTGTCAGCCATCCCTCCCTCTGTCCCATCACCTCCAGCTTCGTGCACCACGGAACCATCCTGGACTGTGAGGAGAAGGACTGGGACTTCTCCATGAACCTCAACGTCCGCAGCATGTACCTGATGATCAAGGCCTTTCTTCCTAAAGTAAGACGCCCCACTTACCCACCCCCCACACCTGCCCTCCTTAGGTCTCCAGTGGGCACCAGAAAGGATCCCGGGAGCTGAGTGGCCCTGCCCCCTCACCGGACCACGACCCTGTGTGGCTGTTTCTATCGAGGCGTTTCACACAAATCCCCGTAGGACCCAGCAAGGCAGCTGTGTGAGGCCCTTTCCACATGGCTGCCCCCTGCAGGTGCACACGGGTCAGAGAACCTATGTCCTACCAAGGACAGCCCTTTTGAGCCTGGCGGGTCAGCACAACTCAGAACTGTCAAAAGAGCAGAGGCTAGCGAGGACTCAGGCCCACAAGGGTTCGGGGGTTCTTCCCCTCTGTGTATGTTAGGAGAGTCACCAGCACAGAGGCATTATTGAATCGATGAATCTAGGGCCCAGTTGTCAACCCAGGCAGAGGACAGGCTGGGAGACCCAAGAGGCCAAGGTTGGCCGAGTTCAGGAACCCAGCTCCAGTCTGTGGGGGCAGTGAGCAGCTCAGAGGAGTAACTAGGTCGCTTTTCAGCAGCCGCGTGAGTCTCAGCCACATGGATCCTGTGTCACTCTGCCGTGCACCAGGCTCACCCTTGTGGCCAGGCCTGCCCAAGGGGGCTGTTGCCCGCAGCCAAGGCAGCCGGGTGAGCTGGGTGAAAGAGCGGGTGCAGGGAGCCAGGGGCCCTAGATCTCGAGTCAGTGGGTAGACCTGGTTCAGCGGACAGGACACGAGTTGGGGGGGGATGCACCCTCGTCTCCTGGGTCACCCTGTCCTCGCTTTCTGCCTGAGGGATGAGTGCATTCCGAAAGGGTGGAGACTGAACTGACTTACTAGCGTCCTCACATATAAATTGGCTGTATGTATCCCATGTGCATTAAAAATGGGTTATAGTGCTTTTGTTTTGCTTTGGATCAAATAAATCACCCTTTGCTAGAGATTTCCATGGAAAAAAAACACTTGAGGGTAGGGAAATTTTCAGGCCTTGATTGGGTAAGGCTAGGAAAACAAACAAACAAACAAAAAAAAAGATGGGTTTAGTAATGGCTTCCACAGCACATTATTGTAATGGATTATACATGCCAATCACAGCTCAATGAAACTGGGAAGAATAAATAAATAAAATTGGATTACATCATTTGCCAAATTGGATAAGAATAGTTTTGAAGGCTGACTTTGCAACACCAGTGCATAGCCTCGCTCTCTGGATCTTTTTATCAGGACCCATTTTGTCACAATGCTCTGTATTAATAGGAAAAGAAGTGAATTAATGTTCTTTACTCCCGTGCTGTCTTCCTGGACTCACTGGGTCCCCTCCGTCCATCCAGCGTGAAGCCTTAGGGCTATTTTGGGCTCTGCTCTTCAGTACAGTTAGCACCAAGAGCCAGCACCTCCTCCCCTCCTGCCCTTCGCCTGAGAGCTGCTGGAAAAATCCCCTCCCCCATGAGGCCTTTCTCCACCCAGGCCTTCCTCCCCTGGTGTCCAAGAGCAGCTCTTCCGGGTGCTCCTGCTCTGGCCGGGGTGGCTCCACTGCCCTGCGCACCCCACGTGTCCAATCCCCCGTGTCCCCTAGAGTTGGCCTCGGCCTCCCATGGCAGGGGAAGGAATTCTCACCCTCCGTCTCCAGGCTTCCATGTGTGCCCCGCCCTGCACTCATGCGCTACCCAGGGAACATCCCCACGTGTTAGAATCGGGCATGAATGCACGGACGTGTGTGTGAGTTCACAGTGGCTGCTCTGCTTGTTTATGCCTCAGCTCCGGGCCAGGACCCTCACCTTGCTGCCTGTGGGTCCTCTGTCTGGCGCAAGCGGCCATCACCCTACTACTAGGAAGACTCTTCCACCTGCAGGGGGAATTCTGGAGGCGATGTTCTGGGGGACACACCCCAGGCTGGGGGCATCCTCCCTAAGCAACCCTTTGCAAGGTCGTGCCTCAGTCTTACCCGCTGTCACCCACGGACATCTCAGCACCTCCTCTTTTTTTTACTCCTGCTGAGCTGCTGTACGGTGAGGAGCACTCTCCTTTGAGGGAGCTGCCAGGCAGTCCTCCCAGTCATACTGTGTTGCCTGCAGGCTCAGCTCAAGCTCCCGCCTGCTGCCCTGAGGCCTCCTTCCTCCTTCCTCCCTGCTTTCTGGTCCCAGGCTCGGTCCTCCCCTGTCCAGGTGCAGCCTTACTTGGTACCTGTCCCCTCTCCTTCAGGCAGCTACCTATTTCCTCTGAGGGTCTGTGGCCTGGCCACTTCCCACCCTCCACACTCGTATCTCTGAGACGTCCCTGTGGTCACGGGGCGCCGGGCAGCCGAGCAGCTCTCTGAGGCAGGTAGGCCGGCTCTCCTGGACCCAGGGGCTCAACGCCCATGCTCACACCACTAGTGTAAGCTCATGCTGGGTCTCACCGATGCTTTTTACCCCAGGGAGGTGGTGATCCCCCTAAAATGTCCCTGCCGGAGAGCATGCACATGCCAGGGATCCCCAACACAGAAGGTGGCAGTCAGAGAACTTCACTGCAATGAATGTGAAGCTACTAAGCCGGTCCAGCAACCCCTTTAACCAAGTCGTGTCCTTGGCCTGCAGTGGCATCTTTTGGTCTTTGTTTTGTTTTGGCAGATGCTTGCTCAGAAATCTGGCAACATCATCAACATGTCCTCTGTGGCTTCCAGCATCAAAGGTAGGCGGACCTTCCTCGGGCCCCGTGCTCAGCCGTGCATACCCCCATAGCTGTGGGTTTGGGGCGCCTGCAGGACAGAGACCTTAAACCCACACATTTTCAACTGCTGTTGGAAAACCGGTACTAAGTTCCTAAGGCCAAACCCTTCTTCTGAAGTGGGAACCAGTGAAGAAGTGCCCAGGCCCCTGGTGTTTTGTTTGCTCTGTCCTCCTCTCCTTTGCAATCTGCCCAAGTTATACCAACTGGCGCTGAAAAGCTGGAACCCCTGTCCTTGAGGCGGGTGTCTCAGCAGCTGAGTGCCCGTGAGTTGTGGTCTCCTCCCAGACTCGAAACCTGCCCTGCTGGTGGGGAACTTGACACCAGCACTGAGGGTGGGTGAGCCTGGCGGGGTGCTGGCTACTGTGTTTGATCCACTGGGCCCTGCCTTCCCACAGGAGTTGTGAACAGATGCGTGTACAGTGCCACCAAAGCCGCGGTGATCGGCCTCACCAAGTCGGTGGCCGCCGACTTCATCCAGCAGGGCATCCGCTGCAACTGCGTGTGTCCAGGTGAGTGGGCACCGTGGGCGCTGCTGGGGAGGCCTCGCAGAAGCGCAGGGGCCACATGTCCTGTTGAGTCCCAGCACGTGGGCAGGTTCAGAAGGAGAAAGGTCTAGGCTTAATTAGTTAATAGCCCAAAGGTAGGCTGGGAGCCAGGTGCTAAGTAATGGGGAATGGTCCACAGAGGCAAAGCATTTCAGCGCAGCTGCTGTATGCGGGTAGTGCCACCCTGTGGGTAAAGGCTTAACTCCCCATGGCTTAGTGTTTGGGAGGCAACCAACCCAGGGGTGACCTTTTCAGGGGAAGGCAGGCAGGCGGAGCCAGCTCCCAGCACAGCAGGAGGAAAGTAAGAGGAGCCTCCCAGACACAGCAGCATAGGCGGTCATCACCTGGGGGCTCACCCATTGCAGGGCTCATGCCTGTGTGCTATGACGGGGTAAGCCACTGGTGGCTGCAGGCCAAAGCTGGGCCTCATTGTGTCAGCACAGTTGAGTGGCACGCCCCACCCCTGATTTGCTTATTGTTGGCTCTGGCTGCATTCAAGGAGATGCATGCAGGTAGACTCCAGGAGTTGAAGCAGGCGGGAAGATTCTCAGAGCCCCAAACATTTGCTCTCTGGCTCTCTAGGCCCCAAGTGTGCTGACATCTCCCATAAAAGAAAAGCAGAACTTACTATTAGAAGAGAGGCTATTTAATGTGTCCAAACCAAAGCATTCAATAGCTTACTTCTTAGGAGTAACTTCTCACTTTCTAAATACTTAGTGTCTATTAAGTAGACATGCTCCCCCAGCCCAGCAAGAAGACAGAGTGCTGAAAATCACACACTTACATCTTGAAAACAAATCCAGCATTGCATCCCAGCACCATGGCTCACTGCTGGGCCAGGGTCGGGGGAGACGCAGCATTTCAGAATTACCTGTGGGCAGGTAGAGTCTAGGAAAGG
The DNA here is from genome assembly GCF_964194135.1 of Talpa europaea. Classification (NCBI taxonomy): domain Eukaryota; kingdom Metazoa; phylum Chordata; class Mammalia; order Eulipotyphla; family Talpidae; genus Talpa; species Talpa europaea. The sequence goes on along the minus strand of NC_140080.1, from coordinate 1,692,408 downwards.
CCCTGATGGGAGAATTGTGTGCAGTTTGGGAAGTTCCACAGGAGACCCTGGTGTGAGCCATCCCGTCTCCCCTCATGCTGAAAACCACTGCCCTGCTGGTGACTTTTCACATGCAGGATTTCCATGCTGAGACGTTCTGAGGAGGCAGGAGAGACCATGTCACGGGGTTAACCTAGACCCTGGTGATACTCGAGTCTAGGCCATTCACACAATGGAATACATGGCAAGTGACTTGGAAAATGTGATTATTTTAGCAGCTGGACTTTCAGGAGATTGGAAAATGTTATCAAACTGTTTGGAAAAAGGAAGTGGCCATGACTCACGAGCCACTTGACGAGGGCCTGCGGTGCAGCTCCTTGGGTCCAGGCGCAGGCCCGTGCTCAGGGACGGAGGCGTGAACACAAGCCTGTGTCAATGGCTGCAGTCAGGAGCATGGGCCTGCTCTCAGTTTTCATGTCACAGCCACCAAAGCAGAGTGTCAGGCACAGGCTGGTGGGCCTGGCTGGAAGAAGGGGTCATCATTACAGTGCTGGACTTTGGAGGAAAGTGAGGAAAATACTCTGAGAACCTGGAGAAAAGGTGGCTTCAGGTTTATCGACACTCTTGCCTGCAGGAACATGGCGGACAGAAAGGGCCTAGTCGGCGGGGTGGTATATCTGCCGTGAGCACCCCAGGTAGGGGTGGCGTTGCCCTCCTCATAATGCCTGGGCAGAGGAAGAGAAGCCACAGGCTGCTGAGTTTGAAGGTGCCTGGCCTCCCTGGAGACATGGCCCATGGTGCCAAAAGTCGAGCAGACTTGAAATCCCCGGCATGGTCCCGGTGTGGCCCAGCCATGTGAGGCGAGGGCCCGACCGCAGGGCGTTCCAGTCAGAAAGAGGCCCTTCAGAGGACTCCCGCGTTGCAGGAGCCAGCAGGGACACCCCGGGAACCTGCCCCGTGGGAGCAGGCGCTGGGGACTTGGGAAATGCCAGTGCCTTTCTCCTTTTTCTTTTTTTGATGTAAATTAATTTTAAATCATATTTGTTGACGAGAAACATGAAACTATGGTTAAAGATAAGAATTCAAAGCTCATGAAAGTAGGCAAGGCAATGAGGAAAATTCAGAGCCCCCTCGCTGCCCACACGCTGCGCAGGCCTGGAGCTGTGCCTGGGCCCCCGGGGGAGGGCACCTGCAGCAGAGAGCGGCTGTGAGTAGTGAGGTGGCCCAGGCCCATGTGCCAGCCACACACGTGTGTGCTTTTATCTACGCCTTGTGGTTATTGTGAGCACTGCCTGATTGATAAAACATGTCATTCACACATAAAAGTGCTTAAAACCATAAAGTATCATGTGAGTAAAATATATGGCCTCAGATGTGCTGGCTGGTTCACCCGCAGTCCCACACAGTGTCAGAAGAGGTATAGTCTGTGTTTTTAAAAATCATAGAAATGGGATTTAAAGAAGCCAGGACACAGTGGAGGCGGCAAGAGCTGAAACGTGCTCTCATCTAACCAGGGAGGTGGTACCACATGGAAAGGAAATTTAAAGTTCATTGATGTGTTTGTTTTTTCTTTGATTTAGGAACGGTCGATACCCCATCTCTGCAAGAAAGAATACAAGCCAGGCCCAATCCTGAGGAGGTACGGCTACTGTTTTGAGTGTGTTTTGATCATCTAGTTTTAAATGCCCTGTTCCTCACCTGAGCAGAACATTCACAGAGACAGAAAGTAGTCGGGTGGGTGCCAGGGGCCGGTGGAGGGAAGGGGAGTCTTGGGGCCTCACAGGGCAGAGTTCCAGTTTTGCAAGATGAAGAGCATTCTGGAGCGTCACTGCACAGTCGTGTGCCTGGCCTTAACCCCGCTCACCTGCTCACTTGAAAATGGTCGCGATGGCGAATGTTCTACCATGTGTAATTTAGTACAGCTTCAAATCTGGGCCTTTGTTATTATTCTCATTCTTGTCTGTCACGGGTCTATAGGTTCTCATAGAACAGAGTGTCTCAGTATCTTCAGAGGGACTGGAGCCCTCCCAGCCCTCTCAGCCTGACTCACAGTCTATGGTATTGTGATGCCTCATGTGTCAATCATGTCTGGTCACAGGCCCTGAGCGACTTTCTGAAGAGACAGAAGACTGGAAGGTTCGCCACCGCAGAAGAAGTGGCCCAACTGTGTGTGTACCTGGCGTCAGACGAGGTGAGTGCTCTCTTCCCAGGGAGTTCACATCCAGCCTGTGTGTGACTGTCAGAGAGCATCATAGACGCCATGACTTACCTATGCCAAGGTGCTGCATTTCCAGTACAGGAGCAAGGTCTGGTTTAACTTCCCAAATGAGACCATGTCGGTCTCCCTGCTTATCCAGTGTACCTGTCACGAAGTCTTGGAGCAAGTCAGACGGTGGATTGAAATATATTAACTGCTTGATTTTATGAGAGAAAATTGCTTTCAAAAATCACTCTTGGGGGAACCCTGATTAAATGTAAGTCCAACAGATGACCCTCCAGAGTTATAAGAGTGGGGTGGAGTGAGAGAGGGTAACATGAGAGCTGTGTCCAGGTGTGCAGAATGGGCACCCTGCTTTAGGATTACAGGTGGCTTGTTGGGAGAATCCCACTGTGGTCACCGACGATGGAGAGTCATAGTTCTGCTCAGGAACCGGTTTCCTCTTCAGGGCTGCTGTGTGTGTAGTAGGGGCCTGTGATGGGAGGAAAAGGTAAGGCTGGGGCAAAGCGGGGCCAGAGCCAGGCTAATGCCTCAGGAGTCCCCAGCAGCTGCCACACTGGGGACCCTCCAGGCACAGGGGGTAGAGAGCAAGCACCTTGGCCTGCTGACTTCTCTGAACCCAGATATACAGTTCATTTCCCTCAGGGGCACTGCTGATAAGCTGGTGCCCCTGTGGAGCTTTGGGTATCAAATATTTGGAAATGCTCTGGCGTGAAATGTGCAACAAAAGGACCTTTGAGCTTCCAGAGGGGCCCAGAGGAGTCTAGCGTGCCTTGAGAAGCACTTGGGGGTGGGGAGCTGGGTTGTTCTTGGTAAAACAACTAATAGCCCCTTAGTTTATCACTTTATTTCATCTGTTTTTATATATTGAACTTTAAAAACTTTCATTACTCATATCATTTCTTTCCCTCCTGCCTCTTCTGTGGTCTCAGTCTTTGGATGAAAATTAAAAACACAAATTTGTATCTTTATCATCCAGGTTTAAAAAAGGATTTCTAAACCTCTTCCACAAGGAAGAGGTTTAATTCTTCAGCTTTAATTCTTTAGAAAATGAAAACTGGCCTCCCCAGTGGCGCAGCGGGTTGAGCACAGCGCTGTGAAGCTATCCACAGCCTTTGCAGCACAGGTTTGATTCCTGGCCAGCCAGGGAGAAACCCACATGGTGCGCAGCAGACCTCTCCTGTCTCGCCCGCTGCTCCCCTCAGCAGTGTGTTTTGGTCTGTCTGCCTGTTCTGGTCCCTGCTCTGTCTCTGGTGAATCCTCTTACCCTCCCGCGCCTCCGGCCTGTACCCCAGCTAGTGTATAAAAATAAATAAATATTTAAAAAATCAATCAATCAACCAGTAAAAGAAAATGAAAACTACTGTGGGGAAAAAAACTAAAAATTTTTAACTCCTTTAGTTTGCACACATTGGGATACCTGAAACTTGTGTAGAATATTTCCTCAGAGTTCAATGGATTATAATAGCTTGATTATTCAGTGCATTATTTTTATTAATTAAATTGTTTTTCTTACATCATTGTAGTCCCCAGAGCTCTCCTCTTCATACAGATTTTAAAAACATTTCATGTGCTTCAGTTACCAAAATTATCTTTGTATATTCACCAACTAAGTACATACAATTTTTTTATTTTTGTTTGGAAACTGATGTGATCACTTCAGATGACACACTTGATTATGTTTAAAAGCATATTGAAGCCATAAAATTCAGCCAGTTTAGCATGATTCTGAGTTTCCAAGTGAAAATGGGCATTCCAGCCGACACTTGATCCTAACCTATGCCATGGCTGTGTGTCACTGGACTTCTGAGTTTCCAGATTCTGAAACCAAATACCCAGCAGACTGTGTTCAGGGACACCCAGGGGATTAAGTCCTCTGGGATTAATTCCATTCAGTAAATTTTCTGTGCCGTGCAAGGTTTCTTGTTACTGCAAGAGGAACTAGTGCAGCCATAGAGACACGGAAGCCATGTAGAAACACTTGTGTTAAACCGCTTGGTTGTTCGGCCCTGTCTCCCCTGCAGTCCGCCTACGTGACAGGCAATCCTGTGGTCATTGATGGAGGCTGGAGCTTGTGATGGCCGGCGGCCCCTCCTGTTGCCGTGGTGGTGAAGAAAACTTCCCCCCGCATGTCTCTCCTGTTGGTGATCTTGTCCTGGAGAGTCTGATGCTTTTAATACACAATCTCTTTCTAATTGCTTCTGAAATCCTTGTAAGTAGAGGATGTAATAGATGATCAACCAACTGCTTATCACAAATTTTAAAAATAAACCTTAGTGTATAAGGACATAAAATTAAAATGTGAACATGAAAAAAGGGAAGTATTTTAAAAGGAGTTTTTTTCTATTTCTATTTCCCATGTTCAATTATTTTTGTACAATTCTATAATAGATTGATCTGTATGTGGAGCTTAATTTTAAATTGACACCATTATAAATGAACACCGATGGTAGGAAGGAGTTTGGCATCTATAATTTACATTAAAAGGGGTTTAGGGCCTCCCGGTGGTGCAGTGGTTGAGCGCTGGGTTGCGAAGCTACCTGCAGCCTCTGCAGCGCCGGTTCGATCCCCGGCTGCTCCCCGGCCACCGGAGGAGGGTCCCACATGGCGCGCAGACCTCTCCTGCCATCCGCTGCTCCCCTCAGTGGTGTACTTTGGTTCTTCTGCCTGTTCTGCTCCCTGCTCTGGCTCTGGTGAATCCTCTCACCCTCCCGCGCTTCTGACTGTACCCAGTGCTTGTATAAATAAATAAATCTTAAAAAAAAAACAATAAATAAAATATGTGCTTGCACTAGTGCCAGCGCACACACAAAACATAAAAAAAAAGGGGGGGTTTAAATCTAGAACTATAATGTTGATATGTAAAAGAAGGATATTCACCAGGTGTTTCTGTTTAATGAATGTCACCATTTATAATTAACTATTTTCTTAGCCTAACTAAAATTATTTATTAAGATAAACAATGATTTTAATATTTGACATGGGCCTAAGGAACACAGTTAACTAACTGGCTGAGCTATTAGTTTGAGGGATTTTTTAGATCAGATACAGATTTCTTCACCAACTTCCAGGACAACAGACAAGAGGACACAAAAAGTAAAAGTAATTTCTGGATAAATACAAACAAATCATATAACAAATAATTTAAGGAAAATAATTTTTTCAAGAAAAATGGTAATTCTCTAACAGGCTATTAGAGATAAGTTTCAGGCTTTCCTGTTTTTTATTTGCTGCTGCCTTCAAAAGCCAAATGGAAGGATGCACGTGGACTCAATACATGAGTCTTTTCTCTTAGACCCCGAATTAATATTTAAAAGGAAAACTTTGAAGCAGACAGTGTAGGGTAACATTAAATAGAGGATACTCTGATGAGCATTCCTGCAGGTCCCTGGTGAGAAATGAGGTTTGCTCAGGCCCTGGAGCACGAAGGCATCTCCATGGACACAGCCCGGTGTGGGACCTAGACCAGTCGCCCGCTTTATCCTGCTTTCGCCTTGGGGCTGGGCCCCGCGACTGGCTTTCTTCTGCTGCTCGGTGCTCACCACCACCACCACCCCACCACCCCCCCCCCCGCCCCCCCGCGAGGGCCGGACGTGCCGGGCGCGGGGCGCTGAGGGAGTGGACTCCAGCCTGGACGCTGTAACCATGGCAATAAAGGCCCAGGGACATCTAGCCCCAGAGCCCAGCGTCCTCGGGCCGTGTTCACCCAGCGGGTGACTCCAGGGGAGGTCCCGGGACGGCACGGAGACTTGGGGTTTAGGACAGGACTCCTGCTCGGGAGCCCGGCCTTTCAGAAGCCGGGGAGCCGGCGCGGCGCGGAGGGACCCCGAGGGAGAGGGGGGGAGGCGTGGCTGCTCTGTGGGGCGCCGTCACCCTGGGTGGCCCTTCTTGCCCGAAGGCGTTGATTAAACCTATTTGCTTAAAGGAGTGAAAACGGGAAGAAGCTTTTCGTTGAAAGTCGCCCGACAGGGGCGCACCCCTTGGTTGGAGAGGAGGTACAGCGGCAGGGGAGCGCGGGAATGGGGTTCTGGAAGGAAAAGCAGCCGCCTGAGACAGGCCCGGGGCTCCCCCCAGAGCTGGGGGCGCGAGCGGAGGCGGGGAAGGGGCGCGGTCACGCCGGGAGCCCCAGGCGGACCCCGGGGCGCTCCCGTCGGGCGCGGGGGCTCCTGGCGGGGCTGGTCCAGGGCGGGACCCGGCGGGGCGGGGCGGGGCCGCGGGGCCGGGATCCAGGGGGCGCGGGGCGGGGCCGCGCGCGCGGAAGGCGGGTCCCCAGCGCGGCGCACCCCGCGGGGCCCGGGCGGTGGGCGCGCGCGGGTCCCGCCCCGGCGCCCCGCTTCTCCCTCAGCGGGCGGGGGCGGCGCTGCTCCCAGCAGCGAGGCCGGGGCGCCGGCGAGGCCGGGGCCGGGGGCGCGCCCGCCGCGTCGGGGCTCCCAGGGCACGAGGGCGCTGCGGGCGGTGGCTCGCTGGTGGGCACCGGGAGGAGGCGGCCGGTCTCGGGCGCCGGAGCGCGCGGCTCCTGCTCCTCGAGGCGCTTTCCGGTGTCGGCCGGGCGCGCGCCGTCCCGGGGGTGGGGTGCCCCGGGGAGCCAGTGCGCCCCGCCCCGCGGCGCTGAGACGCCGGGTCCCACGGACGAGGACGGGAGCCCCTGCCCCGGGACACAGGCCTCCCCAGTCCCCGAGGTGTGCGCGCGGGGCCTGTGTTTCCTGCCGCCGCAGCCCGGGGGCCTGGGGTCAGGACAGACCTGGCTGGTGGCCGGCGAGCAACCCCGGGACGCCCTTCCCGCAGCCTTGCCCTGGGGAGGCTGGCCTCGGGGGTTCCGGCGGGCTAGGCGGGGGTAGCAGGTCTGCACCCCGGGTGTGCGGTGGAGCCACACCAACAGCCTCCTTCCTAACTTGCAGCTTTCTCTTTCCCGCCCTCCAGCGCCCTGTGCTCCTTCCTTGGAAGGCTTTTCTTGCCTGTCACAGGATTGTCAAGGCCGAGTCTGGGCTTAGCAACCCCAGCGACAAGCCCAACAACCCTGGCTGTTAGTGGTCCCCTTAAAGCTGGTGCTCCTTGGTCAGGCAGGGGCCGCTTGCTGGTAGGGGCAGGGGAGGGAGTTCCCTGCTGGCCAGGCCTGTCCTCCTCTGTGGGGCAGCTGGGATAGCAGAGGTGACCATGGCAGTCCTGGTGAACCATGTGGGTGCAGAGGAGGGCAGGTGTGGATTCCACAGAGGAAGCTGCTGTGCTGTTACCAAAAAGGGGAGGGGAGTTGCTGGTGAAGCTAGAAGGACAGAGTCACCTACGGAGAAGATACTTATCCCTGAGTTGCGTCTCCTGAGCTGGCTGCCTTCTCCCCTGATCACCAGAAGGCCCCCATGCTGCTCCGGGCTGCCTCTGCCACGGCTGCTCCCTGCCTTTTAACTTAAGACATCATAACACCTCACCTTCTGCAGCTTTGGAAAGCAGGGGAGCAAAGTCGTTGGAATTATTTTCAAAGAGGTGATGGGCTGTGGGTGAGGACTTGAGCCCCTCCCTGTGTGGGGAGTGTGGGCCTTCTGCCCTGAGGTGGGTTTCAGGGCCTCCTGCGGCCATGCAGGGTCACTTCTGTGTGTTTCTCTGATGGTTTTCCCCAACTGACTCCTTCAGGGCACAGGGGTTGTGGTTTCAGGACCCCGTGGCCAAGAACAGTGAATGCGTGAACGTGGTTGCACACTCATGCCTTTTCTAAGGTAAGTGGGTTTCTGAAATGACAAAGGTTTCAGTGGAGACAGAATAAAGAAGCAAAGCTGACCAGTGGTCAGTTGTTATACTGGACTTACTAAATTACTGGTATTTTATCTTACCTTTTGTCACTGCAAAGCCTCTAGTCTCAAATTACAGCATCTATGCTAGAGAGTGTAGGAGAATAGGGAATTATTTGTAACAAAAAGCTATATAAATTCCTATAATATACTATGTAAATTGCCCAGGTTTGATTGTTATTGCTTTTGTTTATTTCTTTTTCTTTTCTTTTTTATTTTATTGGAATAACATAGAGTTGCAACAGTGTTGATTGTGTTTTAAAAAGACCAGAATAACATTAATAAATTCTCAAACACTTTATTTTAGCCAGTAGTTTTTATCTATTATTAATAATCATTTATTTGTTGGATATTTAGAAATATTCTTCAAAGGTGGCAGAATTGTCTCATTCTGAGAATTTGATAAGGGACATGATTTTGCCCAGATGATACTTGGGAAGGAGTTCTCGGTAATTCTGCTGATGGGATGGGTAAAGAAGCCACAGGCAGTCATCACATCCCTAACTAAGGAGCTGTCCTAGAAGAAGGAGATTAAAAGCGTGATTGGAGAATACCAGTGGCATTAAGTATTTAATTCCTCACAGTCAGGCATTGTCCTGCTGCATGAGCTTTATAATCATAGCTACTCAATCAATGTTGTAGTTTTTGACTTCCATTTGGAAAAAAGAACTAGGCAGGAATTAATCATTATCATCTCTCTAAAAATGAGGGAATCATAGATTTATTCCTTTTGCTGATCCATTTCTCATATCAACATTGAGACATTCATTACCTGTCCTGCTTCATCAGGCTGGCCATGAGAGGGGACTATTTTTGCTTGGAATATTGCTTGGAATTTTGAGGTATAACTCAGGAAACAGGGTGAGAACAAATATAAAAGTATGATGGTCATTAAGCATTGTTTCAAGCGAGGTAAAAAAGAGAGAAGAGAATAATATAATCAAAGAAAAGGTTACCAATAGCATAGTCTAGCTTAAAACATTTTATCTATTTAGAGTTCCAAGGGAAAAAAGTAAATATAATACATTCGTTTACTTCCAAAGATTCTCAAATGGCTTTTCTGTATCTATACTATTTCCCCTTCAGTACAGATCTTGTTCCTCTTCCCTCCATCATCTTGTTCTTAATCACAAATCATGGGAGATGAAAATAAAGCCATTGAGCATGAAGATCAGGACCCATCTCCTGGGATAAATCACATAACCTCTCTGTGTCAAGAAGCACAGGTAAATCTGTGACCAGACATCGAACATACTAGCCATCCCCTTACATATTTACATATTGTGAACCTCAAAGGTATAGATGGAAATGAAATAACAGAAGGAAGTAATCTACACATGACAGAACTGTGTTCACTCTTTTTCAGTCAATGACTCTCTTCCCGTTCTTTAGCCCCAAACTCTCACTGCCCAAGGCAGTGAGAATCTCTGGAAATACTAGTTTCCCCAGAGTTATTAGCAGCTGGCCCTCCATCCAGCTGAGAAGATGCAGAGCCCCTGAAAGGGTTCATGTTGCTGGCCTATCCTTGGACTGTGCTGGGTTCCTCCAATCCTTTTTTTGTTGCTTACATTTGGTAGAGGACTGTGTGTGGCTTAGTTTTCACCACAAATGGTTACCATTTTCTGAACACTTTGGTGTGCCTTAAATCATATCTTAAATAGGCTAATTTTTAAACCCAGTATTGCAAAATGACTCAAGCACTTATAACACTACAAATAGTGATTCAGCAGTAAACACTCTGCATAATTCTTGTTCCAAACACTAGCTGATTAGCTAGTAAGCAAGTGTTTTCCCTGTACAGTATTAGCCTTGAATGTAGTAGTGGAAATCTGATTTGTGATATGATGGTTGGTGAATATAAAAATGTACAGAAATAATCTTAAGAGTTTTTCAAATTGCTTTAACATAGGAGGAGGCAATTATGAACCTTGAAAGTATAGATGGAAATGAACTCACAGAAGGAAGTAACCTGATGAACTACAGCGAAAAAAACCTACAAGATACGCCAACTGAATCAAATCACTTGCAAAAGCTAAAGCAAACATTTGCCTGCCCTCCACATGGTATACTGGATCGGGTAATAACGAATAGTAAGTAAATGATGAAACATTGAGAAAAAAGGGGTAAAAGATGACATTGTTATAATAAGAGATTACAAAGTAATGTGGTTTAAAGGACAAAAGTAAGTTTGATTCACATAAAAACTACTAGGTGGGCAGTTCACAAAGGGTGGGGGGTGGGGCTCTGCTCCATGTAGTCTCTCAGGGCCCAGGCAGACAGGGCACCATCAGCCTCAATGCCATTCCAGCCAAGTTCCATCATCCTGGTGTGGCTTCCAGGAGTTCTTTAGTCATTATCATTCCAGCCACCATGAAAAGAAGAGTAGAGACCAAGACCCTTTTGATTTGCTGTATTTGAGTAATTTCACAGGAATATGTTAGCATTCCAATGAGAAAAATAATTGAGAAACCACTTGTAAATGTATAAGCACACATAAATCTTGACTGTTGCTGCTATTAAGTGCCATGATGATGTTTGAGCAAACAGCTCAATTTATACTTCCAAATGAATGCCATCAGTTTATAAGTAACACAACTTATTCCAGGTTTTGGGGGGAATTAACTAAACATTCTTATATAAGTTTGATGAATAAATAGATGTTCAGATACAGTGATGCTGATTTTTGTTCAAAAAAGGAGATGGGTCGGTGTAATGTGGAACTTGCATTTTTGTGCCTATTTTTTCCTGGCACATTCATATATTGCACTGTCAAGCAATAGCAAGTGAGTGCAACGTGTATGGAAAACAAAAAAAGACAAGTGTATAGTCTCTTACAATCGGGGATGAGCCCTTACTAACAACGGGGACCTTTGCAAAGCTGGACTCCCTGTGGCAGGACCTCACTGCAGGCAGTGAGTTTCTGTCTTAGAGGCTTTAAAGACTTCAACTTTCCACTTACACTTTCCACAATATAAATCACTTAAATTCAATGGTTTAAACCATCTAATGAAGCTATATGTGGACAAAGCTGACTGTCCAACATGGAGAAACTACCAACACTTTGCCTCAGTTGAGAAAAGTAGCATGTCTTGTGGAGAGGGCCGAGATGTGCACGGGATTTTGGTGGACCTGCTGTCTATTTAAAGCAAACTCCTCAAGAGTCCAGGTCTTGTAAAAAGAAGCTTGATTCCAGGCTTAAGTCTGTCAAGAGGAGGGTTTGATGTCACCAAGACTTAATGGCGCTGCTCTTTCACTGGGACGGGCACTGTTTGCCCTAGTGCTTTGCTTGTGAGCATTGAGCTCTGCAAGGTTGCCCCCAACTCTGTTTTCCCTCAAGCCTTTCTATTCCCATCTTCAATTTCGGAGAATGGGGTTCTCAAACAGGGAAACATTTCACATTCTAACAGAAATGCCTCAGCTAAAGGCAATATGACAAAATCATTTCTCAGACTACAGATTGGAGATGCTGTAATGAACGATGATTTAAAAAATAGATTAAAAGTAAAATAAAATTAGTAATTTCATGCAACAAAAACAAATGGGTAATTCACCCATATAATTCACCTATATAGACATGCTAATAATGTGTAATCCAAGTAGAATACTGGAGTGTGGTTCTGGCAGTTAATCTCAGGTTTCTGTGATGAGGATAAAGGGAGCAATTATTTCTCTTCTTCATATTAACTAATGATATGTTTATCATTATAAGGTAACATTATAAGGAAAAGCTTCTTCTGGCAGTGGGTTGAGGTACATAGGTGGGTTGAAAGGCCCTGGTCTTGAGATAGTTGGCTGTTCATATTACTGATAGTCTTTTTTTTTTTTTTTAAGATTTATTTATTTATATAAGCACTGAGTACAGTCAGAAGAGCGGGACGGTGAGAGAATTCACCAGAGCCAGAGCAGGGAGCAGAACAGGCAGAGTGATGAAGTACACTGCTGAGGGGAGCAGCGGGCGGCAGGAGAGGTCTGCGCACCATGTTGGACCCTCGCCTGGTGGCTGGGGATCGAACCGGCGCTGCAGAGGCTGCGGGCAGCTTTGCAACCCAGCGCGTTCAACCGCTGTGCCACCGGGGAGGCCCTATTACTGATAGTCTTTAAAATATACACTTGGTTGTGAACATTTATCCTTTATTCAGTATTTGTTTATATAACTTCAGGTTGTGTTAAAACCTGCAAAGGCAGTGTCCTGATGGGAGCAAGTTTTCCTGGTTTGTTGCAGGCACCTTGGTGGTCCTCCTGTGGGCTGTGGTCTGGGCGCTCTCAGGCAGCGAGTGTCTTCCAGGGGGAAACCTGTTCGGGATTCTCACTCTCTTCTACTCCGCTGTCCTGGGAGGTAAACTGCTGGGGCTCATTAAGCTCCCCACGTTGCCACCACTGCCCCCTCTTCTTGGTAAGTGCTGAGCACACCCTACCTCCTTAAGAGTAAATCATAGTTTTAAAGTAGTCATTTAAAACTATTGATAATAGCTAAGATATGGAAAGAACCTAACTGCCCCCAAACAATGAGTGGGTCAAGAAGATGTGTTCTATATACACAATGGGATATAACTCAGCCATCAAAAAGATAAACTCATGTCATTTGCAATAATGTGGATAGAGCTGGAAGGAATTATGCTAAGTGAAGTAAGTCAGAAGGAAAAAGAAAAAGGAAAATATTGAATGGTCTCACTTATGGGTGGAATATAGTGAAACCAAACAAAGGGTCAGGAAAAAGACAAAAGTTGCAGGCAAACCACAGATCTGAGGCATACAGCAGGGGAGATGGAGGGAGAAGGCTCAAACCAGGGGAGGGAAAGACACAAGGAACCATGGTGAGGGTTCACGGGTGCTGTGGTGGTGGGAGATCTGTGGGGACTACACCTGAGGAGAGAGATCAACTACTGTACAAAAGTGAACAACAATGTAAGAAAATAAAACTTTTATTTTAATAAATATTTAATAATAATAATAATTAAAAATAAAGTGTATCTCCCAAAGCTTCTCCCATGATGGGATTTTTTTTTAAATAGCAATTTGCTTGGAAATAACTTGGGAGTAGTTGAAATGAGATTGACTTTTTGTGATTATTTTTGCATATTTAAAAAGTTCCTTTCAAAAAATAAGTTGAGGAGGGAAGAACATGCTCTTTATCATAGGTGATTTTTGTCTACGAGAAAGAAGCCCCAGTGGACTTCACAGGCAAGGAGGGACACCTGTTGATGACTTTTTCCGGGGACTCTGTGTACCCCACATCCCAGAGACATGCATGGGAGGTTAGTGGGGCCTCAGTGTGGTGTGTGGTGTGGTGGAAGGTCGTCCTGTCCAGGGTGGGTCCTCCCTGGACCCTGAGGTGCTAGCATAGCCTCCAGCCACCCTGAACTTGGAACATGAAGTAATGAATCCAAATCATTGCTTAATATTAGAAGTATTTGGATCTTTTTTAGAAATGTGGTGATACTTTTATATCTGCTATAGGAGTTCAACTCTAGTTTATATCATTTATCCTCTGGTCAAATTGAATGATCATACCTCATGTCGCTTGAAGTTAAAGTTTCCCAGAACCAACTGATGGCGTTGAGGACTTAACAGAAATTACTTTAATGGCAATTGGTTTTAGAGGTCTCTGTTGAAGTCTACTTTACATTTTTATCCCCCTTTTTTAATTAAACTTTTTTGTTTTCTTACATTGTCATTTATTTTTGTACAATACTTAACATTTTTTAAAAAACTACCTGTTTTGAATCTTACTGATTCAAAAAACCTTAAGATTTATTTTTATGAGTTTTTTTTCTGACAACTTACTAGAAATCTGATTGTATGTTATCTCCATAGTTTTGCTGGATGTTACATACACAGTGTTTTGACCTATGAATAATGGCACATTTTTTCTTCTGTTACCGAAAAGGGTAGGAGAGGGGCACCTGACAAGCCAAAATCAAGTGGCCATACCACACAGGACATCAGCAAAGAGGCAGAGTCCCAAGGAAATTGTTTGGAAGTGCATTTCAGAAATAAAAAATGTCCCCTTATCCCCCCAAAAAAACTCCAAGAGAAAGTCAACATAGTCTTAGATGATTCGTTTCCATTTCAGGTAGTTATATGCTCTAGTTTCAGGGAAAAAAAGAAACTATTACCACATTTTTAGTGTCCTGTGTCTCCTTTCAGGCTCAGTTTTTTTTTATTCT